>NC_142502.1:25770000-27227500 GCF_057876585.1 Rhinolophus sinicus
CACAGCTGATGGCCATCCCATCACAGTTGATGGCCATTTACTACCTGAGCCAGCACCTGTCTATGTGAGGCCGAGAACCTGGAAACTACTTTCTGGGGCTCTGCTCCCACAGACCCCCCTCCCATTTGGGAGCTGCAGCCTCTTCTCCTGCCTCTAATAAACTATCCTCTTCTAAAAACTTTTTGCCTCACCCTGGTCCGTGTGTCCATTCTTCGGCTTCACGAGACACGGTCCCGGCCCACACCCAGAAACTACCGGCAGATCCAACATCATCTACTTCAAAATGATGTTTTGTAGGAATTTTTTTGTCAAGATATTTGGCTAAGTTTTCAATTTTGTGAAAAAGTTTTCTCTCTCTTGTCAAAATGGCCAAATTGATCTATATTTTATGGATGGTGGAATTGGGAGCGATACTCATTATATGCTATGTGCTAAGTAATTACGTATTTTACAACAATATATATTTTTTAACATTAGTAAAGTGACATTTAAAAAAATACTCTATCACTAGAGGGTATGATTATAGGTCACTATTATCTTATAGTTTATAATTTCATACATTTTCCAAAAATTTCAGTTATTTTTTCTAAGCAGAAACATGAAACTTGTGCTTTTTTTCCGAAGAGTTCAGTGAGGGGACCAAAAATGTATTTATTGATTCATCAAATAATTACTAAATCATGGGACACATTTTTCCTAGAGTTTTTATGACATTTATTGGCAAACAATGACAACAGCAACCTGCAACTGGTGGGAGTTGCCCACCCAGTACATCATGCTTTTTTCTTCCCTGTAAACAGAATGCCAGTTTTGATCTGGGTAGCAATGTGTCCTGCCAGCGTAGGACATATGCTTTTAAAAGTCTCTTCCAGTTAGAAGTGACTGTTTGATCAATAAAATGTAAGAAAGAGCCTGTAAGCCTTTTGCTTTTCTTGATGTAAGCAACAGTCATGGTTTATTAAGTCTCCCTCCCTTCCTCATGCCTTACACCTGGATGTGATGTCTGGAACAGCAGCAGAAATCCCACAACCATCTTAGGTGAGAAGCCTGAGGAAAAGACCAAGAGTCTTGCAGAGATGCTGGTCCTGACACAATTCAGCTATTGAACCAAGGCTGGCAGCCACCTCAGACCTCCGTGAGAGGAATAAATTCTCTGTGTTTAAACCACTGTAAGCCAGGTTTTCTATTGTTTGTTGGCCAGTAAATACTGATAAGCCAGGGTACTGAATTGTTTCTGGTTTTGTTTTCATTACCAGGAAGCAATGTTAAATTAGGTGCCCAAACTGAAGTAGGTAGTTCCTTTCAAGTGTCACTTCTCTCTTCCCTTTCTGTTGTCTTAGTTCTATACTTATCGTTAATTGCCTAGCTTTACATTGTTTAATTTTGTTAGAATGTTACATTCTTTAGCGAGTTGGTGAGATCTACATGCTAAGTAAATGTTCACTTTTTCGGCTGTCATCTGTCCCCTTCACTGCCTTTCTCTTTTGTATAGTTCACCTTCATGGATCTATCCAACACTGACGTGAAAATAGGGTCATTCATTCTCTTGTCTTAAGCATGCAAGGGGCTTTTGAAAGTGAACAATAACAAAAGTAGAAGACACTGTCCCTACTCTTACAAAACATAAAATCAAATTGGAAAGATTAAAACATATGCTATTCTCTCTCTCTCTCTCTCTCTCTCTCTCTCTCTCTCTCTCTCTCTCTCTCTCTCTCTCTCTCATACACACACACACACCAAAGGGAAAGCATGTCTAAAGTTTCAAATAAATTTCATTCAACAAGCACTCTCAGAGTTTGCTGCCTGTGCCAAGCACTACGCTGGGTTTTGGAGAGGTGAAGGTGAGAAAGACACTTTTCTTACCTCATGAGGCTTACTGCGTAGGTGGAAACACACCTAAAAACGATCAATGTGAGCACACTATTGTGAGTGTCCTGAAGGGGATGGGCATAGGTTGCTGTGTATATGAGGGGGGTACCATGGAATCCCTTCTGAGGGAACCCATGTCTTGGAAGCTGAGAGGTGTTACGCTATACTGGAGAATAGTATTCCAAGCACGAATATACTCTAATGAGGAGGGGGTGGTAGATACTACTAGTATTTACCTATTGCTGTAGTATTAAGTGGAAGGCAGGGAGGGCCAGAGATGGAGCTGGAATACAGGAAGCAGCAGAATCATAGGGGCTTTGGAAACCATGCTGAGGAGCTGTTGAATCATGAGAGCGCTGGTGCAATGAGCACTGACTTTGACGCCAGACTAATTTTGGTTTGATTCTCAGCTATATCACTCTTGGGCAAATTCTTTCCTCTCTCCACGTCTCCTTTCCTTCATCTATAAAATGAGGATAGGAATCTATACTTTACAGTAGCAACAATCATAGCAGATATGTTGCAAGGACTATAGTAGATATATGTAAAGCATCTAACACATTACCAGGCATATAGTAGATACCCAATAAAAGGTAGCAATGATTATAAGTGGAGATTTTAAAGTGAAAGATTGACATGGTCCGATAGGAACTGGAGCACAACAAGGTTAGGGCTACGGATGTGAGTGCTAAAGTTACAGGGCTACAAAACAGTGCTTAAAGTGACATTGGCAGGGCCAATTCTAGGAGCAGTGGTTTAGAGTAGTTTTCTTTGGGCCCCAGGAAGATTTTTCTGGCAGTGACCCAGGGAACTGGGTCTACTTATTCATGTATGATCATGTCAACCGAGGCTCATATATGTCAGCTGTGCCTCCAGCTCTAATCTACCCCATACTTGTAGATTGTACTTTACCCAATTATGAATTCATCAGTGCAAAGAGAACGAGTTATCCTCTCCCTTTCTCACGTATCTGTCACTTGTCACATTCTAGGCCTGACTCTCCAGCAATGGTCCTCTATTTGTTCAACAGTTAAACTTATAAGTGGTGCTAAGATTTGCAGCTAGTCACAAAGAAATGTGTCAGATGTAGAGAAAGACGTGTGGAAAGGGTGAGACATTCTCAAGATGTCTATTTCACAGGAAATAAGGAGAAGAAGAAGAAGAAGAAGGAGAAGAAGAAGCACTTGGGGCAGACTCAGGAGACCTTGGGGTGAGACAGGGAAGGTGATGGAGCAAGTGATAGTTGAAGGGAGTATTTGAAGGAAAAGTACAAAATACAAGACTGTCTTCTCTGCGAAAATGCCCCTTGTGTTCTTTTCTCTTTCTGTCTTTTTCCCTTTGCCCCTCCAAGAACCCTAAAGCTAATGGCTTAGCAAGCCCTGTCTCAGCAGAAGCCTTTCTTTACACATAAAAAGCTCTGCCTGGCCCTAATGGTTTAAGTGTTTTCATAATGCCATATTTTCCTTCCAGCTACAACTAGTGTACTTTTTAGCCAATATTCCCAAACCCCTCTTGCCCATAACAGCCCTGGAGGAGCCTACAACCACATTTAATTCTGATCTTTGTTAAAACTCTTGCAGGCAGACCAGCACGGAACTTAAGGTACATTGGATAAAGGATTTCTTTCTGGGTCAAGAATGGTCATCCTAGTGTAACTGAATTACCCATGGGTCCAGCCATGTTGGCAGCTATCAGAGAAAGGTCATAGGACACCAGGTCTCTTTCTTGTCCACAAGCAGATCTTTCTCTCCCTGTTCCAGGTTATCATGGCATTTCAGATTTGGCAGTGACTTCACCTTGTGTGTCGGAAGTAAACATGAGTTTATTTCCCAGAGCTTGATTAAACGGCATCACCTTTAGACATGAAACCCTTAGCTTTTACTGCTTATTATCATTATTAATGGGTTCTTGATCATTTACTGTTTTTTTTCAGGATGATATCAAGTTGTTTTTACTGTATGTGTGCCTTCTAAAAGTTGAGGGGCAAACTTCATGTTATTGTCAATTAAGAGCTAAATCTCAAAACAAGGTTTATCTAACGCTTTTACTTTTATTTTATCACATGATCGTCTTCATTGAACAAAGAGGATTTGCCTGCTTTATCTGGTTGGACTGCTTACACATATTTTTAATGAGCATTCATTCATAAAATTGTATTGTAATCCTATCTCAAATAGAAATGCACTAAATCAAATTATTCAATATTTAAAATTGAACTATAATTTTTTTCGAAAAAAAATTTCCTTAAAAAAACAACAACAAAAAAAACACCTCTAAAATAAATTTTTGGTTTTTGCCAGCTAGATTGAAATTTTATTTCACAGAGTAGAAATTATGATTGAACCCACCTGGATAAACATGTTCTCATATTTAATGGGATCTGTCTTATACTGACATGTCTAAATGTTTCATTTTCAATTTAAATGACATGTCCAAGATGTACTGATTTCAACATAGCTGGGTGGGAAGTTATATATCTGCCACACACCCCTTTGGACAGGTTAATTGTGCAGAGTTCACTGGAATCTTACAATTGGGTAAATACACTATGGATAGAGGGAATATGGGAGCTTTTTGCCCTTGGAGTTTCCTCTCTCCTTGTGTCCCCATTTGCCTCATGTTTCTTTCTTAGAGTAGAACTCTTGTTTCCTTGGGGTCCTCAGCTCAATCACCTTTTAAGGGAAATGAGAACAGGTTATAATTCTTGCTATTGCGGCTTTGCTGAGACCTTAAAGTATTTGACTGGTTTTTCAACTCCTTAGAAGTCTCCATATGTACACTCTTTGAAGTCAGGGGTTAAGGCATTTTTTTGCCTGAATATAAATATATACATTTAAATTGCAGGCATAACTTCATCTTGAAGTTATAAATATTGCTTCTGCTTTGAAATCTAGTTTTCCTGACACAGCTTAATATTATAGTTAAGGTCTTGTCAGAAAGACAAGGAACATCTCTGTTGTTTGTTGTGGGCTGGGAGAAAATATTCTGCACCTATAAATGCAGTCTGACCTGCAAAATGTGTCCTGGTAAAGCCAAGGCACATGGTACTCTGTGAAGATGTGCAATCCAAGCCTGTTTGCAGCAGAAACCCTCTGAATCCTGGGAGACAGTACAATAAGTTTCATTGGCATGTGGCTTAGGGTCACAGGAAATTAAAATATGCCGTTCTTTAATGCTACCGACTTTTAAAAATCATATGGGAGTAAATACTTCAAGCGTAAGTAGTTTCTTGGATAACGGGTTGCACATGAGTAGAGAAGTATGAGAAGAGCAGCAGTACCCAACTGTCTCAGTGCTAAGTTGACCAGGGTGATTCTCACATCATCAATTTCTACATTTTCCTCTGTGGGCCTTAGACAGTATCTATTTGCTTTCGTGAATTCAGTGCAAATTATCTCATGCCAACAGAAAAAAGTGAGGTTGTAGTTGCTGCCTCTTCTGATCCTTTACCATGTTCTCCTCCGTCTACTCATTTCTTGTAGATCTGTAACAATCTCAGGTAACATGGACTGAGTCCTTGCAGAGTTTATGATGCGTGCTTGAAAATGTTAGGTTTACTGCCTGCCATGCTGAGTTACTGGGTTTGAAACTGTGCACATTTTCTTTATTCTGATTTATCTCTAGTAGGATCAGTCCTGCTGAACTAGAATCACTTATACTCACCAGGAAGGAACAAACCAATAGCAGAGCTCTGATCTGCCACTTCGGCTTGTGCGAACGCACCAAAGATTTACAGCTCCAAACATCACACAGGATGCCTAGAACCTACCTTATAAACTTACTGTATAAACAAGTCAGAGAGTAAAGAACAGTTTTCCAAGGAAACTCTTGACTTGCCCGCCAATTCCCAACATTATGTTTCTTCAGAAATCTCTGATACTAGAACTTCATTTTTTAGAATGTCATTGCTTTATCAGAGCAAGTTCGTAAATTATTTGTGAATCACATATAATACAAAATAAAAACACATTATTGGTACCCTGTCTTATTCACACTCTGAGGTTGGTATGAAAAAGAAGCTAGCTCTTCCTTCCAGCTGGAACAAGCTGGAAAGGATGGGCCCGGAGCCAGCATTTTCCTGGGTCAAGATGGCAGGGGTTCGGCAAAGTCTGAATCAGTTTAGACCCACACTTTGATATAGGCCTGGGGCCGTAGTTGATGAGTCATATTATCCAAACCTCAGGACTCCTTTAGCATGAACCAGTTTCCTTAAGAGAACTTCAAGATGTCTTTGAGAATATACAAATTGGCATGACCAATGGAAGACAAAACTGTTGAGTGAAGAGATTGCATTTTTATTCTCAGGCAAACTCCGGAAACAAAGTTCTGCTCCAAACTGAAGGTAGGCACAAAAACAAGTAGAATATATTGCTACCACAGTAAAGGAAGATTAGAAACAGACAGTAAAATTAACTGGGGTGGAAGAAGGGCATGGGATATAGGAAGTACGTTGTAGGTTAGTCAAGAAAGAGTACCATCTCCTCTTTTTAAAAAAGCTCTATTGAGGTATTATTTATATACCATAAAATTCACCTACTCTAAGTCTAAAGTTCTATGACAGTTAGTTTATCCAATCATGTAACCATCCCACAATCCAGTTTTAGGAAATTTCCATCATCCCCTAAATTTCCTGTTGTCCAGTTTGCAGTGAGTCTCCTCGCCAACCCCCACCTCAGCAGCCACTGCTCTGCTCTGTCTCTACTAACTTGCCTTTAAAAAGATATTTCATATAAATGGAATCATGCAATATGTGGTCTTCTGTCTGGTTTATTTTACTTAGCATAATGTTTGAAGTTTCATCCAACTGACAAATAGTATTATATTCTGTATTTTGTTTACCCATTCATCCGTTAATAAACATTTGAATTGTTGCTAGTTATTGGCTATTGTAGATAAGGCTTACATGATCATTCACATACAAGCTTTTGTGTGGACAGATGCTTAAATTTTTCCTGTATAGAAACCAAGGAGTAGTATTGTTGGGTCACATGGTAAGCACACATGATTTATCGTTTCAAGGAACTGTCAAACTGTTTTCTAAAGTGACTGTACCATTTTACATGCCCATCAGAAATGTATGGGACTTCCAGTTTCTCTGTATCTTCGCCCACATGTGATACTATCAGATGTTCAGAATATAGCCATTTCTAACAGGTATGTAATGTTACCTTATGGTGATTTTAATTATCAGTTCTCTAATGATGTTGAACATTCTTTCATGTACTTATTAGTTATTTGTATATCTTATGTTTTTGGAGAGAGAATTTACCAACTTCATTACATCACCTTAGCCAGAATTCTCACCCATCTCCTCCTTGAAATATTCCCTTCCTGAATCAACATAGTTAAAATGGACATGCAATCCCCATCAAAATCCCAATGGCATTTTTAAAAGAAATAGAACAAAAAAATCATCAGATTTGTTTGGAACCACAAAAGACCCCGAATAGCCAAAGCAATCTTAAGAAAAAAGAACAATGCTGGAAGTATCACACTCCCTGACTTTAGCTTGTACTACAGGGCTACAATCATCAAAATAGCATGGTATTGGCAGAAAAACAGACACATAGACCAATGGAATAGAATTGAGAACCCAGAAATAAAACCACATAAATATGGACAGATAATTTTTGACAAAGAAGCTAAAAACATACAATGGAGGAAAGACAGCCTCCTCAATAAATGGTGCTGGGAGAATTGGATAGCCACGTGCAAAAGAATGAAACTGGACTGCTATCTGTTACCATGTACCAAAATTAATTCAAAATGGATCAAAGACTTAAGCATAAGACCTGACACAATAAACTGCATAGAAGAAAACATAGGTACTAAACTTATGGACCTTGGGTTCAAAGAGCATTTTATGAATTTGACTCCAAAGGCAATGGAAGTAAAAGCGAAAATAAATGAATGGGACTATATGAAACTTAAAAGCTCCTGCACAGCAAAAGAAACCATCGACAACTGAATGCAAACCAAAGCAACCAACTGAATGGGAGAAGATTTTTGCAAACAGTGCCTCCGATAAGGGACTAATATCAAAAATATACAAAGAACTCATGAAACTCAACAACAAAAAAACAAACAACCCAATTGAAAAATGGGTAGAGGACCTGAAGAGACATTTCTCCAAAGAGGACATACAAATGGCAAATAGACATATGAAAAAGTGCTCAACATCACTAATCATCAGAGAAATGCAAATAAAAACCACAATGAGATATCCACCTCACCCCAGTCAGAATGGCTATCATCCACAAGACAAATAGTAACAAGTGTTGGAGAGGCTGTGGAGAAAAAGGAACCCTCATACACTGTTGGTGGGAATGCAGACTGGTGCAGCTGTTATTAAAGGCAGTGTGAGGTTCCTCAAAAAATTAAGAGTAGAATTACCATATGACCCAGCAATCCCTCTCCTGGGTATCTACCCAAAAAATCTGAAAACATTTATACATAAAGACACGTGTGCTCCAATGTTCATTGCAGCTTTGTTTACAGTGGCCAAGACAGGGAAACAACCAAACTGTCCTTCGATAGATGAATGGATAAAGGAGTTGTGGTATATATACACAATGGAATACTATTCGGCGGTAAGAAAAGATGATATAGGAACATTTGTGACAACATGGATGGATCTTGAGAGAGTAATGCTAAGCGAAATAAGTCAGACAGAAAAAGCAGAGAACCATATGATCTCACTGATATGTGGTATATAAACCAAAAACAACAAAAGAACAAGAGAAACAAATGAGAAACAAAAACTCATAGACACAGACAATAGTTTAGCGGTTACCAGAAGGTAAGGGGGTTGGGGGGTGGGAGATGAGGATAAGGGGGATCAAATATATGGTGATGGAAGGAGAACTGACTCTGGGTGGTGAACACACAATGGGATTTATAGATGATGTAATACAGAATTGTACACCTGAAATCTATGTAATTTTACTAACAATTGTCACCCCAATAAATTAAAAAAAAAAAAGAAAAAAAAGAAATATTCCTTCCTTTGTCTTTTGGGACACCATGCGCTTAGGTGTCTCATCCTTTCTCACTGGCCATTCATTGTCAGTCTTTTTTGTTGGCACCTCTTCATCCACTTGACTTTTAAAAGTTGGTGTTTCTCTTCACTTCTCATTTTATTGTCTTCTCTATTCATGTTATTTTATTTCAAATGCCATAGTCATGATGTTAATTTCCAAATTTATATCTGTAACCCTGTCTTCTTTTCTGTGTTGTAATCACTATACCAAATGTATCCATGAAAACTTCACTCAGATAGCTCATAGATATCCTGAATTCCGAAACATGCCCAAGATGGAAAAACAATCTCTCCTGTAAGACTTTCTCATCCTTCTTTCCTTCCTCCCTCCTTCCATTTCTTTCTCCCTCCCTTCCTTTCTCTATGTCTCCTTCCCTACCCATTCTCCTGTATTATTCTCTATAACGATACCATATGCTCAGCTCGTCCAGCCAGAAAACTTGGAGTCATACTTGATATCTTTTCTTTGTCATATTCCACATTCAAACATTCATCAATCCCTGCTAATTCTACCTTTAAAGTTTGCATCAAATCTGTCGATTATTTTTCCATCCCCTTTCCCCCACAACCTAGTACAGCCATCATTTCTGGTTAGATTAAAAGTAGCTCTCTATGAATCCCTTCTCCACATACCAGTCAGAGAAATATTTTAAAAATAAAAATATGATCATGTTGTCTTGTTTTACACACACACATACACACATTTAAAATCCTTTAGATGCCTCCCATTTCTTTTAGACTAAAATCCGAAAAACATAACCTAGAAAGCTACCACTCAAGCCTGGTCTAGAACCCTCTCCCTCCTATCTTTTGAGGTCCAGCCGTAATAGTCTTCTCTTCCTCTCCTGAAGTTAGGTATGTGCTGTTTTTTCTGTCAGCCATTCTTTTCCCCAAACTGCTTCAGCTGATCAACTGCTACACATTCTCAACATCCCTGTTTCAATAAATGTCTCTTCATCATGAAAGACTTTTTTAATTATCTAGTATTGGTTATCCCACTTAAATACTCCAATCATAATATGCACTTCTCTTTGAAACACTTTTCCCAGTTGTAACTAAATAGTTATTAGCATGATTTTTGATATAATGCTTATTCCTCAGATTCTCTACTCCATGAAAATTAGAACTCCATCTTTTCACTACTCTATCTCCTGAGACTAGTGGAAAAGCTAGATCAAAATTGGTGCTAATGAATATTGTTTGCCTAAATGAAGTAATAAATGGATTAATGCATTTAAGTTATTTTCAAGAATACAAAGATGCTCCCCAGACATATATTCTCTAACGAAGAGGGATAAATAATCAGAAAAATGATCTGAATTGGGTATTTATTAAAATTCACTTATAACGTTCAGAAACCACACAATTTTAGATATATTTTGGTATCTATGTTTGTTTTTCCTAAGTGTATATCCTTTGAGGTAGATAGTATTAATTGCATTTATCTTCTGGGTATCCAGAATTACACTGTTGAAAAAAGATTTACAAACACTGAATAACAAAGCTGCCATACTTCACTGTTGACATTAGTTTTGCTTCTTTGATCTGTGTTTCTAAATAATCCAGGACAGTGACATTTATTATATACCTGTAATAACCATAAATGAAATAACAAGAATCTATTCTAAGATTTTATACATATATATATATATAGATATATATACACACACACACACATATATATATACATATGCATATATGTGTGTGTTGTGTGTTTGTGTGTGTGTATTTTTTTTCTCTCAGGTTCACTGGTGCTTAGAGGTGTCAGGTAATGTATCTGAGGCTGCAAAGATAATTACCCAAAGATATAACTCTAAGCCCTTGGAAGCAGCAGAATATAATAGTTAGGCATCTAGGCTTTGCAGTTAGAAAGATCTAGGTTCAAGTTTTGTTTTGTCAATTACTGATTTTATAACCTTGGACAGATTAGTTAGTCCCTCTAAGCCTCAGAATTTTTCATCTTTACAATGGGCTCGTTATGATCATAAGCTACCATAACAATGACTGAGACAACATAGGTAAAAGCACTCGATGCAATAGCTGACATAAGAAATCAGCGAAGGTCAATAGTACTATAGAGGGAAAGAATTAAGAGATGACATTCCAAGAAAAGAAATGATGTCAGTAAACACAAAGCTATAACCTGAGAAATAGTAAGAATAGTAGAATAAATTGTTGGAGAGTAGTGGGTGATAAATCGTTAAAAGGTAAGTCGTGACCAGATTATGAAAGGATTCTAAACATCGGACTAAAGGATTGAATTTGGTGCTACAAAAAATGAGAATTCATTGAGAAAGGATATGTGAAATTTTTTAGTTTACAGGTTTAGATTTGACTACATCAAGACAACTGCCGTAAGTTATGCTTATTTACAGCAACCAACTAGGCTTTCTCCAAATGTGGATAATTGAGAGGGACGTAGATTCCAAATGTGGATAATATAGATTAGCATAACCAATTAGACCTTTTCAAAGCCCTTAATTAAAATATTCTCTGTAAATACTGGCCAATTGCTAAGTAGAAGCCTCTGCTTAACAATTTTAAAAGTAGAATATAATACAAACATTTAAATAAATACCAACACCTACGTGAATATTTAGTATCTTTCCTTTGTCAATACTGTGTTAGCCATCATTATTTAATATCACTGGTATATTCTCTTTTCTTATCCAAACAGATCCTTCCTTGTTCTCTCACTTTTTCTGGTGGGATCACAGTTCAGGGAAGAATTCTGTGTTCTTAGGACTACGCAATTAATCTACAGATAAATTATAAAGTACTCAAAAGCAAGACAGTGTTATATCTCTAGCCCCTAGCAAACAACCTTGCACAGTACAAATGCTCAGGAAACACTTTCAAATACTTGTTAAGGGAAAGAAGGTAGGAAGGAAGAAAAGAAAGAAAAAAGGAAGGATTTAGCCTTCAAAAATATTGTTACTCTCCCGTAGAAGTCCATTTGGGGGTAGATCGGACTGATGATGGAGAGATTACACACCTGTAAAATATAGTTATTGTTGATTCAAAACCCCAGTCAGGAATAGTTTTATTACAACTATAACATAAGAATGCCTCACAATGTCCTTAAAAACACTATGATCTCACTGTTTTCCACATACTCTTTAGCAAATACTCAGTTACCATGTGACTGGAGTTGACTTTCTGGATTACAGTAAGGCCCCCTTTCCATAAAATATGGCAGGGGTGGGGTGATGTTAGTAGTCAGAAAACTAGCAGTAGACTAAATTGTGTCAAGGTGTATGGCTCACTCAAAGCTGATAGAACTCTGCACAGTAATAGGAATTCTCTATTATAGGCTAAATTTTCATACGTTATCATAATGTGGCCTTGTGCCTGTGAATTAACAGAGGTCTACTCAATTAATTAATTGAGAGAACATTATGTTGTAACAGTTATGAGCAACAATTGATTTGGCTGAGTTTTGTTTTTCTATCTCACAAGTTTTCTCCTAGTTTACTACTTGGTATCATGATGTGGACAGAATGCAGATTTTTTTCCAGTCACCACGTATGATTATTAAAATGTTATCATGTTCTCTTGCCAAGCAATCTTTCTAGCAGTTAGCTAGTTATCTAAATGACCTCTTCCTCAGCCCCTACATTCAAAGCCTAGTTACTTGAAATAGGGTCCTTTACACCTAATAGCAGGATGTCTATATTTTCCTTTTGTCACAGATATCACCTCTCCAATGGGCTGTCTCTTATTTTTCAGAATGCTTACAAACATTTGAACAGAACTGTTTATAAATGGTTATAAGCACTGGTTTTCTGACAAGCTGATGTAGAAAAAGTAATATTTTAAATATTGAAGCGTAAAATGAACTGATTATGAAGGGACAAAAGCCTGGAAGACCGTGAAAAAAGACCGTGAAAAAGGCATTTACCATTACACAGGTTCAGCTCTGAGCCAAAGTAGTGGCAGTAAGTAAGTAAATAAATAAATAAATACATACATACATACATACATAAATAAATAAATAGAAGTCGATTCTCAAGGTTTCATGAAGAGAGACTGAATCAGACTTTATGACTATTTGGTTCTAAGGATGGCGAGGAGTGAGAAACTGGGAGATGTCAAATGTGACTACCATCTAGGCACTGAAATCGAGAATAGAAATATGATGACAGAGGAGAAGTGGATCTGAGGCTTCAGAAGATCCTGAATCAGTTTCTGCACAAGTTAAAGAGATAGCATGGAAATCCTTCGGTCTTTTATATGAGTCAGTGTGGACTCTGCCACTGACTGGCTGCAAGATCTTAGGGAGGACACTTAATTTATTGGGTTAATGTCCTCATCTGTAGAATGCTACTTGGATTAACTGGTCAGTATAGTCACTGCAAACTCAAAATTTCTGTAATTTTACTAATTTGACTCTTAGGCAAACAGCCCAGAAGAAGAGAGTGAAAGACAAAGAATGGATTTGCGTTCAGGGATCATGAAAAGAGCAGTAGAAGTAGACAATGAGAAAGCTACATGAATAGGATCTTAGTGTTCAATAAATATCTGTTGACTAATCAATGAGATTAGAAATACAGGGTCTCCAAGAACAAAAGAAGAGAGGGTTCCAGAAATACTGCTGGCTGTCAACAGTGTTATACACCACAGTCAGTAAAAGAGAATAAAATCCAACAGGGTCTCCTGAATTCGGTATGTAGGATGCTAGAAAGTACCAAGGCCAGAGTGCAGATTTTGACATGAACACCAAGAGCCATGGTTAAGGAAATGCACAAGAGGAGTCCAGTTGGTGTGTGGAAGGTCCAGGGAAACTGGGGAATGTTGGTGTGATTTAGAATCAGGAAAATTATGAAAATTATGAAAAATCAGTACATACTAAGTGGTTACTCAAAGGATCCAATGTCTGTAGTGAATTTGGAATATGTTAATTACATCTATTGTTTAAGTAAAATATGAGGCTAGTGTGGATCCATGAAATATTTAGAGGTATTCCTGTATTTATTCTACCTGGACAGTATTGGCACCCAAACTTGATAAATGTGTGGGATGTAAGCTGCTAAGATTCAAAATAGGTGAGATTTATTAACATACACTAAGAATCAGAGATTATTTTATGTAACACATTTATAAAATAAAGTAAAATTCTGTGTATTAAGTGAATTCTTCCTACCTAATACAAACAAAATCCAAAATCCAAATGACTTTGCTAATGCAGAAATCAACCATGCAGATTTAGTCATGTTCATTCAACCTAGTGAGGTTGGGCAGAACTTGATGAGAAACCAGCTTCTTTGGTGATCTGAGTATATAAGAGTGTAGGACCCTAGTGGAAGGGGCCTCAGCACTGTTAGGGAGGCCCTGGAACAAATGCTCTGTGTCTCGGTGGAGGACCTACGGTGACCTGGGACTCTGTGGACTTTTCTTGTTTATTTTGACCCATATTTAAGTTGTAAAGGGTCTACGCTGAGAACTCAGCTGAACTCAGTGGCTGACACACGAGAGCACTTTGATGAAATATCTTTGAATAAAGCAGATTTCTTGCTGATCTCATTGGCAAAACTCCTTCACTATAATTGCCCCATTGACTGAAGCATTGTTTATTACAGGCTCATATTTCAAGCAGTAAACATCATCCGGTTTTGCAGACACAATCATTAGGTTGATGCGAAAGGAACTGTGGTTTTTGCAATTGTTTTTAACCTTTTAAACTGCAATTACTTTTACACCAACCTAATAGAAATCCCTTTTCAGAGAAATTTATTTTATTTTCCTAAGACTTGGCCTAGGAGTATAAATATAGCTTATTAATAAAGATTAGCCATCAAGAGACACTGTGTCTCCGTTAGTTTTGCTGAATTATTATTTGAGCAGTCGAGAACACATACATATGTGGGCTGGGCAGCCTTCAAGAGCTCTTTGTGAGGGCTGAGGGTCACCCTTAAGCAGAGCTGTTAGGATGTCTATTGTTTGTCCAATTGATGCTGCAGGTCCTTTAGCTGACAGTAACCCATGTTCTTGGGTCATGTGTTTAACAGGGCTTTGGAGAGATCGTGCCATTTTTAGGATACACATTAATATTTTAACGGTGGTCATGAATTGTGTAGGACCAATCCATTCCCCCTTACCGATTACAAGATTTGAAGAGGGAACTTGACAAACTAGAGTGTATCGGTTAAAAGAAACCATGAACACAAGAGGGCTGGACACCTTGATATTAGAGGAATGCTTGCAGTCATTGAGGATGTTTAGTCTGAAGAGTGGGAGATTTGTGTTCTAACATTTGAATGTCTGCCTATGAAAGGGAGAGTGTGTTTGTTCTCTGTGGTACTAATAGTGAAAGAGACATGGATTTCAGCTCAGTATAATGGAAAACTTTTTAATGATTGGAAACGCCAAACTACTGGACATCTTGTGAAATACTGAGGTCTACATCAGTCATTGGAAGTTTTACATAGAGCTAGAGGAAAATCTTCATTCTCTCTATAGAACAGATCTAGATAACAAAACAAAAATTACAAATCAAGAGCGGTGAAGAGCCAGCTTTCTGAAGTTGCATGGCACACACTGTGCAAAAACTGCTTTAAAACTGCATAGGCACTTTGCAAGGACTGAGCACTTTTATCATCATTATCATCATCACTATTATTTTGTTTGAGAATTGAAACTTGCTGCACAAGGAAATCTTAAGGGAAAAAGTCGTGTAATCCATCTGTTCAGTTTGTGAAGTATATTTGTTATTGAATAAGGTTTAAGTTGAGGAAATACTTAAGGGAAAGTAGCAGAAGGATTGATGAAAGGAAAGGGAGAAACTGAGAATGTTCAAACTGAAAGATAGTGTGGAATATGATTTGATATTGAGGGGAAACTAACAAAAATACTGGCCAGGAAGCAGGAGAAACACAGAGGACAAAAAAGTTGAAAATCATCTTTACTCAGTTGAAGACCTTTTTTTTTTTTTTTTACATGAAATACATAGAATATTTCAGCACTGAGGAACTCAAGGAAGCTAAAGATAATTTAACAAAAATCTTTGTCCATAGGTGGTCACAGCACATGCTAATAACCAAGAATTTGATGTGCTTTGGCTATCCAATAGAATTAGCCCCAAATCTTACACTTAACAGGCTTTGAGTGATTCCCCTAGACAAATCAGACCAGCTACTCCTTACTTCTCATCCCAATTTTATCACTTCTTGCAAATTTAAACCTGACTTGAAGAGTGGTACCAAAGCACATAATTGAAAATATAGCAAAATAATTTCACCTCTACATAATAAAGAGTACACTTAAAGCACGTGAGAAGATGAAGAGGTTAAGGTAGACAAGTCTTCCTTAAGTTTGTTTTCAACAAATTTTCAAACATTTTTAACAATATGTAGCCAAAAGAACTGAGGAACTATTTCAATTATACAATGCAATGCTTACAACTGTAAACTTCTAGACCAGTTTGAGTTCCTTTAAAGTGAAATCCCATATAACACAGAGAAAGTGAAGAAAAAAGTCTAGTGACTGGCAAGCAGATTTGATTTCTCCGTCTGTATAAGTTATCTTATTTATAGTAAACTTTGGCTTTATTAGCTTACAGCCCCTTATGGTCTTTAGACTGATGGATGGCTGCTCTAGACTTACAGGTTATTTTAGTCGGTATTTGTTATAAAAACATATTGCAGGACCTGAATATTATTATGCAGACTCCAGCACTCTACTTACTTTTTCTTTTATACAACACCATGATTCCAACACAGACTCTCTCAAAGATATGCCCTCCAAGTAGCCTGATAAAAGAAAACAGGCCACTTGCATGTGCCAAAACTTAAATACAATAAAAGCAAATGATGCATACCCTCCCTGTGGGGCCTCTGTACTTCCCAGCTCTGAAATACACTGAGGGAAATGTGCAAACACCAAACCTGGTCTGAGATTTTCCCTGAGATGACTCTTGCCTAAAAAAAAAAAAAAAAAAAAAAAAAAAAAAAAAAAATTTCCTCTTTGGCATCTCTCAGATTGGAACTATTAGCAAACTTATAGTTTGGTTTGTTCATTTACTGAGTTCTAGTATTATCCAGATTGCAAAGAAAATATTTAGCCAACTGCCTTCTTCCTGCTCACTTTATTCTCTGAAAGCACTCTCCCTCTCTTCATCAGCCCCAAATGGAAATTATTCACCTAAAATCTTTGAAACCCCCTTTGTTGAAGGGCTTTTTGTTTTTGTTTTTCTGTAGGAATCTTGGTTTTAACTTCTCTGCCTTCCTCATCTTTAGGGCCCAGTGGAAAATCAGCTCCATATTCTTTTGCTTAAGGTCCAGGCAAAAGAATAGAGACAAATTTATGTCTTCACACTCATGATGTGTTCTGAAGCATTGCTTTCAATCCTATTTCACTTTCACTTTACCCATTTCCAATCTAAAGCCTCTTCCTCGTAATCACACTATGCATGCCTGCAGTATTTTTCTTGGTTCTACACATTCAATTCTATCCCAGTTTATACTCTTGCCTGAGATTCCCCTTAACTGGTTAAAAAGTGGCTCAAATCCATCCTTCTAAACATATGGTGTTTGGCTGGTACTGTGTGTTCGATTTCCTAAATGAATAAACTCATGAGGCCTTAAATTATACACCAACATTTCTGATTCCAAAGTACGGTATGTGGCCCAGAGCAGAGATTTCCTGAGCAGATTTTCTGTTTAGTGGATTATCTGCAGTCCACTGTTTTCTCTTCTTGATCTGCTTTCTGAATCCCAGTTTGGTGACAGGCAACTCAAGCTAAAAAGGGTCAGGCCTGGCATGTACAGGAGGGGTGAGTGTCAGCAATGATAGGGAATTGTGGGGTGAAGTTTTACTATGCATATGAAAACAGATAAGTGATTTTTCTAAAGCATCTGCCTTCATGGCTTGCTCACTATCTGCATAACTACATTAGCATAAAAAATCAAGGCTTCGGGTTGTCCTTATTTATGTTTTTGGTGGTATTTATGTGTTTATACACTTTTGAACATATAAAATTTTGTGTGTATTTATATCTTTCCCACTTTCCAAAAGTTCTTTGTGTCAGCAAATGTCAATATGATCTATAAGGTTACAACCTAAGGACTCTCTACATTAAATTAGTATAAATACTTGTTGATTGTTCCAGAGCCACTGAGTACTCTTTTCCAAAGTTGTCAGTGTGTGTATACATACACAGGGTCTGTTCCACACTATTTGCTTTCAAATTATTCTTTGTTTCATTTATGCATATTTTGCCCCTGCAACTATATTTCCTTGAAGGCAGGGATTGTGTCTTAAACAGTATTCTCTTGCATCAACATTTAGCAAAATCTGGTCATTATAGTAGATGTCTAAAAATACTACTGAGATGAGTCTTGGTTAAACATTAAAAAAAAAAAAAGTGCATTTAAAAAGAAAAAAAAAAACACAACACCTCTTTTTGTAGGTCTTGCAGAATTTGCCTCAGCTAATAAAGAAGTGGTACTGTACTGTTTGACAGTCTCACATTATCAGTATGTAAACAGACCTTGAGTTCTAGGCCTGGTTTTCTTGGTGATCAGTTCTAAATATTATTATTTACTATATGTGTTGATGTTTTGACTGGTTTAAGTTTTTCTTTAAAAAAAGATACACAAGTTTGGAGAATTGTTATCTGTTCCCTTGTTTGTTTGTAGAGGGGAAAAGGTCTATTTACTTCATTCCTTCTACAGAACAAAATATTTTATATTTAATATGATACGTTTTGAAGCAATAAAAGGCTTCTTATTCATCTTTGTCCCTTTCACTCATGCCATGGTATACCCAGTTCATAGTCAGCATTCAATAACTGCTTAAATTCTTTTTATAATTAATAATCATAGAAAGCTTTTTAAAAGCATAATATGAAAATGAGAAACCACAAAGTCAAAAATGGATGAAACTGGTTACATAAAATTTTACATGGGTAATAAAGTACAATAAACAAATTCAAAAAATGAAATATAAACTTCAAAAAATATATTCAAGCTATATGACAAAGGGCTAGTGTTCAAAATATGAAAAAGCTCTTATGAATCAATTTTAAAAAGCTAAACAGGCCAATAAAAAAAGCAAAAGACACACCAGTGAATACCAATGACCAGGACACATAAAATTATTTGTCTTCAATAATTAAAATAAAACAAATAAAGCAACTTGTCACTTTTCACTTATCAGATCATCAAAGAATCAAATGATTGATACTATACATTTTTGGTAAGAATAAGGGAAAAAGATACCCTCATTTGCTATGAGTGAGAATAAAAATGGTAGAGAAAAACAAAAAACCCCACCAATTTAGGTGGATTAGGTAATATTTTTTAAAATTTAACTGCTAAAAATTTGACCCATAAATTCTAGTACTAAGAATTTATTTCAGAGATATACTAGCAAAAATAAGTATGTAAGAATATATGTGAAATAATATTTATTGCATTATTTGTAATACTGACATACTATAGACAAATAGCTCTAAAAATCTAGAGAAATAAATCTTAAAAAATTAAGTAGACCTACATGTCTGGTCATGGCAAAAATTTCAAGTTATTTTAAGTATGAAAGCAAGTTATGATGGCATATTTAGCAATATTTTATAAAATTAAAGTGTATCTTAAAATATCTTGGGATACTTGTACCAGCAACAAGAGGACTGATCTAGGTAGACTTCTTTCCAACTACATACTATTTTAAAAATAAAATTTTCATAAAATATGTAATAAATGTTGTAAATACCTTGCTACACAAAATAAAGAAAAGAAAGTCCCTAAGGATCAGAGTGAAGAGGGAATTTAAATCCAAGTGCTCTGGTCATCAGAACGGTGACCACCCACAGGATGTTGGAGCAGATGCTGGGAGTTCCTTGTCCACATCCTTGGACTTTTCTAGGGTGCTCCTGCTGATTTTCAATGGCCAGGCTCCACATCTTTGTAACTTAGGACTTTCTTTCCCCAGAACTCTGGAAGGCTGCTCTGATTGCGTGGTGGCATGTTGGGAATGTCAGAGAATATCTCCTCCCCCAGCCCTAGTAGCCTTCAACCAATGGGTCCCCAGATATGGTGTATAAATATACCAGCTCCCTCACTCTTTGCGGTGGTTTAATTATGAGGCATGTATTTTGCACCATTTCCCAAATTTGCTCACTTTAATCATATACTAGTACAGCTGGCTTACAAATACTCTATTGGTTTCCTTTACCTCCCACTCACTTGCCTTCTGTCTTACTGGGGTTCTGTGTAGCACCCAAGGAGATCATATGCCCTTGAGTACTTGTCTCAGGACTTGGTTTTGGGTAAACCAAAACTAAGAAAGATGTTGATGACTTCAAAGACCTCGGGTGTAGGATTGGGATTTTAAAGTCCACTGAAATGAAGCTCCAGTGAAGAAAAGGAACATGACCCTGTGCTGCCCTCAGGGAAAGTAGAAATAAAGGTCTTTGCTCATCATTACAGGGGAATGACAAGTCAGCTTCTCTTTCTGTTATACAGAGAAGAAAAAGGAAAAATAAAACTAATAAACAGATGTCTCACATGATAAATTGAAAACCAAGACTTGAGCCTGGCTTTTGAATGATATAGGAATGTAAAAAAAATGGTGTGTGCACTGGTTCTTGAATGGTAAAATTCCTAGGATACTATTTGTAAAAAATCACAAAACATGTACAACATGAAAAAGGTAAATCTCTGTGGAATATAAGCTAAACAATTAAAAAGGACAATAAAAAATCAAATTCATCAAGAAAGAATCAGTAGACAAGAGAATCAGGACATGAGTTAATAGAACAATTTGAAGGAATCCACAAAACAAGTGGGCTAAACATTATTGGAGAAACATGAAAGGATCATAATTGCAAGGAAGGAACAGAACACTGACATAGAAATGGGCAAATTTTTAAAATAACAAATATTTCTTCTAGGAATGAGAAATAAGATAATTGAAGATGAAAACTCATCTATCAATCAAACTCCTTTTTAGACATAGCTGAAAAAATTATAAAACTGAAAGAGAAATCTAAGAAAAAGCTTCACAGTGAAGTATGGTGAATTAAATATATGGTAAATATGGAAGCGTGTTTAAGAAAAATAGATAATGGAATGAGAAGGCAAAACACACACACATACACATACACACACACACACACACACAATAGACATTCAAGACAGTGAGAAAGAAGTAGGTGGAATTTTTCAAACAAAATATGGCTGAAATTTTATCAGATTCGAAGAAATGTGTGAAATACAGGATTGAAAAACTATGTCATTATAAAGGGTAAATAAAGGGAAATCTAGATAATTTCAGTGAGCCTGCAGAACATGAAAGATCGGGTGGCAGCCCTTAGATGTCCTCTCAAGGGAGAACCTGTCAAGACGTGCAGTTAGCCAACCTGTCTCCAGCTGCTGCCCCTTCACGATCTACACCAGTGTTGACATGAGGCCACTCTCTCCCTAGACTGCTCCCGGTCAAGGTGGACGTAATAGGGGTACGACAGCTGAGCCCTTCTGGTCCAATGCCAAACTTCTCTAACAGGCAGTTTTGCTTAGGGGATCCCCACGAACTTGGTCGAGGCTCCACACAGCAGGCTGAGCCTCTTCTTACACCAAACACTTTCCCTCTTCCCTTTCCTTTTCTAGAGTCAGAACTGCATGGTGGTCTGAAGCTCTCTCCATCTACTCCTGCTCCCCAGGCCCTTTATCCTTCACAGGCCATGTCTCCTGAGAAATCTTTTGTATTTCAAATTTTGTCTTGGAGTGTGCTTTGCAGAAGATCTGAACAGATAGACAGAAAGCTCAAAAGCAACTAGAAAAGACAGCGCACCACAAGGTAACAACAACTAGACTCATAGAAAAACTTTGATCAGCTATATTAGGGACTGAAATGCAGTGAATATTGTACTGAAAAGGCCGAGAGAAAATGAAAGAAACTTAGAGAATTTTTTATCCTGTTAGATCATCATTCAAGAGTGAGGGTTAAAAAACATATTTTTCAATTCTAAACATTGAAAATATTTACCACTTACAGACCCTCAAAGAAAGAATGTGAACCTAAAAAGAAAGAATGAGATACAGGAAACAATGGAAGCTATAGGTAAATTTAAAGAAGCATTTACTATTAAAAAATTCAAAAAAATAATAGCTCAGTGTTCAAAAATAAGGTAGAGCTCAAATATAGACAATAATAACACAGTTTGGGAGTGAATCTAATCTTATTTAAGTTCCTTATATTATTCTGGAATATGGTAGAGATATTAAATACAAATAAACTTATTTATATTTTAACTCTAGTATGAATGCTAAAAATTTAAGGGTAATCACTGGAACCATAAAAAACAAGATGTCTAATCTCCAAACCAATGGAGAGAAAATGAATTTAAAGACTCAAATCCATCAAGTAGAAAGCAGAGAAAGTATAAATAAGAAGTAACAAAAAACCATGATGAATAAGAAAACCAAAGTTAAAACTGAATAAACAAATTTTAATGTGTATATGGATTTAGCTTGACAGTCAAAACACAGTCTCCAATTGAAATAAAACATAAAGTTGAGATACAAGTTTTCTAAAAAGACACACCAAAAAATATGCACTTGCAGGAATGTTGAGAGTAAGAGGATGAAAAAAAAAGATATGTCAGGAAAATAGTGACCAAAAGAGAACTGAAATAGTAGCTTTCATAACAGACTTCAGACTTCATAACAGAAATAAAAGTAACAATTACCAGGAATATAATCATTCTGAACATGCATTCACTTATCAGATAAACCTAGAAGTGTACCAAACAAAACTGACAAGATTACAAGGAAAAATTCATAAATCCATAACTACACCAGGAGATTTTAACATACTTATTGCAGTCATTGATCCAAGCACTCAAAAAACTAGTAAGGGACTAGATGATTTCGACAACAGTTTAACAAGCTTGATCTAATGACTATGGATAAACATGACTATGGATAAACAATTACAGAAAATATATTCTTTTCTTTCTCACATGGATTTTTTCTTATATAAATTAGAAACATAAGCTACAAAGGAAGTCTCAAAAATACCTAGGAATCTCTTGAACACAATGCATGAAATTTAGAAATCAATAATAGAAGAGAACAATCTCCTTTTCACCTCCCACAGTTAGAAACTTAAACTAACCACTCTAAGTAATTATTAAATAGAAAAAAAAACATGGAATTTACAAAACATTTAGATATAAACCACAATGAAAATAGCACGTTTCAAAGATTATAGTATTCAGCTAAATGGGTACTGGAAATGAAATTTATAGTTTGAAATATATAAGTTAGAAAGATTAAAACTAGGTGATGATATAAACCAAAAGTCAGTAGGAAAAAGTAAACCACTGGATTAAGAAGAGAAATTGATGAGGCAGAAAAAAGAGGTAATAAATAGAGAGGCCCCACCCACCATGCACACTCCAATATTTGGACATTTGCACTGGCTATGCCCTCTCCCTAGGACATTCTTTCCCCAGGTATCTGCATAGTTCACTCTGTCAACTCCAGGTACTTTCTAAAAAGGCACCTGCTCAGTGAGGCCTCCCAAACACCCATGCCCAGCCCCAAAATATTCCCTAACCATCTTCCCTGCTGTCCCTTATCGTATAGCAATTATCATTATCATCTTTTATACATGCATTTATTTTACTGTTTGTGTCCCTCACACCTATTATCTATTTTGCTCAATGATAAATGTGCAGGTGACTGGAGCAATGTCTCGCATAATAATTTTCAATATATATGTGTTAAATGAATGATTTTATAGTTGTCTGGGTATTGGGTACACAGATGCATGTCATATTATTTTCTCTAGTTTTCCATACATTTGGAATATTTAAAATTAAAAATGTATTTTTTAATAAAAGAAAACTTTCTATGCCTGAGAATATAAAACAAAATATTAACAATGATTATCAATTTTTACATTTTCATATTTTCCAATAACCTACATGTTTATATTGCTTTTGCAATCACAACAAAGACAAAAATAATGCCTTTCAAAATAAATCATATATGCCTAGTTCATATATTCAGTAAATTCCATTATTGTATTACAGCATCTATTCTTTTCTAGAATTAGTGAAACCCCCAGATTTATAGCATACTGAAACATCATTAAAGAATCCTTCAAAAACAAGTTACGCAAAAAGAAAACTCTGTAATAAAAACACTCACAGGGCACTATTATTTCAGTGAAAAAAAAATTGAGAATATTCTTGGACTTAAACGTTGAGTCTAAAAAACCTGAAGACTAAGGGAATTTTGGAAGACCTCTTTACCCCCATTCTTAGATAATCATCTATCAGGTCATTGTGTGTTTGTGGATGGTTTAAGAATTCAGGTGTGTTTTCTGACAGGGGAACTTTAGAAGTTTGTGGTAGAATGAAGGAAGTTAAACAAGAGTTGCTGCCTACTGACACATCACTAGTCAGTTTTGCTCTTAGCACTGTCTCTCCATCTTCAATGTAAGTACAATAATCAGATACCTTCATTTTAGAAAGTAATTGTGTAAATGGATTGTTACAAGAATGACTTTTTCATGATTGTAAAATTAATTCATTAATACAAGAGCCGTTATATAAAATTATTTGAAATCAGATGATCAAAACACTAATGCATTAGACAATACACCAAGACACAAAAATTGTTCTGTTATATAGCACCCTTTCTATTTACAGAATAAAATATAAACTGAGAAAAATCCTCACTAAGCCCAAGATAATTGCAGTCTGATGATGATAAGGTTTTCAAAAACAGAATTTCAGTGAAAGATTTAGATATGAAGAAGTGAGAAATATAACACATTTACTCAATAGTAATGTATAAATGTACAATGGTAATTCAGGGTATGTTTTCCAAAGCTCATGTGTACACTGAATGCAATTTATTCTTTATTAACTAAACAAGAAGTTGATTAAGTGGGCAGAACAGTGAGGTTTCAGGTGAATCTACTGTGGCAGACTTTAATGTGTCTACACAGTTCCTGGTAGTCTTTATCTAACAGACCCACTTCAAACATAGAATGATTTGACTTGTGAGACTTTGTTATGTAGGGAGGATCTACAAAGCTGGGTTTCCTTCCTTGTGCTAGCTTGAAGCACAAAAGTTTTAATTAGACAGAATAAAAAGGAAACTTCTCATTTCTAACCATTTCTTTAATATTCTATGGACACTTGCCCTGGACAGATTGCACAAGCTATACAAATTGTATGCCATATTTTTTTTTTCTGTATGATTTTTTGTTTGTTTGGTAGTTCCTTACATGAAATCGAAAGTATCCTTAAAATGACCACAGCAGTGTTCGTGCAAGGTGGACGATACTACACGAGAAAAATTTAAACAATGTCATTGTTGGGAAGTCATTGATAAATTCATAAAATCTTAAAAAGGAATTCTTCCTGGCTTAGTCTACAAAGCAGCACTAAAATAGTAAATAATGATTTGTAATGAAATTCTAGATTGCTTTCTGCAGGGAAATTATAAGAACGCTACTAATCATATTTACATAAGATAGAACTTGCTAAGGCAATTGAACTCGACAAGCACTCAAACCCTTTAACAAACTGGAATTAGATCATTTTTGACAACTCACTGAGGCATCTGTTAGAAAAAATATGAAGAGCTAATGAGGTGACATAATCACAATGTTATTATGAATAGAACTTATTCTGAATTGTTTGAATTTGTTTTCTTTCAAATTTCATTTCTGTTATTATTGCTCCACATTATTAATATCAAGCCATTCATATTTTCCTAAGGATCATTAATTGAAATACAAAGCAAAGAGGTGGCACAAGGCTATGAGACAACAATAATGATGAACAGTAGCTAATATTAGTTTGGTGCAAAGTAATTGTAGTTTAAAATGTTAAAAATGCAAAAATGGCAATTATTTTTCCACCAACCGAATAGTTACTTATGTTTTTCCACCACCCACACTGCCACACATCAATATACATGAATATATGTTTTACACACACACACACACCAACATGTATGTGTATATATGTCTGTATATAGTCAAACTTTTCTTACAATAATACTTAGAGGGATTATTATAACCAGTACAAAATGAATGGAAACTGAGCCACAAAACAGTCAGTGTCTTCCTTGGAAATCACAGCACAGGTAAATCACAGCACAGCAAAGACTACATTTCTAGTTTCCTATATTTCCCCAGGATTCTTCTCCTCGATTCAAGTACCTATGTTTTCTACAAGCAGACTAGCATGCATGAAGTAACCATGACCGCAGCAGCACCTTTCTCTGCCCCGTCACCGTACCCAATAGGCAATTCTCTATCCTTGCTTTGCCAGGCCCAAATAAGAGGAGAAGAATGTATATCCCTGGTATCTGAAGATGTTGAACCATAAACCCTCTTCCTTATGTTCTTTAGGGTCTATGTATTCTTTGCACTCAGATTTCACATCCTTGTGGGTTATGTAGGCTTTGGGGCTGACTGGAAACCAAACTGTCATAAATAACATAGTGTCTATGGAACATTCTTGTCCAGTTCTAGACTTTTGTATCAAAACAAAAGTCATTCTAAATTGTATCTTTGTAAATCCCAGATGCCCATACTTTTGAGTGAAGGACAATGTATAATAATGGCACCCTTTAAAGCAACTGAGCTCTCACTAGGGGCCACAGATAATTACACTTGTGCTAAAAACATCTAAGAGTAAACACGGAGGAGTATATTTATATCACAGTTTCTTTGTGCTGTTCTCAAGTATGTATGGAAAATTCCTGTCGTCAGGATCCAAGCCGGAAGCCTCAGCCCCTCACCACTAGGAATGTATAAAGACGCTTTCATGTCTATAGAGTCTTCTGAAGCATGAGCTCTGGCAAGACTCCAATAATATAGCCAATGCCATGTAAAAACCAGATGCATATGTGTTTGAATCATTTCCTGACTTCTCCTCCACTCCCAACCTCTGAATGTTGGTGGAAGGCTTAGTTCTCCACCCTCTTCCTATTTACATTGTCTTCCTAGGTTCTGATCTCTGCCCTGAACACTGCATCTCAAACTTAATGTGTCCTAAACTGAACTCCTAACTTCTTTCTGCATCTCCCTTCTCCAACTTCACCTTCTTCAGTCTTCCCCATCACATCAAGGGTATCTGCAGTGATGCAAGCCAAAAACCTAGAATGTATCAACTGTTCCCAAATTTATTTTATTCAACTGACATGTATGCAATATACATAGTATATACTCCTGAACCAAGTCCTAAATACATGCGTGCACACAGACACACAGACACAGACACAGACACACACACACACACACACACACACACACTCAAAAGAAGCCAGATGTATCTAACATTTATCTCTCTGGGGTTGACAGGTATCAGTGATGATCTCAGCATGATGACCTCTTATAAAGAACATTATCTCTGCTTTCTAAGACATTGCATCTTTATGATTTATTACCTGCCTTTATAATCCCATCTGTGTACTTGTATACACACATTCACACATATGTACATATTTATGTATATACATGGTGGAACCATATGAAATTACTGATATTGGACTGTTAGGGGCTAAAAAATGCTCATTTTAGTGGCTTGCCCTAATATTTATGTCTACCTACTTATCTACACCTATATTTATATGGGCACACATATGTATACAACCTTGTGAAGCAGAAAAAAACAGAATCAGATGATTATTATGATTCTGAGGTTTTCATAGTAAAAAACAACAACAACAACAACAAAAAAAAACGAGCCAGCATACTTAAAGTATCTAGGCTGAACTACACAGGAGAAAATGTAAAACGTTGGGTCTCAAATTCAATTTCAGTTAAGCATGTGGCGTATGTAAGAATTCACTTGGATTAAATACTGAACACAGTTCTGATGCTGCCTGGATACTACGGGGAAAGTAGAGAAGCCCCACCATATTACAATTCTGGGCGTCAACGATAGCCCCTACCAGCAATGTTCTCTTAAAATTGTCCATATACTGATTTGTCAGACCATTCTATTGATAAAATATAGGCACTAAAAGGGGTGAAAGTCAACATATGTAACCATGAGATTGAGCAGAGAAAAACGATTTGTGTGGCCATGCTGGCATCAAGCGGTGGGACAATGACGAGGACTCAGAGAACCCTTAGCTACGCAGAACTTGAAACTCATTGTTGCCATAATGACTTAGCCTGAAACCCTAACTCAAGCTATATCAGACTTCTTTGGAGATAGATGATGTAATTTTAGGCCCATTTCATAGTTAGAAAATAATTGAAGTCATCTTGCTTAATAAAGATTGCATGAGTAAATTAAAGGTGGGTCAAAATTACCAGGTATGTAAATATTTTTTCAGTTCAAATTCAGCATATTAAATTAGCTTAAAAAATCATTTGTGGATTTCCGTAGGGAAGAAACACTAAATACTTGTGTTAAAAACAGGACAAATACAACTCATGTACCTTTCTGCAAGAATTTGAGGAAGTGACAATTAACAACTGTGTAACTGCTATTTAGTTACTCAATAGTTTGTAATAACTCTGTTATTACTCTGTAATGCGCTGTAACTAAAAAATGTCTTCTCAGTTTAAAATGCATGGAGTAACTCATCAAACTTAATGCTTTGGCTTGAATACTGAGTCAATTTTCCTTATCTTTTATAACCTGTACAGTATGATATTATCAATTGAAAATAGTAACGTTTCATAAAATTTACCATTAATATTTTTAATTTGACGTTTTAGCACTCATTTAGTAACATATTTGAAAATTACCGAACATTAATTCTTTTTAAATTCTAATTTTTAAATTTCTAATTTGGAAAGAAAAAACATCATATAATGTATGAAAACTAGAAATATATGTTTAAAAAGGAAATCAACACAGCAGTATATATCAAGCACATTTTTCTTCACTGCTTAATAGTTCTCTAAAATATATATTGTCAAGCTATTTATAAATTGTTCATATGTAATTAGTGATTGGACTCTAGACTAAAGACAATATATTTTGCATTCATTAGCTGTAACTTCAATTTCATCTGTGCCTCAAAGATACCCCAGCACTGGAAAAGCCTGAATAAAGTATTAGGAAAACACAAAAAAACAAGTAAAGCTAAAAAACAGCCAAAGGCAATAGATAAATACAGAACACCAAAAACCTGATTTTACGTAACTAGACCAGAATTTGACTACAGCACAGCTAAGCTTACTACCGGATATATTTTGTTTGTACCTATTTAAATAATTAATTTGCTCATTCTATAGAGCCAACAGCTAGTATACTGAAAACAAAAATTTTTGAGTGTTTACCACACATATGAATTATCATTTTAATTCAGAGATATTCGATTTGCTTGTATGGAACTATAAACTGTGAAGCAATTTGGATAATGAGGAAAGTTTTTAATAGCTCATTGTAGCTAATATGTATTAGCTACTATATAAGACAACATTAGCTTCCATGTACAAAAGCTATAAATCAAGAATTAAATGATACATTTTGGTAGGTATCCTTGATTAAATATGTGAGGTACAGATGAAAAGTTGTCTATTACAAATAGTTCTTTGGCGCAAGATCTCTTCAGAATATTAGCAATCTCCAAAATGATACTGTTGTCAAAATACTACTGGAAAGTGAAAATTATAAAATAAGGTAATTGCACTGAGGAAATTGTAATTCTTTCTTTTTAAAAAATTTTGCATAATGGTTATAATGCTCATAGTGAAATATGGAAGGTGAACACATACTTATTTTTATCCACTTAGTACATGATTTTGATGAATACAACTTCCCATTTGTAAGTTTATTCCAGATATAAGAGACAATAAAATGAAAAAAATTGAGAATTTATTTCTGGTGCATACTAGAATCCTTAACGCTATATATGTTATTTTTAATACTTTCTTCCCTTTTTCTTTTTCCATATTCTTTAAGGAAATCAATGAAAAAGAAAAAAGATAGTTGCATAGTAGTTATTATGTGCTAGCCACTGTTTTAAGCACATCATATATATATATATATATATATATATATATATATATATATATTCATATTTTGTGTTGACAAAATCAGATTATGACAATCAAGATTAATAGTGCCACTAGTAACTTGGCAGAAGCAAATGCACATCCTATCTGTAGAAAGATAATATCACACTAGGCCTCAAGTTATCTCCATAATTTTTATGTACAATGTCTAATGCTCTATCAAAAGTAAGCAGGTATGTGAAAGTCAAGACAATGTGATCCAGTCAAAAGCACTAGCAGACAACTCAAAAGATGTAAATAAAAGTTACAAAGACATTAAAATTATACATATAATATATTCAAGGATATGATAAATAAGATTAAGAATTTTGACAATGATCTAGAAACTACAAAAATAAACCCTGGAAATTCTAGAACTGAAAAATATCATGAATGAAATTAAGAACTTATTTAATGCATTAAGTTACAGGGTAGATACAGCTGAAGAAAGAATTAGAAAAATAAAATACAGGTCAAAAGAAAATGTCCAAAACGGAGAACAAAAAGACCAAAGGTAAACAATGGGGGTATAAATATTCAAAGTAATGAGAAGAAAAAAGAGAAGAAAAAAACTTGAGAATATAGAAAAAATTCAGCAAATAACCCTAAAAAAGGAAGAAAGGAGGTAATAGTAAAAGACAGAAGTTAATAAAATAGACAACAAGAATGCATAAATAAAGAGGATTTAAAAGGTCAAAAGTTGTTTACTTGAAATATATAATAAAATTGATAATCCTCTTGGCAAAACTGTTTGAAAATTTTAAAAAATGTCACAATAAACTAATAGGAAGAATAAAAAGTGAGACTAATATTAAAACGGTATTATGGACAACTTCATGGTAATGAATTATAAAATAATTTAGGTAAAATAGATAAGACCTGTAAATACACAATTTACCAAAACTTAAAATAAAAGTAGAAAATTTGAATAGCCCATAAAAATTGATGGAATTAAAACTATAACTGAAAACTTGCCCACAATATATTCCAGGACCGGATGAATTTATTTACAATTTCTAACAAATATTTAAGGAAGAAAAAGCATAGATTTACATAAGTTCCCCCAAAGTGAAACCTTGATAAAGTTATGAGAAAGGATAAATTTTAGGCTAATCTTTTTCATCAATGTAGTTTCAAAATCCTAACAATTATTAGCAATCCAGCAGCAAGATAATCAGGGATTTAAAAAAAATAAATGAAAAATAACATATCATGACCAAACGGGGATTAGTCCAGGACTTCAATTTGATTTGACATTCTAAACTCAATCACCACCACAGTAGAATATTAGGGGGAAAAAAAAAATCATGATCGATATCAGAAAGAACATATGATAAATCAAATACTCATGACAAAAACTTTTAGCAAACTACGAATAAAAGGAAACTTCCAAATATTATAGAGAATATCATACTGAATGGTACAATGTTCAGAGCTTCCTTCTGAGATTGGAAAGAATACAGTGTTACCCACTGTTACCACTTCAGCAATGTACTGATAATCCTAGCCAGTACAGTAAGCTATCAGTACTGAAAAAGAAGATACCTAACTACCAATATTCTTGGACAGCATGATTTCCTACACCAAAAAATCAAACGATTCTACAGATAAAATATTAGAAGTCATAAGTGAGTTTATCTTGCCAATAAAAGTCAATATACAAAAATTAATTGTTTTTCTATGTATCAATAACAAAAAGTTAAAATTGAAGCCAAAGAGATACCATTTAGAATAGCATAAAAATACTGAAGGCTTAATAATACATTTAACCAGAAATGTGTAAAATGACCACAAAACAAGCTAGAAGATATTATTGAGAGAAATTAACAAAGACCTCGTTAGATGGAGAGATATACTATGTTTATGAATCGGAAGATTCACTAAAGATGTCGATCCTACCAGATTGATTTAAATCACAAGGATGTTTTGTTTTTTAGGGAGGAATCTTAAGTTAATTCTAAATTTATATAGAAATGTAGAAAACCAAGATGACCAAAACAATCTTGAAGAAGAAAATAGATTTTACCAATGAGAGAAAATATTCGTAACATACCATGTTTCCCCGAAAATAAGACCTAGCTGGACAATCAACTCTAATGTGTATTTTAGAGCAAAAATTAATATTAACACCTTGTCTTATTTTACTATAATATTAAGACCAGGTCTATAATATAATATAATATAATATAATATAATATAATATAATATAATATAATATAATATAATATAATATCCCAGTCTTATTTTACTATAATATAAGACCAGGTTTAATATAATATAATATAATACCGGGTCTTACATTAATTTTTCCTCCAAAAGACGCATTAGAGCTGATTTTCTGGCTAGGTTTTATTTTCAGGAAAACACGGTATATAACAATCAAAAGTATCAAAAACATATAAAAATTCCTATAAATTAATAAATAAATGACTTGATTAGACACTCAACAGAGGATATTTATATGGTCAATATACAGGTGAAAAGGTACTCAAACTCATTCGTAGCCAGGAAAATGTAAATTAAAACCACAATAAGCTATCACTACACACCTACCAGAAATGCTACTATATAAGGTTAATGAGGGAGTGAACTATCATACATTGTTGGTGGGAATGCAAATTATTTCAACCACTTTGAGCAACGTTAAATTTTCTACTAAAGTTGAAAATACACATTCTCTGTGGCCCAGCAACTTACTCCTACATACTCAACAGAAATATATGTACATGTGCAACGAAAGACAAGAATACTCAGGCCAGTGTTATTCATAACATTAAAAACTAGACACAACTCAAATGTTTTTCCACAGTAGAATGGGTGAATAAATGATTGCATATTCAGATAATTAAACACTACATAATAATGAGAATAAAATACAGCCATGTGCAACAACCTAATGAGTCTAAAGATATAGCGATGAATCAAAGAACAAAGGGGCCTGATGAGATTTCAGAGGTGGCAATCATGTAATAATGTTCTATTTCTTGGCTTGGGTAATGGCTACACAGAGGTTCCCTTACAACAAGTGAATCACGATGAACGGTGACAGATTCTGCAATGTTCCCTATACTGCCTCTCAGAGCAAAAGTTCTGAAGTTTAGAGTGTCAGATTCATCCATGGTAAATGCATTTAAAATGAAATAATGTTATTCCTCTCTATATTGGAACTTCCTGTGTATACATACTGAGCAGACTGCTTTCACAGTTCGAAACAGATATTTTTATGTTTGTATAAGCGATTAAAAATTTTTCTGTAAGTCATGTTTAGAATTATTAAAGATGAATCCTTAACATAATGCATTTTAACATATAAAAACAATTTAAAATTATTGTAAGAAAGCTGGCGTTGAACACCAAGTCTATTAGTGGTGACTTCTGTGAACCTCAATTTCCTTGCCGTTGAAATGGGCATAACTAATCCCTTCCTAACAAGAATAATCTGAGAATGAAGTGACTTGACGTTTGTTTGTGCTATGAATGAAGCGATTAATTACATCTGAAAGCCAATCCATCTGTGCAGTAAGTAAACCCTAGAAATTTTAGAACCTAAAAGTACCTCACTTTAAATTTACATTTTAGAGACTTGAAAGTAAAAAATCCTACATAACTTGCTGAAAAGTATTATCTTAGTAAGACTAGTATCTGGAACATGAACTTATCGTTTTAGGTTACAAGTTCAGTGCTCCTTGAAAAAAGTTTGATCCTCATTTTTTTCTTCCTCTTCTCCCTTCTCTCCATGTAAAATATCCAAACTGAATTAAAAAAAAAAATTATATAGTATTATGGCCATTTAATTCAATAAATGCATTCATTTCTTTTGAAAAGATTTATATGAAAGAAGACATTTAAAATAAACTGTTCTCCAAGTCACTATCTTGCTTTTTTTTGTTTTTGTTTTTGTTTTTTTACGTGAATAACACATAAGAATCTTTTCTATGCATTTGTCTTCCAGTCTGAGAAGGACCTTGCCTTTAATCTCTCTCTTATGTAACCATACATGGGCACTTGAGGAAAACATATTAATGAAACGAGGACAATATTTCTCAATTATTTTATTTATAAGCCATTAAATTTAATGATTAATAAATTTTTAAACAATTAAAAAGATTTATAGAGAAAAGTTTAGAATGTTAGTACTTGTCATTCAAAACTGCTAACACACAAATTCCTTTCTGTTTTGTTTATCCCTTTTGTTTTATTTTAAGTAGAAGGTTATCCATTATGTACACAATCATAAAGGTCTAGAAAAATAGAAAATAAAAATTACTAGAGAATTAAAATGACTAATACTTACATTTTCCAAATCAAACTAAAAATGAAATTGAAAAAGTTTTTATTTAATTGAAAAAGCAAGAATACTAGTCTCAAAGACATGGAAAAATACTATATCTCTATCTCACGGAAAACACTTTTTTTCTTAAATTTAATGACCTTTTCTAAATCAAGGCATTCTTTAGACCTCTGTATTACAGCAGCATCTCCTTTTATGAGAATGCTTCTACACTTTTGTGAATGACTGAGTTCTTTCATCTGACTGGACACAGCTGGCAAGTGGCATAATGAGAAAGGGAAATGAAAGTCTTTTTTTTTTTTTCTCCTGGAAAACCAAGAAATATATAAATCATATTCAAACTGGAGCTTTATTTTAGTTGCTTGTATTACTGCACAAACTGCATATCTTATTACAAACAGCATTTTCTACTGTTTTGTGAATCACTGAGAGTGTAGTATATTTTACTTTTAAAAATATATTGATGATGTGTGGTTTCCCTAAATATTATTTGGATAATTATACATTTTGCATATTTAAATAACCGGAGAAATTAAACCGAACTGATCAATTCTAAAACAACAAGAAACAAGTTAGTGGAAATGTTCAAATCAATAAAATATGTATAGTAAAATATGTACATTAAGTTTATGGAGAAAGATTTCAACTAGCTGGGCATGCAACAGACCAACAAGTTTTCTTAGGCACATATAAAAGCTGGAAGGAACTTTGAGCTTAACTAAGCCTCTCATTTTGTACATGAGGAAACTCGTGCCCAGAGTGACGATTGGCTCAAAGTTACCCTGGCAGGAGTGATGAGCTGTCCATCTCCTCACTCCCAGGACTCTTACTTCCTGGTCAAGCTGCATGCTCCCTCCCTGTGTCAAAGGCACAGGGGAGAACGTCAGTAGGATTGAAGGAAGAAGCTAGTGAAGCAATTTAAGATGAAAATAAAACTCGTTCTTTTACTTTCTAATTATTCTGTCAACTGTAAATATCACATGATAATAAATAAATAATCTCTAATTTTCCCCATTGTATATATAATAATTTTATGGGGAGAAAAACTGAACCATTCTAAAATACTGGGGGTGCCAAAACATGTATACAAGTGGACACTTTGGTCAACGTTGCTCAAGCAGTAGTTCGCCATAATCAGAAGTGTCTGGACACTGATGGTAACCACTTTGAGCACCTGTTATAACTGCAGAATTCAAATGTGACTTGTATTAATTCATCTTTTGTTATTGGTATATATTGAGTATTATAATTTTAATAGTCTTCCTTTCTTAAAATGTGTATACATTTTTTTGGCACTCTCTGTATTTACATGAAAAGTAAGTCTTTTCCCATCCTGTACTCAAAGTTCCAAAGGTATCCATTGATAAGTTTTTTTTATTTCAATTTCCAGAAATTTTCTGTGTGTATGAATGTTTATATGTAGTTACGCAATTGCTAATGTAGCTCTTTTCCCCACTTAATACATCTTGAAAATCAGTCCAGATTTGTGCATGTAGTTCTACTTCAGTCTTTTAAATAACTATATGGTATTCTATTATATGGATTTAAAATAATGTATTCAACAACTCACTTTTTATTGGGTTCAGGTGGTTTTTGATCTTTTTACATTATAAACAGTGCAAAATTTGATATGTGCTTAGACTGATATTTACCAGGATCAAAGAATAGATCAATGTTGACTATTTGATATCTTTAGATACCAAATTTTGACCAATTCAGGCATATGTTAACCTCTTTATGTTTACACCTAGACCCATGGAAACACCCCTCACACCAGACTACCCCTGGACTCCACCTCCCTTCCCAGGAGAAAAAGGAATAGTCTTCCAACTCAAAACTCTTAAATGTCCTTCAGTATATTTAAGTCATGTATAAACTACTTTCTTGAACAGAATCTTATTTTTTGTGTGTCTGAAGCAGTGGGCAGGTAAGGAAGATTTTTGTCATATTGAAAGGATATTTAATGTATTTCTTACTTGTATGTTAATTATGACAATGTGAAACACAAATTATGACCAGGAGTTTCATTGAAAAATTTTAGGCAAATTCACCAACCAGTTGAAAGGAAAAACTAAAACAAACATAGCTCAAAATTCACAAAAGGAAACTCCATTAAAATCTCATTACCAATCTTAATTTTTTCCATCTTCTCTTTACAAAAGGAGAAAAAGGAGGTATGGAGGTATGGAGGGAATGGAAGAAAGGAGGGAGGAAGGTTAGCTAAGTGTATGACATAAACTTGCCTTACTAGTATATTTCCTGAGGCTATTATTTTCACACTTCTGTACTATATGCACATAAATGTATAAAGCATCTATGAAAGGATTTAGATTTTCAAATATTGGGGTATTTATACACTAGCATATTAAGAATGATACATTTCTTAATTGGTTTCTGTATGTTTTGTGTCATCTTATTTTTAAGTTTACACAAAACTACAAACTCTGCTCTCTACATTCCATGCTTGAGCTGCTAACTGTGAAGCCTCACCCAGAGGAGATGCCAGCAGGAATGCTGTGGCCCAAGAGGATATCTTAGTGTCTGGGTTAGGGTAACTGAGTTGCATCAAATCCTACTACTAGGATGAGGCAATGACCCTCCCTGTACCCTCGGGCAAGGTCTCAGAGCAGATGTTCAATGGACAACCAATTCACCATTTTTCTTCTGAGGCTTCCTCCAACTTAGTTATTAACATGTTTTCAGTTATTCTCTAAAGACACCAGAATTGGAATTGAGGAGATAGTAAGTGAAATAATATAAAAAATCTAGACAATGATTGGCACTTAGGAAGAAGACACTTGTCGTGTAACAGTAAAGTCCTCAGCTACAATGAACACAAAGCATGTCCCTTTATTATCTGAAGGAAGAGTTACTGCCATGGAGAAGCATATCAGCCTCACAGGAGGGAAATGAGGCAAGGATAGGTGACCTTCCCTGGGGAGCAATAATCCTCCTGGGAGAAATGCTCCAAAACCCAGGGCCTTGTTTTGCTTTATTTGGCAGTGAGAGTATTTTGGAGGTGAAATTATGTAAATCAGGACAACTGAATAAAAGCAAACTATAAAGGAAAATGGTAGAAATAAAGGATGGGAGATGTGGAAGAATAAAAACAAATTAACGCTAATGCATCAACATTCATCTTGTCAGGATAAAGCACCAACTTTGGAAAGGAGAAAGGCATCCTAGAAGTATTTTAAGAGCCTCACTTCAACAAAGAGGGAACTGAGGCCTCCAAAGTTTAAGAAATTTTCCTTAATTCACACAGGTCATCTCTGGAAGTTCTGGGCCACTATGTGAAGTTTCCTGACACCAAGGGTATTTCCGATGACACCACATCGCATCCAAGTTCAGCATATTACAGCTTGTGAATCTTCCTTACTTGTACCTAATGGCTGCTGGCATCTGGGGCTGCTGTCCAAGACTCTTGCTTTCTATAATTCCTAGGGGTTTCAAGTTCAAGTGATGATGGAGATGACAGTAATGCACTGATTTAATTCACCATCCAAGGACTGTAGAGTAGCTTAATGAACCAACAGGAAAACTTGGGCTCTTTTTAACTTTACATTTTTAAGAACACCATTACAAATATAGTATTTTAGAAGAATGACAATGCCTTCAGTTGATCATATTAAAGATCACACTAATAGAATTGAATACATATAAAATTATGATTTTTCTTGAATTTCAACTTGTATAAAGTCACCTCTTCTGTTGCATTTTTCATCACCACCTCCCTCCCCAACTCTCCTTTGCTCCTCCATTTGTCCGCACAGACTCCACTATTTGTTTGTATGTTCTACCAGAATTTAAGTTTCTTAAAGGTGGGAATCATCCCTTATCTTTTTATTCATTTCACCTCAACAGGTATAGCCCTTGACATGTTGAAAGCGTGCAGTCATGTTTTTGAATAAAGGTTTGACACTTTCACATTTCTTTATAAATGGAATTTTTAAAGAACTCCCAACTGAGAGTAAATACTATAAAAAGTTTGATCTAAAAAGGATTGTTGGAAATAACTCGATACAACCAGTTTTTTTTACACATGATGAAACTGAGGTCAAGAGTAAGCAAGTGGCTCAGAGTCACCAGAACTAGTTTGAGTCTGAATGAGATGCACATTACATCCCCTGTCTCTCTCTGATGCTCTTTTTAGTGTACTCTATGCAGCCACTTTCTAAATACAAATTAAGTCGTTTAGATATCTACATGATTCTTGGGAAGTATAAATGCCTTGATTACACAGTGGAATTCTGATACATTTCACTCTATGTATTCAAATCTCAATGCCCGGTACAGAGTAGATATTCAGTCAGTCAGTATGGGTTTCTCATCCCTTTTCCCTTCTCTCCCCCAAACTTCCATATCAACCACTTTAAAGGTTGCTAAGCCACTAAGTACACATCATCTGGAGAATCAAAGTTAGCATGTTCACAGAGCCACCTAGGATGCTTGTAGAAGCCAATGGTACTGACCCCAAGGCTCCTCCCATGTGAATGATGGAAGTGCTCCTCAAAGTGAATTCTTAGGTAAAATGGGGAGGTGCTCATAGAGAGGGTCCCATTGCAATTCCAAAAGTCAAATCCCTCTTCCTCAGCCCAATGTGCCTCCTAGAAAAGAAATTCCAACTTGTCTGTAGACTTCTTTGAAAGACATGATCTGAATCCACAGGATGGTGGATTCTTTAGGTAATGATTTCTGTACATGGAGAGTCTCTGAGTAAGTTACCCCCAAAAAATCATTGTGATTTGAGACACTTAGAATATCTGTTAGCTTTTATTTGTAGATGTTCTGAAGTCTATTCTGATCCTTAATTTTGACAGTTCTCTTTATTATAATGGAGCCCTTTCAGTCTTGCTTGGGATTAATTTACCTCTTAATAAATTTCTTCCAATACTGTGAGTCAACAAGCAGATTCCCTTGTGATTTGAGCCTGGCAAACAACAAATCAGACTTTTGAAGATTAATTACTAGGTGGAGACACTTTACAGGTGTTACATTCCCACTTTGAGAAAACTTGGTGATTGTACTTTTGCACCAGTTTAGAATAAGATGTCTTCGGCTGAAAATAATGCAAGTCAACATTGGGAATGCCCTCTTCTGTACCACTAAAGTGTCGATTTCTAGATTTGAGACTGAATTAACACAAAAAATATTTTTCAAACACAATTGAAAATATACCATATTTGAAGATCATTTCAAAATGTACAACATATGAAGGGTAGTAAATTCTCAGCAAATATTTTAACTAGATATTTACTGAGAACTGACAAAGTGTAGCTTTGTGCTAAACACAGTGTAAGGCCTTAAAAGATTTACTGGTGCAATTATTTTCCCTAAGTTGATGTCTGTTCCTAACACATCTTGGATTTTCTAACCTTGCTCTAAGTAACTTAATTCAAAAAAGAGTTTCAGCTAATTTGCTGATATAGTCACCACTAATTTTATTTCATGTTGTTCAACTTAGTACACTCAAATTGGACAGCTTACAGTGTCAGGTAAACATCCTTACAAAGAAGATATGGACTTTGGAGATACAACCAGTTAACTCTGAGCTTCTACTTGAGACAAAAAGCAACTTCATTTTATTAGTGAAAATGTCAATCAAGACGTAACTACTGACACTCGTCTTTGTTTCACCAGCCAGTAATAAAAGATAAAGCAGAGGAAATGGAGGAGCTGCAGTCAGGCATTTGCAACACACAAAGTCCTTGTTTTCCCACTAGGAGCTGCAGAAAAGCAATTGTCCATTCATAGCACATCCTCTACATTTCAGAGCTAATATTTTTGCAGTTCTTAATTTGGTACATTACAGTCTCATGCAGATAGTTTTGTTAACCCTTTGAAATGCACTATGTTTGATACCTTGCTTAATATTGCTGCTAACATGACCCAGTTTTTAAATTTTCTGTTTCTCAATGTTGAGAACAGAATTTAAAAAAAATAATAATAAAGTAAGAAATTTTGGAAACAGAGTTATGGTTTCAACTAATCCTGTCTTACTTGCTATTGCATAACTTTGAGAAGGATAATAAGGAAATCCATGTTAATCATATATTACTTGAATCTTTTACAAAAATTGACTCTGGATAGAAATGCTTTTTAGCAAGGGTCCCCCTCAACACATATTAATAATGTGCCATTGAAAACAACATTAGCCCTGCGTTTTATTGCCCTGCTTCCTGCAGCAGTTAGTGTGTTTACTGTATATGAATGCATATGTCTGCCTTCCAGTGCAGAGAGATTTACTCTAACATTTTAATAGTCAGTCTGGCTAGAGCACACAAATTTATAAATGACTAATTAGTCCCCAGACTCAATCACTTAAGTTCCTAATTAAATATCTCACTCTGATTTTCAACCATTGTAAGAAAAGATAATTAGCAAGTCTGGAGTGCTAATAGAGAAGTTTTTCTTTTCCTTTATAAATAATAAGGTGTAAATCATTGGTCAGCTCCTGCATCTCCCCCATTGACTTCTACATCCAGAACATTTTTAAAAAATGCAACAAGGTGGTAAAGTGCATTTTGCTTAAGAATTCATTTTTCTGATGTGCCTCTATAGGTTTTCTACCTTCAATCTCTTTACCAGCTTCTTCCTCTCTTCCTATTCATTTCTTCATATTGAAATCTGCTATCAACCAACATGACAAACTCAAGAAAAATACTGATTTTCTTTTTCCCTGTTCCGCAACCCTCACCAATCTCTTTACAATATTTTCCAACCCTGCCCCACCAAAAAGAAAAATAATCCAACTCTAAGATTTTCAATGGAGAAGAAATATTGCATTCATTAAGAAAGAAAGAAAAAAAGAAAGAAAGAAAGAAAGAAAGAAAGAAAGAAAGAAAGAAAGAAAGAAAGAAAGAAAGAAAGAAAGAAAGAAAAGAGAAAAGAAAAGAAAGAAAGCCCTGCTCAGTGGGGTCTCAAAGTGCCATGAAAATAGTCTAAGTCTCATTAGGCTGGTTGGAATGAAATGGTTAATTCAGGGTAAGTGATAATGTTTAGTCAGTTCACCTAGAAAAAGGAAGGAAATTCAAAAGCTGGTTGCTGTAGTAACAATCACACACCAAAAAATATATAGGTACAGGTTCATTTTAAATAAAATTCCTGCCATCGCTCTGTGATTCTGTTCTTTCAAGAAAAAATGAGCTTGCCGCTTAAATTTGTTGTACCTACCTCAACCATTAAACAAGACATTTAACCATAGTGGCAGTTCTGTGATCTTTGAATGCCGTGAAATCTCTGAGCGGTGCTGCTTGTTCATGAAGACTTGTGCTGCAGAATCCAGCAACTTCATCCAGGATTAGGAATATAATTAAGTAAAAAAAAAAAAAAAAAAAAAAGAGAGAAAAAAAAGAAAAAGGAAAGCAACACAAAAGCACACAGAGAGATCGAGAAAGAAGGAAGGTGGAAAGAGATTCTCTCTGGGTGAGCACACCACTTTTCTCCCAGACAAGTGCTGGGACAGAGCCGAGCCTGCTGCAGTGCCCAGACCCACCGACTGGCGGGCAGCCGGCCTGCTAGGCTGGGAGGTGCTGTCAGTTGCCACAGGCAAGGAAAAGCGGAGACCAATCAGCTTCAACTCTGGCAGCTCACTGGAGTGGAGCCTTTTCTGTTTATGTTTCCTCATTTCAAGAGTGACGTCAAAGGGTTTAGTTTTTCCTCTGCATGTGCTATTAATTTGAAAGTACTGTACTATGGGAAGAATGTGTGTGCGCCTGTGGTGAGCCTGGGTACCCCACTCTCAGGAGAACCCAAGAAACAGTTTCTATATTCAGGAATAAATTTTTAAAGTTTAAAATACCTTTTGGGGAAGTGCATCAAAAAATACAAAACTTAAAAAAAAAAAAAAAAAAAAAAAATAGACAAAACCCCGAGCTGTATAAGAGCAGCAAGATTCATATTTTTTCCAAATGTGAGTATAGGTATATATGCCCACTTTACAGCTTTTGCTTATTTTCAAACTAATTCATTTTTACCCTCACCTAAAAATGAGTTGTTCCTTAATTTTTATAGCCATGGATGCACAATTGTGTAAATGAACTAGTGAACAATATTATGTGAAGTGAAAAATAGAAATCATGTGTATGCTGCTGATCGCTGCTTTTCTTTCTTTCTTTCTCTTTTTTTTTTGTAATCGTTCCTCCAGTTTATGTGGTGAAGTGTCAGGATTATCCATGCTAGGGAGATCCCTCCTGCACTCCTCACAGGGAGTCATTCAAGAAGCAGGACACAGTGATGCCACACAGCCACGTCTGGGGTATCTGCATGTTCTCTCCCAAAGTGTGTGAAGGTACAGTTATTTAAGGATACCTCCTCTACCAGGAGCCCCAGCTTATCCCTGTATTTCTATTCTCACTCTGGAAAAGCTCAGCGATGGCCATCTGTTGTTTCTGCCTCCCCCATAGCCTCTCGCCCCCTATCCCATTCTGCTAACAGAACCTCTTTTTTTTCTGTCAGAAATTTTCCTTTCTCTACCTATGGATTGCATAGCCTTCTCCACAACCCCCACCACCCACAACAGAATTATAAGGGGCATGTGACCTAGACTGGCCAATCAGAGTTCTCCATTGCTCTAGACAGAGAAAATGTTTTAAGGGTAGGGCCAACACTTAAGATAATCAGAGTCCTTTTTCAAATGTTAATATTGCTTCTTGGAGAGAAAATTTTAAAAAGGTACTTATACCTGTTTAAGATCCTATGTGCTAGGGTTATGCCAGCCTGCCATTGTTGGGGTTCATCTTTGATGTTGAAGATACAGCAGAGAATAGTTGTATCTGTTTTCATGTAATTTATATTTTGGGTAAGGGGAAAGACAGGCAATAAAAATAAGTAAATGTATACTGTTAGTAGTAATAAGGGCTTCAGAATCAAAGAAAGTAAGGGCACAGAATAGTGTGTGTGTGTATGTGTGTGTGTGTGTGTGTGTGTGTGTGTGTGTGTTTGCATATACATTTGGCAGGGTTTCAAGATGTAGGGTGTGAGAGGAATCAAGAATAGTTCCCAGGATCCTCTCTTGCACCAATTAGAACAGAGTTGCCACTCACTGATAGGGGGAAGACCGGAAAAAGAGCCTGGTATTGAGGTGAAATAAGGAGTGATTCTGGACCTTCATTTTAATAGCAACAAATATTTGTTGATTGCTTACTCTGTACTAAGCACTGTTCTAAATGCTGGAGACAAAGCAATGAAAACAAACAAACAAATAAATACAAAAGCCCTTGCCCTCATGAAAGTCTGATTCTTCTGAGGGGAAACAGACCATAACAATAAATTGAAAATTTATACAGGCTATTTAATAGTGATAATATTGTAGAGAAAAAAAATAAGACAATGAAGGGTTACTGATCAGATAGGGCATTGCAACTTGGAATTGAGTATCCATGAAAGGTCTCACTGCAAAGGTGTTATGTGAACAGGCTTGAAGTTGATGAGAAAAGAAGCAGGAAAGAGCAGTATAGGCAGGGAGGACATCTGTGCAACGTTTTGAGGTGGGAGAAGCCAATGAGGAGGAGTTGGCAGTGGGTATGGAGGGGGCAGCTCATGTAGGGGTTTCTACGTCATTGTAAGAACTTCGACCTTTACTCTGAAAGAAATAAGGTTTTAGTTAGAGGACTGAGGTGATCTGACTCCCATTTTAACAAGATCACTGTGGCAGCTGTGTAGAGATTGGGGGTGGGGGTGTTGAATAAAGGGTATACTGCAATAAAACAAGCCAGAGTCATGGTGGTGTTGACCAAGATGGTTTTGGTGAAGGTGGCTAGAAGTGGTTGGCTTCTGATTATACTGGGGGTGCCAAAAAAAATGTATGCAAGTGGACACTTTGGTCAACGTTGCTCAAACAGTAGTTTGCCATAATCAGAAGTGTCTGGATGCTGATGGTAATGACTTTGAGGACCTCCTGTAATTGCAGAAGTCAAATGTGACTCGTATTCATCTTTTGTTATTGGTATATATTGGTATTATAATTTTAATACAGTTTCCCTTTCTTAAAATGTGTATACATTTTTGGGCACCCTCTGTATTTTGGTGTTAGAGACAATGGGATTTGTTAAATGGATTGGATGTTAGATATAAAAAATGAAGATTAGTGAGAAGAGCCAATAACATCTCCAAAATTTTGGGTTCCATCAAACAGAAGAAGGAAACTGGCATTAACCAAGAGACAATGGGAAGAGCAGGCTTTATGAAGACGATAAAGTGTTTGACAGTGAACATGATACCTTTGCCTATAAGATATCTACATGGAGATGCTAAGTAGGTAGATGAATATACAAGCCTGGAATTCAGAAGATAGTTTGGGGCTATGGATATAAATATGGAAGTTATTGTGCGTGCATGGTATTTAAAGCCATAAGACTGGATGAGATTATCAAGGAAATGAGTACAGATGGAAAAGCCCCAGGCAGTCCAAAGATTAAGCAATTAGAATAAGAACCAGTGAACAAGACTGAGAAAGAGCCCCCAAGAAGTAAGAAGAAACCTGAGTGGGTGATCTTGGAAGTCAAATGAAATTTTAAATGATCAGCATTGTAAAATGAAAATTAGAAGAAGACTGAGAATTGGCCCTTGAATTTAGAATGTGTAATCATTTGTGCCCTTCGCAAAATCAACGTAAAATAGAAAGGGTGAAAAATCAACTGAGCCTGGAAGGAGAAGAATTGGAAACAGACAGTATTGGCAGTTCTTTCAAGATGTTTTCCCCCAAAAGAGCAGAGAAATAGGGTATAATTGGAAGGGAAAGTGGAGTCAGGGGAGCATTTTTAACATGGGATAAGTATCTGCATTTTGTACGCCGATACAAATGGTCCAGGTGAGAGGAATAATTAGTGCTGCAGAAGAGAGGAGAAAGTTGTTGGAGCACAAATGGAGTGTGTGATAGGCAGAATGGCTCTCCAAAGATGTCTACACTTTAATCCCAGGAAATTTTGAATATATTATATTACATGGCAAAAGGGAATTTGCAGCTGAATTGAGGTTATGGGTCCTGGAATATCTGAGTGTGCTTAATCTAATCACATGAGTCTTTAAAAGCAGAGAACTTTCTCCGACTTGAAGTGGAACAAAGATGCAGCAAAAGTAGTTAGAGAAATTCCAAGTATCAGAACTATTCAACACACTTCTACAGGCTCTGTGCAGGACCCTTGTGCAGGAACCAGAGGGAGTCCTCTAGCTGCTAAGGGCTGCCCCCAGCTGACAGCCAGCAAGGAAACTGGCATCTTAGTCCTACAGGTACAAGGAATTGGACTCTGCAACAATTTAAATGAACTTGGAAACAGATTCTTACCCAGAGCCTCAAGAAAGCAGTACAGCCCTGCCAACACCTTGTTTGAAATCTTGTGAGACTCTAAACAGTACTTAGCCAATCTCACTCACAGATCTATGAGCTAATAAAGTTTGTGTTAATGTGTTACAGCAGTGATGGGACAGTAATATAGAGTGGTTAGCTTTAGAAAACAGCATGGATGATTCATCCATTGAAACAGAAGAGAAGGCAAAGTAAATAGTAGAGATACTACTAGGTGGGTTGTGATGCTAGTGCAAGATTTTGAAAGTTCTCTGTGACTTCTAATCTCTTAGTGAAATAAAAATTAGGAATATTGGCTAAGAGAGAGAATAGAAGTGGTGGAGGTATGAGGAGAGAAGATGTGAAATAGTCATCCAGGAGAGTAAAGAGCAGTAATTATCAGAGAAGTATCATATGATGGCCCAGAGCACTAAGGGCCTATTTGAGTTTAGCCATCATGAGTTAAAGTGATATCAGACCTCATGTTACCTCTACAATATTTGTGAGACATCCAAATAGAAATGTCACATGGGCAGTTTGGATATAATTCTGGAGAGCCAAGGGCAGATGAGATGGTATTGAAAGCCAGGGGAGAGCATGAAATCATTTGGGGAATGAGAATAGACTTGAAATCTAAATTTTGGAATCTTCCAATGTTTACATATTGGGAAATTCAGGATGATCCAGCAAAGGAGACCAAAAAGGAGTATCCATAGAAATAGATGCAAAACACAGCCCACAGAGATAGAGGCACAACTATTGGCAGTCTCTCAGTAGTCAAGTTCCAACAATCAGTGCTATAGACTGAACTGTGTTTTCCCAGTTTATATGTTGAAGACCTAAGCCCCAATGTGCCTATATTTGGAGATACAGCCCATAGTGAGGTAATTAAGGTTAAATGAGGTCTCAAGGGTGGTACCCTAATCTGATAGGTCCTGCGCCCTTATAAGGAGAGGAAGAGAGCCAGAGCATTCTCTCTCTCTCCCTCTCTCTCTCTCTTTCTCTCTCTCTCTCTCTCTCATCATGTGAGGATATAGCCAAAAGGCAAATGCTTGCAAGCCAGGAAGAGAACTCTCATCAGACACCAACTCACTCTTCTGACACTTTGATCTTGGACTTCCAGTCTCCAGATGTGTAAGAAAATAATTTCTGTTGTTTAAGTACCCAGACTTTGGTATTTTGTTATGCAACCCAAGTGGACAAATACAGTCAGTTATGTGAGTCAAAGAATTCTCTTTATTGCCTGCAGCCATTTAAGTTGGCTTTCTGTTACTTAGGATGAGTTTTAACAAATTCAATATATACAATGACAATGTTTCCTCCAAGTGACTGTCAATTCTCTCCCTGATAAAAATACCTCACCACTTGCAACTTGAGAAAACTTGAAGGGTATCTATATCATCTGTCTCTATCTCTATCTCTATCTCTACATCTACCCCTATCTAATCATTTCCACCAAACTCAGTAATATCCATCTAAGATGACTATTTAAAATATTAACTGGTTTTCTGAAGCACCATTATTTAATACATACTTTTGAGTGTTCTTTGAAATAACACATTTGAAGTGACCACATTTTCTATAATTTATTGGTTATAAAAATAATCTAAAAGGAACCACCTTATTTCAGCCTCTTCATTTTCCTCCCAAATCCTCTTCTTAAATAGCCCATGACTCACGGAAATAACCACTCCTGGTCATTTTCTTTCCTTTAAAATTCAACTCTATTTTTCTATTAATGGAACAGATAATATGATTCTTCTCTTGCTGTATCTCTAGGAATAGAAACTTCTTAGTGACCTTACACATAATACTTACTGAGTATATTTATTGGCAGAATCCAGTGGTATGCATTCAACATACTACTGGGGTTGACAGAGATCAAAAGGATGTGATCTCTTTCTTTAAAAGTCATACACTCGGTTTCAAGAGTAAGACACATGTTCTTATAACAGTGATAAGAGTAAAGATGCAACAAGGTCTCTAAAGGTGGAAAAGATGAAATGGAAATTCAAAAAAAAGATAAGATTACTTTAACAAAGGGAAATTTGGGAAGACTTTGCATAATGTCAGAGATTTCACTTGCCCTAAACCAGGAAGACACATATTACATATGTTGACTGACCTATAGGTTAAGTATAATGGGAGTACAGGATATGGAAAAGGAATAACATAATGTGACCCCAACATAGCAGATTCATGCAAAATTATAGCAAATTAAATCTGGAATTTGAACTTTATTCACTAAGGAATGAGGGATAATTAAAATTTTGTGAGCAGGGAATTAAAACAGCAGTGATATATTCTTAATAGCAAAATGGACTAGTGCTGAATACAGACAATTAAAAATGCGATTATAATACAATGGCATGGGTAATGTGATAAGGAAAATTCAGGTATTGGGAGTATACAGGAGAGAAATCAACACTAGCTTTTTAACTTGATAAAGACTTCTCCCTGAAGACAGTGACATCTGAGATGAGGTCTCAAGGATAAGTAAGAGATACTCTGGTTTAAAAAGAGGGTGGGAGGACAGAAGGGGAGATACCTAAGATGGGTAGGAGGTATTCCAATAAAATGACAGAGTGCAGAGATGCAAAAGTGTTGCATGCCGAGATGATAACACTTACAGATAGAAAAGTGAAGATAAATACAGTTCATTCCAAGACCCAAAATAAGTTCAGTTTGGCTGGAGTGATAAGAAGTAAAGACAGTACAGGACCTTTTATCATATTAAGAAATTGGGAGTTTGTTTCAAGAGCAATGGGGATATATTGAAGAATTTTAAACAATAAAGCACATCATCAAATTTGTATTTGAAATATTACTTTGACAGTGTGTGGAGATCAGAAGAGGGAAGTCTCGAGACAGGAAGACCAGAAGAGAAAGTATGGTGGCTTGGAATAGGGTGGTAGTAATGTGGAAGGAGAGATACGAGCAGATTTAACAGTTGATTAGGAAATGTCACCAACAGGACTTGGTGATAGACTGAAAGTGAAAGAAAAGAGATTTACTGTGGGATGAGAATAAAGACTGGGACAGTCAGGATGACACTCAAGATTCAGGCATGACAAATGGGTTCCACTTATTGAGTTAGGTCTGCTAGGGAAGATGATCAGTTCAATTTTGAACGTAACCTCAAAGTGGAGATAGATATGTTGTTATAAAACTCAGCAGAAAAACCTAGACTAGAAAAACAGAGTACCATTATATTGGTGACATAAGTCATACGAGCAGACGGGATAATTCAGGAAGTCTGTCTAGCATGAGAATAGAAGAGGGTCTGGGGACCAATCAAAAGGCACCTCAATATTTAAGGGATAGACAAAGGAAGTGATGCTTATAAAAATATGGACAAAGACTGGCAACATAAAAAGAAAAAAAGAGAATGGGGTCTCTCAAAACTCTAAGGAAAATTGTGTTTATAGATGTAAAATGCAGCCAACAATAGGAAATCTGCTGAGAGGAAAACAGAAAAACGCCTTTCATACTAGCTACTAAATAGCTATAAAATCTAAAACATTATGGTATTGGTGTAGGTACAAATAAATTTTAAAAATAAAATGGTGGAACAGAATAAAACCTGAAAGTGAATCAAGTTTATACCAAAACTTCGTATGTGATACAGTTGGTGTTTGAAATGAGTGGAGAAAGAGTGGTCTACTTTAGGAAATGGTGTTGGGACAAGGCTAGCCACATGCAAAATACAACATGCAAACAAGTTAAACCTTGATTCATTCCAAAATCATTTACAAATATAAATTGCGGTTAGAGAAAAGCTTTAAACATGAAAAACCAAAGCTACAAATTGCTGGAAAATACTTGTATATGATTTCAAAGTAGAGCTGACTTTCCTAAAAAGACAGGAAAGCAAAGACCACAAAGAACGTTGACAAAGTAGCTTACACCAAAATTAAGTCGTCTACATGATCAGAGACATTATAAATAAAGTTAAAAGACAAGGAATAGATTGAAAGATATTTTCAACCTATATAAAACATATAACGTACATTATAATAAGTGAATATATAACATACATTATTATAATGTATATAATAATACACATTATTATACATATTAATATATAAGATATATTAATGTATCGCCATCTGATTTATAGACCAGGAAAGAGGGTCTAGGAAAAACAAAACAAAACAAACACCAATATTTAAGGGCTGGGCAAAGGAAGGAAAGCCTATAAAAATATGGGGAAAAAGTGGCAATATGAGAGGGGAAAAAGAGAACACTGTTTCATAGAATTCAAGAGAATTGTGTTTTAAGAAAGGCAACACAGGGTTTCACAATTCAGAAATTTTAAGACTTTTGAAAGGCAAGACAGGTATAATTTCTAACGCAGTCCATGGGGGCCTGGGGCAGCTCATCATCCCTCTCTCAGCCCTTCTCTCCTTGATGGATCCCCCAGACTTCCTGCTCTCCTCAACCTGGTCCTGGGCCTGACCCCTCTGGAGCACACCACTCTTCCAAATCTCTCAGTCAACTTGCCATTGCTTTCAGTTGATGTTATATTTTATACCAGCTTCTCCTTTCTGTTTTATTGTAAACCTACCTGCCAATCTGAATCCTCCTCCCTGGTGACGATAGGATAGAAAGGTAGTAAAACCCTTCGAAATGAATGCTTTTGAAAATAAATGTTTTACTTCTGTGCAGGAAAGTTATTGGTAGGCATAAAATAAATAATATTTACAAATATTTACAGAGTGCCTGCTATGAGCCAGAACTTATGTCGTCAGCAAAAAAATACACTAAGAATAAATTACTTAAAATTTGATGAGAGAGAAATGTTGGCTCTACTACTGGATTTTCCTCCTATACATTTAAAACGCTTTGCAGTTCAAATTCTTTTCTCTTTCTGTTCTTCCACTACTATTCTTTCATCGAAACCATTTCCCAAATCAACAGACAGTGTCTCCAAAGTGCTAATTTAGCTCAGAACCACGGCAAAAAATATCAACTAGAAAGTAGAGTAAAAAGCAAAAAACTTCTAAACGCTGCCATTTAATGTTTATCATCAACCATTCTCTATCAAGGCACATTTGTAAATCACAACTCAGCTTTGGTTACGCCCTTCCTCAAGCGTAATCGGACTCTCCTTCATCCTGCAGGCAGCGGGGAGCCCGGTTCTGCAGCCTCCACCCTCCCCACCTCTATCCGGCTGTGAGCACAGCTTTTTGAAGACAGCCCCTTCGCTGCACTTTATAGTGCCCTTCTTTCACTCATTCTCCACCCATGTTCTGGGTCCATTTTCTATTCCTCTGTTCTCTGCTGTCCAAAGTGGGAGCTGTTTTCATCTCATCAACAGATTTTTCAGAAAGTAAGTATTCTGAACAGTAGTTATCTAACAACCCGATCCACACTTAAGTTTTAGTAGGAGGGGAAAAAAAGGTTGTATCATGACTCCTATGGCTATTTACTTTCAAAATGGAATGTTCTAGCCTAGAGACATGTTATGGGCTGAATTGTTTCCCCTGCATGCCAGATGTTGAAGTCCTAATTCCCAGTACCTCAGAATGTGACTGCATTTGGAGATAAGGCCTTTAAAGACAGAATGAAGTTAAAATGAGGTAATAAGGATGGGAGCCTACTCCAATATTACTGGTGTCTTTATAAGATTAGGACACAGACAGGTACAGGGACGATCATGTGAACAAAGAGAGAAGACATCCATCTAACAAGCCAATAAGAGAGGCCTCAGAATAAAACCAACCCTGCTGAGATCTTGATCTTGGGACTTCCGGCCTCCCAGAACTGTGAGGAAATACATTTCTGTTGTTTAAGCCACCCAGTCTGTGGTATTTTGTTATGGCAGCTCTAGCAAACTAATACACGCTATAGGTCCTAAGGCAAAGACTTTGGGGAAAGTTGCTTTTTCAGAACACAAGAGGTAAAGGGTCTTGTGTATTGGATTGCTTGCATGTGTTTTATTTTTCATTGTATCGACATATATTTTCCCATAATTTACATTCTGTTTTCTTATTAAGTTTTTATATTGTTATAAGTTTTGCTTTCTACAATATAGAAATGATCATTTAAAAGTCTTAACTTATTAAAAATGATTGAATGGTTACTGACTTTCTTTGCAATGTTATATCAGGATTCCTTTAAATAGCAATTACCCTGAGCACATTTAAAAATAGAGATCCCATTTATAAAATTTACTTTTTGTGCATTTTTTAAAATGCTTGAATTTTTGAGCTATTATAAAAGTAATCAACATTAAGAAGATCATCACTGCAAAGTTCAAATTCATAATAAAAATTAATGTTTGATTATTGACTCTTCAGGATTCCCTAAAATAGCAAGCTGCATGAGGGCATCTAAAACCTGAATTCCATTTGATATAAGTTCAACTTGCATGTTATTTTTTATTGAGTAGGAAATCTAGTGAGTAGGAAATCACTAGCTGTATTTTAGGAAAGCGCACACATGACTTTCTTAAGTATTCAGTAATATAACTCCATTAGGTAGTAAGCTTTATGAGGTCATTGAATCAAGTCTAATTAGCTGTGTAATGTGTTCCCAGCACCTAGCACAGTACCTGACATTTAGTAGGCCGTCAATACATAGCTGTTTAATGACCAAATCGATGAACAAATAAGAGTGGGTAGAGAAGTTGTATGGAAGTCAAAGGATGTACTTCAAAGACTGAAAAGAGGTCCTTGCAACAGCATATCCAGTAAGCCAGGAGCAATTAAACTGCCGGGAGTCCAGACTATGTGAAACTAGGGGAAAGACAGAGGATTCTTCACTGAGTGATCAAGGCCTGGGGCTCTTCTTTCATAGGAAGACCAAGATTTGGAGCAGGGGCAATAGAGCAGATATTCCACTTAACATTAAACAAGAGCTATAAGAAATTATGTTCAAGGAAGGGGTTGCAAGCAGCAGGAAACTCCATCTTCACATCTATTTGGTGGACCACAGAAGAACAACAGAAATATATACAGAATGTTATAGAGTGGGTGCAGACAATAAAATGAGAAGCAGGTCTTCTAATGGTAGCAAACCAGACAGTCTCTGAGAAACAGATCTTTGTATTAAAAGGAAGGGTCTATTTATTCACCTCAGTACTCTTATCTCAATGTCACTAAATGACTTTAACTAATCAATTAAGAAACAGAATAAGTGTATGCATCTTGCAGCAACATGACTCAGGAGATGACTAACTTTTAATATTATTAGATCCACCTGGACAGAATCCCTCTGTAAAAGACCCCGGGGGCATGTGATGACTTTCCTCTTCAAATTTACACTCACGCTGTGGTAACTTTCAACATTCTTCTGAACACAGGGGCAAGTGGAGTTGCCTGGATACTGGATGGATATGCCCTGTTGGTTCTAACTGGTGTGTTATGTGAAAAAAGAAAAATGTGTATCTATCTATCTATCTATCTATCTATCTATCTATCTATCTATCTATCTATATGTATATTACATCAAATTGTGTTAAATAAATCACATGTAAAATTAATTCTGTAGCATGAAAACCATTTGAAATGTCTAGTATGTGAACATACAGACATATATATACAGCATTTTCAATGCGTCAGATCACACTTTCGTCTTATTTATTGAAGTAGACATGCGTCGACAAGAAAATATTCCTGATTCCCAGATTAAAGAATAGCTAGGGACAGGTTTCAGCAAGATGGAAAACATGGATGCATTTTTCTTTAGAGTGGTCAATATTTTTCCCCTTTTATCTCCCATACCTTCTTGTTGCCACGGCACAAGCCAACCCCACATTTTCTGTGCTGCATGACCTTAAATCAGTATGGACTTTATCATCTTTTCCGTGTTTGCTGGAGATTAAAGGAACACCTATAATCATTTACATGGGCTGAATAAGCAGCAGGGGCCAGTAACTGTCTAGTTTCTTAAGAAGGTATAAAGGTGCTCTAAATGTATCATTCCCTGAGTCCAATTTTAAGAATGTTAAGCTTTTAATTCTTTCATTTTTATTATTCTGTAGACACTCAGGCTTATTCCCCAAGGCTATGCCAAAAATCTATCACCGAATTCCACTGATAGTTAAGAAAGTAGAGTTCTTTCTATCTGGGCTCTTACCCTTGAGTGCAGGCAGAATTGCAGCCCAGTGAATTCCTATCATCCCAAGGGGTGCTTCTCCCCCGACTCTCACAGAAATCTCCATGAACTTCCTGTTCCTGGTCATAACACTAAGTCAACTTCCTTGAATGGGTTCTTGTTTCCAGACTGTTTCTTACTCTCTCTTCCTCTGAACACACTCCTTTCTTCTTGCAGTAACAGCTCTTTCACCCCTGATTAAATCATCATGCTGTTGAACGCTGGCTTCTCTCAGTTATTTCCCTTTCTCCTCAGATTTGCCTCATTTCTGGTCACCAGCTTGCAAAGCTGTTATGATCTTCTCATTCAGTTTCGGGGAATCATTGCTTTATTGTTTATCATTCAATTATAAAATAAGTCTCACGAATAGTCAATCTTTTATTTGACAGTATTTTGTTTTCTCTCAAAGTGGAGGATAAAAATGTAAATTTATGACAGGAACATTTTCTTATATTTTTATAGGTAATATTATGGCTTTAAGAAAAGCCAGAATGTGAAATGTTGCCAAGATGGAAATGTTGCCTACATGGAAATAAATGGCCCATATTTTTCATCATTTCCTGTGTGTTTTGCATCTTCATTGTGAAATCATGGTTCCCTGCACCTGATAGGCACTCAGTTAAATATGTAACACTTTTCGTCAAACGCTTCCCCTCTGCTAATCTTAAACATAGCATCAGATTGGATAGCAAGCCTGTTGTATCTGCAGAGACTATGTAACCTTAGCGTGCTGCACTCGTCTCCATGGATACCAGATTTCTGTGAATGGCACTTAGAGTGAAAAAACTCTAAAGGGGGAAGCTAAATTTTGCACATTCTTGCAGTCCAGGTCCTCGTCCTCCTGACCATTTTATCTCCTACATTTTCTATCCCAGGCTATTACAGCAAGGATCCTAGCCTCCTCCATACAACAGATAACCTTGTATTAGGATCACAGAACATCATATTTGTATCTTTTGACTGCTCCATGAACATCAACCTGTGGAAATTGAAGCTGCTGCAGGAAATAGGAAGGTAAAAGCCTAAGTCATTTTTTTTTTTTTTTTGACAAACTATAACCAGGGATCCCCAACTTGAGATGCCCAGAAACTTGGGGTTCAGTAAGAATAGCAATTGCAGAGGGGAGGGAATGCTAGAGCAGTTTTTTTACATCTTTAAAAAGCTAAATTAAATTGATAAGCCTTCAGAGTCCAAAAAAATCATCAAAGTTCGTTTTTGGTTGGCACATGTTTAAGTTAGCAAATCCCTGTTTCCCACCTTGTACTGCTTAAAGGTCTGCTGGATTGGTACTTTTGCCTTTAAATAAACAAAAACAAAGGATATGTTCTTTATTAGAGTTTTAAAATGGGGTATATTTATGTGAGCCCTTGCTTAAAGACCCCATGGCAAGACACGAAGAGGTTGCAGCGTGGGTATCCAAGAGACTAAAGCTGAAGACGGCGCGGACATGAGTGCTCCGCAGAGGTCACTGCGACTGCCGCTGGTTGTGACCTTGAGCCTGGTGCACAGGTTATTCTCAGCCCTCATGGCTGCTAGGGTGCAGCCAGTTGAGACTTCCTGGAAGGACTCTAATGACTTTTTAGGAAGGAAGAGCCACTGGCTGGGGACTGAGTATTCTTTAGGGATCAGTTTGGGTGGCACTTGGGTCAAGAACAGGGTCCAACACCACAACGGCCTTAATTATCAGACTTTCTTCTTGTCTCTCGCTGAAATACATGCTACGTTTAGGATATAAAGAGTTTTTTTCCCCATTAAAAAGAACCAGTCTCCACATTCAAAAATCATGCTACCAAGTGACAGATAAATATAGGTGAGAATGGCTAAAAATTCCTCCCTGCAGACAGCTGTCAGAATCAACCTCCCTCCCACTTTGTAGAGATGGTAGAGAGAGCAAAAGGAATCTTGGGAAACATCCTTGCTTATGCCTTCCTCTTCAAAATCCTGAAGCATGTCTAATGAGTACCTCTTCCCCCTTTCTTCCAAGTCAGGCAAAAACTAAGTCAAATATTTCTTATTCAGTAGTAGGTCAGTATCAGATACACCTGAGAGAGATGTACACAGGCCTCCTTCTTGATCTGAAATTTAAAGCTGGGAAAATAGATATTCTCAAAAGATAGTAAAACCCTATAAAAGGAAATGTAGAAGCCCTCACTCTGGGCACAAACTGGCTTTAATATTAACACATACAATAAGTGTAAAAAAACACAATACTACTCACCACAAGGACGGGAAACATTTCTTGAAAAGGAAGAGATTATGAACTGGATGTTGTCAACTAATTATATCCTAAAAAAATCTTAAACAAGAACAACTGAAAGAAACACTCAGAAAAAGAGACTGGGACAAACAGCAAAATATCATTCACTTCAATGAAAATACATCTGCAAATCAAAGGTTAACTTAACTTTGCCTTGACTCTTACAAACAGAAGGTAATGCTACCATTTTCCCTAGCACACTATATACAGCCTAATTTGCTATTTCATACAAATTTTGCTTTTTGTTTTCACCTTGCCTGCTTCCCCAAGATCTTTAGTCTACTCCCTTCTCTCTACAGTTGGAAAACTGATGGACTGAGTGAGGAGAACTGATAAGTTTTTCAGAGAAGGGATCATGTTTTATATTTCTTTGTAAACCCCACTGCTTCATATCATGTTTGGCAGATTTAGGTACTCAGAGAGTGTTGGTTAAAAGTTTGAATGGATGGGCTGAGGAATGCATGAGGGAGAAATATACTTACGTTGCCCTCATACTGTAACTTAAGGGAAAGAACATATTGCCTCAGTGTTTATTATAATTCTTTTGTTAACACCTGTAATTATATTGGGTCCATTGGGACATGTAAAAGTGAAAAGAACGGCATTTGCCACACATTCAGAACATGCCCTGTGCTGGTGTTTTCATACGTGATCATAGTCAATCCCCATAAAGACTCTGTGAGGAAGTATCATTATCTGCCCTTCTACAGATAAGCAGATAGTGTCCCAGAGAAATACTAACCTGTCCAAATTCACAAGGCTCTGACGTAGGATATAAAGCCAAGTGCTATTTTTTCCAAACAGCATACCTTTTCCTCTCTAAGCACAAAAGCAAAGTATAAAGATGAAATCACCAACAAATCAGGTTGTAAGGCTATTTAAAACTCTTGGCACTTTTAAATGGCCCCTCCCAATTTATTAATTATTTATTGAGCACTCACTGTGTCCAATCTATATTTGAAATACAAAAGGGTACAAGAAGATACATTTCTTCTACCTTTCACTATGGGCAGCTGAGGCCTGATATCAATGGTCTGGATAATACAACATTCCAAACGTATGAGAAACCATAAAGATGATTAAGGACCCTCCAGCACCTATTAAAGTAATGAAAACTAATCTATCCTGAGACTAATGGTTATTTTTTTCTCACTAATTCAATTAGATTTAGTGCTAAAACATTATTCTTATAAGCATAATAATCATTCAGCTAATTCTGTAACCAAATAATCTGTTGATGCTAAAAATGTCAGTACAATTGATGAACTTTATTGAGAAGATTTTAAGAGTTTACCAGACACCTAAAAGTCTTCTCAGACAGTAGGGATACCTGGATGCTGGTATTTACCAGTGTCCTTCTTACTTGGAAACCAAACAGAGACAATCAGGACCAGAGAGTTTTGACAAATGACGTCCTGTTAGCTATTTGTTCTAGTTCTACCAGACAGTAGCCATAGATGTATGGAAAATCACAGAACCAGAGTGATTTCTTAGAATACAATCTCCAAGAATGTTTTGACGTGTATGAAAGGGGTATATTTATCAGGCATCCTACCCTTTCCAAAGTCAGACTACCATTCTGAGAGATAAAATAGTCATCTAAAACAACACTTTTGCAAAGAGTTTTGCCCTGAATATTTGCTTTTATGCCTTCATTTTGTCCTGAGTCTAACTGAAAGTTCCCCTAGCTGGTTGGGAACACACTTAAGGCTGTTTGGTAGCTAAGCCTACAAACCAGGCTTTAGCTGGTGACAGGACAAGAGACCTTGGTACTTACTTCAGTGGGGTGGACAGGGACACACAGGTGGTCACAGACACAGTTCTGGAGGAAGCACACACCTAGATAGATACAGGTCAGGGTAGAGAACAGTGAAACTACTGGGCGAAGTCATCCTCTCACACTGGGCTGAGCAGGTCCTGTAGGTGGGGAATGCACTTCACAGATACTTACAACAAAGTAAATGTACGCCCCACCACTGTGCTCCTCCAGGGCTGTCTGTCATGTGCTGCTCAGCCGTGAATAATGGGGGCTTGGAAGTGCCGCTCCCAGCAAATGGCTCCTGCTCCACTAACATTCACCTGGGCGATAGCCCAGGCCAGGCTGGGGCAGAGGTAGAAGGAAAATCCATTCCAGACCAGTATTGGGCCACCAAGTCAGAAGGCTATGTGCCAACTACTAATTGTCAGGGCTCAGCAAACCCTTCCTGACAGGGCTCTCACAAGGCAGACATTGTTCTCGGTCAGACCTCACATCGGAAGGAAAAATTCTACAGCATAACTGTGGCCAGTCTTTCTCCCTTGTCTGAGATGCTATATTGCTGTATTTGTGTCCTCCCTGGATCCGGGGAATCTTATATTCCTCTCAATCCTGTCAATAAAAAGTCCCAGCACAATATTAAATGCATTGTTTCCTGGCTGTGAGTGAGAGGATGGCCTTTTATCTACCTTCCCGACCTGAAAGAAACTGTTCCAGGAAGTTTTCTAACAAAAACCTAAGGGAAACAGAAGGGAACTTTAATTTTCTATGATTTATTCTTAAATCTTGAATTTTCACAACAAGCATGCATTATTTTGCAATAATAATAAAAAAGAAGGCCTAGAAGGAAGGAATTTAGTTCACCATCTCACATAAAACCATTATTATAAATGCATTTAAATATATTAAATATAATGCATGAGTTTTATTGAGCGCTGAGGGAAATGGTACAGTTTAATTGAGGATTTCCTGTGCTGTCTGGAGCTGAGAATAAGGGATTGTATTGTGGCCTCTCTGCCCCTGTTTTCACTTTCTCCCAAAGCCTAATATATCAATCAAATAAAATTAATGTAATTAGGAAGTTGACTAAAGACAGAGGCGCTCTTCCTTGTAAATTTCTTCACATGAAAACCCAAGTGCCATTACAAAGCAAACAAATTTATCTATTCATTGAAATTAAATGAATATGATCATTGTAACTTTAAGGAACTTGGATAATTTGAGATTCAGATCATTCAAAATACAAATGAACTCTCAGAGAATGAAGACAGGCTTTGATGATAAGTGATCAATGTTTCCTCCAGAGTGGTAACTGTGTGACCCCCAGGCATGTGTCTTGTGTCTTTCTGATGATGTGTTATACCCATCCTGTCGCTCAGCCCAACTCACCCTGCTTCCTATCACTGAGGGGTTGGTAATGGTGACCTTGGGCTGGGCTTGCAGAGGGTTGTTCCTTTAATATTAGCCCAGAAGAATGTAAAACCCTACAGGGACTGTGTGGGAAGATTCTCTCAAAGTTTACAGCAACCTCCAAGCAGTAGAGCAATTTCAAGAGGATGGTAGAAATTGCAGAAGGTTGAGCAATGAATGAGAGTGGAAGAGACAGATACAGTCAGGGAGGCTAAATTCTCTTGGCTGCCAGGGAGAGAGTGAGAGCAACTGCTTGAGGGTGATGTCAAGTCATAATCGAGTTACTTCAGATTTGGATGCATTTAGTATGTTTACAGCCTGAGGAAAAACAGCCAGGCAAGATAAGCACCTCTACTTTTATGTGCATCCCGAATTTCCATTGAGTTACTTCAGATTACAAAATATTTGATCTTTTACTTATGTAAGTTTATTTTAAGAACAAGGAATCTCTTTTAAGTGAGAGAATGAAACCAGCAGACGGGTGCCCCACTCACCTTGCTACCAAAACTGCAGGTGCTAAGATCTCTATGGGCCAAATAAGAAGACAAATTCTGGCAGTCACTCGATGGCAAAAATACCACAAAACTTAGCTTGTGGCTTTAATATCATTGAAATGTGTTTAAAAATAATAATGTACGTTTCCCCTTTCACTATTCCATGCATGTAAGGTACTTTAAAAAATGCTTGTGTTTTTCTTGGAACACTATTCAGCATCCTTTTGTGAAATAAATAGAGAAACATAAAGCTTCTTTACAAAATATGAAGTTCTTTCTGTTTTTCAAACACTGCTCTAAACAGACCACCATTATGAAATGTTTAAAACTGAAAGAATTAGTGGCTAGTAACTGCCTAACTATATGCTGATAGTACTAATTTTAAGAGCGCCTGTAATTAATGCTAACCGGTTGCTGAGGGATTTCCAACCTATGATGCCAGTTGGTTCACGTTGGTTAACAAGAAATGGCTTGATATCCCTGCAAGAGCGATCAGCTAGGAGGAACTGAATCCTTGCTCTGCAGAAAAGTGCTAAACTCATTCCACTTTGTGAAGTGAGTTTCACCAGGCCCATTTTATGAAGCAGAAATAGGAGACATAGAGGCTATGAAACTCACACAAATTACCTGGCTGGCTGGGAAGTCTAAGAGCAGAACTCCAGTCCAAGCATGGCCAACCACAAACCACGTGTCCTTCTCCATTACACTGTAGTTCTTGCCTTCCCAAGGAGGGAAGGAAAGTTAAAGCAGTGAAGGTCATGCTGTACAACACCAGAAATGGGCTTGTTCTAACAGGTGCCCTTTGGGATAATAACTCTGTACTAGTAAAGCCACACTTGATTATCTAAGGACATTCTGGCTCAGCCTGGCTGGGACTACTTAGATCTGCTGAAACCTGCTCTTCATGTAACTTGATCACTGAAATTCTTTTCCTTTTCGTCAAAAGTTTCACTTCATATACATCAAAATGCAGCTAATCCAGAAAGATGAGAGCTATGTTGTTTCCTACATCTGATTGTTTCAGTCTATTACTTCAAAATCTTTGTAATCTCTAAATCCTATTCCATATCCTAACGGGCTAACATCCAGATTACCTAACTGATATGCTAAAATGTATCTGCTTGTTCTTTCAGATAGAAATTAATGGTGGAATTAGAACTGGATAGGCTTCATTATGTTGCTACACTGTGGTGACTTGATAAAACCTTAAATCTGGGGATGTAATGCACAGTGTGGTGACTATAGTTAACTACACTGTATATTTGAAAGTTGCTAAGAAAGTAGATCTTAAAAGTTATCACACACACAAAAAAAGTGTAACTATGTGTGGCGATAGATGTTAACTAAATTTATTGTAGCAATTATTTCATAATATGTACATATCTTAAATCATGTTGTACACTAAAAACTAACACAATGTTATATATCAATTACATCTCAATAACAAATTTTAAGTCTGCCACTTTAAGTTGACTATGTTTATCCTCTTTGATGAGAGTTTAATAAAGATTTGCTGAATGAATGAACCAAAAGTATATCAGGTGAGCTTTGATACAATATATTTCAACTAAAATGATGATTTGAAACAGTCATGCACTGATATATGCTAGGACTCTGCAAAGTCTTCCCCCCACCCCTTGGAGGAAACAGAAATGTCAATTGCCTTAAATCATTTTTAATTTCATAAAATAGATAAGAACAAGAAAATTTTGCATACTCTGACAGAAGTGTGAAAATGCAATTTTTAGGCTTTTGCTACCAGACCGGTTTTTGCTAAAAATGTTTCCAGTCTCAGTCTTTACATGCTTCTTCGTGCTGTTAGGAATGGAACAACTTTTCCATGAAAAGAAAAACACTTCCCAAGCAATGTTCTCAGAAATTCTAAAGAACTTTAAAGGAGCATCCTAAATCCTAATGTTCTCATGGTTTCACAACTCTTGCACTGCTTCCAAGTTCCCTGTCCCTAATTTGCTCTGGTGAGTTTTTGTTTTCACTCAGACGGTTTTCTCAGCTGGGCTCTATAGTTCACGTCAGCAAGGAGAGAGTCGAAAATATACTTACTGGGTGCCAAGAAAGCGGAAACCACAAAAGCACAAAATAGAACTGTTCTATGGGTTCTTAACTGTATAGAAATTAAGACAAATCACTTGTAGACTAGATGAAGAATTTATAAAATAATTCTACACTGGATAGAAAAAGTGTTAGTTCAATTATCTTGTCTTACCTATAAGAGCAAAGACAGAAACAAAACAGGACTTGGTGGGTTTTGCTTCTGGTGGCTCCAGGTCGTTTATGTGGAACATGTATTATGAAAGTAGCATTGGCAAAAATGTTCCCACAATTATGCTTTGAGAAATAAGCTATAGAGCATATGCACAGTATGACACATAATTACTATGTAGGGAAGTCAAACTCCCGCTAAGAATGTTTGGCATTTACAAAGTCAGTGATTGGCCTTGGGTCTCTCCTTTGCTACTTCACAGCTATGCTGATTCTCCCAGCACCCTCTCCCTTCCTCACCCCTTCACTTTGGTGATGTTTTTATGGAATCCACTCAGCAGTCAGATCAGTAAAAAATCAGTCACATGATTCATTCTTTTACTAATTCAACAACTATTTATTGAACAATTACTACTTGTGGATACTGCCTAATATGATGTCCACGAATAATAAGACCCTGTGTGAAGGTGCTACCCTACCTTGCAAACCTAAGAGGAAACACACCTTGGTGCATGCAGGGATAGATGCCTGGGAAAGGGCAGGGAGCGCCTTCTCAGTCACAAATTAGAAAAACTGAATTTGGACCATGACAGTTATTAATTATGTCTCCATGTCTGTGTTTCTATTGTTTGCTTTTCATTTTTTTCTCAATAATTAACAATTTTTTAAAAACTAAAAAGAGAGCCATTGACTCGCCTTCAGTGCAGCAGTGCTGGGCATCTGGATGGAGTTCTACTCTGCAGCCAAATGTGAAGAGCTCAGTCAGCCCTCATGTCTGGATGCAGACATAGAAAGGACTGTTCATGTATCTAACAATTGAGCTTTACTTACGAGTATTCAAAATGACCTTTTATAAGGATTTCTTTTCCTTTTTGAGCTAGACCTCTTAGAGAATGTATATTCAATTTTTGGAATAAATTGTTAAAAAAATTAATACTTAAGAAGAAACCTCTTTATTATATTGAAGTCAATCAATATCGTCTTTATGTACCATGCACTGTTAGATACAGTGGACCCAGAACTGAATAAATACATAGTTGCTGCCCTCAAGGAGCTGACATTCAAGATGGGGAGAAAGGTGAGTAAATGAGTTAAATCATAAATCTGTAACTTAACTCTAATTTATTCATTTTTCTGCTTAGAATATTTAAGTTCAAGTTTTGAATACAAATTCCTTTATATCATGAGGGGAAAAAAAGAGAATGTTTCCTTTAAGAGATAGGTATATTGCTAATTTGTTACATTTTGCACATTTCTTGAATTACCATATTTTTTCTGAGAAATTCATTATCAATTACTCCAATTTTCTTGGTGTGGGGTGTGGTGGAGAAGGATCATTTATTTTAAACGTTTTGTTTGCTGAAACATTGGGAAACCTAGATTGAGAAACTTCACACTGGCTTCTTAGCCCATGGCTGCGTCTTTTGAAGAGAGAAATGAGCTTGGGCACATTAATTTGCATTGGGAAAGAACAGTTTGACACAGCAAGGAGAGCAAAGGAGAAACCAAGTGCCTTGGCAAAGGTAGGTCCAAGAAAAAGAGAAAGCAAGAACAGGAAAAGTGGATATGATACACTTTTATGAAAGGAATCTCCAATCAAGATTCCAGTCATTCATGCGAAAATTTTTTCATAGATATGGTATTAGGAATTGTTTGTTTTGTTTTTTTTCTTATGCCATGTTTCCTACTGCTAAAAGGCTAACATTTGGGGAAGCTGAGTTAAGGATACACTGGAACTCTTTCAATAATTTTTATAATACTTTAATAAGCCTAAAATTACCCTGAACTAAAACACTAAAAAATATGGACAAGTAATAAGTTCAAACAGAAACTAGTGGAGCCAAGATTTTAATTCAAATATGTTTGACCCCCAAAACTCTGCATTTTGACCACCATATCATTCTATCTCCCTTTCTTTATAGTAAGTGATTCTATTCCTACCTGTTCTTCACTGTATTTTCTATTTGTAACCTTGGTTCCAGAAGACCAAGATTTTAAATCATAATCTCCACTGAGTTTCATGACTGGTTTTCCTATTTTGGGATCCCCTGCCATCACTTACTACTGACACTGATTTACCAACCTCTTCAGAATAATTCCCTTCAATCTTGGACATAGTATTTGCTAACTATTACTGTGTAATAAATTTTTCATGTATGTAGTGGCTTAAAACAACACTAAAATTCTACTATTTCTGTGAGTCAGGAAATCAGGAATGGCTTGGCTGGGTGGTTCTGGCTCAGGGTCTCTCATGAGGTTGCAGTCAAGATATTGTCCAGAGCTGCAGTTATGAGAGAGTTTAACTGGGACCGGAGGTTCTACTTTTAAGATGGCTCACTTATATGGCTGGCAGTTTGGTGCCAGCTGTTGGAAGCAGGCCTCAGTCTCTCTCTGTGTGGGCTCCTCCTAAGGCTGTGTGAGTGTCTGTATGACATAGAGTCTAGATTCTCCCAGAGGAAGTGATCCATGACAGAGAAAGCTAGGTGGAAACCATCCATTTCAAGACCTAGTCTCAGAAGTCACATAGTATTACTTCTGTCATATTTTGTTAGAAGTAAATCACTAAGTAAGGTCCATATTCAAATGGAGGGAAAATTAGATCCCATCTTAACAAGGGAGGGTGTAATATCAAAGAATTTGCAATATTTTAAAGCCTCTATATGTGCATTGTGGCCAATGGTACATATCCCATCTATACTTCATGCCATGGATGTATGTGGGTATGAATTAATAGTTCTAATTACTACCCCTTGAAATAATCTGCCCCAAGATTTCTTTGCATATTCACATCTAGGACTTGGACAAATTCTCTGAATAGGACTCTTTACTGAATGACTAATAACCCAAGTAATTCCCACTTGAGACACATGGGTATTTATTGCCTTGGGCAACCCAAGGAAGGGTTGAACTAACCCAAGGAGGGGTTAAATCCCAGGATAAGCAGTGATCTAGAGAAATCAGTGGGACCAGGAACTTGAATACCAAGAGGACTATCCCTCCATGTCCTGTCTTTGCTCTTCTTGGAGTGTCAATCTCAATCTTCCTCACTTTAGAGAAGGTTTCCATACATGGCTACCTAACACTTTCCAACAGTATATTCCACAGCTTCTGCCATGAGAGAGGATCTTCCTCATAACTCTGGTTCCAAGTGCAACACACCAAAGAGCCTGGGTGGCCCACCTTGGGGCCAAAGGAGGGGCAGTATCCTGTAACCTGGTAGCTTTTGTGGTCAGGACAAGGTGGCCATGGAGAAACAAATGGCCAGCTTGAGAGGAAAAGGTGCCCCAAAATCAGGTGGGAGTAGTGGGGAGAGTGATGGAGAGACAAACACAGGAGTCCTTTAAAGATTTTCTAGAAGTACCTATACTGATAAGTATCTAGAAGTACCTATATTGATAAGGATTAATACCGAAGGTAAAAATAGCATCTTATTGTCACATATATTCTGCATATCCCATTTAAAATCAAATTACTGACAGAAAAAGCTTTTCTGTGGAATCTACATACTCTTTCTTTTGATGGGCCTCATTTTTGTGGATACCCACAGCCATAGCTGATTTTAATGTTAATATATTTTAATTAGACCAACATGGTCGGTGGATATGTTCTGTTTTAATTTGAACCCTTAAGCAAGCATTTAAGAACTGGTTCTAACCTTTTGCCAGTTCTAAAGTTATATTTTCCAGTTATATTTCCCCCTTGGGCCTTCTAGTAATGTAAGAGACACTTTGACATTATTTTCATCTATGACAAGTGGACCACATTGCCCAGAAGGGCAAAGAGCAAATCAGTAACACCCAACTTCCAAGAAGTGAAAAGCATCAAAGTTTCACAAAACAAAAATTCTGCACTTAATCTTGTGTGAGTGTCAGTGTGTGTGTGTGTGTGTGTGTGTGTGTGTGAGAGAGAGAGTGTGTGTGTAGTTGAGGGAGAAAATACTTAGAATACACCCCAATATACCTATTTCCTTTTGAATTATAGTCAAGTATGACAAGTCAGGCAGTTTGTGAAGAAAAAGTCTATGAGTGCTAGTTGTATTTTCAAAGACACACCACATGCTTTACACTTTCTTTGTAAAACGCGTATATGTTATGCGCTTTCTTTACAAAATAACATTTACTTTAGACATTTGACTTTTGAGCAGGCACTTTCTTCTGCTCTTCTGCTCTTATTAAGGCCAGGTTCAAAAACATTGCCCTTCTAAGAGAGTTATTTGTCACTCTTGAAAAGGATAGTATAGTAGCTGTTTTTAGAAATGTCCTCCTTGTCAAGGCATCAAAGCAATCAAATTTTTTTCACTCCCACCTCTCAATTGAGCGTCCCAAAATTTCCTCTTTCTTTCTGACCTTTCCATGGGTTCTCCACTGATTCCATTTACATACTAATGCGATTCTGGGTTCATTCCAATTTGCACCGACACCTTAGTTTCCATTTCTGGTCAATGCTTCTGATAACGCAATAGTTCACCCTTAAACAGGTCTGCTCAGCAAACATGGCTACCTTGACTGCCCACATCTAGCTGCCTACTTCCTGGCTCCCTCCTCGGAGTAACTGACGTACAAGATAGCTCTTCATTCAGCACTTCCCGTTCCATTCTGTGGTCCATCTTCTGCCAGCCCCCATGTGACCTTATAGCTGCTAATTGCTTTTCTTTCCCCACCACCAGTCTTCATTCCTGCCTTTCCCACTTCAACCATAATCTTAAATAGTAAAGCTATTCATTGATCTACAAGCCTGGAAAAAATAGACAAAGGGGAGGAACATTAACACAAAAATGTCCCCAAACTCCTCAGAAAGGTGACTTTTTTAGTCCTTGGCCTGGGAGGAGCAAGTCCACTTTAAGAATGGAGTCCAGAGCTGTAGGTCTAGCTCTCCGACTTCCTTTTACTTACTCTGCCCACAATTGCCTCTTAGAACCTTTCATGCCATTCAAGGTTTATTTTCTCACCCACTGCTGAGATGGTCTTTCCTACTTATTACAAAGAGCTCAAGGCAAATCTGTAGCAATTATGCCGTAGGGACAGTGCACTGAAACTGCTAGCCCATCCGCCAGAGGAAAAGACTGCGGGCCCTTCATCTCAGTGAGGAAAAGTTTTGATTCATCCTGGGGACAGGCCCCCCAGATGGCAGCACTCCTGACTAAGTTGTCTCTCAGATATATTTTCAAGGGCAAGACAGAAAGGGCCTGCCCATATCTTAGCTCACTTTCAGTTGTAGCTAGGGCTCCAGCTGCCAGCTTCTCCACTGACTGCCTGAGGTTGGGGATTGTAATTCACTGATTTACAAAACTGGCCTTGATATGGTTAATGCATTGGGTAGGGCGAACTTGGCTGGTCACTTCCTGTAATTGTTGCTCAAACTCACGGAGCTACAGGAAGATCCAGGACAGTGTGAGGTTGCTGGCTGCTAGATCCAGAACCTTCTCTCCAGGTCTGACTCAGGAATAGAGCCCTATGTCTTGGTCAGAGATGTAAAATAACTGAAAGTGCTTATTCAGTCATTGATTTATTTAGAAAAAAATGCATGAGTCAAACCCAAGTCCTCTGCACAGTGTTTACAGAGGAGCTCCAGGAGGGTTTCATCACGGCACTCAGACCAGCCCTCCTGGGCGGAAGGACCTCTTCTTGTCACTCTCTCAATTCTTCTACCAATTCTCTCAGATCAAGGGCTCACTACGTTCTTCTTCTGGGGCCTTCTGCCCATCATTCTGCTCAGGGTCTGTGGTCTCTGCACATGCAACCCACCTTGATGTTAGCAACATGCAGTCTTAAAAGACAATTTCAGGGGGAAGAAAAACAAAACTGACAAATAACTTTAAAATGACAAAGAGAGGTCCTCTTCAAAAATTATTTTTGGTCAGTCTAGATACCAAGCAGGCTTACTTCCCACTCACATGATAAACCTGACCCTTCTGCTCCTCCTACGCAATAAGTATAAGATACAAATCTATCCCTTTGGAAAATCTGGAGACTTTATTGATTTGGGATTGACAATAACTGTGACCTTCCAAAAGCTAGCCATGGGCGGTGAACGCCTTACGTTTTAAATGTAAGACTTTTTTTCACACAATGTTGCTTCACTAAGGTCATTCAGTCAGCCTCATCCATGTAACCTTCAGCTTTTAGCACCCCACGCCAATATATGCAAAAACTCCTCCTTCTGAAGCCACCAAACACACATCAGACAGATAGATAGCTGAAAAGAAAACACTTTCATAGTTACTGTCAACAATTCCATTTATGGAACTGTCCAAGACACTGAGATAAAATGAATCAAAGAAAAAAATGTGTTTTCATGATCTCAAGGAGGTTAAAATGCTAGACTGAAAACACGCACAAGGACAGGCAGTGTTTGGTCCTATCTCTTACTGGGCTCTCAGGGTTTGGGTTTAAGGATGGGACAAGGTCAGGGAAATCCCCCTAAAGCTGTGAAAGACTGAGCATAGCTTAGATGCTAAGCCTGAGCCATAGTCCCCAGAGAGATCCGGAAGATGGGAATAGCATGTCGATGAATCAATTAAATAGGGTTGGCGCTTCCACAGATTATCTGTGAATATACTGTGTTACCCAAGGTGATAATTCAGTGTAGTTTGGAAGGATATTAATAATGATAATAACTAAAATTTATGGATTACAGATGACATGTGTGAGACACTGTTCTAAGTGTTTCCCAGGTATAACTAATACGAGAATGAATACAGTGTCAGAGAGCTTCAGTGGGAAGGAGGCATAAGACAGAATAGAGCACTTGTAGCTGCTGGAACTTTGGGAACCAGATATAAAAGGAGAAATTCAGCAAGTATGAAATTTTGTTGTTGTTTTCTTTGTTTTTGTCATCTTAGGTATGTTCAACTTAATGGCACAACAAGATTTTGACTTTCATGATGCTAAAAGAAGATAGATTCAACGGTGTGGTACAACTATGGAGTCACTGAAGCCCTCTAAGACTGTGTTAGTTGATTCCTGATACGGATAAAGTCTAAGGCTGGATTTAGATTTTGTGGTCAGGACCAAGCAATACCGTTTGGCACTAGCTCACAAAGCCTCTTGAAAATGAAGGAATTGGTACACGAAAAAAAGAGAAAGTGCAGAGAAAAGGCACAATTGGGAAGATAACTGTCTTGCAGGTGATGTTAGCAGGCCTGTTTTTCTCAGTGGTTTTGCAACTTTCACATGCATAAGAACCACATGGGGAGGGGAGGTGTACTTATTTGAAATGCATATCTGGAGATGTCTCTTCCAGAGAATGTCATTCTGTTGGAGTGGTTAAGGTGTGGGAAACAGGAAGATTCTGAACAAGCACACAAGTGGCTCTGATGCAGAAGTTTTGATAAAGACCACACTTTGGGAAATACTTTGAAAGTCTCAGGAAAAAAAAGAGACAATAGAGGAAACAGTCAACACAAAACCTAAAAGGAAGAAGAAGGACAGGAGAAACACAGGATCAAAAATCAGTAGGAGCCCAAATAGAAATTGTATTACAAAATTACACAATCAGTGATGTATTATAATGAGCCATTTTGGTTTCTTATTTAGTACTGTTTATTCTCTGCCTATTTTCAGTAAAATGTCTAAGAAGGAAAAGGTAGTAGACATACTTGGTAGAATAAGACATGTGCTCTATTTTGAGAGACGGTATCTGGGGCTAGGGGAATGGGTGATGGAAAATACATCACCTGTTGCCTAGTGTGAACGCCACATGACTTGCAGGACTCCAGAGCCTGTTATAATTGTTTACTTATAAGTCTACATTCCTGAATGATTTCATAGCTCCCAGGGGTCTAGAGTTCATCTCAGGTGTATGAATCTGACCGGATAAAGCCAGGTAGGGTAAGAAATACACAAGGAAATGCATCACTACTGATAAAACTTGATGTTTGAGGAGAAGGAAGGTAATAAAGAATTAACTTTAAAGAATGTAAATGAAAGAATTTTGTTTTAAAGTTTTTATCTCTGAAAATATTAGATCCAGTAATTACATTTAGTATTCTATAAACTAAAATAAATTATTAGCAGATTTAAAAAAAATCAAGGAGTGATAAAAATGATAGGCATTATTTTTAATCACTGTCCACTTTTTTAAAGGTACCTATAGCCTTTCAAGTATGAACCAAATGCATAAAGAGATTCACTGCATGGAGGAGCACATAAAATGAATATAAATGACTGATTAATATGAACAAAAGGTATAATATAATATGCTTCAGAGGTTTTCACTAAGCAAAATATTGTTCCTTACATTTTAAATCTGTTTTTAAAATTAACATCTTCAGTATCTATTCTATCACATCTTCAGTGAAGAAAGTTATGAATATACAATATCTTTTCAGTAGAATCTTCTTGAATTTTTTCACTACGACTCAGGGTTCACTTACCGTCCACCTATTTGCAAAACCTATGTAATGAAATCGTGTTCCTTAAGAAGTGCAACCAACCGTACTTGATTGAAATAAAGGACAAACTGTAGGCAAATATCTCAGAGTGAAAAAAAAAAAAATCGACATCAGTGAACTGTTGCCTTTTTAAGCATCAGTTCTCCCTATAATTCAAAATTCCTTTTCTGCTTTCTGACCCATGGACCAGTGAGATGCCAGCAAGAGCCATAATCATGGACAACAAAAACCAGACAACGGTCAGGGCCAGCGCTCAGCACTGGCTGATGGAGGGCTGGGTCCCTCCACTCTGGACATTAGCAGCGATTGTAAGTGAAAGCTAATTACTTGTGAGAGAAAAGCAGATGTGAAGGGTCAAATGCAAAGGAACATAGAAATAATAACCAATGCTGTCATCCATTTTAATTTAAATAGTAAATGCTCAAAAAAGAAAAAAAGAAAAAAACACCAAAAAAAAAAACAACACAAAAAACACACCACCACCAATAAAATGAACATGATGGGAAATCCCACAATGACCTGTACCTTGGGTGAAACTATTCTTTTCAAAAAAATGTTTTATGTCAATAAATAACAAAAGTGCCAAGATTGAGAGTACTAGACATACATCATTTCTGATAGAACAGAGTAAAACTGTGTGGGAGTTAAATACACTGAAACTTGCCCACTACTGATTTGAAATAACCAAGCGGAAGGGTTGGGTATGGTTTGGGGGTACAGAGAATAGTACTCCAGGGTCCACTTACCCTGAACCTATTTGCAAAACCTACCATTAGTGGCAAGTGACAGGGGCAGGGGGTGGACTGGAGCAATGTGAAGACTTTTCCCTCAACAGCATATTGGCAACTAATGTTATATAATTTCCTTTTACTGACCACAGAATAACTGGTCATTATAACTTTTAGGCCCTATGCATTGTTGTTGTCATACATATCACACACAATAGAGTTTACCACAAATACTGCAATGAAACTTGAAACGGTAAAATCCTAGGGAAATAACTATGATTTGTAGAGCAATAGTTCAACAGGAAGAAAACGTGTGACACTCTATGGGCATTTACGATAAGTGGGGGAGCATAATGATGAGGAAGGGTATTTGAAATGTGCCTTTGAGTAGAACATTTCAAAATAAAGAATAATAAATAAAAATAGCATACATTAACATTTTAAACCATCTCGTACGAAAGTACTTATATATACCAGTAATTTCATTTCGTTCTTACCTTCTGAGTACAAGTGTGAACCATGTGAAGGTTTTCTTCCATATATTCCATCTTTTCTCCCTGAATTCCTAAATACCCAGGTTATATGAACTGCACTGCAGTGTCCTCGACACACACAGATTAAAATTTCCCTTTGGAAAAAGGACCTGGAAAGCTAAACCACACTAAGGCGTGACTGATAACGAACTTGATATCCTATTTCAAAATACTGGCAATTTAAGTTTTAGAAGGCTTAAATTAAAAATTCTACAATGCAAAGAACTCCTGGATAGTTTCTCCTTAATCTCCAGGCACAATTCCTATTAGTTTCTCCTTACTGCCTCAATATGATCATTATGGTTATAATTTCTCATTTTTCCTTATTAAAATGCCAATATACTTGGAAAGGAACACGTACACCTTATCAGCCAAGAATACGTAAGCTGAATTTATACGATCTTTTCTTCTCTGCAGATGAATCCAAAGTGGGTTTGTTAAGAAACTAGATGGTGAGATAAGCTCCAAGAGTAAGCACAGAGAAGTTCACTCATTGGGATTATTATATGCCAAGCACAGTGCTCTATTTATATGGTACAATGCTATATATAGCATTTCACTTAGTTCTCACTAAAGTGACATGACGTAGATAGATTCTCTATTTTATAAATGGGAAAATTGAGATACAGAGAGGTAAATCTAATAGTTAAAGCTCATGAGTGACAGATTCCAACCAAACGATGTGTGAATTCATAGGCCTTCCTTTTTTAAGGAGTACTGAAATCTGAAGGCTGGAGGCATACAAACCCCATCGGAGTCCAGCAAAGTAGATCTCTGGTTTCCTGACTGATGGATGAGTATTCTCTCCACTAGACCACACAGAAGGCTCTTAGATGACAGTCAGGATCAGGCCTTAACTCTTTTGCCCAGCAGCCTAAGCCAATCTCCACAAGGCAAGCTAGACATTTTATATGGGTCTAGGGCAACCAGAGATAAGAGTCAACCTGTGCAATGCCTCTCTAGAAATGGTAGGGTCAAGGGAGCAACAGGAATTTGGCTCCTTTTTCAAACATCTTTTAGAAAGTACCAGTGAATCTTTCAAGGCAATTGCTCTGACATGTAGTGTTGAGAACAGGGGTGTGTGGTGCACTTGTGAGAGACACAGAGTCCCCATCAGTCATGGAGTCACATCCTGAAAAGCAACATAGTTGATAAAACCATACAATCTCACCAAAAGCAGGGGGCTGGAGCACTAGGGCTGTAACATTTTAAACAAGCCATGGTAGGTACGTTAGAACGTTAGAGTCTAGAAAACATCCACTTTTATTGACTGATGTTACAAATTCCCTGCAAAATGTACCACCTTCCACAAATTAACTTCTTCCACCCATCCAGTGTTAGCAAACCATCTAATCCAGCGTGGTTTTTATGAAGAACAAGTGCAGAGTAAAGAAAGAAGTTTTCTTCTCTAACTGAACAATTTTCATAATTGCCCTTGAAGTCAACCCTCTTCTAGTTCCGGTAATGGTGAGATCCAAGCTGGCCGTAATTTTTTCTTTAATTTCACATTTCCAGGAATCCTATATAAATTTCCAGTGTAATAAAGAACCGTCTTACATCTTTCTGACTGCAAGGAAGCTGAGAGACCATATGATACCTTTGCCATTTTTTTCTACTGGCATCTCAGATTGCTCTTATCAATTTGTACAAGCATATTTTATTTTAAATATACTAACCATTATATATTACATTTGTGTGGATATTCTGTCTCAATTAGTTATCTTTAACATTGGTGAATTTAATGTAATCAATATATTGGTGTTTTCTAATTTCACGAATGATTTCTAAATTATGATATTCTTTCCTATTCAGAGATAAGCTAAATATTCATCTACAGATTTTTATAGATAAATCTATAATTATCTTTTGTATGTTTGTGCAATTTTTAATATTTTAGTCTTAAATCCTATTGGAATTTATTGTGCATTTAAAGTGATGATATGAAGTTCTTTTTAAACAAGTAAATAAGCAACTTTTAGTCATTGTGCTTACTGTATAATTAACTCAACTTCCATAATGATTTGTGATGCCAATTTTTATTATATTACATCACTATATATATTAAGATATTTTCATGGGATACATATATTTTTCTATTGATTTATCTGAATCCACTTTACACTGACACAAAAAATGAATTTTGTGTGTGTATGTAAAGTCAGCTTAACCTTTATTTATATATATATAGATCTTTAAAAATACACTAAGTCCGCAATTAACATCATCTATAGGTTCTGTGACTTTAAGCATAATGTTATATAACAAAACCAATTTTACCATAGGCTAACTGATGTAAACAAGAGTTAAGTTCCTATGGAATCTCATCAATATTATAACAAAATGATGTTGAACAAGACAACATTATTCAAGGACCTGCTGTATATTTATGTATTTTCTCATATATAATGTCTCATATATATATTCTCATATATAGTCATATGGGTTTTGATGTTAACAAAAAAAATTTATGTATTACCTGATTTTTCATATAATATTTAAAAACAAACAATGCAATATGAACAATACATAATAACTAACACTTGTTGGGAGTTTGTATATGCCAGATATTATTCAAAGTGTAATATATTGTAATGGTTAATTTTATGTGTCAACTTGGCTGGGCCATGGTACCCACACATATGTGATCAAACCTTATTCTGAATGTTTCTGTGAGGGTGTTTTGGGATGAGATTAATATATAAATTGGTGGACTTTGAGTAAAGCAGATTGCCCTCCATAATGTGGGTAGGTCTCATCCAATCAGTTAAAGGCCTGATTAAAACAAAAGACTGACCTCCCCTGAGAACGAGGGAATTCAGCCAGCAGTGGCCTTTGGACTTGAACTGCAATATTGGCTTTTCCTTGGGTCTCCAGCCCGATAGTCTACCTTACAGATTTTAAACTTGCCAGCCTCCATAACCACATGTACCAATTCCTTAAAATAAATTCTCTCTCTCTCTCTGTCTATGTCTCTCTCTCCTTTCCTCCCTCCCTCCTTCCCTCCCTCTCTCTCATATGTATATATAAAACACATTTTTCTAATATATAACATTTTTATAGTATGTAAGATACAAATTATATATACACATATCTATATATATATAGACGTACATTCTATTGGTTCTATTTCTCTGGGGAACTGTGATTAATACATATGTATAAAGTCATTTGTTTATCACAATGACCCAAGGTAGCTACATTTTCACCATCTTTATCGATGATGACATTGAGTCTGGAAATCTTAAATAGCTTGTCTAACAGCATTTAATAACTAAGTGGCAGGATGGGCATTCAAACTCATTGCCCGCAATCTTCACAATGCAAATATACTTTTTCAAATCAACAAAACTAACTTTAAAAAATTATTTTGTTTTCTTTAAAAAAACAAAAATGATACGTTGTAGTTCCTTATTTGGATAGGATACCTTTTTAGGGAGATCAAAATATTTTAAAGTGTAAGTTCTCAAAGTGGTTATCAAAAAACAAGTACTAAGTTGTTTGCCTTTCTCAGTCTCATTCCCTTGAGTGTATAGCTGAGGTTTTCAGTAACTATATGACATATGAGGATATCATTACTCTGATGTTGACATGTAATGGGTTCATTTTGTTAATTTGAATGAATTAATAAATATTTTTAAACATCTGAGGTTTAAATTTTAATAAATATTGTTGATATAATTCTCATTAACAAAAGCCCTTTGGAGTCTTAAATAATTGATGAATTTAACAAGGTTCCGAGACCAAGAAGTATGAGAACTGCTATTTTAGAGACATTACAAACATTAAGATATTTTTGTGAAATCAATACTGTTATTTACCAGTGTAGCAGGTGCAGTTTATATAGCTTTTACAGAATTCTTTAATTCTTCCCATACTCAAATCTGGGTAAGGGAGGGGAAAAAAATAAACCTGAAATGAATCTTCGCAAATATCTTAAATGTTATTTTCAAATTTTAATGTTTTTACTTGGCCACAGTCAGAATAATTTTAGGCCCTGGATCTATGTTTCAGTCATAATTCCTACCAATTTTATCCAATTTCAATTGGATAAATGTCAGCGTACCTTCTTACAATGGTGAATGAAAGGTTAACAAAACATTTTCCCAACTTTCTCAAATGTCCAATAGGGGATATGTGCAGAGAGCCCATTGAAACATATGTGGTGGAGCAAAGACCTGCCTGCTGGCGCTGGGTGCACAGTGACTCTGCACTTTCTGGTCCAGCTTCCTGCGGGTTGCCTGAGGGCGGTCCACATCCCCTGGGCATTCTCCCAAGGGTGGGGCAACAGCCATAACAACTTCACATCACTTTGCTGGGCATTTCAGAGGAACAGCAGCAAAGCTGACGCAGAATGAGGTGAGCCTGCCTCTTAGCTCAGTAAGCTCTGGAGATGCAGCCTGGCCCAATTCTAGGGCAGAAATGGGAGGGAGTTCAGAAGACTCCTCTTCCATCCTATTGGGCAAATGTGTGTTTTCCTACTCCACCAGGGAAAATGCAGCATAGAATCCGCGCCTCGGTGTTATTAGATGAGTCAATGAGATGGAACAAAGGAATCCCAAGCTGACGCCTCTTTCTCACCACGGTTTGTGGAGAGTCTTGTTTGTCAAAATCCACACTATCACCATTCTTTATGTTTGTATAGAATGTCACTTTACAAAGCACTTTCACATTCATTATCACTCAAAGACACTGTGAAGAAAACCAGGCAGGTAGTGTTATCCTTATTTTATAGATCAGAAAATTGAAAATCCAGAGGCTCAGGCAATTTACTCAAGGTCACAGGTAGCAAGAGCCTTGCCAGGCCTGGAAGCCGGTTCATCTGCTTTTCAATCCCACATCAGGTCTACTAACTATGCAGATGGCGCGTATAGCAGGCTTTCTCGTTAGATCCGAAATTACTTAACCGCAGGCATGTTCTTTGCATTAAGCGTATTTGGAAGGAAGGTAGAGACACACGCACACACACACAGAAAAAAGCAAAAATTGAGAAGAAAAAAGTAATCACATTCTTTTATAAAATTCATGGCGATTCTCATTTCTATACCATTCATTTCTTCCCATTCATGACACATAAAAAGTCAGAGGACACCGTTGTCAACCTCTAGAGAGTAACCAATTTTTGTACATGCACCGAAGTCATCATTTGGAATACCATCAGAACACTTGTTGATTCAAGCTTTTCTTTATGGGTGTCAGTGGCCAAAATGTATCAGGGTGCTGAGGAGTTTCCAAGATTAAGACAGGACTCCTTCAGGATTCGCTAACATGTTCTCTCTTTTTTTGAATGAAAAAAAATGTATGAAGAAATTTATTATAAGGAATTGGCTCATGTGATTATGAAGGCAGGCAAAGCCCAAGAGCTACTGAGTGAGTCAGAAAGCTAGAGGCTCAGGAGAGCTAATGGTATGGTTCATTCCATCTGAAGACTGGCAGGCTCAAGACATAGAATGAGCTAATGTTTCAGTTCAAATCCAAGGGCAGGAAAAAGCTGATATCCTAGTTTGAAGGCCATCAGGCAGGAGGAATTGTCTCTTCCTTAGGGGATACTCAGTCTTTTTGTTCTAGTCAAGCCTTCAACTGATTGAACAAGGCCCACCTATATTAGGGAGGGCAAATTGCTTGACTCAGAATACCCTTTTAATCGTACCAAAAACACCCTCATAGAAGCCAGAATAATGTTTGATCACGTATCTGAGCACCTTATGGCCCAGTCAGGTTGGCACATAGAATTAACCTTCACAAACCAGCATGTTCTCTTGAGGTCTGTTAGCATATAAGGGCAGCAGCTTTGGGTCCATAGCTCGTGCTGAATGCAAAACGACCTTCTGCAGGACACGCTAGAGTTTCTTTAACCATTAATTACTTTTACAGCTGCTGCTCTAAAAACAGAAGGGATAAAAATTGCACTATTTGTTCCATTGAAAGTGCAGAGGACCAGCAAACAGAAATCCATAGACTCATAAATCAACCAAATAAACATTTCCTTTAATGTGTGTTGGCTTATTTGAAAATCAGTTATAAGAGAGTATTAACAAATAACAAAACATGAACATTAAAAAAGAGTTCAATAAATGAAGTGAAACACTGACTGCCCAGTGAGTGTGAGGTCAGCAATACGCCTCCATCCCTGCAGGATGTTTAGCACTGTATCTGGGATGTTCTCTTTTGCCCAGGTACATGACTGTGCCTCTGTCTTGGTAGAATGAGACCTCATAATAGCAATTAAAAGGTACTTGACAGAAAGACAAAAATACATTCCATCTTCACTTTATTTCATAGATTGAGATTGGTAATGGCTACACACACAGAGGCTGGAATATCCACCCTGATTGAGCATCATCTGACCATGGAGTCATTTTTGTTAGTTATTTCTACATTAATCCCCATTCTCTATCTTCTAGTCTCTTTTTCTCCACGTAGCACCAGCTTTTCACTGCTGCAGTTTTAGGGCAAATCTCTCATTCTTCCCTTGGAGGGACATTTATTTGCGTAACCATTGCCTCTTCCAATTACTCCCCAGAATAAGTGCCACTTAGAATCCTCCTTTGCCTGCTCCTGGTGCTATTCCAAAGTAGTAACAACTTTACATGCCAGATTTGAAAGATGCATTGGAAACTAGGGAAGACACTTTAGAAGGAATTGAATGTGAATAGCTACTGTCTCAATCATTTCCTTGTGTGGGTTTTTCAGATGAAGCATTGATTAATGGTAATATGAAAATCATTAACCAAAGCAAGCACTGCACTTTGAGATAGTGTCTTTAAATGAGTGACCTCTACAGTACGGAAAGGACTTGAAACGACTGTATGTTTACATCTGGGTTAAAAATAAATAAATTATTAGACGGGGGTTCAAGATTTTCTAAATCATAGCAAATTCTCTTTCATAGGAAGTATGTTACATTCATGTTCTCCTGCTTGAATGTGTGGTACAAGACTTCCTCACATCCAAGGCTGAAATAAAACCACAGGAACATTCTTATTTGAAAAGTAAATTATAGCAATGAATGAGTCACTATATGAAAGAAAATGTCATATTTTTTCTCACTTCTCTGAGAAGGTTTTTCCAAATGAATTGAAAATGAATTATCATATTCCATACTAAGAGTATAGGCTCTGTAAGAGACAGACAAGGGATATCATACTGGCCTCGCCATTTTTGTTTTTCGTTTGTTTATTTTTGGCCTCGCCATTTTTGGCTCTTTGATTCTGAGGCAGTCATATACACCTCCAAGCCTCATTCTTCTCCCCTGTACAATGGAATAACAGTAGTGTCTATCTCATAGAGTTGCTGTGGGCATTAAATAGATAATATATATAATACCATCATAGAAGTAGGTAGATAATAAGATTTCAGTCAAAAAGAGCTATCATTCTTATTTTTATCTCCTGAATCCTTTTTGTGCTTTCACGGACAGATAGGTGGCAGAAAGTACAGGCATACCCATTTTGCCCATTAATAAGCTTACATATGAATATGTATTTGGGAAATGAGAAATGAGAAAAACTAATATTGGAATCATTTAGTCTAAAGTATAAACAGTAAATGGCGATTTAAACAGCAATATTTAAGCTAAATTTAACACAAGAGGAAGTTTAAGTTGAGGAACATAAAATTTAGGTTAAGATTAAATAATTTGTTAACTATAACTTCTTGGTTACGTGTGGAGTTTTTGTTGTTGTTTGCTCATTTGTTTGTTTTAAGTTTTTCTCCTCATTGTCCAGTCTTAAAACCAGAGTCATTATTTTTAGTTTCCATTCCAGTGGGTCTCCAGTTCATGTCAATATTTCCTAGCTCACATCCATCAATTCCTTTTAATTCCCATGTTACCTTCCAGGCTGAGTACCCATCCTGTTACCCCTGGATGAATGCAATACCCTCCTAGACATTCACTCAGGCTTTCAATATTTTCCTTTTTGGCTATATCCTGCACTCTGACATCAGATTAATTTTCCTCAAAAACCACTTTGTTTTACCTCTCTGACTTCCAACTGCCTATGTGATAAGATTCTAATTCCTCAATTTAGCTTTCAAGACTCTATGAAACTTTAATCTATCTTCTAGCTCCGTTCCCTCACCTTCCCCATTCCCTCTAATCCACCTAGCTAGAGGGAAGAGGTGTAGCATGAGAATGAGATGTGGCCTCCAGAGCAGGCTGCCCACAAGTGAACCCTAACTCTATCACCAAGCAGTTTTAAACTAGAAGTTCAGCTATTTTGAATTGTGGAACAAGTATTACATATACCTGCTGGAGGTGGAAATGTGGACCTTATTCATTAGTAAGGTCCAACTCAGATCTGCAGAGTGGACAACTGACCTCATTTCCATGCTCAAAGTAATCATCTAGATGGAGATTGCGAATGCTCCAACTCTGGAGACAGGTGGCTGGCAGCCAAAGGAGGGATTCAGGACATCAGCAATGAGAATATTTCACGAGTCCCTTAGCCAAACTCAGGAGATCTGGAATGTCAGTGGGGGTGGGGTGCAGGGATGGAGAGAGCTAGAAATTGTGGAGCTGAGAGAATAAGCTTATTAGAAGTGACAGAAGCCTGCCTCTCCCTTCTGTATTTTATCTTCCCTACCCCTATATTCTTCCAGTGGAGAGAAGTGCCCAGAAATGCAAATCACAGTGTTCCAAGGGGTCTGACTGCTATTGACTCTGGTGCTTAAAGGTGGCAATGGGATTTGTTCAAGGGGGGTTGAGAATCAAAATTGAGTGGGTGTGGTGTCACAGGTAACAGAGAGCCACCCAGTTTGGATCTGGACCTCAGCCAGGGAATACTGAGAGCAACAGCTTCCTGCTATTTTGGGAGGGGTGTTTAGATCATCATTTATACAGAATCGTCTATATTTTGGGGGTGATATTTCTTATTATATTTTTATGCACCGGAAATTCTTCAGAATAATACTAGTAACATAGTTGAGTCCCTACCATAATCGAAAATTTAACCATATTGCCTCTAATCTTCACTCACTAACAGCTCCACTTTATAAATGAAGAAACTGAAACTCATTTAGGTTAAGTGGTAGAGCCAGGACCCTAACTCACGTCTGTGTTCCTAGAGCCCAAAGTCTCATAGCTTTCCTCATACAGATCTGTTGATCTCTTGCCTCTCTTACTGTGACCTTTCTTGTTTCCCATAGCTGTAACCTTTCTCTCTCCCCCAGGAAAGTTCTGAGCACAGGTCCTGCCTCTGAGCTGAGGTGTGCTTCATGAAATTGCTTGTTGCTCTCTCTCCACTCTCTTTTAACATAGATGGGCTTAGAAGATGTGAAATGTAAACATTACAGTACCCATGCTGTTCCTCACAAAGATTTAAAAGAAGATGCAGGAAGAAAAGCAAAGCTCATAACTCAGAGTTGCATCTGTTAGTTATGACACAATAAAGGAGAGGGTCCGTCCGAGAATACAGCAAAAGTTACATTTAGAAGATAAATGCAGGATATTTAGAAAGCACCTCATAAAAAATGTATGCTGTGCTATTATGGCCTTCAAGCAAAGCAGACAATGTGTCACAAATCTTTATAGGGAAACCGTTATGTGACAGCATGGTGTAGGTGGCTGCAATAAGTCTGCCTTGCTTTATGAGTTTGATCTTTCCTACTGAGTTTCTTATAAACTTTGCAACATTCCTACGGTTGGGCTATTATAAAATTTTAAATAAATTATGTCAAATGACATGCTAGCAGTACTAGTGAATATTTTTTAAGCCTGAAATTAGTAGATTCATTTATTCATATGACTTTTTTGTCAGGAAAGATGAGACTCTTTTTCACATAAAATGACATTCTTATAACTTTTAATTTGGTTAATAATTACAGTATAGAATTTTATTTTTTACTTCATGAACTGATATTTGAATGCTGGATCAAATCACTAATGACTTTTCTGCAGCTCTCATTTCTCCAATTCTACCTAACTGAAGCTCTGTTTGAAAAACAAACAGAAAAAGCCAAACATTAGTTCTGTCACTTAAGTTTTATCAGACGAGCAACCTAAGTCATAAAAACACCTCATCATCAGTTTCAGTAAAACAAAACAAAACAAAAAATAATACCTGTTACCTATAGGAAAATATTTGATGAGTGAGCAAATATCTCATTTTTTAAACTCAACTTTATCCTCATGATTTATGTCCCTTTGATGGCTAAATTATCCACCCAGCTAACTTGGTCCTGTGCCAATGTGCACTGTAGAATTCACTTCACAGTATCTTGTCTGATGCTCTACTTGTCAGGTGGTGTTCTCCTTCCCTTTCCTTTTCCCTTTTCCTGTTCCCACTTTCCCAGGAGAGTTACAGGGCCCTGTGTGAAGTGCTCAGTTACAGAACAGAGTTACACATAGAATGTGCACACATACCAGGGCTGAGACGGTCTTTCTCTGTAAAATCCAAGGATAACTGGCCTCTTGCTTGAAAAACATCGGAACTCTTACACTAAAAACCAGGCAGCAATCCAGCTGTACCCAGTTACTATTTTTTTTTTTTTTTTTTGGTATCCATTCTAAGAAGTTATCATTTTCATGAGAATGAGGTGCTTATTCCACCACAGAAATTTTAACTTTGGAAAGAATCTCTTTGTAGTTCTAATTTCTCCAAGGGCAGTACTTTTCAGGCTTGTTTTTGTTTTTGTCTTCCACGTTTGGACATCTGAACTCTCACGTTCTGAGGCTTCTGGTTCCTGAGTATTCTATCCTATGGTAGCTATGCTAGCACTTGGTAGCTAAGTAAAAATTAAAAAATTAGAAAGCTAATCCACGTCAAAACCTATTTTTTCCTCATTTAACAAATTATCTTTTGTTATATCTATAAAATTGCTTCAAATCACTGCTTTGTTTGGAAATGCTAATTTTTGCATACAATACTACATTATTTTTTGCTCTTCCTGCAGAACAGTGTGTGAAGTGTGTTTCTAACAACATGAATTATTGTTGTGACCTTGTTATACCTCCTTTAATAATAATCCTTAGTATATGGGTATTGCACAAAAGGTACTAAAATCTTTTCATAAGTTCTGTTAACAAGATCAGCTTCTGTTGATAGATTATTATTCTGATAATCAGTTTGTATCATTTTTAGATAAAATCATGAACAGAAATTATTTATGTTTGATCCAATCGCCTGGGATGCTGATGAGAATCTAGGCTCTAAGAATCAGAGGATTGGTTCACTCTCATTAAGTAAAGTAATGCCTGGATCTGGAGTTAAACCAAACTGACATTTTCGTGACTATTATGGACTGAATGTTTGTGCACCCCAAAATTCATATATTGAACCCCCAGTATGGCTGTATTTGGAGATGGAGCCTCTAAGGAAGTAATGAAGGTTAAGAGCGATCATAAGAGTGGGGTTTTGATCCAATAGGGTTAGTGTCCTTACAAGAAGAGACACCCGACGCCTCACTCTCTCTACCCCCATACACCTGCAGCATAGGAAGGCCCTGTGAGCACCCAGCGAAAAAGTTGCTAATCACAGCCCAAGGGGAGAGGGCCATCAGACACCAATTCTGCTGGCACCTTGATCTTGGACTTCCACTCTCCAGAACTATGTGAGAATAAATTCCTTGTTTAAGCCACCCAATCTATGGTATTTTGTTATTTCAGCCCAAGCAGACTAATACAATGGCTAATCTATTTTCTTGAAAAAGTTTAGTTAGTTATTCTTGAATTAGGCAGTGCACAAAATAAAAATAATGCCACTTGAAGTTTACCAAAATAAATTTCTATATTGGGCTACTTAAAAACTGTGGTCATTTTTTGCTTCAGGCTTTTCTCTGTGAAATACCACTACACAATAAAACATGAGTGTTGAAATATCACTAAACCTAACTTAAAAACCACCAAATCTAGGCCTATCTCAGCAATGACATTCAAGTTTTGTCATAGTTTTTAATTTCCAGACAAGTTATATGACATATATGGTCATTGTCATATTTACATCCGTAGAAATAGCTAAGCAATTGAAAGTAAAGAAAAATATTCATGAGTTCTAGGTAGTTTATAAAATAGAATCTTGCTTTCTGATATTTATTCATTAAATTATTATAATTAAGCAATATTAACTACAATATCGTTGTTAAGCAATACAGTTGTGATTAGGTCAATAAAGTTAAACAAATTAAGTAACAGTTGCACTTGCAGTATGATCTGCATTGCAGCTAAAAGACATTGAACTAAAGTTGCATGAATAACGTTTTGTTTGATAAATAAACTATTTGATTGTTATAAAACTCACAACTATATCAATCTCTAGCATCTTATAATAAAATAAAGAACTATGTTTTTCACTGTTCTTCCCCTAAAGGCTTTCTCTAGACAATATACAATATTTGATATGTCTCCTAGGGCAAAGTCAACAAAATCAATAACGTCCAAAATATATAAGGAACTCATACAACTCAACAACAAAAAAACAAACAATCCAATTGAAAAATGGGCAGAGGACCTGAATAGACATACAGGACATACAAAGAGGACATACAAGTGGCCAATAGATATATGAAAAGATATTCATTACTAATCATCAGAGAAATGCAAATAAAACCCACAATGAGGTATGACCTCACATCAGTTAGAATGGCTATCATCAACAAGACAAATAGTAACAAGTGTTGGAGAGGCCGTGGAGACAAAGGAACCCTCATACACTGTTGGTGGGAAAGCAGACTGCTACAGCCAACATGGAAGGCAATGTAGAGGTTCCTCAAAAAATTAAGACCCAGAAATCCCTCTACTGGGTGTCTACCCTAAAAACCTGAAAACATTTATCCGTAAAGATATATGTGCTCTGATGTTCATTGCAGCTTTATTTACAGTGGCCAAGACATGGAAACCACCAAAGTGCTCTTCATAGATGATTGGATAAAGAACGTGTGGTATATATACACAATGGAATACTATTCTGCCATAATAAAAGATGAAACAGTGCCATTTACGACAACATGGATGAATCTTGAGATTATTATACTAAATGAAATAAGTCAGACAGAAAAAGTCGAGAACTATGTGATTTCACTGACATATGGGATATAAAACTGAAAACAACAAAGGAACAAGACAAACAAACAAAGAAACAAAAACTCACATAGACAATAATTTAGTGGTTACCAGAGGGTAAGAGGGGTGGGAGGTGGTAGATGAGGGTAAATGGTATCAAATATATGGTGACAGAAGAAGAAATGACTCTAGGTGATGAACACACAATGTGATACATAGATGATGTAATACAGAATTGTACACCTGAAACCTATATAACTTTACTATTGTCACCTCAGTAAACTTTAAGTAAAAAAATAAACAAATGAGACTACAGCAAATTAAAAGGCTTTTGCATCATGAAGGAAACTATTAACAAAATCAAAAGGCAACCCAGTGAATAGAGACATTTGCAAAATGATACATCTGATAAGGGGTTAATAGTGCCTAGTCTGCCGATAGGTCCAATCAGTGAGATTTTTATTTTTGATACTGCATTTTTTATCTCTACTATTTCCTTTTTTTATAGCTTTCTTTTCCCTGTTGAGATTTCTTAGTTTCCTTTTTTATCTTTTTTTTTTCCCTTTAAATCCTTGAGTATTTTTATAATAGCTCTTATAAAGACATGGTCTGCTAATTTTCATCATCTTGTCATTTTAGGGTTTGTTTTTTATTGAATAATTTTTATTCTGGTTATGGGTCACATTTTCCTGCTTCTTAGCATGTCTAGTAATTCTTTTATTATACACTGGACATTATAAATGCTTTATTGTTGATTAGATTTTACTGTCTCCCTGAAGACTTGGAGTGTTTTTCCTCCACAGGCAGTTAATTTACTTGCAACAGAGTTTGATTCATTCAAGGTTTGTTGATAAGGTAGGTCGAGAGTAACCATTTCTTTAGAACTGCATTAGATTAGCCCTATTCCTAAAGTACGGCCTTTCTGGAGTTTTTATTGAAACTGCTTTGTTCATAAGGTCTTTTCACCTTTGCAGGTCAGAACATAAATATGTCTTCTGTTCTGTCTAGCTCTGGGAGATCAATTCTCAGCTCTTCAATATTTGTTCTTTCCTAGAGTCATACTTTGTCCCACTTCAGGGAGTTTCATCTTGCAAATACACTGCTTATTATTCAGCCAAGGATTCAAGGGGATCCCTATGCAGAAATCTGGAATTCCTCTGCATAGCGCACTTCCCTTTAGAAACTTGCCATGCAAATTACAGCCACCTCACTGGCTCTGAATTCTGACCTCTGTCTTCTGAGTTTAGAAAGAGTGCTGTGCTCTGTTTAGGTCCCCTCTCCCTGAACCAGTCTACAAAGTGACGCCAGGCAGAAAGCTGATACAATTGCAGGACTCATCTTATTTTTGCATGTTTGTTTTCGTTGTCGTCTTTTTCGTTTTTCCCCCCTTCTTTCAAGGATCACAGTCTTGTGCTGACTTTTGTTCAATGTCTAAAAGCAGTGATTTTTATATATTTTTGTCATTTTATAGTTCCTAATGGTGAGAGGCCTACTGTGATACCAGTTCCTCTATCATGGCTGGAGGTAGAATTTATTTGCTCTACTCTTGTTTAATCCTGACAACAAACTAATCTATGTACATATATTATGTTTTTAGAGGCTTAACATTAAACCAAATGGAATAAACTCCACAACAAGCAGAATCACTTAAAATTCTTCTCTCACCCCTGCCTTACCCCAAACTGCTCAGGATTTGATCATCTTAAAAGCAGAATCGTTTAAATGCTCAGGCATTTGCATGTAAATGTTTATCTTGTTCAGCTCAGGGGTTGTCGAAATTTACTGTGCACGAGAATAACCATACAAATCAATGATCTCCTGCTTAATGGGATATTTAAAGATTGTTCTAGGGTAGTTTTGACTATAATGTATTCAAGTTTACTTTTATGTAAAGTGTGAATCTATTGTATGTCTTTCATGGATATTGGGACTTTCTTTATTGAATTCTGATTTGTTTACCTTGTGAAAACTGTCAAGGACAACTCAGTCCTGTGGAAAGGAGACGGAGAGAAGTCACTTTGTGCATAGAGTACCTAGAGTGAATTTAAAAAAAAAAAAAGTACAGGCAGAAAGATTTGAGATACTAGGTGTTAGAAAGGAAAATATAATCAGTCGCATAACTTTTCCTCCAATCTAGATTGGAAAGAATATATATGTTTAAAGGGTGCTTCAGAAAAGTGGTGTTAAAGACAGTCTCCTACATGTGGAGGAGAAATGAATGAAAAAGTTTTGTCTTGTATGTGTCATTTGGAATATATCTGTATCCTTAGTATTTGTTTTCCTGTTGTTGTTCTTCAATAAAGCCTTTTTGATTATTTGAGCTTTCAAGCTAGTACTTTTTAAAAAATTGTTTGAAATAAATAATTTTAGTCTTACAGAAAAATCACATAAGTAGTTATTCTCTTATACTTTCATACTCCCCAAGTTAATATTTTACTATATTTGGTTTCTGTGTGTATATGTAGATGTGTGTGTAATTTTTCTGATTATTTTTAGAATAACTTACAGAAATAAGGAAGCTTTGCCCCTAAATACTTTCATGCTATTTCTTAAAAACAAGCACATTCTTTTATATAACCACCACACCTGCTCCAGGATTCAATCCAGAATCACAATTTGCCTTTAGTTGTTCTGTGTCTTTAATCTCCTTTCATCTGGAACAGCTCTTGAGTCTTTTTTTGACCCTCATGATCTTAATACTTTTGAATAGTATAGGTCACTTATTTTGTAGGATATCCCCCAATTTGGTTTTGTCTGATGTTTCCTCACATCAGATTCAGGTCATACGTTGTTACCAGGACTAGCACAGAGAGCTTCTCGGTGCATCACATCAGGACGTTGCCAAATGGGGATGTTCTTCAATCGATTTTTAAAAAGAAGATCCTTATTATGATCGACATGGTCCTACAGAATCTGGTCTCTGCTCACCTGCTAGACTTTGCTCACTATACTATCCCCTCTCATTCTGTGATCTAACTCTGAACATATTTATTAAAGAAAAAAATATTGCTCGAAAAATTCCAATGTCTACTACGTTACCATCTCTAGTAAGATCTGATATTTGTTGAATTTATGTTTTGATTTGGCACACAGCATGTTCAATGATGGTTACTCCCCTAGTATAAGAAATGGAGAAGAAATATTTGGACACAGAGCAGATGATATCTCCTTTGGTTACATAGTATATATCCTGATGTCATTTTCTGTGAATAGGGTCAGAGTTGTTTGGGGACATTTTTTGGCTAAAGCCATAAGATGAAAATGTGATGTGTGTCTAGTCTCTGTTTTGTAAGAAGAGTTGAACTACGTTTGAGACCATGTGTAAATGGTGGAAATGTAAAAAAAAAAAAAAAAAAGTCTCTTGAAAATATCACGTTCTCTCTCTAAGGTCCTTTATACCTATGATCTACATGACATACTCTTCTCTCCCTACCAGCCTCCTCCACTTTACCTGACCAACTGTATCATGTGTCAGCAATCCCTACCCGGGAATAGCTCTCCTGCTTTTAGCTCCCCTACCAGCCCTAACCCTGTCAAGCCATTTGACATTTTTAATTACTTGTCTCATGTGCTTCTTACCTAATAAACTCTAAACTTCTTAAAAAGGGTGAGATCAGTATACTCTTAACATCCTAAATCCTAGTATAGTACTAGGCATATGGAACATTTTCAAGTATAATTTTGAGTAAATTTGCTTTAGGGTATAATTCTTGGGAAGTTTGGGTATGGAGAGTTCAAGTGTAAAAATTAAGAACACAGGTATTGAATTAAAATAAAGCCATTTGTACCCAGCTCTACCACTTCTTAGCTCAGTAACCTTGGTCAACTTAATGAATTTTCACGAACCTCTTTTTTAACTGATAAAATGAAAATAACTTTTATTTGGGATTAACTGAGTTATTGTATGTCCAATGCTCAGTATAAATGTAGGTAATTCTACTAGTACTCCAAAAGTGGTATACTTGTTATGAGGTCACTGTGCAAACATGGTGTGAAAGTAGCATAGAAACCTAAGGCCACAGTGGAGAAAGCAACACGTAACAGACAGAAACCTTAAGGAGAAAGCAATCCCAGGGCGGCCAAACAGGCACATGGGCAGACATTCTGTTTCTGCTTAGATGTTCTCTTGCTAGAGCCAACTTGGAAGTTACGGGGCTTTATACATTGAAGTTAGAGGAAGCCATGTGATAAAGGCCAACTCTCGGCACAGGGATGAGTAAGCAAGACAGCAGGCTTGGCGTGATAAAGGCCATTCAGTCCAGCATCATGCTGGAGGGGCCACTCCTTAGAAACATATACCTAATCTGAAAGTAGGGTTGTCTGGTTGGAACCTTTAGTCTTTGCATCAGAATGTGCACGTACCTGAGATAGCGCTGCATGACAGTGGTTTAAAATATGGGCTCTGAAGTCAAAGTGCCTTTGAAACGTTGAGCATATAATGCAACGTCTACTGTGCCACAATTCTTTTTTGTCTCTAAAATGGTGATACGAATAGTTCCTGGTTAATAGGATTGTGAGGAGTAAATAAGCTAGTCTCTGTATATGACTTTGCCTCTACAGTAAGCACTCAAAAATGTTATTATTATTATTATTCGGGATGTACACGTAAGTATAGTTGAGTTTGTATACATGCAACTAAGGACCAATATCTGGTCCTTAATGGTGCCACATCATTCAGAGATGTCCTTGCTTTTCAGTTTGATGCTGGTCTAATGGGTTAAGATCAGTGTGCAGATTGCATTCTCTTGAGTATGTTCGTTTAGGGGTTTAACATCCTTCAGCAGAGAAGCACTGTATTTTTGCTTGCTCTGTTTGGATACAGTAGAGGCATCTGATTGGAACTATGCCTAATTTTCTGTGAAAGGCCTATCATCAGCATCTGGCATTCTTGGCTAAATATTTGTGGTAACATTAATGTGAAGTCTTATAGTGTTTAATAAGCAAATTGAAAGGAAATAAATACATTTAACTTATGGAAGTGAATTTTTCTAAATAACAAAAAACTATTTCAAAATTATTTTCTGAAATACACACTACTCCTTTAGTTGATCATATACTTATGTTTACAGACGGTAGCTTTATTGCATTCTTCTCATCTGGAAAGAAAGCATTTGGATATGCTTATTCTTATGCTTTTGGGAAAATATTTCTCTTCAAATTCTCCAAGATTAGAATTTTTACATCCAGCAATTGTAATTTCAGCTAGTTTTATTCACATATTGGTTCTGAGTAAAAAGTAATGCTATTTTTAATAGGTTTAGTAGAATCATTTTTGCATATACAATATTTTGTCATACTGTTTTAAAAAGAATAACATACTTTTTATACTTCCAAGAACTCAACTGTAAAATGCTATGCTCTGAAGGGGAAGAAGCAAAGCATGTAAAAAGGTGTTTCTACTACACTCACTAATTTACATTAATTTAAAAGGAAATTGTCCTTGTGGTTCTAAAACATTAAAAATGCAATTAAATCAGCACACATAGAAAAAAGTCTTTATCTTACTACCATACTCATGGTTCCAGTTGAATAAAGAAATAGAAGACAAATTTTCTAAAGCAAATCCCTTTTGTCTTTGTGCTTGCAGAAGTCTGCAGCTCTCTGTCGTGTTCTGCATGCTCAATAAATGTTTACAGCACCTGGTATAATTTTAGAATTCACTATTTTTATTATACCCAAAATATAAGGATATATTAATGAGAATATTTAGTGGAGTTTCACAGTCTGATTTATTTATGTAATAAAGTTTTATTGCCTTAAAATGCAAATACAAAAATTCAGGTTATAAAGAATTTTCCATTAATGAATAATTGAGCATTACCTACTAGGATGATAGGTGTTCTTCAAAATATGTTATTTTAAGGGAATAAATTAGTAGGTAAAAACATGGTAATATTTTACTATGATTCTATTTGCTATAATTCAGCACAGATAAGCACAGCTAACTAAAATCTAACTTCCGGTCTATACATCTTAACTTTAGACAATAAAGTTCGTTTTTTTTATATTTATTATTTTAGTCACTCTCCTGTACATACATATTTATGTGTGTGCTTTGAAAGAACATACTATAGATTGAATTAAATTCCAGTCTTATTGAATAAAATTACAGTAGTTTCCTCCTTTTTTCTAGCTAGAAATAGAAACAAATATGACATGAGCCAGGCAACATATTTACGAGGTCTGACAATTAAGTTCACGAACTCATCCTAGATAAAGCCCTACTTACCTCATTGCTGAATATCACTATGGTCACCTTTGAAGTACTCCCCTTGGCAAGCTATGCACTGATGCCAGTGCCTAGTCTAAGCTTCAAAGCAATTTTGGAACTCTTTTTCTGGATGGCCATCCTGAATGTCATCAAAATCTTTTTTTCAACATTTCCTTCATTTTCAGGTAAGTAAAGAAGTTATTGCAGGCTAGATCAGGTGAGTAGGGAGGGTGTTCCAATACAGTTATTTGTTTACTCACTAAAAACTCCCTCACAGACAGTGCCGTGTGAGCATGTGCATTGTCGTGATGCAAGAGCCATGAATTGCTGGCAAAAAGTTCAGGTCATTTTCATCTAACATTTTCATGCAGCCTTTTCAGCACTTCCAAATAGTAAACTTGGTTAACTGTTTGTCCAATTAGTACAAATTCATAATGAATAATCCCTCTGATATCAAAAAAGTTTAGAAACATTGTTTTGACTCTTGATTTGGACAGACGTAAGTTTTTTGGTCACGAAGAATTGGCTGACTTCCATTGTTCACTTTGATGATTTGTTTCAGGGTCGTATTGGTACACCCATGTTTCATCACCAGTGATAACACAGCCCAAAACATCCTCTTGCTTCTCCAAAAGGTCATAGCAAACTTCGACTCTCCTTTGCTTTTGTTCAGCGGTGAGCTCCTTCAGGACCATTTCTGTGCACACCTTTCTCATGCCAAGATTTTCAGTTAAGATTTTCCTAACTTTTTCTCTATCGATGTTTACTTGGTCTGTTATGCTTCTCACAGCTGACAATTTTGACGCACAATTCCATGAATTTTTGCAATGTTTTCATCAGCTCTGCTCATTACTGGCCAACCTGACCTGTCTTCATCAGTAATGTTTTCTCTCCCCTCAGAAAAATGCTTAAGCCATTTGTACACTGTCATTATCTTCATGGCATTATCCCCATTAACTTGGACTAACATGTCCCTGATTTCACTTCCACTCTTGCCAAGTTTAACGAGAAATTTAATGTTCGTTTGTTGCTCTAATTCAAGCTCAGACATTCTCCCAACAGCACACAAAAACGTGCAACAACAATAATGAATGCCACTCAGCAAGACACCGCCATACGTCAACACGAACACAGCTGTGAGACACTATATACCAAGGTTATGAAACCTTACCGAGCTGTTTGTACAGTGCTGCCAATGTAAACGCATGGTGGCAAGTTCACAAACTGAATTGTCAGACCTCGTAGAAGTAAGAAGTACATTTCTCTGTGATGACAATGCACTGTGGAGAATCCCTATTTGTTAGAAAAATAGATAATACTCCTTGAATACGTAGGCTTCAGAGCATAGTGCAGACTTTCAACATTGGTGTAACTGCTTAGTGCAGATCATTATTTCTTTCCTTTTCTTTTTCTTTTTTAATTAAAGTTAATTGGGGTGACAATGGTTAGTAAAGTTACATAGGTTTCAAGTGCACAATTCTGTAATACATCATCTATATATCACATTATGTGTTCACCAGAGATCATTATTTCAACCTGTGGAATTGGTTTGATAGTGTGAATAAACTATGCTTTTTACTAGATTCAAAATGGGTATGGTCAAAAATGAGCTTCTCATTTCTTTAATTATAGTTGAAACAGGCCAATTTGAAAAACATATGACAAAAAAAAATCTTGAAAACACTGGGATTAAATTTATGTGCTAAATTTTTTAAATGAACGAGTTTATGAAATGCACTATTTGCAATTTTTGCCCCATGAAACTGTATGAAGAATGTATGTTGCAGTGCCTAGCCTCTGATATTTTACATTTTCAAGTTTTAAGATATGTAATTGCACTTGATCCTTACCACAGTCTTTGGAGTAATCCAGAATAGATAACAGCCAGGATTTATAGATGAGTTAATGATTCTAAATGTATATGTAATTTTCCTCCCTAACAGATGTGTGTGTACAATCCACATGTAAATGACAATATTTGTTCTACTATATAAATAATTGGAATTATATGAAAACAATTGTGGAGTCTCCAAATCTACTAATATTTTAAAAATGATTTTAAGACATAACGTTTATGTTAAACATTTTTTCTACAAACACTTATTTTTGAGAGGTCAAAAGTACTTCTATTTTATATCTAGTGGGCATAAAAAATAGCTATCAAAATCCTAACATTTATGGAAATAAAGAATTTTTTTGGAATCTTTAGGAAGAATTCATGCATGAAAATATGATTATAATCCATTCACATAGTCAACAAGTATGTTTTGAACACCCACTGTGTGCAGGCAGTATTCTAGGCCCTTGGCACATACCAGTGAACAAAACAGACAAAATTCCTGATATTGACAAACCTTGCATTGTTTCCTGATCAAAGCTGGCCAATGGGATTTTCTGGGACATGTGTCTATAGAAGGGACCAATATAAAAAGCCTTAGATTCATGATTCCTAATTTCTCTGTCAGGTTCTCTAGCAGCCGTTGGAAGAAAAAAGGAGGAAAGAAAAAACAAATTTCACCTCATCTATGAAAACATGCAGACTGATTCCTAATCATGCAACAGAAGAGACAGTATTTCAGGAATGTCACACCAAAACATAAATTTAAACACTAACAACTGGTAAATGGTATAGAAGAAATATTTGTTCTTTCTATATTTAGTAAATGGAGTCAGCGAATGTCATCCCTCATCCAGAAATGCCAGAATGTAAAAGGTCTAATCTAAGTCCCATTTCCAGATGTAGGATCAGGTTAAATCTTGACCAATAAAAAGAGATAATAAACATGGACCGTCTGAAGAGAATCTTAATTGGACACTTCTCTATGATGTTTATTATTTGGCCTGCTTTGGGGGTTTGAATCTCTGGTATTTGTACTCATAAATCTTTCTTCACCCCTCTTCTCCTTCCTCATCTTAATCTACTATCCTCTTATAGTAAGAACTGAACAGTCAGAGTGAAGCAAGGAAGTAATGTAGTCCAGTTTAAACAAGGGCCACCCAAGCTTCTGGAGAAAGGTAAGAATCTAGTCTCATTATCAAGATGTTCAGAAAGAGACATATGAACTTTTCTTTGCAACTAACCTATGGTAATATTTTAAAACTCATTAAACTAGGAGAGTAAGCCTTATAATTAATCTAAATTTCCAATGCTATTTATGGAGACGGAAAACTGCTGGTTCTCATGCTTCACTAAAAAGTAAATCACTTTTCTAGTTTCAAGCTGAATAATCTCATTTTCTTTAAACTTTATTAAGTTTACACAGAAATGCCAAAAAGGTAAAAATTACTGTAATAAACAGCCCAACACTTAGCACTTGGAGTACAAAATTAGATATTACCAGTGTAATCTAATATTTCTGTGTCTTTGTCTCTCTGGATACTTATTTTATTTTTTCCTTCCCCCAGTATAAATATTAGTCTTATTTTATTTTGATTATTTACATCTGTGTTTTTATTCTTACATTTGTATGTACCTAGTAAAAGAAAAAGATATAATTTTGAATGTTTTTTAACCATAAAAATATCACATCAAGAGGATCTTCCTGCAACTTTTTTCCCTCAAAATAATGTTTTGGAGATATTTGTTATTAAGTTAAACTGTTCTCCAAAGTGGTAACCAATTTATACAACTACATCTTTCTTTACGGATTTTTTAAATTTTCCAGTTATTTAATACTGTTCATATTAAATAGGAAAAGATAGGGAATCAGAACTGACAAATACTGAATCCTCTTTCCCTTGTACCTTTTCTTACTTGACCTAACTTACTGGGGGGAGAGAACTGGAAGAAAGATAACTAGGGAGTGATACCATTCATATTGAATACTACATGTACTGTCAATTTGGTGCTTATATTCCTTATTATTTGGTCTACATATTGAAACAAAATCAAATAATGACCAAGAATCTTATCATTGAAAGTGACATTGAGATATCATCTGGTTTATTATTCCATGTTTAGATTACATATCTTAAGATAATAATGATATTTAAGTCCATTGTACCTGACTAGTTGAGTTACCACTTATTAGTGATGTGAAGACAAAGGTCAAAGAGGTTAAAGGACAACACTTTAGTGTCCATTTGGGACCAGCACTTCAGCCACCATAAAAAGACAAATGATAAGTGCTTATACTTGATTTCAAATTAAACAATCAGCATTATCTATAATTTCTGATGTATATCTTACTTAATTCCCCTTGTTCAATGGTTATTAAACTTATTTTGATAGGTTGCCTTTGAATTAATCTAGATTCAAAATATGGTGAAATATATTTTCTCATTTTCTAACATATTGTTCATTATGTGTTCATTGAACAGTTCATTTGATGTCTTTATATTTTTATGTTCTTCACATACAAGAACATCACTACTACCCCATATCTTTAAAGAGGATTTTTGACCTGGTATTTCTTACAGTGAGTTAGAATTTTCACAAGAAAGTCTTAATCTATCCTTGGAAACTTTCATTCCTAGTATAAGAACAAAATAAAATAAAAGCATCTTTGGGTAAACTAGCACATTTGGAAGCATTTAGCTATTAAAAAATAGCATAAACTTGAAGGCTGACATATTTCTAATTTTTGTCTTCTTTGGCTCTGCAGCCTCCATGAAAAACGGCCCTGCCCCATCACTAGCCATGAGAAGCATTATGTTCTAATGTTTATATTGTATTTGAGTTGCTTCTGGGCTACTCATCAAAACCTTGAATTTGTGGTTTTGAGATAATTTTCATAGAAACATTAAGAACAGATGTATGAGCCAATCAAAAGACAGACAATATGTAAATATGGCAATTAAATCAGCATAAATAAGAGTAGTCTGCATTTTTTCTGATCACCACAAGGAAACATATGTTTATTATTTACTAATTGATATAGAAATAAAAACAAAAGTAACCTGCCTATATTTTTCAAACTTACGTAATTCAATGGTACTAATGGAAATTACTATAACTTAACTATATGCTTTTTCCTAAAATGTTATTAGTATCAATTTATTTAACATCAATTTCAATATAAAAAAAAAGATTCCATTTTCATGGATCACATTTAAAATATCAAAATTATCTATCTATACATATATATTTTAAAGTGCCTGATATAATTTGTTTAGATAACATAATAAATTCTCTTAAGTAACTCTCAAATGTGCATGTTAAAAAATATTTTTGGATGCTTAGTAAGGAAGCATTACTTTTCATATTACTTTTCTTCTGTCCAAATCACAATTTCATGTAGTGAAAAAATTTAAAAGTGAGAGTCCTTCAAGATTGAGATCAATGACCTATTTTAGAGATCTGAAAGTCCATTGCACAGTTAGTTGAGAAAGGAAAAATCAGATTTTAGTTAACTGACCTCTGGTTCTTTCGTACCTCTTACTTAGTACCTGCGGAAGGGAACAAAATGAAATTCTAAAGATTAAGCTTTACTCTTTGATCACAAGTCTAATAGCTTTTTGTTTGGTAGTGAGTAGAGAAATTTCAATGATCAGTTATTTTTTTTATTACCAAGCATGAATTCAATCACTGCTTTACTTTCCATGTTTCCTGTTGGTAGAGATGATAGGAAAGAAGTAAAATGATGAGATGTTTGCAAGTATTTCTTACTTCTGCTCCTAATAAGTAATCAAAACCAGAGAGCAGAAATAAGAAATACTTGCAAACACATCGTTTATTTTTCTGTCACCACCACCACCAAACTATGTTTAATTCCAGAGACTCAGATGCAAACCAAATGATGTGTGTTTTTTTTAATTTACTTTCAAACTAAATATGGGCAGTCTCTTTGACATGTGATTGATTTGTGACAATTGCTTGTTTCAAACTCAGCTACCAAACAATTACAATACTTATATACCACAAAGCTGATCAAACTTATCTCAAGAAGTAAAATTTTAGCAAATTTAATTGCCTTCTCTCTGTGCATTTATAAGGAGACTAAGAAGGTTTAGTTCACTGAAAGTTGAGCAATTGTAACTACAACTTCTTTATACTGTGCACATATATAACTCTGAGACATTTTGGGAAATTTGTAACTCCATTTATAACTAACATGAGGCTTTGAAAGATATTTACTAATTGGTATTTTGGTGAGGGGGTACTGAGAGAAGAGGAAGTTAAAGGGACCACCTCAGATAAACGTAGAATTCTTCCAGATTGGCAGTTTGTGATTCAAATAATAAGTGGATAATTTAACTAGTATAGAATATCAGTTTATTTATACCTTAATTATTGAACTTACTCTATTGCATTATGATTTCTTTCTTTTTTAAAATCAATTTTATTAAGGTATAATTTCTATCAATAAAATGTACCCATTTTATATGTACAGTGTGAGGAATTTGACAAATGTAAGTATTGCCTAATACTACTCAAATCAAGTTAATGGAACATTTCCATCACACCACCAGGTTCCCTTCTGCCCCTTTGAGTCAATTCCGTACCACCCACTTCTGAGACCCAGGCTACCATTGATGTGTTTTCTCTCACTATGATTAGTTCGGCTTGTTATAGAATTATATTTAAGTAGAATCATGGAAGGCAGACTTAAGTCTACCTTCTTTGGCTCATTGTAATATCTTCAAGATTCATCTATGTTGTTGCAGTTATCAACAGTTTGTTGTTTTATTGCTGAATATTATTTTATTGTACGAATATACCAGAAACTTTCTATCTATTTCCCTATTGATGGAAACTTTTGTTGTTTCCAGTTTGGCTATTGTGAATAAAGCTGTTATGAATATTCTCAAATAAGTTGTTTAGTGGACGTATGTTTGGGGTAAATACTTTGAAACAGTTATATTAATAGAGCAGGTGTATTATTTAGCTTTATAAGAAACTGCCATAGAGTTCTCCAAACTTGTTGTAAAAATTTACACTTACAACCAGCAATGAATGCAAGTTCTAATTACTCCATATCTGTTAAACATTTGTGCTGATAATTATTTTTAAATTTTAGCCATTCTAGTGGGTGTGCAGTGGTATATGACTATGGGATTAATTTGCATTATCTTGATGACTAAGGATGTAGAACATCTTTTAGTGTGCTTATTGGCCATTGGTCCAATTTGCTTTTATTCCTTCTTTCTTCTTTTCCTATGTTCAATTGAATGTTTTTAGTATTTCATTTTATCTTCTATTATTAGATCACTTTTTAATTTTTTAGGAGGCTATTCAAGAGATTATAATATTCAACCTTTACCTTTTCATACTCCCATAAAATACCAGGGGTGATAAAAGAATGCATACACATGACTTGATTTATCTTTTGTTATCGGTATATATTATTACAATTTTAATACATTTTTTTCTGTTCTTAAAATGTGTAGACATTTTTTTGGCACCCTGTGTATTATACCAGTCCACATACAATGTAAGAGACAGCAATATATTTCTATTTCCCTACTCCTGTCCTTTGTAGTACTTTTTTCACATATTTAATCCTATAGTATAGTCTTATTTATTTTTTTTTTTTTAAATTAAATTTATAGGGGTGACAATTGTTAGTAAAATTACATAGATTTCAGGTGTACAATTCTGTATTACATCATCTATAAATCCCATTGTGTGTTCATCACCCAGAGTCACTTCTTCCATCACCATATATTCGATCCCCCTTACCCTCACCTCCACCCCCACCCCCCTTACCCTCTGGCAACCACTAAACTATTGTCCGTGTCTATGAGTTTCTGTTTCTCATTTGTTTGTCTTGTTCTTTTGTTGTTTTTGGTTTATATACCACATATCAGTGAAATCACATGGTTCTCTGCTTTTTCTGTCTGACTTGTTTCGCTCAGCATTACTCTCTCAAGATCCATCCATGTTGTCACAAATGTTCCTATATCATCTTTTCTCACTGCCGAATAGTATTCCATTGTGTATATGTACCACAACTTCTTTATCCATTCATCTATCGAAGGACATTTTGGTTGTTTCCATGTCTTGGCCACCGTAAACAAAGCTGCAATGAACATTGGTGCACACGTGTCTTTATCTCTAAATGTTTTCAGATTTTTTGGGTAGATACCCAGGAGAGGGATTGCTGGGTCATACGGCAATTCTATTCATAATTCTTTGAGGAACCTCCACACTGCCTTCCATAACGGCTGCACCAGTCTGCATTCCCACCAACAGTGTATGAGGGTTCCTTTTTCTCCACAGCCTCTCCAACATTTGTTATAGTCTTATTTTTTGATGTAACTGGTCAATTTTATTCTGTCTTCCACTGTTGATGAGGGGCACCTGGGACAGGCTAGGGGCTGAGTGGGGCGGGGTCTTGCACAGATCTACAGGTGATTGGACCAAACATCTATGTGAAGCAAGCCCAGGAAGTGTTGATCTGATGCACCAAGCCCCACATGAGGCTCTAAGCTTTGATGTGGAGCTCTAATGCAGCTATCAGAATATTCTCCAAGAGAACTCAAACTTCACATCCTTAAAAAGTGTGGCTCCTTTTCTAGCTCAAGAGGAGGCTGGAGCAAACTCCTATTTAGTATAAATTCCTTGAAACAGCGATAGTTCTACTCCTCATTCCACTGTTGATTTACTCATTCTCCAAAATATTTTCTCTCTGAAAAGGCATTTTTTGTCAGATATAAAGATACATATTTATATGCATGTCTTGTACTTCAATTTCCAAAAATAATTTAAGGCAACTAACAATGAAAGACAGAGCTGTGGAGCATAAACAGAAATATAAAATTATGTCCAAGGAGAAGTGCTTAAGACTAAAATATAATCGGTGTGTGTAAGTGAACAATTGGCTTTGAAGGAATGAATTTTGCTTCTTCCTAGTCTTCCCCATAGTTTCCTCTAAACCTGATGCACCAAGGAGACCAGTGAAAGTATAAGATTAAAAACTTAGAGATGAGCTAAGATATTCTCAAACTTTATAACTAAACTTTTGCTGTCTAAAGTTGTTCCATAGCCACTTTTTATTTTCTCAAAATTTCCTGAGGTTTTCTATTCTATTATGTATCAAGAGATGAAGTACAATCTTAAACTAACCTGTCTAGCCCGTATTTGGATTAAAGGTGGTTTGGAGAGGAACTCTAACTATGGGAAAGACACAGAGATGTGATGACTTAATGAGATTATTTGTTGGACAGATGAGGCCAATTGACGAATCGAGTCTAATTTTTACGTATACTGAGCACAGTGAATGGAAAGTTAAACATACAGAAAAAAATCCCATTAAGTTCATAGATTTAGTGCCTATTTCTATATATTAATAAATTTTTCAAGGACTAAAAGTCCTAATATCTTACTCAGTTATCTGATAATGAGGTATATTAATTATATTTTCTTATTTTCTGTATTCTTGATGCTCTGGCATCCGGGGCCTTTACTGACGGGAGAGACAGTCCCTCCCAGCGTTTGCTAACTCCTAAACACAATAAATGTGAACATGCCTTTGATTACAAACTAATCAATCCCAAGTCCATACTCCCATCCGCTTTCTTTATCAAGCTCCTGCTCACTAGGGCACTGTGCCCACTGCTCTAAATCCCCCCAGAGCCAGATACTAGACAACTAGGGACCGCCTCTATAGCTCAGATCTAGCCCAAATTATTCCAACCAGCCAATCCTAAACCTGCTCAGCTTGTTTACCTTGCCTCACCCATTCCTTCCTGCAAAACCACAAGAAAGCTCTCATTCATGCTCTCCCCTCACTTCTTCTGCTTCCTGACAGCCCCTGATGCGTCCCCACATGGCTCTGCATGGTGTGGCGTACCCACTCCTCTTGGGAACTGTGGGTAACAAACTGTCTTTTCAATGGCAAACTTGTTGGACTCAGTGCCTTTCCCATACTGTGTTTCCAACAACTTCAAAGACAAGTCAGAAAAACTTTCCAAAGGCAGGTAGGAAATTTGTAGAATTATTTGATATATGCTTAGGGATATTTTAGGGGTAGATGGCTATTTAATTTATATATTCCCTTTTCCTTGTCCTATAAATCAAGAACGTGCAAGTAGCCATGAAACTGAATTTTGTTTTTTTTAAAAAAAGGTTAATGTTATAAAAAGTGATGCTTTTTCACAGTTGCCATCATAATTGACACAGACTATATCCTCCCTCATGGAGGAACATTCTCAACCAGGGTCCCTCTCGATGCCCAGGGCTTACTGTGTTGTTAGTGGCAACATTTCCCTTGCCTCTGGTGAACTGAGACCTTTGAGTCCACAGGAACGCTTAACATAAGAAATGAAGAAAAATCAGCTGGAAATGATCCTGAAAGTTATAACAAATCTGCTCATAGCTAAGGCAAACATCCCACCTAAGAAGTTTAGTTCCATTCAAAGATAGAGCTATATATATATATATATATATATATATATATATATATATATATATATATATATATATATATATATAATATTACACAGAGAATCAGGCCAAATTCTAGGTCTTCAGAGGTATTTGCGTAGAATATAAAATTGCTTTGTGTTTTGCAAAGGTAGAGTGACCCTTGATTGTATAATAAATGTAATTAAAACATTTCTCTTTTTATTTGAACTCACATGATCATTTCTATGTACACTATTGAATCCAAAGTACTTCCTACATTAGCTGCACATAAAAATGATTCTTTAGTTAGAGGTTGGGGCAATTATTCCTATTTGTAACTCTGTTTCTTCCCCAAACTTTTCTTTTTCTGACCATCTGCAGTCCAGACTCAGAATCTAAAGCTATTTTTCTGTTTTGTTTTTCCTTAAAACACTTCGTTAGGCAGACCTGGGTGATTCTGGTCCCCATCTGTAGGCACTCCTTATCTACCTGTGCATGGACTGACTGAGTGATGGAGAGTGTTCACAGTGTAGAACTGCAGGTCTGCAATCCTCCATACTCTGTGCTTAATCTCCTCAACAGTATTATGTAACAGAAAACCTCACCATGGCACCAAAGGACACATGCCCCAGAAATTCTCTGGGCATCCCTCCTTGAGATTTGGTGCTATGAGCTGCATGTATGTGATGATACACTTTACAGTACTACTCAAAATTTCTTCAAATCTTCTTGGGGCATTTTGAAGCCAAAGCTAGTTGCATGACAATACCAGGTTTAACATTTCTTTGCTTCCACCACGTTACCGTTAAGAAAAGATTTCTACTTTGACCCATCAAACAACCTCCTTTTTTTTTTCCCTTTGAATTCCACATCTTTCTACTGGCAGACTAAATGAAACACTTCTGAAAATACTGATTAGCAGTGCATATTTTTCTTCTTGCTTTCAAATTATCCATCAGAGTAGCAGAAGTATTTCTTTAATTGCCTTTTCTGATGTTCCCTCATGTTCCCTGTAATATTTTAATATGGATGAACAATGAATGACAAAAGCTGAGTATATCTGAGATGCATGTACACTTGGAATCACAGGAAGGTTATGGAGTGAATTCAAAACTGTTCTGGTCAAATAATTGGCCTTGGATTGGCTTCCATTTGACCAAGCGGCACTCTTCTAACAATCTTCCTTCCCCTCCTCTCCTTCAATCCTCTCTTCCTGGTGCTCCTCTCACCTGGCTCGCCAACTCCAGGCCATAAAGATGCAAAGGAAATACAAGCATGTTTTTCTGGCTTTCACCTTTGTCCCCCTTTCTGGGATTCAGTTTGAAACTCCATCCTCCTCTCTCCTTGATTCAAACATCCACAGCCTCAGGAAAGAGGCAATACTGCCTCTGTCCTGAGGCCAAGGGACTCTTGTTACATTGGCCAACTTAACCCGGCCTCTCCTTCTGGTACAGGGAAGCCAATCAACATCTACTCATTGATGCACAGAGAGTCATTATTGGCTGGACAGATTTGAGGCACTAAAGGTAAATGGATTACTTTAATATCATCATGTAATCAAAAGAAGTGTAATCGTGGGTAGTTGATAATATGAAGGAATGGAGTAGATCAGGAAGAAGTTCTGAGAACCCTCTGAAGACAATTTTATTCATAACTCAGGGTATTTCAAATAGTTGAGTCTATAAATCTTTCCAAGAGAGATGACTTTTAAATCCAGTACTAGCATAACAGCATCTTTGTCCTATCATTTATTTTCATGAAAATGTTGTTAACGTTTTGCAAGTAGGAGATATGTTGCCTGATAGTCTTTCAGAATTTTGTGATGATTTCTTCTTTACTAGTTTTCTAAGAGTTTTTATTAAGTCAAGAATAGTTGTTGACTTATTAAATGTTTCATGTTCTTGTACATGTATCAAAATCATCATACAGTTTGGTAGTGGTAATACTAGGTATAAGGACAGATATAAAAGATATTTTAAAACTAAAAGAGTCAGATTTGTGAGAAACTGGGATAAAGTGGAAGTGATGATGAGGGAGAGAGTATTATTGATGATATTAAGCAACATATTCTTATAATAGAAAAACACTGAAAAATTATTCGACAGTAAAGGATTGGTTTACTGTATCATGGGACAAATAAGTCTCTTATGTAAGGTCACAAATACATTTAGTATCTCACAGCTAGTTAGTGGTAGAACAGTAATTTAAACCCAAGAAATTTTGTCCCAGAGACTGTACCCTTAACCATTAGATTATACCACTTTCCGTCAAGAGAAGAGTATTTAACACTAAAGAACAAGTACATATTTAGCCATCTGGTTTAATGTTCACAATACACTGTTAAACAGAATAAAGATTTTCATCAATTTATAATTATTTTATAGTATTATACCATTTAATAAAAATATACTAATATTTACATGGGAATTATGTAGGAGAAAAGTTTATAATTGTCTACACGAATGAAGAATAAGTAACAAGAATCAGGAATGCAGATAGTTATTTGGGTTAGTCAATTTAAAGTAAATATGGTGTAGTTAACAAATAATACCCAATTCTAAGCACACAAAAACACAGATTTATACTTCACTCAATTATACAATTACAAATTGACCAAAATTCTGCTCCAAGTGCATTTTATTTTGAGACCAACGCTGAAAGTGCAGCTCCTCCCTATGATGTGCTACTTTAGAGGAAGAGAGGACAAAAATGCTGATGAAAACAGGCAGTGAAGCTTAAGGATTCTGCTTGAAAGTGCGACATGTCAAATTCACTTCTGCACAGCAAAAGAAACCATCAACAAAATAAAGTGGCAAACAACCGAATGGGAGAAGAGTTTTGCAAACAATGCCTCCGATAAGGGGTTAATATCCAAAACATATAAGGAACTCATGCAACTCAACAACAAAAGAACAAACAACCCAATTGAAAAATGGGCAGAGGACTTAAAGAGACATTTCTCCAAAGAGGACATACAAATGACAAATAGACATATGAAAAAATGCTCAACATCACTAATCATCAGAGAAATGCAAATAGAAACCACAATGAGATATCACCTCACCCCAGGCAGAATGGCTATCATCAACAAGACAAATAGTAACATGTGTTAGAGAGGCTGTGGAGAAAAAGGAACCCTCATACACTGTGGTGGGAATGTAGATTGGTGTAGGCACTATATGGAAGGCAGTGTAGAGGTTCCTGAAAAAATTAGGAATAGAATTGCCATATGACCCAGCTATCCCTCTCCTGGGTATCTACCCAAAAAATCTGAAAAGATTTATCCATAAAGACATAGGTACTCCAATGTTCATTGCAGATTTATTTACAGTGGTCAAGACATGGAAACAACCAAAGTGTCCTTCGATACATGTGTATATACATAATGGAATATTATTTGGCCATAAGAAAAGATGAAATAGTACAATTTGCGACAACATGGATGGATCCTGAGATTATAATGCTAAGCAAAATAAGTCAGACAAAAAAAGTAGAGAACTATATGATTTCACTGATATGTGGGATATGAAACCGAAAACAACAGAAGAACAAGATAAACAAATGAAGAAACAAAAACTCACAGACACAGACAATAGTTTAGTGGTTACCAGAGGGTAAAGGGGAAGGGGGATGGTAGAAGAGGGTAAAGGAGATCAAATAGGTGGTGATGGAAAGAGAACTGACTCTGGGTGGTGAACACACAATGTGATATATAGATGATGTATCGCAGAATTGTACACCTGAAATCTACGTAACTTTACTAACAATTGTCACCCCAATAAATAATTTTTTTAAAAGTGCAACATGTTACTTACACATGCATTTCACTGGCCAAGCAAAGTATGTTGCCAAGCCCGAAGTCAATGGAGCAGAATGTATAATTTTCGGGCGAATGGAGGGTCCAGTTAGAGAAAGACCCAGCAGGTAAAAGCAGCGCATTATTTTAATGATAATACAATCAATGAAATAAGTGGCAGGATCATCTGACTAACTTCCTGGACTATGTCCCTTTTGCTTGGACATGGTTTTGATAGATTGGACACATACGCATAGAAAGCACCTTAAAGAGCATGAAAATTATTAAGCTTCCTCTCTGAATAACTTATTGAAGATTAATTGGGAAAAAGGTACAACACTATGCACATTATAAGTATATTATTACTATTATAAACTTTATAAACGGTATAAATACTTATAAAAAAACTTAAAATCATGATAGGAAGAAATAAAATAAACTTTCAAAATATCTAAAAAAAATTATATCACAATTTTAAACAGTGAAAAATACACTCTGTAATGGGTGTGCCACCTCTTTAAAAGATGTCAAAAAGACTGGGCCAGGTGTCAGAAAGTTCCAAGATTAACAATGGTTTAAATGCGATTAAAGTACTAAAACATACAGACATACATGTAGAAACATGATCCACTGATATATTGGAGTAAAATGTTGCTAGGATAGCCAAAAAAGCTATTTGTCAGAAAGTATTAAATTCTGAAGCTGCTAAGTTTTTGACATAATTAATGTGTGACACATAAAAAACTGGTACTAGATCCTCCATAAGAATAATGTGAACGAAAAATATCATGACTTTTATATCTAAAAATACCTTTTTCTTAGCATGGTACCATACTTCAAAGTCACCCAACTATTGAGCCTACATACCAGTCATTTCAAATTTATACTAATATTTGACAGAAAAAATTGCTTATACTTTAGAAATAATAGCATGACTAATAAAAATAGTAAAAGATGACCTGGGGCCATCATAGAGATTTCTCATACAATGACAAGCAGATTTACATGTTAACCAGGCAGTCAAACTCCACTACATGCATACGTTATGAGAGAGCATATAATACGAACGAGAGTAATAATATATTATGTATATCTCAGTATTCATGAGATAGAGATCATCATATACACACAATATACAGAGGGTGCCAAAAAAGTATATACACATTTTAGGAAAGGCAAAAACTGTATTAAAATGGTAATACTCAATATATATACAGATAATAAAAGATGAATACAAGTCATGTGTATACTTTTTTTTGGCACCCCAGTATATAATAAGCAGAGAACCAAACTGCATGTAGCTGATTATTTATTACAACTGAAAAGTAGGAAAGATTATTATAGCCAGCACTTTCTCACTAAAACCTCAAACCTGAGCATATCATTCCTTTCAAACCTCCTCTCCTCCTTTGTCCCCTCTCCCCAAGAGGGGCACTTTCTCCACTGTTGAAGCTACAAAATGTGAGGCCATTTCTTATTTCTCCTACCCATTTCTTCCAATAATAAATCATTTGTCAAAGCTTAGTGATCCATTTTCTGACATATTTTCCCTTTGCTAAAATGCTTCCCATTCATATCCTAACTTGTTTTCTTTCCCCCAGCCATGTCTTCCTCTCCAAATAATCCTATACTTTGCTGCTAGAGTTTACCTGATTATGTAACCCATGTCCTTAAAAACCTTTACTAGGTCCAGACTGCATGTAGAATGAATCAGTCTTCTCGGTTTAGCATTCAAGGGTCTCTGCAATCTGGATACGGGTTGTGTTTTTAAGTGTATCGCTTTCTAAACCCTGCATTCTTTCTCCACCCTCAGCTTCAGCCATGAGAAACCTCACCTTTCACCCCTAATAGTCTCATTCTCCAGCCCTCTGCTTATGCTGTGCTATCTGAATGCGTTTCCCCAGGTCTCCCCTCATCCCAGTCCTGCTCAGACTGACTGCAAAGAGCAACTTATATCTTTTCTCCTTCAAATGGGTTTCCAAGATTTACCATCAAAATTCTTTTCCCCCACTAAATACAATGGACAAATTATTTTTTAAATTAAAAAATTAAAGGGCAGCGTAGCTTTATTTTCATTAATTATGGTCATGTTTTTCCCTTCAAATACTTTGCTGGCTAATATAGCACTTACTGTACCTGATACAGCATTTTGTGTGTATCATGTTCTCAGTAAACGTTTGCCAAGATGAACATGAGGGAAATAAGGCCACTGTATAAATGACGACTCTACAGACACAGCACCTGAGTTCAAAATTCAGTTCTACAACTTAACAGCAGAGTGACTTCATGCCCTAGCTTCTTATCTGTCAAATGGGGATGATAATAATAGTACCTGCATCGCAGACTGTTAGGAGGATTAAATGAGTTCATATATTTAAAGCACTGAGAACAGCCTTTGGGAAATAGTGTTATAGCTACAATTATAAAATAGAAAATATTTATTTAAGTTTTCTAAGCTTCAGTTTTCTCTAAGTATGAAGATAAGTAATATCAGCCCTGCTTCTGTGTAGGGTTTGGGGAGGATCAAATGTATATGAAAGTCAATTTTAAATTGCAAACTGTGATACAAATGCAAATTTTCATGATTATTTCCCCTATATTAGATTTAAAAAATAGCTATGGTTGAGAAGAAATATGGGAATTAGTATCGTGCCACTAGCTATTTGATCATGGCAATTCAAAGCTATATGTGTCATGCTAAGACAGTTCTGTAAGTTAATAAAATTTATTGAGTTGAAAATTAAGTCAGAAATGGCTAAATACCTGTTTTTGTTTTTGTTTTAAATAAATGGTGACTGGCCCTGTACTGTGAGAGGAGTTCTTGATCTGTGAAGTGAACATAATTTGAGATGTAGTTAGTTCAAAGGGAAACTACTGCATATATAATCTTCCAGCTTATAAAAGGAGCCACTACATAACAGTGGAAGAGTTTAAAGCAGCAATAACAAGTCGTAGAATACACGCACTAAATGCCTTATCATCACTAACTTTAAAAGACATAAATACGAATGCCAAGGTCACTGAGTTCTTAGCATCAGGACCAGGATCGGTACTCAGATATCCTTAGCCTCACTCAGCATGTGCTGAATTATTCTGCCCCAAGGAAAAAGACAGACCCACAAATACATTTGTAGTATTCATTATGAGACAGTAATTTGATGTTACTAAAATGTGGTATAGATGTTAAAGTTTATTGTACCTTTAAAAATTATGCATTACTTATTGCTGCTATTGAAAGAATGGTTATCTCACTTGAAAAGGATAAAAGAGGAGTCATTTAATTTTCTTAAAATATCAGAATAATAACCCAAGTGTGCCTGGCATAAGTATTAGGAGACTCTTTGACCTATTCAAGAGTATGAGATACAGCAAACTTTTTTAAAAAAACTATGAATAAAGATAATAAGGAAAGAATAGTCCTCCTGATTGAAGATGTTATTCAAGGACAAAGAGAAACTAAAGCTATTCAACTTTGATTTTACTTCTTTCTTCTCTTGTAAAGGAGACTGATCTTCAAATTGGAAATGGTAGAACAAATGTTGTCAGGAGAGATTTGAAGCATATCAGAGTCGAAACGACTGTAAAAGAAAGTCTGATTGTTTCAGAGTATTTAAAGTTCCAGGGAGGTAGATTTCACTTAATGGAAGGTAAAAGGTCTAACAATTAGAATTGTCAAAAGTGGAATGGACTATCTTTTTTTGGATGTAAGAACTCTGCCTATATATTCAAGGACAGGATGGACAAATAGAAAAACAACATCCTATCACATGTGGATCTTGAATTCTTGCTTTGAGAAATATGTTGACATAAATGGCTCCAAAGGTTCTTTACATTTAAAATGCTACAATTTTATGTAGGAAGATAAAAGAATTAGCACAGTGCTGCTTGGCAAGTTCTGTGTGTCTTTTGTCAATGAATTCTTTTCCTGAATTTCCTCATCCAAACGAAGCAGAACAAGAGTAATTAGATAAGATACTCGCGCTTGTTTCATGTTGTTTCTTTGGTCTATCTTGACCAGTGCCTTTCTCTCAAAAGAACACCCAAGTCCCAACTGGGTTCAGTTACATTCTAACTATAGCCTTGGGAAAGTCAGACACTTGGGGCCTTCATTTCCCCTGTTGTTTTCACCTATATGATTTTATTTGGAACAAATAAAGTAATGTGTAATAGACTTTTATATAAACTGTGCCCAATAAGAAGTGGCCTTTTCATGTCTGAATTCTTAATCCATTGTTTCATGACATCAATATAGTGGAGACAATCCTACTTTGTTTGCTTGTTTATTTTAGAAGAAAATCCTATGAATTATTAGAGAGGTCTAATGATTTTGCTTCTAATAGTAAAACAAAAATATATTGAAATTGAGTAATGTCAAAGCTAACCTAACTGTATTTATAAATGGAATGTTTTCATGGAAGGGTTGTGCGTCACATGAAATTGAATACCTGTTGCATTTTGGTACTCATCTTTAAGGTAGTTCTATTAATAAGTGTAGGCTAGGCTTATATAACAAATAGACTCTAAAATGAATCATACTTCATATGTTATAGAAAAACATTTATTTCTCTGATTAATGCTCTGACACTTTCAACACGTGGCTTCCAAAGTTTTTGTAGTTGTCTATATGAACAGATTTCTTTCCTATAAAAAGATACTTGACCATAAAGTTTATATCATAATAATGAATCAATACTCTATATACATGAATCTTTAAAATATAGCCATGACTAAAAGGTAAATAGTGATCTAAGTAAGAATAGCCATAGTAAAAGGAGAATCTAATAGCAGAAAGAGATGTTTTTCCGGCAAAACCATAAGATCTCATTAGATGAAAGCAGATACCTGCATCATATTTTTGCAAAAAAAGAATTTTAAGCCAAGATAATCAAAATAATATTCCTTATTTTATAAATTACAGAATTGCTTCCCAACATGCAGTTCTTTTTTTCTGAATCCCTAAACTATGCATAAAATTTAAAGAGAATTTTTTGACTTTAAAGAATCCTGTATTGTTACTGGCAATAGTATTTCATCCTGTAATTCTATGAAAGTGCTATTTGTTAAATGTTAATAGACTAATATTTGTTAACATCATATACATTTTAGTGTACTATTATGTAAAATATGGTTTCAATGGAAATTTGTAAATACATAGACAAAATTATTTTCTTCTATAATTAAAAAAAAGCATATTCAAATCCTTATTTCTCATGTGCTCTAAAATATTAGCACACACTAACCTCCTTCTGCTCTTGGTCCTATAGATTATAATTTCACCCTCTTCAAAATATGATTTCATTCAGAAATAAATCATTACTGTTCAGGATGCCAGATTTTTATGTTTTCCTTTTTGTTGCCAGATTTATTCAGCCAATATGTTACAACATTAGTTTCTGTGTTTTCAGTGTATTTGTTATATATACTTTGAAAAGCACCCCAAAAGAAAACAAAATATTCCCTCTTCTGGATAATCCAAAAATTGAAAACTAGAAATAGGACAATATATTGTCTTCAGGAACCTAATCAATTTCTTAAAAAATCAAAAAAGACTGAATGACTATCACAGATATGAAATTGGAGAGAGAACTCCCTAGAAAATTAAATAAATGGCTTTTAACAGGTGCTTCATTAAATATGAAGTCTTCAAGAAAATAAAGACAATAAGAATAATAATAAAAAATAAATAGCTTGGATGCCAGTTAAAAGAAAGAGAGTCCTAGGTACAAAAGTTACGCCAACATTTTGCCTCCCAGGCTTTTCTTCATCCTATTTTCTTTAGCTTTCTTTTTTGCCAAGTAACATGTGTCATGATCTAATTCTCTCTCTTTTCTGTCTTATTTTCTTTGCCAAAAACTGCAAGTGGAAAGTTTCCTTCAGAAGTGTCAGTTTCCATATGCTCCACAATTCTGAACCTTTCTGTACCAACTGTAAACTTTGCCTGAAAACATAACCTTGACAGAGTCCATGCCAGAAAAGGAAGACGCCCACTGACTTTATCTGGTGTCGTGCTAACAAAGTTAATGACCTGAGCAGAAAAGAAAACATCGTCTTATACACCATCCTCCCTAGAAAGATTCAGGGATGAGGAAATTAAGTGTAGAATTATTTTAGGGAAAATTGCCTGCTGTTAAAAGGGAAAAAGAAGGGGGCCCTTTTTTGGAGGTGGGGTGGAATTGACAAGTTCGCCCAAAGTTTCAATGAACATAGCATATATTTAAATGTTCACAGAATGCTGCCAAGTAGTTTTTCTGAGTGTGTTGAGCAGTGTTTTCATAGTTGTATTATATTTTTTGTACGTACACTGCATTTTATTCCCAAATGCATACGTCCTTGAAGCTGCAATGAAAGACACATATTTTTAAATTGAGAAAATATCTCCATGACTAAAGTTTTTATACACTAAATAATTACTAAATATTTACCAGCCCACATTTCCCTCTTTAGTTGGCCCACCCTGCCACAGGGGGATGTTCTGACTGTAAAATGAATGAGCTCACCATTCTTTTCTACTTGCTCAGTAGACAGCAATTTAAATCATCTGATGGGCAGCTGACTTCTTTAGTAGGTACCATCTCCAGTTAAAATGGTGTCTGTAATTGTGTGCCTGATTTGGAAATCAATTTGTTATAAAATGCTTCTTATGTGTTTGTTGTTCAGATCTATATAGGAATCTTTTCTCAAAAGTGGGTACCATAAATGCCAGCCAGCCTGCAAAAATCAATGAACCCATAATGTAGGTTAAATTTATTTCTCATAAAAATAGGTTTAGTTCAGTCTCCTGTTGGGAGGACACTTGTCCTCGGGAAGGATAGAATGGGATGGAGATGAAGTAGAAAGCAAATAGCAAGAAGAGATAAAAGCTGGACTCTCTCTCATCTTAAGCCCATCTAAGACAACATTGTGAAACACGAAGTTGGTCTGGCACTACCTCACGTCTTTTTTGTATACTTCAATCCCTAAGAAACCTCACACCAACATCTTTTTACCATCCCATCCTCCATGTTCTTTTCCCCTGAAATTAAAAATTGTATTCTCTCAGTGAATGATTTCAGGTAGGAATTAAAATAAATTAATTGCTTAAAATAATTTGTTCTAAGGGAAAAATGATTTGTAAAATTATACTTGACTTACAATATTTGCAATTTTAAAAGAAGATGCTTGTTAGTCTACACATCACTAATTTGAGAAGTGTCAACTTATGTAATAAAACAGACATTTCAAAATATCTGAGCTTTTTCAACTAGACATCAGTGCTCATTTTAGAACTGGGAAGAAAGCCTCTCTCAGGGTGAGGCTGGGAATAGAACAGGGACAATTTAGTAGCAGTCCTTTGAAAGTCCGGTTGACCCTTGAACAACATGGGTTTGAACTAGGGAGGTCCACTTACACACCTTTTTTTTTTTTTTTTCAATTAACACCTGTACTGGTTTTGGTCTGAGGTTGGGAGTCCACAGATGCAGAGCGCTGACTGTATACTTTGATCTTTGACATTTTATGTAGGGAACTTGAGTATCCATAGATTTTAGTATCCGTCGGGGTCCTAGAACCAATCCTCTGCAGATAGCGAGAGACAGTTTAAGTTTGGGGGAGTCAAAATTTATATACGGATTTTTGACTGCATGTGGGTCAGCACCCCTAATCCCTGCATTATTTAAGGGTCAACTATTTGAAGTTCACAAGTAAATAACAGCTTACTATCACATTAACAGAAATACCTGCGTTCAACATTGATCATAACCTTATATAACTATAATTATGGTCTATTTTATTCCATTTTTAAGCTATATTTCATGTCTTCAGGCCTTTGTTTCTGCACTTCACTCCAATAAAAGGCACATTTACAGTAAAGAATGGATAAGTATTACCTTCTCAAGGAGATGTGTGTTTTAATAAAAAACAAAGTAGTCTGATTATCAAAGTGACACATTCCTAACTGTGGCATTTTAGGACTCACAGTGTTTGACCCACTCAGTGGTGGTGGCTCCTGAAAACATCTTACCTACGTGGCCGTATATTTCACCGACTAGAACAGCCAAGTTTTTGTATTGATCACTTTTATGTATGTTTTGGCTCATTTACCAATAATGCATTCTATAGATTCATCATGCCCTTTGCCAGATTGTTCCAGCATCAACAATTTTTAGCCTAACTGACCCTCTTTCACACTGATTCTCTGGCAGTAAAAGAACAATAAAACTTATTTAATATGAAAACTTGCTCTACTGTGTACTTTTCATAGTTTGTTTCCATATGCCCCTTCCCTAAACCTTAAGCTGGATCTATTTATTCCTAACAAATTAACCCATTATTGATATATCATTTCATTTGTATTTTTAAAATAATAAATATGGGCTATTTTCTTTTAAAGAAAAATTCAACTTGTAATTGCAAATTCTAATGAGTGCTAGAAACCTCATCCAGGCATTCGTCTGCTGCCAAAAAACTTCAATCCTGTCAATACATACTTTCAATTTTTGTATTAGAAGCAAACTCATCTTCTTGTTACATTTTTCTATTCTTAGTAGAGTTTTTTCTCAACTAACTTAGAATTCATAGATGTCTGAGTCAGGGTAAAAGATAAAAAATGTATTTGCCATCGAAGTTCAATATAAGTTTATTATACCTCACTGATTTGTTTACTTTGGTACTAAAGGCAAAGTTCTGAAAATGGTATTTTGTTATCTAATACTAAGGAAGAAGGAGAAGAAAATTATTATCACTTTTTTATAGGAAATTACTTCATGAACATAAATTGAATTACAATTGCTACATCTTACCATTACACAATTTTCTTTTCCTCCTAGGAATCTATTTCTTATGGAACAGAAGTAGAACTACATTTTAAACCTTGACTAGTTCAAGTCAATTTCACAAACATGGAGCACTTATTATGTGCAAGTTACCATGAAATACCCGACAGGAGATTCAAAGATAAATAAGATGAAATCCCTGCAGCCAAAAAGTTTACCATTTAGCCGAGAGAACAAGAAAAGCACAAAAATAATAAAAACACAAGGCTGACTAGAGAGAGCTATTTGGCTTAATGCGAAAAAGCACAGTCTTTATACCCAAAGACACCTGCTTTCAAACTTGGCTGACATTTAGTAATAATGTGTCTCTCCATAAACTATATAAATATTTTGAACAAATTTTTTGTCTTCTACAAAACAGCGATGTAAATAATTGCCTGAAATCTTATTGCAAGACTTTTTGGGAGTAATAGATTTAAAGTACCCAGCAAACAGTAGATGTTCCAGCTCAGTTTCCCTGGAAGGAGACTCTGAAGTGGAAAATTCCACCCAGGAAGTTTATTATGTTGCGCTCTCAGAATTGACAGCTGCAGGGGAGTGAAAGAATAGGACTGAACAGGGGGAGAAGGTGGGCTACCAAGCAGTTTCAACAGAGACGTTGGCTGGTTGCACAGGGAGCTCTGAAGCTGAATGGTCCCGTAGCATTCTCTCAATTGAGGTAAGGGAGTGGAGCCTGCAGAGACCTGTAACTACAGTCATTGGATGAAGACTACCCATGAGAAGGGGGTGTGACCTTGGAAGAGACAACTCTCTCCAGCAGCAACTTTGTTCAGTGATAGACAATTACTGGAGTTGAAGGAAGAGCATCTTGGCGGGGAGTGGTCAACTTTCAGTACCTCCAGCAGCAGGAATGAAAGCTTAGGTCCCAATAGATGAGGTAGTGGGGGGAAAGAGGAAGAATCAGGGCAGCATACCACACAGCCCATTTTTAATGTTAGCATTTTTAATGTTCCTGACACTGAAAAAAAATTATAAACATAATACACGCACCACAAATTTTGGAAAATATAGAAAAACACAACATTTAAAAAATGTATATCCACCACAATTCCACAACACTGTTGTTAACACTTTGGTATGTCTTTCTAATATTTTCTAAGCATAGTTATTTTCCTCTGAAATAATGTAAAATTTATTTTGGGTCCTTTATTTCATATTTTGAAATTTTCACATGTAAATAAACATCTTTTTAAAATTTATTTTTTATTTAAGTACAGCTGGTATACAATCTTATGTTTGTTATATTAGTTTCAAGTGATCAATATAGTGATTTGACATTTTTATACCTTACAATGTGATTACTCCACTAATTCTACTAATCATCTGTCACTATGTCAACTTATAATATTTTGACTATATTCTCCTTCCCCTTTTCATCTCCCACCACCTCCCTTCTGGTAACCATCCCTTGGTCTCTGTTTCTATGAGTCTGTTTTTGTTTTGTTTTACTTTGTTTTGTTTTTAGATTCCACATATAAATGAAACCATATGGTATTTGTCTCTCTCTGTCTGACATATTTCACTTAGCATAATACCCTCTAGACCCATCCATGCAGTTGCAAATGGCAAGAGTTAATTCTTTTTTATTGCTGTATAATATTCCATTCTTTATCCATTCACCTATGTATAGACATCTTGGTTGCATCAATATCTTGGCTACTGTAAATAATGCTGCAATGAACATAGGGATACACATATCTTTTCAAATTAGTGTTTTCATTTTCTTTGGATAGATACCCAGAAGTAGAATTGCTGGGTCATGTGGTATATCTATTTTCACTTTTGTGAGGAATCTCTAAATAAACGTTCTTTCACAAAATTATTTTGGATTTATTGTCTTCTATTATACAGATACTACAAAATTTGCTGAACTAAAACTATATTTTGGATACTTAGGTTTTCACTTTTTTTTTTTTTTTTACTTTTACAAAAAAGTACTACACATATTTCTGACTATTTCCTTAAGAAAAATTCCTAGAAATAGAAATTTGCATTTTTAAGGTTTTGATACACTTTGCCAAATTATCCTCTGAAAATTCCTACCAACAATGTTTGAGACTTTCTGTTCCCACACGCCACCAAGATTGGGAATTATTATTCCTTTTAATTTGTGCCAGTTTTAAAGACAGATTTTTGTTAATAATAAACACAAATGCAAGAAGAGTAGCAGAAACCAAACAGTATCTATAAATATTTAAAAGTGGAAGAGATCATATCAAATCAAGGGGAATGAGAAAAGGAGACAGATGATATGGGCCTTAAGTAATAGAGAGGATTTAAGCAAATAAAAATGAAGGGGATGACAGATAGAGAAAACATCAGGAACAAAGCCAAGATTAGGAAATAGTGAAAATGCTGGTTTGATTAGAATGCAAGAGAAAAATGACTAACAATAGAATGAGACCATAATGTGGCATAAAAATGGTAAGCGGAATTCAGATTTGAACAATAATCAATAATTGTCTGATATTGGTGTTGATAACAATTTGGAAGTTACAATTAGAGTCATTCATTTGTTCAAGAAGCCTTTATTCATCACCTACAGTATGCCAAATGCTTACATCATTAATGAAAGCACACAGAAATCCCTGTCATTCTGAAACACACAGGAAGAAAGCACATAGAAAAAGAAAAAAGTCACAAGAAGTATATTATGTTTACAAATGGGAGAATAAAAAGCCAGGCAAGAGGCAAAAGGAATATAATTAAAAGGCAAACCCAGGTAAACTAAAATGCCATGGACAACCAATGGGGAAATGCTGAGATAGACGTAGGAATCAATGTAGAGAAATTGAGGGTGACGAAAACTGAGAAAAAGAAATATTGGGGTGTCCAGATGGCTCAGCTGGTTAGAGTGTGAGCTCTTAACAGGGTTGCTGGTTCAATTCCCACATAGGCCAGTGAGCTAGCTGTGCCCTCCACAACTAGACTGAAGACAACGAGCTGCCGCTGAGCCGCTGGTGGGGCGGCTGGATGGCTCAGTTTGTTAGAGCTCAAGCTCTCAACAAGAAGGTTGCTGGTTCAATTTCCACATGGGATGGTGGGCTGCATCCCCTGCAACTAAGATTGAAAACAGCAACTGGATGTGGAGCTGAGCTGCATCCTCCACAACTACACTGAAGTACAACTACTTGACTTGGAGCTGATGGGCCCTTGAAAAACACAATGTTCCCCAATATTCTGACCCTACCGCAAATACACACACACACACACACACACACACACACACACACATATATATACTTAAAAAAAGAAATATTAGATTTCGCAATTTGGGAATCATGAGTAACATTTTAAAGAGTAGTGTTTTACAGTTATGGGAAAGGAAGCCGGATTGCATGGGAATAAAGCAAGTGATGTGGAAACAGAATCTCTAGACTGGTATCTTCAATAAAATGGACAGCTTAGGGAATTACAAGCAAGATGAGATCAGGAGAGAGGACCAATATTAAAGGAAAGGCTTTTTCATTTAAATTCTAAATATCTAGAAACATATTATAAAATATCAACAAAAAAATGTGTTAAACATTTGTGAAGTCAATTATTTAACCTTTCCTTCCTGATGAGCATAAAAGAAGACCTAAGTAAGAGAAGAGGTTACCAGGTACATAAATGAGAAGACCCACTATTTTAAAGAACAGTTTTCTCCAAACTAATACATTAAAAATTCAGTACATTACCAAACAAAAATCTCCCCCAAGATTTTTGATGGAACGTCAGTAAGTCAATTCTAAAAGTCACACAATGAGTAAATTGTAAGAAAACACACAAAAATTTGGAAGGAAGTAAATGAAGGAACTTGTTCTATAAAATATCAGAACACAAGCAACAGTGTGGCATTGATACAATATTAGACAAAATGGCCAGACAGAATAAACTCATATATATATATTGGTATTAATATAAGAGAGGGGTAACATTTCAAATAAATAGTGAAAGATGAACTATTAATAAGGATAAAATTAAAATTAGATACCTACGTTAAAGCATATGGAAAAAATCAATTTCACAAAGTATAAAAAACAGAACAAAACTTTTTAAACTTTTAAGAGCATTAAAAGAAGATCTAGTAGTATCAGTTCAGGATGTCAGGGTAGGAAAGGACTTATTAAATAGGACACAAAAGTCAAAAATGATAGTGTAAAAAATGTACAAATTGATCATATTAAAATGTAAAAAGACACCATATACACATAGTTGAAACATAAGTAATAGACTGTAAGAAAATAAAATTGTACTATATAATGACAAGTGAAGAATTAGCACTTTCAACATACAAAAATTCCTACTAATCACTGAGAAAGAGACAAATAGAAATGAGATTAATAGTCAATTCACACAAATAAAACACAACTGATAAACAAGAAAAACATGATCGTCTACACAGGTAATAATGGAAAAAAATAATATACCAATTGGAAAAATGAGATACCATGTTTTACTCAATAGATTGCCCAAAATTTAAAGGAATTGAAAATATCAAAAATTGATGAGGTAGAATTTGAGCTCAGGCCTCTTTGATTGCAAAGGTCCTATTCTTAACTACTTATTTCTCTAATAGAATAAGACTTTGGTTACTGAAAAAGAACAGTGGTTCAGAAAGCAGTTCACAGATGAACAGCATCAGCGTCACTGGAAACTTATTAGAAATGCAAATTCTCAGGCCCCATCTCAGACTTAAGGACTCAGACACTAAGGGGTGATGCCCACAGTCTGTGTTTCAACAAATGATTCTCACATGTGGTTAAGTTTGACAGTCACTGAACAAGAAGAGAAGAGGATCATTAAGGACCTGAAGTAGAAATAAGAGATAACCAATTGATTAGCAGAAGTGAGGAAATGAATGAAGCAGAAAAATAAGACTTCGTCGGAAGAAAAAGGAAATGTTAAGAGTGTGGGATATTAGCAATAAAGTAGTCTTATATGATGACTAGATTTCAATTATGATCATAAATAGAGTGGCTAAGTTGAATGGAGATGGAAATTGTGGTTTTTGTAAAGATCATAGAGGCCAAGACCAGAGAGTTGGAAGAAAAACCAAGGATTTGAAATCATTGTCTGGCAAAGAGAATGAAGTATAGGCATGTGCCACCATATTGAAGGCATGGAGAAATGGTGGAGCTTCCCCTGGGTATCAGCTGATCGTGAAAATGAAGGACAAGTATTCTCTTGTTAGACAGAGTTCTCTTGGCAGGTCTGGGATGTTTAATATACTAGTTATTAATATTTGTTATAATTATGGTTATAACATGATATTGATTCCATTTTACTTCGAATGTAATAAGAATTCTGCATCTATTGAACATGACTAGTTGGAACCTACTTTTAACACCTAATGAAACATTACATGCCTTCTCCCATATATTGCTTCTGATTCCCTGTGTATCAGATTTTCAATAGTTTAAAGGTTAAGAGAAATTTTTTTAAAAAGTTAAACTATTTCTACTTTTAAATCTTATCCTGTCAAACAAAGCAAATTACCAGAAGTATCTTCAAGGAAACATCTTCTTCCATATATTCTCCAATCCTTGGTCTCTGTGTTCTTATTCCTATACACAGTAAGTAGCCTATTCAGAATCCTTATTATACACCTAGGGAACCACTTCTTAGAAAGATGTCATTTAGAACCAAATTCTTTTTTTTTTAATTTATTGGGGTGACAATTGTTAGTAAAATTACATCATGTATAATGTATAATTCTGTATTACATCATCTATAAATCCCATTGTGTGTTCACCATCCAGAGTCAGGTCTCCTTCCGTCACCATATATTTGATCCCCCTTACCCTCATCTCCCACGCCCCACCCCCCTTACCTTCTGGTAACCACTAAACTATTGCCTGTGTCTATGACTTTTTGTTTCTCATTTGTTTGTCTTGTTCTTTAGTAGTTTTTGGTTTATATACCACATATCAGTGAAATCATACGGTTCTCTGCTTTTTCTGTCTGACTTATTTCGCTTAGCATTATATTCTCAAGATCCATCCATGTTGTCACAAATGTTCCTATATCATCTTTTCTTACCGCCGAATAGTATTCCATTGTGTATATATACCACAACTCCTTTATCCATTCATCTATCGAAGGACATTTTGGTTGTTTCCATGTCTTGGCCACCGTAAACAAAGCTGCAACGAACATTGGAGCACACATGTCTTTATGTATAAATGTTTTCAGATTTTTTTGGGTAGATACACAGGAGAGGGATTGCTGGGTCATATAGTAATTCTACTCATAATTTTTTGAGGAACCTTCACCCTGCCTTTCATAACGGCTGCACCAGTCTGCATTCCCACCAACAGTGTATGAGGGTTCCTTTTTCTCCACAGCCTCTCCAACACTTGTTACTATTTGTCTTGTTGATGATAGCCATTCTGACTGGGGTGAGGTGATATCTCATTGTGGTTTTTATTTGCATTTCTCTGATGATTAGTGATGTTGAGCACTTTTTCATATGTCTATTTGCCATTTGTATGTCCTCTTTGGAGAAATGTCTCTTCAGGTCCTCTGCCCATTTTTCAATTGGGTTGTTTGTTTTGTTGTTGTTGAGTTTCATGAGTTCCTTGTATATTTTGGATGTTAGCCCCTTATTGGAGGCACCGTTTGCAAAAATCTTCTCCCATTCAGTTGGTTGCCTCTTTATTTTGTCGATCGTTTCTTTTGCTGTGCAGACGCTTTTAAGTTTCATATAGTCCCATTCGTTTATTTTTGCTTTTACTTCCATTGCCTTTGGAGTCAAATTCATAAAATGCTCTTTGAACCCAAGGTCCATAAGTTTAGTACCTATGTTTTCTTCTACGCAGTTTATTGTGTTAGGTCTTATGCTTAAGTCTTTGGTCCATTTTGAATTAATTTTGGTACATGGTGACAGAAAGCAGTCCAGTTTCATTCTTTTGCATGTGGCTATCCAATTCTCCAGCACCATTTATTGAAGAGGCTGTCTTTCCTCCATTGTGTGTTTTTTAGCTTCTTTGTCAAAAATTATCTGTCCATATTTATGTGGTTTTATTTCTGGGTTCTCTATTCTATTCTATTGGTCTATGTGTCTGTTTTTCTGCTAATACCATGATGTTTTGATTATTGTAGCCCTGTAGTACAAGCTAAAGTCAGGGAGTGTGATACCTCCAGTATTGTTCTTTTTCCTTAAGATTGCTTTGGCTATTCGGGGTCTTTTGTGGTTCCAAACAAATTTGATGATTTGTTTGTTCTATTTCTTTAAAACATGCCATTGGGATTTTGATGGGGATTGCATCAAATCTGTATATTGCTTTGGGTAATATGGCCATTTTAACTATGTTGATTCTTCCAATCCGTGAGCACGGAATGGCTTTCCATTTCTTTTCGTCTTCTTCCATTTCTTTCAAAAATGTCTTATAGTTTTCAGCATATAGGCCCTTCACATCCTTGGTTAAGTTTATTCCTAGGTATTTTATTATTTTTGCTGCAATTGCAAAAGGAATTGTTTTTTGTATTTCTTTTTCTGAGATTTCATTGTTAGTATGTAGGGATGCAATGGACTTTTGTATATTGATTTTGTAGCCAGCAACTTTACTGTATTCGTTGATTGTTTCTAATAGCTTTTTGGTGGAGTCTTTGGGGTTTTCTATATATAGCATCATGTCATCTGCAAAGAGTGACAATTTAACTTCTTCATTCCCAATTTGGATGCCTTTTATTTCTTTCTCTTGCCTGACTGCTCTGGCAAGGACTTCCAACACTATGTTGAAAAGCATAGGTGATAGGGGACAGCCCTGTCATGTTCCTGAACATAGAGCAAAGGGCTTCAGTTTTTCACCATTAATTATGAGATTAGCTGAGGTTTGTCATATATGGCCTTTATTATGTTGAGGTATTTTCCTTCCATACCTATTTTATTAAGTGTTTTAATCATAAATGGACGTTGTATCTTGTCAAATGCTTTTTCTGCATCAATTGATAGAATCATATGATTTTTGTCCTTTATTTTGTTTATGTGATGTATCACATTGATGGATTTGCAGATGTTGAACCATCCTTGTGCCCCGGGGATGAACCCCACTTGGTCGTGATGAATAATCTTTTTAATGCATTGTTGTATTCAATTTGCTAGAATTTTGTTTAGGATTTTTGCATCTGTATTCATCAGAGATATTGGTCTGTAGTTTTCTTTTTTGTGCTGTCCTACCAGGTTTTAGTATCAGGGTAATGTTGGTCTCATAAAATGAGTTCGGGAGTACTGTCTCTTCTTCAGTTTTTTGGAAGAGTTTGAGCAAAATTGGTATTAGATCCTCTTTGAAGGTTTGGTAGAATTCACTAGTGAAGCCATCTGGTCCCAGACTTTTGCTTTTGGGAAGGTTTTGAATGACTGATTCAATTTTGTTACTGGTGATCAGTCTATTTAGATTTTCCAGTTCTTCATGGTTCAGCCTTGGAAGGCTATATGTTTCTAAGAACTTGTCCATTTCTTCTAGGTTGTTGAATTTGGTGCATATAGTCCTTCATAGTATTCTTGGATGATCCTTTGTATTTCTGTGGTGTCTGTGATAACTTCGTCTTTTTCATTTCTGATTTTGTTAATTAGTGTCTTCTCTCTTTTTATCTTAGTGAGTCTAGCCATGGACTTGTCAATTTTGTTAATCTTTTCAAAGAACCAGCTGTTTGTCACATTAATTTTTTCTACTGTTTTTTGTTCTCTATTTCATTTAGTTCTGCTCTGATTTTTGTTATTTCCTTTCTTCTGCTAACCTTGGTTTCACTGGTTCATCTTTTTCTAGTTCTTTAAGGTGTAACATGAGGTTATTTATTTGGGATTTTTCTTGTTTCTTGAGCTAGGCCTGTAATGATATAAATTTCCCTCTTAAAACTGCTTTTGCTGCATCCCAAAAAATTTGGTAGGATGTATTTTCATTGTCATTTGTTTCTATGTATCTTTTGATCTCTCCTCTAATTTCTTCTTTGACCCAGTCATTCTTTAAAAGTATGTTACTTGAGCTCCATGTATTTGTGTTTTTTCCTGCTTTTTTTTTTGCAGTTGATATCCAATTTCAAAGCCTTGTGATCAGAGAATATGGTTGGTATGATTTCAATCTTCTTAAATTTGCTGAGGCTGATTTTATGTCCCAATATATGGTCTATCCTTGAGAATGTTCCATGTACACTAGAAAAGAATGTATTGTCTGATGTTTTAGGATGAAGTGTTCTACATATGTCAATTACGTCTATTTCATCTAATGTGTCATTTAGGGCTGCTATTTCGTTATTTATTTTCTGTTTGGATGATCTATCCATAGCTGTCAATGACGTATTTAAGTCCCCTAGTATAATTGTGTTTTGGTCAATTTCTCCCTTTAGTTCTGTTAGTAGTTGCTTGGTATATTTCGGTGCTCCCTGATTGGGGGCATAAATATTGATGACTGTTATGTCTTCTTGTTGTATACTCCCCTTTACCATTATGAAATGTCCATCTTTGTCTCTTGTTATCTTTTTCACCCTGAAGTCTGTTTCATCTGATATCATTATGGCTACACCTGATTTTCTCTGGGTACCATTTTCTTGGAGTGTCAATTTCCACCCTTTCACTTTGAGTCTATGCTTGTCCTTATAGCTGAGATGTGTCTCTTGGAGACAGCATATGGTTGGGTTTAGTTTTTTGATCCAATCTGCTACTCTGTGCCTTTTTATTGGTGAGTTCAGTCCATTTACATTTAGGGTGATTATTGATATATGAGGATTTCCTGTCATTCTATCTTTAGTTTTCCATTGTTTCTTTGCCTTTTTGTTGTTGTCTATTATTTCTGTGTGGCGGTATTCTATGATGTTTCCCTCTGTTTCTTCTTTTATTACAGTATATATTTCAGTTCTGGATTTTTTTTTGAGTGGTTACCCTCAAGTTTACGTAAAAGAAAGTTTGATATTTAGAGTATTCCATTTTCTTCAGCACGCTTACCTTCTCCGTTCCCATATTCTGGTTCAGGCCTTTACTCTCCCCCTTTTTATGTTTCGGTTGCCACAAATTGTCCCTGTTGATGGTGGTTGAATAGCCTCCCTTAGTATTTCTTGTAGTGCAGGTCATGTATTAGAAACTTCCCTCAGCTTCTTTATGTCTGGAAAGGTCTTTATTCCTCCTTCATAGCTAAAGGATATCTTTGCTGGATATATTATTCTTGGCTCATAATTTCTCTCTTTCAATAGTTTGAATATTTGGTTCCACTCCCTCCTGGCTTGTAGAGTTTCTGCTGAAAAATCTGATGATAATCTAATGGGCTTTCCTTTGTAGGTTACCGTCTTCTTTTCCCTGGCTGCCTTGAGGATGCTTTCTTTGTCGTTGATTTTAGACAGCTTCAATACAATGTGCCTTGGAGAAGGCCTGCTGGGATTGAGGCAATTAGGTGTTCTATTTGCTCCTTGGATTCGAGGATCCAGTTCTGTCCACAAGTTTGGGAAGTTCTCATCAATAATTTGTTTGAATATATTCTCTGTTCCCTTCTCTCTTTCTTCTCCTTTTTTGCCCATTATTCTTATATTGCTCTTTCTGATGGAGTCAGAAAGTTCTAGTAGAGTTCTTTCATTTCTTTTAAGTCTCAAGTCTCTTTCTTCTTCCATCTGTGTAATTTCCAGGTTTCTATCTTTGATGTCACTAATTCTTTCCTCCATCTGGTCAACTCTACTACCTAAGCTGGTTATTTCATTCTTAATATCTTCTATTGAGTCCTTAATCTCCAGAAATTCTATTTGGTTCTTTTTTAAAATTTCAATCTCTTTCGTAAAATGTTCATGTTATTCTTTGATTGTGTTTCTGAGTTCATTAAACCGCCTTTCTGTGTTTTCTTGCATCTCGTTGAGTTTTTTCAGAACTGCAATCTTGAATTCCCTGTCATTTAAGTCACATATTTCCATATCTTTAAATTCCTTTTCTGGAGACATTTCACTTTCTTTCTGAGTTGTCTTGTTGCCTTGGTTATTCATGGCAATTACTGATTTATTATTTCTCTTCCTAGACATCTACAGGAGTGGCTTCTGCAACAGGTTGATAGGAAGAGGTCTTTCTTTTGTGTTCCAGTACTAGTTGGTAGAATATTTTATTTTCTCTCCAACTGCAGCCTTTTTTTCTCTCTCACACGGTAGTGCTATGTTTTCTCTGCACTATTCCAGCTTCTCACACAATGGGGGGAATTCCCTGGGAGACGGGCTTCTCGTCTGTTAATAGTTCGCTTGGGTCACAGGGTGCAGTGTCCCTGTGGGTATGCAGAGAGCTTTTGAAGTTCCAAAGCTCTTCCTGCACCAGATTCAGAGCCCGTTATGTTTCCACAGTTCTGTTTATTGCTGCAGGGATCCGCCCAAATAGGTGGGGCTGGGGGTGGGGTGGGTGGTGAGTTGTGAGAGGTGGCCCAGAGCAATGGCGGCGACGACCACCACAGCCAGTCCTGCTTCCACAGCTCCCTCCCCTTTGCTGGAACTAGTTGGGCTGCGAATCTGTGTCTGTGGTTCACAGTTCTCAAAACAGCAAATATTCTATTATTTTGATCTGACACTGCTACTGTTCCACTTCTAGCACCGGGCAGGTGGGGGCGGGGCAAGCTCTGGGAGGGTAGGGAGGGGGCGGCTAGTCTCAGTGCCTAAGGCTTCTGTTCTCTGCTGGGCAGTGAGGGCTTAAACCACCATTTTTAGCCTTCTTCCCTCAGTCTTTTCTCCAAGGTCTGTGCCGTGAGTGTTGGGTTCAGCCGTGTAATATGCTGCCCCCTCAGCCCTGTGGGCCATAAGCAGAGCTCTAGCAGTCCAAGTTCTTCCCTCTCCCGCAGCTGCGGTAGTTCCAGGATGCAGCGAGCTGGGAGCACCGAGCTAGGTCTGCGTCCTGCGCCCGCGCGGCTCCGTCTCTGCACTTCTCTGTTCACCCCTTCCCCACTCGCGCAATTCGTCCACCTTTAGGTGAATTCAGTAGTGGGTCTCTTCTTCTTGCCTGTCTGCTGTGCAGGGAGTCCTTTGTGGAGTTATTGTTGTTCGATTAGTTGTAAATTCCAGGGGAGCTTTACAGAGGCTCACCTCATGCTGCCATTTTGATGACGTCAATATAGAACCAAATTCTTAATCTGAAAGAGTTGAAGATTTAGTATGAAAATTTCAATAGTATCTATGGTAGGTCCTGGTCAATCACCAAATAGAAGCAAGAAATGAGTGTGTCACAGAAAGGCAGCATCACTCTCTCAATGGTGGGTTAGTGACAGGGACATAGCAATGTGCAAAAATCCACAAAATGTCACAGTGTTAGGCAACATTCTTTAAAATCCAAACTGGCTGCTGTGGATTTATAAAGAACTTTTCTAAAAGGAGAGCCACCACACATACGTCCTCTTCCCCCAAAGACTATGGAGGCAAGCTTCCAGTGTTCACCATGAAACCGTATGTGTTAAGACTGCAAGATCAACTCTGGATTTAAAAAGCAAATAAACAAAACACTTTACAGGGTCAATCTCAAAAGGGCTGTACTGTTCTCTGGACAGAAATGAGGCTTCAGGCTGGTATTTCAAAAGAGCCACACGTTCTTTATCTGTCCCGAGTGGGAAATAATAATTTTATTGAATAATAAATTAAAAATGAATCCACTTCTGTCTCCTTATAACTTAGTTAAGTACTTATGATGTGGTCTTTGTAGCCAGAGTGCAATTCTTCAGTGAATGTATGAAAGAAGTGTGTGTGTGTGAATCTGTGTATACAATTATTCAAAATGAAAGTGTAAGAACAAAGTGAAAAAACATTTCAAGAAATTTAATTTTTGAATACAAAACAAACGAATGCCCTTTAGGGTTTCAAGGATGGTTGTGGTACTGGAATTGCCCCCCCTCCCCCATAAGATTTATAGCCTTCATGAGCAAAAACAGCACAGAGCAACTTTGAATACCTCTCTTATCTCTATTCAAAAGAGAAAAATATACATACATTTATGCAGAGCAGTTTAGATTGCTTTCAGTCTAAGATCATTTGAAGAGTCAATGTCATATGACTATTTAAATAAGAACCAAGAGGGAGCAAGGTTGACTGATTTCTCAGTAGGTAATGCTTTACAATGCATTTAAGAAAAAGAATTTATGACAGAAACAAGTCTTTATTCTATTTACCTGTAATACGAAAATTTGATTCTTATTTTTGAAGGAGCCAGGATGTATTAGAGTTTTGATAGCAAGATAGAGTTCCTATCATACAATAAGTAACTTAACATTTTCTGCGATAGTTTCGAATAGATGTTAATCTTATTTGCTCCCATTAATATTCTACTTTGTTCTAAATGCATATAAAAGACTAAAATTCAATGTCAAAGGCCCACGAGCCCAAGGACTTCATATACAGAGTCTTCGCAATGAAGAGTCTAGAGACACCCACTTTGAATTGGCATCTATGAACAGGATTTGGAACACGTTACTGAAAAAGAGTTTTTGTTAGGCCAAGAGAGTCACAGACAACTGTGAGAATTGGTGAATGACATGTATCCTCTTCTAAAAATAGCATATAGGAGGCCTGACAAATAAGTTCCCAAACTTGTTGCAACAATGTTGCTAACCTTTTTTGATATCAGAAGGATTACTCATTATGGATTTGTATCAACTGGACAAACAGTTAACCAAGTTTACTATTTGGAAGTGCTAAAAAATCTGCATGAAAACGTTAGACGACCTGTGCTTTTTGCCAACAATTCATGGCTCTTGCATCACGACAATGCACCAGCTCACACGACACTGCCTGTGAGGGAGTTTTTAGCCAGTAAACAAATAACTGTCTTGAGACACACTCCCTATTCACCTGATCTGTATATGCATACATATATACCTACACATACATACACACACACACACACACACACATACACACACACACAAACACACAAACTCACATACAGCATTGTGCATAGCATTTCATAGCATTCTCAGATTCTTTGACACCTATCCATGGACCCTCTGGGAGCTCAAGTATTCCAGGTTAAGAATGCCTGATGGCTTATCTGAGTTCAAAATATCAGGGTGTCTTGGGGGCCCGGCCTGGTGGCTCAGGCGGTTAGAGCTCCATGCTCCTAACTCCAAATGCTGCCGGTTCGATTCCCACATGGGCCAGTGGGCTCTCAACCACAAGGTTGCCAATTTGACTCCTGCAAGGGATGGTGGGCTGTGCCCCCTGCAACTAGCAACAGCAACTGGACCTAGAGCTGAGCTGTGCCCTCCACAACTAAGACTGAAAGGACAACTTGACTTGGAAAAAAGGCCTGGAAGTACACACTGTTCCCCAATAAAGTCCTGTTCCCCTTTCCCAATAAAATATTTTTTAAAAATCAGGGTGTCTAGATAGGACGATCTACTGAAATATATATTTGCTATACATAGTTTGGGAAATACTAAAAAGCATGAATGAGCTCACATGATCCTGTGTGAATGATAAAATCACCATGATCCCATCACCCACGGATAAACTTGTTTGACATTTGGGTGTGTATTCTTCCAGTCTATTTTCTGAGTAAAAATATATTTTTCCACAAATAGGATCATACTGCACATGGTATTTTACGATACCTTTTTTATTCAAATATTGTGATCATATTCCCATGCTATCAAACATTCTGTAATATCACTGCATTTTATCAAAATACAGTAATTTATTTAACCAAGTTTTTATCATAAAACACTTTTGTTATTTCTAATTTTTACTTCTATAATCATTATGGCTGTGAAAATAATTTTCTGTATAATCCATGCTTATTTACCACAATCACTGTAAATTATTTTATATTTCCTAAAAATCACCTTGTCCCAAGTGGCCAACCTATAGAACACTGAGTTTTAATCAAAGTATTTGTAGTTTGCTCATGAAATATCATGTAACTATAAGAAAGGAATACAACTAAATTCTCTGCAATGCTATTATCCTAAGGACTTCATAATTAAGATAAACCATAAATTGGGCAGGCAATTCTTATGGATCACTTTGGTGTGTTGGGGAGGATGGGAAAGGTGTTTGGTTGGTGCGGTTTGGTTTTCTGTGATCTGGTTTCAATACCGAATTCTGTAATCAGTAGGTTCTAACTGAAGGGAGTTGAAACTCTATACAAATTCAAGTTCCAGTGATGCTGAGAGATAAATGTTGAAGGTTTTTTTTTTATGCTTTTTTAAATGCTTTGCATACTTCTAATCTGTTTATCTTCCCAAACCTGTGCTTTCCTTCATCTTTTTGTAAGGCATGAAGGACTAGAAAGGACAACGGGGAGCTAGGAAACCTAACTTAAAGTGAGCCTCCAATGGATTCTAGGTCTTTCTCAGTGCTAACAATCTTTTATCCCAGACTGAAAAAAATTAATATGCAGAAATATGAACTCTAGTTGGTTCTGGATGGGGGGGATCTGGGATATTTTCTTCCTCTTTACCTGTTACATTCTTTCAACATTTTCTAAATAAGTCTGTATTCAATTGATCATCAGAAAACAAAAGCAAAACACCAAAATGCATTCTATGATCTCATTTTAACAAAGCTAATCTATGTTCCATTGGCTTTTCAGTCCTGATGTTGTTTATTCATTTGTCACCCCAAATAATAGGGTCATTTTCAAAACAAAACAAAAAAACAATGTTTTACACTCTTACAACTGAACAGAATTCACGATACCAAATATCTACCCCAGGCTTCAAAATCCCAGAACTGTTCTATTCAAGTCACCATGACAGAAACTGGGAACCATTAAATTATTTCATTATGTCCAGCCCTTTCTTCATTCCATGCATATTTTGGGTCTGAAGAGATAAGAGATGGAAGTGATGAAACTGAAAGCTCATGACAGAAGATGAAAAATTTCATTTTACACAAACAGCTGGTCCTAGGATTTAAGGTAGTTTCATTCCAATCTTGGCTCATTTGCTTTTTCATTCACCAGATCTCTGTTATGTCTTCTAGATGCCTGGCATTTTGCTAGATGCAAGGTATAAAGTAAGGCAGACATAGCCCCTGCCTTCGTGGATTTAAAAGAGAAACAAACATGCACATAAGCACAAATCTATAAATTGTTATTATAGGAAAGGCTTACATTGCTTAAATGCTCACCAGGCATCATGTATTACACTAAGTTCTTTGAATAAATGATCGCATATATTCTTCCAAATTTCCCTGTGAGGTAGGTATTACAGATGAGAAAGTTAAGGCTTAGAGAGTCAATTATTTTGCCCAAAGTCACACAGGAGGACAAGGTTTGAATGCAGGCTGCTTGACTTCCAAACCAGTTCTGTGCAGAAAAGAATAAGGTGCCAATAGAGAGTGTGAGAAGAGAAAATAATTCCTCTTAGTTGTCAAAGGAGGCTCCTGGGAGGAAATGGCATTCAAGTGAGGCCTGAAGTAACAAGGAGTTAGGGAGGCTAGCTAGCTAGTTGGAAGTACCGTGTTTCCCGAAAATAAGACCTAGCCGGACAATCAGCTCTAATGTGTCTTTTGGAGCAAAAATTAATATAAGACCCAGTCTTACTTTACTATAGTATAAGACTGGGTATAATATAATATAATATAATATAATATAATATAATATAATATAATATAATATAATATAATATAATACTGGGTCTTATACTAATTTTTGCTCCAAAAGATGCATTAGAGCTGATTGTCGGGCTAGGTCTTATTTTTGGGGAAACACAGTATTCAAAGTGTTTCTGCCCTCAATTTCACCCAAATTAATTCTTTATAAATAACTGATTTGCTTTATAATGCAGCTATGAGATTAACCATACTGGATTTGTAAAAATGAATCAAGATATCTTAGCTTGGAGTGTTTTCATTCCTCTTGTTGCTGTGCTTTAAAATGACATACTCTATAGCGACAGTGGCCTACCCATAACCCAACAAGCCATATCTTGGTTCTGGGGCAGTGTGCCATCAGAGGTCTCTTGCTTTCATAGTCAACTTCTGCCAATCTAATGCTCTATTTAACCAGCACACCCAACGTATCCTGTAGGACCTAATAAATATCTGGGGGCGGAGGGGTAAAATGGGAACTATGGGTGATCACAACCTGGAGAAAAACAAAATATGCTAAATAGTCACATCTGTTGAGTCTGATATCAAAGAATTTTGGACTGTCTTTATAAAGGTTTATAGAAACAAATGAGTTAATGGACAAAGAGATGTATAAACAAACATTGACTAGAAAAGAATCTGCAATGTTTTACACACAATCTCCCCATATGAAAACATACTATTCATCATGGACCATGGAAGTCCATCCCAAACAGTCAAAACTTATATAATCAAACGTTACATTTGTAAATGTAAGGGTCTACTGTATATAGTGTATAAAGCAGGTGTGTCCTGCTTTTCCTTTTTGTAAGCATTTTCCTGTGTCACTAAATAGTAGTGAGAAAATTCCATCATGTGGTTTTATAATGTACTTCTTACTCTATTTTTGCATATAATGTTTTACTACCAGTTTTCATTTATAAATAAAAAATAAAGTATCTGTGGACAAGTTTTGGTATACTTTTATATTATTTCTTTGGGCTAGGTTTATAGACAGTCAAAATGTATGACTTGTGAAAAGCTTGCTTGAAATGATGTACCAATTTCCACTTCACTTCTAGCAGCAATGTAGGAAATGGTCACATTAATATAATCTTGCCTGAATTAAGTATTATTATAAGCATTTGTTAATAGAGGAAAATTTTGTATGCATATTTTGCTTGTAGTGAGCTTGGATGTTTTCTACTTTTTATTGGCTTTTGTGTTTCTTCTTGAATTGTCTATTTTTGCTAGGGTATTTGCTTTCTACCACTTTATAAAACTCTTACTATGGTAATTATATTAACCATTTGCCAGTCATATTTGTTGCTTTTTGCATTTTTATTTTACTGTTAAGTCATTAAACAATTTTGGAATTAATTTTGGTTTGTAATAGAAGTGTCAAGTCCAATTTGAGTTTTTTTCTAAAAGGCAATTTCCCTGCATCATTTCATAAATTATACTATTCCTTTCTCATACTGTTTTCATCTGTTGCTGGTATTAAGGCTATTTTAGCCTTTTTTCCTTTTTATATTCTCTGGAACAATTTATGAAAAATTGGAATTATGTGTTCCTTGAACATTTGATAGAAGTCGTCTGTGTGATTATCTGGGATGTGTGTGTTTTGCAATGCAGAGGGTTATAACAATAGCTATCACAAATATTCCCCAAATTATTTCCCGCACAGAAGGTTTCCTTTTTTTAAAATTAAAAGTTTACTGGGGTGACAATGGTTAGTAAAGTTATACAGGTTTCAATATAGTTACATAGGTTATAATTCTGTAATACATTATCTATATATCACATTGTGTGTTCACCACCCAGAGTCAGTTCTCCTTCCATCACCATATATTTGATGCTCTTTACCCTCATCTACCACCTCTTTCCCCCCTTACCATCTGGTAACCACTAAAGTATTGCCTATGTTTATGAGTTTTTGTTTCTTTGTTCTTTGTCTTGTTCTTTAAGATGAAATAGTGCCATTTGCGACAACATGGATGATCTTGAGATTATTATGCTGAGTAAAATAAGTCAGACTGAAAAAGTTGAGAGCCATATGATTTCACAGGCATGTGGGATATAAAACTGAAAGCCACACAGGTTTCTTTATCATCCATCACTCATGTAACAGTTGGATGTTGGTACAGGGGTGTCCAAATTGCAGCCCACAGGCCAACTGCGGCCTGCAATCCATTTTTTATTGGCCTGCAGCAAATTCCAAAAATATATTTAGTTTCCTTAAATAAACCAAGTGAGGCAATACATACTTCACCTCAAGTGAGTGGCCCAGCTGTTTGTGTATTTTACCACATATGGCCCTTGGTGAAAAACGTTGAAAAAAGTTTGGACACCCCTGGGCCTAACACCTTTCCTTGGTGGCTCTCTTCCAGCTTTTTTACTGCATGGCTTCACCATCTAAGATTTCTTTACCTTAAGCTGCAAGTGAAAGCAAGCCAAGGACACTAAAAAAGATTTTGGGGTCAGTCCTGTACATGGTATACTCATTTTTGTCCTTGTTCCACTGATTAACACCAGACTTGTGATTTCAGCATACATGGAAGTCAGATGTATTTCCAGAAAAAGGAAATAGCCTTGGTGAGGATCCCACCAATCTTGTCATACGACTGATTTCAGTTTTTATATTACTTATACCTCTATTTAGGTCTTCTATTTCTTCTTGTGTCAGTTTTGTAAGCTTATCTTTCTAGCTTATCTAGCTTATCTTTCTAGATAAGCTTACAATTTTTTTTCTTCTAATTAGAAAAGTATATAGCCATAAAGTTGTTTTAAGTATTATACCATGAAAAGGTAAATGTTGCTGTTTCTATAGTTATGTTGCATATTTTATTTTTAATATTGCTTACTTGTGCCTTTTATATCCTTTTCTTTTCTCTGCTCAAATTTATTATAGCTTTGTCTATTTTACCAGTATTTTCTATGAAAAAGCCTCAGCTTTGTTTTCCCCTACTTTGTTACTGATTGAATTAGTTCCCTTCCTACCTTAACTAATTCTTTCAGCTTCCCCTGGGTAATTTCCATTATTCTTTTTTAAAATTTCTTAATTTGATTGTTTATCTCATTAATATTCAGCCTTTCCTCTTATTGAATGAAAGCATTTAATGCTCTAGTTCTCTCTCTCAAATTTCAATATTGAGTGTCTATAACAATGTAATTATAAATGTTATTAATTTCCATTATGATTTATCCTTTAATTCATAAATTATGAAATTTTTGAGATTTAAAATGAATAGGTTTATTTAAGCTGTCTTCTTGTTATTAATTACTAATTTGAATTGATCGGGTAATCAGGTCTGTATAATATTTTATATTTTATATTTACTCATATTATGATTTATTTATAAATATGAATGATAATACTTTATAAATGTTTAATGTGTGGTTGAGAATCATATATGTTTTCTTATTTGAGTTGTTGGCTTTTCTATGTCTGTTAGATCATGTTTATTAATTATGTCACTCAAGTTACTTAATTTCTCTACTTGAATTATCAGTCATTAAAAAATATGTTAACACTCCCTACTATAATGGTGGGAACTATAACTTGTTCATTTTTCTTTGAAATTTGTCAAGGCTTGTTCTGGAAGTTTTGAGGGTATGTGGTTAGGTGTATAAAAGTTTGAAATAATCATATATTTCTTCAGATAGTAATACTTTTTTATCATTATGTAGTAATCCTCTTTGAACCAGAAATATTTTTACCGTCAGATGTTTGACCTGATTTTATATAACTACTATACCAGTAACATTTTTTATTAGTACTTTCTAAATATATTTTCTTCTTTAATTTTACTCTCAATCATTCTCTTTATATATTTTAGGTATGTCACTTGTAAGTAGCAATAGTTTGATTTTGATTTTTCACTCAATTTGACAATCTTTTAACTGGTGAGTTTAATCTATTTATATTTTTATCATCATTACTGATGTATTTGGGATTATTTCTACCACCTTATTTTGTAATCTCCATTTCATCCTGCTTTTCCTGATTCTTGTTTTCTCCATTCACAATCTCTTTTAGAATTTTTTATTGCATTTTTTTCTTTCTATGGTTAGGAAGTTACATATCCTATCTATTCCTTCAATGGTTATAAGAGTTTAGTATGCATACTTTATTTAAGAAATTAATCATCATTTCTATCTTCCTTTTGAAAAAGCACATCCTTTTTATAATATCTTTTTTTTTCAATTACAGTTGACATATATTACATTAGCTTCAGGTGTACAACTTAGTGATTAGACATTTACATAACGTAAGAAGTGATTGTTCCTATAGATACAGTACCTATCTGACACTATACATAGTTATTACAATATTGTTTATTACATGACTACATTCCCTATGCTATACTTCACATCCCCATGACTATTTTGTAACTACCAATGTGTACCACTTAATCTCTTCCCCCCCTTTCACCTGTCCCCACTACCGCCTCCCGTCTGGCAACCATCAAAATGTTCTCAGTGTCTGAGTATGTTAGTTTTGTTTGTTCATTTATTTCATTTTTTTAAATTCTGCATGTAAGTAATATATGGTATTTGTCTTTATCTGACTTATTTCCCTCAGCATAATACCCTCTAGGTCAATCCATGTTGTCGCACATGGCAAGATTTCATTAATTTTTATGGCTGAGTAATGTTCCACTGTATATATGTACAACTTCTTTTTATCCAGTCATCTATTGATGGGCACTTAGGTTGTTTCCATATCTTGGCTGTTGTAAATAATGCTGCAATGAATATATGGATGCAATATGTCTTTTCAAATTAGTGTTTTGGGTTTCTTCATATAAATACCCAGAAGTAGAATTACCAGGGTTCTTTTCTCTTTTTTGTCTCTTGTTTTAAAGTCTGCTTTGTCTGGTATGAGTACTACTACCCCAAATTTTCTGTTCATTTCCATTTTCATGAAATATCTTCAAAAAAGCACATCTTAAAAAGCTTTAGCTTCAAATGCCTTCCTCCCTTTATTTACATCATTGGTATCTGTATCAGTTTTATATTGCTGCTATAACAAACTATCACAAATTTAAAAGCTTAATCAAAATTTTATTAGAGTTCTGTAGAGCATAAGTTTGATACAGATCCCACCAGGCTAAAATCAAGATGTTGGCAGAGTTGCATCCCCTTCCGAAGGCTGACTAGGATCCCTTTCTTTGCCTTTTTCAGCTTCTAGAGGTCACACATATTCCTTGGCCCATGGCCATTTCCTCTATCTTCAAAGCCAACAATGGCTGGTCAAGTCCTTCCCACATTATATTCTCACTCACTTTATCTATAGTCACATCTTCTTCTGATTCTTCTCTGTCTCCCTCTTCCACTTTTAAGGACCTATCTGATTACATTGGGCCCTGGAGATAATCCAGAATAAACTCCTATTTTAAAGTCACCTGATCAGAAACCTTAATTCCATCCGCAACCTTAATTTCCCTTTGCCATGTAATTTAACATTCACAGGTTCTGAGGATTAGAACACAGATATCTTTGGGGGTTCATTATTCTGCCTACCAGGGTGTCCTGTCTTATTTAACCTTCCAAAATTATACATGTCATATTTGTTTAGCATTGCCCACCGTTTACAGATTTCTTTATTCCCTATTTTCACATCTCAGACTTTTCCTCTGGGATTATTTTTCCTCTCTCAGAAAAATATTAACTTAGAAGAGGTAGTTAGTGATAAACTCTTTCCAGTTTGGTTTACCTGAAAATATCAGTTTCTCATTCAATTTTAAAAGTTAGCTTTCTGAGTATACTAATATGAGCTGGCAGTTATTTCCTATCAAAATTTGAAAGGCATTATTGCATCATCTTCTAGCTTCCATTATTGTTATTGAGAAGTCAGCTCTTGGTCTAATTGTCATTCTTCTGTAACTAATCTATTTTGCCTAACTACAGGCATACCTCCTTTTATTGTGCTGCACTTTATTTCACTTTACAGATATACATTCTTTACACATTGAAGGGAAGACCCTCCACCAGCAAAACAATTACAACTCACTGAAGGCTCAGATGATGATTAGCATTTTTTTAGCAATGAAGTATTTTTCAATTAATGTATGTAATTTTTTTTAGATATGTTTGTATACTTAACAGCCTGTAGTATAGTGTAAACATACTTTTATATTCACTGAGAGACTAATAAATTGTGATATTTGCTTTGTTGTAGTGGTCTGCAACCCAACCCACAATACCTCCGAGGTATGCCTATATTTAAGATTTTATTTTTGCCTCTGATATTTTGTAGATTTTATAATAGTTGTTCAATATGATGTCTTCTTGGTGTACATTTCTTTTAGTTTGTCTTCTTTGGCATTTGTTCTACTTTCTGAAATGAGAATTAAAATCTTAAAGTCTTTAGCTACCTTTCCTAAATTCCCACTCTCTTAAATACTGAGAAGTTTACTGTACCAAATCATTTTATTCTTCATGTCCTTTAATCTCTCTTTCAAGGTTTCCATATTTCCATTTCTCTCTGGTGCATGTTGGGAAATACAGATTTATCTTATATTTCATAAATTCTCTCTCCAGCTATATCTTACCTGCTTAATCTATGCTATGGAAAATTCATTTTAAAATATATATATTTTTTAATTCTTAAAGTTCTATTTGGTTATTATATAGGTCAGTCTTTTTATAATACCCTTTCCAAGCTAATGTTATTAAATCCTTGTAGCATTTACTTAAATATTTTAAACATTTTTATACTTTGAATGTAGTAAATCCAATATCTGAAGTCCCTGGAGTCCAACTGTGCTTGAGCAAACAAGTTCAAGGTTGCTTGTTTCTCTCTGTGAGCTTGCTTTTTGTTGCTAGTTCATGTTTTTCTAGGCTTTATCTGTGTGAATTTTGCAAGACCTAAGTTGCAGGTGCATCCCTCCAGGAGCTAGCTAGATTGTTTTTTTCTACCAGGAACTCTGGGGTATTACTAACTCAGTCCCACCTAAAGACAATTTCTCCACCTGGGGTTTCCAAATTACCCTACAAGGATAAGCCTGCAGTTTCCACTTTTTAGAAGGGGATTTTTCACCCACTGAAACCCCATGTAAAAACAAATGAGTTTCTTTGTCTTCTGCCTTTATTAGTAATCCAAATTCTTTTTTGTTTTGTGTTTGTTTTGGTAATCTACCATTTTGCAGACTGAACCTGTAGGTTTCAAAGGATTCTGGCTTTGTGTGGGGATACACTTCTTTACCTCGCAAAGGCCTAAAGCCTTGATTATGGTCACATGTGCACCCATTAAAATCCAAGACTCTGGGTTACGTAAAGTGGTTTATTTTCACAGGATAGTTTTATGTTGAGTGTCAGTCTTTCAGTCTGGTTTCAAACTTCCCCTTCAATTCTCTACTATTTGGAAAGTTACCTTACTTTCTTACATGATCAACTGTGTATTTAAAAGGTATTTGTCTGGATTGATTTTATCATATGACTGTTACTCTTCAAAAAGCTGTTTAAAATGAGGTACCCTTTCCAGGGTCATTGTATTATGTCCATTTATTGTGATTTTTTTTATATTTTTTAGTAAAATTTTAATGTTTTCTTTAAAAAACAAACAAGATACTTGTCATATTTTATCCAGCTGTCCAGTATATTGTGTGGAAAGTTTTTAGAGTATCTCATCCACCCTATTTCTGGAAACAGATTTACCCTAACGTGGAATATTTATCTTCTGCAATCTCCTATTTTATGTTCTTGAATGTTTTTGTTTTTTAAATCATATTCTGGCTTGTACTATAATTATATCTTCATAAATCTTTACATCCCTTTGCAGTGGTTAAGTTTCTTGAAAAGGAACAAAATAAAAATCAATGTTTGTTTTCTTTTTTCTAATTTCAACTGTGAGCTTGGAGAAGTGAGTGCTTGCAACTATTTCTGAAAAGTTGATATTTTCAAACTTTATTATTCTATTATTGGGGATCTTAAGCAGAACTGTTCTGTTCTGTAATTCACATGATGCCAGAGTACAGTTCCCTAAAGAAGAAATAGTATCAAAGACTAGAGCAGGATGTGGGAGAAAGTCAGAAAAGGGAGAGTCCTTTATTCTTTTAGAATATTGAACTTTTGTATGATAGAAAAATTGGGGCATGAAAAATAAAGTTTGCACTTACAGCCTAGAGGTGGGTGGGGGAAAAACCTCTATTATGTATGCCACACAGCCAGGCTGCCATCTAAATGCTATTTCCGTTCCTCTCTCACATAGAAATTTGATCATTACACACACACACACACACACACACACACGAAAGATACAGGAGTACATAAGTTAACCACATTTACTGTGCTTGAGCTCAGGAGAGCTTTTAGTTGCAATGACAGAGCTCTTCTTTCCAATACAATCTACAAGATAACCGTCAGCACTTTTTAAGCTGAACCAGAAAATGGGCAGGCATTTGTTAAGCAACAAGAGTATCTCAACTGACCGGGACTTAAGCCATTGACGTCAGCGCACATTAGCCAAAATATTCTCCCCTCCTCCAGAGCGCCAACTGTAAACACCCAGCTTGTGTGCAAGTGGCCTGACAACTTCAAGGGAGTGGAGCAAGTGAACACAAAGTACTCTCCTTCCGTACAGCTGCCAGGTGGCCAGAAAAGCATCTCCCTCCATTCCCTTAAATAATACGCAGAATTATCCAAGTCTATTTGGGGCACAGCAATGTAACAGAGATAAAAACATAAACAATACAATTCTGAACATAGATGCAGGATGATTCTGGCAGAAAATCCCAGGGTAAACTGAAAAGAATGCCTTTTCTTTATGAACAAGGCAAAATTCATTCATTTCAAAGTTCTTGTATTTTTCCATCATCGTTTTTGCTTTAACATTTTAGGACACTTGCTATATTTAATAGATGAGCATATTTTATTGCTTCTATGAAGTTTGACCATGATAACTGATTTCTATAGAATTTTTATTCACATAATTGCCTTTCTATAGAGAACCCACGGTAGGAAATTCTTGGTTTGTCATTTCTTGCAATACAGCACAGATTACAATAAAACTTGCAGATGGCCTTATAAAAGAATAGATCATGGGAACCAAAAATGGGATTACCTGCTGGAAATCTACAGGCATGACCCAGAAATGAGAAAGGTCTCAATTCTCCTGCCAAATTTCAAACCCGTAACTAGTTATGGAAAAGTCTGAGTCATTATTGACAGAAGAATGAGAGAACATTACCAGTGAGCTTTCACCCCATAGCTGAGGGGTACCTTCTACAGCCACCTGCACTATTGGGAATAGATCAAAATCTAGCCAGCATGGGAAGAGGAGTAGGAAGCAGGCAAAGAGAGAGAAGCTTACTGCTGGGACATTTTATTTAATATCAGACTCCTAAACATATATAATGTCTCTTCTCCCTTCCATATGAGGAGAGAACGTATATCACATTATTTTCCATATTTTTCTCCCTGTCATTATCAAAATGCAAATTTCAAAGAATTTAATAGCTGAGAGATCATGAGAATTAGGCATCACATTCTAGTACCACCTCACAATTCAAAGCCTTCAACAGCACAAAGAACAGTAATGATACTGAAATGGCATGCTGAACATTGTTGGGACTTGCTGGAAATCAATATAAACCTCTTTTTACTAAATATGACAAGACCAAACCTCGTATACACAGTCAGGACATTGTACAAAAGATTGGAACATTTATATCTATGCTATTCTCAGAGGATCAGAAGCTCCAGAGTTAGGCAGAACTGTGTCAGAATTCCCCCTCTGCCTCTTAATGACTGTAAGACCTCAAACAAGCTATAGACCTGCTCTGCTATTTAACTTCTCATTTGAAAAATAGGAATCATGGCTCCTAGAAGCATTAGCGTGCAGATAGAGAAAATGAATGTTAACATCCAGTACACAGTACATACACAATGAATCATACATTTTATTGTTATGTCATACACCAAATATTAATAAATCACTCAAAGTTTTGAAGTTTCTGATACCTGAATCACATCTCTATTATACAAGGGTTCTTGACCACGTGGAGAGTTTATGAACACAAGCCAGATTCCCAAAGTCCATGTTAGGGATTCTAAGTTAGTGGTCTGGGGTAAAGGCCATGACCCTGGACCCTTTGTTAAGTCCCGCAGTTGTACCTGCTGATTAGCTAGGTGTAGGGACACACGGATGAAGAATCCAGGTGAAAACGAAGTTCCAAAATTTGGTTTTCAGACAGACACAGATTTCTAGTTAGTGATCTGGGGTTATACGTTAGAGTTTAACCTTGATTAAGTCAGTGAGAAAGGTAATTATATTCATCAAAGTGACTTAATTCCTCTCAAAGAGCTCATTACTGTGTAAGTCCCTGTTCGTTAATATAATCATCTTTCTTAATGGTACTGGTCTGAAGACTAGCACACATGCCTCTCACTCACTTCATGGGAACTACACTAATCATTTTGAAATTTCCAGGAGAATGGCACAAACCTCATGTCCATCACTGGTACTATATTATTAGTGCTTTGTATGATTTTTAAGCACAATTATGACATTTCAGTATCATAACAAGAATATGAATTTTAAAACATTATCAGCTGTTGTCAGAACTCCTGCACATGCTATGCTGGGGGGGACATCAGATCTAGCTCTCAGTTCATATACTCTTCTCTAGATTTCTATTTTTCATTACCTTCCTCATCACTCCATGGTTAAAATGCTTCCTCTAATTCTGTCTTCTGGTTTTCCCAATTGCCATTCCCATTGAAAAGATCCCCATTTTGGACACACATCTGGAATGAATAAACTTTTATTCTGGATATCTCAGAATGCTCTGCAGACGTTCACATCCACATACTCTGAATGTGGTCAATGATAGAGGAATAGACAATCACTCCCTTTGGAGAAGGTTCAGGCTGTCATTCCAGGTCACAGGTTCCAAGACTGGATGTAAGATCCAAGCAGATCATATTTATAGAAATTATAAACTTTCATTATATGTTCATCTACATGGGACATCAAGTAAGTTCAATACATAAAAGAGAAAAAGTTTACTTTAAACATCTAGTTTCACTAAGTTCCTAAAATTTGGAAGAACATTTTTGGGTCCAAACATTTATGTTTCTAATTCCTGGTCTTTTTCCAATAAAGAACTGTTTTGGAAAATTTGAGTAAGACCTATTTAGTAGTTTTCAAATATACAGTGAGCCAAAACAAAAGTTAACGGGATGCAATAGGATGATTCAAAGCATATTTTTTAAAATGACATTTTGAGTGGAAACAATTTCTCACAGGGGAATACATTTTGTTTTTTAAGTGAAGAGCAGAGAATTTTCTTTTAAGGTGAGATATTAAGAGAGAAAACTCACATCTGAAAGCACAATATATGAGGCAGAACAACAAACTACTCTTATTCCAAATTAGCATTCAAGAATATGTAAATTATTTTTATCATCTACAAGTATTAGCATAAGTGGCTGTTCACTATCAGAAACATATTGCTCTTTACACAGAATATTATCAGCATTAGATCGATTATTGTATCCAGTAGAAATTTTCAGGAAGATTTACAGCAAATAAATATTCCAGATTTACACTTGAGCAATTTTCACTCAATTAAAAAACTTGGAGTACTTCTTGAACAAAGAGTTTTACATTTTTAATTTAAAGACGCAGCACACACAAAAAAGCACACACGCAATATAAGGTCTACTTGACAATCATATGTAAATGTCCAAAGATACTTAAGTGCTTCTTTTGGCTTCATTTCTCATTCATGATAAATGCCATATGATGTGAATTGCACGGGAAGTCCTGTGGGTTTGAGTTCCTTCCAAGTCGGTGCTATCACAATTGATCAAGGGTACCAGAGGACAGAAGTAGATGTGACACTTTTTTCACTTTTATCTCGAGACAGTACTTTTTAACATGTTGTAATACATTATAAATTACAAGAAAAGAAATATATATATATACACACTGTTTTTTTCATCACTCTTGATTCTACCAAATGAAGTATATAGGAAAACAGACCTAAGCCACTAGAATTATCACAGAAAGACTACAGAAGCTACTCGTATTTGTTTTTATTTCTTTTTTTAAATGACTGAAAAGTACATAAAATAACAGAAAAATACCCATGTTTTCATCAATAATTGAAAATGGGTACTATTTTCTCATGTTTGCTTTTTTATCCTCCCAACAAATACTACACATAAAGTTGAAGTCCTCTTTGACCACTACCCTTTCCCCCTCCCTTTCTCTACAGGCAACCACTAGCCTGAGTTTGATGGGCCACAGTCTGGCCCTCTGGGTTTCATGGCTCCAAACTTGGCCTTAAATTAGAGCCTTGGAGATCTTGCTCCACACAAATTGTGCAATTTTCGACCCCATGCAAGGGATGTGGGCTAGGCTCCAATTCTTTATGGTGATTCTTCCTCTTCATTGAGTGGAACGAATTCAGTCCCCCATTCGTTATAAGGTCCCACCCCCATATTTTCCCTGTTGGTCCCCCTCTGGTCCTTCACCCTGGCCAGCACCTCCTCCTCATCAGACACTAAAACCCAGCCCCTTTTGCCCTGATTAGTCCTGGCTTGCCAGTAGGCATGCAACATTAGCCCCCACTCTGATATATGTGCTCTCTCTTTTCTAGGCCCTGGCCGTTTTTTCTTTTTTCTTTTTCTTTTTCTTTTTCTTTTTCTTTTTCTTTTTCTTCTTTTTCTTTTTCTTCTTTTTCTTTTTCCTTCCTTCCTTCCTTCCTTCCTTCCTTCCTTCCTTCCTTCCTTCCTTCCTTCCTTTTCTCTCTCTCTCTCTCTCTCTCTCTCTCTCTCTCTCTCTCTCTCTCTCTCTCTCTCTCTCTCTCTCTCTCTCTCTCCTGAGCAAAATGGTTTGTTTTTGACATCTGTAAAAATAATTCTCTATGAATTGTTTTGTTTTGTTTTGGGAGTGTATCATATGGTTATAATACATCCTCCCACTCCATTATTGACCTAAAAGCCCCCTATTATCTAAAAAATTTAAATGGGTTTTAAAAAAATAAGCTTAGAAAGAAACAAAACATTTTAATTAAAAAATACAGAAAATATATTATACAACTACTATAGATAACACCATTCATTCATCACATAAATATTTATGGAGCATGTACCATGTGTCGAGGACTTAGCAACGAATAAAACAAGCAAAAATTTAAAAAAAAAAATCTCATTGCTTCTCTTTTAGTGGAAAAACATATAGAAGGGAGAAGGAGAAAGACAGAGACAAAATATGTAGGAAAAATAAAGTTGAGAACAAAATTGGAGAGTGCTGGGGATTGGAGACAGCTTTTCAATTTCAGATAAATTGGTTAGGAAAGCCTCGCTCTGAACGTAGAGAATGAGCACACCTGGCATGCGTCTCATGGAAAACCATTTCAGACATAAGGCAGCAAGTGCAAAAGCCCTCAGACAGAAGTGTGATGCTGTGTTAGAAAAACAGCAAGTGGCCAATATGACTGGAATAGAGAGACTTAGTAGAAGAGTAACAGGAGGTAAAATCAAAGAGTTAAAATGGACAGACTCTATCGAGCATTTAGGCCACTGTACAGACTTTGACTTGCACTCTGAATGAAATGGGAAACCAGTAGAGAATTTTGGGCACAGAAAACACATATGGTTTGACTTATATTCTACTATGATCACTCTGGCTGTTTTTTTGAGAATAGACAGTAGAAGGGCAAGTACAGAAGCACAGGACTGATTGTGTGGCCATTGCATCATCTGGGCGAGAGATGATGTTAGACCACCTGGAAGCAATGGAGGTGGTAAAACATAGATTCCAATATATTTTGAAAATAGATTCAAAGATTTGCTGATAGAGTAAATGGTGGGTATAAGAAAAAGAAAGGTCAAGAATAAAGTTTTTGACCTCAGCACCTGAAAAAATGAAATGGGTATTTAGTAAGTTGGGGAAGATAACAACAGGTTGAAGTTTGGCAAAGGAAATCAGGAACTCAGTTTGGAATGCATTAATTTTGAAATGACAGACAACCAAGTGGAGATTTTAAGTAAATAGATGAATATGAGAATTGGGAGTTGGAGAGAAGTTTTGAACTTGAGATTAAAAAAAGAAAGACAGAGAAATTTAGTGCGTAGACGGCATGAAAAACTAGGAGGCTGAACGAGATTACCAAGGATAATGTAGATTGAAAAAGATTGATAAAGACTGAGCCCTGGGACATTCCAACATTCAGAAACTAGAGACATGAAAAGGAACAAGCAAAGGAGACTGAGTAGGAGCAGCCAGCGATGTAGACAATAGTTTAGTGCTTACCAGACGGTAAGGGGGAAGGGAGTGATAGATGAGGGTAAAGGGCATCCAATATATGGTGATAGAAGAACTGACTCTGGGTGCTGAACACACAATGTGATATATAGATGATGTAATACAGAATTGTACACCTAAAACCTATGTAATTTTACTAACCATTATCACCCCAGTAAATTTTACTTAAAAAAAAAGAAGAAATCCAAAAGAAAGTAGTGTCTGAAAAGCAAAAAGAAAGTGTCTTTAAAAGCAGTAAGTGATCAGCCTTCTAACATATTACTAAGATGAAAACTAGGACTATAATATTAGATTTAGCAACATGGTATTCATTAATGACTTAATAAAAAATAGTTAGGGGATAATGTCAAAAACCTGTTTGGAGAAGGTTCTAGAGAGAATGTGCAAAGTGGAATAGCTAAAAGGAAGAAGGAGTATAGAAACTCAGTTTTAGAATGTTTATCTCTAAAGAGAGGTATATAACTGTGGATGTAGCTGAAGAGGAGGAATGAGGTTGGGGGTGGGGTGGGTGGAATTTCTTCCTTAATTCAGTGGATATGAAAGTTCTCTTCTGATAGAGTTCACAATCGTAAGATGTGGAAGTCCACCAGGATGGGGAAGGAGATCTTTGAAGTTTAAGAAGAGATTGAGAAACGTTGACTAGAAACAGTGAATGAATTTTAAATGAGAATAGTCCACGTGGTTGTAGTTATCTCTAGCTGTATTCATCTTGGAGACGATAGGTTCAGAACAGCCAAAGAGTTGAATATTTCAAGGGTAGGGTTTTACCAGATGAATAATATACTGTGAGAGCAGGGCAAACTTGACAGTGTGTTCAAGGAATGAACGTAATGGTGAACCATGGAATCTAAACTGTATAAGGAACAGGAAATAATAGAATGAGTTGGAATATTAGATGTGGTTGTTGGAAAACAGAATGTTTAAGGCTGATATTATGGACAGAAGATTGTTGGTAATGATAAGGTCTAGGCTGTGACCATGGGAGTGGGGACTGAGGTAGAACAAAGGAAACCTTCTTGGAGGAGAAGAGGTCAAGGAATTGAAATGCCAACATGTGGGGAAGATCATCTAGGTGAATGCTGAGGAAGAGTGAGTGACATGTGGATGACTGTCCCAAGGTTTGAGCAGTGCATGGCATAGGCTGATGGCGTAAGACTCAAAGCTGAGGGCTTGGGAGAGGAGGCTGAAAGAATGGTCTAGAACAGTGCTTCCCATACAATGTAGTGCATTGATGTCGGAATGTCCTGTATCTGCACTGCCCAGAATACAGTGACCACTAGCCACAAGTGGCGGCTGAGCACTCGAAATGTGGGTCGTGGAATTGAGGAACTGAATTTTTAATATCATTTAATTTTAATGAATTTAAATTTAAATGCCACATGTGACTAGTGGCTACCATAGTGGATAATGCAGCAATGAGAAGCAAGGAGGACATCTACCTTAGTGTTAGGCTCAATGTACCAGGATTATAGAGAAAAGAGTTAGTTCTTGAGAAGCCTCTGGAGGAAGCAGGATCATAAGAGAACTAGGTTTCAGTTAGAGAAAGACTGAGGATACAGATAATATTTTTTTTTAGGACTGACTGTGAATTCCAGAGGGCAGGGTGGAGGAATTTCAGGAGTTGGGGAGGCGGGATAAATAAGGAAAGAAAAATACATGTATGCATCATTCTCTATATGTGCATTATAATTTTTATGGCCTTCATTCCTTTTGAGGACAAGGTTCATATTTCATTGATTTCTTGTCCCTTAGAGAAGAAACAACCACAATGCCTTGCACAATGTCAGCATTTAATAGATACTTGTCAAATAAATTAAAGGTATTAAATCTCTGGCAGATGAGGGTATTCTTACTGATAGCCTCTAAAATAGAATCTAGACAATATTTATATTATACTTTACACTGATTGCCTAAGTGCCAAATGATAGATAGGATCGCAAATGCTCATCTAAGTTCAACTATGTCAACAAAAGGCAGCAGTTAACTCTTGGCAAACGATTTTTTTTAAAAAAGCAAATATCTAATGAGATTAAAAAAATAGTTACTAGGTATTAAACACTTCTTATGTGCTAGTTCCTATGCTTTACAGATATTATTTCATTTAATCCTCTTAGCAATCCTATGATAGGCATTAATATCCACATATTACAGAGGAGGTTATTGAAGCTTAATAGTGTAATCATCCTATAAAAAATCATATAGGTAATAACCATGAGAGCTAAGATTCAAAACTAGACTTTCTTTTTCACATGGCTGCCTAATGTTTCATAGATCACTAACTTGATGTTCCTATTTTTCATATGTTCTGTGGGCAGAGGAAAATGTATGAATAAAGGAAACAAATAAATGAAGAAGGTAACTTTTGTTCTGACTTTAGTTGGCCTTTACAATCATAGTAGTGATGAAATAAAAATAAATACACACTGGTCTGTGTTTGATGTTGGAAAGTGAAAAGGATTTTAGTGATTCAGATAAATCAATCAAATGCAATCAGTTTCCAATCACAGAAGAATAATTATCACTAACTTAAATAACTAAGAAATGATATTTGCAAGAAATTAAATGTAAGCTGAATTTTATATTCAATAAAAATCATTGCATGAATAGATCACATCTTATAGTTACATTTTGCAGACACTTTTGTAAGCATATTTCCTTGTTGTAAGAAATTTTAAAACTGCAAAGGAAAATAAAAGGTAAACTTTTATTGAGTGCCCACTATATGCTTCTAACATTGGGCTGGTGACTTTTGTCACAATTTGCCACTAGCAAGTGAAGCTCAACAACATTTTCTAGGTCAGAAATTAATAGGTCTCAGAGTGTGGACTTAAATTCAAAATCTATAATCCAAAAGTCTTCTCCATTGAAATACAGTTTAAAAAACCTTAATGCAGAAGGATAAAGAACGAGCATGTTCAAGGATGTTCTCATGTCTCAATTTGACATTTTCAATTTATGGCTGATGCATTTGACATGTAATGAATTATAATTTGCTTCATTGAGATATCTGCTGGCAATCTGTAAAGTTCTAGGGAATGTGAGTGATTTCCTGCAAAGAACTTTTTACTCTTCAGCGTACCCAGAGCCTAATACAGTGCCTGGCATGTGGAAAGCACTAGTATATTGAATGGATGAGAACATTAGAAAGATCTCATTCCCTGAGTTTGGTGATATAAAACCAAGTTTTCTGTTCTTGTTCTGCCAGTTACCTTTTTTAACTTTCTATTATTTTGTTTTCTACTATTTCTTTCCATTTCACCTTCTGTAAAATAAGGGTGACTTGGACAGATGGTCCTTTCCAGTTCCAAAGTACCATCTTTGATTCTACATGCTGGTTGGATAATTAAGGAACTTAAAGACCCTCAGCCTGGACTTCAAAGATACAGAAGATGAAGACCTATTTGGTTGGGGATTTAACAACACAAAAATCTTACTTATGACAGAAATTACTTCCAACATTCCTGAGTTTAATTTGCAATCACGATGTTTACTCAAAGTGAATATTTGGGAGAATCTAAGAAAACTGATATTTTTTTCCTATCTTAAGTTTTACCCTTAGTTCAAGAATGAGGATGAAGTGAGAGATATGAACATATAAAACCTAAAATGAAATTTGATTCCAAAGTAATTTATTTCTAAAGCATTTATAGTTTTCCTCCCTACTGGGCAGTTTTTGTGATGTGTATAATTTCCTTTGCCCCCAACTAAGGAATAGTTTTGCTTTGTAATAATTATTTTGATTCATTACTGTCATGCTCCTCCACCCACGCCACCCCCAGAGAGGCCACCTAGCCACACATGCAGGCTTCTTCCAGTCAATCTCTACTATTATTTCGTTATTCTTTTCTCCATTAAGCACCATCTGCATTTATCTTTTTTATGTACCTATTTATTGTTTTCTTACCTCTCCCACCACTTACATAAAGCTTTCCAAAGGTCAGAGTCTATGCAGTCTTTTATTCCTCGCTGGATTTCCAACACTAAGATAAGCACCTACCCTTTATTAGGTTCTAAATAAATATTTCATGGAGTGAATGAGTGAATGAATTTCTCAAGAGAAGTAGCCTTATTTATCTTTGAATTCTGGTGCCCGACAAAGTAACATGACACATGGTAAGCACCCAATAAATGCTTGTTACCTGAAAATGTCACATAGGAAATAATCCTCAGAGTAATTTTGGATAAAGATAAGCATATATGTTCACCAAAGAAATAATACAATGTTTTTTTTGGAAGTTTTAAAAAATATTTTTCTAGAAAAAAAATAATTGATTTTATTGAAGCAAAATACTTTTATCAGTAAGGAGGAGCTAAGAGAAAAAAAATTAAGTTCCGCATGACTATCCTCACAATATAAACAATTTTGCATTTGGTAAAATACAAATTGTATTTATAGATTATCTTGAGTGTCACTCTTCTAGTTTTTTTTGATAATAACAACTTTTATTGATCACAAAGTATGTGCTGGATACCACTGGGTATCTTACATACATTATATAGAATTATTTCATTTAATCATAAAAACTCTTCAAGGTGAATATAATTAACCTCAGTATGTAGCTCAAAGAAGTAACATGGTCAAGGTCACAGAAATAGGGTGAGCTTGGACTCCAACTCAGGTCCCCTCATGCCACAGGAAGTCCACGCTTCAAAGAGTCAGATCCTCAGAGTTCTATACATTCCACACAATCTGATTTCTGAAGTTTTTCTTAAAAAGTGTGCTGTTGCATCTCCCTACCACTAAGTAGATGAATGGCTAAACTGGGCATAAAGCAATCTAAAGGGGAAGTTCCAAATGAACATAGGGACAATTTTTAGTTGGCAATCACTGCCACTTTCCCTTCTATCTTGTGATGTGTATAATTTCCTTTGCCCCCAATTAAGGAATAGCTTTGCTTTGTTATAATTATTTTGATTCATTACTGTCCCGCTTCTCCACCCACGCCACCCCCAGAGAGGCCACCTAACCACATAAGCAGGTTTCTTGAATACTGTTTACAATCACTGTATTCAAGGACTGGACACCTTTCCTAGATTTCAAAGGTCTTTCTGACCTATCATAGACCTGCTCACGATTCCAACTGCTCCCTATGTGCTACCAGTGACCCCCAGACCCAGCCTCACACCATCGTGCCAAAACTCCATCCCAACTTTATAAGCCCTGAAGAAATGCTCAAAGTTGAACTTGGCATCCTCACCAATAACCTGCCACAGTCCCTATTTTTCATACTATGGTACAATTAGTCATTAAAGCTAAAAACATTGATAGTTTTTGACACTGTCCTATCTTTATGTGACAACATTTGATCAAGTCACTGAGCCCAATTCATTCTACTTCCTAGATATGCCATTTATTTACTCAAAACCGGGACATATTTACAGAGCACTTACTCTGTGTCCAAGATGCTGCCCTGGTCATCTCTGTCTGCCCTTGGCTGCATCCCCACTGCCCCTGCTCAGATCAAGGCCTTATCACCACTTCCTTCAATGTGTAAAGTACCATCCCAGCTTGCGTGCAAGCTTTCAGTTTCCTGACACACCCCATGCATTTTTCCACTGTCACAAATATTATCTTCCTAAAATATGAATCTAATATTATAACTATTGGCTTGAGAGCATCCCCCTCTCCCTTGGAGTCCATAAAGGTTATGTCTTAGAACAGCATTCAAAGTCCATTATACTTTGGTTCCAACCTTCTTTCCTGGCTCATCTTCTGTCCCCCACCCTCCTTTGCACAAGCTTCTCTAAAAGGTCAGCGCTTTCCGAAAAACACCACACACTTGCCTGTGTGCTTCTTTGCAAATGTTGTATAATCTCTAGCAGCAATTTCTTTTCCTCTTCCCTTTGCCTTAGACTTCAAGATTTATTTCAAATATTGCCTTCACTGTGAAGCCTGCTCAGATGTTCCCAGGAGGACTGGGTCATACTTTTCATTATACTGTCAAAAGAAGGGTGTCTCACTAAGGCATTTATTACTGAGGGAGTGAATATACAAACAGACCATGGCCAGACTAGACGTGAAAATAGAACTTTGACCTGCAACCTGGCCAGAATATCAACCCCCTTATCTACAATGCATAGTCCAGTTCGCAAGCCTGCTACAAGTCAGATTTGTAGGAAGTCAGACTGCTATCTCCAACAATAATTAAAGAAAGTAAACAATTACTTCTCTACCAACCAGCCCAAAATATCTCCAGGACTTGATTAATAACCGATAGCGTCCTTAACTTTTGTCCCCACTTCTAACATAGGAACAACTAGAGAAAGTCAAATTTGTACCCCTAACCAATTACAGAAGATGCTCTGCTTCTAATTTGCTGGGCTTCACATCCTAATAGCCTCCATTCAGGACATACCTGAAGCCTTCCCTTTTATTCCACTATAAAGCTTTCTTACTCTTCTGCGTGTCTTTGACTCTCTGCCAAAATGTAATTCATTCCCTTGGTATATAGCAAGCTCTGAATAAATAGCCTTTGCTTTTCTCATTTGGTGGGTCTTCATTTGTTTCTACTTTGCCTAGCCAGGACCTGCCACATAAAATTACTCAATAAATGATTTGTTGTTGTTATGCTTGGTTTTGTTTGATGACTACTGCCATCACAGGATGCTTTTCACAACAATCCAACTTTCTTGTCACAAATTTGTAAATAATAATTCCTTATTATCCAGTTAAAATCTGTAGAATCTGTAGTGATGTCCCCTCTCCAATTCCTGACATTGATAATTTCTGTCTTCTTTCTTTCAGCTATATGTTTATCTAACTTCTATCAACTTAGCTAGATACTTGTATTTATCAATTTTATTGATGTCAAAGATCCAGCTTTGGGTTTCATGAATTATTAATTTTCTCAGTGTTTCTTTTGTGTTTTTTTTATTTCTGATCTTTTTTATTTTTTTTTTTATTCTACTTTCTTTAGGTTTACTTTTTCTTCTTTTCTAGCACCTTATGGTGGAGACTGTAATAAACTTAGATCATTTATGGTTGATACACTTTTTTCCTAATGTAGGTATTTAGTTAGATAATTTTGAGGCTTGTTTTTAAGTTTTGTTCGGGCAGGTCTAGAGGAACCTTTATTCCAGGAATAATGCAGTCTACTAGTAAAGTGTAGCCCTTCTGGAGCCTTTGTGGCATTCTCCAAGTGAGCAATAAAGCCTCTCCACTCTATCTGGTGGTAATGCAAATTATTCCCAGGCTTGTGTGAGTTGTGGAAACCTGTTAAGCTCACAACTTCTTAGCTGTTCCTTGCTCAACCTTATCAATTTTCACCCTATGCATGCATGTCTTAATGTTTTTTAAAGACTCATGGGATCCCCTCTGCATATTTCTGGGGCTCTTCTTTGTAGCTTCCTACTCTGCAGAGCTCTGCCTCACCATTTACAGATACTTCATATTTCCTAAACATCAAGCTCTATTTCCTTAACTATGTAAGAAAACTGTTCCTTTTTTGAAATCTCTCTCTGTTCTGTAGTGTGGAATGTGCCTCCAGGAAGAAATCTTATGTACCTCACCTCATTTGTTTCCCTCACCCTTAAGATTCACAGTCCTGTGCTGTTATCCAATCTCTGAAAATAGTAATAATATTATGTTATAATGTAATAAATATTATAATAAAACAATATTGAATATAATATGCATATTATGTATATTAGTACATATTTCTAATTTGAGACTGAATATAAGTAATTTCTAAAACAAATCATTAATATTTTGTGGTGGAAATTGTTTTTCTTATAGTTGCAAGTTAATTGTGTTCAACTATCTTGTGACATCATTTAAAAAACATAATAATTTGAGCCACTTAATTTCCTGTAAGTTAGGTCACTCCGTCTTTAAATTTTAAAAGTCCTTCCTATTTGGAAGCAGTCTGATAAACCTAATCAGTATATGTATATGAACACATTAGAGCTACACTCCATGCTCTGATCATTAAAATCATTTGTATGATAGAAATCACCAGTCTTGATCCCTGCCTCCATCCAACTGTGAAATGGGTTTGACTAACAAAACTCACAGAACAAATTCTGTTTATCCACAGATAAACAAAGGTGAGTAAAATATAAAATTTTTCTTTAGAAATTACTTTCTGACTATAAAATTAATACGTTTATTGTAGAAAATTTGAGATGTAAAATATAATGGTGATAATAAAAATACCATAAATGCTATAATATTAATATTTTTTATGTATACACATCTAGTGTCATATACTTCCAACCCCAACCACCTTTTGGAAAAAAGTTGTCAAAATAACTTTCTTTTTTAAAAAAATCTTTCCATTATGGAGGCCTTCCCTGACTCCAACAAGTGACCTCAGCTTTTCCATGCTTAAGCCAAGCTTTGCAATTTGCTTCTGGAAATGTAGTTAGGTCTCAAGAGTTCATGTGTACTTGCTAATTCGTTTTTTTTTTTTTTTAATTTTTTTTGCAGGGACAGATGCTCCCGCAGTCTATCTATGTGGTTCATTCTACTAATAACATTCTGTGGAATATATTTCAATCCCTCATCATTTTTGCGTACTGAAAATATCATATAATAACCAAGGTTGTAATTTATGTTTACAATTGAGATACTTATAACATTCTCACATTGGCATCATAAAAATATTAAATCCTTAACTGCAGTTCAACTTGCATTTTTATTTCTTGTCACCATCCTGCCTACTTCTCAGTGGAGGCATTAATGAGCAGTGAAATAGCCAGAAGACAGAAAAAAAAGCAAAGAACTTGGATAGCACGTACAATGTATTAAAAAGTAAAACATAATTTAATTTTTATTCCAAGCTATCATAATTTGTATTTGCAACAGGTGAACTTTATTCTCTTTTCTAATAGAGTTGCCTCCCTGCAAATACTATTTACAAGTCTATTAGCCAACTTTTCATAATTGTCATTACATTTATGACATTCATAAGTGTCACTGAGAAACACAGTAAGTATATGCCTGTTTCACCATGGACAAAAATCATTAAATGATCTTGGAACAAGTACATATTTTATACCAGACACAAAATACAGCAATATAGGTAGTCCCCCAATTAACAGTCAGCCACTTTCTCAGGGATGGAAAACTCTTTTTACCCCTGGCCTCTGCTCCCTCCTTGTCCTAACAGGCAGACCTATTTCATTCAGACCTACTACCTCTGCTTTGCCCAGTTCCCAAAATGGATCCCGACTTAGACTTTGGGGATTAATCACCACCAAATCATCAGCATGGCGCTCAACATCATTTCACCCTTCCAGGTATCATGCATCGCAAAAAGACATTTTGGTCAATGACAGACTGCAAGGACGAGGGTGATTGATACACCAGATAGCCTAGGTGTGTACTGGGCTATACCGTCTAGGTTTGTGTAAGTGCATTCTGTGATGTTTGCACAACAAAATCGCTTAATGATGAGTTTCTCATACGTATCCCGGTCATTAAGTTATGCATGACTATAGTCTCATGCCTCTGTCCTGACAACCAGATTCTTCCTTGTTCCTGAGCTTCAATTCTCACCTTGTGCCCCACGTCTGACAGCTATTAGGTTGGTGCAAAAGTAATTGTGCTTTTTGCAATTATTTTTAACCTTTTAAACTGCAATTACTTTTGCACCAACCTAATAGATTGCTATCTTATTTCTGTGTATGACTGAGTCCCTGTCTTTGAGCTCTGCCTCCTGCCTTATCTTCCCCAGGACCTGTCTTCCCTTGAAACCCACATGGTGGCTGAGACCCTGTTTCATGCTCGCAAACTTGAAAATAGCTTCCCTTTGTAATTTCTTAGCCCCCGTTCTGCACAATCTAGTTTTTTCGAAAGACGACCATATTTCACTCTGAACACATACGCATGTTACTTTCTCTATACTCTTTGAGATGCTATTAATATATTCTGCTAAGTGACTCCCAGTTTCCCATATTCCAAAGCTAGGTCCACCCTCCCCAACACATCCCCTCTATTTTCGTGCCCTATGTGGCCAGCCAAGTTCCAGATTTCAGCCTCTCAGGCTGTACTCTAGAAGGCTCCTTATGAGTATGTGCTGAGAGAAAAAAAATGGTGTACCTCTGAAATTTTATACTCAAGACTTAATTTCTCTAGGAATCCCATTCAGGACAACTGCTAAATATTAGGACGTTGCTTTCCCTAATACAAATGTAAATATGTATTGTCATGACCTGAATGTTCTTTCTGGAGTCCACAACTATGCTACTGCTTCCTCTGAGGAGCTGGGTGAGTTTCCTGAGGTGACCTTCAGATGTACTTTACCAGAGAAAAGTATTATAAAACATTATTATGTACCATTGACATAGCACCATTCTTCCTATCCTGAATCATATACTACGTAAAACTGGAATTTTTAATAAGGCCCAAGAATGTAACCATCATTTAAAATATTCTGTCAATGGAATATCATTTTGATTTCCAAAAAACCCAATTCAAAACTTGCTTTGGTACCTAACATTCATGATATAAGAAACTTTCCAATTCTGCTTCTTAGGTAGCCAAAGTTATTTCAACAGTAATACCTGTGTATGTATACTGTTTTAAAACTTGTAATTAAACATTATAAGTGAAAGCACGGACTCCCATGTAAGCAGACATGAAATGGTTAATTTGAATTTTGGTTTTTGTTATTAGAGGCAAGTTATCTTGCAATCCATGTGCTTTAATTCTCCCATTGGGGCAGAGGACATAATTATTGAGTGAAGTATTCTAAGTAATGAGGAAGAAAATTTTGATTTAGCTTTCAATCTGGAAAACCTCTTTCCACCAAAGTCAAGGATGGTACTCCCTATTTATTATCCTTATTTCACAAATGAGAAACAGAAATATTGGAACCAGAAAAAAAAATGGACACAAACTTAGTGCTTCACACAATATTTATACTTTACTATAGTGCAAATCATTAAAACAACCAATTTAAGCAAAATTAAAATGCAAAAAAAAAAATAATAATTCAAACCAGAGGAGAATTCTTAATAACCTCAGAATAGGAAGACTATCTATGAATGAAAACAAACCCAGAAGCTATAAGTGAAAAAAACTGATTAATGTAATCATATAAAAATATACATTTTAAATTACTACATAGCAAAAAAAAAAGAGAGAGCGAGAGAGAGAAACATTAAAAAGTCAAAAAAACAAGTCACACACTGGGAGTAAATATGTGCCACTCACATTCCAAAATTGAGCTTTTTTCTTTAGAAGTTCTTTAAAGATCTTCAACGTATAAACAAGGGGGGGGGGGGAAAGAACAAGCCCAATATAAACAGGGACAAAAATTAAAAACAATTAGATCACAGTAAAGTGAATGCAGATGATATTAAGTGTATAAAAAGAGGCCCAACCTCATTCACAATCAGAGAAATAGAAATTAAAAAGTACACATGCAAACCATTTTGTACCTACAAGCTGGCAAGTATCAAAGAGTAGATAATCTAATGCATTGCCAAGGGTTTGGAGAAGCAGGCGCTCTTATTTTTGGAGTGGGAGCTAATTGGTAAAGCCCTTGGGGAGGATAATTAGTATCTATCAATACTTAAAATGTATAAGAATTTTACACCCGGGTGAGAAATGATGAACATGCAGAGATATTTACTGCAGCTTTGTCTGTAGTAAAACAAGAGATAGGAAACAACATAGGTAGGTAACTGCTTCAATAAATATAATGCAATACTAAGCAGCCATTACAAAACAAGACAGGTCTATATGTGCAACTATAGAAGTCCTCCAAGATACACTGTAAATTGAAAAAAGCGAGTACAGAACAATGCATATGATATTTTATTATTTGTGGAAGTGCAAAAAAGTATGATGCATATATTTGTAAATACATATAATACCTTTGGGAGACGACACAAGAAACCAGTAAACATAACTGCATTCCAGGAATTGCCAAGAAAACAGAAAAAGGAGGGAATCTTATTTTTTAACCACATACCTTTTCACCTTTTAAATTTTGTACCACATCTGTGTATTAACTATTCCAAAAATTGCAGAAAATCTGTGCAGTTGTTATTGAATAGAGGTATCTGAATCATTTGCAACTATTATCTTGGGGCCTAGAGTAAAGACAAATGAAGTAGCATCCTTGATAAGTTTTCTCCAAAAAGCTCTTTGTTTGGCTGTGATAACTCATGAACTCAGAGGCTGCTGTGTGCAGAATAAGACATCCATAACTTTGTCTTAGCCCCAGGTCTACACCTTGTGAAGTTGGCCCATACAAATTATGATAGTTTTAAAATGCGCCCATAAATTCTTTGATATGCTTTCTTTCAGGTAGAGCTTAATTTCCCTCACCTTGAGTGTGGGCTGGATTTAGTGTCTTGCTTCTAATGAATAGAATAGGACAGAAGTGATGGCGTATCACTTCCAAGACTAGGTTACAATAAACATTGTACTGTATTTTGCCATGGATAATGTGCACTGTTTTGCCCAAATTTGTGAGGGGATAAATACGGATGTGCATTACACATGGGTAGTATTAATTCTGTACCTATATAAATGTTTTTAATTCGTTTATTTATACTTATGAGTTAAAAGTGTAACTCTAGAAATCAATAACGATATCCATGTATAAAATAATACCCTGGAAGACAATAATCAGTTTTCTTGAACTTACGAAGCACTCGCAACGATGAAGAGTTATGATGTGTAAATATTATAAAGTTGTTACAGGTTCATAAAATTTCTTGTACCTTGTATCTCTTCTTGTGTTTTGTAATATATGCATTACATAAAATTTCTTGTCCCGTAATATGTTAAAAAATAAATGCTAAAATTCCTTTATAACACAAAAAAACAAGTACCTAAATGTAAACAAATAAAAATTTGAATTAAAAAATTAAAACTCGATTTTTTTGCCCTGAAAGTTCGGGCCAAGAACATGGGTGCATATTATACATGGAAAAATACTGTTGTTTCTTTCTCTCTCTCTCTCTCTCTCTCTCTCTCTCTCTCTCTCTCTCTCTCTCTCGTCACTTTTCTCTGAGGAAAGGCAGTCTCATGACATGAGGAGAGTTCCATGGTGTGAGGAACTGAGGTCCCCAGCCAACAGCCATACGGGAACCATCTTAGAAATGGAGCCTCCAAGCCCAGCTGAGCCTTCAAACAATTGCAGGCCCAGTAGATGCCTTGATTGCAACTCCATAAAACACCCTGAGCCAAAATCACCCAACTAAGCCATTTTCGAATACACGACTCTCATAAACTGTGTGAGATAATTTAATGTTTGTTGTTTTAAACTGCTAAATTTTGGTATAACTTATTCTGCTGCAATGGGTAGATAATGAACATACCTTTTGCTCGCCCCCACCTCCCATGTGTCGAAGGCCTAGGAGATGTGAGAGGCACATGCCATTTGTCCTGTAAGTAATGGTGACCTATGGGGACACTGTGAGCAGATCACTGTCCTGTTTATACGACACTAACTACCATAGAAGTGATTATTAATTAGATATGCATATATAATTTATACATGCATAATTTAAGAAATTCTCATTCTTACACCATCACCACCTCTCCCACCCCTCACCACACAGGCACTGCTTGCTCTTCTGTTTGGTCCAGGGACAATGAACTCAGGTAGCCTCCACAGCAACAAATGAGAGAAGTGGAAGAGTTCAAGAAAGCTGATAATAATCACTATAGGTTCTGGCAAAAGAGGGAAAAAACATGTCCAAATATTCCTTCCACAATTCTCAAATTACTACATAGTAACTTTTCTCATAACCTGCTGACTTGAACATATCTAGTTGATTTCTTTCAGGATACTTCCCATCATTTACATCTTCCTTCTCCCAACACAGGAGGTAGAACACGCTCTGGCTTTCAGGTAAGAGCTGAAAATGTAGGAGGATTCAGGGCTGATATAACATTGCAACATCAACAAAGAAAAAGGATGCCAGCATAACTAGCTATTTTTTTTTTCTAAACTGCATGCTTTTTAAATATATGTAAATTTTGTTCCAAAAATGTTACCATACACATTTTGGCGTCCACAGTCAACAGAGTATGTAGCATTCAACATTTTATTTTATATGGCCGTTCTCTCTCACTCTCTCTCTCTCTCTCCCTCTCACCATACTCGCCCCCCATCCCATGATTTGGTGGTATTAGTTCTGAAAACTTCTTAGTCTCTCAATGGACTGCACTTTTAAAAGATTATAGAAGTTTTTTCAAAGGTCAAAACTGAAATGTTGTCATTTCACACTACTAAGGGCCATTTTCAAATACTCACGAAAGCATGGAACTTTAAAATCATTCCCTTTGACATGCACATGTCTCTGCTATTTTCTCAGTTTGCTTACTACTAGACAAACAATAGTGCCTAGGTATTATTTCTGTTGAGACTCATACATCATAGTTTGTCCTTTGGCCCAGTTGCTATTTTACCTCACAAAAGGAAACCAGCAACCTCAGTCCTACCATCTAGTGAAATCTAAACTCACATATGAGCCAATGGAGCTCATATCCAAAGTACCAGAGGTGAGACTATACCCATCTAGCCACCCAGCTATCACAGCCTTTCATCCACCATGCTTATTGGGCTCTCACATAGGTTCTGGATCTAATATACAATTTCACTACCGAGACCATCAATCTTGTTTTGAACCCTTCCCTGCATGGCTGGGAACTGACTCCCTAAGCCAAGACGACCATGCCTATTTCTGCTTATCTGGCATTCCTCTCCTGGACATTTCTTCCTCCTATTAGCTTAGGTTCTAACGCTTGTGCAAATTATACTCTTTGGACAGCCTGCTTTGAGCTGCAACATAGCAGAGGCGCAAGCTCTGAGGGTAATCCAGAGATGTAGCTCTTGAGCCCCCAGATCTGGTTTTCTCCCTACCCATCTTCCTTATCTACAACAGCTCTGTGATTGAGTTCCCAGAATGCTTTGTAGTGATCCTTCCATGCAGAGGTGAGCCACAAACATGTAGTTGTTTCTCCCTATTGTCACAGCAGAAAAACACACACCAGTTCTTCAGAAGTTTCGTTAAATAAAGGGATTTTTGAAACAGAGGAAGAAGGACAGGGGAATAAAAGTGATTATGAGTAGTACACATTCTCATTTCACAAAATTGTTGAACAGTGAGACAACACAAAACAATGTAAGCCCTCTACTACCACCCCCCCAAAAAAAAATATGTTAAGGAGAAGCCAAAGCATGTCTACATGTGAGCTGATTATTTTAATGTTTTTCATATTCACACTTCCAAGTATCATCAAGAGGAATCATAAATTATGCATAGCTAATTAATAATCACTTCTATGGTAGTTGTCATGTCAGCAGGACAGTGATCTGCATGCATCTGCTCACAATGTTCCCATAGGTCATCATTACTCACAGGACAAATGGCAAGTATCTCTGCATGTCCCCTTGGCCTTTGACAGCTTCTGACTCATCTTTTCTGCATTCACACCGTCCCATTCCACCAGACCCTACGCTCTTATACACAGATGATTTGTAATTCTTGAAAGGTGCCATCCTCTCTCTGCCTCTCCGGCTTTGCACACTCTGTACTTTCCAAAACTCTCATTCTTACACCATCACCACCTCTCCCACCCCTCACCTCATTTAGCTGGGGAATTCTCCGTCATTCTTCAAGGCTCAGCTTATGAATCACATCCTTGGCTGAGGCTTTCCTGACACTTCACACTCTGACCAAAAAGTGTCGAACATTCCCTTCATATCACTTTTGTGCCTGCTACATCCCTTTAAGTACATACCTGCTTCTATTTTAGGCAGTGAGACTATTTCCTGAAGTCAAAGCTCACATCTCACTCTTGTTGGTAGCTCTACAACCAAAAATAGTGACTGGCACATAGGAAGTGTTCAATAGGCATTTAGTCAAAGGCTGGGTGGGTGGGTGGATGGATGGATGGATGGATGGATGGTAAGGAATAAGAATTTGTCAGGGTGTCCCAAAGTAGCAGATACTGTGCTAGGTTCTATATAAATGCCATTTAAATATATATTCTCAACAAGAAAATAAGGAAACTGTGGCTCAGAGTTACATGTATCCAGTAACATGTTCAAGTTCACACATTTGCAAGCAGTAGAGTTCGAATAATTCAGAACTAGGTCTGTTTTCACCAAAAATCCCATCACGGTCTTTTCATGTGACCATAATATTTATTCTACTGTATAGTATAAACATGACAGAAATATTTAACAGGATATTTTAAAACAAAAATATTCTGAGAAAAAGCAATTTAGGGAGCTACCATGGCTTAAAGGAAATGGTTACTACTTAAATACCTTTGCTTTGCATCTATTTACATCCATAACCTACAAAACTACAACGTGGTCTCCTGCAGTACTTACCTGTCAGGAGTTCACACTTGACTAATCTATCGTCTTCTCTCTCACAACAAATGAGTGTGGGCCTGGTAGCCAAGAACACATAGGTTACTATTTTTTAAATCAGGTTTGTTTGTTTTAACCCAAACTGATGGTCTATGGGGCCATCAACTCTGTATGAACTGTGGACATGGTGAGGCTGGGGAGAGAAAGTGCTGCCTCGTTTCCAAGCCTGCGGAGCTACACGTGACAGTCCGCCACCTGAAGCCAGGTCTGAGAAGTAAGCCAGTGGGCACCATTCTCTTTCAGATGCAAAACCCTTTTAGCTATGACAAGCTGGAGGGCCATGAAGCCGTGGTCAACTGCACTGCAATTTGTTTCTGAGATGACAAAGAACAGAAAGTACAAAGCGGGCAAGGTTGGCGACCACAGGCAGAGGCGCTGGGCGATCCCAGCATTGCCGGGAGCCTGGACCGGGTCGTGTAACCCCTTTGCTTGAAAGCCCTCAATCAGGCAGGACCTCGGAGGCCTAGAACTGTAATTTCAAACCACAAAAGAAAACAGAACCCTCTCAAACTTTTATTTTGCTGAGGAAGCGGATGATTTAAATAAGTCTGCTTGACACATGCCTATCTGACTTCCTAGCTCCCGTAGGTTTCCTGCAAGTCAGCTATAGAGCTATTCCCCACTTGTTCTGACAGGATTTATGCATTCTCCATCTGGTATTCAGCAAGCATATTTTTCTTCCTTTTTCATTGAACTTCTGCCCGTACACACATACAGGGTCTCATTTTAATAGCGGGATTATTCCCTGTGTATTTAAATACACAGGAAACAGGAAATCATCTAAAAGAACACAGTGATCTCATGGTTATATCACTTTTCCCCACAAGCCCATTAGAGACAAAGACAAGATTCTGGAACTTATAGCTTAAGAGTTTCTCAACCTGAGAGGATAACTGACCTTAAGTTCCCTCTTCTGGTTCTTAACATAGTACAAATTAAGAAAATGAAATAGCACATTTATTCCAAGACACGGGAAAAGAAAAGGATAATTTTTTTTCCCCAAAAAATAAGCCTGTATTCAGCCGTTGGAAATGTAAGAAGGCACTGTCATGCATGGTTGGCTCACTAAAGAAGGAGTCAGAGGATCCAAGGAGAGCCCTGTACTGGGGAAGCAGGGAAGGTCCTTAGATATTCAAACATAGCTCACAGTGGGCCACCAGTTCTCTTAAAGATGTATGTGGAATGTATAAACCTGTATTTAATAAGCACTAACATGTCTTCACCATGATCTGTTTAAGCTTCACAAAAGCCATATGGTATTATTAGCTCCATTTTACAGATGAGGAAACTGAGCCTGGACTCCTAAAGACTCAATGTATTGCAAGGAGGAGCATTTCTCCCAGTTAGAAATTCTCTCCACGGGATGGGGTTTCCTAGGATGTTCTCACACTAGCCCCTGGGAAACGCTTGAGAACACAACTCTTCTTGTAGCACACTGTGAACGGACCTTCCGGGCTCCACACGCAACTCTATCAGGATAGAGACCAAAGATGCTCAAAGTGAAGGCTCTGAAAAATGGCAGTTCTAGAAGTCCATCAAAAAATAAAGAAATTACGTACTCTACACTTTGATGTATTTTGTTACTTTAAACATTGCTATCTCTTTCTGATACCTAGGCCAACCTTCTCTGTTAACTTGCATGTTTGCTTAATCCGAATATTATATTCCCCAATCAGGCCCGAGTATAAAACATTTGTGAAAGTAGGAGGCCTTTGTTCTGCCCCTGGAACAATTCCCCTACTCACAACTCTTGAGTGACACCCAGGGGTTCCCTCACCATCTTTGCGTGAGACATTTTACTAGTTCTTACTCCACTCCTTTTCTATGATCTCCCTTCCCACTCATCTAAAACCATCACCATCATAGCCTGGTTCACATCTTCCCCAAAGGCTGCATTATTGGCCCCATGTGGATTTTTAGCTCTTTACCCTCTAAACCAGTCTATGTCACCTTGGAACCATATAACCTCACACCTAGTCTCAACACGTGTTAACTCATCTCTAGTCAGTGGCCGTATAACAGTCTTTGTCTCCCTAACCTTATGACAATGCTTTGCAGAGTAGAACAGCACGACTCCCTATTTTCAACCTTGAAACTGAGTGTGCTTACAGTCACACAGATCGGCTGGTGTGTAGGAACCAGTGCCTGCTTGGGACAGCCGGTTGTGAGTGTTGTGTGGCACATGTCTTCACAGCTCAGTTCCTAATGACATCATATTGGTAGCTTGACCTTGGCCATTTGGGGACTCAAAGTGTGGTTCTCAGACCAGCAGCATCAACATCTCTTGGGAGCTTGTTAGAAATATGAAGTTCAGCACCTCACCTCATGCCTCCCAAATCAGATCTTTGCTTTTCTTTTTCTTTTTTTAACAAGAGCATCAGGTGATTTGTTTGCATCACCTTAAAAGGTGAGACAAAGAACTTCTAAAATTGCCTCTTAAAATCTAGAATTGATTCATTATACAAACATGTTTCAACATGTTTGTTACATTGACTGAAATCCACAAGGTGAAACTGTTTCAGGTCTCAAGGCTACTTGCCAAAGGACTAAAATGCATTTGTCTTATTTACATAGTTATTGTTGTAAAACTGAAGAATTTGTTTTTAAAAGTTTAAAATGGGACGATGTCCAATAGCTGGAAGAAATTCTGGATTTTTAATACTAGATTAAGAATACACCAAACTAATAAAGGAAATTAATAGGATTTTCAGATATGTGAAGTGGCAAAGCTTTGGGAAGAGGCACAGAGAACCTTATTTTCTTTTCACATTCAACTGTGATGGACTTACGTAACCTAACATATGCACAAATTAAAGAAATTTTGAAACCATGGGCTAATAGTAAGAAGGCAGCTATAGCATCTCGTTATCAATTGCTTCTCCAGTACAGTAATATGACAGCAAAAGATCCTGTGTAAAATTCTGGGTAAGATATTAAGAGTAACCCCAGAAGCACACATGAAACTTGCAACACTGAATTCCAATCTACAGTAACAGAAGTTTCTGAAAAGCTGCATATTTGTGAAAGAATACTAGATTATGAGAACATGAACTTTAGGGTAAAACTGCTTGAGTTCAAATCCCAGTTCATGCAGCTACTTACAAGCTGCCTGATCCTAGGCAAGTGACTCTGTACCTCTCAGTTCCTTACCTATAAAATGGAAGCGTAGGAGTATTACCTACTTCCTTGCATCTGACGGTTGTAACAACCACATCCTCTGGTTGCCTGTGGCTACCATACTGACTCTGGAGCCAGATAATCTCCTTCGAATCTTGGCCCTAACACTAAAGGTGTGTGACCTTCGGCAAGTTTCCTCATTGTAAATGGTGATAGAGTGACTAAGTCAATCTGTGTACAATCTATGAGTGCCCTAGCCCAAAGGAAGAGCTCTGTGAGAATATTACCAGAGAGTTAGATTTAAAAAGTGTGTGCTGGGTTTTTTTGGGGTTTTTTTTCCATTGTTTTTTTGTTTTGTTTTTTGTTTTTTAGATTTCCAATAATATCCATCTATCATAATCAAATCCTCTTGAGTTGGAGTAATTAAAAAGATATATATGTCCACATTTCTACAGCTCCAGAACACCAGCTTTAAAAACCACAGATTCAGGAATGTTTCAAGTAAATATGTAAGAGTATTACAGCCAAAGGCAATGGTTCTCAATGTCTTCTGGGGAACTTAAAAAAATACTTATGACTGGGTCGCACCCCTGGAGATTATGATATATTTGGTCTGTGGTGTGGCGCAGGCATCAGGAGTCCTGAAATCTCCCAGGTGATTTATACATGTGGCCAGGATTGAGAACCACTGGCCTAAGGGCATGATTAAGCAGCTGTAAGAAACAACATGTAGTAATTTGGGGGAAGCAGACTGACAAACTGGAATGGCCTCCGTGTGGTTGTTACCTACTTTGTTCCTAAGGCTGGCCTGCTAGCTGGGTAGGTCTGGAATCTTGATGAGGGCATGCTTATGCCAGACCCTTCAGCTGGTGGGTGCAGAGAGGAGGAAACCACTCCCCAAAGACTGATTAGACTAGAAAGTCAATTAATCATTTACAAGGAGTATGATCCCTTTCCAGAAGAGATACCTACTTGGGAAACCAAGTTAACATCCAAAAATGACTTGAAAAGCCTATGAAATCAGAAAAGGGTGCAGGAGTCTGGAGGAATGGCATGACCCTTAAGCAATAATAAATTAGATTTTAGATTCTAAAGAGGGGGTTCTCAAACTTTGTCGCATGTCAGCATCACTTGGCCTGGGCCATTCTACAGACCAATTCAGTCAGGATCTCTGGGGGTTGGACCCAGGCATCAATACTTTTCAGAAACTTTCCAAAGATTCCAAAAGGCAGCCAAGTTTGAGAACCCACAAGGGTTCTCATTATTATTATTCCCACAAGGCTCACAACTTCCTCTTTTCCATGTTTCAGTTTACTGATAATGCTTAAATTTACATTAAAAGTACTCTATTGAAAGAGCAAATGTGTTGATTGATATGCTCTCATCCACCGTGGCCACCCCCTGAAAAAATCTACAAGCTTACTTTTTGATACAGGTTCTTCTAAATAATGGCATAATTAGTTTTTGAAGTCTTATAATCCATGAAGCATGAAAAAGGTATTCCAACTATCAGAGTTGTGGGAAGTATTTGTTCATGCCTGATTTTTAGAAGATAGGAGTTATTTATTTGAAGTTAATTTGCATTTATAGTATATATCTTATGAAACTACGGAGAAAAAAATGAATTCAGTCACAAGGTTTTTTGACTCTTTTCACGACACCATATTGTAACTACAAATGACCAGTGAATTGGCATGAACAATTAGCAGTGTATTTTGTCATCTAATTATAATGGAAATACTCTTTCCTTTGAAGAACTGGTAGAGAAAAGAGAGCTTCTATAGTCTCCCTCATGTTCATTACCAAGTGCAGTGAATTGCAAATAATAGGTACTCGGGTAAGCTTTTAAAATTAAATTGCTTTAAAACCTTTTCTTCTAAATTGAGTTAGATTGCAACAAGGTAGTGATAAGTTAAACAACACTGCTGTTCTTCCCTCTAATATCAATAAAATATAGATTCTCCAAGAGAACCCTGGACAAATATGTCTTCTAAAGTAGGAACATGAATAGGTGGCCAGTAGGAATTTCACAGTACTTTAAGACTACTTTGTGAGGTGAGGAGTTTAATTAACTCTTCTGGATCTACTTTCTCCATCTGCAAATGGGAGATAATAGTAATGACAGTATAGGGTTATTTAGGTATTAAATGAGATATTTGCAAAGTATAAGAATATACTAGCTTAATATAAGGCAATTATACAATAATTATTTTTATTAATGTAATATCATCAATAGGTTATAAAAATCTGGGGGGAAATAAAATATTGCACCACGTGTTTTACCCACAAAGTATGAGGGAGGAAAGTTTGGGAAATGCCCAAAGTATTCAAATTTAGAGTTAAAGCTCATTTACATATACTTATGACTGGAAAGGACTTAACCTTACCTGAATTTTATTTTCTTTATAGATTCTGTTACTATAAAAAGACATCCCTTAAATTTCTACCAAATTACACATCCAGAACTTTTAAAACAGTGTGTTTATTTTTAATTTGAAGGTGCCCTTGGGTGTTCCCATGTCCACAGGCAAAACGAAAGACCTCAGAAGTGTTCAAGGCTTGATTGGCCAGTTCCTGCTGGAATGTAATTTGCATCCCATACCTTCCTGAGTTCCCATGAACTGGAACTCAAACATTTCCCTATGAAAGTAGCTCTGAGAATCAACCCTTGTTAGTTCATTTACTCAAGACCAAATTTTAAGCAGACAACCACAAAAGCAGCTAATTTTTGCCACTGGTTTAAAGAAACTTCTTTTGTTGGAACAAACACTTTTTTTTTTTTAAGATTTTATCTATCTTATTAATTTTATACTGCTTGAAATAAATCATTCTGTTTTTCTTTAGTCACCTAAGACCTTGTATAAAATCTCTCTAACCTTATAAATTAATGAATCCTGGATAAAATGTAAAATTCAAATAAATTTTGTTTTCCTAGGTGCTTGGATCCTTTTAAATTAAATCCATTAGGTTGGTGTAAAACCAATTGTGGTTTTTGCAATTATTTTTAACCTTTGAAACTATGATTACTTTTGCACCAACCTAATAAAATGTCATAAAATTATCCCTATTCTAGTATACATTTTATTTCAGTCATTTTTCATTAGAAAGTATTTACTTGAGTGCCTAGTTCTGTGTATATACCTCTGAGGAAATCCAAGAAGCTTACAAAATGGCCACAAATCTCAAAGATTTTATACTTTCACAAGAAGACAAATATTAGCAATTATAAGAATATATGGTTAAGTTTCAAATGGATGTCAAAGGAATTCAGATAAGGAACTGAATAGGGGTTAATTTGATCCCTGGAGAGAAAAAAGCATGGAAAAGCTTACCGTTAGCAAACCCTCAAATCCTGTAAGGTTAGAATAAATTTGCAATGGGCAGAGATACTATAAAAGATTATTCAAAATGAAGATAACTATAGAAACAAAGGACGACCTATCTAGACAGTCAAAACATAGTAGGCAGTTTTCAAGATAAGATCAATTGAATGCAATATTTCCATTCAATAGATCTGATCAATTTCCATTCTAGATGTCCCTAAACATATAGAAATAGGGACAACAAGTACTTTTAGATACTAAATATATAGCAGAACTCAAAAGCATAAAAGAAAAACTCCACATGCTAAAAACATAGGAGGTACATAACAAAGAATCAGGAACAGGAGACATTACAGGTCTCAAAACCCAGCGTTTTCATGGCCATTCAAAGCCAGAAGCTGGCCCAGGAAAATACACGCACAGCAGGTATCAGACCTGGGCTCCCTGTGAGAAAGCAGGAGAACCCCAGAAAGCATTGCACAAACTGTCAAAGGAGCATAACACCTGCATACCCAAGGTAGCCACTGGAAATGAGCCAACAGCCCCACCCTGTGGGTGAAGAAAGAGACTTCTAGGGATATAGAACCCCAAGACGGAGCTGAATGTGGGAGTGGGAACTGAATTCTCATTACCAATGCACTCTGAGAATACCAGACTGAGAAACTAGCACAAAAAGTAATTCAGAATCTGAGTCTTGAAAGCACTGATGTGGACACCAGTGGAAATCACCCCAGGATGGCTATCTGGATCTCCATAAAACATCATTCCCTCTGAAGAAAATGCACAAATAAAAACCCTAAAACAAAATAGGCCACTACATATGAAAGACAGTTCCTAGGACATGAGGAACTAGCAATAATAGAACAATATGAAAGGGAGTTTAGAACAAGTATGTTTACATTTAAAATATAAAAGAACTTGCATCTGAAATGATAAAATCAGGAAGTTATTTAACAAGCTCTGAAAAGCCAAGTGAAAGTATAGTCACTCATTGTTTTAAATTTCAGCACATTGATTATACAGAAGACAAGTCATGCTTGAAGTTGAAGACAGAACAAAACATCTCCATAGCACACTGGAGAAAGAAAGCAATGCAGAATATAAAAGAGAAGATAGGAATCATAGAAATTCTAATAACTGCCTCACAGAAATTCCAAAGACATGAACAAAGATTGGATAGACAATATTCTAGGAGAAAATGATGGAGAATTTTCCAGAACTAAGAAGATATAAGTCCACAGATTGAAAATATCCACCAAGAGGCAAGTAGAATAAGTAGGAATATAAGAAGAAAGATGTTTTTATAAGATGTTTTTATAAGAGGAAAGATGTTTTTATTTGTTTTGTTTGCCTAGTGGAACTCTTTTTTCACAAATGAAGTCGTATGAGAATCTACAAAATAAAATAAATAACTGCAGAGCTGGTAGAGGTGAAATGTGTGAGTCACTCTGCTCACCCTTCCTCTTACATCCTCCAACAGCTCCTGAGGTCCTGCTGCAAAACAGTTTGGAAATCCCAGCACTAGAGAGAGATGCTTAAGAAGCAGAATCACTATTTCCACCCGTTTCATTTAATTAACTCTTCTAGTGTCTAATACTCTGCAGTGCTGGTTGTTCTTCTCTATCTAAAGTAAATCTCTGCAAGAGTTCATAAGAAACCTTGCTTTATTTCTTTAGGCATCAAATAAATATTGCACTCAATACATCTCTCAGTGTGTCTCTAGCCTCTGCAAACACACATCAAAACCCAGTTAACTGCAGTCTTGTGCAAGCGGACATTCTGACCTTCTGCTTCCTGATTCAATCTGGTGCAATGACTTTGGATCCGAAGTGCAGAAACCATTCAACATTTTTAGATCACATCTCATTTCATTCTATATCCTCCCTTTCAGAAGAATCATCCACCTGCATGTTTTCAATCTCTAACTATAATTGCATGACTGTGTACAAATATCAATAGTGAACCCTGACTCTGTTTTGAGCTCGACTAGCAATTACTACTGGGCATGTTTAATTAGGTTCTGCAGACACCAGAACTGGCCAAAAATGAACCTTATCACTCTCTACCCCACACCTACTCCTCTGCCAGTTCTACTCACTAAGCTGAGTACATTGGAACCACTTAGCAATTACCCAATAATCATTCTTTTTCACTCTTCTCACTCCCCACCAAATCACCTCCGTCATGTGTTGTTTCAACCACCTTAAGACCGCTTCCAGCTGACTGCCTCCTCTCCCTCCCCACAGTAACTTGCATCTAGTTATCCGAACTTACTGTGGCAGACCCTGTGATGCTCTGCAAGCATTCCATCTGCTTTCCCCCATTTCACAGCTTCCTGTGGCTAGGCAGATCCATGTAACCGGCTGTGACTGTGGGAAGAAATGACATGTGTCACTTTCATCCCAATGCATAAAAGTCAGTGCCCAACCCTGTAGTTGCGTCTTTCCCTGCTGCAGTGACTTAAGCCGTGTGGTTCCAGGTGGGGCAGCCAAACCATGATGGACACTAAGTGATGTGAAACAGCCCATACTGACCTGTGTAGGGCATATAGAAAGAGTGGGGAATGCCCTTTGGTTGCATTTAGCCCCTGAGTTACTGGCTGTTACATCAGAACCTAGCTCATGATTGGTCTCCTCATCTTCAGGACAGGCCTGCCTCAATCTTCTTCACAACCTCAGAAGTGATCTTCCTAAACTGAATGTATCATCATGTCATAAATATTTCACCCCTATGAGCTGCACAAAACTCGTCGGTGGCTTTTCACGTCAGCTACACCATATATTGCACTGCCTCTAGCATGGTCTGCTAAGGACTTGTCTTGCCTTATAGCCTTATCTCTCAATGGCCCTGAATACTCTTGCTGACCCAAACTACTTTCAAGCGAGCTTGTTTCCTCACTTCTGGGCCTTGAATGTGGCTGTTGCCTGCATTTAATGTTCTTCCCATCCTCACCCTACTCTCCCTGGCAAACGTGTATCCCCTATTCAGGACTTATCTCATACACATTTTCTCTGTGGATGCCATCCCTGACGCCAGAAGGAGAGGTAACCCCATAATATTTTGTACTAAGCTCCAAAACACATCACACGGAAGCATAGCTCTTCTTTTCTTTCTTGTTCCCTTTATTCCCTATCTTGTCTTTCAGTCTATTCCATTTTTACCACTAATTCCCAGTTACACAAAATTCCTCATAATGGGGGCCGGCCCGGTGGCTCAGGCAGTCGGAACTCTGTGCTCCTAACTCCAAATGCTGCCGGTTCGATTCCCACATGGGCCAGTGGGCTCTCAACCACAAGGTTGCCAGTTCGACTCCCGCAAGGGATGGTGGGCTGTGCCCCCTGCAACTAGCAATGACAACTGGACCTGGAGCTGAGCTGCGCCCTCCACAAGTAAGATTGAAAGGACAACAACTTGACTTGGCAAAAAAGTCCTTGAAGTACACACTGTTCCCCAGTAAAGTCCTGTTCCCCACCCCCCAAAAAATATAAAAAGAAAATAAATAAATAAAAGGTTAAAAATAATTGCAAAAACCACAATTGCTTTAAAAAAAATTCCTCATAATAAATGTCATGAAAACAACCAAGTAAAAAAAAAAGAAACACATGAATTAAACACAAAATCCAGCACTAAAGTTTTACTAACTGAATTTAAAAAAATAATATAACAAGTTGCTTTCCTTTCTTTTCAACTCAATTTTCTGAAAATAGGGAATGTAAATACCACATAATCATTCTATATACATTTAGATATTCAGTTTATTTCTTTTTAATGATGGTCATAATTATATAGAAGAAGAGCACCTGAGGAAAAGAGGAATTAAGTTGATGTCTATTTTATCTGACTATAATTTGCTGCTGATGTGCTTGCAAAGCCCAAGCAATTACCACAACCTACACCTAAAATTAATGTATTTGTAACTTTCATTACAATGTTTTTGGTTTGGTAATGTGGAATAATATCTGCTTTTTAAAAACCTATTTTCTATCTCCTAAGTCATTATGATTGTCTTTATTTTAAAAAATAATAGTTTTAAAATACATTAACTTTTGATGCATCACAAAAATGTTTTATGCTTTTAATGATGTGCATAGAAAATATTTCTTGGGCAAATTAAGATAAATTGGGCAAATTAAGAGAAATTGATTCATTTTTTGCCTTATTTTTGACCAATTATAGGAAGTATATTCAAGAAGTTAATTTCTTCACTTTAATTTTTTGACCAGGTACTTCTAAGGATTTCTTCTCTAGGGATCCTCAAAGTCACTTGCTTTCAGCTACAAAATGGGAAAGTCTATGAAACTACAAGCTTTATGGCTTGGAGAAAAGTCTAAAGACTCAAAGAGTTACAAAAATTCTTTATGTTGTTTGACTTCAAAGCAAATGCATACAACACTTTGAAAAATTGCAGAAAGATGGAAAAGACTAATTTAGAAATTAAAATCACTTGATGTCTATTATCCAGTCAAGGAATTAGAAAACATCACAGTGTAAGGACTACTTAAAATTAAATCATATCAGAACATGTGGAAAATTCTAAATTTAATAAAATTTTCCCTCTGTGGGGATGAGGTAGGGTAGAAACTAGACCTAAGTGATAAAGTTGTCCTTGCATCTTACTTCTGCAATTTTATACTTGTTTATTTATTTTTGTAGACGCGTTCTTTCAAGTGGCTACTCATTGACCAATTGTATTAAATAAAACATGGTGATAGCTCCCTTAGGGTAAATAACACTGACCTAGTTCCAGCTTAAAATTTATAGGAATTCTTATTAGCACATCAAGTCTTAAATTCTCAAGTACTCCAACAAAGATCATACAAAAGAAATGCCAGGGAAAGAGCCGGTGACCCCGTGATTCCATTTGCCGATTGTCCATGGTAGTCCGTGTTTTCCACATCTCATCCATTTAACTGTAGTTTAGAAACCTTCCCATTACCTTGGACCATTTTGGCAAGGATTTGATTTGGCAGCTTAACAGACAGCCTTTTTCTGCCCTTGAAAATGTAATATAGAAGTCTGTAGAAATAATATGTAATCACCTTTCATGACCCATATGAAACACATGGGTACAAATGTAAAAAAAAAAAAAAAAAAAGTTGGAAGGAGATAGAAGGGAAGGGGAGTAGCTATTGGAGAAAGAACATATCCACAGCTCTCCCCTCTCATTCTGAAGTCCAGGCACATGAAATTGCCTTGGGCAGGGTGTGTGCCAGCTGGCCAGCAGCACTTCTGACTGCGGAGGCAGAGGCCACTCCACAGATCTGCATCCTTTCTAATCCCACAGCTCATTATGCAGTCGCCTCACTTGGCCTTCCTTATGCTCTGTTTTCCTCATTTCAGTACAGAGGAAACCAACACTAGAAATGTTTTCTGCATATCACATTAACTTTATTTCGCCCTCATTTGTACTTCTCTCTCTCTCTCTCTCTCTCTCTCTCTCTCTCTCTCTCTCTCTCTCTCTCTCTGGAAAATGAAATGTGGTTGGTTCTCTGATTTGTTTCCATTAAACTCTCTGTTCTCTGTCAGGTCATTTAATCCCAGAAAGGTTCATGAGAGGTATATGTGTACTGCTTCATGTTATTCTGTACCTTGTCACCTTTGCTTCCTTTTTGAATCATGTTTTGTTGGTTCTACTTCAAATTAGGAAACAGACTGCTCCCCAGATGACATGACATCATACATTGTTAATGAATAAGACATGGAAATTAAATGCTTTTAAACTCTTCTGAAACAGTAGTAAGATGGATCTGTTACCACATTGATTCCATTTCTAGTAGAACATTTAATTTAAAAATTTATAGTACCATGTCAGTAAATGGCAGGCTTCCAGCTAATACTTGTGGAAACCACCTTCTGGGGGTAGGGGTGGGGGATGTGTGGACAGTAATACAAAATACTCTGGCCAACCTGATCACTCTTTTGTTGTATATGACATACGATGGCTCCAGAAAAACAGAAAACTACCTTTTTGCTTTTCCACAGCTCCAACATCTGGCTCAGGATCTAAGGAATAGTGGGTGCCCAATAAATGTTGACTAAAAGAATGAATGAATAAATGATAGAAGATATAAACTTGAATACTCACTTACTGATGGTAGAAATCGTGAAAGAGTCTCTTTTTTTCATCTTAAGGTAAACACCTTAATGTAAGTTTTTTTTTTCTTTCACAAAATGAGAATAATAGTTGAATAGTTTCCATCTCTCTAAACTTTCTGGATAAAGTGTCCTTTGGCTACCACTCTGAACTTAATTCCCTATTGCTCCCACCCCTACTCAAAGAGGCTGCTAGCCTCTTTGCTGTTCTCTGTAAACATGCCAGGAACGCTGACACTCCAGTGCCTTTCTTCTTCCTGTTCTCATGTCTGGGATGCTTCCTGGCTTCATTCCGGTCTCTGGTCAAGTGTAACCTCAGAGTTGTCGTCCCTAATCACCCTACTTAAAAAGCACAATTTCCAATCACTTTCTCTCCAGTACTTGTTACCACGTGACATCACATACAGAGGGTGCCAAGAAAATGTATACACATTTTAAGAAAAGAAAAAACTATTAAAATTGTAATACTCAATATATACCAATAACAAAAGATGAATACAAGTCACGTTTGACTTCTGCAATTACAAGAGGTGCTCAAAGTGGTTACCATCAGCGTCCAGACATTTCTGATTATAGCGAACTACTGCTTGAGCAACGCTTATCAAAGTGTCCACTTGAATATATTTTTTGGCAGCCCCGGTATATTAATTTGTTTATTTTCCATCTCCCTCACTAGGACAGTAACTCCATGAGAGAAAAGTCTTGTCTGTTTTGCTCACTCTATATCCTCAGTGTCCAGAACAGTGCCTGTCAATAAATATTTGGTGAGTGAATAAATTTAGGACTTTTTCGGCTAGCAAGATGTTTAATAAAGAGGTAGCACCTGGTGGAAGGAAAACTAGCTTGGGGTGAGAAGGATTCAGTTCTCCCATTTACTAATCAAGACCTTGGACAAATTACTTAACCTCACCGGTTCTCATATTTCCTCTCAATAAAAAAGGTATTAACTGTTCCTGCACTGAAAGAACAAAGGGAAAAGCAGTTTCAGGAAGGATGGTGACAGAAACAGACTAGTTTCCCAGAGACTGAAGCCATGCCTGGCTGGAGGTGAGGAATACTAGGGTAAGAGTAGAGTGAGATTTCCAAAACTGTATGTCTTATCTATCATTTGCTGTCTTATTTCTCAGTTTTCTTCAAAGCAATTAATTATTATAGCAAATTAATTCAGTTTAGTAATTACAATTTAAAAATTGTAAAGCTACTTAGCCTCAAAAGGTCCTTGACTTCATTTAGAAGCAAGAAGTTCGGGAGAAGTTTCTCGTTGCTGTCTTCCCTGAATCCCTTTAACAACTCCTTTATACCATTCCAGGAGATCCTGAAGGGGCTTCTAATCAAGGATTCCCCTTTTCCACTAAGGGATGGGCATCTGACCTGAGCTGGCTAGTAAGCATCCTTTGATCTGGGACTGATATTAGCACTGGCAAAAAAGCAAGTCTCTTTCCTTCACAAAATATGATGCATGTTGGTTGCCATATTTCTCACCACATGGAACTATCATTTTAAGTAGGAATGATGCCAAAGCAGAGAGAGTAGAGTTGATAAAGAGAGACGACGTCCATCTGACATCTAAGTCTGTCTGACGTCAGCTCTACCTTTTACACTCAGACCTTTCAAGTGATGTGAGCCAATAATCTTTTCTTTAAGCTAGTTTGAGTTGTTAGCTGCTCAACAAATACAGGAGGATATGGAGAAAATAGTGAGATTGAGTTCAGCTCTGCAGAACACAAGAAGACAGGACTTTGCCCAACGCCCAAAAGCAAAAGGATGAAAAATGTTTAACTAATTCCTGCATTTTACTCTCGACCCACACTGAGTCCCTATTTTCATCATGGTCTTGCTTCCCACACCAGGTCAGGGGAGCCCCAGTAGTTGCATGGAGCTGAAAAAGTTCCAAATTTCACTGGCCAGTGAGGAGTGAGGCAAGGACCGAGGTTCCAACACAACTGCTAGTCACGAAGAAAGGAGCCATATTCCTGTCATCCAGACTTGGACTCTGAATACATTTTCACACACAATTTTAATGTATGAAACAGATTGATTCTGAAATACTATTCGTTCAAGTCAATTGGGTTAAGTAATTAGGTTGTTTACAAGTAAATGTTTGAAACATACTACATTCCTAAGCTGGGGACTGTCAAGAATTTTTACCACTGTAAACATGCGCGTGTGTGTGTGTGTGTGTGTGTGTGTGTGTGTGTTTGTGTGTGTGTGTGTGTGTGTGTGTGTGTTTGTGTGTGTGTGTGTGTGTGTGTGTGTGTATGTGTGTGTGATGCATATGATGAATTGTTCATTCTCAGTTACAAAAGAATAACAGCTTTCAAAGTGTGGTACAGAAAATCCTGGAGGTCCCTGAGACCCCTTCAGAGAGTCCATGAAGTCAAAAATGCTTCCATAATAATTCTAAGACTTTATTTACCCTTTTCACTCTCATTCTTTTACAAATGTACAGTGGGGTTTTCCACAGGCTTCATGATGTGTGATATCATAACAAACTAAATGGAGGAACAGATGAGAATCTAGCTGTTTCCTATTATACGAGACTTTAAAAGTGATTTGCAAAGTAATGTCCAACAGTGTCTCTCTTTGGAAATTATATATATTTTTCATACAATGTATGTTATTTACATTAATGTAAAATGGGTTTATTGTTACTTTAAAATGAGTAATAAATACTTATTTTTAAAATTTCTCAGTTTTAACTTGTAATCTGATAAATACTGACAAATATAACCCACATAAATAAAAGATCTTTGAGGTCCTCCATAATTTTTAAGATTATAAAGAGTCCCTGAGATCAAAAAGTTTGAGAATCGCCGAAGCAGTTGAAAATACACTCAAGTAAAATTTGTAATAACTGGATATTGCACAAGTTTACTATCAAATCTAAACTCTCTATATAATTTTTTAATATGAAAGTTATTTGCAGTAATCCTCAGAAAAATATTCTTATTGTAATTTATTTAAATGAGTATTTTACATGTCTACAATGATATTAAAGTGTCTCTATGAGAAAACATTGATATGCTGTGGAATGCTATTATCTTTAGCACACCTGTACTCATTAAAAAAAGATAGGACTGTTACAGATAAAGAGGCTAGGTCTTTTTAGCAGTATCGTATAAAGCAGGTGTTAGCACATTTTTTGTGTAAGAGACCAAGTTATAAATATTTCCATCTTTGTAAGACATGTGATTTCTGTCTCAACTACTCAACTCTGCACTGTAGCATGAAAGTAGCCATAGGCAATATGTAAACAAATGAGCATGGCTGTTACAACAAACCTTTCACTTAAGAATGCTGAAATTTGAATTTCATGTAATTTTCACATGTCATGAAATATCATTCTTCTTTGATTTTTAACCCCTTAAATATCTAAAACCTATTCTTAGCTCATGGGCAGTACAAAAACAAGTGGTGAGTTAAATTTAGTGCACAGGCTATTATAGTTTGCCAATTCCTGGTCTAAAATACTGTCCACAGAACTTTAATCCTTTGAGATCCTCTGTGACAAAGGGTTCCATGACGAACTAAGTTTGGAAAATGTTGCAGTGGAGATTCAAAATATATACTGTAATTTAAAGCCTCTGAAATATCCTTCAATTTTTTTTTTGTTTGTTTCACTCAGTTTATCAAACCTAATGGATCACAAAATTAAAAAATAATAATAATAATACGTGTTTATTGTACTCAAACTGCTGTTCCACTGAATTTACATTGGGAATTATTGCTCTAAAAGATCCCAAACTCAGATGTCTATGGGTCTATTGTGTGAACCTATGTATGTATGATATAGGCTCTATGTAATACAATAGGTATCAATTTGCTCACATCTGCCCAGTAACATTGCTTTTAAGCATGTACAAGGCAAACAAATGACCAACAAAACATATCTTCATTCTATACATAGTCCTTAGACACCAGTTTGCAACCATTGGTATGTAGATTTATATGTGTTGGAAATGACATCAATGTTTCAAGATTCATTACACGAGAAGATAGTTTGGACAGGCTGCTTCTCTTCACATGAACGATACCGTATGCAGCTACATCCTCAGGAAATAATCAGAGAAAGGCACAGTAAAGATATAATCAGAGTGTACAGTAACTGTGCTTTTGCTTTTGCCATTTCACAGCTGATTCTGTGTGATTTCAATGTTGTTTCCCAAACTTTAGTACACAAGCAATTTATGGGGAATCTTGTTAAAATGTGGATTCTGATTCAGTAAATCTGGGTGGTACCAAAGAGTCTGCATTTCTATCAAACTCTAGGTAACACTGACAATCCCTGTGTTCAGGGTTTAGGAAGGGACCGCTCGCATTGCACAAATTCAGTGAAATTCAATGACCTACTGAATAGAAGAATTTGTATGTTCACAAGATCCCCAGGCAATTCAAATGCACGTTCAAGTCAGAGAAGCACTGCTTGAGAGCCAATTTCCATGGACACATATTCGGTATTTGAAAGTCAGTCCAGCTGTACTACATAACCTCTACCAATACTGAAATATAGTCTGAGTGCCTGTGAATAAGTAAGGAAAGAAGAAGAAAAGAATGTTCTTCCCTTCAGAGACTCTGTTAAGGAAACATTCCTACACTTTGAAAAGTCAGAAATGACTTGAGGTAACCCCGGCCTAACATCTCCTAATGAATCCACATACATATCCAGGAGACAAAAGGAAATGCAGGGCAAGAGCTCAGAGGTCAGTTATAAAAACTTCTGATGTCAGAGACTGGCAAAAAAAATAAATAAATAAAAAAAAGAAAAGAAAAATAAATAAAGGCTATATAATACAGCCACAAAATATTATTTCAAGAATGCTAAGTTTGGATGGAAATATTCCCCTTCATGAAAACGAGTAGGATCAGAAGTAGTGAGTAATCAGTAACGCCACACCTACACCTGAAGCATATCCTTTGGGGAGCTGGCATGAGGTGGTGATCAAAAGTTTGGTTCTGTCTCTCCCAAACGAAGGTCACAGAATAGGGACACACACCGTGAAAGGCTTGCAGTTATTAGAGAAGGCACGTGTACAAAAAACTGAAACCATATGAGGATACTTAATAAATATTTGTTGAATGAGCTCAAGAATATCAGACTTGTGTTCGGAATAAAAGAGCTCTCAATTTGTGTGATTATTGTTCTAACTTTTTCGGTGATAACTGTAACAGCCTTTGGACTCAGGAACACTATAGCTTGGCATTTTGATTTAGGTGGGTGGTGAAAGGGGGGCTTAAGATGGGTATTGTGTTTGCAAACCAAGTATTACAAAATCAACAAGAGATGTTTGCGACACCATGCTAAGGTGCTGAGAGGTTTAAAAAAAAAAAGACCTGGTCTTGTTGATGAGAATATTGAGAGTTCACAAACAGAACCATGGACACTGAGCTCTTGAGCAGTGGTCACTTATGGTCAATAAGCAAAGACTCCTCCTCAAATAAGTGGGAACAGCACTGCTACATTTAGCTCAGAGTCCAGCCTAGAAGGGTGGTGCCTCTGGAAGCCCCTCGAGCCCTGGGGAGCTTTCTTTGGGCAGTGCATGAAGGAAGGGACTTGGTACATATCTTTTGTTCACAAACGTAGCTGCCTAAACCACCCAACTCTTTTATTACCTTTTCCCCTTGTTTATTTTTTTTTTTGAACCTCTGGCTTAGGGCCTGGCTTTTTTCCCCATCACAATTATGTTTTTATCCTTAGTCTTAGAGCACATTCTATCCCTTCGGGCTATAATCCCAGCCACTCATGACAATAGTTTTACTTCTTCATTTTTCCAGTGAACTCATGAACTTCTTTGAGTAATGCCTCTCTTTGTTTCACCAGCCCCAGAATCATTTTGTATTTATCATCAGGTCCACCTTTGCAAACAGAGTCAACACCCTCCAAATCTGATCAGAACAGATCACATTTGGTCTGACCATTATCCTTGGCTGACCCTGAGCTCTCATTCTACATCTTTTCATATGTATTTTCAGCTGTGTTTCTCTTGACTCTACCACTAGATCATTTCTTATGTGGGGCAAAGTCTTCTTTTACTTTTTGAATTTCACAGAAAGTAAAAGCCCTCTATTCACCAAATACTTCCCAAATCATAATGTTTGAATGACTCTTAGGAAACAAGAAATACATTGAATGCCAACCATATGCCCAGACTGATAACAGTTGCATAGACTTTGGCTATGTTCTCTAAAACAGCAGAGATCACTCATTCATTATGAAACAGCACGTATCCATCAAAGGCTGATATAGCCTATACATTTCTTACCTGGGTCAAATCAGACAGGCAGCTAGCTAACTTTAGGTCAACAGAGATGTCTTTCTTTTATAGTTCAAAATACATTCTTTATAATACCCACATTCATTATATAGAATAAAATCATTATAAAACTGTTTGTAACTTGGTTGAACTAAAACTATTGAACCGTATTCATAAAGTAAAATAACGTCTGCAATTTTTAAATAGATACCTTTGCTAGGTATATCTAATCATTTTTATATAGATATTAAAATATTTAAATGTTTCAGGGTCAAAAGATTAAATGCCCCCCTTAAAATACACAATTCTATATACAAGAATGTTTTTTGTCTGTTAATCAATACATAAAGAGTCAGGTAGTGTCATATAACTTCAGCTTATTTTTAACCTAAAGCCAATATTAAATTTATTTTGTGTGAGAACAGAGCTTTATACAGCTATATCTGCTCTGTATATGTGAATGAATGGAGATGGGTTAATAAGGCATATTGCTCACTCACCAACACTGAAGTAGTTTACCTATTGTGTAACTATATTATAATTACAAAATAATGGAAGTCATATCTAGGATGAAAAATACCCACTGGAAGGCTATCTTTGAAGTCACTTGTTTTTCATGTTAATATTTAGTTTCAATTGGTTACTTATAGCTAGCTTGGAAGCCTTTGAACATTTGAAAATATTCTTATGGCCTTTGAAGTATTTGCCTGACTACCATAATGTAAAAAGATTTTCATGGTGGAAATTACCCCTCCCCACCTCTCTAACTTGGTCTTGCTCTGCTAGTATCTACCATTCTTTGTCTTAAAGAAAACTATAGATATTGGAGGGGGGAAATCAAAATAACAAAAATCCTCATCTTTTAAGCATTTGCTATATACAGACATGTGCATTATCTTAGTGAAAGCATAACACAGTCGCTATATTCAAGTTTTCACCATGGTACATATAAATAAACTAAGACTCAGAGAAGTTAGCTGCTTTATCCAAATTCACACAGTAAGTGAAGAAGCAAGTCAGGCTCATATCTGACTCCAAACTACAAGTATTAAATCATAATAATTTACTGAGTATTATCTGTCAGCGACTTTACTAAGCATGTCCCAAGATTATCTGAATTCTCCAACCAGCAGCATGAGATAGATACATTTTAAATCCCAAATTGTGGGTGAGGGGCTTAGGTATAGAAAAACTAAACAGTTCATATAAGTCTACATTGCTGTTGAGAGGTAGCCTACAGATTTGAATCAGGCTAGTGTGAATTTGTGCCTAATTGCATAATCACGACACTCAGTTAGGGACACCTATTTTAAGACTGTTTCCATGAACTCTGAATAATGAAAATTCTACATGAAGAGTGTGTGACCAGATCACACACGAAAAAAAAGTACCTTAAATTATGCAGTCATCAATACTACTCTTATTTATACAATTCATATATATATGTGTGTAATGTATTGCCAAAAACATAATGTATTTGTGTCAGTGTTTATTTGCCTTTATTTAGCCCTGACCATGTGTCAGGAATGCTAGGTTTTGTGTATACAGAAATCTAGAGACACTACCTCTGATAAAAAGTTCCCAGTGGAATTGGAAAAGACACATGTTAATAAATGCTATCGGAGGAGATAAGAGAGAATGGCTCTCTCTTCCTACAGCAGCACAGAAACGCTTTCCACATGAAGTTTAAGTAATAGGTAATGAATGAGGTGAAGTTGTCTAGCCATCCACATTTAGTGTGGCGTGTTCCAGGCAGTGAAAATACATATGAGAAGATAATCTGGCCTGTTAGAGGAGGAACGGTAGTTGTTTCATTATTATTCAAGTAAAAAGTATGTAGGACACTGACCCAATCTTTAGGATTTGTTTTAGACATAGACTACTAGATTAATTTTCTTTTTCTTTCAGTACTTTAAGTATATTATTTGATACCCTTCTTGCTTGTAAATTTGGCCATCATTCATTGTTTCTTTATATAATGTGTATTTTTCCTCCAGTTACTTTAAAAATTTGATCTTTATTTTTGGTTTTCTACTGTTTAAGTATGATGTATCTAGAAGTTGTTTCGTTTACATTTGTTCTGCTTAGGATTTGCATGAGTTATAGGCAGAATTCTTCTAGGAAATATATGCACAAATTTAAAGATATTAAATAGAAGGTGGTGTGGAAGATTTTTCTGGTCCAGACACTACAAATCCAAGTTTATTTTCCTAAAGGGTAAAAGACTCCTATGCTTAGTAGGCCTGTGAGAGTACAATCTTAAATGATGGTCACTGGTAACTTCTGGAAAGCAAATTGCCATTTTGGAACAGATAAGACTAAACTTTAAAAATATATTGATCTCTTGTATTACCATCAAGAAAATGTGAGGTCAGACAAGTAATTTAAATAAATAATTTGCATACCTAACATTCTTTGGAGGGTTTTGCTTTGGTTGTCACATGTTCATCCCTTGCAGCTGGTGAGTATAAAGCATAACACTTCCCATGACCACCATATGCTGTTCGAGTGCAAACACCCAACACCTGGTGTAGTCATGTCTAGGAAACCAGCACCGAGTTAGCCATCAGCAGTGGGCAGTCATTAGCCGGGAAGTGAAGTATATAGGAAGAAAGAGAAGATTAAGTAGGGATAGAAAAGATCTTAAAAGGTACTCTTGACCACATCAAGAGATTAATTTTTAATCTCCATACTTTATTGATCACATCTGAACAACTTCTCTTTTTGAGATCACTAGTCAATCGATGTGATTTCAAGCTGAAATAACAATATTCTTAAATTTTGCCAGAACTGCTAATTAATTTTTTTAAAAAGCCTTAACATGGATCCATTCTGGAAGGATTGAAGCCAAAGTGAACATCCTGTGAACTCCGGATGAACAGTTCATTTACATCTGCATGTTCTGATTGAATTTGAATAGTGTGTTCTTGTATCCCAGGAGAAAAGAGCTAAGTTCATGTCTATGCTGGTTTGTATCCAAACAAAGAAGAAAATAAATATTAATATTGGCATTTAAATCTATTAAAATTATATGGTTAGATATTTTGCTTTATAGGAAACACTGGTTTCAAAATGTCATTTTCTAAATAATAATAAGAAAAATAAAACTATAAAATGATCATTGTACTTTCCAAATATTAACTAAATATTTGTATTTGCTCTCACAAAAAAAATGGGATGATTTTTATACCAATAACTTCAAGGCACAGACAATTATTTTCTAACAAAATTTCATGTTGTTTTTTACTTTGCTGTGTATAGCAACTGTATTTTATCACACAAAATTTACAACACACATAACAGATAGGGTAGGTATCATTTTTAAAAAAGTGTTTCACATGTTAAGCAATTTACTTGCTGTAAAAAGATTAATTAAAAGACTGAAATAGAAATTCAGGTTTCTTTTATGTAATGATTATGGTGATTTTATTCCGAAAGTTGAAAGCTGTAGCACAAAAGAACCAAAGTAGTGAATTTAAGAATTCATTCAGTTACAAAGGCCCATCTGACACCCTACAAAATCTTTACAACATTATTGATTATATTCCCCAAACTGTCTTTCATATCCCCATGGCAATATTGTGGTTACCAATTTGTGCTTTCTAATCCCCTCACCTTTTCCCTCATCCCCAACCCCCTTGCATCTAGCAGCCATCAGATTTTCCTCTATATCTCTGAGACTATTTCTGTTTAATTTGCTTATTTATTCTATTCCTTAGATTCCACATATAAGTGAGATCATATGGTATTTGTCTTTCTCCATCTAACTTATTTCACTTAGCATAATGTTCTCTGTCTTATTAGGGAGACCACTTCATTGATGGTGTAGGTGCCTGACCACTGTGCTGTACACCTGAAGCTGAAGCTGAATAGTATTGAATGTCAACTATAATTAAAAATATATATATATATATATATATATATATATATATATATATATGTATGTGTGTGTGTGTATATATATATATATATATATATATATATATATATATATATTCTCATGGAATGTGGAGTATAGCATAGGGAATAGAGTCAATGGAATTGTAACAGCTACCATGTTTCCCTGAAAATAAGACCTAACCAGACAATCACCTCTAATGTTTAATTTTGGAGCAAAAATTAATATAAGATCCAGTCTTATTTTACTATAAGACTCGGTCTTTATATTATATTATATTATATTATATTATTATATTATATTATATTATATTATATTATATTATATTATATTATATTAATTATATTATATTATATTATATAAAGACCGGGTCTTATATTAATTTTTGCTCCAAAAGTATGCATTAGAGTTGATTGTCTGATTAGGGAAACAGTATATATGATATATAGTAGATTGGGGGACGGGGGTTATCACTTTGTGAGGGGTGTAAATGTCTAACTATTATATTGTTTTGTACACCTGAAAATAAAAAAAATAATAATAAAAAATAATTCATTCAATTACTCATTTATTCCTATTTTTTTTAATTGTGTGTTAATGCAGGTGAAAAGGTGGTAAACACAACAAATACATTCTCTGCCTCCCAGGAGCAATCAGAGTTGCTTCAGGGATAGATAATAACCAACAAATTCTGCAATTAATTCTTTAATTAGGATTGTGGTAAGTGAAATTACTCAGAAGTATACAGTACTAAGGAAATTCCAGCTTCTCTGGGGAAATGACATTTCAACTCAGATATGAAGGATGATTAAGAGTGAGATGGAAGGAGTGGGAGGTATATAGGCAGAGGGAAGATGGTGTTAGCAACAGTGTAGAGATTAGAAGGCGCCTCTGAGAATAGGGGATCTACAGCTCCGCATGAACAAAATGCAGTGAGGGAAAGGTAAATGTCAGAGATGAGGAGCATTGTCATGTTATCAGGGACCAGATCACAGGAGTCACTATCTTATTGGGTATTTTGTTCTTCATCTTAAGAGCAATGCATTGGTAGTTAGTAAGGAATCTCAAGCAGGGAGGGGCATGATATGGTTTTGCATTTTAATAACCATCCAATTGGTAACATAGTGAAGAGTATATTAGGTTGGCTAATAGATCAGTGACACCACTTAAGAGTCTTTTCTAGAAATTCAGCCCAAAAAATAGGGAGTAGTTGGCGGGGGTGTGGGGGTGGAGAATAAGATAAATGTCCAATTTAGTGTTGTTTAGTAAGTAGAATCAACCAGAAATGGAAATTGATCAAATATGGGGTTTGAGAAGATTGGATAAAGAATGATATCCAGGTTGCTAGTGTGTGCTATTAGTAGATATTGGTGTATTTGCTGGGCAACACTAGAAGTAGCTCACAAGTTTCTTTTTTTAATGGTGGGGGAAGAAGAGACACAAACAGGAATTTAGTTTTTTGCATATTGGGTTTGATGTACTTATGACACGTCCAAGTGGAGACAATGAGTAAGCAATTGTATATGCCCAGAACTAAAAGGAGACATAAATTTGAGAGAAGTGAAGCTGTGAGAGTAGGTAAGACTGTCTCAGCAGGAATCCTCAATGGAAGTTTTGCAGAGCCCTAGGGCCTGTGAGAACTCGCCAGGGCTCATATTTGAAAGAAAGATTGAAAAAATATGAAACATCAATTTTTGAACTTCACATGCTGCACCATGTGATGGTCTGTGACTGAACATTCCCATTACCAATTTTGTTAGAGGATTTTCAGCCCCATACAGCAGTGGACAGTGAGACAGTATTAATTGGGATGAATCCATTCTCATATTTTGATGCCAGGTCGAGGAGGCCTTTGAGGTCTGATGAGTGCTGCTGTTACACAGTGTAGAGCAAGGTGGGTAAATGATGTCAACCTCTCCCTCTCAAATTATCTTCCCCATCTCCCTTTATGCACAGCCAACTGTTTTAAGGAAGCAAATAAACTTAACTGATACAATAGAAAATCAGAAGGAAATTTTCATCCTAAAGAAGACACTTATTTATACACACCAATAGTAATCTGCCCCCTGCCACTGTTATAGTAAATGCTGCAAAATGTGGATTATATAGGTTAAAAGTAAATTGTACTGTGAGGTTTTCATATTTCTTGAGATTTTCTCAGTTAGCTATTGTGTCTTTCTGTTTTACATTGTATTTGCATTCGTGTTTCACAAATATGTCTGATGGTCAGATATGGTGATTTCTGAAGACGCAGTCTGAGATGGGAAAGGAGGATTCTAGGATTAGACTTATAGACAATTCTGATAAGGTAATGAAGAGAGATTAGAATGTTCTGAGTCAATCACTGTGCCAGTGCAGTAAGGGAACCACAGGAAGTTCACCTTTACAATGAAGGCGATTTCATGAATTTTATATCCCAGCTGTCCTATCCACTGTGTACAGTCTGTGGCAAAGAACTGAAAAGGAAGCAATAACTCCAGCAAAACTTGAAGGATACGTACGAATCACAGCCATTTGACAAAAAAAAGATGCTGATCGTTTTAAAAAGCAATTTGAATCTCAAACAGGATAAAGATTTTGGTTTTAAGAAGTCACACTCAGGAAAAAGGCTCAGAAAGCAAGTTATTTAGGTGTTATTAAGACTAAGGTTTATAATCTAGAAAAGGAAATGTTGCACAGTCGGTGAAAACTTAATAATAATAGCAGGAAAAATTATAGTTAGTAAAATGTGAGAGTGAGATTCCGTATAAGCAATTTTAAAAGTTCCTTTCTTGACCAGTATGATAGGTTGACATATTGATAATATGTCATATGACATTTAGAGGTTTTTGCCTAATAAACTGGAAAACAATAGCTTCTCTCTTCAGCTTAATGAATAAACAAATTTCACTAATAAATGTCATGTGGTAGAATTGGTAAGATTTGTAAATGATAGCGAAATTTAAGAAAATGTTTTCTACTACAAAATGTTGCTCCAAACAAGTAAAGGACAAGATGCATTTGATGCTTCTGTTCACATCTGAAAACAGAAGTTCTGTTTGGCATGAACTGCCTCTGTGGCGATGGTGCCTCAAGAAAATTCACAGCCACACTGACATCACAATACACAGTTTTCTTTCCAAAGTGCTACTGGTGTCAAAAACTCTGGAATATGAAATAAAAATATATGTCTAGATGATACTACAAAAATTATTATTAAACAAAAGCCAGTTCACTGAAGACAGTTTTAAGACAGTGAGAAAATCTGGAAGGGGAGCACCTACACCTCTACGTACAGAAATCCTATAGCTCACCAGAGAGATTGTTAACGGTGTTTGAGCTGAAAGTGAATTATAGGAGCCCCTCCAAGTATGAGTAGGCCAGGTTTTGCTGAATGCTTTGAAGATGAAGAATAGCTATAGAAACTAGCCTACTTAAGCAGACATTTTTCATCCCACTATCCAGTTGAACACATCTTTGTAAGATCCAGGAAAACTTTTTACTTTAAGCAACCAGATTCTTGACTTTAAAATAAATCAAATCTTTAGAAAAAACATATTGCCAAAGATAATTCTGAAATACGAGTATGTCAACTGCTACTTGGGTTTGAGAGGGAACAAGTATCAAGCTATATTGAGAGCCATCTAAGAGTACCTCAAGGAACTCTGAAAGTGTTTTCCCTTTCAATCCAAGTGTGTGGCTGTATGAGGGACTCTTTCTCTTTATTTCCTTTTCAGCATGAGAACTTGACTTTGAGAGAAAAGGAATTAACTTTGAGCTGAAGTTTGCTTATACACTCAAGATGACTATCAGGGCTCTTCCCCTCCGTGAGTTCTGGATTTCTGTGGAAGTACAGTACCTGCCACTTATAGACAAGCAGTGAACATTTTGCTGTGGTTTCAACTTTCATTTATGAGTGTTTCTTACTTAACCAGCATCAAAAACAAGGACAGAAATTGATTATAAGTGAAAATGAAATACATGTATGCTTATATCATATAATTGACCTAGAATTGTGTATTTTTGCAGCAAAAAACAAGCACAGGTTTCACATTACATATGCAAATTTCATTCTTTTTTGTTCAAATAATTTTTCTAATCTAAATATAGGCTTATAAAAGACATCTAGAAACCAACACATCTTCATAATATTGTAATTATTAGGCCTATATTTGAGCTTAATCATGTCACTCAGTAAGAAAATATTTTGTTGAAGTCATATAAAAGACTTTGATATATATATATATATATATATATATATATATATATATATATATACATATATATACATATATATATATTAAGCTATATTTTTATTTATATTGCTTTGGCTTATGATTTTAGAAGGTTTACTATTCAGCACTGACAATAAATCTTTGTGTAGTTTACAACTTTTATTTAAGTTAAATTTATCAAGTGTACTTTTAAAAAAGTAAATCTCATTTTGGCTTAAGCTAGCTATTTTGTACAAATTTCTTCTGTTTGCCTTAGAGTTTTAAAAATGTATGAAAATAAAATAAATTAATTTTTAAAGGTAAGCTAAGTTTAATTACTCTTCCTTTTTTCAATAAAGGTAAACTTAAAAAGTCATTTTTAGTCATAAGTAGAAAAAATCACTCTTGCTATACATTATATATACATCATATATCACATCTCATTAGCGCCTCGTATGTAGAAATTCTTGATAAGTGTTTTAGGTATTCTTGGATGAGGTTTTAAAAAGTCAAGTAGGAAACTTTAAAAAGAAAAAAACACAAAAACCTAAAGTTTTCTCTGACCATTCAAGTCGATATCCTTGGTGAGAAGGAGAACCACATGAAATAAGTAGGCTGGTAATAAGTTGGCCAAAATAAACATATCCATAGAAAACTAGCATTCATTCCTGAAAAGAGCAATAACATTATTATTGGTTTACTATACCTACAACTTACTGGTCATGCTAACATACCAGAAACTGTAGCAATAATAATTTTTATGTAGAGATTCCCTAAGACCAGAAAACTATCGAATAATGTTGGTCTAAGGAAAAGACAAGAGGACTAGGCCTGAAGACTTAAGAAGTTCAATGTTTGCGGATCAGATGGAAGAGGATTCACTGGTAAAGGAGAATGACAAGGAACAACTGGAGAGTTCGTCAAAAATCTAAGAGGATCTAGTACCACAGGCACGAAGGCAGTAGAAGTTTCTAGTTGAATGGAATGATCTGCTCTGTTAGCCTTTGATAGGAAGTCAAATGATATGAAATCTTAATAATGTGTGCTGGACTTCGCATCAACTGGAAAGTGACTGATGACTTTTCATAGGAAGTTAAATTAGCGTATGTGGGCTAAGGAAATGGAGCCACTGAGTAAAAACAACTGTTTTGTGTGTGTTTTTCTATGCTATTTCCTATGTGCAGGTAAAGAGGGTGGTAACTGGAGGGAAAGAAAATACTTTTTAAAATAAAAAGACTTGTATATGTTTAAATGCGTATAGGAAGGCTCCATTAGAGAGGTGAATATAAGAAGACTAGAATAGAAGAAGAAGTGGAGGATAAGAAAGGGATGGGATTCGTAGCATGGTGGGGCATGGGCCCTATGACAAGGAGCGTAACCTCCTCTACTGCAGTGGAAGGAGGAGAAAACAACTGGTACCTGGACCGAGGCACGTAGGCTTGTAATGAGGAAGGAGTGTTGACTTTAGCAGACAGGAACCCCATATCTTTTTAACTTTTAATTCTGTGCTCTCTCCATTACATTACAATGCCTAAGTGTAAACTAAAACAAAACTTTCAGTTTAAAATCGTGGCATTTTACAATATTCGTATCCCTCTCTTTGCTTTCCTTTCTTACCCCCTCCCATTACCTTCCCCCTTTCCCTCTGTCTGCAAGTGACCAAGAACAATGAAGTCTTTTAAAGTTGTTACATAGGGGCAACAATTCAAAGTCCTCTGTAGACTTCTGTAGTGATGAACGTATTTGCAGTAAATCGTAACCACAATCAGGCTTTCAATTAGAACAGAATCCATATTCCACTGCTCTTATTAGGCATTAAATCAAAAGGGGCGCCGGGGTGAGGGGGGAAGGTCTGAATTCAAGTACATACATGTCACTCCCCCATTCTACCACCATTCTAGTTTCCTGTACCATGTCAGTATATATTGTGAATGTTTTGGGATTTAGGAGTTTCTGGCATGGGAGATTTGTGCTTTTGAGGAGGTTAGGTAGAGAAATGGGAAGTTAAGAATTAATTACTTCTTCCAAGCAAGAACAAAACCTGGGCTACTATTCAACTCCTCTCTTTAATTTTGATTCTAAATTAGCTTTTAAAAACACAAGAAAGTGGACAAATAAGTAATTCTTTATGGTACAATTTAAGGATTACTAAATCATTTGTTACTTTAGGATGCTTAGTATAGAAAATGAATTCCTCTAAATGAGACTATGTATCAGGGAAACAGTTAGTTCCATTATACAGAAATATTTTTGACCAATAGAATTTTAGATTTCCATGGCCACAACATTTCTAATTAGGTGTAAATAAAACTTTTAAAGTCATTCGTTTGTTTATATATCTAAACTTTATATTGAATTGAAAGCTCTTTAAAGGAGAAGTTGTTTTTGAAAAAGTTGAAACTTACCAATTTTTTTTTTTTAATTTTTCAGGCTAAAAAAGATGGAATGTCAACAGTTGCATAAGATTCAACTTAATATCATAAGCACTTGGTACATGACAGGTACTTGATAGACTTCTTCCTGAAAAAATAGACAAACCTGAGAATTCACACATGTATCCTACTCTACCTGGGAAATGCATTATAGAAAAGGATGTCATCAGCAAGTCAACTTCAGATATTCAACAAAACAGTGTATGACTGAAAATTAACTACTGGATAAACACAAAAACTTATAATCATCAAAAGAGTTCCTGACAGCTTCCAACAGTGTCAACGAGAGTCGACTGGGGAGAGTCCAAAATAATCACCTTCTTGGCATTCTAGAAATGCCAGCTTTGCAGAGGTCAATGAAACATTAGCCAAAAGGACAAAAATCCAGGCTTAAGGATTTATCTTCAATTACTGAAACTAACTGTGTTGTTTCCTCCCAATTTCATTTTCACGGAATGAAAATCAAACACCAGGAAAAGTCTGTGAACCCTAAATAAACAAAGTTTAACTTTCTCCAAGGAAATGTTGAATTTGAATTTGAATATTATTATACCCCTTCTGGCAATTTTTAAGTTAGCCGTACATTACTAGCAGTTGCCTTTTTCAAGCAATTTTGGAATGTAGACTTTGGAACTCGCTCCCAATCTAAATTGCAGAGCAAGACACCTCCTACACACACTCAGCCTACTCATCGTCACATCATCCGACTTCATTTTTTATAGCACGTATCACCATTTAAAATAAATGTTTGTTGAATAAATGGGTGGATTTATTCATTTTTAAAATATTTATTGAGTTCCTATCATGTAAAAATACCCAATTATCTCTGTTTCTTAATCATAAAACTTTCTTAGCAATTTACAGCTCTGATTCAGGATGCAGAGAAATCTTTCTGCCCTTTTGATCTCATTGTACTGAAAACTGCATTAGATAATAAAAGCCCATCATATCAGTCAAATATTTTGTGAAAGCCCTCATAAATTACTAATTTTTAACCAAATTTTTAAAAAGCCATGTGTGCTCATTTTTGCAAGCAACATTGTACCGAGATGCCTCAGTAAGTCTAGTCCCTTTTGAATCTAGGTTCCCATAAAATATTTCTGGCACTGTACTACATACTGTACATGCCACATCACATGTAACCCTCACAAACATCCTTTGTGACAAGTACTATAATTTACACCATTTAACTCATGATGAGGTTGAAGCTCAGAAAGATGAAGTAATGTTCCCAAGGTGACATGACTAGTAGGTAATAGGACTGTACTGTAATTCATATCCACACTGCATCCTGACCCCTTGCTTTAATCTTTATATTACATGGCTTCTCACTCAGGAATAAAAGTTCCTTCATTCTTCAAAAATTTAATGTCTTATCCTCACAAGAGGCCACCAGCACCAGAAATGGCAGGCCATCTCAGGGAGGCCACAGAAGTCATGACCTTCTTCCCTTTCCCTAAGAGAGATACAGAATTAAAATATACTTTTTTCCCTACAGGCTCACTCTACTTCTTGAAATATGGTGTTTGATACTATGTTTTAAGAACTTCAAAGGTTTACCCAAGTTCCTGGCCCCCTGCACAAATCATTCTCTCTGCCTTAGAGCTATGGGCTACTGCAGTTCTCTTTAATTAGAATGACTGTGCTATTCTCTCCATCAAAAACATAACTTTATACCTTTTTTCCTCAACTCTCCTCAGGACTCTCCTTCTCAGTGAAGTGATTCCTGAATCGCCATACCTCACTCCAGGGCAAAAAATGTTTACTTATCAGTATGGAGGGCATGGCTAAGCTCTGAGGCTGCTGAGGCTGAGTCTGTTTCTCTGCTTGGAATGAGTTGGTATTTGTCCTCTCTACCTTATTAATCTGGAGTGCTGAAAGTAAAGGTTCTGCAGTAAGTGTGTTCCCAGTAGTTATTGAGACCAGACCGAAATGTGACAAGTGCTTGTGTCATTCTGCTGAAAAGCAAAACTGTTGACAAGGTCACCAAATCCCTTCCAGCTTTGGGGGGGGGGGGGGGGGTTGCTTTTACTGGCTACCTACCCCACACAGCCCAGTGCCACCCCCAAAACCAGGAAGCACATGGTGTTTCCTGTTGCTCCTGCTGCCTTGCAGGGAAGGCCTGGCTTTGGGTCATCCAGAATGCACTGGCTGGAAATGCCAGAAGAGACAGAGGGGGAACTAATACCAAATCCCTACAGAAGGCTTTTGCCTGACCGGATGACTTTCTTCACTTCCCTCTGCTATTCCCCCCAAAGTCTTGTCTACACATTAATAGTGACCTTGTAACACACCAATATAAATTTTACTAGTCCATTTAGGTGTGAAGCTAATATTAACTTAAAGTTCATTTCTTTTTAAAATGCTTCAGTTTTAAATCATTACTATCCCCCTAAAATGAATTATTTTATAATAGGTAGATCATTTCCATTTTTCTATTAGAAAAGAACATAAAATTCCAACTCACTTTAATGTTATATCTACCAACAGAAAGAAACTGTTCACAGGAAAAAAAAAAAAAAAAGTAATTTAGAGCCATAGAGGAAAGAGTAAAGTAGCTAAAATTTAAATAAAATAGCTAATATTTATTGCATGCTTATTACTGTGTCAGCTCAGACCCTCCAAGAGGCAGACACCAAGGCAGGATTAATTGGCAAAGAGATGCACTGAAGGGTACACTTGTGATTGACAAGGGGCAAAGGAGCTGGGGAGAACCTCCAGACCATGTTGCAATTTCTTGTATTTTTCTTATTTAGACTGGAATGAAGTTGTCTTAGTTTTTGATAATTATGATGTTTTATTTCCAATTAATAAAAAAGCTAGCTGGTTGGCTAGAAAAATTAGTTATATCTGACATTAGCACATGAATTTGTTATTATAATTCCAAAACTAACATTACCACTCAGAAAATGCCTGGGACCCTTGAGGTTATCAAATCCAGCATTTCACCCAGAGATGGCTGTTCAACATTTCCCTGAATGTGACCCTTGTGGGGAAAAATAGCTTCACCTCAAAGCCATCCAGTTTATTATTAGCAAACTTAATCGTTAGAAAGTTCTTATTCTTAGTTATTCTTATGTAGGCTTTAGGAAAATCTTCCTATAACCTTCCCCCTAGAGCTTCAAGAAGACATATTAGAAGAAAGTTGTTGGGAGCCTGCCTCTCCTCTGGACTTGGATCACAAACCCTAGCTCATCTTACCATTTCTTCTGCATTATTATTTCCAGATTCAAAACCATTTCAGTCATCCTCCTCCAGATGTGCTATTCGTTTTTCAATATCCTTCCAATGACATGGCAGCCAGAATCGGATTGTCCAGTCAAATGAAGTGACTAGCGTTGAACACCAGGAGATGATCTAGTCTCTATATTTCTCTTACTGACTTAGATGTGAGACATCGTAGGTCAGAGCATTGCTCCATCTTGAATTTGTCCCTAACGAAAACCTCTAAACTATAGAACTATAAATGCAGAGAGAACCACAAAGATTCTATTATAACATCCTCTTTCTCTGGTAAGAAAATTAAGAATCTAAAAAATTTTATGCCCAAAGTCACAGTTAATTTGTGGCAAGATTAAATTTAAAAAGTCATAATACAATGCTTCATTTCGTTTTTTTATTTTATTTTCATACAAAGTACTATTGAGCTGTTCTTCCCCCTCATTTTCCCCTTAAGGAATTAGTCTCTTGAACTAAAGTGCAAAATTTTACATTTGTCCTTTTTCGCATGATATTAATGGCTTTGTGGATTCCATGAACTCTCCAGTTACTGGAGCCTTTTTCAAGATTAAGCGAAGAAAGTAAAGAGTGATCTGGTGAAAAGCATTGATTCATTATCTTAAAATGGTTTTCTGGTTCGAAATGCTGCTTAGTCCCACTCACCTCTCGAGGGCAGCACCTGTGTGGTGGCCTGCCTGGACCAGTTCTTTTGCCTTGCCTAATTTCTTGAACTGATAGCAAGGCATCTCATCTGTTAGGTAATAGTTCTCACCCACTTCTTAAACACTGGCCATCCTTATTTTCATCCAAGGCAGGAATGTCACCTTAGAAAGCACTTTGCTTCTGTTAATCTCTGCGACCCTATTATCCCCACCTACTCACTTCATTCAATTGGGAGCTCAGCCTATATTCTGACAAACAGCCTTTCCTTGCAGTGATTGCTCTTGCGATTTTACTTGTTTATTCTACCTTCCCAGAATGGTGAGCTTCAACCCACATCCACACCACCTCCATAGAATCTGAGTTTGGTACTTGCAATGCAGGGTCTCAGCTCCAGCTCCCTGCACAAGAATGCAAGATATGGTGAAGCCAAAAAGGAACAACAGAGCCATAGATAAGGGAGCCATACCACTATATTCTCTATGGTGTCTGGCCATGACACAAAAGCAAACATCTGCCAGTACCCCAACTAGGGGTCTTCCTGCACCTCAGTCTCACTGGAGGCCAGGTGAGACACAGGAAGTAGGATCAACACAATCTGCAATGTAATCCAGTTGCTAACCGCACTTGCTAGCCAGAATCTGCCGTCTGCTTCTCTGCCAACCAACCAACCCCCCTAGCGTAGCCACGGCAGTTATGTTAGTGGCTAATGGCTAACTGGTTACAGCTCATGGCCACCCAGCAATGGATGGCCATCTGATTACAGCTGATGGCCATCTAATAAGCGAGCCAGCACCTTTCCATGTGAGGCCGAGAGCCTGGAAACCACTCTCTGGGACTCTGACCCCACAGCACGATCAGTTCATTTGTTCATCTCTACCTATTCATGTCCATCTATATTTTCTCAGTTATTTGTAGCATGTCTACCATACGTAAAGCACATATTAGCTGTTACCTTATTCATTCAGTACCTTGCTTTGACTATTTAAACCTATTGTTAAAGCCTATCGATTTCTTCTAATGAATATAGAAGTGCACATTAAATCAAAGAAAGCCAATGTTCTTAAGACAAGTATAGCATGTATACATGTCTTAGATGTATAAATTATAGGTCTTTTGCATTCAATGGCAAGTATTGCTTTGCAAAGTATTTAATAGTACCCTTGCTATATGGTTCCTTGTTCTGAGATACCGACTAAAACCACCCTGTAATAACATGGCCGGCAGAGTCTATATAGTAAGTTGTCATTACACAGGTCTCAGTTGCTAACTCAGTAATTTCATTTTACCTTCACTGTGTTTGTTGTTGTTGTTCTAGTGTGTTTCTCTTTATATTCCTGCCCCACCCACCAAAAATAATATAGAGATTGGGGCAGCTGGATGGCTCAGTTGGTTGGAGCATGAGCTCTCAACAACAAGGTTGCCGGTTCAATTCCCACATGAGATGGTGGGCTGTGCCCCATGCAACTGAAGACTCAAAACGGTGATTGGACTTGCAGCTGAGCTGCACCCTCCGCAATTAGATTGAAGGACAATGACTTGGAGCTGATGGGCCCTGACAAAACACACTATTCTCCAATATTCCTCAATTTAAAAAAGTGACCCTTATTCAATTAATTAATTAATTAATTAATTAATAATGAGATTAAATTGTCCCATATTTTGTGACTATGGTCAAAAAGAGAAGAACAACTCTCTGGTTAGCACTCTTTCCCTCAATAGCTCCTCTTTCCTGCCTATCAAAGATTAGAAGGGACAAAGCTTTGAAAGAAGAGAAAAACATTTAAAAATTGCCATTACTTCCTGGTAGCCACAATAAACCAAGGCAAGTTGAAATTTTATATACTTTAGTTCTCTTTCTTTCACTTATCCACTCATCTCTCTATCCAAAAGCAAACAAACAAAAATATTTTGCGAGCTCCTATGATGGGCTCAGCAGTATAATTTAGTTAATTGAAGAAAATATCAAGGTACTAGAACCTTTGAATGCTCTGAAATTTAACATAAATTCACATGAGAATGTGAGAGAATTTTGTACTTGGTTTCAGAATAAGGTGGTTCCTATGTAAACTTTGAATTACTGGAGTTTGATGTAGTAATCCCAGCTCAACACACTCCACCTTTGGTTGACATTGCCTGGTATACTCTGTTTATGCCTTAATAGGTTTTGTGTGGCTTCCTCATCTTGGCTCAGCTGATCCCCTACATAGAAGCTTTGCTACCCCACATTAGTGCCCCCCAAGGAATCATGAAAAAGTGTTCAACCATTTTGGGGGAAGTCAATTAAACACACTAAACACAGGTGTTATAGAGATACTTGCCACTAGATTAATTCTGAAATCATGGATCTATTTAATTACTTACTCTTTGCAACTAAAGACAGTCTAGTACAGGGTAAAGAGCAAGGCTACATGTATTCAAATCCTGGCTCTGTTACTTACAAGTTGTGTAACGATGTACAAGTTTCTTAATATTTCTGTTTCTCAGTTTCTCTATGCATAAGAAAGAATGGTAATAATACCTAATTATCAAGAGGATTGATAAATTAATACATGTAGAAAACCTAAATAGCACATGGTAAGTGTTGTGTTAGTTATGATAAGCTAAACTCGACCTTATAACCATAAAAATTATAACATAAATGTAATCCATTATGCTTAAATTCCACAGCTTGTGAATCCTGAATAGTAATACTGATAGACTGTCCACGTCTTTGGTTTACAATTCCTGGATCTATCTAACCCCAGACCATACTCAATATGAAAAACTGAAGGAATTTATCCTATTGGTGAAACTCTGCCACCAGGCCAGTGAGGCATGAAATGATTAAAGCTGCTGTTACATGAACACAATGTTTATTATTATGTGTAAACTTGTAGGTGTATTAATGTTTCTTTTTTCAGGGTTCAAATCTTCAACTTCAGTGCTAAATGGGAAACTGAGGCAATCAGACACGCTTGGCAGAATAATAAAGGGTAGACGAGAGAGTTGGGAACATGGTTTTAATTAGCCGATAATTCTTTCAATCTTTTCCCTCACTTGAAAAAGGAGGCCATTCTGGACAGGCTTACACAAACATTCACATAGTCAGCAATTAACAGGAAACATTTTAAATATGCTAGATGAAACTCAAAATCTGAAAACAAACAAAATCGCAACCACTACCTTGAACCTACAAGTATTATTTCATCCCTCAAGATCCCAAGTGATATATAAATTTAAAGCAGAGAGCTCACAAGAAGCACAACAGAAAGAACACAGCTGGTTAGCAGCTGCACAGTAATACCACAGGCCAGTTTTTATGAAAATGAAAAATAACACATTCAATTAGAGCCTGTAAACTCTGCTTCTCATCCCTGGTTTTATCGTGGCTAAACAGAAAGGTTCTCCCATGTTTTATTCCCTTCACACTTGTGTCCAATCTTGCAGCCCTAAATCAAAGGCAAAGAAAAGACATGAATCTCAGTCACGTTATCTGCTTTCTAAATCTAAATTCAAAACTCATATTCATTCGAAGTCAATATGCAAAGCATATCATGAGAGAGATTGTTTTGTTCAAGGAACCCAAAGAAAGCATGTTAATTATAACGTGTATTTACATAGCACCTAACGAAGAGGAGATCAAAGCACATGCACGTGTGAGAAATGTCAAAGCCACCAGCCAAACAGGAAAGCTGTGGAGCTTCTTTTCCATTGCAAGTCATCCATATAAGGTGGGGTTTCCTTTTATGTATAAGTTTAGACATCATCAGAAAAATCAAACCACAAGAAAATGGTGAAAGTTATTTTAAAATGTGGTTGATGTTTGTCTTCTGTGCCTCGCACAGACTCTTGGTGGAAAGTCTGAACCAGCTTCTCTGAGAACTTTCTGTAGTATGTTACATAATTAGAAGCCTTTGTTGGTAAAATAAAACAAAATAAAAATTTAGTACTCTTGATAAAGCTCAGCTTGATACCTAAATGGCCAAATAAATCATTAGTATGATCTGAAAGGCTAAAGAATTTAATGACAATTCTTTAAATCCTAAAACTGCCAATTAGAAAAATCCATTATTATTTTTGTTTCTGATAAGAAGGGATAGTAATAACTTAAAAGCATATATTTACACAAAATTATTGATTAACCATAAAATTTTGTTATGCTCTTTGTGGGGAGAAAAAAAGAGGTAAATCTCAAAATTCAAGAACCTTATAAGATGTAGTAGAGAGATATAGTTTGTATAATCAGAATACAAGTTTATAGCATGATGTGAGTTTACCAAAAAAGAAACTTTGGTTCTACAATGAGAGAGGTCGATTATATCCTTAGTCTTGAAGGGCAATAGTTATTTAACAAAGTTGGGGAAAAGAATTGGTAAAAACATTCCAGGAGGGTAGAATGACAATAAGACAATGTAATAGGAAACGTGTGGCATAAAAAGGGAACAATGAGTCACACAATGTTGTGTGTCATTTCAATAATTGGGGGGGGGGGGGTGGGCAAGAAAGCAGTGAGTGGCCCAGTATAAAGATAGGTTAGGGTCAGAAAAATGACAGAGTATAATATTGGACTTGAAAGTAAGGATGCAAATCCCAGCTCTATCACTTAGTAATCTTGTGACACTTAATAAGTTACATAAATTATTCAAGTCTCTGTTTCCTCTTCAATAAAACGGAGTTAATAATAATACATACCTCATATTTCTTATGGAAATTAAGTAAAATAATTCCTGTGATGCTCACAAAGGCATAAAGTATGTTGAACTCATCTTTATGTGACAAGAAGCAAGCACAGTGCTTGAAACAAAATAAGTGCTCAATAAATGTTACCCTTCATGATTATAATGAATTTTTAGGTGAGACTAGAAAGGTAGTTAGATCCAGAACACCACAGCCTTGACTGTTCGATAAAGGGGTATGGGATGTATACAGTGAGAAATGGAGAGATAGTGGTAGGTTTTGTGATCAGAACATTGCTTACATTAATCTAGAAAATAAATTATAAGACTAGAGTTAGAACTACCGCTGAGAAAGCTAAAGAGAGGTTAAACAAGACTGGTGGCTGTGAGCATGGAAAGGAAAAAAGGAGAAATATCTTGGAGTACTCAGGAGCAAACCGTAAGAAAGCTGTAGAATATTCGCTGTATCTTCTTAAAAACAAACAAAAGGGCTGACTTCATAAATGACTTAAAATTCAACATTAGACCAACCACTGGGATAATAAAACAAATTCCAGGACTTGAAAATCCTTAGGACATTAGTTCTAGCTAAATTAGACATTCACTGGCAGGAAACTTCCATCTTAACCAAGAAAAAATCAGGAAAGCAGACTCTTTCTAGGACTTAGATTTAAATCTAAGTCCTAGAGAGATATTTATTTAATAAAGGAGGTAGGCATACCGACTACGGAGCCAAACTGCCAGGCTTCAATCCCAGCCACACCACTTTCTAGCTGGGTAGCAAGTTACTTAACTATCCCATGCCTCACGATGATGTATCTGCAAGATACTTGTACCTATAGGTGTCTAACTAATACCAGCACCTATTTCAGAAGGTTTTCATGAGGATTAATGATTAAGTTGGTGCAAAAGTAACTGCGGTTTTACAATTATTTTTAACGTTTTAAACTGCAATTACTTTTGCACCAACTAAATAATATACCTTAATCACTGATAACTGTCCCTGGTATATAGTTAGCCACTGATAAATGTTAGTTATCTTAATTCCTGAACTATTCCTGTTTGGTCTGGGCTGAGCTTTACTAGTGGCATACACATCAATTCCAAATGCAACGCCACTTTCCCTGTAACTTGCAATGATTGACCCATATACCATGATGCACCACTACTCCTATAAAATTGATTGATTTTCCACTTCTCCTCAGCTGCCACATGCCAAAGGTACAAGGTTTGGATACAATTTTGCATACAACTTGTACATACATACAAAGGTACAATTTTGCATACAACTTGAAATATTACTTCTCCTTGCATGCATGACTTATATTCACATCATACAGTAGAAGAGCTCTAGAGACCAAGTATTACAGCTACAGATGACTGAGAAGAAACTTATTAAAACAAATATCTTATATCAGTGCAAAAATCTCAAAAATTTTCAATACTTCTATGATTTTAAAAAGTGATATTTTCAAATAGGTGTTACAGACACAAAATACATATTGAAGGTTCATCCTGTACAGGGATTTAAAAGAAAATGAAACAACTTTGTGTTATCTTCTTGGATAATGAGTTTAAAAATAATACAAAGTATTCTACTGTTCATTATCACACAGTGGAAGAATTACAACATAACTACTGCATAAAAATATAAAATACAGATAACGAGTTCATAAATAATGAAACATACTATTTATCACCATATAATTACTACATAAAATATAAAATGTATATTAACTCAAGTATTTTATATTATCATTCTAATACACAAACTTCCACTGCTTATTATGAACCTTTTCAAGCCTCTGGTGTTTAGTTACTATTTAATGACGCACCAGCCATTCCAAACAATTCACTAGATTGAAACTGTTCCCTTGATTAATTCACCATCTGCTGAAATTTTAACTATCCTGAGTTACAAATTTAGTGTCATCATAGACATACTAAATAAATTGATTCCTTCACCCACTTTTGGGCATACACTAAGTGCATTGGAAATCCCTATTGCTTGGTATCTGAAAACAATAAGAAAGGAAGAATCTATAGATTTTAAAAACAGCATTAAGAAGGCTTACAAGTGAATTATTGCAAGTGACCACAACTCTAATTTCTAGGCAACTACCTTATTCAACATTTTCCTTTACAGCAAAACAGAGTTAAATGTATCTCAACATATAATATACTGAATGTGAAAATCATAAATGCCTAAAGAGATCCATTGGAGGTCAAATTGACCTTTCCAGAAAGTAAAATCCAGGTTTGGGTATAATTATTCTTCAAGTCAAACAAAAAAAAATATTCATGATTATTTTTTAAAACCACATCTGTCTAGATAAAGCAAACCATGTTTTTATGTCATCCATAAAAATAAACAGCATGATTAAGTGTTCATATCTGTTATCCTCTTGTTCTTCTCCTATATCAGCAAGTAAAAAGAAAACATGAAAAAAATAAATTGATCTTTAACCAAAGGAAAAAATAAAATACTCCACCTTTTGTTTATCAATAGTGGCAAACATTGCCAAGCTCCAGACTCAAGAAAACTTATAATTACCTGAAGACTAAGGTACACTAACAACATTGAAATTCCTCCCTACAGTGCTTCCCAAATGCAATGTATCTCATTACCTCCTGGTAACTATACATATGTTAAGTTTGCAGTGTCAGTTCCATCCCCCTTGTTCTTCAATGTAGGGAATAAGCAGAAAGAAGTTAACTGTCATGGCTAAGAACTCTGAGAATTAGCTTAGAGTCAGAATGCCCTTGAGTTCAAATCCAAGCAGCCTCACTTACTGAATGTACAACACTGGGCACACTACTTTTCTAAACCTCAGTTCACTCATCTATATAATAGATGCACGTAAACGTATAGCACACACCCTGGTATGACACAAGCCCTCAATTAACAGTAAACAACAAGATTATCATTACAACTTATTTTCTCCCAAGTAAACAAATAAGTAGAACCGTATCAGTTGTACACGAGTGGCAAATTCATTCGGCAGCGAAGGCCTGAATGATGAGTATATTTTTGTGAGTGGGTAAGGGCCTTTGCGTTAGTTACTTTCAGTTAGTTGTAAGAGACAGCAGTAGAGAGGTAAGTGAAGCAAGGATTCGATTTTTAGGAGCACAGAATAAGACCTATTGTTATTGAACAGCTATTATTTTTTTAATCAAGCAAGAAAATGATCCAAAAAATCCTAGCAGTGGGTATAAAGGATGACAGGTGAAGAAGAGATGGAAACCTAGTGCCCAACTGGTACAAAATCAACACTCCTTCATAATAAAACCTCTCAGGGAACTAGGAATCAAAAGGCACGCCCTTGACCTGATAAAGGATATTTATGAAAGTCCTATAGTTAACATCATACTTATTGTTGAAATAGTAAATGCTCCTCCCACCCCAGCCCCTAATTGGTAAATGATGTCTTCTTTCACCATGTCTATTCAATGTTATACTGGAGGTCTAAACCAGATCAATAAAGGCAGAAAAAGAAGAAAAGGCATTTGTATTGAAAGGAGAGAAGTAAAACGAAAATGTCTCATTCACAGATGACATGATCCTGAACACAGAAAATCCTAAGGAATCTACAAAAAACCTACCAGAATTAATAAGTAAATTTATCAAGGCACCAGGATATAAAATCAACATATTCAAATTATTTGTCTCCCTATTTGCAAAAAATAATTACAAAATAAAAATTTTCAAATGCCTTTATAATAGCATCAAAAACATGAAATTATTAGGGATAAATTTAACAAAATATATGCCAGACCTAAACAGGCAAAACTATAAAAAGTTGCTGCAATAAATTAATGAAGAATTAACTAATGAAGACATATACTATGTTCAGAGATTGAAGACTCAATGTTATTAAAAGGTTGTTTATTTCCTAAAACATATATAGTTCAATGCAATCCCAATACAATTTCAGCAAGCTTTATGATAAAAATAGATAAGCTGGTTCTGAGATATAAATAGAAATGCTGAGGACTTAAAATAGCCAAAAAAAAATAAAAAAAAAATAAAAATTAAAGAACACATTTTAAGCATTTACTCTCTAATTTCAAAACTCATTGTAAAACTATAGTGATTTTAGAAAGTGCAGTATTGGCTTAAATACTGACACATAGATTAGTGGAATGGAAGGAATATCATCCGTAATAAATAGACCCACACATATAAGGTCAGTTGATTTTTAACAAAAGTTCCAAAGTAATTCAGTGAAGAATAGTCATTTAAACAAATGGTCCTAGAACAACTGGATATTTATAGGGGAAAAGAACTTAGCCTCAAATCATTTCACATTACAAATAAATATTTGAAATGGATCACAGACCTTACTGTAAATGCTAAAACTATAAAATTTAAAGTAGAGGAGAAAAGCTTCACAATATTTTGTTAGGCAGAGATTTATGAGACAGAACATAAAAAGGAAAAACAATGACAAATTATATCTCTTCAACTATAAATAGTCTATTCTTCCAAAAACACTGTTAAGAAAGTGAAAAGGCAACCACACACTGGGAGAAAATATTCGTATTACAATGTCTGAAAATGAACTTGTATACATAATATACGAGGTATGACAATTCAGTTCACGAACTTGTTGCAACGATGTTGCTAACCTTTTTTGATGTCAGAGGGATTATTCATTATGAATTTGTACCAACTGGACAGTTAATGAAGTTTACTATTTGGAAATGCTGAAAAGGCTGCATAAAAAAGTTAGATGACCTGAACTTTTTGCCAACAATTCATGGCGCTTGCATCACGACAATGCACCAGTTTGCATGGCACTGTCTGTGAGGGAGTTTTTAGCCAGTGAACAAATAATTGTATTGCCACATCCTCCCTACTCACCTCATCTGGCCCCCAATGACTTATTTCTTTACCCGAAGATAAAGGAAATATTGAAAGGAAGACATGTTGATGACATTCAGTACATCAAGTGTAATACAATGACAACTCTGATGGCCATTCCAGAAAAAGAGTTCCAAAATTGCTTTGAAGGGTGGACGAGGCTCTGGTGTCGGTGCATAGCTTCCCAAGGGGAGTACTTCAAAGGTGACTGTAGTGATATTCAGCAATGAGATATGCAACATTTTTTCTAGGATGAGTTTGCAAACTTAATTGTCAGACCTCTGTATAAAGAACATTTACAGTAAAAAGCTTTAATAGAAGAACACAAACCATTTGAACAGATATTTCACTAAGGAAGATAAATTAAATGACCAAAAAGCGAATGAAATATGTTCAACATCATTAGTCATTAGGGAAATGTAAATTAACATTACAATGATAATATAACTGCTTATACATGCTGGAGGGACTAAAATTTAAAAGGCTGACAATACTAAGTGTTTGTGAAGATGTAGAAGAACTGGAACTCGCATGTGTTTTGGTTGGAAGAGCAAATGGTGCTATCACATTGGATATCAATTTGGCAGTTTCTTGGGAGAAAGCTCAAAAATTTATAAACAAGTCTATGGAGTCCTTTTCCAAAACTCCTTCCGCTCTATTATCTATCTGCCCTCTACTTTCCGGTCGCCTGAAGCTGTTCTTTCCAATTTTCCAGCCAAAAAGCTGGTGCGTTGTTTACCCCTCTCTATCACACACTTCCTGTGATTACCTCTATATCTGGACCAAGTGGTGGAGGACCAATGTAGGAAAATAGCAGTGAGTTTGCCCTGCCCTCTTGGGACCGTATATCCTCTAATCGGAGAAGAAAGTTGCCTTCCCTCAGAGTTTGAGGCACCTGTGAACCTTCATTGTCACACTTATTAGCAGGAGACCACTTTCCTTCTCCTAGGGTCTGAACTAGGAAAATTGTGGAGTTCTCACTGTCCACCCCAAAGTGTTCTCCAAATTTTTGGCTGCCCTGAATCTAAGCCAGAGGATTCAAGGAAAAAATAATGAACGCACCACCAATTTAGTGATCTTCGAATTCTGGTCTTCTTCCCCACCACATTTGCTACTATTTGTTTTTTAGAGTCCTCAAATATCTGTTCCATGCACTCTGTCCAGGATTTATAGCTGGATTCAGTGGGAGAGACAGAGTAGAACATACTCTAAATGACTCTCACCACATTTACCCTCATCACTGAACTAACAAAAAATGGCAACAAAAAGTTGTGCTTCTGTTAAGACTTTAGTGATGTTAAATGATGCCAAATTTTTCATCTTAGAGAATAGAAACAATCTGAGGATGAGACACCACACTGATGACAAAATATAAATAAATGATGAGAAGCAAATATTGTACAGGACTTAAGATGATGACCATTACTTAATAGATTTGAACTTACAAGGCCAACATAACTGTTGCAAATACATAAATATCCAGAGACTACCTAACATACCAAGAAAGGAAAAAAATAATCACGATATTTTCTGTATAGTACCTTGTTTAGTCTTTATAATACTCTTAAGATGTGGGTTCTGTTTGTATCCCCATTTCACAGATGAGAAAACTGAAGCACACAAATAAACTTATTTTGTTCAAGGTCATGCAAGGAGTAAGTAGTAAAGCTTGGAGTAATGTTAAAGCAATTGACTCCAGGGCCTGTGTACTTTTAACTACTTCATTATATTGCCTCTTCCCTATGTTAGGGTATCTGTCATCTCACAAATGCTGGAGCTGTGTTTAAAACATCCGTTTTGCTACATACTCAGTGAAAATGTTTCATAGTCCAACCCCATTCACACTGCTATAGAGATAAAAAGCAACTCCTCTGATGCAAGAAAAGTGGGCACTGTTTCTACAGACTGAAATCTTTGATATGCTGAATAAGGCTTATAAAAACACAATAAATTTGCATATGTGTTAGACTATATATATATATATATATATATATATATATATATATATACACATCTTGTTTTATTTTATGTATTTTGCTTGCATTGAAGGAAACCTTAATCTTTTGTGTTTCATATTTTTATTATAAAATATATGGTCAGAAACTCATAAAAAGTTTAAAGAAAACTAATACCACTAATTCAACCCAGAGATAGCATATGTTAACATCACAGGTTCTCTGAGTCCATATATTGTTTTACATAAATCAGAGATGCTGAAAGATACAGACTCCCTATGTCACTTACAGATGACAAAAATATACTGGTAAATATATGAAAAAGTTTTCTCTGAAATAAAATGGAAACTACAAAAATTAATATACTGAGAAACCATTTTTTGTTAGTAATGTTAGTAAAATTATGTATGATTTCGTATTAGTGAAATTGGCAGTACAGGATTAGTATAAATATCTGAAAGTATAAATTAGTACAATAACATCATTTATAGGAATCTCTCCTATGGAAATTATTAGAGATGCATGCAAAGATACATGACTAAGATGTTCGTTTCAGTATTATTTTAAACAATAGCAAAAATCCAGAAACGTCTTAAATGTTGAATGACAGAAGAATAATTAACTAAAACCTAGTATATACATATATAGAGAGAAATATAATGTCTTTATTATTTATTTTATTGTTTATTTCTTAGGACATAAGATTCTTACAATCCAAATTTTGAATGAGGACTTTTTTCTTAAAATGTGTGTTTTCCATAGACTCCCTGGCCCTTAAAGTTTTGATGCAGATTTTTCAAAGGCATGTCTCAATCTACAGAGAGAACATACACAACAGAGAAGCCTCAGATACATGTTTCCTCACCCACTCCTAAGAATTGTAATTGAATTAAGCAAATGTTTTTAATGAACATACAACATCTATAGAAATTTAATTCATTGGAAAGGAATATAATATGCTATGCAAAGGTCAATTCAAAATCAAGACGATCATTAAGATTTGTTGTGAAAATAAAGAAGCTTTATGCCTACAATGTTACAGTATTCAAATAATGTCATTAATGTAACTTTTAAAGTTACAAATATACCATTTATTAAACTTTCTATAGAAGAAAAACACATAAAGCAATTTGCGCACACATACACCCCACCCCAATCTTATAAAATTACTATGTAAAAACTTTCATACTATTCTGAGTACTTACGGGTTAGAGTTTGTCATTATTGGACATATTCACAGGAATGCTGTTTTGAGATCAATCATGTCTATTAATAGCAGTTTCAAGGGAAGTCTTTTAAATACTCTGAATTATATGCTACAACTTCCCTGGATGGAAGCATGGACATACATAGAGGACCCTGATGGACAGGAGGCAGCCTGGATAGATAGAAAGTGCTTTGGAGAAGGAATGGGAGAAGACGCAGGACTAGGAGGGGAGATAGACACACCATCTCTTGGGTGGGTCGCTGACCCCTCTGGGTGTCAATTTCCTCACCTGGTGAATGATGGTACTGATATCTACTTAGCTGAGGTGATGTGATTGATGTGCTGGCCAGTTGTGACAATGATGTAAAAGCATTTTGTGCAGTTACACCTATCAGGTGTTAATAATCAGTGAGCTAGAGCGGGAGCTTTGAATCTCAGGGTTTTTTCATCAATACACTATGGAAATGGAACAAATTAAAGGGTTTTTTTTTTAAATTATTTTTGTAATAGAACAGATTTTTCAAGTCACATCTCATACAGGACTTTGAAATGCAGAACCTATGGAACACCAGTCGCAACCAAGCGAAATCTGTGACTTAAATTAAGAATCTTTCAATAAAAATAAAAGAATTCTTCATTACCTGCATGACTGCCCCCACCCCAATAGTCTCTTATTGCTTTAAAAAATAAAATTACCTGCTGCCAGTTTTCTTTTTTTTAAAAAAAAATATGTTATGGCTAAACTCTAAATTAATATTACCTGCTGCCAGTTTTCTTACTTTGTACTCAAAAGCAGAAAATATTTAGTGGATCCTCAAAGTATATAATAAATAAAACGATTCTTAGAGTTTTATTTTTAACTAGTATTCATTAGTTTAGTTTAGCTTATTAAATGTCTGCATTAAAAAGGAAATGGTCCACATACCTTTGGTTGATTAATGACTCTCCTACTAAGAGGAGGGTCCTTCATCAAAGTCATGTGACAAATGAAAAGTATAATGAGAAACAGGAATGTTTCCTGACTTCTAACAATGTTCCATTCATCAGATCAGACTCACTTTTTTTTATTATGCATGAAAGAAACTATGACAAATGTGGAATCCTTTCCAAACCAGCCTTCTCTACCTCCAAAATGACTTTACCATAAACCCTGAAATACTTCCTCCCTTTACAGAACCAAGCAAGCATTATTTTTATAAAAACCATGGCTGGGTGTGTATGTATATATAACAGTATAAAAGTATCCATGCCTTCCTTATTAACACTCTATTTTCTATACATTTGAAATTTCTCCTATTAATTTTATTGAGCTATGTCCCTTTGCTTAAAAGGGAACAGGCTATCATTTGTGATGTGACTGGACAAGTCTTTCCTTTAAAAACTGTAGCTATTTTTCATGGAATGTTTTGACTTCACAACATAAAGTATTATTGCCCATATATTTTCCCTCAAGCTAATTATAATGAAATCTTCAATATCACTTTTTAAAAATATAAATAGATTTTCAGTCTTTTTATGGTTATAAAAATGCCTGTTAAATGCATAAAACTACACATAAAATATATTAAAAATCATTAAGAAAATAAAATCACCCATAGTCCTCTAGTTAGAAATACTTTGATAAATACCTTTTCATATATTTAATGAATGTATAACTATATGTATTATTAAAACAGGCCTCTATTTTTCACTTAGTCAATATAGCATGGATTTCTTTTATAACAATAAATATAAGCATCATTATCTAATTGGCTCTCTAGTAAATGATTGGACAAACATATTTTTACCAATTTGTACTAATAGAACTTAGAACATTTCCAAGTATTTACTATTATAAACAATTTAGTGATTACTATCTTTGTACTCAGAGATGATATTCACGATATATAACAGGCCTAAGCATTAATCAAAAGTGATGCCAACTATAAAAGAAAAAGGATAGCCTTACATGTACAAGTGGCTCTACATTGGTCTGGTTGATACTTATACAACTTTCCATGTTTGACTAATTATTTTCATGCAGTAAGTTTTTAAAAATGGAACTGTTGGGTCAAAAATATACATTTTTAAAAAGGATTTTGAAGTATACTCTCAAATGTCACTCCAAATAGCTTGCTATCCATTTATACTCCCACCAGCAGCCGCAAATGGGAGTACTACTCATTTCCTAACACTCTTGACAGCAATGAATACCATAAACTCTGTAAAAAGATCTCTACTAACCAATGAGCAAAAGATGACATCTAGTAGTTTGCATTAATGACCTCAAATCTTTGTTCCTGCCTATATGAGGACTTTGCAATGCCTCCTTTTAAAATATATATCCTTGCCAAGTAGTTCTGAGTTTGGTCATGTTATTTGCTTTGTTCTATGACATCTTGGCAGATCTGACATAAGCAGACGCTTGATAAGCACTTGCCCAACTGGGCTTGCACACTTGTACTTTCACCACTGCCACAAGAAGGACATGGTGGGTAGCCTACTAATTCCAAGAAAAGGATGAGAAACACATGGAACCTTAGCTCTGTAAAAGACACATGAAGCAGACTGCCCCAGCAAAACAACCCCAGGCAACCCTTGCCTAGAGAGAGACCCCAGCTAGACACACACAAATGAAGCAAACCTAACAACCCCCAGCCAAGCAAAAGGCATGTAAGTTATGATAACCAATCATTGTTCTAGCTATTGAGTTTTGGTGATGTTAGTTACACAGAAATGACTAACATTAGAGCTGATTGTCCAGTTAGGTCTTATTTTTGGGGAAACACAGTAGGAGATACTGCATTTTTCACAAATTAAAAGTTTATGGCAAGCCTGCATGGAGTAAGTCTATCGGTGCCATTTTTCAAACAGCATATGCTCACTTCATGTCTCTGTCATATTTTGGCAATTATCACAATATTTCAAATCTTTTCATTATTAGTATATTTGTTATGTTGATCTGTGAGCAGTGATCTTTGATGTTACTAGGTTAAGACTCTCCACCAGGAAAAAGGTTACGACTCCCTAAAGGCTCACATGATGGTTAGCACTTTTTAGCAATAAAGTATTTTTAAATGAAGGCATGTACATTGTTTTTATTTAGACATAACGCTACTGCACACTTCATTGACTACAATATAGTGTGAACATGACTCTTATATGCACTAGGAAGCCAAAACGTTTGTGCGACTCACGTTGCTGTGATATTTACTTTATTGTGTTGGTCTAGAAGCAAACCCAAAATATGTCAGATGTCTGTCTGTATTATTAAATCTCATTATTAATATTTTGGAGTTTTTCATCACACAGGTCCTTTCTATCTCTACTTAAATTTGTTTTTAAGCATTTTATAATTGTGGTTTGTACTACAAAAGGACTCTTTCATTAGAATTTCTAATTGTCCATTTCTTGTATAAAAAAGATAGTGATTTTGTAACTAGACATTTTCTTAAACTGTTTCAGTAAATTTTCAATTGATTCCCTTGAGTAGACAACAATATTTGAGGAACTCCTCTAAGATAAAAACATTATAAATAGATCAAAAAAGAAATATTTTTCTTTAAAATATGAAATGCTGTATTTCACACTGTCCATATTCTGCAAATTTTTTATTCAGAAACTAAAAGCAGATATTAAATCAAGAATTTTCAGCATCCTTTTAGTCACAAATTTTCAAAATATTCTTCATGATTTTTTACTTATCCAAAATTAACAGGATTTTCTATTTACAAAGTAGATGAAGCTTATGGTGAAAAATTTTACAAATCATTATAACGCTATATTAGATAGCAAAACCTGCTGGTGAGTACTGAAAAGTGCCTTTCCTGGAAGCCTTAATAATTCCATCCTCTCAATCAAGACTTCTAGCCTATATTCTGGTCAGATTCTCCTTCTAGGTGTTAGTGGACAACTTTAAAAATTCAGATCCACTCAACTGTCCCTAACTAATATTCAAAAGTGAGCAGGGTCCAGAAACAAAAAGAATGCAAGTGAATGTGTAAAATATCTTCTAAGTAGTACTTTTTATTTTGTTCTAGTTGTTACTATAGCTTATAAGAAACACAATTGTGTATACATTTCAAATATTATTTAATAAATACTACGAATTTGCATCTATAAAATTAAACTTTAAACTTCTAACAAACTAAATTTAATTAATGAAATAGAATGGAAGAAACTGATTTCTACTACTTTTTTTCCTGCACAGAATTAGAAGTGTGTTTTCACCTTAACTACACATCATCCATATTAATAATATTATAATTAAAAACAAATGAGTTAGATATATAAAAATATGAACTCCCTTTAATCTGTGTGTTCCTGAAAAGTTCTATGGACAGAGAATATCCATAACTGAACAGTATATTTCACTGATTCCAGAGCATATTTTAAAAATATTTTTAACATCTTTGAAATTAGAATACGTCTTATAATAAATGTTATGTCATTGTTTAATTGGCAGCATTCTGTGTTTCTTAGTGATACATTAGATAATGGTGTATCTTACCATCAAATGGTATTTAAGATTAGTTGTACTATCACATATTAAACACAATAGAAGTGCTCAGTAGTTTAAAATTATGCAACATTTTATAAATGATCCTTTTGTAAAAAAACAATCTTTCTTTAACCCATTTTTAAGTCAGGATTATGTTTTAGGGATTATCAGATCTTTTAAAATTCATAATATCTATGAACTATTACCCCTAAGTCCGCACACACACCCAAAATCTCACACAATTTCACTAATTTCATACAATGACAGAGTTCTTTCCTTAACCTCTGGAATAGTGGTCCCTTACTTACGTCAGCATTGGTTGTAAAGATTTTAAGACTATAGAGGCAAACTTATACGATTTGTAGGGGATTCTAATACACAATCAGAACTGACAGTCTTTTCGTTTGACCAAACTCTGGTCTGTAGACTATCTGCATTAAAATCACGTGTTGTTTCTGTAACACGCAGATTTCTGGACCCCACATAACATACAACGACTCCAAATCTGTGGTGGGCATGGCCTCTGTATTAGTAAAGCTCTTTCCTTGCTACTCAAATTGAGATCCAAAAACCAGCAGCGTCAACATCACCTGGGAGCTTGTTACAAATGCAGAATCTCAGGCCCAATCCCAAAACTTCTGAATCAAAATCCGTATTTTAATAAGATCCCTGGATGATACATATGCACATTAAGGTTTGAGAAGCTGGGATCTGATACGCAGTCAGGGTGAAGGATGACTATACTTAAGCTAACCATCTTCTTATTCTGCAATAACAGAAAATATTGTTTCTAAATTTTCTTTAAAAATAAATATTTTGCAGTTAAAGAGAGCAAGATTCACCTTGCTCCCTATGATAGAATTTACCATAAAGAGACAAAAGAAGAGGAAATCCCCAAAAGGGGAACATGTCTCGCTAAAATTTTAATTTCTCTTAAAATATTAAAAGGAGATGTTGAGGTTGGAAACAACTAATTTACTACATCCATTAGGATATTCCATTAGTTAACTTTATCAGGAGATATTTCTAAATATTCTTGAATTATCAATAGATTTACAACCTGGATCACTTATCTTCGTTGAGATATAAGGACTCAATTATCTTTCTCTTTTCTCAATAGTTATTATGAATTAAAGGCATATAGCATATTATATTATCCTTTCTCCCATCAAAAATACCACAAAATGTTCTCACTCCTTAGAAAAGGTACAGCTAAGAAATACTTTGAAAAGAGAGATAAAGCAACAGGCATAATCGAGGGATTGTGTGTGTGTGCACGTGTGTTGCTTTTCTCCATAGCCTCAAGAGTATTATTCTGTGCTAATGATCTCTGATTTTAAGTTTGTGTGTTTGTTCTTTGTTTTTACTCATGGAAACAGGCAAACAAAACTTACAAGATTATTTTGCTAAGCACCAGCATTTTAGAAGAGTTTTACTTTCTTCTATATCAGGAAAGATAAACTGACCTGCGAACTTTTGCGCTATCTGTAACTCCCAGAGCTTGTAAGAAAACCACGGAAACAACCGCATTTACGCACATCAGCATCATAATAAAACCACACAAGCAACAAGGTGGAGATAACAGACTCAGGGCAGTGCTGCTGGAATGCACTGCGATAGAAACATCCAGAAGAGTGGCCCTTCAAATAAAACGCCATGAATAGCAAACCGCATTTTAACCTGTTAGGTAATGTTTTCTCAGTAATAAGTGCTAACAAGAAGAACTTCCTGTCGTCTCTATTGTATTTTTTCTCCCTTAGGGTTTCATAGAGGATTAACTATGAACTCTTAACTGAAATTAACAGAATTCACCTACTATCAAACTGGCCACAGCTATATTACAAAGCTTCTCCAGGTTACCCAGTCTCACCTCCTGTTCACTATGCAAGAATGCCAATTCTGTTGTTTCTGCCATCGTTGTGAGTAGTTAATAGAAACCAGTGTTACTAAACAGTGTAGTTGACCCATAAACGTGTATGAGAACGGAATTGGGGACTAACCAGCAGAAAGGTTACCTCCTGGTTACTTTGTCCCGATGAAGCAATCTGTGTCTTGCACAATCTCTTTCTTGAACAGCCTGCCTCTTGGTTCTTGGCTGGAAGCTCTGTCAGTTTACCCACCTAGGATCCGCTCTCATTGATTTTATACAAATGGTTCCTGCTGGCCATTTGTGTCTTCCCTGACTGCCTGCTCCAAAGGAGCCCCAGGTGTCCCTCCCTATCATAGGATTTGGCTTTATTTCCTTTAAAACACTCATCAGCACCTGGCATATATATATATGCACTATATATATATACACACTACACACACACACATGTTTTATATATATACCTATATATACATATATACATTATATATATACATATATATAAAATATACATTATATATATATATAAAATAGTACTTACCTCAAAGTGGTTGTGAAAATTAAATGTACTAAGGCATATAAATACTAAGGCTCAGCACAATATCAGGCACATATTCAAAAGAAAGGTTAGCTGTTTTGTGACCAATATTTTCCCAATTTGTAGGGTTTTGTTTGTTTTTTTGTTTGTTTTTTATTAAGAATTCATCTTAGTTCATTTAGGGATTGATTTTTGGACTTTAATAGGCATTGTTCTCTTTTTTTAAATTATAGTTGACACAATATAATATTATTTTCAGGTGTACAACAGTGATTCAACATTTATATACATTATGAAGTGATCATCATAAGTCTAGCAACCATCTGTCAATGTACAAAGTTATTGCAATATTATTGACTACATTCCCAATGCTGTACTTTACATCCCATGGCCTTTTTTTAAGTTTATTGGGGTGGCAATTGTTAGTAAAGTTACATGGGTTTCCGGTGTACAATTCTGCAATACATCATCTATAATCTTTTTAATCACGTTGTCATGCGGGGCAGCCTGTGGGGTCTCTGGTCCCGCTCCCTACATAAGAACACAGGACATGGTGAGGCCAAAAAGGAACACCCACAGAGCAATACCACTTTAGTCTCACTGGCGGCTAGGTTGGAGAAACAGGAGCCACACGATCCACAACCCTCACTCCGCCACTTGCTGGCTCAACCACCATCTTCTTGCTAGTCCTTATTTTCTGCTAGCGTAGCCACGGCAGTTATATTAGTAGCCAGTGGCTCACTGGTTACAGCTGACGGCCAACTAGCCACAGCTGATGGCCATCTAATCACAGTTGATGGCCATTTACTACCTGAGCCAGCACCTTTCCACGTGAGGCTGAGAGCCTGGAAACTGCACTCCTGGCTCTGTTCCCACAACATGTGAAGAGTATGGTGCCTTGTGACACAGCAGCAGCATCTCTCAGGCTTGTCCTGAGATATGGTGATTGATGACCAGACACCTACCACTTTTCACATTCTTCCAGATGCCTTGTTCCTACATAAGTTTCTGGAATGAAATTATAATCCTGAAAAAACGAGAAGGTAGGTAGAAAAATTCTGATTTTTCTGAGGAAAAAATTAGAATGAACCAAGTGTATCGTGTGTTGGCTAGTTTTATGTTTCTAATCAGCAAAAAGGCTTAAGACAGAAAATAGGTTCTGTGATAAATAAAATGCCCCCAAATTGGTGGCTTAATAATTCAGACTTATAATTAGAAGTATTGACAGTGGCCAAATGGGTGCATGGTCTAAGAGGGAGGGTAGAGGTTTTATTTAAAATTTCTTATGTGTACTTCTTTGTATATTTAAAATTTATTTCTACAGCGATATGTATTTTATAATCAGAAAAATATAAGCATTACTTTACAGGAATATCATCAAAGCAAATGTAGTACTGAAAGATCAATATTGAGCACCCATGACTGGCATTAACTTGTACTATACTGTTATAATTATTAAATTTATCCCAATAGAAATTGTAACCGATTAAAACACTTAAATCAATCTTGTTGATATTTTCTCAGCTAATAATACCAACTCATATTATAAAACTGAGAATTCTTGGTCTTTTTACTAACACCTGAAAATAAGAAACACAATTCCTGCCTCTTGGCCATATGTGTATCATCAGTAGTTGTGGAAGCTACTAATGAGCCCATGCTTATTTGTAATTCGATCTGTGAGCACATAGATAATGTGACATTAAGTAAATAGCAATTTGATGGCAATGACCTAAGTTATTGGAGGTAAATAGATAGATACCTAAATGGCTCATACAGGAAATGTCATAACATTTACTTTTGTGGGCAGTGGGGGCAGGGAGAATCTGTTTACAGCTCTAACTTCAGCCAGGAAATGTCTCTTTATATCAAAAGAAGTCTCATTCTACCAAACCCCCTTTCCATTTCTACAGTATACACCAAGTCAGTTTCATGCAGTGGCTGAAGCAGAGGGGCCTGTCCACTTTGAGAGGACAAATTGATCATGGAGAGATACTGAGTGTGACTATTGGGTGAAGAGCATAGAGGCAGGAATTAGGATCTTCCTCGTTAATCAGCTAATACAGACTCACTGCCTAATGATTCAGAAAGTGAACGATCTAAGACTAAAATAGCAGAAAAATGGGGGCTACCAAGAAGATGGTGGCTGAGCTAGCAAAAGCGGATTACAGCTAGCAAGTGAGGTTGGTTGGCAGAGAGAAGTGGACGGCAGGTTGCGGACAGTGTGGCTCCTGCTTCCTGTGTCTCCAGCCCAGCCTCCAGCGAGACTATAGTGGTATGACTCCCCTACCTATGGCTCTGTGGGTGTTCCTGTTTGGCCTCACCATGTCCTGCGTTCTTATGCGGGGAGCGGGACTAGAGACCCCAGAAGAGACCCTGCCTGTCACCCTGCATGACCACAGAAAATTGCTGTCAGGAATCAACCCTCAGCTGCTCCAAGTCAAAAGGAGAGTACTACAGTTGACTCTTGGACAACACTGGGGTTAGGAGCACTGACTCCCACCAGTCAAAAATCCATGTAAAACTCTTTAGTCTACATTAGGCCCTGCACATTAGCTGGTTCAACCACCCATGGGTTGAAAACAGTGTTAGGGAATCTGGGGTTGTGAAACTGCAGTTGGGAATGCAAAAATAGTTTTCAATCTGAGATTGGTTGAATTCCCAGATGAGAACCCACAGATACAAGGTCAGACTCTATGTATTGGGAAAAACAACAACAACGTGTATTAGTGGACCTATGCAATTCAAACTCATGCTGTTCAATGGTCAACTGTATTTATAAATGTCTTTTTTTTCCCTAAATGACGAGTGTCTTAGCTTGAGTTACTTTGCCTAAAGAAGGATGAGGGTACGGATTAGGATAAAATAAAGCGAGCCAGATTTTCCTCCCAAGGAGTTGGAGTGAAGGACCAGGGAAACATCAAAAACCAATACAAAGGTGTGTTTTTTAAGATCAATGCTGTGAACAGTGGCTCTTGAGAGGGAAAGAAAAGCCCCTAACAGACAGGATAGGCCTGGGTCTATAAGCCAGACTTCGATTTTGCTAAGAGCTGACCTGGCACCCATAGCTAGGTCTCTGTGTTCTCCTCTTCCACAGAAATAATTTCACATTATACCGTGTTTCCCTGGAAATAAAACCTAGCCGAACAATTAACTCTAATGCATCTTTTGAAGGAAAAATTAATATAAGACCCAGTCTTATTTTACTATAAGACCAGGTATAATATAATATAATATAATATAATATAATATAATATAATATAATATAATATAATATAATATATCATAATATTGGGTCTAATATAATATAATACCTGGTCTTATATAATATAATATAAGACTGGGTCTTATATTAATTTTTGCTCCAAAAGACGCATTAGAGCTGATTGTCTTGCTCGGTTTTATTTTCAGGGAAATATTGTATGAACATAAGGCAAGGCCACTCTGTGATTGTAATGGATTAGGACAAAAAAAAAAATCACATCATAATTATATCTGAAAACAGACAACAACAATTGTCCAAGCCATAAAAATGGCCTGGCATCTTCCTAACCTCACTAACATGAGTGACTGCTAACTTCTTTATCTGCTATGGATGTAGCCTCACTTTATCCTCCCACCTTATAGATGAGATTTAAGTTACCCAATCAGAATTATTCTTGCTTCCTAACAACATCCAGTCCAGAGCAAAGCCCCCGTCTAGAACTCTCCCCAGAATACCTAACAGCCAAAAATACATAAGTCCTTTCTAATTGTCTCTTACAGAGATGTCCCACAGTTCCCCATTTAGTATGTTCTCTGTCTGCAACAAGCATTAAATCCAACTTGTTCAACTACAGATGTGCTCCTGGTTGTCTTTGGCTGTAGGGTGATACGCTATTCTTCTGCAACCTCCTCATGAGTTTACAGACTGCCTCCCATACTTGTCCATTAGAAGGAGAGAGACAGAAGGAGCTGTGCATGGACTCAGACCAAGCAAGTTTCTGCCATCTTCCCTGGTGATGGAGGAGTCGTGAGGCAGAAAGTGACATAAGCTGAATTTCAATCCCAGCTGCCTCTCAAATCAAAGCTATGAGTCTTCTTTGCAATTCTCTTAGCACTGCTTGCCACAGCATTCTGATCTTCCTTAGACCCTTTAAGTAACATGGGATTCCCCTGGACACAAGAGCCAAGTGGTTGGGCTGCTTATACTGCTGGCTGTGCCAGCTGGAGGCCCTGAGTCAGCTCTGGGCCTTAATCAAAGCCGGCAGCTTTTTAGGTCATCCAGTTAATAAATTGGGCAGTAATCCAATATGTGGAATAAATTGTTTCCAAAATTTAAACAGGCATACTAAATGTTGATGAGTTCAAAAATTCATTGTTTGTAAAGATAACTTTTCATGCCCAAGACTCTTGGATTACAAAAAATTTACTGAAGTGTCAGACCCCTGTATTTTCAAGAGTACATGTACTCTAAGGCACCTAGCATACAAGCAAATTTTCTTGTCCGATCAGCATGATATCATCAATGTAATGAATGAGTATGATGTCCTATGCCAATGCCCCAGGAACCAATTGGCTCAGTTAGTAAAAAACTAATTCTTTGGGCATCTTCTATATTCTGACATAGAAAAATGAAAACAAGTGTATGATCCCAATACAGAAACCATAAATGGAAGGGTTGCTGTACATAGAATGACTTCTTGATTCATCTGCCATCATTTTCCAAGATAGCTATCTTTCATTCTGGCCAAACTACAGAATTAAATGGGAATGTGAGAAGAATCTTTATACTTATATCTTTCATGGCACTCATCTCTGTGATTGCTTTTTTTTTTTACTTTCTATTTTGGAAAGGAGGGATTAATTTATCAAATTTTGTCCAAGACATGTACATTAAAAATTACAAGCATCCTTGAGAAAAAATTAAATGATATGCTTAAATGTATATAAAGTATACATGTTTATAAATCCCCAAATTCAAATTGTTTAAATATCAGTTCTACCCAAATTGGTCTATAGATTAAATGCAATTCCAATCAATATTCTAACAGACTATATTCAAAAGTCTAACAGACTTTTTATTTTGGTACAAATTTTCAAGCTGACTCTAAAAGCTATGTAGAAATGCAAAGGATCCATAATAACCAGGAAATGGAGGACTTACACTAGATGAATTCAAAACTTACTATAAAGATACTATAATCAAAAAAAGTGAGCTATAAACATAAGCATAGATACATAGATCAATGTAGCCAAACTTAGAATCCAGAAATAATATCCACACATATATAGTCAGTTTATTTTCAACAAAAGTGTCAAGATAATTCAGTAGGGACAAAAGCTAATTTCAACAAATGATACTAAACAACTGGATATCCATAAGAGAAAAATGCAGTTTAATTCTTGCACCTTTTACAAAATTAATTCAAAATAAATCATGGATGTTAACATAATGCTAACACTATAAAACTTCTAACATGGCTACAAGTTTTTAAAACTGACTATAGCAAGTGCGTTTTTCCCTGTATTGATGTTGGGAGTATAAAATGACAAGCACCTTGGCAAAAAGTTTGGTAGTCGCCTACAAAGTAAATATCATAATGAAATAGAAAATATGAGTCTATTCTCTAGGAGAATAGTAAAATACACTAAATTGTTCACATGACATTAAAGGTAGTAATTAACTTTATCATCCTTGAAATCCAGAGAGAGAAACCAAAAAAAAAGATTCACTTTTAATATGAAAGTGATCATTACTATAATTAGACATAAGATAGACAGATACCTTCCAATTCAGTAGACAATATAAAAGCAAACAAATTGTGGTCAATTTAGCAACAGCAATACACGTTTGTACATAAATCAACTAACATTACCTAAAACTTAGAATACAAAGGTAGTGGCATAGAAAATAAAGCCTCAGGAAATATAAAACAAAATGACAGGAGGAAAACTCAATATATCTGTGATATTAATAAAGTCAAATTGCCAGAAATTCAACTCAAAAAAGGCAAACACTCCAAATAATTTATAAAGCAGCAAACTATCCTCCTTGGAAAAGGTATGCAGTAATGAATCTATTACAAATAAAAAAGATAAGAACAGCTAATTTTGGCAAAAATAAGGCAAAATAAGTAAAAATGGCAATACTGATTTCAGATCAAGTAAATTTCATGGTAAAATACATTACATTAAAGGAAGAATGTCAACATTTATAAAGCAGTATAATCAATAAGAAAAATATAGCAGTTATAAACCTTCTGCCTGAAGACTTTCCTTTAATATTTTTTGATGTCCAGGTTGACTGGTGACAAGTTTTCTCAGCTGTGTGTGTGTCTGTGTGTGTGTGTGTGTGTGTGTGTGTGTGTGTGTGTGTGTGTGTGTAGTAGTAGTCATTTGTCCTTATTTTCAAACATATTATCAATAGCATAAAATTCAAGTTTTCTTTTTTTCTTTCACAATTTTAAAGTTATCTTTTAGTGTGGTTTTTCACAAGAAATCTGTAATAATTCTTCTCTTTGTCACACAATGCACCCTTTTCCTCTGGTTTCTTTTAAAAACTTCTGCTTATAATCAAATTTGGAAACATATTTGGCTTTTTTGTGTTACATATTTTTCTGCCTCCGTACCCACCTTCATCTAGGACTCCAATTACATGTATGTTAGACTGCGTATTGTTGTCCCAAAGGTCACTGGTGCTTTATTAATTTGTCTCAGTCTTCTTTTTTTTTCTCTCTCTTTGCATCGTTTTGGTTGCATCAGTGTGAACATTCACTGACCTTTTCTTCTACACTGTCTAGTTGGCTATTGACCCCATTCAACTGTATTTTCCATTTAAGATACTGTGTTTTGCAGCTTTAGACGTTCCATTTGAGCTATTTCTCTCCTCATCATGTTCATGTTTTCCTCTACCTTCTTGAACACATGTAGCACATTTATAATTACTGTTTTACATTTTTGTCTGCTAGTTTCTTCTAATTTCTGGGCTATTTTCTGGATCTGATTTGTGTTTTGTTTTGTTTTGTTTTGTTTTTTGTTTTATCTGATTATAATCACATTTTCTGCATCTTTGCCTACCTGGTTAGTTTTGTGTTCGATTGCCATCATTGTGAATTTTATGTCATTTGTTGCTGGGTTCTGTTGTATTCCTTTAAATAGCATTGGGTTTTGTTCTGGCATGCAGTTAAGCTACTTGGAATCACATCAATCATTTTGTGACTTGTTTTCAAGTTTTATTGAGGTATGTCAAAAAGCAGCCTTTCACACAGAGCCAATTTATCTCCACAATTAAAGAGAAACTCTCTGAGAATTCTACCCAATGCCCTTTGTATTACAAATTATTTCCACTTGGATAGTGGAAACACAACTACTAAACCCGCCAGTCTGAACTCTGAGAATTGTTCTGCCTACTCTCTTTGTGATGTGTTCCCACCCAGCCCCCGAACCCCATCTCAGGTAGTTTCCTCTCATGCAGTACGGAGATCAGTATTCAACCAAAGACTTGTGGGAGGTTTCTGCAACCTCCAGAGCTCTGTTCCTATGCTGCTCCTTCCTCACTGTCCTGCAAATTTTGGCTGACTTGGCCTTTGTGGATTCAAACCTCCTTTCCCTCAATAGCCCTTTGGGCTCTGAGAGCACCCTCCCTAAGCTTAGCAGTAAACTGATGCAATGGGAGACCTCACTTTGTTTCTTTTCTTTAGGGGATTACAATCCTGTGTTATCTTTTGTCCAATGTCTAAAAACCATTGTTTTATAAATATATTGCTTTGCTTTCTCATTGCTTCCGGTGGGATATCCCTATTACTCCATCTTAAATGGAAGGGGAAGCAACACATAAAAACTTTAAGAATGTGTTTAAAAACTTTTATTTACATTGATTCTGTTTCAATGGTGAAATGCGGAATCATAGCAGGCACAATATTTGAAGGCAAGGGAAGTGCTATATATGATAAACAAGAGAACATGTCATGTTTGGTAAATCATCCCTTCCAACATCCCAGCATCTAGCAAAAACACATATATACTGAATCTAATTGTAGTTATTTAAAGGAATGAGGATATTTCATAGTATTGTTTTATCTTTAATCACATGACATTTTTCCAAACTCTGAATCCCCACTAATCAGAGAAAAAAAATTTTTTAATCAGTAGTAACAACTAATTCAAAGAGATTTAAAATGAGAAATCCTGCCCTGATTATATTTTCTTCTCCTCCTAGAAGGAGAAAGAGATTTCTAGGAAGTCACTTTTGTTCCATCTTCCTCATGTAACCAATTAACTGCTCCACCATGACAAAAGGCAAGTCCTGAACATAATATTACTATGTCCTGTCTAGATTCCAGTGCTCCTCTCATATGAAAATTGCTTTTTAAAAGCATTGCATAATTTCTGCCTCTTTTAACTAGACTGGCAATTTCATACTTGTGAATGACCCAAATTTAGACCCCAGAGACTCCTAAGTGCCTACATGTTCCCATTATATTAAACTCACCAGCATTTGCTCATAGTAACTCATTCTTCTGGCCAAGCCCTCAATGAGTAATTCACTCTGCTGATCCATCTCTATATTTGTTCAAAGATAAGAGCTGCTTTGAGAGGTGCTCAGCCCTGTAAGTGTGTTCACCCAAACAGTGCCACAACTGTTTTAGTAGTAACCACTGTGGGATGGCACTCAACCCTCATGGCCTTATTGCTGCTTTTTAGTATGGTTTTAAATGTGCTATAGCATTTGATTTTTCCCTCCAAAGTCCCAGATGGACAAGGTGGCCAATAATGTTTGTTCCTCTCCAATAACAACCTATAGAAAAATAAAAACAAAAGAATTCTTGCTGTTCAAAAATAAAAATTAGATGTGAACATGTGAACACAAAAAACTGTATGATTATATATTTTGAAAAGCCCAGCATAATGGAAATACTAAGTCACAAATTTTTTGAAAAGAAATCAAGTGGCATAACCCTAATAGGTTTGTGCAAGTAAATAACATTTGAGTGTGCTTCAATAAATGACTGAAGTCATTAACAAAGAAATACGCATCAATAAAATAGCTTGTTTTAAAAGATGAGTTAAATACAACCACCATCACTCCTCAAACTCACAAACTGTCCTGTAATTTCATGTAAATTATTACACTGATTATCAAATTATTTCTTCAAAGTGAGTGCCAATGTAAATTTCAACCAAAGTGAGATAGTCTAAATTATGAATTAGTGGTAATCTTACTATAAGGGTTTTAAATCTTTGAAAATGTTGCTTTTTTGAATATACAAGAAAGCAATTATATAAAAAGACAAGCTATTAATCTGTCTCCTAATTACAATAGAGAAATCATGTTGCAGTTGAACTTCCAGACTTATCATTGATAATTTGAATGCACTCAAAATACTTTAAATAGCTGTGAAATAATTTCTTTGCCCATGTTGTATAGAGCAGTAACTCTCTGTCTCATCAAAATAGATAAACCCAGTAGGGCTGATAGGGCAAACATGTTTGCGTTGTTGGGCCATTTTTATTGATCTACTATAAAGTGACTGGATTTTGAAATCACACAGTCCTTGGTTTGCGTTACTGATATTGATTTACTATCCATGTTTCCCCGAAAATAAGACTTAGTCGGACAATCAGCTATAACGCATCTTTTGGTGCAAAAATTAATATAAGACCCGGTATTATATTATATTATATTATATTATATTATATTATATTATATTATATTATATTATATTATATTATATTATATTATATTATAATATTATACTGGGTCTTATATTAATTTTTGCTCCAAAAGATGCATTAAAACTGATTGTCCGTCTAGATCTTAATTTTGGGGAAACATGGTATGCTGAGAAGGATGCTTGGCACATAATTAGAGCTCAGTAAACATATGTAAAATGCATAAAGAAATTAACTGGACAATGAACATACCATCCTTTCCCATAAAATAGAGGCAATATTAACTAATTCTCAGGGTAAATACGATAAGTTATAAATATTAAAAATGATGCCTGAGAAGAGTTCAATACAATGCCTGACATGGTTACTACTCAAAAAAACAATAGTTTATAAAAGCCCACCTATTACTGAACAGAAATCTAACGCCTACTACCGTGTTTCCCCGAAAATAAGACCAGGTCTTATATTAATTTTTGCTCCAAAAGACACATTAGGGCTTATGTTCAGGGAATGTTATCCTGAAAAATCATGCTAGGGCTTATTTTCCGGCTAGGTCTTATTTTTAGGAAAACATGGTATTATCCCATAATTACCTTTCTCTTTTTTCACCACTTTTGTTTCCAAGTCTCCCTCACTCTAAACAGACAGACTTGCTTCAAACTTCACATAGAAAATAGAGGCCCTTCAATAGGAATGCTCTCACCATCTGCATTCCAAACTATAAATATGAGTACAGGCATTTGCACTTACATTTGTGGGCCTCATCCTTTCACTCTTCCCTCCAATATCAATAGAAATGTCTGTCCTCTCTCCTGACCATTCCTCTAGTGGGGTTCCATTTCCTCCTATCTCCTCATGGGCCATATTCTATCAACTCCTCAGCTCCCTCTCTTGCATGTATTTAACGCAGCCTTCCCACTCTATATTGTTTTAAATGGGCTCTCTCACATAAAATAAAATAAACAACTGTCCCTTGACATCACATTCTGTCCTGGTTGCTCTCTTGTCTCTTACTGTCCATATAGCTATAACTCTTGAAAGATCCATTTCTCCATGCATGGTCAGGGAGCTGTTCCTCAATGGTTCCAATGGGCCTATCTTCCTGAAAGGACCCTTGGAGGAGAGAGTTCCACAGGATGAACTACAGTTCTCATCCCTGTGGTTGGCCTCAGAGATGCAATGGGCACTCATCCTCTCCCTTCTCCATTACCCATTTAAGATCCCATTCATCTTTAGCTCCTGGAGGCTGACCTGGTGGTTTGACCCAAGCCTTCATACTTAAGGAGGCTGAGCTCTTTCTAATCATAGCCTTCTCAGGTTAAGGTTGCTGCGTGTGTCCATTCACAGTTACGGTTGGGCAGGGGATTGTGTCCATATGTGTCCCTCTCTGCTCCTACTGTGGAAGAGCAGCCCTTCTTTCTCCTGCTGATTTCCTTTGCCAAAATGGTGACTCTTCTTCTCACTGTCTGCTCCCTGGACACACAGAAGCCAAATGATTCTGGCCGTAACCATAGTTTATAATTCAGTGGGACTTTTAACTGATTCCCTAGGAAGAGGGTACGACATTGTGATGATTAATTTTATGTGGCCAAGCAATGCCCAGATACTTGGTTACCATTATTCTGAGTGTCTGTGAGGGTATTTCTGGATGAGATTAAACACTCAAATGGGTAGACTGAGAAAAGCAGATTGCCTTTTGCAACGTGAGTGGGCCTCATCCAACCCATTTAAGGCCTGAATAGAACAAAAAAGGCAGAGTGCAGGGGAATTTGCTCTTTACCTGATGGTCTTCAAGACTCAGACATCAGTCTTCTCCTGCGTCAGACTCTAACTCAGACTGAATCTTATACCATTGGCTCTCCTGGTTCTCCAGCTTGCCCACTATAGGTCGTAGGACTACTACGGACTTACAAAGTTCCAGAATGGGAAGCACAAATGTTCCCAGTGAGTCGCTAGCAGTGGGGCCACTCCTGGATCCCCATATGACATCCAGAGCCACGCATTTTCCCTATGGAGGTCACTGTGCCAGCTGGAGGACTCTAAATTAATGTATCTTTGCATAGAGTTACATCCAAACTGATGCTACCACTATACCTTCAGAGGGCCATTCCAACAGTCTACAGAGCTGCTGCTTCTATGGTGCAGACAACTGTTATGATCAGCAGATCCCATGATCATAGCCTTACCCCCACACTTCCATCACTGTGAATTGGGTCCCCTGTCTGACGCTGTGCTATGTAGGATTCCATGACTGTGAATCAGGTATTCTATAAGCCCCTGGAAAGTAGTGCTGGCTGAGTCTCTGTGAACAGAGAAAGAAACCCATACCCATAATAGCTATCTACCCCAGAGTGGGCAAACCTCTGGCCCTTCAGGAGGTAAGAGGCCCTATATGGTTGACTTGCCACCAAGTAGCTATTTGGTCTCCTAGAGGAAATACTGTATCAGGGGCTCAGCATTGGTCTTAGTTACTGACAAACTGGACATTCAGAGGCAGCAGTAGATAGATAGGTCTTAGGAAATGGGAGTCCCTGCTCTTGGGTCCATCTATATCCTTGGTCTTCTCTGCCATCATGGCCACTCTGTACGTGTTCGGGGCTGTTCATATCCTTATCCTGTCAGTTTCAGGTGACTGATCATAAAGAATGGATAATGCCAAATGGCCAAGTCACATTTTTGTCTACATGGCTATGTCATGCCTTGTCCATGGTGTGTGCTAGATGGTAGCATTAACATCTGATAAAAAAGCTTCAGTCCTTGTGAAGGCCCATTTCCCTAAGCCTTTGTATTCCTTCCTCTACCATTTGCTATGTCCACTTCATTCAGACTACTGCTTTATCTAGGTTTCTAAGACCACCCGAGCAGTAAGTTTCTTCCATTGCCTGGGATCCTTGCCAGAGTGTTAAATCCTGTGTCCCAAGAGAGTACCCCGAGTCAGTAAGTTTTTTTAAACAGTCTTACCTCTGGGCCCCCTTGATTAAGCCTCGTCAAAATTCAATCACAAATGTACTCCCCTGGGTTCCTGCCAGTACATGTTAAAGAATTCTCACCACTCCTTTGTGTGTTATTTCTTTCCTCTCCTATCAGGCCCAGGACATCCTCCATATGATTGTATTAGGATTTCACCTTAGTTACAAGCTTGACAACCTGGACAGAGGGTGGGAACATTCCTGAAGGGGACACTTGTTGCCTTGTGGGGGGGAGAGGCTTTTGCAGCTTCTAACAAGGAGAAGCAGTCCTTGCTGTGGAGAAAGGAACAACCTCCGTAAGTTCTGAGCCTTCATGGGACCTGTAGAGCCCCAAATCCCCAGGGATGTTCTCCCAGATATCTCCATTCCATGTATCGGGGCCCAAGACTTGCCTTACGTGAGTATTTAAACACCTCTGAGGCTCTGTGACTTTCCAAATTCCTGCGTCTACTCCTCAGTTGGGTATGTTCCCCCACTGTAGAAGACAATGGTTTATTTGTAAGCTGTCAAAAAGTACCTCTAGTGTTTACAGTTAGCTCTTAACTATGTGTTAACCACCCCTCATTTTCCCATTATCCCTTGTAGAACATCAGTACAACGTAGCAATGATCAGCTTCCGGCTGTCTGGTTTCCCAAATCACAAATGAAATCTTAAGTAAATGGGCTTCCAACTATACCAGGTCCCACATTCCTCTCAGGATGAGATTGTTCTCAGCATCTGGGCTTGCTCTTGGGGAAGAGCAAGCCATTCCTCAAGTCCTATCTTTGTGCTTGTTTCCTCAGATCCCTCCCAGGACCCCTGTGTCAATTTATGTCCTCTAAGTAGTAGGTGTCAAGATGAGAGTTGACATGCAAGATATTTATTGGGGAAAATGTCTGTGCAAGATAAAGCAGAATGGAGCAGGATTAGGCAGGGAGAGCCTTCAGACTGGGATGCTGATCTAACACCTGTGAAAGGAGAAAGGAAAGTAAAAATTGAGTCAGAAATCCCCAGACCACAGCATAGTTGTGAGAAAGTTTCATCCAGGCCACTGGGGATGGAAATTCCCAAAAAAAAAAAAAAAAAAAAAAAAGGCTATTCGGCTCTTTTCAACAAGGTGGTGGAGCATCCTCCCCAGCAGACGTAGAGATGCAGATCTTTGTGAAGACCCTGACGGGCAAGACCATCAAACTCAAGGTCGAGCCCAGTGACACTACTGAGAATGTCAAAGCTAAAGTCCAACACAAGGAGGGCATCCCACCTGACCAGCATCGTCTGATTTTTGCCGGCAAACAGATGGAGGATGGCTGCACTCTCTCAGACTAAAATGTCCAGAAAGAGTCCACTCTGCACTTGGTGCTTCTTCTGCGGGGTGGTATCATTGAGCCTTCCCTCCACCAGCTTGCCCAGAAGTACAACTGTGATGAGATGATCTGCCCCAAGTGTTATGCTCGCCTGCATCTCCATGCTGTTAACTGATGCAAGAAGTGTGGCCACACCAACAACCTATGCCCCAAGAAGAAGGTCAAATAAGGCACGCATGGGCCTCAATACCCATCATGTTACATCATTGGCTGGGAGCAACCCGAGGGAAACATAGCCTAAGCTTTCATAGGAGAAGTAACTGGAAGCAAATCCCCACGCCCCCTAAAGATGGCTCTCTCAAAGGAGATCAGAATAGTGCATGTCTGTGGCCACCATACCTGGTGTACTTGAACATGCTGAGAGATGAAAGATCTGGGATCCTTGCCAGAGTGTTAAATCCTGTGTCCCAAGAGAGTACCCCAAGTCAATAAGTTTTTTTATACAGTCTTACGTCTGGGCCTGTTGAGGAGTTTGGGGACAAATTAATGGTGAGTAGAAAACTAAACTTCAAAAAAGACAATTAGTAGGGGAAATTAAAATTGTACAAGAAAGAAATATGACCATAATTCACAATGGTTCAGTGGTGGATTATATTTGAATAATCATAATAAGCATGATATTTAACCAAGAAAAATGTACCAGAATGATTTAATCAAAAACTACAATGGAAGGATGAGGAAAGTGTGAACAGAGAAGTGGGGCATGGAAGAAACCAAAATTCGTATCTTCTATATAAGGACGTCACTAGACTATTTTTAGGAATAAAGAATTAAGAAATAACAGTATAAGCAGTTATCTTAAAATATTAAAGTAAACAATAGAGGTAACAACTGAAATGATTTTAAGTGGTGTCTCTAGGGAACAGGAATCTACGGTGAAAAGAGGTTTAGCAGGACTGTTTTTCTTTTTAGCTCATCGTATTATTTGACTTTTTAAAAAACTCTGTCAATGTTTAATTAAAATTAAATTTTAAAAATACAAATTGAGACTAATACTTAACTATAAATTCTAATGAATGATTTATGCATTTCCCAGATATTCTGCTATGGAAAAGTAGTTTAATACTTATGTTGCATACTTAGCTCATATTAATTAAAGGGGCATGCTTTTACTCTCCTTTCATTTTTCAGTAGAAGTGCTTTGGAATATAAAATTTAGAATACAATCTACCGTGTCGTTAAGAGATTTTAAAAAGAATGTTTTTAAAGTCAGGCAGTGGGGAGTTTTATGGGGTTTTTAGCTCCTTTTCTGATAATACACACTTGGCTTAAGATCCACATGTGTCAGCTGTTATCAGCTGCCTGTGTGCGTCACTGAGTTCGCTTTGTGGTATTATCTGTAGCCAAAGGAAACACAGAGGAAATCATCACAGCAGCCCGGCACATTTTAATCAGTTAAAAAAAAAATCTGCTCTGACACTGGTATTTTCACACAGCAAGCCTATTATATTATAGCAAATTTAAAAATGCAAAATAAAAAATTATATACAGATTCTGATAGCTGCTAATTCATCCTTAAAAACAGAATTTGTATAAAGTCAATAATTCTGAAAAGCCTTCTAGTCCCCAAATTTGCATTGACCTTTTCCGCAGTAGTGTCACTTATACTTATGCTCAGTCATTTCCACAATCTTTTCCTTTCTTTCACACTTGATTCAGGGAAAGACTCATCTTCCAGTAGTCAAAATAAAAAGGTCTTTTGAAAATCAATTTTGAATGGACGATAAGCAACATCCATCATTATATGCACCATGTAAATTGCTCCATAACATGAGGTGCTGGAATTATTCAATTTATCTTCTATATCAAATTACTCCTGGATCTGAGCCCTCACCCACCTAAGGAGGGAAGCAGCTGATCAATATCAGTCATTGGTATCTTTTTCCCACTCCCTCCCTTTAAGGGACTGAACAAAGACCCCAGGGCTGACAAGATCAGAGGAGATGGGGAGCACCCACGTTCTCATTTCATTATGGTTACCATCTTTCTGTTCCTCCTTTGAACACAGTATTCTGCCAGGCACATTTCTCCTTCCCCATCATCAGGAACTGCAGGTGAAGCACCCCACAGAGATCACAAAGCTATTCCTTCCTGATCCCGTCAGTGGGTGTTACCTCAATCACAGGAAATCTGATGGCTGCTCACAAGGTTATAACGTCTAGGATTTCGCCTTCACAGATGTCCTCATGACAATCCTCCATGGGACCAGTTAGCTACTATTTTTTCTTTTTTTTCTTTTTTTCTTTTTTTTTTATATGTCTACTCTACTACGGCAGAGAAGAGGTGGCATGGGCATATTGCTCCATTAAATTATTAATACCTTATCTTGCTACAGTTATTAAAATGTTTTCAGTTACTTGTCTAATTTTCCTTAAGTTAAAAAGAGTGCGTGTATAAATACTTATTTTCATGCTTGAAATAATTACAGTGAACCCTTGCCAGCCATGCTCTTGAAAAGTTCTGAGGCTGTCAAAATGGTTGGCAATACTTTTTCATAAAATATAAAAAGTTGGACAAAAAAAAGTTTAAATGGCTAAATATATATATTTAAAAGCAGAGTAAAATAAAGTCTGAAAGACATCTTGTCTAAAATAAATCATACTTGTCATTAAAAACCTTGTTCTGGTAGGAAATCTTCCATGAGCTTCTCTTTCAATAGTTCTAGAATCACTGCTGTCATGTGATCTGTTGAGGCAGATGTACTCCTAAGCCAGTTAAAAAGCTTGAGAACCATCACCTACTTGCTGAAATGTAATGTCTTGCATTTGTAGTCTTCCTATATGTAAGCCTAAAGGCCCTGCTCTCTACAGGCATGAAAGACAATTGAAAGAAGAAATAGTTTGTGTATATATAAACTTTGAAGTGTTAGTACTGTCAAATATCTTTATTTTTCTAGATCAGATAATGCCTGACTGTGAATCCTGACTCACCAAGGATGGCAATAATTTCTACATCAGTTATTATTGGTGCTCTCCTATTACCTTTTACAAAATGCTTATCCCTTTTTATAAGCTATCAAGGTGATTAAGTATTATTTTTCCAGACTATCCTCTATATATTTGTTGAAAGGATCAAATTTAAAACATCTTTTCTCTCTGTGTACCCCCACTGAGCTACATCCAGGTCTGAAAGAGCAACCTGAGGTTTAGTATTATTTTGCTGCATAAGGATCACTGAAGTACCTGTTATAATCCTAATTTGGGGCTGCCATTTTTAGAAATTATGATTTAATGGGTCTGGGGCAGGGCCCAGAAATTTGTATTTTGTTTATTTATAAAGTTCAATAAGTGATTTTGATAGCCAGATTTGGGAACATGTATAAAAGACTTAACCTTACATATGTAAAAGATATCAGATATTAAAAATTTATAAAAATTTAAATCACTATAAGTTTACCCTAGAGTTCCAAAAACTGTGATTGGCAAGACATTACTATAATTTTATGATACACACACACACACACCCCTTTGCTTATTGTGGTAAAATACCCATAACATAAAATTTACCATTTTAACCATTTTTAAGTATATAGTTCAGTGGCATTCAAATGGATGGTGATGATGGCTACACATTCACATTACTGTGTAGCCATCATCACCATCCATTTCCAGAACTTTTCATACTTTGCAACTGAAATGCTTTACCCATTAAACATTAATTCCCCATTCTCCCCTGCAATCCTAGCCTCTGCCAACCACCACTCTGCTTTCTATCGCTGTGAATCTGACTAATCTAGGTACCTCATGTGAGTGGAATCATCCAGTATTTGCCCTTTTGTGACTCAGCATTGTTTCCTTAAGTTTCATCCATGCTGTAGCATGTTTCAGAATGTCCTTCCTTGTTAAGGCAGGATACTATTCCATTGTATGTATATACCAAATTTTGTTTACCCATTAAGTGATGGATGCCTGGATTGCTTCCATGTTTTGCCAATTGTAAATAATACTGCTATGAACAAGGGAGTACATATATCTACTCAAATCCTGCTTCCAATTCTTTTGGACATAAAACCAAAATTGGAATGACTATAATTCTTATAATACTCTTAATAAGACAGAGGAATGCCTGCATATAGTTTATCCAGAAATTCCTAAGATATAAATTTAATTCTAATTTTCTAAAGCGAGAAATGTAAAACTAACCTCACATTTGTGACTTTTCTCTACTTGTTCCTTCCTTTCAAGTCTCCACATCTAGGTTTTCAGTTTTTCCATCTTTAACATGCTCTCCCATGACAAGTTCACCATTCCTGTTACTTCAGTTATTTTCTCTTGCTCATAGTTTGCAAATTCACCATCAAGCCTTGGACTATGTCCTCCAATTTCTATTGCCTGATGAGCCATATCTTTGTGAATAAATGAGCTATCTCCCAGGAGTATTGTTCCATTAGCCATTCTTTCTCTGTCCTAGCTCTTCGGGCTCTCTGGTCCTACCAGCTCTTTCCCCAGGGGCTGTAACTCTGCTTAAAAACTGAAATTCCTGCTATCTTTGAAAACAAAAACATTCAAGCCCATGTTTCTTTTAATGGTCCACCATAACTATTTCAAATGCTTAACACAGGCCTACACACACACACACACACACACACACACACACACACACACACACACACTTGCTTGGCTTTTGCTCTAATTAATGAGCAGGATGGTGTGTTCACCTTACATTTTGCCCTAGTTAGTAGATTCAGTAACCAAGGAAACAGTCCTAGTTTCCAAATGAGACAGAAAATGAGAGCTCTTTTAGCTAAAGATTAAATGTAGGGCTGTATTATTTTCCTCACCTCCTATATTACTTAGATAACAAATTACTTCTAAACAATACGTTCCCTTGTCAGTGGACACACACATGCATATGTACATGTACGTGAACACACATGCACCCCTTTCAAGGTGGCAGCTGGTCGCAGACTTTTCCTCCTACCTGACGTACAGTAAGTTTCCGGCCAGTTCCCTTTGTCCTGCCAGCTGTCAATTGCGGAAGCAGGTGAATCAATCACTTGCGCTAATTGACCCATAACCGAATGACCTGAGACTATTTGAAGTCTCGGGCCTTCTAAGTACCAAAATTTATAATAAAAACATGCTTCAAAAAATGTACTGGATTCTCCGAAGTCAGACTTTCAATTCAAAAGTTGCCTCCTCACCAGACAGTGCTCAGAAATCATTGGCAGAACTTCCCATGGCTGTGGAACTGTGATTGCGAGTGCACAGGTGGGTTCAGACTAAGCTTCAAATGAAACCCTATCTTCAGCTACTATACACAAAACAGTGTTTGGGGATGAAAGTAATAAATCTCTTGTTAAAGTGGCAGGCGGTAGAGATTGTTTCTTTACTTCCAACAAAATCATAATAATAGAAGAAGAGCCATAATTTAAAACCAAATTCAAAATGTAGGAGAAAACACCTGGGTTTTTTAATAGAAGCCCTTCCACACTCCACTCCACACCAGCTGAAGTACCTGGTCACGATTTCCTTACGTTTACTCCTAAACTTCACCAAAAAAAGCCTGACTCTCTTGTTCCATTCTCTCTAACCACAACTATATTTCCACAACAGCACTGGACCTACTCTGCCAAGGCCATTAATCTCAAACAAAAAACAGAAAAGTATTATTAAATCTATTAAATTTATTTCTTTACTAGATTATATGTTGGTAGTGGTGTAGTGAAACTGGCAACTTCATATATTGCTAATTGCACTCTAAAAGTGTATAAACATTTTCAAAAGCAATTTGGTTATATGTGTCAAGAACCATAAAAATGTCACACACTTTAAATTAGTAATTATGCTTCCTAATAATATAATCCAAAATGGGTAAAAAAATGGATATGTATGAATACATTTTTGTTAATATATATTTATAGTGGTGATATTTTAATAGAATAGTGGAAGACTATCCAACAAATGAGCGATGTCTAAGCAAGTTACAGTACAAGTACTTGGACTATTGCTATGTTTATCATTATAAATAAGGTTTTAAAAATATAGTAAAAGCAAAAATGCACTTGATGGGTACTGAATATAGATAAATACAACTATAACTGTGTAAAAATCTGCATTAGACAAAAACCTGTGAGGATGGATAGCAAAATTTACACTATGGTGTGTAAAGGTACATACACTGTGCACTTTCTTGCCTATATATTTGAGTAGTTTGTAACATTTTTGCATTATTTTTATAATAAAAAGTGTCTGGGCATTTTTAACTCATTAGCATCATATGGCCATATAAAATCATTATTAAAACAGCTTTACAATGATTGTGAATACATATTCTCTAACACATAGTGATTTTAGTTGATTTTTAATGATATGGATTGTTTTTCTCATGTGGAATTCATCTAAGATGATTCCAAACAACCTAAAAACCTAATGCACTTACTCTATTTAGTCGGCTACACCAGCTATTTTATAGTCTATTGCCCAAATGGATGTCTCAAATGTGTGCAAATACAATGGGTTTTTAAGCTCATTCAATTTCTCACCATATATCCTGAATGAGGCTTGAAGTTTATATTATTTTATCTCAGATCCTAATGAAATGGTTCTGACTGTGTAATTTTCAGCAAGACCAAATGAAATCTTCACAAATTATATGGCTGTGTTGTTTTTATCACGATGTACGTGTGAAACTAAGTACCAACTGGCAGTAGAGTAGAAAATATGAAAAATAAAAGAAGTCTAGAGCAGAGGCATAAGATTTTGTTCCACTGATTATGTTCTGGACAAAGAAATGTAAAACATGCAAATTGGCTAAGAAGTACTTTATTTAAAGATAATAAAAAAGTTAGTACCATATCAGAACAAATGCATGCGAAGTCTCATTCCTATTTGTAGATAATGCTAATAAAAGCTGCACCTAAATATAGTACTACATAGGATCACATAGATAAAAGTGAACAAAAGTTTACCAGAGGGTAAGGGGGAGAGGGGATGGTAGAACAGGGTAGAAAGGGGGTCAAATATCTAGTGATGGAAGGAGAACTGACTCTGGGTAGTGAGCACACAATGTGATATATATATATGTATATATATATATATGATATATTCCAGAATTGTAGACGTGAAATCTATGTAATTATACTAACCATAGTCACCCCAATAAATTTAATTTTATAAAATGAACAGAAGTTTTGTGGGGTGGCAATTTAGGGAGAAGGAGAAAGAGTTGCAAAAGCAGGGAACTCCCTTTTATCACCCACTCCTTCCCCATCTCCTGTCGGAACAAAGAGTAAGGAAGTTCTTTACAGACTATCAGTAAGTTTCAGAGCTCTCCAGTCACTTCTCTATTTTGTAAATGAGTTGTCACTCTCAGAACAAAAAACAAACAACACCAACAAAAAAAGCAGAAGAAAATGTTTGTGTACCAAGCATGTTACAGGTGGAGTTTCGGCAGGTTCCCATGTGTTTCCTCTTTGCCAGTGAAAAGCTGGATGGAAGCCAGTTAGACATTTCCAGACTTCTTGATGTCCATTCGATAACAAGACCACCGCCAAGATGAGGACATGTCCTTTCCTTTCTTGATGTCCTCTGAGCAGCAGTCAATTTAAATTATTGTACTATTTCAAATTGTATTGTTTTAGGGTTTTATGATACTTTGTCCCATAGTTTTATTTGAAATTTTTGCTTTTGGGGGTTTCTAGCGTTTTCCTAAGAACCAGTTTAAATGGGTTGTCAAAAGCTTCCCAGTACATCAAGTCAAAATTGATCAATACATAGAGTTGGAAGGGGCTTAGCAATATCTAGTAAATTCCTCATCGTTTTGTAGATAACTAATCTGAAATCCAAAGAAACAAGCAATTGGCTCAGTTTCTGTACTATAACAGTACTGTAGCTGTAATCCATGTTCTAGCTTGCAACCCAGTATTCTTTCATCTCTGCCACCCTGCACCCTATATCCTCACTCCACTTTAGTTTCTGTTCTAACTTAGTAGAATCACAGGATCTGAGAGTTATTCTAAAATTAACTTTTAGAATAATCAATTTGAATATATAAAAACTTTAAATTTCTGTGTAGCAAAGAAAAAATCCATAGACAAAATCAAAAGGCAAAACAACTTAGAGAAATAATCTGCAACATGACAAAGGACTTATCTCCTTAATAAAGAGTTCTTCAAGTCAAGAAAAAGACCAACAGCTCAGTAGGAAAAAATGGGCAAAGTGTTTAAGTTAGCAACTTATCATCATCCTGGGAATTCCCTCTGCTGCTCTTCGGTGATAAATCTGTTTCCTGGACCCTCTTTCTTGATTTATTTCCTCATTTTCAAGGAGCACATCCTCCAACAGGTTCCTGAGAAAGGTGGAAAAGAAGTAAATATTTTGAGACTGTGGAGATCTGAAAGTAACCTTATTCTACCATAAATTTAATTGATGCATAAATTTCTATGCTTGTCAAAATACACATAAATTGAAGTAAATGTTTTATTTCATTCTTAATCACAATTACTTATTAATGGGATGTGATTGATACTGGGCGCTGCATACTGCTCAAGCCTTGGAATCAGAGTGGACACTGTCACACTCATTTCCTGTTTCCCATTGATTTTCACAGAGTACTTGCTTTTAATTGCATCAATCCAGCTTTGCGAAGATAATGTCACAGTTCAATCTGAAGTAGAAACTGAACTACTTCAAACTAGTTTTTCAAAAGATATCCAAGAAATACCCTCATCACTGCATTTCCCTCAAGATCTAAACACTTCCCATGGCACCCTGTTAGTTTCCTGTAGTGCCCTGAGGTACTCGTACTTCAGTGTATAGTTTGGAAACCTCAGGGTAATCATCAGGGGAAATATAAAGTTAGATTCCTTTATTATGTACATATAGTATGAGTACATCTTTTGTGTGTATACACTAGATATACATATAATGTATGTATATATACATACACACACATATATATACACATAGACAAATACACCGTATATACCTTTTTTCCTGTCTTTGTGTGTATATATATGTACATATACATATATACGTATATATACACATACACAAATGTGTACCATTTTTCCTGTCTTTGTGTGTATATATGCTATATATACAAATATATATGCCTATAAATTAAATGCATTAAAAATTATAAACTGATATACATCAAAATGATGATGACTATCGCTAAGTTGTGAAATTATGAATGATTCTTGCCGTCTCCTTTATGCTTCCTATGTTGTTTTATACTTCCCATGAGGTTTTTCTTTATAACCAGTGAAGACAATTAAGCTACATTCCAAACAAAAGAAATTAAATTAAAAACTAAAAACATAGACCCAAGTTCCACCCAGTGTCTTTTTTAATGAGGAAAGCAAGCTTAGAACTCATTCAACAAAAGGATTTTCCTGCTGAGATGGATTTGAACCATTGTAAATAATCACATTACAGACAGATTGTGGTATAAGTAGTACCACTCTGTAGTTCAACTAATTGCTGAGAAGAAACTCCCTCATTCGTAAAAATTCCTTCATTCATAGATTGATCAGTCATAACAGAAACAGGAACGAACATGAGATGAAAACAAAAACACTCTAATAAAAGATAGGAAAGAAATACGACCAAAAAAAAAAAAAGTAGATATGGGGTCAGCCCGGTGGCTCAGGTGGTTGGAGCACCGTGCTCCTAATGCCGAGGTCACAAGTTCAATTCCCACATGGGCCAGTGAGCTGCGCCCTCTACAGTTAAGATTGTGAACAACGGCTCTCCCTGGAGCTGGGGTGCCGTGAGCAGCCAGAGGTCAGCGTGAGCTGCAGTGGTCAGCGACGACAAGTGACCAACTGCCTGGGGCGGGGGGGGAGCGCAAGGCTCATAATACCAGCATGGGCAAGGGAGCTGTGTCCTACTGAGAAACAACAGCTTGAACCAGAGTGGCAGAGGGGGGGTTGGGGGGGGAGGCAAAGAAGGGGAAAAAAAGTAGACATAAATTCACAATACACACCTCAAATATATTGTCATGATGCTGCTGAAGAATTTGAACAGTCCTGGAAATCAGAGAACTTAGTGAAACATGGCATCTATAAATGCTGGAAAGGTGAGGTAGAGTGGGAGTGGGGATGCAAGGGAGAAATAAGACCATCAAAAACTAAAAGTCACATTTGGAAGTAACACAAAGGAGAATAGATGAAACAAAATCAAAGTCATAAAAGGCAAGCTTGAGAACACTGAACCAAACCAAAAGAGTTTAAGAGTAGAGAGAAAAATAAAAGCTACAGAAGACAAAGGAAATCAAATGTACACTTATTTGGTGTCTCCGAAGAAGAAAACAAGAGATTTTTATACTCAATGTATTGTCCAGTCACAGAGACCAACGTCAGACATTTCAAACATGGATGAATTTAGGAACTGCAGTCCCATGAACACTTCTTAAAGAAACAAACTTCAGCCAATTAATAAAAGGAAGGAAAAGCTGTGGCAAAAGTGATGGCAGTGAGCAATGAATCTATTTAAATGTAGAACTGAGATTGACTTACTGTGGCAATGGCAGCCACAGGTCAGTCTGTGGAATTTACTGATTATGCTGATGTACAAAGAGCTACGACCCATCCTTGGAAGGTTGTTGTGAAAGAGGATGAGGGGTCAGGGTGATTCACTGATAAATGTTGTTTAAAATAACTGATTTATGTACAGTCTAAATAATATTCTGTGTATACTATTTTATAGTATAAAAAGACCCACCAGAAGCTAAGAATATGCATACTTTAGAGAATATAAATGGAAAGGTAATAAAACAAAAAGATTCAGATGGAATCACATAGTAAGATATGATGGACTGAAAAGCTAAGTTTGAAACAAAGTATAGTTTCATATACATATAATGTATGTGTCAAATTTGTTTCACACAGTATAGGTGAAAATAAAAGAATCAACAAAGACTTATCTGGGACATACTAACCAAAAGAAAGCAGGGTCATAAGTGGTATCAGACGATGTTGAATATAATCAAAAAGCACCAAATATGGCAAAGATGGGCACTTTAGAACAACGACTAAAATCCACAAAATAGATCTAACAATCATTAACATTTATGTACCAAATAATATCAAAATATTATATAAAAAACAGAAATACAGAAAGAAACACAAATAAATATGGCAGCTATTCATCTCTGTCAGTGATAAATTAACTGGAAGAAAAAATAACGATGAACCAACTAGCCTAACCAATAAGGTAGACATATTCATTTAAATTTAAATCAAACGCAATGCACTTTTCAAGTGCACATAAAACATTTCTTTTTTTGAAATTGACTATATGTTAGGTCACAAAAACAAACTAAGTTTCCAAAAGTAAAAATAATGTAGATTATGTTTTCTACTATAACAAACATGAAAATTAATCACAAAATTAGAAAGATTAAGTACCTGCTACATGTAAACATTACATGTTTTCCTAATACAATTTCTTATCAAAGAAAAACTCTAAATTGATATACCAAGCATCAAAGAAATAGTCAGAGTTCAAACACCATATCAGTGACAACAGGACACAGCTAGAGCAGAGATAAACTTATGTACTTAAATACTTATGTATCTAAATTATTAGGAGTTGAAACAAACTCATAAGGCATTCAAATAAAAAAAGTTGGGAAAACATAAAATAAACAAGGAAATTATTGAAAGAATGAAAATAATAATAATGAAATAGAAAATAGAAATTTAATAAGTAAATAGAAGAGGTCAGTCTTTGAAAGAAAAAAGTAAAATTGATAAACTATTAGCTAAGCTAATAAAGAAATCTAAGGCACAACTACATGAACAACAAATAATATGGGTGGCAGAGTTTTTAGCATAGGGCCTTGCACATAAAAGTGCTCAGTAAACGTTTGCTGAATGATTAAAGGAATCAATTAATTAAACTACCTCAGATAAAAAAAATATTGCTTAATTACCATATTTCATTAAATTCTAAAGCGCACACTTTCACATCTTTGAAGTTGAGACTTATCTTGCTATTGCTGGTGTCTTACAATAGCTGTGGATGAATTTGGTTGTTATTTCTTGTGGCAAGACTGAATGACCACAACCCCTCCACATTTCCCCAACAACCATTTCAGAACCATTTCGGAAGAAATGTAAGTTCTACCCATTGGCTGAGCACCTTCCATTGTCCCCTTCTCATAAGATAAAGACACTGCCACCATCAAAACGTACAGAATGGGTATTAGGTACAACTTGGAAGAAATTCCCAGAGGCAATAGTAACGTTTTGTTTTAGGAAATGCTGTATCATCGTCTCTCAGCTGGCACAGAAAACAGCGTTGTGTGGAAAAACATGACATCAATGACTTTGCCTCAAAAAGTAAATCAGAATAAGTCAGATATTGGATATGAAGTTTCATGAAATGTCTCCAGAATCTAAATCCTTTTCCGCGTCTTCGGTTTGTCTCATCCCTGTTGTAAAGTTGCTGATGTGATAATGGTAACATACCTCCTTGGACAAGAACCCAAACTGGCTCTTTATTCCTCTGTGTCCAATTCTACAGCCTTGCTCTGAGACTCGGCCTTGTAACTGGCATTCTTTGTCCTCCGACTGCATCCTGGAAACTGACCACCCAACTTTGAGATTTCCGAGTCTCACCAGCCCTTGTGTCTCCATGACTGAGCTCCACTGTGCTGGTGGAATAGCCTAATATGAGTTTGATGTCCATATATTAAAATGTCTTCCAGAATTATGACCGGGGATGACAGTACACTTAGACTTGAACAGTTCTAGCCAGACCTCCACCATAATCCGAACTCCTCAATATTACACAAGACTAAATTCACTAGAAGTCCTTTGGCAAGACATGATTCTTGGCTCCAGCAAAACAAAACAGTAGGAAGGAGTTTACACTTGGCATTAAGACCCACACATCAGGATTTGCCAACCCACATCAGGGGGGCTGAGAAGAAGTCCCAGAAAAAAATATTAAAACTATTTGAGTTTTCTAGGCCTATATCCTGATACCTAGGGACCATATTTTTAGCATTTTAAAGAGTAATCAAATGTTATGGTTTTAATACATATTTTTATTCACTTCGAGAAGTTGAAACTAAAATAGTGAGCTATAAGAGCTGCAATTTTGATGGTAAACATTTAAATAAACAGATGAATAAAACTGAACACTTTTACAGCAATGTAATCAGCATTTAATGGCAAACTCCATTCTGGAAGGAGGCCCAAATCTTAGCAATAAGCTAAGATTTATTGACAAAACCTCTATGAAGGACAAATAAATGTATATTGATAAAGTAATAGTAACTATTCTTTTATTAATAAAGGAATCATTAAAAACAGTATCAATATATCTATTTACTTTTTTCTATGTAGGGATTGCTAATCTGATTCCTATTTGTAGTGGGAAAAAATTTGATACAACATTTTTGCATGATATTAAGAAATGTCTATTACAATTTAAAATGACCATATCCTTTGGCTCAATAATTCTACGTCTAGAAATATATCCAGAAGGAAACACCTGCAAAAGTGTACAAAGATACTTATTCAATGACATACTTATTAAACTAAAAATTCGGAAATAACACAAAGGTCCTCAATAAGGGACTGGTTAAACAAATACGATACAATCACTCAGTGAAATACTAGGCAATCAGTAAAAAAAAATTAGTAGCTCTTAATGCATTGCTATAAAAAGATGTCCAAAATATACTCCAAATAAAAAGAAAAAAAGGGGGTGAGGTCTAATTGGAGAACAGTATATAGAGTATGAATCCCATTTTCATTAAAAATATATATTCTGATATAGATATTTAAATAAGATGTGCCTACTACTGCTAAAATGAGTTGTTTCTGTGGAACAATATAATAGCAATCCTGCTTTCAGTGTTTTACAATGTTGTAGTTATTTTATACTTATAATATCACTACAATAAGAAAAAATATTCATAAATATTTTAAGACTCTGTCCCATTTGCTTTTATTACAGCATTTTCCTATAACTGATGTTCCTAAAAAAGAAGAAATCTGTGCAATGCTGCCAGTACAAGAAAAATTCAGAAAATGTCACTTCTCTATTCAAAACCCCAGTTAGGCATTAATTGTGCCTTCCAAAAATTTGTATGTTGAAGCCCTAACCCCCAGAACCACAGAATGTTTACTTATTTGAAAATAAGATCATTGCAGATGTAATTAGTTAAGTTAATATTTGGATGGGTTCTAATCCAATATGATTGGTATCCTTCTAGAAAAGGGGAAATTTGGACACAGACTCACACACATGGAAGAGACCATGTGAAGATGAAGACAGTGATCAGGGTGATGGCATCTACAAGCCAAGGAAAGCCAAAGATTGTCAGCAAACCACCAGGAGCGAGGTGACAAGTGTGGAACAGATTCTTTCTCATAGCCCTCAGAAGGAATTCTGCTTCCAACTGTAGAAATTTTGCGTGAGTTTCCAGACTTTGGACTTAAAATCGCAACATTAACTCTTAGCTGAATCTCCAGCTTGCCAACTTGCCCTACAGATTTGGGATTTGCCAACCTCCAGAATCACATGACAAAATTCCTTAAAATGACTCTTTCTCTCTCTCTCTCTCTCTCTCTCTCTCTCTCTCTCTCTCTCTCTCTCTCTCTCTCAATATATATACAATATATATATTATATATTACATATATATATAAATATAATATATATATGTATCCTATTGGTTCTGTTTCTCTGGAGAAAACTAATATACCCTTTCCCCTTCCCCCACCATTTCTACTGAGTCAATTCAAACTTATAATCCACCATTGAAAACCTTTCTCACCTGGCCCCGGGCCACCATTTCCCCTGGCAATAACTGGCCTATACAGTCTAGCCAGAGAGAACTATCCCATGCTTTGTCACTTCCACATTTTTGTTTACACATTATCTCCACTCAGTATAATGAAAACATTACAGTATATGAAATTAGCAAGACAAATTGTAAAACATCATCATGATCTTGTTGCTATGCTTTTAACAACCATTATATTGATCTCACGGACTTTATCCTTTCCTTCAAAAGCTGGTAACGACACAATTTGTTAAGAGAGTATACCTTTAAAATTTGCCTCAAATGTAAAAGAATTACCCAATTCTTTCAGGTACTTCCCTCCTTCTTCCTCCATTTTCAACAAATATCCACATGTTTCTTCTCAATCTGTTAAAACCCTGCCCATCTCCCTAAATTGCTCAAATCTTACCTCTCTCCTGATTATCTTAACATCAGGGTTTCTCAACCTTCGTATTATTGACATTTGGGGCCAGATAATTATTTCCTGGGAGGTGAGAATGCTCCTCTGCCTTCTAAGATGTTCAGCAGCATCTCTGGCCTATTCCCACTAGATTCCAGTAGCACACCTTTTCCTGTTCCGCAGCCTACCACTTGTGACAGCCAAATGTCTCGAGAAATTTCCACATATCCCATGTGCAAAATGGTTCAGAACCACTGACCTATATAGCACTCACATCTTCCCTTGGGCCGTAATAATATCAAGGGCCTCATTCTGTGTTGCCAGTGAAAGGCTGTTACCGTAGTTCACTTTCTCTATTTTCTTCCCTTGCTTTTTCCCCCCATGTAAAGGATGAGAAAAATAGTATCAGAAAAAAAATGGAGGAGGCTTTAGAAATAGAATAGATTAATCATATTGTTCTTTGTTTGGTTGAAGGAGAATTATTCAGGCTATGTTAATATTTCTACAAAACTTGCTATGTATCAGAGAAGGAAAACAATTAGAAAAGATAAATGTGTTCTTGTTCTCTTATTCCATTGGTTATATGTTTAAGAGAATGAAAATCTCTCTCTAGGGCTTCCCAATGAAACCCAGTGATTCATCATCTCTCAATTAAGAATAGGCTTCATAATCAAATAAAGGAAAAGCAGTTCTTCCAAATGAACAACAGTACATTGCAATGAAACAAAAGCTAGCAACATGAAATACAAATAACCTGTTCTAATACTTGCCTGCTGTTGGCTGCTCGTGTGCAGCCAAAATTTAGCTGTCGCACTTGGAATGACTGAGGAGTGAAGTCAACTCTTGATTTTCCACACTAATGGAGACGAATATATCTGACCTAGAAGGTCATCAGTCTCCATCCATAAACTCAAGTGTGTGAGAAATTTATTTTTATGACTCAATCTAATTTCTATGTCAAGCCCTGACGCCGCCACAGGGGTAGGAGGTTGTGAAAATTTTATTCAGTAAAATTAGGACTCTCTTTTCTCCCAACACTATCTGGGAATTTTGCCACTTCCCGGGGTTTCTGCCAAGGAAGGGCCCTCAGGCTGGCCTGTGACATGGAGGGAGAAAGAGAGAGTACAAATGGAAGCCCAAGGGCTGCAGCCTGTCTCCTGTCCTGCACCTCCACACCAGGAGCCCTTGTCAGCTTTCCTGTGACAAATTCAGGCTTGTGCATGGCAGAGACCGAGGCAGACACAGGAAGCTTCTTGGGCCCAGCCAGCAGGGATTCTGGGTGGGAAGAAGTGGGTGCCTCCCCTTGGCGCTGCTGAATCCAAAGCAAAGGCCCTAGCGAGGCCTCCAGGGGGTCCAGAGGTCTGAGGAGGGGCTGGGGCCCACCCATTAGTATTGTCATCACATCCTTTCTGTTTCCTTTTTCTCTTCCTTCCCTACATCATATGCTCTGGAGAATCTTTTCCTTTCCAGAAGAGGAAACCAACACTAACCCATGATGTTTCTCTCAAACAATTTGTCGACACCCAGAGATTCTCCATTGTGTTAAAGGGGTGAGCTTTTACCAGAAAATTTCCTGGATTGGGGGGTTTTCTGGTTACATTTTTTTCTGTTTTATACCATGTCACACCCTTTCCCTGAGATACTGAGCAGAAAGCAACTTTGCAGTTTAAATGGCTGAGAGTGGGATTAATCAATGAGAGGGGAAAATGGATTTATAGCTCTAAAAATATTATAATCAAAATATAATATTATAATCAAAATATAATAATCAAATATTTGAAAATATTATAATCAAAATATAATATCACACATATTTTCATTGTTATTTGATAATGAGTCTATATTTGATAATGTCTGATGTTTTGAAAACTCAATCCAAACAGAATAATAGAACACATTATGATGTTTTTCCCTTCTGAACACCTTTATGCATTTCATTTGAATTAAAAAATTCATTAGTACTGCCACTGTGTACACAGAAATTTAAAAGAGTCTATAAAAGGTCAATCATATATGGATAATTCCAATAAGAGGAAATAAAATCATGAAGTCCCCCAGTACCTAAAGAAGACATAGACATGTGTTGTCAAGTTAGTCCTAGACACTAATTGCATCAACTGAGCTTCTAGAATTTCTCCCAAAACAGGACAAATTCAAGTCATACAGGGTATATAAGACAGATTTTTCCATCTCATGCCAGGCAACTGCTGTTTTCATCGTAATGCCAAGATCCTGGGAACTAATGAATCCTGTTTCCTCCACACCTGGAGTAGGATTTCTTCCAAACAACTTTATCAATGAAGTTTCTTTGGCTGCAAGCAACAAAAACCAATTCCAGCTAATTTAGGATTAAAAAGAATGTATTGATTCTCGTAGCCAGAAATTCCAGAGCTAGAATGGCGTCAGACAAACTCGATTTGGACCTCCTCCTCGGGGCTGCTGAGGGTTCTAGACATCCTCAGGTTCTCACCTGAGGCAGCAAAGGGGATAGACAGCTTCCTCAACTGCTTAAAGGTCCAGATGTTTAATTCTGGGTCTTGTGCTGAACTACACACTACAATCATGGGACTCGAATCATACACTCATAGTCTAGGGCAGAGGTCAACAAACTTTTTCTGTAGCGAGACAGAGAGTAAATATTTCTGACGTTGCCATCCACATGGTCTCTGTCACAACCACTCACCTCTGGCATTGTAGCACAAAAGCAGCCATATATAAATGAATGAGCAGAGCTGTGTTACCATAAAACTTCACGTATGGACACTGAAATTGAAATTTTACATAATTTTCACATATCATGAGATACGATTCTTCTTTTGATTTTTTGCAACCATTTAATGTTAAAACCCTTCTTAGCTTGCATACTTTATAAAACAGGCAGCACGCAGGATTTGGCCCTCGGGCAGTAGTTTGCCAACCTCTGCTTGGGGGACCCACTTCACTTGAAATACGCAGACTGAGAGTGAGGAAGAAGTGGGTCCCTTAAAGCAAATTAGGGTAGTGAGTGCCTAGCAACATATACAGTAAGTGTTCACCCCAGCACTGCGATGCCTCACAATTTTAGGCCATGAGGGCTTGATGGGGTCTAGTCCTGTGAACTCACAGAACTCATCCAGAAGCTAGAAGCATAACAAATGCCCACCTTCAGCTCCTCATTGCTGCTTCTCACCCCTTTCCTCTCACCACTAGAGTCGTCCAGGAGGCAGAGCCCACATAACTGTCTATTTTCTGTGGCATCAGCAAAACAAGCAAGTCTCCAGTAAGGAGAGCTCTGCACATTCTGAATGTGGACCACTGGGTTAGTGTTCAGTTTCGAGTTACTGACACCAAGTAACTACATGGTTTGGGGATAATCCACATATTCTTTCTCTTATACAACAAACAACTAGTGATTGATCACCACCCATCATTCTGGGCTCTGGGGACACAACAGAGGAAAAAAGAGGAAAACACCCTGCTGTCATGGAGCTTATTAATTAATTAAATGTAAATAGAAAAAACAGAAAAATGAAGCAGAGAAAGGAGTTAGGGAGTGTTGGGTGTCATTTGATTCTTTTCATTTTTAAAAAATTTATTTTTCAATTACAGTTGACATATAATACTGTATTCATTTCAGGTGTACAGCATAGTGATTAGACTTTTATATAACTTACAAAGTCATCATCTTGATAAGAATAATATATTAGGTATCATTTTAAATAGGTAGTTAAGAAAAGCCTTACTGCCAAGATGCCATTTAAGCAAAGATTTGGAGAAGGAGGAAGCTCCCCAAATATCTGCGGGAAGAGTATTTTAAGCCAAGGGACTGGGAAATGCAAAGGTCCTGGGGCAGGCGTGTGACTGATATTTAAGGAAGCAAGGTTACCTGGGGCAGAGTGAAGGAGTGAGCAAGTAAGAGAAGTAAGAGGAGATGAGAGCAGAGAAGTAGTAGGGGAGGGGGCACACATCACAAAGGCCCTGAGAGGCCATGTACCACCTTTGATTTTTATTCTGAGAAGAGGTGCCACAGAGGGGCTTTGAGTAGAGAAGATATGATTTGACTCCCTCTTTTAAGTGATCATTTTGACTGTTGTTTTGAGAATAGAATTTTGAGAGGCAGGAATTGGAGGCAGGGAAACTAGATGGGAGGATGCTGAATAACCTAGATGCCTCAGCCTCCACTCTCAAGCAGAGAACATTTCACTAGTTGAACTACAAATCTGTCTTCAAAACAACAAGCCTCCAAGTACAGCCTATCATAGACTAAGACATCACATAGCTTTGCAAAACAAACACAAGTACAGTCAGCCCAGATACCCACTGCCCCAAGCTGACACCTGGGTGAGCAGACATTATCAAGGGAGCCCCAGCTGATAGCCTCTGGCATGGCACAGAAGGAGTTGAGAGAACAGTGCTATCAGTGACCTGTTGTTTACTATTACCCGCAACCTCTGCAAACCCGTTACTTCTTGCATTATAGAATATATCCACCCTACACTTTGGCTCAAATGTCTGCTGCCAGCATTGTGTACATTCCTTCAAATTCCCCACTCAGCTGCCTTTCTCACTGCTGAGACTGATCAAAGTTAACCAATAGGAATCACATTTGTGCCAAGACGTAGTAGAGACGTCATCAGCATGCTCTCATCATGGATGAGTGTCCATTTTCTTACCCAGCACGCATATGCCCTCTTTGAACTTAAAGGTTATGCACAAATACACACAGACACCAGCTTTAGGCTATTTTCTTTGGCCCTGCAAGAGCTCCATACTCTGTGAAGGCACCAAGGCCTCTACCCATATGGCCAAGCCACGATAGACCACCAGGTCAGCAGCGCCACCTTGGGGCAGCCCTGAGAAGTACATATCTGAGAGCCTGAATGAGAAGTTTTTAAATCCCAAACACCCATATGATGCCAGAAAAGAGATCCGTTATTCTAGAATGAAAGGGTTCCAAAATGATCAAAGATGTTGGTAAATCCTGGGGCTCAGAGATAATGGCAGAAAGTCATCCGCCATCCCCACACATTTTCTGCCTTTACCTAAACAAAGCAAGGGTTTGAATGATACTTCACTTCCTGTGTACCTTTATGGGTGTTGAAGTTCAAGGTTACTGATGACCAGCTGCTCATCTAGAGTAACTCACTCTGACCCTAAACCCATGTTTTTAAAATAAGCTGCACAGTAGTATCATGGGGGGAGAGGGTAAAAAAAACAACCAATACCTGTGCTTCTCCCCAGACATTTAACCTGGAATTTCTGTGAGTGGGGTCCTGGCATCATTTGTGGTGTTTATCATGTGCAGACAGGGTTGGGAACACCCTCAGCCATCAAAACTAACGTTCCTGTTTCTTAAGGGGGGGTTAAGGGGGCAAACTCGCATTCAGGAAAATTCAAGGACAGAGCAACCTTTGTCCCTGAAACTAATTCAACAGAAAACTCCTTGTAGAAATGGGAACTGTCACCAAAGCCCCCTTGGAGGTACGAAGGTTCTTCCCTTTGCTTTTGCTCTGCAGCTAAGGCAAAGCTATAAACCCAGGGTCTCCTGTGGCTCCCACCTCCCCGGACAAAAAAAAAAAAAAAAAAGGATCAGTTTCTCTATCTGCTTCTTGACCAGCAGCCCTTTGCCCTTACCATTCCTCCTTCTGGAAATGTTCTCCTCTCTGCCTCACACTTCACTCCAGTCTCTTCTTCACCTGACTGACTTCTGTTCAAGGCAAGAAACCTTCCCTGATTATGAAAAATGACCACCTATTTGTTCTGCAGCATTCCCTGCTTTTTGTTATTATTGCACTTAGCACACTTTGTGATAACTGCTTCACGTTAAGTCCAAAACACTATCAATTACGAGACACTGTTATTTTACGGAAAGCTAAGGAACAAAAAGAGCTGTCAATAAAACTAAAGCAATGCTTTCTTATAACAGAATTTTCATTAGCTACATATTGAAAGAATACTTTTAGTGCGATTTTGAGATACATCAAAGAGCCCAGCACTTTGTTAGCATTTCTTATTTAACCTGCTAATAGTCTGGTTTTTTTTTTCAATTGAATCACAGAAAATTAAGCCACTGATGTTGACACTCAGCAGGAAGTTTCTGATATTGGTGATTGACATTCAAATGATAGTTCTGCATGATGAATGAATTGGTCACATCAACTCTTTGTTGTTTCGCAATGTCTTTTATCTCTTCAAAGGGATTAGGCAATTTCTCCTGCATTTAGTTGAATTGCTTGGCATGTGATACCAGTATTTCTCAGACTTTATATGCATTTTAACCCCCGGGGGATCTTCTGAAAATGCAGGTCTTGATTTTGTAAGTCTGGGATAGGGCCTGGGATTCTGCATTTCTAACAAGTGCCGAGGATAATGCTGATGCTCTTGGTCCAGAGCCCATACATGGCATAGCAAGGTGATAGCCAATCTTGCGTATATCTGCCACATACCATAAATGACTTATTCAACTTGTAAGTATTTTCCTCTTTTAGGACTCATCAAGTATTTTATTAATTAGAAGAAAATAAGAAATGGGGGTCAACCTTCCAACGATAAATACTGGGGGTGCCAAAATATGGGCACATTTTAAGAGATGTTATGTGTGTATTCCTTTTCAAAGTTGAATTGATTTAGGGTAGCAATGTGTAGTATGAACTTCATTCAAAAGATGGTGTGAATCAGATGAATGCTAGCATCATTCACTGTATTACAACTTTAATACAGTTTTTTTCCTTTCTTAAAATGTGTATACATTTTGTTTGGCACCCTCTGTATTAACCTCACTGATAGCAAATAGACATCCCACTGCACTCTTTCTAGCCTTTCTGAGTACACAATAAGTTTTCACTCTAAGATTGAATGATAGTGTCATTTTTAAAGGCATTTTAAATGGCAGTTAGGTCAACTCATGCAGTATCAGCAATGTACATATCAGTGAAGGGCAAACAATATGAACAGTGCCCATACCAACCAAGACGGCTTATGACTGCCGCCTTACCAATAGCGTTTGCAAGATGCCATCGCCTGGAACATACAACCTGATTTCAGAGATGTAAAACTGTGAAGAAAAAAAAAAGAATGTGTTAATATTGATGCAATACTGTAGTGGTCTGTGTTGTCTCTTTCCCCATTGTACTGTGAGCTAATTAAATACAAGGACTGGGAAAGCCTTAGTCCCAAGCACCAGACCCCAGTGGCAGGCACAGCGTAAGTGCTTGAGGCTCCTGATGGTTTGGCTCTGCTAGGAGTCAGTCTCGCTTATTTGTCACCCACATTTGAAATGTCCTCTGGTTGTGCCTCCCCAGGGTTTACTGTGAGTAAACTGGGGACAACCAAATGCCTTGTCAGTAAACAGTTGCTCGCCCAGGGTAGCGGAGTAGATTATAATGGTACCAAAAAGGCTGACCCTGTGATTCTTTGAGATTCTGGTACTGTAATTTGCCTTTTCAGACGTTATGACTGGTCACTCCTTCACTTCCATGCTCCTAGCTAACCTGTGTTTCAGTTCTCCTTTTTTTCTGGGTGAGGGCTCACATCAAACAGAAATTCAGTGTTCCTGTATTATTATTCACTTGGGCCTTTCAGTTAATGAGCATATCTGATACAAGTATATGAATCTCCTGCCTCTAAAAAGGAAATGAGAGAAGAATTATATTTAGCATATTGCAAAAGCATTTCATGAAACAATGTCTTCATTAACACAAAAGTTGGAAATATGCATTAAATAATTCTGAGGAAATTATGCAAAATCTAGGTACTGTAGAAAATTAGATTTTTATGATCTGATTTTTAACTCCCAAACCAGGGTGCATAACAAGACAGATAAGAAAAGGCCTTCACCTAAAGCGATCTCATTGAAATAGAATGGATGTTTTATAGTCCAAAGCATAAGAATTTAAATAGAGTCATTACATTTTCGGACTGGAAAGGACCTTAGAAAATCACCTTGTCAAAATCCTTTCATGTCCATAGGGTTGGGATCTTTACAGGACTTTCCATCCTTACAATTCTAATTTTCTTTGTAATTTTGGCACTCTTTATTCATATGAAACCATGAAAGTGTTCAAACACTTGATTTATAAAAAAAAACTTTATATATATATATATATATATATATATATATATATATATATATATATATATATATCACAATACAGAGGGAGCCAAAAAATGTGTACACATTTTAAGAAAGGAAAAGGGTGTACTAAAATTGTAATACTCAATATATACCAATAACAAAAGATGAATACAAGTCATGTGTATACATTTTTTTGGCACCCCTGGTATTTTAAGTTAAATATTCCCCATTTAGAGAAGGGAAGTGAAAAGATCATTGGAGAAGGTTCTGCCTGTACCCTTGGCCCCTACATAACTGAACCCATTAAAAAATGCAACCAGTGATCCTGGCTAGGAAGATATACTGCCAATAATGTTACTCCTCAAGGTACTAACACCTGTACTCAAGGGTAGTAACACTACTTCCTGTAAGATCTGGGGAATGGAGAAATCGTAGAAAGATTCCATTTTTATATTAGGGTAATATTCCTGTAAGGCTGGGGAGGAATGCTTTTAAGGGGTGTGGCAAATAACCTCAAATTTTACCTTTTTTTCCAAAACATAATTTCAAATTTCTTCTAATATTCATATTTGTGGTAAAAAAAAAAAAAAAAAAAAAAAAAAGTGGAGGTTGTTCCCTAAAGAACACTGTTTTAAACCAAATTCTTTACAAGAACCTGACTGCTTGAGTCTAAAAGTAGTGAGATTTAGCAGCAATTTTCCATCACTAAGAGGGCTTTTAGTATTTCTTTATTCAATCTTCTGCAAGCAGATACTTATTGAGTACAGCTCTCTTCTAGACTCTGTTCTATCATTCTGGTATGTGCAAGAATTTGGAATGTCAATCCAGAGCCTTTAAAAGTGTCTAATTTCTGGCTAAATGAGCTTAGCTATTGAAGGCAGAAGGTGCTTGGTGGTGTTTCCCATTTTTTCATTAAGTCCATACATGGATATCTATACGATGGATGGTCCATACAATGGATGCTACAAACTTTCATAAGTTGCCTTAGTCCTAACTAAACCCTGCTTGTCAATTACTAACTTACCTTCATGTCTAGCTGAAGCAGATTGGCAGGTCTGCCTACTGGGTAGGCAGAAAATCAGGAAACAAAATCATTTTTAATTCCTTTGCAGGAAGGACAAAAAGCCAGATAATCACACTCCAAAAAACTGGAGCTTTGGTGACCTCTTGTGGAATAATTTATTAGTAGTACATAATATTAATAAAATAGTTCCAGAATGGAATCTGAAAAAAGTTTTCTTTGTGGGTCCAGGATACTGATGGGCCTGCTGAAACCCAGTGGGGCTGTTACACCCTAGAAACACCTATACATACATAAAGTTATCAATAAAGTGTTAATGATTTCATCAGGTTATATGTTCAAAAGAGCTTATTTATATATAAACACACATCAGGAATGATTTAAATAACGTATTAAATATATTAACACATCCTAGAATCGTCTATCCATAGGATAGGAAGGAACTTTTCAATCACCCATCAAATATTTGATACTCCTCTGCAAGGGATCCAATCACAAGAGAGTTTGGGAAGAGATGACACGGATAAATCAAAGCCAAACTGTGAGGCATAGTATAAGTGTTCAATAAATGAATTCATGGAAAAAATAAAAAGAATCATGTTTATACTTACTAGTTAACATTAATAACATTAGGTTTATAATAAGTAATAAAATAAATCGGGGCATCTTCTGACTAGATTCCTAAAATATTTATGATTAATAGGAAGAACAACACTTTTTTTCACCAACAAACTGTCCATCAGTATCACAGAGGACAGGATTCTAGGCTTAATGAACCAGGGTTCTAGCCGGTAGAGTAATCACCATAGTAATTCTTTTGTCTTTTGTGATTAGCAAACATGTCATACACATGCCAAATGTTGAAGAATAAGTCAAACTTAGTTTTTCTGTATTTCCAACTTCATTGTTAATGAACACACTGTTTCATGAAATCTTTAACCTATTTGTTACCTTTACGAGATAGCTAAGTTAAAAAACAATTACTATTAATAAAGAAATTGGTTTTCAGAATTTCAGAGTTCTGCTTTTCTTCTGAGTTTATTTTTTTGGATGCCTGTTATTAAATTCTTTTTTCTTGTTTTTTCATATGTTAGAGATTTTAATGTAATATAACTCCACGGCACACGGGACGCATTATTGTTATTTTGCTGTCCTGTTCTATATATTCTGCATCATTTGCTTAATTTGTATGTTGTAATTTGATGCCTAGTAAAAACTACACAGAAATACATGATACATATTGACTGCCATGAATGAATGATTTTATATCACAGTATCTTAACTGGATTTGCATTAAGAAAAATGTGTCTAAATTGGTCAGTTTGGGGGAAAATAGAATTTCAGTGAAAAATCTTGATTGGTAAGAGGTTTTTAACTAAAAGAATTTGTACCCACATAAAGAGCATATAGGAGAATAAGTAACCTTGCTAATAGAACATCGGAAAATAATGAGTAGGAAAAATAACTCCCTGTTTAGTTCTGTAGCATTAAAATGACACATGCACATTACATTGCTTTTAGTACCTTTTGGTCCTTTCATTACTCTTCATCACTTATATGACAAACTACCTCATTCATAGAGAACATCGTTGGAAGCAATAATAGATTTATTATATGTTTTACTAAAATTAGAGTTGGATAATACTGATTAGGTCACCGGTCCAACCCCTGTTAAAGTAAACCAGCATTCCTTCTACATTAAAAGTATGACAATTTGGTGCTTGATGATTCTGGACACCACAAGTGTGACAACTGATAGAAGAGATAAAGTCATTGTCCCGTACTTAGAAAAGTATTAGAATATCACCCAAAACATATAGTGCTGTGTTCTGCAATTGAATGAAAAGTGAAATAATTGAAAGTGAACTTAATTAAAGCAACCAGATCCAGGGTTGTGATGGTTTAAGCATAGTCATGTGGACTTTTATCACGGCATTTCATCACAATATCTCTATTTTCCATATATTCTGGAATAGCACTTTTCAGAATTCCCGCTCAACGGTGTTTCCTTAAAAATCAGATTTGTCTATAAATTCTTGATTGAGAAACCTAAAATATCCCTAAAGTTCAAAAAATTAACTCATTTCTCTTTGTTTATTTCTCCTTAAAATCCAGTCATGGGATCAGTCTCTTGACTCCCAGTGTATTAAGTTGAAATCTGAAATCTGAGTATTTTAGAAAATAGGTAAATAGAAATAAAAGCTGTTGAATACACATTGCAAGGCTAAGAACTAAGTTATTTAATATAGCTGTCCAGATGTTAACAAGTTTTCCATTGCTTATATTTGATCTTAAAGCTGATCATTTGTTTAAGAGATTGTGCCTTGATTACAAGCCATTAAAAACTATCCATAAAATAATATTTTCTATTTTAAAAAACCTTTATTTCAACCGTGGAAGTCAGGGTCTGTTAATAATTTATGGCTAGGTTTTAGAATTAAGGTATAAGAAGAATAATTTGAGAATTTAGTAATTGTTTTTCCTTGCTTAGAGCATTTATCTTGGTTTACATAAGTCTAATTCATTGAATATCCTAATACTGATACTCATAAAGCATTTGAAATAGTTTTCATTGTTATGATATAAACTTTCAAAATTAAGAAGTAATCAGTAGATTCTACCACACAAACAGGATCATCTTCATAGTTGCATATTATCTTTCAGCTCTTACCCAACACGGTCTTACCTTTACATAGTCGCAATACTAAGTAGATAGCATCCCACCTTGAACGCTACTTCTATTTCCATGTCTTCCACAGTCTTCGTAAGTCTCACTGTAGAGACAAAAAAACATTTTAGCCTGTTAATATAACATCATTTATTAAACATTTGCTTTATATTTATATAAGTTGTAATTTATTTGGTATTGAATATGATGCTGCAATCAGCATCTCCATATGAAAGTTTTTGCAGGACTTGACCATGTTTCTCCAAAAATAAGACCTGTCGCGTCCAGGGCAACACGGGCAGTGAGAGAACGAGAAGGGATGGCGAAGGGTTAAGAAAGAAACAGAGATCAAGAAAGTTTTGAATCAGAGGGCCAAGGGTCTTGCAGCCTCAAAGGACCGTGAGCCCCGAATTGGGCCACCTTGTGGCTTTTATTGATAAACACACAAGGAAGTAGCATTGTTTTCTCCACGGTCTGTGAGTCTCATACATCATACCAGAAAACTGATTCAAATCAATCACCCTTGCCTGCAAACAGCCAGAATAGAAAGTCCCATGATGCCTTAACAATTATGATATGTGCCTCCCCAGGAACAAATCCCTTATGCTAAAACTTATTACTAAGAATGGAAGGAGAACTGATGTTATTACATCATTGGCTCACTTCCCAAGCAGGTTGTGGGAAGGGATCTAGCCACAGAGACAGAAGCTCTCCTTAGCTGGGGGATGGTGGGGGCTGTGCCCACCTCTATCGACCCCGTGAGTTCTCCTGGTGGTCCCCACATGGTTCCGCTTGGCTTAGGTTGTTTCTCCTGAGAGAAATCTTACCCATCATTGGCTGACCAACCATCTTTCTGGGGCCAAACAGAGAGACATAAAGTGTAAGCACAAAGGTGAAGCAAAGTCCCTGAAAGGATCCATCTCACAGACTCTTCTTTCTTTAGGGGTAGACACGAGGGGACAGACGACTAGGCTGCTGCGTGACAACAAAGACCTAACCGGCAAATAAGCCCTGTCATGATTTTTCAGGATGATGTTCCCTGAACATGAGCCCTAATGCATCTTTTGGAGCAAAAATTAATATAAGACCCAGTCTTATTTTCAGGAAAATACGGTATTATTACCAATAGTTTATGATATAGTTCTTTTGAAATAATTTAGGATCACAGCAAAAAAGGCAATGGCACACTCCAAAGAGAGTTTAACGAAAGGACTATTTACCAGTGTGTAAACAGGATTAAGTGCATCATAAGGGCAGGTGAAGTACATAGAAACTAGCAAAAGTGAGGCATCATTACCAACCATTAAACCTGAAGCACAAAGTTAGAGAGCCTGGTGAGAGGTGCAACTGTGGTCAAGGAGATGCCCAGCGATGAGCTATGGTTGCTGAGAAGCACAGCTATTACTGAACTATAGTGAAGTTGGGAAGAACTGGACAAATACTCCTTCCTCTTTCTCCTGCCTTTGCTCTCCTGCCTTGCGGCCAACTGGGTGAACCCAACTGAAAGCCAGGAAGGGAGTGGGAGTAGAGTGCCTGGTGATGCAGTCTGTAGAGCTTAGCCTCCCGGGGCACATACTCTCTAGAATGTATCTGTATGAGGAGGTAGGATGATAGACACGAAAATAACTGGCACAGAAGTCCTATCTTTTATTTATTCAAAAATTGAAGTAGAATAATACGAGTATCAAAAATTTCAAATGTATCTCAGCACTTTATGGCCTCTTCCTGCTTTATTTTACTCCATAGCACTTGTCATCCTTTAACATATTTTATAATGCATTACTTTATTTATTTTCTATCTCTCTCACAAGAAAATAAGCTGTTTTTTCCTCTGCTCTGACCTTAGCATAAATTTGTTGAATGAATGTATGCAATTAGGATACCTAGAGAACCAGAGTAGAAATCTTCATATAGGACTCTTTAAAAACGTAAATAATTGTAAAGCTAAGAGATTTACCCTGAATGCTTAGTATTTATAATGTGGTTATCCAAAGCAAAGTCCTTGTATTTTAAACCATTTTTAAATGTTCTATAATATTCACAATAAATAAAAGGACTAAAATTTAATATAGGATATAAAAATGCATATTTACTATTATGTATTAGTAAAGTATAGAATGCTTTCTTATTTAAAACTAACACCATTAATATAACGTAACGCAAAAAGACTTAATAGTAAAATAAATAAATGCTTTGTGTGAGTCAATTGTCCTTTAGAATGGTATATTTCTGCATTAAAAGTCAGGACTTGTGAACCACGTTTTTAATGCTGTTGTTTTTCTGCATAAGTTTAGATCTTCTGTTTAACATGTTCTTCACTGAAAGTTAAAGTTTTGAAAGACTAACAGTCCCAGCATGAAGCAGATATGCAATGCATATCTGGTACCTACTGTATGCCAAGCGCTGTAGCAGAAGCATCATATACATAATTACGGCAGACTGATATTAACTGATATGTTTCCCATTTCACCCCTCGCCCTCACCCCCAACCCGACCGCACCCCCAATCACTAGAAGTTAAGTTTCATAAGAATGGAGACCTTGGGTGGTCGGTTAGCTCAGTTGGTTAGAGCGTGATGCTAATAACACCAGGGTTGCCGGTTGGATCCCCATGTGGGCCACCGTGAGCTGCACCCTCCTTAAAAAAAGAAAATAAAAAAAATAAGAATGGAGACCTTGTCTCTCTTGTTCACCACTGTATTTCCAGCTATTGCAATAACTCTTGACATACAGCAGATGCTCAATAAATATTTGTTGAATGAATGTTTGTAAATCCTTAGCAGCAAAACTATATCAAGGAATTTATGGGCCATTTTATTTATGTCAAATAACTTTAATAATAAATGAGTAGCAAATGACTTTGTGTGATCCAATCAGTAATATTCGAGTTAATCTAATATATTGGATTTTTAAAATACATTAGGCAACAATCACATGAATCGATCACATTGGTGATTCTATTTAACCCTTAAAAAGTAAAAAATAACTATTAATATATATCATAGCATTGCTACATTTTTATTGATGTTCCTTCCACCAAACATTTGGAGAGGTCTATTGTACCCAAGGCAACCGATGAACATAAAGATTTAAAAAGAGATGGCCTTTCTCTTCAATGAGCTTAGGAGTTAACAAGGAAGATAAGACATACTTGTGTAAGAGAAAGAAGCAAAATGCTACTGGGGCAGAGAAGTTGAGTCAGATTACCAGGATGGAATTCCCAGTTCCCTACCTGGTACACTACTTTGTCTTCAGGCACACTACTTTTCTTCGCAGCATCAGGTCCAGCGACATTAAAATAAGGATAATAACAGCACAAACTCCACAGGACTCGTGTGAGAATTAAATGAAATAAAGCATATAATACACTTAGCAAAATACCAAACATGTAGCAAGGACTCACAAAATGCCAATTGTTAGTGCTTACAGTTCCTACTAATGGATTCTTTGATTTAATTAATTGCTATAAAGTTTGTTTTCCGTAAAGTTAAAAAAATATTTCCTGGTATTACCTCTGATAATTACAACCCATTTTTATTTAACTACTTTTATTGGACAAAGAGTAGCCTGCATCTGAACTTCATGCTATATGACTCAGAAAACAACAAAATTATTACTTATAAATTAAGGTTATTAAACAAAAAGTGATTATATGGGAATGAGCAATTTTCTTGACTACTCATCCACTGAATTATGGGGAAAGCAGGCCTTTTATTAACCATGGAGAATTGTTAATGAAATGAGGAACCTGTGCTAACCTGTGGAAATTATCTTTAACTGAGTTCGGCTCCCTAATCTGCAGAAATGTCTATTGTGTTTTGTGTAATACTATTTATCATTTACTGGCATCTGGCATTCCTATGCAGGTAAGTGTGCTTTAATCTATAAAGTATTGTCTTTAACCATAAATGTCTGGGTCAGACAGTCTTATAGAGCAAAAATACGGTAGGAAACATGTTGGAATAATGTCAGAATCACCTAAAACTTGGCTTATTTATTAGTGCTTGAGCAAGATTCTTTATGTTCACAGATGCAACATTTGGAGTAAATACCAAATATTGATATTTCTGCTTCAAATATCATCACACAGATACATACAATCATTAAAGAGATTTATCTGGTGAAGCCCATATGTCAATCTGTTTTCCACTAATAAATACTTAAAAAACAAAAAATCCTAATTGTTCAAGCATTTAATTAAAATTCAACATTAGAAGCCTTCTGAAAGAAGTTTGATAGTGACACAATTGACCTGATTTATATCCTATACACATAAAAAAATTGTCTCTGCATTTACCTTCATTATAGTAAGGCTACTAGAAAATCTAATTATGTGTTACAAATGCTAAAACTCTGGAACAACATTTTTAATCTGAAAAGTCAAAGCTGATTTATTCCAGACATCATCTGGCAGAAATGGTATATCAAGAAATAAATGGTTTACAAGAAGTAAAATATTATATTTTTATTGCAAGTAAGGTTCACATATATTTTCAATGGAAAGGAGTAGGAAAAGCAAGCATCTTTAAATGTCTTCAAGATTAATGATAAGATACTCTGAACTGACCATGCCACAAAATAACAGAGGAATGTGTAACTTAACTACAGGGTTCACATATATATGTTATGGTTTTTAGAGACAGTTTTCACTTTGACTATTTATTCAGACAGTGTTATATTCCCAGCAATAATAATGTTTTATTTCATCATCCTGTTTCAATAGGGTTTAAGCACACAGCTGTAGCATGTTGAATTTTTAAGAAGCAAAGTCAGTCCAGTTTTATGAGATTGGGCTTCTTATTCCATATTTGAATTTATTTTTCCTGGAAAGGAAAAATAGTTATAGGAGCACCTGGTATGGTGCCATAAATATAGTGGAGGCTTAATAAATATTTATCACTGTCGAATTTAGAAGAAACACTCATCTGCACTCTGCACGATATGTTGGATTAGGACCATATTGCTTGCAAAAAAGTATGAACATTTAGTGCAAATCTGAATCTTACACAATTTTTGAAAATGATTATTTTGCAGGATAATACAGAAAGGATAAAATGTTACCTGTAACTATAATTAAGACGCATTCAAATGTAAAGAACTGTAGAAAAGCAGACTGTACAGAACGCTGAGAAGTCTTACCCTTTGTAGTGTGACCTGATCGGCCTTGGCAGCAGATGCAGAAGACAAGCCCAGCTGTAGACCTGTAGGAGAGAGGGAAGTACGCCAAGACTGGCAGGGGCAGCGCCAGCCTGATGGATAGTGCTCCACCCAATTTCAGTTTCTAAGGGAACACACCAAACTTGAATCCAATCCAGCATAAAGTTCATAGCCACCATCTCAAATATGCCAAGTAGCAGCAAGGCACCAGAAATTGGTTATGTGGGAATTGCTATTATCCCCTGGATGACAGTTTTACATTTGGAGTGGGAGGGGTTGTCTGGGTTGTAGGAAGGCCTAAGCGAGTGGGCTGCAAAGGGGGAAACATCGGGATAGGATCCAGATCCCCCAGAAAGAAGGGGCTGGCAAGACTAGTGAGCTTCTTAGGCCCAGACAGTTTGGCTGGGTTTCAGGGCTGGAATCCATTACCAGCAAAGGATGAAGTGCAAATACAGAACAGAGGCAAGAGTCTAGGTACCTGGTGGGGTTGGGGTCGAGACCAAAGAACTTAATATTGGTGGCCACATAGATATTTACACAGGCTCACTCAACGGCACGCTTAGGGCAATAGATGAATTCCAGACACTGTTTGTTGATAGGAATGGAACTCCTGACATCCTGCCAAGCTTGAGTCTCAGTTGAGTAACAACTTGATGTTGTTGTGTCTATAGGTTCATATCATGTAGTATCTGCTTGTTGGACATGGCTATGCATGAGCTGTCAGTTTGAGACATTAATTTTTTATTTTGAAATAAACTTAAATAAACCCAAAACCGTACTGAAAGTGACCATTCATTTATATACTACAATGTCACCTCCACAAAAGAGATCTTTGTTTTTTTGTTCCCTGAAGTAGACCATGTGCCCAGCTGGCACATAGTCCATATTCAACAAATATTTGTCAAATTAAAGAATGTATTAACCAAATATTAAGTGTCACACAAATAACTTAAAAGCTTCTATGTATGCCCTGAAGGAGACTCTTTACTCCTGAAGCCACAGGGCTGAAATTGCTGAAGTTCAAACGTAGAACCTCATTCTGTGACCGGCTGAATGACAATGCAAGTTGAACTCCCAGCCTCAAAGGGTGTCTACTGTTCAAGTGAGGACACCAACTGGGAAGGAATGTGCTCTTGAAAGGTGGAGTGGGGATATGTGGGGAGACCCTGATGATGCTGGGGACACAGAACCCATAAATTCTGATGTGTCTTCTTGGCCAGGAGAAGCAGCCTTCCCCCGCCAACTATCTGAGGGGATTAACCCCGCATTGCCTAAGGAAACTCCAATGACCTCTCCTGAGGCAGTTGCCCTGCAAGACAATGTTTATACACCTCAGGACCAACCACTACCATTCCTCTTTGTTTCTAAACCTATTAACTAATATCAAGTCTCAGCAGGATAGTTGTATCCTGTTATGTGGAATTATAACCTTGTCACTATCTTCACTTGGAGACAAAGTATGGTTTAAGGAGATGTATATGGGTGTTGAGCTGACAAGGGATGAACTTGTAAGTGTTCGTGCCATTATAAAACAGGCCTCAGAGACCTTCCTTGCCCTCTTCTCTCATGTGTAGACAAAGCAAGAAGACGGCAGTCTGCAACCAGGAAGCAGGACCTCACCAAATACCAAATTTGCCAGTGCCTTGGACTTTCCAGTCTCCAGACTGTGAAAAATAAACTTATTTTGTTTGTAAACTGCTCAGTCTATATTGTTTTGCCTTGTTTTATCTTTTGTTATATCAGCCTGAACTAAGACAGTACTTATCATACAGGAGGAGTATAGAAATACCAGTATTCACTGTGCATATATATAAATGCAGTGTGATATGAGTCAGTGTTCAAAGGCATTAGAGCCTAAGTACTTTTGTTCACCCTCGGGAATCGGGGACTATTTCAAGGGAGAGGTGGCATTTGCAGGGAGACTTAAAAAAGAAACAGGATTTTGTCAGGTACACAAGCTGATAGCATTCCAGTCAGAGAAAGTAATGTGCAGAATTGTGAGAACATATGGCATGTCCCTCCTTTAAGCATGGGACATCTTCCAGGAACTATATAAAGTACAGTGTTTCTGGGAAGGGGATAGAAGAGGAATAATGGGAGTGGGAAGGCTCACTGCAGGCCACGTATATCAGGTAGTTGAGGCAAGCCATTGAAAAATTCTGAGCAGGGGAATAACACGCTAAATCAAGTGCCTTAGAAAATTGTGAGGAGGGTGAATTGAATAAGGATGAGACCTTCTGCTCCCAGGGGCTTCCACATCATCCAAGTAAGACATAATGAGCGGATGTGAAGAGAATGAAATGGATATTTTGTAGGTACAATGGACAGCAATTAATATAACAACATTTATAAAATTCTATTTGTTGGGCACTGACGTCGTGCAATGACTAAGAATCCAGGTTCTGGAATCTGACTTCCTGAGTTTAAACACTGTCTCTATCCATTAGTACCTACCATGGGCAAACTGTTCAGCTGCCCTGTACCTTAGTTTCCTTATCTGTAACTTGAACCTACTTCATGGGACTGTGAAGATTGCTTCGTTATTATATGAAAGACATTTAGAATAGTGTCTGGAATGTAGTAAGTGCTTAAAAAGTGTTACCGTGTTTCCCCGAAAACAAAACCTAGCCAGACAATCAGCTCCAATGTGTCTTTTGGAGCAAAAATTAATATAAGACCCAGTCTTATTTTACTATAAGACCTGGTCTTACATAATGTAAGACCAGGTCTTATGTTAATTTTTGTAATTATTATTATCTCATTTTACATATAAGTAAACTGTAATATATTTAAGTATATTCCCAAGGACAAACAGCTGTCTATGAAATGTATTTCAAACTTACATTTGTCTGTGTTGCCATGCAGCAGCCTACCCGTCTGTTCCCTCGTACCTACCCCTAAAGAAAGAAGAGTCTGTGAGATGGATCCTTTCAGGGACTTTGCTTCACCTTTGTGCTTACACCTTATGTCTCCCTGTTTGGCCCTAAAGGATGGCTGGTTAGTCAATGACGGGTAAGATTCCTCAAGGGAGGAACAACCTAAGACAGGCACAGTCACATAGGGGTCATCTGGAGAACTCACGGGGTTGACAGAGGTGGGCACAGACCCCCACCTTCCACTGGCTAAGGAGAGCTTCTGCCTCTGTGGCTGCATTCCTTCCCACAACCTGCTTGGGAAGAGATTCAATGATGTGGTAACATCAGTTCTCCATCTATTCATATCAGTAAGTTTCAGCATAAAGGTTTTGTCCCTTGGGGAGGTACTTACAACAATTACTAAGATATCTTGTGACTTTCGGATCCAGCTGCTTGCAGGCAAGGGTGATAGGTTTGAATCAGTTTCCTAATATAATGTGTGAGATTCACAGATCTTGAGATTAACAAGCTTTTTACTTCCTCATTTGTTAATCAACAAAAGCTATGCGTTGGCCCGATTCAGGGCTCTCAGTCCTTGAGGCTGGAGTCCCTTGGCCCCGCTTGCACTCTATTCTTGGCTACTGCATTTCTTAACCCTGCACCGCCCTCCTCGCTTCCCACAACTTTTGTCGTGCAGGATGTGACAGTCTAAGTTTAGAGCATGTGTGTATAACTTCTAGCATGATTCCAAGTCTCCTTATCAATAACTGTGCTCAGTGATCGAAGCTTGAGATGAAGGAGAAAAGATTTCAGATGATCAGATGATCAAATGTTTTATTTAAATTTTGTATTTCCTCTAGTTTCAGGTTTGGTCCTTATACAATCTTTAATTCTAAGGGTTCATTAGAGATACTGAGTATATCCTCCCATTCTACTTTCTTTTAAGAGAAGCTTCCTTCTTCACTAATAGCCCTTGATGTCCTCAATTACCACTAACTAAGCTGGGCAACAGACCTACAGGCTGGCTTTGACCAATGAAATTCTCTGTCTTGAATGTTCACGCTGAGAAAGTTTGGTAGCTGTGTAATGATAGATTATGGATGGAACAGACGATTTAGGGGAATCAGTAGTCTGTTTCAGGTTAACAAGATTAAATCATAGGCAGAATGTGGAAGGCTTTGAACTGCAAATGAAGAAGTTCTTACTTTCTCATAATGGCAAGGGAAAATCACCAAAGATTTTGAGTAGGATAGTCACATTGTGAAAATAAATAAGGATATTGAACTTATAACGTTCTATAAGGTGAATTGAAGTCTGAAGAGGTCAAGTGTATTGGAATTAAATTATTGGATCAAAGCAGTGACAGCTGATAAGCAAAGTAATGAATAGTTGCAAAGGCGTTCTCTAAGGAAGAATTTATAGGATTTGGTAACAGATAAATATAAAAGGTAAATGAAAAAGAGGAAACGAGAAACTAAAAAATTTTGAGTTCAGAGTCCTCTCTAGTAAGAATATAATAGATTCTAGTAAGAAATACAGAATCTAAAAGGCAAGGATGCTTTTAGATCATTGAATTAAAATTTTTTGATAGGTTGAATTTCTGGTACTGATGAAACATTTAGGTGGAAATATCTAGTTGGGTGCTTGATAGTAAAAGATTCCAGAGCTGGCAAGTATCTCAGAAATTTTCACAGTCAAAATGCTTTATTACTCAAGTGAGAACACCACGATTTAGAAGGATAAATTATTTATCCAATATAACACAAGTAATTAATATAAAACCAGAACTAGAAATGAAGACTTTTGGCTTCCAATCTAGTGCTCTTTTGAATACATTGCACTGCCTTCTCTAACTGCTTGGTTAGAGCAGAAGATACCTCAGCATTATAACATTGGGAGAGATCTACAATGACAAAATATATTGAAGTCATGTGATTATTAAGGTTAAGAGTTTAGAGGAGAGACAGCTGAAAATTTTCAACTTACATTCCAGCTCCAACAAATTAGTAATGGTTACATGGACACTGTGTTGAAAATGATTCTGCATCTGTGTCCAAGCTTATTGAGAATGAGTGATATGACCACCGTGATCCTGGCCAACGGCGAGTTTAGAGCAGCTGATTGGGCACCTATTGTCATCACTTGTAAGAAAGAAAACAACAGTCATAACCATGAGAAAGAACTGAAAATATTTGAAAAGATAACAGCCAATAAAATATCATAATGATCAACTTTGTATAAGGTAATACATTTCCTTTCTATTATTTCTATCTTACATAGATAGGAATAAACTGGTATTAGATAAACTGTTGAATGCCTATTGGAAACATGAAGGATTTGAATATTTGGTGAGTCATGATGAAAGAGACTGAAAGAGATTAAGAAGAGAGAGAGAAAGAGAGACAGAGAAAGAGAGAGAGAAATTAATTGAACATTTTTATATAACTTGGATTGTTATGTAGTTTCCAAACTTCAGCTTAATTTGATTTTATTCAGAGACAACCTAGTAAAAATTCTTCTGAAATAAATTATATATGCCAAAGTCAAGACTGTGGACTGACCAAACACATTTATCTCTTCTTCTTCCTAATAACCTAGGAAATGGTTATAAAGAAAACAGCCCCTCACACCTTCCCTCCCATACACACATACATATACATATATATAACATATACTATACATAGATACATATATATACAAAATTAATAAAGAAGACAGAAAGTAGACCATCAGCAGACAAGAAATGTCATCAAATTTCTCTAAGAGAATAACAGATTGAAGAACGGTGGTGTAGTGAGTTGAATGGTGGTCCCCAAAAAGATATGTCTGCGTCCCAACCCCAAAAACATGTGAATGTTAGCTTACATGGAAAGAGTCTTTGCAGATGTAATTAAGTTAAAAATCTTGTGATAAGGATATCATCCTGGGTTTTCTGGGTGGGTCCTACTTAAATTCATTGACAAGCATCCTTACAAGAGTGAGGCAGAGAGTGATTACACAGACAGAAGAGAAGACTATGTGAAGGTAGAGGCAGAGATTAGAGTGATATGACTACAAGCCAAGGAATGCCAGCAGCCACCAGAACCTGCACAAGGCAAGGAACGTAATTCTCCTCAGAACTTCTAACCAACATCCTGATTTTGGACTTCCAGCCTCCAGAACTGTGAAAGAATAAATGTCTGTTGTTTTAAGCTATCAAGTTTGTGTCAATTTGTTATGGAAGCCACAGGAAGTCAACCCAGTGGTTTCTAAAGACACTGAAAAATCTGGCCTTGAAGAAATACAGAGAAGCTCAGAAAATACCAGTTGGAAGCAGGAAGTAAAATGTGGAGTTAAAAATAGGGGGAAAGTGAGTATAAGTTCTAATCATTGTAGATGAGGAAAAAAGTTCAGAGAGATTGAGTAATTTGCCTAAGGTCACATGGCTCGTAAACGTGGAAGTGGGATTCCAGAGTGTGCGCTCTTATTTATTGTACTCTATTGGTTCCTTATATGACTGTGTTGGGAAGAGACGGACGAGAAAGGTAGAAGGTGATCCAAATGAGTTACATTGTCTCTGTTAGCAGTAGACTAAGGCAATATTGAAAACTGATGAATTAAGAAATAGTGATAAGTGGTAGAGAAGTGTTAAAAAAAAAAACAACAACAAAATTCAACCCAGTAAATTGAAGATCTAATTGACTTTATTAGGTGGTTCATGATCCCGGCAGCATCACACTAAGCAAGTAGAAGAGCGCTCTGAGGGGGTGTACAAAATGGAGGGTTTCTATAGGAAGAAGGGTGGGGCAAGAGAGCTGTTAAGAAAAGAAAGGATTGTTTTTAGACTAGGACAGCATGAGCAGGGGAGATGGAAGGGTTTTTATCCTGTAGATTGTCTCTTCTTTCTATGAGGGATAGAGAGGGCCTAAGTGACAGATTATCTTACTGGTGCTTGACCAGAAAATTCCAGATTGGTTGATTATATTTCTAGGCAAGGTTAAAACAGCAATTAGGCCAGGTATTAAATCTATGTTTGGTATCATGGGCGGTAGCACAAGTGACGCCATTTGGGGACTGTGGTTCTCTCTTTAACAGAGATAATCACCAGAAGAAACAAAAGCAGAAACTGTCTAAAGGAGGTTACTGTCAGGAGCAGCACTTTGGGGCGGAAGTGGTGAACCAGGGATTTGTCATTTTCCCTTGTACCTCTTTCTGTACTATTAGTGCCTTAGTTTAATAATAATTTATTCTAAACATTTTAAAAGACATAAAATTATGCATTATCTCAGGTCCGAAAAGAAAAAAATGGGCTCATGAAGCTAAATCATACAGAAAAGTTATGTATTTTTTAATATTAAATACTAATTATACAAAGATAATCTTAAATGTGAAAACAAGGAAAGTCCCTTCTCACTTGTGGTAGTGATATCTGACCTGAGGCCCTCAGAGAAGAAGGCCTACTAGTTATTCACAACAGTGTTGGGAAAACCCTATTTTCACACTTCATAAGAGAGAGGAAGCTAATTCTCAAGTCAGTAAATACATACCATTAAACAATAAGATGAAAATTTAAGCATTAGAAGCTACAAAAGGCCTTACAACTCAGGAACAGGAAGGAGTGCCTGAAATGTGCCTTTTGTTCAGTCAGAGGACTTCTCATTGTGGATGAAAGATGAACTTTCTGGAAAGTGGTCTTTAATGACAGGAAAGGGCTCCAGATTCTAAGTGTTGCTAGACTGACTCTGGTGCTTTAGGCACCATTCTGTACTATATTAGTTTAGAAACTATATTTTTCAGCCTTGTTATTTAATGCATCTCATCAACTATTATAAATTCAAACTAGTAGATTAAACATCAGTAAATTAAATAATTTTCAAAACAAATGGGTGCATAATGATATGTAATAGTAAGGCCTTTAAGCTGGGATCTGGTAAGGACCCACGATGATATATATTGATTTGCTGCCACCTAGTGCTCTTTGCTTTAGAGACCTGGATTGAGATACGCTGAAATGGATTTTTTGTTTGTTTTTTGAAATGGATTTTTAAGTCTTTCCTTAGTCCCTGTAGCAGTTCCTGTTTTTCATGGGGCCTTCTGAGACGTAATCAAAACACTTTCCAAGCAAAATGGTATACATACATAGACAACAAATCTATAAACAGTTTATACACTGTGGAAAGCTCAGCGAATTCTGACCTAACCCATATCGATCTATAGGCTCATCAAGCATGTCACCACAGAAAGTTTATAAGGAAGGCTCAATTATTTCAGTAAGTCATCTGCTAAATTTGAAAGAAAATCACTATTACCGGGCAATTACTATTAACTCATAAAAGTCCCTGCTATGTGTATTGTGCTCAGAGAGAAGGAATTCCTTTTTACCCAATATGTCAAAGAGATACTCTGCAAAAACATAGTCATATATATATTTCATACATATAATTTATACATTTCATATATATATATATATATATATGAAATCAGCTAGAAATAAAAATTGCATTGCTTGACTCTTGGAAAAATAAAAGAACTTCTCAGGGGCCCAAACAGAAGCGAGAACTAAAACAAGAGTCGTAAGCAGGGACTGAAGCCATTCCTACTCCTAGAGGCATTTGCTGATACCCTGAATATAGTCCTAGAATATAATGGCTTCCTAAAACATAGGATATAAGGTCTTGTTCTGTGTAGAAATTAAGATCTCTGCATAAAACTGGAACCCTCAAAAGACTAACCAGCAAGGGGTGACGAGGAGGATTGAATGTCGGTTTAAATTTGTGTAGAGAAAAAAAATCTTCCCTTTGATTTGTAAACAACCTGTATTACATGGGGTTTGGGTTCAAATCTATACTAACCTGATAGGTTGTATACGGAGTATAAGAAAAGGCTAAAGGCTAAAGATTATCCCAGGGTGTTTGGTGTTTGGCTTGAGTAACTAGAAAAATAGAGTTGCCATTATGTGTGATGGAGGAAGCTTCAAGGGGGGGTTTTCTGAGTTGGTAAAAGATTAGGACTTCAGTGTCAGAAAAGCTAAGTTTGAGATGACTATTAGACATCTAAATGGAGATATCTAGCATGCAGTTAGAGAAATGAGTCTGAAGTTTGGGAGAGAATGGACTGGGGAGATACTTGTTGGAATAGTCTCTATGACAATGAGACGCTAGAGACTGGAAGAGATCACCATGTTAGTAAGCATAGATAGAGAACAGGTCCAAGAAGTTAGCTCTGAGATACTCCAATGTCAAGCCAAGGAGATTAGCAAAACCAGGCAATGGAGACCTAGAAGGAAGAAATGCAGGAAAATGTGCAATGACTGGTTAGAAAATATAATAAGAGAAGTTACTGCATTCAAAATAGCACCAAAATTATATAAATAACTGCGGGATAAATTTAGTAATAATATGAGAGACATGTGAAAGCTCTCTTAATTTAAAACCAAAACCTACCATATCACCTTTTGTCATTTTTATTGTAATTGATAAAGAGACTCTAAAATAGAAATTATATAGTATGAAGCCATTAAAATGAATGACATAGATGTATATTACTGACATTTAAGCTTTCTAGGGTAATAATACTTGATAAAGACAAACCAAGGTGGCGGGACAAGAAGTTGTCTTAATAATTTAGTCTATTTAGTATATACATGAAAGAAAGTGTGCAAGAATGTATTAAACACTATTACCAGTGTTTAACATATTGCAGACTTTCAATTTCCACATTATAAACATCTGGGTGATTGAATTTTTACTATAAGTACATATGAAAATAATTAACCAAGTTAGAATTTTTAATGAAGTTTATATGGCATACATAATAGCATGGAAATGAAATTGTAATATTAATTGAAGAAAGCAGAAATAAACATTTTACATATGGTATGACCAAAATTAGAACACGAGTGGAAAACAGACTGAAAAGAAATTTGCCAACAGAGCTGATTGAGATTCTCTTTGGGTAGTGGTGCTCAGTATTTTTTCCTTTTTAATATGGTTCTATAGCTTCCAAATTCTCTATAAGTTTCCCTACTTTTATTATTTCTGTTTATTATGAAAATTTCTAAACACACATAGAAAAAGTATAATGAAATACCAGGCATCTACGAGTTAGCTTCAACAACCATCAAAATTTAGATATACGTGTGTCATCTTTCTACCATCTTTTTTTTCTAGAATATTTTAAAGCAAGTCTCAGATATCTTGTCATTCTATTCTATGCACTTTAAAAACTCATGTTCTTACATTACCTTTATTGCATCTATTAAGAAATTAACAGATACACTAATATCATCTAATATTTACCCATATTGAAAAATCTGATTGCCTACCACACATATTTATGTGAATATTTTGTTCTGAATGAGAGCCCACTTATTACATTCTGTTATATCTCCGAATCTTATACCAACAGTGTTATGGACTAAATTGTGTCCGTCCAAAATTCATATGTTGAAATCCTAACCCTCAGTACCTCAGAATGTGACTGTATTTGGACATATGGTCTTTAAAGAGGTAATTAAGTTAAAATTAGGTCATTAGGGTGGGCCCTAATCCAGTATGACTGATGTCCTTCTAAGAAGAGAGAAGGACATAAACAAGTACAGAGGGACGAGGATGTGAAGACACAGGGAGAAGGCAGCCATCTACAAGCCAAAGAGAAAATAGGTCTCAGAAGAAACCAACTACACTGACACCTTGATCTTGCACTTCTCACCTCCAGAATTGTGAGAAAATAAATTACTGTTGTTCAAGCCAGTCTGTGGTGCTTTGTATGGCAGCCCTTGCAAACTAATACAAGCAGTAAGACCAACATCTGTTCTGATGGTCAATGCACATCCTGTACTAGGGATTAAATATTTTGTGTATTAATCACATTTGTTTTATTGAATAAATTCACATTTTTTTATTTATTAAATATTTTGAATACCCTAAATCTATTTCGAATGGTTGTGCAATTGTATTATCATTAGTACCACTACTACTCTTAATTGCCTGCCTCTCTAGGACCTGTAGAGTGACCTAAGTCTTGCACTCTTCGTTAACAAAAGCAGCTTATCTGATTTCTCCAGCCTGAATAGGGCTCATTAATATGTTTACTACATATACACCCACCTGCGTACTGGATATATCCCACTGAAATTAAAACCTCTTTTCCTCCATAGGTGCTTTTCCTGCATTTCCCTTGTTAATTAATTAGCCATTCTCAGTTGCCTGAGCCAGAAAACTCAGTACCTTTAAAATGTTTTCTATAATTTAAAAATACTTTTAAACTTACAGAGAAATTGCAAGAATAGTATAAATAACTTACACCTTTGCCCAAATTCTCCAATTATTGACATATTACATTTGTTTTATCATTTTCTGTCTATATATATATATACACACATATATGCATATATATTATATGTACACACACACACACATATATAATGTATATTTTTATTTATGTATTTATATATACTTTTTTCTGAACCATTTAAGTTGCAGACATGAAGCCTCATTACCTTTCAATAGTTCAGTATGTATTTTCTAAAAACAAAGACATCTTTGTCATGCAGGGACTCTGGTACCACTCCCTGCCCAAAAACACAGAATATGGTGAGGCCAAAAAGGAACACCCACGGAGCCACAGGTAGGGGGTTCATACCGCTATATTCTCACTGGCAGCTGGGTTGGAGACACAGGAAGCAGGAGCCACACGATCTGCAATCTGCTGTCAGTTTCTCTGCCAACCAACCAACCTACCAAACCCCTAGCATAGCCACTACAGTTATATTAGTGGCTAATGGCTAACCAGTAACAGCTGATGGCCACCCAGCCACAGCGGATGGCCATCTGATTACAGCTGATGGCCATCTAATAACCGAGCCAGCACCTTCCCATGTGAGGCCGAGAGCCTGGAAACTGTTCTTTGAGACACTCTGTCCCCACAATCTTTTACAGAATATGGTAGTCATCAAAATCATCTAAATCACGACCCCATTCAAATTTTTTCAATTGTCCCAAAAATACTCTTTATAGAAAAAGGATTCAATTCAGATGTTCTATTTAGTTGTCATGTCTCTTTAGTCTTCTACAAACTGAAAATATTGTTTAGGTGTTCCTTTGTCTTTTATGACCTTGATGCTTTTGAGAGTACACGCCTATTATTTTGTAGAATGTCCCTCAATTTGGGGTCCTCTGATCTTTCCTCATGATTAGATTCAGGTGACGTGTTTTTGGCAGAAATATCACAGCAGTGTGTTATAAGTATCTCTCACCAGGTGACACACAGTGTTGATTTGTCCTATTACTGGGATAGTAACTTTGGTCACCAGTGCCAAATTTCTGCACTGTCAAGTTTCTATTTTTTCCCTTTGTAATCAACAAGTATTTTGTTGGGAGATATTTTGAGACTATATGAATATTATGTTCCTTTCAAAATTCTTACCCTGTAGTTTGGGCATACATTGATGATTCTTGCCTAAATCAATTTTTGCTGTGACAGTTGCCAATGGTGACGTTTCTACTTATATTATTCCTTCAACACGTCAATTAGCATTCTAAGGTAGGCAAGAACTTTTTTTTGTCCCCATTTTAAAAATCCATGTATTTATTTCAGCATGAACTCAACTATTCCTATTTTATTCAGTGGATCAAAATCTATTAACACTATAGTGGTTCTCAGATTGACCCAGATGTGGCCAATGAGGCCTCCTGCCAGTTGGTTTCTATGTCCTCTTGATCCATCATTCTTTGAGAACTTCCTTAATTTCTAGCTCAACCAGATTTTCCAGGCTCATGCTGTACTTTCTTCCCTGCTGCTACTCTGGAATCAGCCATTTCTTCAAGGGGCTCTAGTTCCCTTCAGAAGAGAATGGTGTTTAGGAACCATGATCTGGGGGGGGGGGGGCGGGGGGGGCGCGATTAGCTCAGTTGGTTAGAGCGTGGTGCTAACAACTCCAAGGTTGCTGATTCGATCCCCACATGGGCCACTGTGAGCTGTGCTTTCCTTGGAAAAAAAAAATCCAAGATCTTGGCATTGTGTGATAATTGCTTCTAGGGTATCATCGCTCCTACACCTTTTCAGCAGATAGAACTAAGAGGAAAGAACGATAGATAGACAGATAGATAGACAGACAGACAGACAGACAGACAGACAGATAGATAGATAGATAGATAGATAGATAGACACCTACATACACATATACTTTTATCTGTATTTCCGTATGTGTTTACATATATATTGAAAACTGAGTTTACAAATTCAATACCCCAATACTACCACAAGGGCCATTCTGGAATTCTTCCTTTCCCTATTTGCAACTCCCTTCTCTGTTAGGGAGACTTGGCTCCCACTAGCCTCAATATAGTTATTTCCTCACTTCCCTTTCATGTAAACTTCAGGCCCTGACATGCTTGCTACCTCTTCACTTGGCAAGAAGAAGGCAAACGAGCTGGTTATCATGTTTTATTCCTTCTTTTCACTCAGTCCTCCATTCAATCAATCATCAAGTCTTGACATTTCTATGTCTTAAAAATCTCTTGAATTGGTGCACTTCTCGCCTCTGACTGCCCATATCACCACCATTTCTTATATAGCTAACAATAACAGCATCTTAACTCATATCCCTATATCTAAATTTGCTTTCGTCCCATCGAATCATCCACACTGCAGCCAGAGTTACCTTTCTGAAATTAAAATTTGACCATTTTATTCCATGGTTAAAAATCTTTAATGATATCTCGTTGACCCTATAATACTCAAATCTCTTCATAACTTGCTTATCTCTCTTGTCTTACTTTCTCCCAAAGCCCCTCACCTCACTCTTGACTTTTCAGTCAGCCATGCTGAATTTATTCCAGTTCTTAGATTGTGCCAAGCTTTCTTTAAGTGAACTCTATACCCCACTTTCTTCTATCCAGAAACCGTTCCCAACCTGGACAACTCTACATATTATTAAATGTCACCTCTGCTGTGAAACATTCCCTGCCACCCCCTACCCCACCCCCATTATACCTGGGGGGCGGGGGAAGCTGTTGTAAAGGTCCGGGCAAGAGATGACTGGTATACATTTCAGCCAGTCTGATAAACAGCAGAATGTGTTATGAAAATACCTAAGAATGAGCAGCCCGAGTTATAACCTCTCTTTGTAAAAGTGGGTACTTACATCACAGTTGTGAGGACAGATGAAAAGTACATAAAACACCTATAATGCACAGCTCCTAGAAGCTCAATATACAAGGTAGGACAATTAAGTTCATGAACTCATCCTAGAAAAAGTGCTACGTACCTCACTGATGAATAGCACTATGGTCATTTTCGAAGTCCTCCCCTTGGGAAGCTATGCACTGATGTCACCTAGTCCACCCTTCAAAGCAATTTTGGAACTCTTTTTCTGGAATGGCCACCAGAGCTGTCATCGTATTACCCTTAATGTCCTGAATGTCATCAAAATGGCTTCTTTCAGTATTTCCTTTATCGTCAGGTAAAGAAAGAAGTCATTGGGGGCCAGATCAGGTGAGTAGGGAGAGTGTTCCAATACAGTTATTTGTTTACTGGCTAAAAACTCCCTCACAGACAGTGTCGTGTGAGCTGGCGCATTGTCGTGATACAAGAGCAATGAATTGTTGGCGAAAAATTCAGGTTGTTTTCATGTAACTTTTTCAGGCAGCCTTTTCAGCACTTCCAAATCGTAAACTTGGTTATTTATCCAGTTGGTACAAATTCATAATGAATAATCCCTCTGATATCAAAATGGTTAGCAAGATCGTTGCAACAAGTTCGTGAACTTAATCAACAGACCTCGTATGTCATCCATTACTCTGTTCACAAATGTTCATGAAGCAGCAATTATTTGATAGGTACTGTGCTTCATGCTGGGCCTAGAAAAATTAAAGTACAATGCAAACAATTAAAATATCATAAATGAGTGTCCAAAGCATAATAGCATATATGATAGGAGTGTTTGGAGGAATTAGTCAACCTACTTAAGATTCAAAGGATGAGACATTCGGGCTGAGCCATGCAGAAGTACAAGTTTACAAGGAGGGATTTTCAGAGAAAGAGCACAATATGTGCAATAGATTGTTGTGGTGCACCTACTTCAATATTGCTGAAGCATAAAACAGAAACGAGGCAATGAGAAATGAAACTAGTCAGGGAGATGGAGTGTCTTGTATTATAGGCAAAATAACTAGATTTTTCTCCTACAGATCATCTTTGAAAAATTTTCAGGAGAGTGGCATTATCAGATTTATATTTTTAGTGAGCTCATTCTAGTTAGCAGTGTGGAGAATGGAATTCAGTGATCAAAACTTGAGTCAGGGGGCTGATAAAGAGGCCCTCTTATTATATAATCCCTGCAAAAAGCCATGAAGGCTGGCTTTAGGCAGGGGGGGTGGGGTTATGATGGATAAGCTCTACACTGGAGATGTTAAAAAGGTAGAATGGACATAACTTGGTGTGAGAGGTATTTAGGATGTTTCATACGTGTCTAACCACAACCCTGGGAGGATGACGGTGGCTTAAACCAAGATAGTAGTCCAGAAAGGGAAGTAGGTTTTGAGTGGAAAGGTGAACAGTTCACTTTGAGACGCACTGGATTGGTAATATTTCTCAGCGCCTTCTCACAGGATTTGGAGAAACATTAAATGAGATGTGCTTTGCAACGTATGGTGATGCCAATGGGAATGGAAAAGCTGGCCTCCAAAGAAACAGGCTCTCAATGTACAAACGAAGCAACAGGTTATTATAGCGCGTGAGTACAACTACAGAAAATTCAAGAGTCGAGGAGTGACTTGTCTAGTATTTTTCCATCCCTGGTGACTCAGGGCTAAAGATGGCGCTTGCGGCAGAAACTAGAAAGTGGGAGGGGGTATTGGGTGTAGGAAAAAAGATGACGTTTTTGTTCTGTTTTAAATACATAGTGAGATAACTCACCGCCAAATGAATCGTGGACAATTTTTTCACTACATTTGGTCTGTAGTACAACTTTTCATTCTCACGCTTAAAAGAATGTTTCATTTTGGGGCGCCATCGCGTGGGGAGTGATGAATCTGTTTCTTTCCCTCATTCACGTTTCTTATGTTTGGTGCGTTCCCAGCTCGCTCTGCCCCCTACCGTTCTACCCAGCGCTGGCTGCAGGCCAAAGGCGCAAAGACGCTTTTGGGGGGCGGGCTGAGGCTCGAGGGGCACCTGCGCATTCCCGGGGCCCCTTCCCGTTCAGAGGTAGTGGATTCTTCTCCCGTTGAGGGCCGCACAACGGCCTCGAGCTTTCCGCTCTGACTCCGGTTGCGGAGCGCGTACCCGGCTGCAGTGTGTGGCTTCGCGAAGAGGCGGGCGCGCACGCAGGCCGCCTCCGCAGGCGCCGCACTGCAGTATCTACCGGCGGAGGCAGAGGCGGCGCGGGGCGGGGCGGGGACAGCGGAGGGGCGCGAAGCGGGGCAGCGGTCCAGACTGGGCCGCATCGGTTGTCAAGGGAACGGTGGCGTAGGTAGGTGCTGACGTCAGCGGGCGGCGCGCTGTCTGCACTGCCGCATCCAGCGCTTTTTCAGAGCCGGGGTTACAGGCGGCCGGGGGTAGCCCTGTAGGCGTTGTACTCCCAGCGGGCTCCTCGTAGCGCGGGAAGCCGCTTCGCTTTGTCCCGGGGTTGGCTCCGGCGAGACGGGCTGTCTGCCGCTCTGCGATCTCCTTCCCGTGAGTACGCAGCAGGCGCGCTGGTGGCGGGAGCCTGGGCCCAGGCACCCGGTCGGCCCCGGCCTTCCCGGGGGGCAGTGGCGTGGGGGGCTGTTCGGATCCGAGGGCGTGGAGGTGGCACTGCGCCACTGGAAGCTTGGCGGCCAAGCGCCGCCGAGCGGATGGATGTGGTTTTGGCGAAATACATCAGCATACTTTTCTGCTCCCTTGCCTGGGCTTCTTGGCTCCGGAGTTCAGCGTTGTGTCCTGAAGGAGTGAACGTAATCTTTGCTTCTTCTACTCCCGATTATGCTTTAAATGCTTTTAAATCAGATGCGTAGTAAGTTCGCTTCTTTCTTTTTAGGATGCCAACCTGGTGCTGAGTATTGAACCTGAGAATACCTTGTTAATTATATCTGAGAAAACGTGATGGATGCGTTACGTTTATAAGAGTCGAATTACATGAATAGGGTCTTTTCGATAGGTATAAAAATAGAAAAAATACGTAGGCTATTTACAAATCCCTACCAAATGGTTGTGCAGCCTCTCTCTTTTCGAATTTGGGATAACTGGAAAATAGATGACCAGGCTTATTAAATCTGTATTTACTAAAATGTAAATATGAATATAGGCTCTTACCACTAAAGTATAGGAGTTTTTGCTATGTGGATTTAGTGATGTCTTTTATCTGCATGCTGGATGGTGTTCACATAAGTGAACTCACATAATTAGGTGTATATGTATAATCATTTTTTTTTTCTTTTTACCATTTTTTTCTCAGACTTTTCTGTCCAAAATGCCCTGATACCAGAGGAAAAGGAATATGGATCCCCAGGGATCTGGAGCCTTAACTGATAATTGCTGAGCCAACTCAAATTATGTTTCTCTTTTCTTTTTAATGTCTTCAGTTTTATTCTTAAAAATCTATGCATAGCCTGTTCTAATGTGGGAATTGTTTGTTTTGGACACACCTCCATCTTTAAGTAAAATTGGAAACTCAGGTATATATGTACTGGTTACCCATGGTTTTGATACTTGATAATACACATGCAGGTATTTATTTGAGAAAGAGGATGAATGTTTCTGCTAAGCTTTTCTACTGCAGTAGCATTTTCAGTGGTAGGCACAGATTGTTAGTATATGTACTGCCGAGGCAAGCACGGGCACAGAGTTGTAAATTCCTTGTCTGTGAATGTGCTCCCCACAAGCTAACGTTACTAATATGAGAGTGTATGCTCTTAGGAAAGTCAATCCTGAGATGGAATTTGGTTTCTTAAAAATGTATTGAAATGTTCATTTTTTACTTAAAACATTTAATAAAAAGTGTGTTAACATACCAAGTTAGATGTTTACTGCCTTTCAAAATTTAAAAATTGTTTTTGTTTTAAAAATGTAAGTATTTTATTCAAATATGATCCAGTTTGCTTCTTCACCTTATTTTGGACTCTAAACTGATCCAAATGTACTCAAGTTATTTGCATACGATTGAGATAAGAGAAATTGGTGTAAACATGATGAGTTAAACCTGATTGGTATAAACAATGACATAATTATGCCTGAAGAATACAATTTTTATTTGGAACTTTCACATTCCAAATAAATCCTCTTTGTTTTATTAGGCTCCTGATTGAATTAATGCTTTACTGCAACGCAGTGTTGCCCATAAAGCTGAGATATGATCACTGGTGAGACTTGCATGAAATGTATGTATACAATCCATATTGTTTACTTACTTTAAATTTTGGATTATTTTAAGGGATACTTTAATAGATTAATGAATAAAGTAGATGTCAACAACCAAATATTAACATTTAGAGATATTTAAGTGTTCAGTATTCAATTTTCTTTTTTTTTTCAATTTTCTATTTGATATTGGTGATTAAGGTTAATAGTATTCAATAGATAGCAGTTTGTGACTCAGCTGGACAAAGTAAATAATAATTACAACATATGGTTAGTTTTCATTCTTTGCTTTCAAAATGGATGTTTTACTCTAAGCAGTCAGAGACAAACTTTTTTTTTAAAAGCAAGCTAGTAAATATTTTTAGGCTTGGTCTGTGCTACAGCTATTGAACTCTGTCTGCCATTGAAGCACAAAAGCAGCCATAACAATTCTTAGCAGAGTGGGCATGGCTTTGTTTCGATACAACTTTATTTACATGAACAGGTGACTGGCCTGCAGGCCTCGTTTGCCAACACCTGCTCTGGGGTATTCATTCATTCATTAAGCATTATTTATTGAATACTTGTTTGAATATTTATTCTGTGACAGACCAGACCGCATGATACCATGTTTCGCCAAAAATAAGACTGGGTCTTATATCTTTTGCTCCAAAAGACGCATTAGGGCTTATTTTCAAGTTAGGTCTTATTTTTGGGGAAACACGGTAGTAGCTGGGGATATAGTTATAAACTACATAGTATAGAGAAAGAGACGGATGGTATGTTTATTTATGTAGATATACAAGTAATTGTACAATTTCAAGTTGGGTTAAGTGTTGTGAAGGAAAAAAATAGTCTCCTATGTGAGAAACAGAAATTTAGACGAGGTTGTCGAGAAACAGTCCACTTTAGAGGCAGCATTTAAACAGGCAGCTTAATACAAGTCAGGCGAGGGGTTAGAGGAAACTTCCACCAGAGAGCTTAGAAGAGTTAGGAAGCTTCCAAATGGGGAGAAGCAGCTTCACATGGAAAAGAGCTTATTCTGACAGAGGATCTAGAAGGGTGGTATGGCTCGAATCTAGGGATCGCAGGGAACACTGGTCTTGATTTGAAGCTGTAGAGATAGGCAGGCCAGGAATAGAGAATCCTGCAGGGCATGTGAAGGACTTGTATTATTTTGTCCTGAGTGAAATGGGAAACTCACAAGGTCCTAAGTAAAAGAATAACATGACCTATGTTTCAAAGGAAAACAAACTTTCAGCTTTTAATATTTGTTGAATGCTGATTATTTACTAGGCAAGTGTTAGCCATTTTTCATGCAAAACGATCTTCAACATAGGATTATTCTGATTTTATAGATAGGGAAGATGAAGTTTAAAGATGTTAAATAACTTGTTTAAGGCCACATTAATAGTGCAGATGCTGCTAACAGTGGTAAATGCTACTGTGTATCACAAGTAAAACAGTTAACTTAGCAAAGGAAACTTGCAGAGGGTGTAGCCCAAAAGGTAAGAGGGGTACAGGTGAGTGTGGTGTCACCAAAGCCAAAAAAATTTTTTTTTTAAGAAGAAAGGACTGGTCAGTTGTTCTAATGTAGCTGGAGAACTCATACAGGTATTTCTAAGACTGTTCTTTAACATAATAATAATGAAAATGTGTTATAATACAATTATTTAGAAAATGACATGAGTCTTTATCATTTGTAGTTGAGAGTGAAGCCAAAGTAAAAACCAGAGTTTGTTTTGAGGAATTGCTTAAGACCCACAGTGACCTAATATGTGAAAGAAAAAAACTGAAGAAAAACATTGGCAAGTCTAAAGGAAAAATCTCAGTGAGTAATTGATCGTTCGGTAATAGTGACTCAAATATCTTCATAAAATAATGACTTTTCATATTAAAAGTCTAAGGAACTTTGGAAATTAAAAACAGTACATTTATGTCATGGTCAATAACGCGTGCGAAGTTTACTCAATATTCTAACATCACTCTTAGAATATTGAGTTCAGTCTTGAGTGCTGTCCTACAAGAATAACAATAGACAAACTGGTGAGAGTAATGGGGGGGGGGGGGAGGTAAATGGGTAAATGTCAAACTGGCCATATTACACATTGTTGAAGAAAAGCCAAATTTTTAACCCAGAACAACAATTTAGGAAATCATATCTTACTTCAGATATTCAGTGACTTATCTTTATTTAGAGTTACTCATATAATTCTACCCAGCAGAACCAGGGGAAATCAATGGCAACTTAAGGCAGTAATTATCCTTTTGTACGTGAGGAATGTTTCAAATGATACAATTTTTGACAGCACATTTAAAAGGATTGAAAATATAGAACTCAAAGCAATACTACACAAATTGGCAATTGACTACAGCCTGATTCCCAGGGTACCATAAAGAGTCTGTAATAGTATCCACAAAATGCTCTATTCAATCTTCAAACCTTTATCACTATTTCAGTTGGACCTTTTATTCCTTTGACCATTGTCGCTTGTGTACACGCACAAACACGCACACACACAAATAAATAAATTCATGTATGTTCTGGTAATTGGTACATAGTATTTCTTTGGCAGGAGTTTTGTGATGAGTTATATACATCCTACATTTTACTTACAGTAAATGTTTTCCTGTTTTGTATTTTGTTATGTGAGCTGTTCATTTTAATATTCTATCTGGTAGCCATCAATATACACAATATATATTCTCAAGTGAGGCAAAAATAAGTGCAACATTGGCTAGAAACCAGCCATACACATGAGGGGTTTCATAGTACACCAATGTACTACTTAACACCAATTTAGAATTACTGATAGAATAGGGAAGATTACGTCTCCCATAGTGGATGCTGTCCTAAAACAAAATGTGCTTCTTCTGGTGGTACCATTATACAGTGTGGTAGGGAATAGTGGCATATGGAGGAAGGAACGTTGCATATTGGTATATGCCCTCCCTTTGGGTAAGGTGATGTACATTGGTCAAAAGCATCTGGACTTGGGTCACAGTGTGGCCTCTCCCATGTGTCTTTAGGCCCAGCCCAAGCAGCTACCAACCTTGGATAGCTTTATAGGTCCTATCACGGGCCAGGCACAGGCAGTGGCTGACCTCAGCCTGCACCACGGCCCCTCCCAAAAGGCCTTGGAACCAACACTCCAGGTGTTTGGCTTCAGACCACAACAGAGCACCATCTAGACAGCCCACGTAGTCAGCCTCAGGGTCATCCCTACCCACTGGTGTGCCAGCAACAGTCAAGTCGCAACTATAGCAGAAAGGCATACACAAGGGACACTCCTGGAGCACCTGGCTCAGGTGACCGGGGATACTGCAAAGCTGGGCACCACAGGACACCTACTATAAAAGGCCACCCTGCTAAGATTGGGAGAAGTAGCAGATCTACCTAATACATAGAAAAAAAACAGAGGAAGCCAAAATGAAGAGACAAAGAAACATGTCTCAAATTAAAGAACAGGAGAAAACCGCAGAAAGAGAACCAAATGAAATAGAGGCAAGCAATCTATCATATACAGGGTTCAAAACACTGGTTATACATAATGTGATACATAGATGATGTATTACAGAATTGTACACTTGAAACCTGTGTAACTTTACTAACCATTGTTACCCCAATAAACTTTAAATAAAAAACAAAACAAAACCAAAAAAAAACACTGGTTATAAGGATGCTCAACGAAATTAAGGAAAGAAAAGATCAATTCAGTGAAAACTTCAACAAAGTCATAGTAAACATAAAAGGACACATAGAAACCATAAAAAAGAACCAGTCAGAAGTGAAGAATACAATAACTGAAATGAAGAATACACTAGAAGGAATCAACAGTAGATGAAACAGGATTGAATCAGTGATTTGGAAGACAAGGTAACAAAGCACCCAATCAGAAGAGCAAAAAGAATTTAAGAAATGAGGATAATTTAAGGGACCTCAGGGACAACATCAAGCCTAACAACATTTATAGTATAGGATACCAGCAGGAGAAGAGAGAGCAAAAGATTGAAAACCTATTTGAAGTAATGATGACTGAAAACTTCCCTAACCTGGCAAAGGAAGTAGACACACAAGTCCAGGAAATGCAGAGTCCCAAATAAGATGGACCCTAAGAGGCCCACACCAAGACACATCATCATTAAAATGCCAAAGGTTAAAGACAGAGAAAGAATCTTAAGAGCAGCAAGAGAAAAGCAGTTAGTTTTTTAGAGAAAAGCTCCCATAAGACTGTCAGCTGATTTCTCAACAGAAACTGCAGGCCAGAAGGAATTGGCAGGAAATATTCAAAGTGATGAAAAGCAGGTACCTAAAACCAAGACTACTTACCCAGCAAGGCTTTCATTTATAATTGAAGGTGAGATAAAGAGCTTCCCAGACAAGAAAAAGCTAAAGGAGTTCATCACCACCAAACCAGTGTTACAAGGGACGTTAGAGGGATTTCTTTAAGATGGAAAAAAAAAAAAAAAGTCAAAAATACGAATAATAAAACGACACTAACTACACCTCTATCAATTACTTCAGATTTAAATGGATTAAATGCTCCAGTCAAAAGATAGAGCAGTTACCAGTGGAAGCCAAAAGTTTTCTTCCTAAACTGCCAAGAATTATACAGGCCATAAATGAGATGGGAATACTTTTTAATTTAAGGTTGGAGGTGTTTTACGGAAGGAACAAGGAACGAGATTTGCCTAGACCTTTGTTGTATCTTCGGGACATTTTTTATTTTATTGATGCTTAAACTACAAAATTCGGTGTATTCAAATTTGATCATGGTGAATCTATTTCAAAAGGAAAAAAAAATCCAACTTTATGAATATTAAATGGAAGGCTTGCCTTTTTTATCTAGTTTCCCGTGGAGTAGTTTATGAAATATGCTCTATAAGATGTACATTTTTTTCATCGTAACAAATTGTAAATAACTTACCCATGTTTCCCAAAAAATAAGACCTAGCCGGACCATCAGCTCTAATGCGTCATATTATATTAATTTTTGCTCCAAAAGACGCATTACAGCTGATGGTCCGGCTAGGTCTTATTTTCGGAGAAACGAAGTATTAACGTGCTACACTTTAATTAATTTTACTCTAGCTATTTTTAAAGAGAAAGCTAGAAATTGAGCATTTTGTATATGATATGTTTCCATGCTTCCCTTTCCTCCTCTCACTCCCTATTTAATTTTCATTTGTCATTAGGTTTTTGGATTTGCCAGTGACCTGCTGTAGATCGTGAACCATGTCAGAGAATAAAGCTGATGATTGTGCCAGTCTTAAATTATTCATGATTCAATAAAATTGATGATTATTAAAAAAAAGAAAAAAGACTTAGAGTAGCCAAATGGATAAGAAAACAAAACCCATACATATACTGTTTGTGAGAGACCCATTCAGATCAAAAGACACACACAGACTGAAAGTACAGGGATAGAAAAAGATATTTCTTGCTAATGGCAAGGAAAAAAATAGGTGAGGTATCAATACTTATATCAGACAAAATAGAACTTAAAACATATATAATAATAGACAAAGAAGGACCCAGCAATTCCATTTCTGGGTATTTGTCCAAAGAAACCCAAACCACTAATATGAAAAGACATACACATCCTTATGTTCATTGTAGCATTATTTACGATAGCCAAGATATGGAAGCAATCTAAGTGCCAATCAATAGACAATTATAGATACATATATACAATGGAATATTACTCGGCCATAAAATGGAATGAAATCTTAACCATTTGAGACAACATGGATGGACCTGGAGGGTATTAAGTCAGACAGAGAAAGACAAATACCATGATTTCAATTATATGTGGAATCTTAAGAAAAAAGGAACACACAAGAGACAAACAGACTCAGACAAAGACAACCAGATTAGGGGAAGAGCTGGGGGCTGGGTGAACAAGGTGAAAAAATTAAGAAGTACAAATTGGTAGTTACAAAAGTCCCAGGGATGCAAAGTACAGCATAGGGAATAAAGTCATTAATATTAAAATAACTATGTATGGTGCCAAGTTGGTACTAGACCTATGGGAGGATCACTTTGTAAATTATGTAAATGTCTAATCACTAAGCTGTACACCTGAAACTAATGTAAAATAATATTGAATGTCAATTGTAATTGAAAAAAATATATGTTGAGGCATGTATAATAAGACACTTGTCTTTATAAAAATAAGCTTTGACTGAACGGCACCCTCCACAACTAAGATTCAGAGGACAACAACTTGACTTGGAAAAAAGTCCTGGAAGTACACACTGTTGTCCAATAAAATCCTATTCCCCTTCCCCAGTAAAATCTTAAAAAAAATAAAAATAAAAAAATAAGCTTTGAAAATAAAATAAGAATGCCTGAAAAGACCTGAAACTCATACATTTGGGAATGCAAAATCGCATAGCCATTTTGGGAAGCAATCTGACAGTTATTTAAGGAATTAAACATCAGTTTTTACCATGTAGCACAGCATTTCCACTTGGGGGTATTTACTCAAGAGAAATGAAACCATATAACAGTGCAAAACTGAAAATAACTCAAATGTCTATTAATTGTTGTGCTCAGCTATAGGAAGAAATAAACTACATGGAACAATATGGGTGAATCTCAGCTTTATGCTGAGTAAAGGAAACCAGACACAAAAGGCTGTATATACTGGATGATTCTGTTTATATGAAATTGTAGACAACACAAAACTATAATGATAGAAAGCCGTTCAGTGTTTAAGTGAGACCAAGGCTTGGGGGGTGGGGGTGAGTAGAGATTGACTTTGTAAAAGAACACGTGGGGTGGTGGAAATGTTTAACATGATTATGGTGGTGGTCACATGTCTTTATAAGTTTGCCCAAATCCATTTAATTATACACTTAAAATTGGTTAATTTTATTTTATGGAAGTTATATCTCAATATAGCTGATTTTAAAAACACACAAACTAAGCCAGAATCCTAAATGATGCACAGAAGGTAAAGATAAAAGGATGGACAAAGGTATAATAGAACATGAACAAATGTATTTGGGACACTTCAAAATTCACTCATAATCTAATCCATAAAATAGACTATTTTTATGGTAGCACAACAAAACTAGAAATTTGTAACAAAAGTTTAAAATTTATAAACTACTTTGAAATTTTTAAACTATCCCATAAACCTGTTATCAAGAAAAAGAAAATCAGAACTCCAAAAAGAGGGTCTTTTAAAAAGTAATGAAAATAGCAGTACAGTGCTACAGAACACATGGGACGCTACCAAAGATGCTTTGGGAATTACATTTATTGCAGTGGTTTTAAAAAAAAATTGAATGAAGCCAAAGTAGGTGAATAACGAATATAAAGTCATTATAAAATTTAAATATTACTAAAAAGTTGACAGATTAGTGGAAGAGAGTAAGTAAACTGAGCTTCATCTGATTAGCTTTCCAAGTACTTCATTTTTAAAATCTTTTCTTCTAGAACATAATGTATTTTTCTGTTTCTAATTTTTGTTTATTTTTTTCCAGTTATTTCCTTTAGGAGTTTTCTCGTAATTTGCATAATACTGCCAGTACATTTCTGGTACTCGCTAAGAAAGTAGAAAGAAGAATTTACATATGCCCCCCATTTAATATAATAGAAATTCAAGGTTATTAGGTATGATTTTATTCATAGAAAGAAGACAAAAATAAATTTCCAAAAAAGTTAGCTGTGATTTTCTTCAAATGAGGCAACCAGGGTTGTGCTTTGGGTTTTCTTTTTCTCTGTATTTTCTGGGGTTGTTTTGTATTTAATTTTTTTTTCTTAACTGTTTTAAATGAAGCATATATTGCTTCTGCAAACAGAACTTGTGAAAATAAACCTTTTTTTAAAAAGGAGATTATTAGATTTGATTAAGGAAGAGTTTTTTGGAGGCTAGAGCTTTATAATTTATCCTTGAATAGATCAAATTTGAAAATATATTTTAGGTAAGCTAAAGAGTCTTGGAGATGGTATAATAGATACATCTTGGGATACAAGGTGTTTTTTTAGCATTTTCTCATCTTTTCCATACATTAGATATTTTCTAACTATTTTTAAACAAGGATTTTTCAAAACTTAAATTTTTATTGGTAAACTTACCCATTTTGGGGAGAATTCTTCATTTTGATATTTGCTTCCATCTTGTAGCACTTTGGTTTTATCCATTCTCTCTTCCACACATATCTGACACTTTTGTTACTCAAAATTTTAATTTTAACATCTGCAATTTTGTTTTGTTGTTTTTTCCCCACCCAATATGCTTTGCAATTCTCTTTATTAGTGTTAATCCCACTTATATTAAATTCTTAATTTTGTTTATGCTATTCACTTTATTGTTAGTATTTCTGTTTTATTGGATTTGGCAGCTTTAACTTCATTGTGCTACTTTTCTTCGTTGTTTGTTAGTTTGTAGTTGTCTAGTCATCTTTATTTTTGAGACTCTTTCTCTCCTACCTGCCGGTTGTGTTCCACATACTCTGCTTCTGCTGTTGGTGAAGATTGTACCTACCAGAAACACGGTGCTGTATCTCTCTATACTCAGCTGTTTTGTCATCTGAGTGAAAGTCACCATCTAACAGAGATGGAGATGGCGGACAGAGCTATCCCTCCCAACTCCTCAATTGGTCATCCTCAGACTTATCCCCTCCTTCTCTTTGTATTTCTTAACTCTGAGCTTATGGCTTCTCCAGTAACACTCTTCTCTGGAGAAGCCTTTTCCTATGGGCTGTGGTTTTGTCTGGTAGTTTCTTAATAGATCTAATCCTGCTTATTTTTATCATTGCGGAATTTCTCAAAATATTTATTTTATTGCTAGTAATATTCCTTTTTAAGTTCTAGCCTTTTTTCTATTAAAATATCTCTTATTTTAAATAATTTTAATTGGAAAAAGAGTTACAGGGGTATGCTTGATCTGTCATTTGATTTAACTTGATAATATTTAATACTTAGCAGTATTTTCAGTGATAACATTTGGACTAATTGCAGGGTACTCCTAGAACTATAGATTTGGTTTTAGAGTGTAATTATGAAGCAGAGTAAATGACCTGTGTGTGTTTTCTATTGGGGAACCCAAAGTGCTTTAGCTCAGTGGCTCTTTTACCAATTTCTCAAATATCTCTTAATTCGAGTATGGATCATTCTGCCAAAGACAAAATAGCATTTGAGATTTGAGCAATTAACTTCTTAAAAGTCATTACGCACTTTTTCACATGTTGCTTAAGTCATTTTATCTGAAGTTACTCTCAGAGATTACTAGTCTAATGCTGGGAGAATAAACTAGGAGAGTGTTTATCAGATGGTCTAGAATGTCACTGTGTTCAAGTAAAAAAATGAAGTAATCTTTCCAATATTACACATTGTTGAACACTAACCATTGTGCTTTGACTTTATATAACCAAACTATGCTTAACTGAAACTTTGTTATTGTGTTCTTTTTCTAGCTTGACACTGTTAGAAGCAATCTTCAGAAAATTGAGGACACTAAAAGTGAAGTAGTTGCTGCTAACACTAATAACCCAGAGAAGAGATTCCCAGTCTCTAAAAGCAAACCACGCAATTCACAGTCAACAGCTGAAAATCCAGATGGTGATATAAGTGTAGAGAAAGACAAACAAGAAAAGGAAAATAAGAAGGTTAAAAAAACAATGTGCCAAGAAATGGAACTGGAAACTCCTGGGATGAAGGTGGAAAAGGCAGAGCCAGGTGTTCATCAGAAAAACGAGATGGCAAGCAAAGAAAAAGAAAATAATAATTTAGATGAGGAAGAAGTACTGAAGCAAGTATACCACTCCCAGGTAGCTGAAGAAATGGCAAAGGAGATTAAGAAGAAAATAAGAAAGAAGCTCAAAGAACAGTTGACTTACTTTTCCTCAGATACTTCCTTGCATGATGACAAATTGAGCATTGAAAAAAGGCAAAAGAAAAAAAAGAAAGTTCCGGTCCTGTCTAACCCTGAAACAAGGTACTTTACATTGAGAAATGTAAAATGTTCTCTTAAAAAAACATTCTATGATTTTTCACCTTTTTTGAGTGATATCTATAGTTTCACAAAGAAAATTCTTAGACTTTCATTTGGACACATTGCCAGTACAATAATAACAGCTAACCTTCACATAGCACCATACTATGTTCCAGATGCTTTACAAAAATTAACTTTTTATTCCTATTAACAACTCTTTGAGGAATGGAAATGTTATTTTTTGTAGATGAAGAAACTGAAGGGTTTATATCAGAACCAGTAAGAAGCTGAGCCAAAACCTTGGCCGTCTTGCTCCAGAGTCTCTACCAACTATTCACTTAACATCTGCTTATTAAATAATAGAGACTTAATTACTCCCCTATTTTTTGAGTTATAAATGCCCGTTTGTATATGTGAATACAGCATTTTTCCCTTATTATACCAATAACACTTGCTTATTGTAGAACTTACAAACCCAAAGATAAAAGCAGTCCAATCAATGAAAGATAATCGCTTAGCAATTTGGTTTTCAGTCTTTTTCTGTTTATGATGCCTTTATTTATATATGTATGTATTTATATATTTAGATAGATAGATAGATATGCTTGCATGCATATACAATGTGAGTTTCTGAGCATATTCACATGTATATATCTCTGCTTAGAGAAAATGAAATTAAAAATGTCCTTTAACTACCATAATTTGTTTTCTATAATCCATATTTAGGTAAAAACTTGAAGTGGGGACATTCTGTATTTGACTATCACCTGGCATATAGGGGCAATTTTCCCTAATGTCCTCATCTAAAAATAATTCCCCTTATTAAAAGCTAGACAGTGATAGGGCAAATGAGTGGCTATAGGGACATACACGCTATGATCAGAAAATATGGTAAATGTTGAAATAAAAAAAAAACATTGCTATTAATCCCCCTCAAAAATATTCCCCCTCGCTTCAAACAGACTTATCCGATTGTTCTTGCCACTTTCTGAAGCAGTTCTGGAAATCCTCTTTCGTGAGTGTCTTTAGTTGAGCTGTCGTGGCTGCCTTGATGTTTTGAATTGATTCAAAACATTTACCTTTCATGGTCATTTTGACTTTGGGGAAGAGCCAGAAGTTGCACAGTGACAGATCCAGTGAATAGGTGGATGAGAACACACCATAATGTTTTTATTTGACAGAAATTGCCATACCAGAAGCAGTGTATGACATGGAGCCTTTTCCATTGTGATCACAAAATACGGTGAATGTTGCTGTCGAGTGCCATCCAACAAAAAGGCAGGGATCTCAATACAGGAACAGGCTTGTAGAACCTTAGTAACAGTATGTGACAAGTTTCAGCTTGTTTGGTGTAGTCAGTCATGTGTGAGCTACAGTTGGGAGAAGGTGTGTTTTAAAGTGAGCCGTAAATCATCCTCCATCATGACAATGCTCCATGTCACACATTGCTTCGTATACAGCAATTCCTGTCAAATAAAAACATGGTGTGCCCTTATCCACCTTATTCACTGGATCTGGCACCATGCTACTTCTGGCTCTTCCCCAAAGTCAAAATGATTCAGGACATTTTCAGGACATTGAGGCAGCCATGACGGCGCAACTAAAGACACTCACGAAAGGATCTCCAGAACTGCTTCAGAAAGTGGCAAGAACGATGGTACAAATGTGTTCAAAGTGAGAGGGAGTATTTTGAGAGGGACTAATGGCAATGTGTCTTTTAATGTAATAAATTTTTTTATTTAAACATTCACCATATTGTTTGATCACACCTCGTATTAGTATATTTGTTAGTTATCTGTTGTTGCATAAAAAAATTACAGAGTTTAGCAGCAAACATTTAAACATTTATTGTCTCATAATTACTGTGGATCAGGAATCTGGGGGTGGCTTAGCCAGGTGCCTCTGACTCAGGGTCTCTCACAGGCTACAACTGGGATGTCAGCTGGGGCTGTAGTCATCTCAAGGCTTAGCTGGGGGAGGATCTGGCAAGTGACATTGCTGTTGGAAGGCTTGGAAGATCAACTGTAAGCTCACTCATGTGGTTCTTGGGTCCTGACTGGCTTTTAGCCAGGGACATCAGTTCCTTGCCATATGGAGCTCTCCATGTGGGCTATTCACAACAGTGGGTAGTTGCTTCCCCAGAGTGAGGAGACAGAGACAGAGACAGAGACAGAGACAGAGACAGAGACAGGGACAGAGACAGAGGGAGGGAGGGAGGGAGGGAGGGAGGGAGGGAGGGAAAGTCATAGTCTTTTTGGAACCTAATCTTGTTAGTGGCATCCATTACTTTTGTCAAGGTCTGTATTAGAAGTGGGTTATTAGGTTCAGCTCCCAATCAAGGCAAGGGGATTACATAAAGCTATGAATATTAGGAAGCAGGGATTACTGGGGGCCATCTTAGAGGCTCTTCACCACAGTATATTACAAATCCTCTACTCAAAGCTACCATATCTGTTATGAACTGGTAAGCTCATTAATTTTAATTAAAACCGTGACTTACGTGACAGGGACATGCAAATCTCTTTAAATAATAATATTTGATGAGGCGGTGAAATAGCATGGCTTTCAAGAATGACTAATTTGAAGTATTTCTCTAGTCTTTTTATTTATTTTTTTTTTTTTGAAATATGACTATATACTGGAAGTCAATTTTGATTATTTAGATGCAGATTTTTTACTTGTTAAATTAAAAAAAAAATTAATAGGTTGGTTTCTCAGTACAACTCAGTATGCTCCTGGGATGCTACCCCTTATGATTTATTAGTTCATGTGACGCAGATTTTAATTTTAAAATCAGCTTTCAGAAAATGTAGTGGCACAGCAGCCACTGGAAAACACAATTAATTTTTACCTAGTATTCAGAGGTTGAATATCTGAAGTCTCCTTGAAAACAGAACAACCTTAAAACACATTTTTTGATTTTTAAATAAAGTAAGTTAGAAATTTGTTCATTGATTCTTTACTAGGCAGCCGGGTGAGGATGCTTTGATCAATCCCGTGTAAAGACAGATCCATTGCACAAATACACTTACATTTTTACCTGGAGTTTAGAATTCAGTTTAATTTGCTTCATGGGCTATACAACTCATCACCAGCTATGAAGTAATGCCCACAATACATAGTTTGACAGCTTACCATTTTAGTGCAAAAGAAAACATGTATCGCCTAGCTGGGACTAGTATCGATTCTAGGATTATCCTTGCCTCTATTCACTGTTCACTTCGCTGCACCATGAATAATAATAATAATAACATAACAATAATATATTTATAACACCATGTACTTGGATTATATTTGCAGTACATTGCCCGTCTCTGATGTCACAACTGAAGGTAAAGAAAAGAAGGAATGTCCAGTTGGAACAGTTAGTTCAGATTCTCATCAAAACGATGAAATAACCTCAGTGAAACAAAACATAGAAGACAGCATGCAAGATGACACAAAATCCAAACCAAAAAAAAAGAAAAAGAAGCCTAAAGCAGGTTTGTTATCCATATTGAATGAAAAAATGTGTTCCTTGATAAGTATAACTTGATTCTATGACTTTTAGCCCTTAAAACTAAAGGAAACTAAAGGACTAGATAGTCCCAAAGGATATAATTGAAAAAAAAAAAAAAAAACAATATAAAACATTTGCTACTTGTTCTTGGATTCATCTAGATTAAAACATTCATTTATTTGTTACTGAGTCTCTGTGATGAATTAGTATTACCTGACTTGTATCTAATTCCTGACTTAATTTAGCTCTGGAATGGCATTAACTTTGTAGTTGCTATTGTAGTATAGAAGATTTCTTTCTTATACCATTGAGTTTCGAGCCCCTAACTAATTTAAACTCCTAGTTATTGAAAGCTATAAATGGTCAACAGCCAATAAACATTTCAGATGTTAAGGCTGCATGCCTCTGTCAAGCATGGTGTCTTCCCAGTTTCTCATCCTAATTCAGCTTGTCTTTCCTTCCCACTTTTCCTTTTCTCCTCTCCCTCTCAGTCCTCTTTACTCATGTCTTTTTTCTTATTTTTCTTATTATTCTTGTCTTTCTCATACCTCTTACATCCTTTCTTTTTCCTTTTCAGTTTCCATTTAATTGGCCAAAAATTGGAACTAATATAGCGAACTTTACAATTTTTGGTACTTATTCATTGGATTATAAAATTGATGTTTTGTGATTACTGTAATTAAATTTTTAAAAACTTGAAGTATAATATACACATAGAAAAGTGTACATGTATATTACATAATGAATTTTCACAAACTGAACATGCCCATATAATCATCATCCAGATCAAGGAACAGAATATCATTAGCACCCAGAAACCCCCTCAAGTCTCCTTCTATCTAGTTCATTGCTCTTCAGGAGTAAACACTATCTTGATATCTAACACAGTTTACTTTTGCCTGCTTTTCTACTTTAATATAAATAGAATCATAAATATTGTGCTCTTTTGTGTCTGACTTTTTTTACTCAAAATTATTTTTGTGAGATGTGTACTCTTGTTGCATGCAGTTGAGCTTATTCATTATCAGTTGTGTTTTTGTACTGTATAGATATCCATTATATAAATATACCTCAATTAATTTACCGATTGTATCGATGGACATTTGAGTTGTTTCTAGTTTTAGGCAATTACAAATAAAGCTCTAATGAATAGTCACGTCTTTTGCCAAGTATATGTATAAATTTTTCTTGGGCATATTTTTAGGAGTAGAGTTGCTATGTGTGATTATGCGTATTCTTCACTTTCATAGGTACTTCCGGTTTTCCAGAATTGGTTTACCCATTGTTACTAGCAGTATTTGAGACTTTCCATGGCTCTGCATCTTCACTAACATTTACATTGTCAGTAATTTTTAGTCATTCTTAGGCATGTATATTTTATTTTTACTTTAATTTGATTTTTATAACTAGTGAAGTGAGCATCTTTTTCATGTTTATTAACTACTTGGATATCTTCATTTGTAAATTTGTTCAAGTCTTCAGTATATTTTTTTAAGAAATGGAGGTTTTTTTTCTGATTAATTTGTGAGGCTATTTTATATATATCGATATTAGTCTTAGATGTAAATACATATACACACATGTATATTGCAAATATCCTTCTACTCTGGGTTTTATTATTTTACTCTTGTTGGTATCATTTTAAAAATAAAATTTTTAAGTTTTGTATAGCTCAATTTAGCCTTTTTTCTCGTCTTTGATGGTAAGTGCTTTCTGTGACTTAAGAAACCTCTCAAGTCCTGCAGTTGTTTTGTATATACTGTTTTCTTAAAGTTTTTTGTTTTACTTTTCACAGTTAGCTCTGCATTTCATCTGGAACTGATTTTTGTGTGTAGTGACAAGTAGTGATCAAGACCCATTTTTTTTCCCATGTGAATTTATAATTGATCTAGTACCGTTTACTAAAGAGAGCATCCTTTTCCCTCTATTGCGGTGTCACTTTTATCATAAATAACATGAGAATGTAATTGCATCAGTTTCTGTAGTCTGTTCTGTTACATTAGACTGTTTGCACCAACACCACCATGTTTCAAGTACTATAGCCTTATAATAGATCTTGCTATTTAGTAGTGTAAGTACTCCAACATTTTTCTTCTTCAGCATTGCCTGGGATATTCTTTACCCTCTGCGTTTCCATATGAATTTTAGAAGCAGCTTCTCAGTTCTCTCTCCTTCCCTTCCCCCACCCATGATTTTGATCCACATTGGTTGAATCTAAAGAGAATCACAATTTAACAACTCTCTAAATAGACTTGATATCTTTACAGGGTATTGCTTCTTGCCATTCGTGAAATTGGTGTGCACCACCACTTATTTACATCTTCATTTTATTTTGATAATATTTCAGCAGTCTCTTTAGATTTATTTCTGGATATTTGATGTCTCTTAATGTTACTGTAAATGGCATTTAAAAAAATTGTTTTCTATTTGTGTGTTACTGGTATATATATATATAGAAATGCAATTGATTTAAAAGTTGTTGACATTGTATCCAGTTTCTTGTTAAATCCATTTATTATTACTGAGAATTTATCTATAGATTATTTTGAATTTTGTACATACACAGTCGTATCATCTGTTAATGATAGTTTTCTAATCATGAATAAATACTGAATTTTATCATGTACTTTTTCTGTCTCAATATGATTATATAAATTTTCACCCTTTTTTCTATTAATGTGTTTAATTGTTATTCAGATATTAAGCCATCTTTTTGTTCTTGGCAGGGGAGGAGACCCACTTGGTTGTGATGTGTTAGCTCTCTCTTTGCTTACTCTGTCATTGGATTGGATTTGCTGATACTTTGTTTAGGATTCTTATCTCTGTTGTCATGTGAAAGATTGGCTTATACTTTGTCTTTCTTGAAATACCCAGAGTTTTTGAGATCAAGGTTTTGGTGTTCTCAAAAATAGTTCAGAAATATTTCATTTATTTCATTTCCTTGCAAGTATTATATAAATTGCTGTTATTTCTACCTTAAATGTTTGGAGGAATTTATTAATGAAGCCTTTGAGGCTGAGATTTTATTTTCAGGAAGAATTTTAAATCAGGTTTAGGTTTTTAACAAATATTATACTCTTCATATTTTATTTCTTTTGTCAGCTTTGATAGACTGTATTTTTGGAGGAATTTGTCCATATAATCCAAATTTAAAAATTTTGTATGTATACATCTGAAAAGGGTGCCCCTTGATATTGGTACTTGGTTTTCTCTCAGTTTCTTGATCAGTGTAGGGGTTTTCAATTTATGAATCTTTACGAAGAACCGAACTTTTTATTTTTGATTTTATGTATTGTACATTGTGTATTATTTTAGTTATTTATTCTATCTATATTATTTCCTTCTTTCTACTTTCTTTGGGTTTGATTTGCTGTTTATTTTTAGCTCTATAAGATGGATTTTATAAGATTTCAGTCTTTATATGCATTTAAGAGTTTAAATTTCCATTTAAGTACTACTATAGCTGCATCCCACAAATTTTTGAATGCCAAATCTTCATTATCATTCAATAAAAATATGCTCTGATTTCCATTTTAATTTTTTCTTTAATCATGCCTTACTTAGAAGTATATTATTTAGTCTCAGGCAGCAGTTGATTTTTTTAGTTATCTTTTTGTTTTGGTTTCTATCTGTCATCGTTGTCAGAGAACATATTGTGAATTTCAGTGTTTTGAATTTATTGAGGCTTTTTTTATGACCAGCTTATGGTCAACTTGGTAAATATTCCATGTGCATCTGAAAAGAATGTGAATTCTGATGTCATTGTGTGCTGTGTCCTATATATATAAGTTAGATTAAGTTTATTGTGTTTAGCTCATCTTACTGATTGTTTTGGCCTGCTTATTCTGTCAGCTGCTGAGACAGACGGGTATTAAAATCCTCACTATGATTTTGGGTTTCTCTGTTTTCTTTCATTTCTGTTAGTTTTTCTTCTTGTATTTTGAAGCTATGTTACTGAATATATGAATGTTTAGGATTATTATACCTTGCTGTCAAATTGACACTTTTATCATTATCTTAGTTTGTTCAGGCTGCTATAACAATACCAGAGACTGGATGGCTTAAACAAAAAACACTTATTTCTCACAGTTCTGGAGGCTGGAAAGTCCAAGATCAGGCCCCCACAGATTTAGTGTCTGGTGAGGACCCGCTTCCTGTTGCAGACTGGTGTCTTCTCACTGTAACCTCACATAGTGGAAGGGGCAAGGAAACCCTCGGGGTCTCTTGTATAAGGGCACTAATCCCATTCATGAGGATGGCACCCTCATGACCTAATCAGTCCCGAAAGTCCCACCTCTTAATACTATCACATTGGAGGCTAGGATTTCAACAGATGAATTTTTCAGGGCACAGCATTCAGGCTATACTAATCATTATACAGTACTCTTCTTTATCTCTAATAATTCATTTTCCCTTGAAGTCTATTTGCGATTTGAGTTTGTATAGGTCAAATAAGCACACCAAAAAACCCAGTAAGGTGAGCTGAACACAGTAAACTTGCTCTGACATACATACATGCATACATACATTGTTTCCCATTCTCATTTCTCCATCAACACCCACAGTACAGCCCTAGTTGGCTCCAACCTAGTGGGGGAGGGGTAGCCTTCAAACCTGTGCTTGGTCCATGGACCCCAAGTCTAGGCAGGGCTTGCCAGTACTCCATTCCTCCCCCACCCCACAACCTAGGCTCCCTACCTGTGTCTTCTTTGCACCCCCTTTGCTTGGGCCACAGTGTCTCCGCATTGCTTTCCTTTTTACCTTCACCTGTTTTTTTCTCATCTTAACACACACGTGGATCTCAGCTCCCGTGCTGTAAGCTCCTTGGAGGTAGGTCCTCAATAAATGTGAAGTGCTGTTGCTGGCCACCATGCAAAGAAACAAAAATACTTCTTGTTTTTAATTTTTCTGTGTCCTTATATTTATCATCTCACTGTTTTCTATGTGATCTACCTGTTTTATGTTCCTTTTTCTCCTTGTCTTCTTTTGAATTATCCAAGTTATTTTATCTTCTCCCTTCAGTAGCTTGTTAATTATACATTCTTTTAAACTTTTTAGTCATTACCCTGGAGAACATAAAGTTTATTCTTGACTTATTGTAGTCTAATACAAATTAATTCCCTAACAAAATACACTTTCCAGCGCTGGAAGAATAGTAGAATAATTTAATTCCACTTTAATTCTGTCAGGTGTTTTTTCTGCATATAATCCTCTCCTGACTTATGTATTTTAGTTGTACATATATTTTAACCTTCATAGATGTTGCAGTTACTAATTTGTACAGCTGGCATTAATAGATATTCACCCCAAAATTTACTTTTTTCTTAATGAATTTCCATTTTTCATCTTCTTGAAGAACTGTTTAGTATTTCTCTTTGTATAGGCCTGCTAACCCCCTTAGGTTTTGTTATGTTAAAATGCTTTTACTTTCCCTTCATTTTTAAAGCTTATTTTCTGGTATGGAATTTTAATTTTCAGGTTATTTTCTTTTAGTACTTTAAGGAAATCATACAGTTGCCTTCTGGCTTCCATAATTTCTGTCTCCAGCAGCAGTCTTATCTCTGTTTCTTTGAAGGGATTGTGTCTTTTTTTGGTCTGTGGCTGCTCTTTATATTATCTTTATGTCTCTGATTTCAGTGTTTCATCATAGTATGCCTAAATATGGTTTTGTTAAAATCTACCCTACTTAGAGCTTACTGGTTGATATTCAATAATATATCAGCTATTAAACATTCTTGGCCATTTTTTTTCAATATGCCTTCTTCACCATTCTGTGCTCTTTTTCTAGATTATAATTTCACATATATGTGTTCACAGTATTTTATGTTTTTCTTTCCACCATGTGTTCACAGTTTTTTATGGTTTTCTTTCCACCGTGTTTTTTTTTTTTCCCATTGTTCTTCAGTTTGAATATTTATTTTGATCTTTCTTCTGATTCATTAAACATGGCTTTCTCTGTGACAAGTGTGTTGTTAGACAATATTGAGTTTTTAATTTCAGACATTGTGTTTTTCGGTTCCAGGAAGCCTTTCTTTTTTTTCATGGATTTCAAATCTCTATAGATAAAGTCTTTCCTTGTAATAATTATTTTGTCCGTCTTTCCCTTTATTTTCTTGAGCATATGATCAGTTATTTAAAGTCCTTGTGTGCTAATCCAGTCTGGATCATCTGTGGGTCTGCTTCTGTTTCCTGTTTTTTCCCTTGGTTATGGTCATATAGTCTTGCCTCTTTTATGACTAGTAACTTTTCATTATATGTTGGACATTGTGTATAGAATCCTAGAGGCTCCATATGATTGTATCTTCAACTAGAGAGAGTTTCCTCTCTGTTCTCTTAGGGAGATAGATTAGGCAACTGATTCAACCATTGAGCTAAGTTAGGACTGGGTTTTAGTTTTGGTAAGATTTTATCTCTGATTTGTCCTGTTCCTAGGATGTGGACTTCCAGGTGTTTGAAATTCAGAGCCTGGCAGATATTTGTCTCCTCAGTCCTAAAAGACTGTGGGAGATTCGGTTTTGCTTTTCAGAGGTTTCCATTAGTCCTTTAGCCTTCTGCCTCATGCAGCTTCAAAATTTGGCAAATGTCTGAGGGGAGACTGGCCATGGGTTTGAGGCCCCTCAAGTCTCCAATTTTGTCACTCCTGCCCCACGTGAATGCCAAAGTCTCTGCTGGTTTCTCTGTCCCCTAGTAGGGACCTTCTGCCAGGGGCCACGCCAGGATTTTCAACCTCTAGCTGTGCCCAGAATTGGTAAGTGACCCCAGGTGAAAAGTGGCTGTAGGTATAAATTGACCATGCCCTCCCTCTAGGGCTTTATCTTTGTCTATTTTGTTTCAGGCCCCTCCCCCTGACAGGTTATTGTTTCCAAGTACCAAAAGACTGGGACATTTCACTCCCTCTTTAGCCTCTTGCATAGCCTCAGAATTCAGTTTTGTGATGAAAATTGGCCATGTGTTTGAGGCCCCTCAAATCTCCAATTTTATCACAGTAGCCCCATGCAACCACTAAAAGTTTTCTTGGTTTCTCTGTCTCCCAATAGTGATCTTTTGCTTAGGCCAAACCTTGATCCTCAGCACTCACGGTGAATCAGCAAATGACCCCAGAGACTATAATAGCTGCTAGTCTGTCAGCTTACCTCTGAATGGTTCTCCCTCTCTAGAATGTTAGTTCATCTGTTATACATTGTTTCTGTACTTTATCTGATGCTTTTTTAAAAGTAAGATTTTTGTAATTCATTTGGCTTTTCAAGTTGTTACCAGAAGCATTGACCTTTTACATCCTACTACATCCTACCCAGAAGCAGAAATTACAGTTATAAATGAATTGAGTGATACATATTCCACTTAGAAAATACCTAGATAAAACTACTTTTTATTTCTGCTCTCTTTTTCTTGTTTTGTTTTTGGTCTTTGTTAGGGAAAACAAGAAAGCATCCTCACCCTAGTTTAATACATTAGTAAGTGCAGTGTTTTACTCTCAGAGTGTAGTCTGCTATTGTCTGGGTTTTTTTTTCCTTTATTTTTCCTTGAACTTTCTTTGTTAACAAAGACAAATAATCATGAATCATAAAGATTAGGTTATATGAAAATTCAACAAATATTGTTGAATATATTATTGTGGGAACAATTATAATGTTGATTTTCTTTCATGCTTATAGTTTCAGATGATTATGAAGGCACTGATGCTAATGATGGTGTTCATGAAATAACAAGTCGAGATAGTCCAGTTTATCCCAAATGTTTGCTTGATGATGACCTTGTCCTGGGAGTTTACATTCACCGAACTGATCGACTAAAGTCAGATTTTATGATTTCTCACCCAATGGTAAAAATTCACGTGGTTGATGAGAATACTGGTCAATATGTCAAGAAAGATGATAGGTAATTTTTTTTTTTAATTGCACTGCCAACCCTTGAAATTGAAACTGTCTACAGTAGAAGTCATCTTTTCTGCTATTGAAAGTCAATGGGAATGGGGCTGTGGATTTGTATTGGAGGACAGGGTACTAACTGTAGGAGTTTACCAACCATTCATATTGATCATTATGTTTTATAGAAGAAATGGAAAGCATCTGTTAATTCATTAGTTCATTTTAAGTAGAGGGAACTTGAGAGAGTTTCTACCAAGAATAACTGATTTATGGCATTTAACTTGCGTTGTAAATCATCTTATGATACACTGTAAATGCATTAGTTGTCTAACCTTATATTTTTTGCTTTGACGTTAATGTTGCCTGGGCCTCAAGAGAGGTAAACAAATCTTGAATTTAATTTCTTTCTTAATATTACTTCTACAGTTATTACATGCTTGATGGCCCAAATGAAATACAATAAGATAAATGACTATCCTAGAATTCAAAAAAATCGTTTGTTTGGAAAGGTGGCAGGGATGGGAAACTTGAAGAGATTATCAAAAAGGTCATTTACTTATTCAGTTGCCTTAGGACATACAAGAGATATGATACATCTTGATGGTTTTGCAATCCTGTTGTGCTCATTTGCTTACTTAGATGTACTATACTATTTTATGACAAACTCATTTAAAATCTGAAGGAGTTACTTTATTCCAGCTCTGAATGCTGAAAGTATAATCATAGCTCTCACTTTATATTTCTATAATAAAATAATTTTGTGAAACCAACTGATAGACTGTAAATGCAAAATGATAATAAGGTACTACCACTTTTAAGTCTTGTAAAATTTGTAATTTTCCTTATGTATTGTGTCTATTCATTATTTTTGGTTGTCTCACCATGAATACCATATTTTTATTTTTTTCTCACATTCTCAAATTTACAAAGAATTGTGTTAATGGAAATATCTTTTTTTGAACAGTAAACGGCCTGTTTCATCCTACTTTGAAAAAGACAATGTGGATTATATTCTTCCTATTATGACTCAGCCGTATGATTTTAAACAGTTAAAATCAAGGCTTCCAGAATGGGAAGAACAAATTATATTTAATGAAAACTTTCCCTATTTGCTTCGAGAATTTGATGAGAGCCCTAAAGTCATCCTGTTCTTCGAGGTATGAAATGAATAGATCAATTTAAACTACATTTTAGTTAATACAGTCATCCCTCAGTACCCACAGGGGATTGGTTCTAGCACCCTCTGCAGATACCAAAATCTGGTGTCATAAGTGCCTCACATAAAATGGCACAGTATTTGCATATAACCTGTTTGCATACAGGCTACAGCAAGGTATGCCTACACATCATTTCATTCCTGTTGATTCAGCATAGTGCTCAGTGCATAGCATGTTCAAGTTTTTGGAACTTTCTGGGATTTTTTATTTTTTTTATATTTGTAATCTGTGGTTAGTTGGATCTGTGGATGTGGAACCACAGATACAGAGGGCCAACTCATAGCACAAAGGGTAAGCTATTATTTTTAGTAGTTCAATATACAACAAAGTAGTGTAAGAATTTAATCTCTAGGATTTAGCATTTGTAATATGCAATGGAGATACAAGTGAGAGATACAAGTAATAGCACATTTATTTGTTGAGCATTTACTAGTGCAGGAAGTTAGCCTTGATTTACTCTGTATTGTTTAATCCTTAAAACAATGCCATGACTATTAACTGAAGTGTTGAATCTGTTGTGTATCTCTATAATCTTCCATTCTTAACCCATTTCACAAAGTGTGAACTCATTTATCTATCAGATTCCCTAAGAGTTTATATACTTCTGGGAAATAAATGTGAACATACACAGATTACTTGACTAAGTATACAATGTAATATATAATCAAATGAAGTAGAACTTCTTAAATGTGAAGGGTTAGTGGAGGGTCAGAGCAGGCAGGCAAAGCTTTATGGAGTAGATGGCCTTTGAGCTGACGTGTTATTCTAACTTTTTACTGCAAAGGAAATCAGGGTTCAGAGTGTAAAGTGATTTTCCCAGTCATTCCAATTCTAAGTGCAGGTAATTTGTATTTGAAGCTAGTGTAAACCTAAAATACCACTTTTTTTCCCCTCCGTGTTATAGCTCCATAAGCAAAGAGAAGTAAAGAACATTTCTAGCTTAAGCAAGGTGGCAAATTTTAGCATGGTAATAGCAAGGCATGACTAGAACCAATGATTGATTTTGTAGTTACTTGTTTTTATGATCCTTAACTTTCAGGTGAGCCATGTGTGTTTGTGAAACGAATATTCTACCATTCACATCTGAGTATGTTGTATGATTTATACAAACCTGTGATGTTTTTAAAAAGTGATATAATTTGCGTGTCAGGGAACTTTTTCTGTCATAGAAATTTATCATTTGTTAACTATAACCTTTTATATTCATTTTAGTAATATTATGAGGTTTAAGAAAGATAGATTATTGGACTGTAAACACTTTGGTTGCTTCTTAAGTTTTAATATAACGTTTTATTGTCTACAAACTACTTTCTGATTGCAACTTTTTAAGGGTTTATTGCGGTCAACTTGATAATACCTACCAGAAGTCTTAAAACTATTACTACACTTCTAGGTATTTCTCTTAAGGGAAAATGACAAGTACACAAAGATGTATGTGCAAGGATATTTATTTAAACCCTGTTTACAATAGCAAAATTTTAGGGATCATTCTCTTCAATCAGTAAAAGGTTTAGTTAAATAAATTACGGTTTTTTATTAAATTCATGTTATTGATAATACAGAAGAATATTAGGCAGCCATTACCATGAATACATACATATATACATATATATATATATATATATATATATATATATATATATATATACACATACACATATATATGTGTGTGTGCATATATATGGTTGGTGCAAAAGTAATTGCGGTTTTTGCAATTATTTTTAACCTTTTAAACCACAATTACTTCTGCACCAACTTAATAATACTGACTTGAAGAAATATCCACTACATAGTATATGAAAATAGTTTGTAAAATAGCATTGGGTTTGTAGTAATACAGATATATGTAGGAACACACAGACAGGTTTAGATCCATGTGAACCAGATGATAATGTTAACCTGTGGGTCTGGCCTATAAATTGTTTTTACTTTGTTAAAGATATTATATAGTTCTTTTCACTGAGCATGTATTACATCTGAAGGCAGATTTAAGTAAATAAAGAACAGGGATGAATGGAGACCATATTTTTTAAGCATTCTTCTATAAAGATTTGTTATCTCAGCTGAGCTTTTGATAATTACCAGTAAGTTCAAAGTGATAATCTCTGACAAGTCCTAGAGTGCAGATAGTCTCTGTAGCAAGTTGGTTGCAGATCCAGGAGCTGTGACATCCAGACAGGCTGGAGATGTGAAAGAAAATCTCTTGAGAAGCCTAATGAAAACATGTATCCAAATTGAAAATCCCCACAGGAAGGTGATCCAAGGAAAGAGCCAGAAATAAAGCCCTGAGTTTTTTAAACAAACAGCCCTTCAAAGTCTGCTTTCATACGTTAAAAAAATGATCACACTTTAAGAATTCTGTGACTGGTATATTTATGCCTAGACTGTATTTGAGATAATTAATATTTTGTTTTGGATTTGAAATTAATCTTAATAGATCTATTAATAAAAGATAAAGTTGTCAAAAAAATAGATCCTCACTAACAGGATGTTAACTTAAAGATGAATGAAATGAGATAAAAATATTTTTCCTCCAATAAGGAAAGCTTTTTAAGTAAACAAATGTTTGTTTAAGTTTTCATAATACATAGAAAATAATAAATTTTAGGTAGCCTAGTCTTCTGTGAAATAATTTTTTTTTTCTATTTATTTACAGGTTCTTGATTTCTTAAGCATGGATGAAATTAGGAATAACTCAGAAATTCAAAACCAAAAATGTGGCTTTCGGAAAATTGCCTGGGCATTTCTCAGGGTATGTTTTTCATCCATTTTAAATACTTTTAAATAGTCTTCAAATCCGATTGGCTGCATTTTCCCAAGTGAGTTTGGCTTCATATAAGTAGTTACGATCTAAGATAAGATTGCAATAGTAGAGAGTTAATAATTCAAGCCCAGGTGATGCTTATTTAGATTCTTAAACATTTATTGAGTGACTAGTTTGTTCCAGGTACACTATTTAGCTCTAAGGATACAGCATTGAAAAAGACTCAGACAGCCTTGCTGTCATTTATTCAACTTAACAAATATTTATTCAACCCTTTTTATGTACCAGCCACTATTCCAGTCAGTAAACAGACAACATGAACTTCATATTCTAGCAAGAAAAACAGACATAAAACAATTGGTTATACAATTTTTCATTTATTACAATTTCTATAAATGCTATGAAGCGGTATGGGGTGGATGATGAAAAACATCCTGTGAGGTCAGAGAATCTTCAGGAAGAGACATTGAACCTGAATGTTAGGTGCTAGAGTGGGGAAAAGAAAGTTCAAGGTAGAGGGTGCAGTATGTGCAGAGTCGCTGATGCTGTAAGGAGCAAGGTATACAGTAAGTCCTCATTTAATGTCTATAGTTCTGCAACTTTAAGCGAAACAACATGTACCAAAACCCATTTTATCATAGGCTGACTGATACAAACAAGAGTTAGGTACCTGTGCCATCTCTTCAATGTTGTAACGAAATGAATTTTAACAAAACATTACTCGAGGCAGAGATAAAAAGCGTAGATTGATGCTTTTTAAAAAGGAAATTTTAATTTTATAATTTTTTTTTATTTCTGGTATTTTTTATTTCTGACTTCAAACATAAATTTGAGTTGTAGAGTCTTAAGTAATTCACCTATTTTGTACTATCTTATAAAACTTGTCCTTTTGTATATCCATCCATTCAACAAATATTTAAGTATCTATGAAATGACAGGCACTGCTAAATACAGGGCATTCATAGATAAATTAGATGTTGTTCTTGCCCTCCAGTTCAGTTTCTATATAAACATACTATTTACATGATGTGCTATAGAGTAGATGCTTTGAAAACCCAGGTGAGTCACTTAACCCATGCGGGGGTTAGAGAGAGGCATCAGAAGAGGTGCAGTCTGACTGCTGAATGGCAACCTGTTTGGCTGTGGTGAGGAAGTAATTCTACTTAACAATCACCTGGTCCAGTGTACCTTCTAAAATTACCCTTCTATAACCCATTATACCTTTTTCTGTACACCTCTATACTGATTCACAGCAAAAAAGCAAAACCAAAAACCTAAGAAGGTCCCTTTCCCATAGTAAACATTGCCTTCTTGTGGTCTTATTAGAAACTTCTTAAATTTATGCTAAGGTTTGTGCAGAACTGCAGTATTTACTGTAACCTGCACTTGGGAAACAGTAATGTATTTTACAACATTTTTACCTTTAAATAAATGTCATATGGATTGGACGTTTATCTGTTTTATGCCATTGGCAGAAATGGTAACAGGGATTCTCCCATCTCCACCCCCTATAAAGAGTGAGGTATTCTATGTGCTTCTCTACTGTAATACTTATATATCTTATTCATTAGACTGTAAGCTTTTCAAAGTCAGCAGTGACTTCTTTTTGGCAAATTTGTCCAACATTTTTAGTTTTTGTTTTACCAGATCTCTTCTCATTTAACTAGCTCCCAGCATATCAGTGCTGCAAGCACAGAAAGTGCGCAGTGAATATCTATTGAGAGAATTAACAAATGTATGGAAACAGTAACTAGGAAAAATCCATCTTTGAGAAAGTGGCATGATCAAATTGAAACTTTAATGTTTTAATACCTATACCATTGGTTCCAAGAATGTCCTAGATAATTGTAAAATTATTACAGTGGTGTGTATGAACCCCAAAGGACCCTGGTCCAGATATAAATGAGACCATCCTAATTCTCAGCTAGAGGCACTTGCAGTTATTTTAGCATATAGTATATATATGACTATAAAATAATAAAGCCATATTTATTCCAGTTCTACATTATATAATTTGTAACCATGTGACAGTATCTTGGCTGGATTTTAGTTTCCTCCTGCGAAGCAGCATACTAGTGTAAACTAGATTTCCTGGTGAATATTAAAACAATTTATGGAAAGTATGATTTAGAAGCTGGGGAATAATACCTCCTTAAAGTGATATTCCCTTATGATAAGCTTCAGTAGACAGTAGTAGGGTTTATAAAGGGAATCTCAGGTGCTTAATATCTAATGACTGAACATCTCTGTTACTCAATTTGAAACTCTTCTTTACCTTTGTGTATCATATCATCCCTCTGCTTACAACCTCCATTGATTTTACATCCTTCCCTAGAGGGGTAGGAAAAAGATGGGCTATGTTTTGCCAATTCTGTTTCTTTATTGATGTCTCATTATTTCTGAACACACTGCAATCTGAATTTTGCCTTAGTGCTAAAGCTTCTCCTAACAAATCACTAATGATTTGTATTTGCCAAATTACTGAACAGTTTTCAAGTCTTTTATTTCACCAATGCACATGTAATACGTCACTCTTGAAACTGTTATCTTGGTTTTCTTGACTCCATCCTTTCCTGATTTTCCTTATGCCATTTCTTCAGTTTCCTTCACGTTCTTCCATTTACTTCTTCAATGTCAGTCCTACTCATGGGTTCATCTTTAACCTGCTTTCCTCAGATTCACTTTTCTTGCCTGTGCTTCCCATTTCAGACATTTCAACTTGGGTGACCCATAGACATCTGAGACTCCTCCAAAACTGAACATTCTACCTGAATCATTACCCCTTCTCCGTCTGCTACTTCGGTTGGTAGCCTTGCCATCTGCCCGGTCTCCCAAGTTTACGACATTAGAGCTGTGCTATCTGTTTTGGTAGCCACAAGTTACATGTGGCTATTCGACTTTCAATTAATTAATTAAAATTAAATATAATTAAAATTTTAATTCCACGGGTGCACTAGCCACACTTCAAGTGCTCAGTGGCCATATGTGACTAGTGGATGTTGTGTTGCATAGCACAAATATAGAATGTCCTCATCTTCATAAGAAGTCCTGTTAGCACTACCTTAGAGGCTTTCTTGACTCTTCCCTTGTTTTACTTTTCCAAGATGCATCAGTCAGTAACAGTTACTGAATATATTTTCTGAACTCAACCCTGCTCTTCAAGTGCACCTTCATGTTTTGCCTGAATTGCTGCAAAAGCTCCCAGCTGTCTTCCTAATTTGTAGAGGACACAAAGGTTAACAAAGACATTTTCTACTTAGAGGCATAGTCTAGTGAAAAAGGACCTGTTTTGATTTGGTGAAATTTTTATTTTTCTCATAAGAATCTCCATTTACTTAGCTTAAACATAAGTTGTTTAATAGGTTGGGTTTTTTTTTAATCGAAAAGACCTTTTTAAGAAGGCAGCCTAAAATATTTTTAAATGTAATGAATGGATTGAGTGAGATTAATTATATTAATTACTCCTTGAAAATGATTTTAACATTTTAAAAATTAAAACCATAAAATTTTACCATTAAAAATACTGATACTAAGCACATGGGAAATGTGTTCCTGTGTTTAAATAATAAGCATTTTAATCTTTATCGTTATTTTTTCAAACAAAGGTATCTGGATCACCTTCCATGTGCAAAATAACATCTGGCACACTAATGTAAATGCTTTACCAACCATGTGAAATTGTACAGGCAAAAAGACAACTATCAGGAAAATATTTAAAACTTCGTTTATGTTACCTTTTGTCAAAATGATTTGGAACTATGCTTAACCAACTGTGTCAGTGTTCTTTGCTTTATGAATCTAAGGAATTTCAGCAAGCCATAGTAATTTTTTTAAAATGAGTTTTTGACTATATACTATTGCTTTATCAGATTTACTTATTTTCAATGAAGATGAAATTTTATTTGAATTCTTATTTTAAGCTTCTAGGAGCCAATGGAAATGTAAACATCAATTCAAAACTTCGCTTGCAGCTGTATTACCCACCAGCAAAGCTTCGATCCCAGTTAGATGTCGTTGAGGTTTTTGAATGGTGGTCAAAATGTTCAAGAAATCGTTATCCATCTACGTTGTATGTAACTGTAAGAGGATTGAAAGTTCCAGAATATGTAAGTTAATAGCATATATAAATATATATGCTCTGTTGTTCAGGTTAAACGGTGACATGTTTTCCATTTCTAAAAAGACAAGGACTCTAGAATTATTTTAATAGATTTCTAGAATAGAAAATTACTTTCAAAGATTATGTATTTAGCCTGTAATAGCTGATACTTAGAAGATACTTCAATGAATTTTAAGTACTAACTATAGATTTCAATGTTAGGAAAAATGTTTTCTTTTTAAAATTATACTGTTTTTTTTAATTAGAGATAAAAGAATGATATAAAGCAGAAGTTGACAAGTATTTTCCATAAAGGATCAACTAGTTAATATTTTAAGCTTTTTAGGCCATACAGTCTGTGTCACAACTACTCAACTTTGCATTTGTAGCATGAAAATATGTACGAAGACATGTGTAGTTGATAACTAAACAAATTGAAAATGTGTTCCAATAAAACTTTAATTACAAAAATAGCAGGCTAGATTTGGCTTGGGCCATAGTTTGCAGACATGATTTATTTACAGACACATTTTTCACAATATTATTCGAATAATCAGTAAAAATATTTCTACTGCTGTTTTCCATAAATTAAAATTGTGAATGATCTTAGAATGTGTCCTAAAATGAGGTTAAACTTTTGCTTTTGTCTTATTCGCTACAAGACATTCTACGTCTGTTGCATATTCTATAGCTGATGTTACAACTGTGACCATAGAGTTGGTTTGCATTGATTTGAATGGAGTTAAATTATTTTTAAGAAATGGAAGGTTTAAAAAAACTTTTGATCTTTATGATATCAGTTTTGTGACACTAAAGCCAGAGATAAATACCATAGTATGTTAAAGCCATGAGATAACTTCTTGTAGGTATTGGTGAAGAGTCAGAAATAATGGGAAGAATTATTAAAACCATTTCATGTTACCACTAGAGTTCTGTTTTTTAACTCTCAACTTCTAGGGCTTTTTGGTTATATAGGACTATCGTTTCAAGCAACTTTAATTATATCTAGAATAATGTACAAATAAAAGTAGAATTTTTTTCTGGATTAAATTTTGAAAACATTTCTATGTTGTTTATTTCAATATTTTTAAAACCATATGTGCTAGAAAAGAAAAAAAAATTAACATGAGACACGATTTTCTCATTTTGTATACATGTATAGATAAAGCCGTCTTACCGTTCTTTGATGGTGCCTCAGGAGGAAAAAGGGAAACCTGTGCATTGTGAACAACACCGGGAGTCAAGTTCAGTAGAGACGAAACCTGGATTAGAAGATTCAAAGGACATAGTAAAGTGGAAACGATTACCTGGGCAGGTGAAGTGGCTGATGATACTGGATTCATTTAGATATTTAGTTATTTACTTTAAACACTGCAATAGGTCCTAGGGTAACTAGATTGCTTTTTAGCTCTCAGATTATCCTTGTTTTTAACCACAACCTTGTCTTTCCATGAATTCATTTGACAAATAATTATAGAGTACTTATCATTTGCATAAAAGTCCTATTTTTGGTGGTTCGTTTAAGGACCTGGGCAGTTTTTATTAGTTTGCTAGAGCTTCCATAAAAAATACTGCAGACTAGGTGACCTTAACAACAAATTTATTTGGTCGTAGTTCTGGAGCCTGGAAGTCCCAACATCAAGGGTTGGCAGGGTTGGTTTGCTCGGAAGCCTTTCTTGGCTGGCAGATGGTTGCCATGTTGCCGCCTCTTGATGGTCTTTTCCCTTTGCCTGTATACCCCTGGTGTCTCTTCTTCTAGTCAGGACACTGATCTGATTATATTGGGTGCCCATTGTAACAACCTCATTTAACTTAATCAGCTTTTTAAAGACCTTATCTCCAAATACTGTTACATTCTGAGGTACTGGGGTTAGGGCTTTAACGAATAAGTTTTGGGGGACACAATTCAACCCATAACAAAATTTTTAAAAATAATAGATTTTTGATATCTGTAAGAGGTAGTCTCCTAATGGATATTATTAAAAAGTTGATTTCTTTTTATGAATTCATGTGATTTTTTTGTAGTCCCTGGCTTCTTTCTGAATCACATGTTGATGGAGATAGTACATGTGTATCCTTGTACCGCAAATTGAGCAGTGTTTAAGCTTTTACTAAAGTTTTCTTATTTTGTTAGCATGTTATGCATTCATGAGAAGCATTACTGATACAGTTTTGCAAATCTCTTGTTTCCACAAAGAGTGGAGTGTTCTATTTTATACATATGAGCGATTACCAGATGCACTGTAGCCAAAATCTTAATTTATCTAAACATTAAATATTCACATAAGAATGATTATTTTCCTAGACCTTTTCACTTTCTATGTTTTGTATCACATTTGACTTTATTTTAGAGACCAGTTTTACAGATCCATCTTAATGTCATTTTTTAAATACTTCAAACATAATAGTATGGAGAGAATAGCACTTAGACTGTGCCCTAGGGGATCTTTTACATCATTTGGGGAAATACCAAACAGTTACAATGGTGTTTGCTGTCAGGTATGCTGCAGAGAAGTCTTAAGGAAAGACAGGTATAAAAATAATTATGTAGCTCAACAGTTCTCAAAGAATGATTTGGGACCTACTGGGAGTCTTGAAAACCTTCCAGGGTGACTGTGAAGTCAACCTATTTTCATAATAGAATCACAGTGATTCTAATGATTTCATAATGATTTAGTTTATTTTTCCCTTTTATTCTCTCACAATTATGCACTGGAGTTTTCCAGAGGTTAAATGATATGTGATATCACAAGAAAGTGAATGCAAAAGCAATTATGAAAATCTATCTATCTCATATTATTAAGTTATATATTAAAGAGACTTTCAAAAGTGTAGTAATTTTTCATAAAAAGACTTTTATGTTAACACTTAATGGGTTTGCTTTTGTTATTTTTTAAATGAATGAACACATCTTTTTAAATTTCTAATACAATAAATATGTGTGTACATATTCATATAAAAAAAGGTTTTTGGTATCCTCAAAATTTTTTTAAGATTATAAAGCACCCTGACACCAAACAGTTTGAGAATGGCAGATATGAAGACAGTGCCCTGGAATGGTGGGAGAAGGGGCCATTCAACAGGTTGGTGGAGCTTGAGATAGATTTTAAAGGGTGGCCAAGTTAAGGGTTGTGAAAAGGGACAGGGAAGGCTATTTTCTATGGGGGCAAAGTTGTAAATAAATGAGAAAGGACTTGCTGTATTCATTAGGCACTCAGAAACTTGGCCTCCTGGGAACAAGTTATGGGAAGAGATAAAGTGGTGCGATAGATTAGGCCCATATTGTAGAGTGTCTTAAATGGTCCTAATACTTCATTGTGTGGGATGTGAGATAATGGAAAGTTTTGGAGTAGGAGAGGAGTGATAATTGTATTTTCGGGCAGATTAGTGCCGGCGATGGCGTAGAAGAGCTTGAGGTAGGATACATCAGAATGAGAGAAACCTACCAGATGGCAGTTGTAGTCATTGATGTGTGAGGTAAAAAGGGTCTAACCTTGGCATAATGGTGGGAAAAATGAAAAATAAGAGATGAATGTAAGAGAAAGAAAGAACAAACCAGCATAATTTAGTGACTCACAAGGTAGTAAAGGAGGGGAAAGAGTCAAAGATGTTGAGGGCCTTTATTGTTATTAAACTTTTATTACCTATTCTGAGTACAAAGTCAAACCCTGGGAATACAAAGCAAACCACAGTGGCTTTAGTGACTTTAGCTTCGGTGATTATCGTGTTTCACCGAAAATAAGACCTAGCCAGACCATCAGCTCTAATGCGTCTTTTGGAGCAAAAATTAATATAAGACCCAGTCTTATTTTAATATAATATAAGACTGGGTATAATATAATATAACATGGCATAACAATAACATAACACTGGGTATAATATAACATGTAATATAATATCATATTGGGTCTAATGTAATGTAATATAATATATAATACTAGGCATAATATGATATAATATAGTATATAATATAATACTGGATATAATATAACATAATATAATATCGGGTCTTATATTTATTTTTGCTCCAAAAGACGCATTAGTGCTGATGGTCCGGCTAGGTTTTATTTTCGAGAAACATGGTAGTAGCTGCTCATAGTACTGCCTTCTAATAATGCTGCTAAATCTTGATGCTTTTTGTGAAAAACCTGGTACCCATCTAAGAAAGCAGGTCCTTGAGCTATAGTCTTTGACGAAGTCCATTAAGCTGGGCTTAATCTTCTGAATAATCTTTATTGGCTATATATAGTACTCGTAGTGTTACTGTGATGAATAGCTGAAAAGACATTTGTAATAAAGTACCACATTCTTGGCATATAGTAAGGGCCTATATATGTTTAATTGAACTTTTGGGATAATAAAGGCTCACTGAAGTTTGGAAGAGATAGAATTAGGACAAAAAAAGTATATAGTATTTTCTACAGTAGATATTAATACTTGGAAAGTTTTGGTTTCATTTGGTAACAGAATAAAAAAGTAAAAATTATAAAATTTTAATACAATTAGTGAACGAAAAAATAATAGGAGGTGATTAATTTGAAAACATATTTCAGAAGTCAGCTACAAATGATGGTTATTTTAAGAGAGAAAAAGAGAATGAATTTCATATAGCCTGGGCTTAAGTTAAGCCCTGTAGAGTATTTATGGTCTCAGAATAAGCTGCTATCTTGGAATAAGAGTGTGACATGCATTCTTTTTGTGACTATATAAAAATCATGTGATAGTGACAGCTTTCGAGTATCAGATACTGAAATTTTCTGTTCATATTTTAGGTTAATTAAGGACTGGTTAGACATAGAGTATAAATTCACTTAATTTTATGGGGAACTGATTCCCTCCTTAGAAAGTAAAATAACTTACTGTGGTTTTCCATCATTCTGCTTTCTTGCTTTTCTCTTCCTCTGCTTCACAATAAAGGGATTTGGGGAAAAACTCCTCCACTACAGTAATTGAAATTAACAACTAGCCTTTGTGTTTTAATGTTTCTTAATTTATATTTTTAAAATGTATTTTTTTAGGCTTGCCGTATCCCAAACAAGCAGCTCTTCTCACTAAATGCTGGAGAAAGGGGATGTTTTTGTCTTGCTTTCTCTCACAATGGAAGAATATTAGCAGCAGCCTGTGCCAGCCGGGATGGGTATCCAATTATGTGTGAGTAATAATCCTATCTATTCAATTGGATTGAAGTCCTTATGACAAACTTTCTTTGTTTTTTAAAATTCATTGAAATCCTAATTTGAGTAATCCCCCAGCACTACTAAATTAAGGAAAATAGATTTCTTCAGGTAAAATTAACAGTTCTTTTATAATAATTTTATTCTTTCCTATACAATATCTGTTCAGAAGTAGAATGAGAATGATTAAATAAAGGATGTTAAATTATTTTTAAAACATGCAGGAGGATTTTTTTTCAATTACAGTGCAGTTGACCTTCAATATTATATTAATTTCAGGTATACAGCATAGTGGTTAGACATTTATATAATTTACAAAGTGATCCCCCAATTAGTCTAGTACCTACCTGGCAATATACAGTTATCGCGATATTATTGACTTTATTCCCTGTGCTGTACTTGACATCTCCATGACTATTTTGTAACTACCAATTCGTATTTCTTAATCCCTTCACCTTTTTTACCCGACCCCCCAACCCGCTCTGTCAATGATCAGTTTGTTCTCTGTATCTATGAGTCTATTTGTATTTTGTTTGTTCATTTGTTCTTTAGATTCCATATATAAGTGAGATCGTATGGTATTTGTCTTTCTCTGTCTGATTTATTTCACTTAGCATAATACCCTCTAGGTCCATCCATGTTGTCACAAATGGTAATTTTTTTTTTTATGGCCGAGTAATATTACATTGTACATATGTACCACATCTTCTTTATCCAGTTGTCTATTGATAAGGACTTAGGTTGCTTCCATTTCTTGGCTGTTGTAAATAATGCTGCAATGAACATGTCTTTTCGAATTACTGTTTTGAAATTTTTCGAATAAATACCCGGGAGTGGAATTTCAGGGTCATAAGGTAGTTCTATTTTTAATTTTTTGAGGAACCTCCATACTGTTTTCCATAGTGGATTGCACCAGTTTGCAATCTCAGCAACAGTGCATGAGGGTTTCCTTTTCACCACATCCTCGCCATCACTTGTGTGTTGATTTATTGATGATAGTCATTCTGGCAGGTGTGAAGTGATGTCTGATTATACTTTTAATTTTCATTTTTCTGATGTTTAGTGGTGTTGAACATGTTTTCATATGTCTGTTGGCCATCTGTATGTCCTCTTTGGAGAAATGTCTATTCAGGTCCTCTGCCCATTTTTAAAGTTGGATTGATTGGTGTTTTTTTTTGTGTTGAGTTGTATGAGTTCTTTATAAATTTTGGATATTAACCCCTTATCAGATGTCTCATTGGCAAATATCTTCTCCCATTCACGAAGTTGTTTTTGTGTTTTGTTGTGGTTTCCTTTGCTGTACAAAAACTTTTTTTTTCTGCCTGTTTTCTTCTTCTAGGGGTTTTATGGTTTGGATCTTACATTAAAGTGTTGAATCCATTTTAAGTTTATTCTTGTACCTGGTGTAAGAAGGTGGTCTAGTTTCACTTTTTTACACATATCTGTCCAGTTTTCCCAATACCATTTATGGAATAGACTGTCTTTACTCCATTTTATATTCTTGCCGCCTTTTCCATAGATTAATTGACCAGGTAAGCATGGGTTTATTTCTGGACTTTCTGTTTTGTTCCATTAATCTATGTGTCTTTTTATGCCAGCATCATCCTGTTTTGATTATGATAGCCTTGTAGTATAGTTTGATACGAGGTAGTGTGATACCTCCAGCTTTGTTCTTTTTTCTCAAGTTTGTTGTGGCTATTTGGGGTGTTTTGTGCTTCCATAAATTTTAGGATTATTTGTTTTATTTCTGTGAAAAATGTCATTGGTATTTTGATAGGGATTGCATTGAATCTATAGATTTCTTTGGTAGCATGGACATTTTAGTGATGTTAATTCTTCCTATCCATGAGCACAGTATATGCTTCCATTGATTTGTATCTTCTTCAGTTTCTTTCTTCAATGTCTTATAATTTTCCAAGTACAGGTCTTTTACCTCCTTGGTTTAATTTATTCCTAGGTATTATTTTTTGATGCAATTGTAAATGGGATTGTTTTCTTAATTTCTCTTTCTCATAGTTCATTATTGGTATATAAAAATGTAAGATTCTGAATATTTTATATCCTGCTATTTTACTAAATTCATTTATCAGTTCAATAGTTTTTTGGTGGAATCTTTAGGGTTCTGTTTATATAGTATCATGTCATCTGCAAATCATGACAGTTTTACTTTTTCCTTTCCAATTTGGATACATTTTATATATTTTCCTTGTCTGATTTCTGTGGCTAGAACTTCCAATACTATGTTGAATAAAAGTGGTGAAAGTGGAAATCCTTGTCTTGTTCCCAATCTTAAGGAAACACTTTTAGCTTTTCCCCATTGAGTGTGATGTTAACTGTGAGTTTGTCATATATGGCCTTTATTATGTTGAGATATGGTCCTCTATTCCCACTTTGCTGAGAGTTTTTATCATAAATGGATACTGGATTTTTGTCATACACTTTTTCTGCAATTATTGATATAATCATATGATTTTTAGCCTTCCTTTTGTTTATGTGGCATATCATGTTAATTGATTTGTGGATATTGAACTAACCTTGTATCCCAAGAAGAAATGCCGCTTGATCGTGGTGTATGATCTTTCTAACATGTAGCTGAATTTGGTTTACTAATACTTTGTTGAGGATTTTTGCATCTATGTTCATCAGGGATATTGGCCTGTAATTTTCTTTTTTCGTAATGTCTTTGTCAGGTTTTGGAATCAGGGTAATGGTGGCCTCGGGAGGATTTTTGTAAGCATTTATTTTAAATATAGGAATTTAGAGACATGAAGGACTTATAAATCCGTGAAGAATTTCAGGTCAGTGTGGTCAGTTGATAGCAGTAATAATTTGAATTATGAAAGTGCTCAAATTTGTTATGCACTAGAACAATAATAATTATCTTTGCAGTACCTAGATGGAGACTTTTCATTATAATAGAGAGGACAGCAGAGGCCAAAAACCCTCTCTCAAATTGCCTTTAAATAATATAGGAAATTATGTTAAAAAGAAAAATTATTTATGTATCTTTAGAGATTTGTTTTTGTAAATGAGCATTATCATACTCTTCTAGACTTAGAGATGTTAATCCTTTCCCTTACTTCTTGCTTAATAATGAAAACCAGCTCACCTCAGCCGGAAGCAGCCACCAGCCCCTCATGGACTTGCAATTACCTAAGCACTAGATCCTGCTCAGTTTTCCTCAGCTCCACACAGTTTTTCCTTTGCTAATTTGCTTTTTTCGAGAGGGACTTATAATTGACTTGATTAGCATTTATATTCCTCTTCATGAAGTAATGTTAGTTTTAAGAAATAACAAAATTATTTGTGTAGTTTGATTACGACCATGCTATTTTAAAAATTCACCGAAAACTATGCACAGGGAAAAAAGATTCTTAGGAAACATACTCCAGAAGATTATTAGTGATTTCATTTTCTTGGCCAGTGAAAGAATTACTTTCATTCTGATTTATATGTTTTCAACATTTCTGTGATAAATACATTACTTTATGCTTAAAAAACAATCGTGTTCAAAATGCTATATGAATTTAGCTTTATTTACTGCTTAAATATTAAAAAACAGAAGAAGACTCTGTCTTTGAATTTTGATTGTCGATTATGATGTATGTCTAGTGGAATTTATTTAGGTTGCAGAATGCGCAGATTAATGTTTTTCACAAATTGGGGGAGTTTTTTGTTTTTATTTCTTGCAAAGTTCTTTCTAACCCTTTCAATTTTTTGTTTGAGGACTTCCAGCATTTCTATGTTGGTACACTTGGTGTCCCACAGGTCTCTGCAATTTTATTAGTTTTTCTTCATTCTTTTCCTGTCTGTCCCTTAGACTGCAGAGTCTCAATTGACCTGTCTTCAAGTCTTGATTCTTCTGCCAGGTCAAATCTGCTGTTGAGCCACTCTTCGAGATTCATTTATTTCAGTTATTGTACTTTTCAACTTTCGAATTTCTGTTTAGTCTTTTTTTATATATATAATATCTGTCTTTTTATTCATGAGAAATTCTCACACCTTAATTCTTTGAACATAGTTTTCTTTAGATCTTTGAACATATTTATAAGCGTGGATTTCAAATCTTTGTCTAGGAAGACCAATGTTAGGCTTCCTCATGGACAGTTTCTATTAGTTGCTTTTTTCCCTGTGTATGGTTATCCCCCCCCCCCCCCCCGGAAATTAGATCCCTCTCCTTCCCCCCACTCTACCTACCCACCCAGGGTATGTCGTTTCTGTTTGTTTAGTGACTTTCCTGGACTAATTCTGTAGTCTTTTTCCTTTGTCCTGTGTTGCCACCAAAGTCACCTCTTGGTTAGCTTAGTGGTCAGCCAGTGGTTAAAGAGAGATTTTTTTAAATGCCTTCTGTGAATAGGTTTCCCTTTGATGAGGGGCTCTGTATGTGTGTGTATTGGGATACACTTTTAATTCTTCATCCTTAGCTTCCACGTCCTACTTGCACAGGCAGTCAGTGCGAGAGATTGGACCTTTCAGGTTTTTATTGGGCATGCACACAGCCTTTCAGGAGCATATGTCCTTCTATTCCCAGGAGTATGTTGGAGCTTTTCAAGTCCTCGTCAATATCTCAGTCCCAGTTTTTTTCCTTTCAAGCTTATTGGTCTGCCTCTTCTTAGCCACAATTGGTATCACTGACTCAGACAGCTATGCCACCAATTATTTCGACATGCACCGTAGGGTTAGTCTTGTTCACACAGAGCATGCTCAGAGCCCGGGCAGATAAAAGTCAAGCCCTGAGAATGGAGCTTTTCAAGGAGCGGCCAGAATGTCTAACACTGATAGGTCTTGGGGGTGGGGCTTCTGGGGAGCTTCAGATGTCTTCTGCCCCATTCCATGGCTGCCAGGCTGCTGGTTTTTATTGTAGTTGCAAGGCTGTTGGTTTTTAAGGCTACTTTGGAGCTTGGGAGAGGGGAATGGGAGGGAACAAGGCAAGTTAAAGAAAGTATCACAAGCTTAGTATTTTTACCATGATTCTGCTGTTTTTCATGAATAAATCTTCCTTGGATTGTTGCAAGCCTTTGTTTAATTTCCAGAGTTCTGAAAAAGTTAATTTTGACAATATTTGCCAGTGTTCTCATTGCTTTTTTGGAGTAGCGGATTTTCCAAGGTCTTTATTTTGCTGTGCCAGAAGTACTTGTGTACTGCTTAGTAGTTTAAAGGGCAGTTGGTTTGACCACTAGGTGGAAGTAGAGACTTGGAAAGTTTGTTCTGTTGCATCGTTATCTTAGGTGATTTTATTGTATACAGTAACGTAGCCATACTACACTGCCATGGTTATTAGATTGGGTCTCTGTCAATTCCCTTACTATATCTATAATTTTAGCATTAGAATTTGTTTCTGTCAATAGTGCAATTTAAATTTCTCATTATTTCAAATAATTAAAATTTTGGTTGGAATTTAATGAATTTTCAGGTAAAATAATACTTTAATTCATGAAATCCCAAATTATAGAATCTTTGAAATGAATTGCAATTTAAATGTTATTTATTTGATTAATTGATTAAGAAAATTGCTTTGAAGAGATGAGAATAATTAATTGTAGCATATTATAAAATTTTATGTATGTAAATTCTTGTGTCTAAAGAAAGTAAAAAAAATGTTTAAGTAGATTTTGAAATTTTTTATACTGAAAATGTCATTGGTGATATTCTTATGGGCAGTGTTTACCTTGTGTACAAATCATTATAGATTATAATCTGTATATTACTGTATTAAGAATTCTGTGTCTAGAAACTTACTAATTTTTGAATATTTTCATTAGTATACGAAATTCCTTCTGGACGTTTCATGAGAGAATTGTATGGCCACCTCAATATCATTTATGATCTTTGCTGGTCCAAAGATGATCACTATATCCTTACTGCATCATCTGACGGCACTGCCAGGTTAGTATACTTGACACGTACTTTCTGTGTCTGACGTTTTCCATCAAGGAAAGCAAAGAGTGTTATAAAGTGATATAGCTACTCTTATGTTTTGCTTATCAAGGAACTGCCATAAAAATGCATCACACGGAACTAACTCAACAAGTAGTAGAGAAACCTTTTCCTGAACACATCTTTGTTAAATGTATTTTATTTATGCAATATAATTTCTAGTTCTGTCTTTAAATGATCACTGTGCACATTGTTCGATTAATAATTTCAGATGAGATTATTAAAACAACTGAGATTTTTTCAAGAATATAAGCTCTTGGTGGCAGGGACTCCATCTTCACTGTTGGCTGGATGCAGAGGCCAGGGCACAGTGGAGCTTAGGACATAGTATGGAGTAAATAAATGAATGTGCACCTTAAAACAGAAGGCTCTTAAAACTAAGAGCTTTATAGATTATCAAGTATTTTCATTTTTCAGAATGTCAGTCTTAAAATAACCCCTTTCAATTTAATAAGTGTCACAATAAAATATTTTAAAAGCTACTTTTTAAAGTTTCATTTATGCTTTTTGTAGCTGCTTGTTCTCCCTTGGATGTATTCTAAAAATATCATTAGGCAGTTGTTCAAGATGCCTTTATAAATGGCATTTAATTTGATTCCAACAAATGTAGGTGGATAGACATAAGTATTTATTATCTCTACAGACTAGGAAACTGACATTTAGAGCTGTTTGAGATCCACTCTCATTTCACTCTTATTTCTTCTGCTGTTTGTTCTTTAAGCAGCTTCTTGTTCTTTAAGCATACTTTTTTGTTTTGTTTTGTTTTGTTTTGTTTTGTTTTGTTTTGTTTTGTTTTGTTTTTAAGAAGGGCGCAGCTCACAGTGGCCCATGCGGGGATCAAACCGGCAACCTTGGTGTTATCAGCACCGTGCTCTAATCAACTGAGCTAACCGGCCACCCTTAAGCATACTTTTAACAGACTCTTCTAATATCTAGGTCCCTTCTTCTATGAATCTTATCAACTTCTTTGTCAATATAAAATGTCTACTTGATTAAGATGTTATCATTGCTGTTCAGTTTATAGTTAAATAAAAAAGATGGCAACTGGTAACAATTGATTTCCCTCTCTGTCTAGCTGGGAACCTACTGTTAGTCCCTCTTAACAATATCCTCAAGAACCTATGTAGTCTGTTCTTTCAGCATAGCCATCCTGTCTGACGCCAGGATATACTAGAGAAAAATATATGACTTTGCTAAGGCTAATTATGAATTTGTAAATCTGAAAATCACCTGAGTTCTCATCTCTGCTGAGCAGTCCTTTGACCTATCTTTGTTTGGCTATCTTTTCTCATTCCTCCTGCAGCAGATCCAAACTTTACCATGCTTTAGAGTTCTCTATACTGAATCACAGTCTTCCCACTTTCATTAGACAACTACCTTCAAGTCACAGTGAAATTTAGACAGACGTGAGCTTCCTATATTTCCCTCTGGTTTCCCACCTAATAATCTGTAAATTCACCCATCTTTATCTCGGTCCATCTCTTTTAACAAAGAACTATGGGTACAGACACCTTTAAGGCTAATCCTTGACCTGTGCTTTTAATTTTAGTCCTTTAATCTACAATTCTGTTTCTTTTATTTCCTACACCTCTTGACCCTTAGTATCTTCCTCTGTATTGATATTGTTCTCTCATAGTAGAAATATATAATACACGGATTTCCAACCGTGGATTGAAAATACAATTTCAAAATACCATTTAAATATCTGCATATAAATTGACCTGCACTGTTCAAATCCATGTTCTTCAAGGGTCAACTCTATGCTCAAATCTCCTCATCTTAAATAAATCTTTTTCTCAGCTCTTTCTGCCTTTCAGACTACCACATCGTTTTTTCTTTCTACATCATCGAGAGCGTCCTACACACACTGTCCTTACTTCATTCCAATCAGTCTGGCTTTCATGCCCACCATACTGTATAAACTTTCTTCAAAAGGTCAGCAGTTTTTGCTAATTTTCAGTTCCATTCGCCAGTTTTAGTCCTTACCTTGGCCTTCACTGCAGTAATTCATTATCGACCAGTCTTGAAATATTTTCAACTCATGGTTTTCGTTGACAACCTCTTTTGTTTTCTTTCTATGCCTCCGACCAATTCTCGTTGTCATTACTTTGCCTGTTCTCTATAGATGTTTAATCCCCAAGATCCTTTACTTGCTTTACTTGATTGTTTGGTGTGCTTATCCTGGTCTCTCTCATCTTCCCCAGCTTTTAATCTCACTTACATTCTAATGACTTCTAGCTCCCACTTTTTTTCTGAATTTGACTTTCCATTACATGCTTCTATCTGGATTACCCAGTGGCACCTCAAGTCTGAAACCAAACTTACCGAAATCACCAAATTTTTTTTCTGTTTTAGTCCTCTTACGTATATTTTTAATGACATCCTTACCCACTCCATCTCCCACGCTGGGAATCAAAAGTAGTACTCATTTCTTCTTTCTACCATTTTTTTTCCACATCTAACTAGTAAAGTCTTGCAATTGTCTCTCCTAAACGACTCACCATTGTATCACACCCTTTCTATCCTCACTACTGTTGCCTTAATTCAAGCCCTTGTTGTCTCTTGCTTAAACTGTTGCTGCTAAACTTTCCCAGTGTTCAGTCTCTAGCCTCCTCCATCTCTACTATTCTAAAATTATCTTCCCAAAGCCATCTTTCATAGTACTTTGATTTGAAAAAAAACAAAAGAAAAGAAAACACCTTGAGTTGCCACTGGCCTTTGGAACATATTCCAGTTCCTTAGCATGACATGAGAAGCACATCCCTCATTGACCTTACATTCTGCCTCATCCACACAATCGTTTGCAATACCCCTAAATTCTTCTTTGGCATCTCCATGCCCTGTTACCTTACTGTTCTTCCTATGCTTAAATGCCCTTTTGCTACACTTCCTGCCCAACTCATTCATTCAACAAACATGTAAGTGCCTTTTGGGAGCCCTCGTGAACTCGTGATCATCACTTAAAACCCAACTCCGATTTCACCATTTCTGAAAGCCATCTTGGATTTCCCCACAGAACATATAATATATTATAGTAAAGTGTGCTTTTTTTCTTTAGGTAGCTTTGAAATTGATATTTCTGTAGGACTCTTTACATCATAAAAATACTATTGTAAAGGATTAACTGAGTGAAGAAAGAAACATTGTGGCTAGAACCAAAAAGACAAGTTTTTGAGAGGTAAGGAATCCTAACAATGAATAGGCTAAAGGCAAAAGGAAGAGAATGAGAGTTGCTAATGCTCAAAAGTGGCAGAAGTATGGGCTTCTGCCCGTGGCCTCCTGTCTTCCTCGGGATGACTGTCAGATACTGTCATTAGTGTTTCCTAAGTAGCTGTTTCCCACTGGTTAGCTTTTTGCCTTAGGGGTTGAACCTAAATCTCCTTTTTTAGTTATCTTCAGTATAATCTGTATTTTTCCCAAATCAACAGCTCCTCATATAATCAGAAAGATTTTTTTCTATGTGTAATAGCTCCGAAATAGGCCCATAGGTCCCCACTCTACCCCTTCTTCACACACACTGTTTTAACTTTGGTATGCTTTTTCTTTTCCAATTCAAATAATTTTTTTGTGTGCAATAATCTAGTCTTTACATACTTGTATATCCTTCTTTGCTGTCTATAATGAGTCTGATTTTTTCCCCAAACCCATTAATACGTTCGTTTTGATCTTGGATTCTGCCATAGATTGAGTAACTAAAGCCATCATTGATACTAGTTCCATTTTTACATAAAAAGTTTATTTTTTATTCTAAAATATTATGTCTAATTATGTTAAGCTGTTTTAAAAATACAATTGCTTCATTTGTATCTATTACATAGTATTTCAAATGATGGTAAGATTTGTTAGTGATTTTTTTATCTTTTAACAATTTTATTATTCACTCCAAGTTAGATGATTTTCTTCTTTCAATAAATACTATATTTCATGTAACATATGTTCATTGAAAGTATTACTATGGTAAGATGTTTATGTAGTGACACATGTGCTTTATTTTTACTTGAAAACATGTTCTTTCACTTCCTTCATTATTAGTTTGAATTCTTTGTAATTGAAGATCATATCCTGTATTTTAAGCAGCTGCTGAGAAAACTCATAGAATGTTATTCTTGAATAGCAACTGTGTTTTTTTTCTTTTATTGATAATTCTGTAATGGACTTATTTACTTTAGTTCTTAGGCAGTAATTAAAAGGATGAATTATAAATCTCCATATTAAAATATTAATAATATTTTTCTAATTGTAATAACTTAATCTTTTAAAAATCTGATATTCCACACTCATATAGCACCTGTCTGTTTGTTGCTAGATTTTGCCTATTTTTACACATTGATTACAAATTTAGAGTATCTACGTAACATAGCTGTTTAACCCATAGAGTTCACTCTTTTGTCAAGGTTATACAATGACAATAATACTATTTTTTTAAATCATCTATTATATAGAGGAAGAGATAATGAGAGTGTTAAACACAAAGTGAGTGCTTAATATCAGATATTCTGTTTTCTATCAAAATATAATTATTTTAATCTTATTTTACTCAAGTAGTCATATAATAATTTCGTTATGGCTTTTCAGTCTTTGAGATCTTCATATGTATTATCTAAGCTTCGACATTACTAATACAAAGTTAATAGAGTACCCTGTTCTCTAAACCCCCACTAATAAGCACTTTGCAAAAGCAATATATACACAACCTAAATGGGAAATCATTAAAGTTTCTCCCTATATTTTTGTTTTTATGTATAGTGTACTATATACAATATTTTACTATTTAATGGATGTTTAATCGATGTCAAAAATAGGTAGGTTTACAAAAGGCAGACGTATCTAAATACAAATGCAGTCTTTCATTTTATAGTATAGATTATAATTAGTAGACAAATTAACCATTAATCTTGACAATATCTGTAAGAAATAGCTTGGTTAAAATGTAAAAACCCCAGCCATCAATTTCATGATCACATTATTTTTTATTGTTATAAAGTTTAAATTTAGTTTATCGTTGGTTGTTGTCACTTGCTTACTTAAGTCCTATTGGCTACATTGGTTCTTAGTGAAACTTTTAAAGAAAACTTGTGCCTTTCAGAAGCAACTTTATTTTATCCTTTTCCAGGATATGGAAAAATGAAGTAGATAGTACAAAGACTTTCAGAGTTTTACCTCATCCTGCTTTTGTTTACACGGCTAAATTCCATCCAGCTGTAAAAGAGCTGGTAGTTACAGGATGCTATGATTCTGTGATACGCATATGGAAAGTTGATATGAGAGAGGATAGTGCCATATTGATCCGACAGTTTGACACACACAGGAGTTTCATCAACTCTCTCTGTTTTGATGTTGAAGGTAAGTCAGAGAATATATTCCAAATGAAGCCTAATTGCATGAAGGATATTTTAAAAAATTTTATCTCACTAGATTAATAAATATTTAAGCTTGAGAGAGATTTTATGTATTGATGATTATTTGTGCATATCTAGATTTGTACATATTTTGCAGATTATATGGTAGACCTGGGCATAGATTTGGCACTGAAGTTCTGTTTGTGATTTTAAAGTCATTCAGTTCCTAAACATTTATATTCAACTAATCTTCACTGTAATAACCAGTCATGTTCCAAATTTCATAAATATATTTCATTGGATTGGTGATTTTCCCCTTAGTAGATTTGTCTTTTAAGAGGGCTTTTTAATTTGAAGGGTAAAAATGAGGACGATGAAGGGAAAAATCCCAAAAGAATATTTAAAAATATGTATTTTAAATATAGCAACAGGATTTTTTTTAAAGTATAGAAACATATAGAAGGGAAATTTGCAATTATTTATCAGTTTATCTTAGTATATGAATAATATAGATGGTGTTTTAAAGACAAAATATAAATTATTTTATCAGCTGAAAGCATAAAGAAATTTACTATATCTATTAGTCACCTTTTACATTATTTCCGACACTAGATATTCAGGTTATAGTTGTAATTAACTAGTATGGGATCCAGATCAAAATGATAATACTGCTAATGTACTCAATTCCACTATAAGGATGTTAATATCTTGGAACACACCAAAGAAAGGTAAACCAATGATAGAAAGGTATCTAAAAACTGTCATAAAGAAGTAGCTCAGATTATAAAAGAGAGATGAATATCTTCCAATATTTGGCTAAGATATCCGTATGTAATAAAGAGAAATGAGTCTGTTTTGCTCCAGTGGGTAGAGATGGGGCCAAAGCTACAGAAGACAGATTTTCTTTTCTCAGAATTAGAAAACACACCCTAATACGTTATTGAGCAGTTTACTAGTTGAATAGGTTGCTTTTTAAAAATATTAAAGTCACAGTTGCTGAATTACCATCTGTTATTAATGGTGTGTAAGATATTCCTGAGTGGGTGTAAAGTTGAACTTGATGGTCTCTGAGGTCCCATTCAACTGTAAATGGTTTGACTTTAAAAATTGATGTTAAATTGGAACCCGTTATTTATTATTTTATTCTTTCCTTGATCATTGTGTTTTTACTGGACCTCAGGCATTATGCTAACAGCATATATCAGAATACAGGTGTTTTTCTAGGAATATAAAAGAGATTATGTAGGTTAATAGAGATGCACAATATAGATACATATTGGATAATTCAGGTAATTTGTTCAGCTTTGGAATTTGAGCCATATATACATGCACTGAGATGTTCATTTCTTTTTGTATTCAAATCAGGCAAGTCGCAAAGGGTAGTAAGTCATCAAAAATAATTCAAGAGTGAAGAATTCATTTAGAGATAATTGGGATTTGATTGTGAGTTGTGTTCGGTGTTTTTGGCTTTTTTAAATGGAAATACCGTTTTGTAGCCCTAGGATTCTTTGACTGTTTCACTGGGATGTGTTTTCCCGATTTCATATTGTTTATTTCTACTTCTGTGTAACGTTTATAAGTGATTTTACTTTTTTAAATAGGTCATCATATGTATTCAGGAGACTGCACGGGGGTGGTGGTGGTTTGGAACACCTACGTCAAAGTTAAAGATGTGCAGCATTCAGTGCGCCACTGGAGTGTAAATAAGGTACAAAATCACATTGCATATTTTGAAATTCAATTAAAGAAACTGGAGAAAACGTTGAACCGCTTGTCCTTAAAAGAAGACATGAAGACATTCTGTTCTCTCATTTCAAAACTACTGTTTTTCTCAGTCCCTGGAAAGTCAGTTGTCATCGATTATAATTATCAGGGCTTTCTGATAATATAGTGACTTAGTGAAAATGTTCTTCATTTTGGCCAGGCTCTCCTTTAATTCTTTTGAGCCCTAATTTACACTACGGCATTCAGTGATCCTTTACTGAAATGTATGCTAAAATGAGATATATGTTATATTACATTACCATCTGTAAATAATAACGGATATTTTCTGCTATTGATATTCTTTTTTTCTTTGTGCAATATCATCTAAAATCAGTGTGCTCAGTGTTTTGTTAACCATGCTGTCTTTCAAAATTATGTCATTATAAGGGATTCTATCATGTCATAATAATTGTTTCACTTTTTCTTTTTACTTTTTGACCACCATCACCCATTTCTGCTATTAGTTTCATTTGAAATTTGCTAAATAGGCAGAAACAAATGGATAACCTAATTTTTGGAGTAGAGTGTTTTTAAGGTGGCTTGTTTATTAAGCAATTACATATAAAATCAGTCATTAAACCTGAGTTTTATATAAATTGATACAGTTTTTGTCTTACATGCTGTGCCTTTGTTCTTCAATTTTTTTGTTCTTAATAGATTATAACAATTGTCTGTTTGAGAGAAAAAAAAGACACTGTAAGTGAAAAAGAATTTCCATGAATTTTAGTTAGATATATTGAGTTTATCAGATCTACTTAAAAGCAGTCCATTCTATTTTTAGTCATTCTCGTCTGTCTATCAGATTAATGAATGATGACTTGGGATTTATGTTGTAGCCTAATTTCACACACTTTGAAAGTACTTTTCTAATTACCTATATGCCTGAGGGATTGGCAATGCCCCAAAGGCACCAGTTGCAATCATTTGAATCTACAATTCAGAGTCTATTATTTGTGTTAAAAATCATGTGTTTCTTTACCTCAATATAATAACCAAAAGGCAAATTTACCTTGAAAATCTGCAGCCTGGTAGTCACTTGAAATAGTCACAAATAAAATGTTAGGAAATGAGCTGGAATGTCTTTTTGGTAGGTAATGCCCTAGAACAAACTGGAGACTGATTTCTTACTGGTCTCTTCAGCCAGCAGTGTGAGAAATGCTAAGTTATACTCATCTGTCCCTTAAGATGAAGTGTCCCTGTGTTGTTGTTACATATCCTCCTCGATACAGGACGTGGTCTTCAAAATTAGGGTTTCTCTAGTTTGAGCATGAATATGATAAAGAAAAATATGGAGGAAATCATTAACAGGTATTACAAACACTAAGTCTGCCAGCACCTTTCTCAACTGTATACCTGACACTTGACTTGCTTTTTTTTTTTTTTGCACGTTTGCATCTGCCTGAGTGTTACTGCAGTTGCGCAAACCCCCAACAATGCATCCCTACCCTCACGTGGTTCAGCTCAGTAAAACCCCCATTTGTGGTGTCAGTGTTGGACTTCTCTGTAGCTTTTTTAAAAGTAGCTGACAGCAGGTCTTAGTGTCAAATAGCTATAGCAGGGGCTCAGCTGCTGATACTAGGACCGTAGTAGATTGTACCCTACCTTTGCTGGTGCCAGCCCACCTTTGAAGAGGAGCCCCTGGAGGAGAAGGGAGCGAACTATAATAAGGGGTTCTTAAGGGAGAAGGATTATTCATAATTCTCCCTGCAGGTTAAAGCATACTTCCCTTTGACTCTGTGGACTTTAGTCTAAGCAGTTTTGCATTTGTAATTTTTTTCCTCCTGTAATGCAAACCAGAAAGAACTTTGGTAATTATTCTAATTAATGCAAGGCTTGTTTAGGCAGATTCTCCTTCAGTGTTTATGTTTTTTTTGACATCATTAATCAGGCATCTTCTGTTGCTGCCTTAAATAACCATAAATAAATATTTTTAAAAATCCCACCTAAAATTACAATCTAAATTAAACGATTTCAGAATTGTCTACTGATAATATATCTTTTTCAGGACAAGTGAAAGTAAGTGTATGAAGAAATAACCTGAGACTGAAATAGAACTTGAAAGTTAATTCTGTACTTACTTTTGAGTGTAAAAAATAGAATTTTTTTTAATATGATGATAAACAGAAAATACAGTGTTAGAAGCAGGAAGTGCATCTTGTTTGAGAACATACTACAAAAACACATAGTAACATGGTGTTACTTAACAACCAAAAAATACTTTTCATCAGCTTTATTTTCAACCTTAAACTGAAATTACTGGGAATCCTTTTAAACAATTGTAAAACATCCTGTGTAGTACAATTCAAAGTGATATCTTAAAATTAATTTTGTACTTTTGTACTCTAAAAAGGGCTTAACATTAGACAAACTTGATAGTGGTAATATTTATACATTTATATATTTTTTTATCATTTTAGGAAATTAAAGAGAGTGAGTTTAAGGGGATTCCAATAAGTTATTTGGAGGTTCATCCCAATGGAAAACGTTTGTTAATCCATACCAAAGACAGTACTTTGAGAATTATGGATCTCCGAATGTAAGTGTGTTTCATTACTGATAGGTTACGCACTTGTAGAGTAAGTAATGAATTTATTTGTTTTTATAAAATGCAGCTGTGGTTCTCACCTGGATAATTTTGTCCCTTAGGGGACATCTGATAGTGTCTGGAGACATTTTTTAATATTGCCCCTACTAAAGACCAGAGATACTGCTATGCGCCCTATAGTTCATGAAACTGCCCTCCACAGCAGAGAATTATCTGGCCCAAAATGTGAATAGTTTTGAGGCTGAAATGTAATCCATTGTTTTTTATTTTCACAATTAAAAAAAAAAAACAAAAAAAACTTCTGTCATGGAATATATTTTATTCCAATTATACTGGTATAGCATAGTATTATGATTTAAAATCATAACTGAATGAGAGGGCTTTTGAGTAATACATCTTTGTTTTTCTTTTTTGTTTTATTTCTGAATAAGGCAAATGAAGGGAAATACCCTTAATGTAAAAGGCAGAAGCAGAGTTCTGGGAAAATCAGCATGGACTCGGGCATACTTTCGTTTTGGTGTTGAGTTCCAGTAAAACAGATGAGAAGAAGCTATGTTATTAGAGTTCATTATTGTATTTAGAAAGGCAGATTTGGTGATCTATAATAGTTTAGTCTGCAGTTCTCTTTTTAAGACTAACCATCAAGCCCTTAAATATTTATGTAGAGCTGTTCAAGACCCTGGTGTGGGTGCTATGGGAGAATAAGTAGAATTAGTTCATCAGCTCCAAAATGATACCAAAAAAACAAACAAACCATTTAATTAGGCTAAATTGTGAGATCTTCGAGGACTGAGATCTGCTTATTCCTTTTTTCTTAGCCCCCGTGCTATGCCTGGCAGATAGCTACTACTCAGCATGTACTTTTAATGAATGTAAATTTATAATAAAAGGATTATATATTTTGTGGCAACAAAGGTGATAGCTATAATGTAGTCTTCTGTTAAAGGTTCTGTGGAGAGGTTAGCCTTGAGCTTAATTGAAGGATGGATAGAATTTAGATAAGTGTTTTCAGTAGGGTGGAAAACATGAAAAGCCTGGAATAAAGTTCAGAGGTAGGATAATATAAATTGTGTTCTACGCAGTGAGGTCATCTAAATGAGCATAGGTTTTTTGATAAGGAGTGCTGAGAGAATTTTTTAGAAAGAGAGATTAGAGCCAGATATTAGAAGACCAGGCCTCAGCCTAAGGAGTTTTATTCTCTTTTTAAGCAGTATATGAGTACATAGTATTCAGCTTAAGATCATGCTTGGTCTCTAAAGGCAAACTGCTTAGATTCAAATACTGCCTTTTCCACCACTTACTAGCTGATTAACCTCTCTGTGCCTCTCTTCTCACATCATTCAAATGGGAGAAATAATACACCACACTCATAAGAGCTTTGGGGGGAATAAAGACATGTAAAGTATTTAAAATATGATTGCACATAGCAAGGACTGCAGACATATTTGTCCCTGTAACCTCAGGTCTGAGAATTTACACTAAGAAAATAATTATAAAACTGCAAAAAATCAGACAACAGTATGGTTGGTTACGAGAGGGGAAGGGGGCTGGGGGGAAGATGAAGCAGATAAAGGGGGTTACATATATGGTGACTGAGGGAAACTAGACTTGTGGTGAGCACACAGTGCAACATACAGATGATATTTTATAGAATTTACACTTGAAACTTATATAATGTTATTAACCAATGTCACCTCCATACATTTAAATAAATAAATAATGAAATGGTGCAAAAATATATGTATACACAATTGTTCACAGAAATCATGTTCCCAGTAGGGGAAAGTTAGAAATGTCCTAAGTGTGTTGTCCAACAATAGAACATTTCTTAAAGTACATTTAGACAATAGCATAACATACACCTATTAAAATGATTATGCGTAATGTATATTTTCTGACGTGGACTCCCATTATTTGTGATTTACTGTTGACTGGAAAAAGCAGGTAACAGAACAGTGTATGTAATATCCTCTCTGTAAACCAGGGATGATAATAGTACCTGAGTGGCAAATAGTAAGCATTAAAACAGTGTTAGATATTTTTCATAAGCGAAAAATCCTGGAAGGTTGTATAGCATGTTTAATAGATTTAATAATGTGTTCTATCTAATATATTTACAAGAATCAAGTATTCGTTGTGTGATTTTAAAAATTCATCACACAGAGAAAAATTAAGAATGTAAAAATTCTGCCCCCTTTTTAGTAACCAACTCAAATGCTGCTTCCATAAAGTAGTCTCTCTTCATAGCTAGAAATTATCTCTTATCCAAATCTGCAAAGTGCCCTTTCTTTTCTTGTCTTGTAGCACTTTCTACATCCATTTTCTATTTTACATCACTGCACTCCCTGAGCTCTGGCACTACCTCTTCTTTATTCTGCATCCATCATAGAATATCTCCCACATAACAGATTCTCAAAACTTGTTAAGTGCAAATGAAGTATTTAAAAGTTTTTCTACCACCAGTCTTTCAAGACTGTCACACAGACTACATTTGTAAAATCTTTTTTGCTTATAGATTAGCAGCAAGGAAATTTGTAGGAGCAGCAAATTATCAGGAGAAGATTCATAGTACTTTGACACCATGTGGGACTTACCTCTTTGCTGGAAGTGAGGATGGGACAGTGTATGCTTGGAAACCAGAAACAGGTAAATATTTCATTGATCTTTAAAAATTTGGGGGCGGGGGGTTGAAGAAGTGTGAAAATTACCATTTTATGGAATAATTTTCAAGGAAATTCTGATTTCAGGTTCTCAATTATGTTTTTCAATATTGAAAAGCTGATGATGAAAGTCAGCAGTGGTCTAAATTTATATTAAATTCCATTCCTTGTTTTGATATCTTCATGGATTTAGAATTTCACATTATAATTGAAGGTTTATTCTTTCCTTGCCTATAATGAGATATTATGGATCTTAGAGTAATATTTAATGAGGACTGTAATGCAAAATACAAAATGTTAGCAGCTGAATTTGAAATACAACTAGGTATACAAATGGTGACACATCTACAGTATATTTTATTAGAAACATTCCATCAAATTTTTGATGTCTGAAACTTAATAACAATTTACCTGAATTACTGTAATTCAATTTTTTCCCAATAAAATAAACTATTATGTTAAGGAGTTCATGTGTGCTTTTACCTTTGCTTTTCAAAAGAAAAGTTGAAACTACATAAACATTTCTTAGCAATAAGTTGAGAGAATTTTATAAAATTCACTTTAAAATTTGTTTAATGAACAGTATTTAATTATACCGTGTTTATTCTCTTGATCTTTCCTTTAGGTATTTTTGACTAGTGAGTTCACTTAGGTTTGTATTGTGTGTTTTTTCTTACTGTGTTTTGATACTTTAGCATCAATTGAGAAACGTTAAGTCCCCTTCAATAAATGGATCTAGATTTTTTTCTTTCTGAGTTTTGCTTTTCATAGGTTCCTTAGACTTCTGCTGTAGGCCTCTTTTAGCCATTGCTAATCATATGCATCTTTAAAGCAAATGGTACTTCAAACAGCCTCTGGAAGAAAAAAAGAAAAATTAATTCCCCACCAAACCTTCCCTAGCCAGAGAGTTTCTTCATTTTAGAGTCCTGCCATTCCTCCCCTGGTTCTCTCTGGCGTTCTTTGTTAGTTGACATTTTCTTAGCTATGTCAGATCTCAGAGTCAGGTACCACTCTGCTTATAAGCTCTTTGTCTTTGTTTTGTGCCATGAAAACGTTACTGAAGAGGTTGGATTAAGAAGTAGCAAGAGAAGAGCCAACAAAATGAAAAATATAGTTATTTAATACAGTGTACTCAAGTATTTATAATTATTTGTGGTTTTCATGTAAATAACATGAGCGTCATCATTACTTACTATATTTTTGATAAGTTGCAGCATAATTTTCTAATAAGAAATAACTGATTACAAATTTTTGAATGTCTTTTCTTATTTAGGAGAACAAGTAGCCATGTATTCTGACCTGCCATATAAGTCACCCATTCGAGACATTGCTTATCATCCACTTGAAAATATGGTTGCATTTTGTGCATTTGGGCAGAATGAGCCAATTCTTCTGTATATTTATGACTTTCAGGGTAAGTCCACTGCTTGAAAAGTAAAGAATATGTAGAGAAACCTTTACACTTAGACTGAACCAGGAATCATGAGCTCTGTGAAAACTATCATCCTTTGTATTAACAACGCTCTCTTGAATATACTATTAGAGCTAAAGAGCTTAAATAGATTGTTATTATAAGATTTTATTTTTCCATAAGCTCTATTTTTCTGGAGTTTAAATATCAGCAAAGTACACATAATAGTTGTGCCCTTATGTTGGAATCACAGAAAGGGGGGTCATCACTCTCTTTGTAAATCAATTTAAGTGAATAAAATACGCCTAAAAATTATTTGGGAATGTTAACTAAATTTAAAAAGTAAATAACTTCTATGAAATATGTATCTTTAATGTTTTCAGTTGCATAATGAGTTAATTTCTTATTCTGTTTCTGTTTTTACTAAAACATATAGTTTTAATAAATTGTAGTTTTGAGAGTTTCTCAACATGAAAAGAACACAAAGAAACTAAATGTCAGTGAAGACAAGATCCAGAATTAGAAATCTGATGTCTTTTTCTACTCTAAAATTATTCTATCATTCTGAGAAATAAGGAAATAAATACTAGACACATTCTTCAGAAGTAGTATAGTATTCTTAGAATTATATGGATTTGTGCTGTTTTTTCACGTAGTTCTTTATTTCTGTCCTGAAATTAGGATTTTATTCTTCTGCATTGTGCTGATAGTTCTGTCACTCTCAAAATTGCAATTCATTTTTTTTCAAGTATTAAAACCTTAGTATCTTTAATTTGTTTAGGATGTCATGTATCATTCACTGTTTTTGCTAAGCTAGGGTAGTTTACACACAATGTCATAAGTGCATACGTATGCAAGTGTGTGTTTAGGTAACATTAATATGGAACTATTTGGACAAAGTGTTTTAAATTGACATGTGAGTGGTCAATTTTATTGCGTTAATACAGATTAAATTTGTTAATGGGTGTAAGTTCTAAGTTATTAGACAGTTGAGTTAAATTCTAAACCTGAAGTTATTGATCATAGTATGTATTTTAATATGTCTTTCCAGGTGAATTATATTAGAAAATAATGTGTAAAATTGAGATTTACCTTTTTAAAAGAAAAGAAAAGAAATAATGTATATGTCTAATACATATTCAAATTTATGGAACACTATTACTAATGGTAGAAATTTTGAACAGTACAATACAATTTACTATTACAAGCAAATGTTAGCAAAAATAAATACTGCCTGATTATAGGAGAAGACAAATGGGATTCTCAAAGCACCCAATGTCCAAATCTGGTATCTAGTTAAAACATATATCCTGAAACAGGTCTTTCTTTGTACCCCGTCTAAATCTTCACATAAAGGAGAAGAATTATATGTAAAGACTTTATAATTGGAACTGTTATACAGGAAATAGGCAGCACAGTTATTTCCTCAGACTCAAGAGGTTTCACAACAGTCTTCATTCAATTTCTAATTTGCTTTTTAGGCTTTTGAAATTTTCACTACAAATGCAAGTTAAAGTTCCACTCTTATCTTTTTTTTTGTCTTCAGTTATTTTTTGTCATAGATAGAGGGATTTCATCATTAGATTAGCCCAGTCGGGTTTGCCCATATGGTTTTTAGACAATAGATTTCAGACTAAAAAGTTCATTCTATAAGTGTAAGTAGAAAGAACAGTGTTTCGGGAGTCCAAAATATGGGTTTAGGCTCAGCACTGTTTCTTTGGTGACTTTGCACATGCCTCTTGCCTTCCTCCAGCTCCGTTTTCTTATCTAGTAAATGGTACTACTACTACTGATATCTGTGCTACCTAAGAGTTATTTGTGAAGATTCTATCAGATGGGTACTGTGAAACTACTTTGTAAATTGATAAGCGCTAGATTGTAAATTGATAAGCACTAGATTAAAACAAAGGAAGGTAAAATGGGTTGTTGTCATGCTCATCCAACTAGTATAGACTTGACTTTATGCTGATAAGCATCTCTCTATATCTGGAATAAAATTGAAAAGGTTTTTTTTTCTTCCTCTCATTTTTTTCAGTAGCCTTTTGCTTTTTCTATTAGAGTGTGTACCTTTTTAGATCAGTTATATTAGAAAATAAATGCATAAACTTAAGAACATTATGTTATATCCATGCTATCTTAACATGGAAAAGGAAGCATTTCTAAGAGTTTTAGAAATATTCAAATAATACACATGAAATTAAAAATTACCTTGTGCAGAATACAGTTTTGATACACTAGCACACCTTTGCAAACAAATGAAAACTTAAAATGTTTCAACACATTTCATACTCTTTACTACTTATTTTTAAAAAGAGGAAGTTTAGGAAGGAGTTACGTAATCTCAAGCAATCCAAGATTTAGCACAGTTCTTGTGAATGGTATATATCCATAAGAAAATGAAAAGTTGTTTCAGACCTAAATATTTTACTCATTAAATACAGGCCAGCATAAAGTCAAATAGTCTTTAAATTTTTAATTGAAAATTATTTTTATTACTGACCTAGTATAGCTTTGCCTTATATTTTGTTATAATATTTTTAATACAGGAATATTTTGCCCAACTTTCTTGTCTGAAAATAAATTTTACATTTAGCTTTACATAAATATTTTAATGGTATAAAATTTGTTACGTGATTTTTAAATAGTATTTATTAAAGGTGCTGATATGTTTAAGTAATTTTCAAGGAAAATGGAGCAAGATTTTTTTTTTTTTTCAAGTTAAATAAGCTGAGAATGGGACCACAATGGTAGCTAAATGCATCATCCATCTTTCGGTTCTAGCAGAATCTGTGAAGAGTCAGCAAGCATCTTTCCTTGTTAAGCATATGTTCAGGTTGTGGTCTTTTGGGTCTTTTGCTTTTTTTTGGTAAGATATATGATTTTTACTTTCAGAAGGCAGTTTTATTTGCCTGGTATTGAAAGGGTTAATCATCTAGTAATACAAAATTTAGTCACACAGTACCACAAATAATGTACACTAAGGCTTCCCATAATAACAGAGCTGTCAGAGAAATGGCTTCTACCGAATTAAATTTTTGAAGTTAGACTTTAGCAATAATGTTCTGTTATTAATCAATATTTATCTACCTCAGTCTCTAGGATCCTGCTCTACATTTAATCATAATCATAGCTAATACTTACAAAGCACTTTCTGTATTCCTGGTACTTTACACACATTTAATTTATGAGACAGGTTCTGTAATTACCCCATTTTACAGGAGCCAGTACTTAGATCCGTAGAGTCTGGACTTGGAGTCCATGATCTTCTTTGCTACACTAAACTGCCTTTTTAGCAGATTTACTGAAATAGTAGCTTTCAATTTTTTAATAAGCAAACTTTTTTGTTTCTGTAGTACCACTTACTGTGTGCCTCTCTGTGGAGTATGTGATTTCTTTGTACTGTCTGAAGTTTGTAGGAAGCAGAGCTGGAGGCTTACTCATCTTTTCATTACTAGTACAGTACCTAGCCTGAACACTGATAAACATGCATGTAGTATTGTAAGTAGGATCAAGTCTTAATTTGGGAAGGTCTCAGCACTTTTATAATTTCAGGTAATGAGCCTAGATTTTCACTAGATGGCAATATCTCCTCTGAAAGAATCAGTATGAACTCTGGAGTGCTTTTCACAGTGGCTCAGGGAAGACGGATCTTTATTGAGCACCTATAATGTGTCCGGCTGAACAGGGCTATGAAAACTAGCAATCAACACTCAGCTTATCATGTTCTTTTCCAGTGCTTTGTGTTTCCTAAGTAGATGATTAAACCTCTGGGAGAACTGTAGGTAAACTGAGAAGCAACTTTTACCATGGACACTAAAATTATTTTATTTGTAGATTTCATGTTCATTTATGACCACCTACATTGTCATTGTTGATAGCTCTATTTTTCACACTATGACCTGCTTTGCCAGAGTTCAGGGCAAGGTATACTGTTGGGTTCCTGTAAAAATTTTGTTATATAACTTACTCTTTGACCAGAAGTCCCTGGTGTTTATAATGCCTTGTGTCTAACACAGTACCTGAAATAAGAATTACAAATCCTGTAAAATAGCATTTTCCTTTCAATTTTATAAAAATACAGACTGAGAGGCATGATCAGTTGTTAGATTTGGTGCTAATAATAATACTGGTAGTAGTAACTAATATCTATCAAGCATTTATTATATGTCCCCTACTCTTATGAGCATTTTACATGTATTATCTCACACAGTCCCCAAACCCCACAAGGTAGCTACTGTTATTATCCTCATTTTGTAGATGATGAAACTGAGGCACAGGGAGAATGAAGTAATTTCCCAGTGCCAACTAATAAAAACAGAGAGTCAAAGACTAAGGTAACAAATACCCATGTGTGTACACCTTCAGCTTACGAAAAAGAATGCAAGCAGCATAGTTGAAGCTTCTGTTTGTTCTTCCCTACCATCTTCTCCATCTTCTGGAAGTAATTACTGTCCTGAATTTGACCTTCAGTAGTCTCATTTATTATGTGCATTGTTATTACTTTACTATTATTATTATTTATCATGTGCATTTATTTATTACACATGTCAGTGTCTCTAAACAATTTGTAGTATTGTGTGGCATGTTTCAAAACTATATAAGTGTAGTCAGCCATATGAAAAAAAAAAAAAGAATGTAGCCAAATATTCCTGTGGTGAAATGTGTTGTTTGTTTTCAATTTTAATATTTAGGAGAACCCCGTAAGATTAAAAGGAACTTTGCTTGTCTAGTGTTATTATTAATAGTTCACTGCTTTACAAATTTGCAGGGTAATACTAATGCATTTAGCCATGATATTCTCTCTGTAGTCTAAAATACAAATTTTCTTTTTTATGTAGAATTAAATTTTAATGTAACTAGTTCTACAATATTTTTGCGATAAGATAATGTCTAGTTGAAATAAATTTGATATCCATAGTTTTATGTATAATTTAATGATAGTCTTGAAGCACTAATGATGACCAGGAAGCAAACTCAGACATTATAATCCTCATACTTGTATAAGATTATGCAGTAACAAATATAACTGGTTACAGGTCAGAGTTTTAAACATCTATTATTACCCTAGTAGAAATCAAGAAATAAAATGCCATATTTTAAGACCTGCTGAAACTTCCTTGTCTAGCATTGGTCATATCCTGAAGCATCTATTTTAGTATTCTTCACTAATGGGGTAGTTTGATTGTTTGATTTGAAAGCTTATGTCATTGAAAGATTCAAGACATATGGAAAACTTAGGCAGCTTAATGGCTTTTGAGCATAAACCAGAGCCTGAATTCTTCATCCAGGCTTTTTTTTTTTTTTTTTTTTTAATGCTTACATTGGTGCTTTTTAAAATGCACCAAGAAAGAGACTAGTGTGATGCAAAATAGACAAAAGTGTTTGGAAAGGCTGGAGTAGGAATTAGAGCATTGAGGTTCTAGATGGAATGCCATCACTTTCTGTTTGATCCTGATAAAATAACTTAGCATTTTTGCACCTGTTTTTTCACCTGTATAATTTAAATAATACCTGTTCTATTTTATCTCAATGTTTTTATCAAAAGATAAAAATGAAACTATAAAGCAAGACATGAAATTTATCTGTATTAGAGTTCATGAAACAGGCTGCAGTAGTGAAATCCTAGCTATTTTCTGTGGCAATACACACATCACCCACTTTCAGTTGAATAGCATGATGTGCAATAATTGGTTGATAATGGAGTAGGAAGCCAACAAAAGGACAATAACATGTACTTTGGGGTATTGGGAAATAATTTACTATATCTTGGTGTTCAACTAATGGATTTGCCAAGTGATGGCAGTTGCTCTCCTATTTGGTTGACTATGAGACATCAATCTGTTACACTTTTATGTGTAGCTTTTAAAACAGTAGTTATTAGCGGCATTATTTTTGCTTGGCATATAAAACATGTCAAGGAAATACGAGATTACTATACGAAACTCTGAAATGCAACCAGGCTACTAAACTTGAAGTGTTAGTCAATAGAACGAACTTGTTGGATTCATTCACATAGTATTTTAAGATTAGCTGAAGTAGGCACAAGTCAAACCCAGTAAAATACAATAAAAAACATTATAAGTCCTTGAATATTCTTGTCTTAGTCCATTCGGACTCCTATGACAAAATACCAGAGACTGGATGGGTTATAAATGACAGAGTTTTATTTCTCATGGGACTGAAAGCTGGGAAGCCCAAGGCAAGGCATCACCAGACTCAGTGTCCAGTGAGAGTCTGCTTTCTGGCCCCTAGACGACATCGTCTAGCTATAACTTTACATGGTGGAAAGGACAAGAGAGTTCACTGGGGCCTCTTTTATAAGGTCACTAATCCAAGTCATGAGGACTCTGCTCTGGTGATCTAATCACTCCCAAAGGACCCACCTCCTAAGCCATCACCTTAGGGGTTAGGATTTCAACAGAGGAATTTTATAGGGACACAAGCATTCAGACTACAGAAATTATCTACACATAGCAAATGTTAGCAGAAGAGAAGGTAACTGCCAAATGCTAGGAAACTAGAGAAGTAGACCTACCAATTTTGTATTAATCATATTATAATTAGAAATAAAATCATTTGTAAGTTAAGGAATTAAGTTTCCAGTAAAATAACTATACACCGTCACAGGACTATATATAGTAACAGGTCTTGAGCAAAGAAATGTTGAACTAAAAGGAAATCTTAATGTTAATATAGTGTTAAAAGGAAGAATATGTTGTGTTGTACCTCATATTCTGTACATAACTTCAGTACACAGAATCTCTGATGGCTGTTCTATTGATTCTATGTTATGAATCTTTGCTTTATCAGTTTGTTTTCATGTCATGTTTTGAAAAACTTTCCACTTAAAATTATATAATTAAGGAAATTATTTTTTAAATGGTTACTTTATTTTTTTCTCATTTGTATATACAAACAGGCATTTAAATTTTTCAAAATCATTTATTTTAAATGACCAGATGAGAGAATGTACCATGTTTCCCTGAAAATAAGACTTAGCCGGACAATCAGCTCTAATACGTCTTTTGGAGCAAAAATTTGTATAAGACCGATATTATATTACATTATATTATATTATGTTATGTTATGTTATGTTATGTTATGTTATGTTATGTTATGTTATGTTATGTTATATTATATTAATTATATTATATTAAGACCGGGTCTTATATTAATTTTTGCTCCAAAAGACGCATTAGAGCTGATTGTCCGGCTAGGTCTTATTTTCGGGGAAATGGTATGTTGAAGCATCCTGAAAACCATAAATAAAGTGCAATGGAGATGTTGTTCTCTTCCTCTTTCTTCCCCTCCTCCTCCTCCTCCTCATCATCAAAAAATTCACCCTTTGAGTTATCTATTCCACTCTGGGGAATTAAATCCAAAGACAGAATTATTTAAGAAACAAGTTAAATTATGAAAGTACTTATTCACACATGATCTACAATGAGGGAAACCAGAAAACGCTGTAAACATTTAGTAAAAGAATGCATAAATAAATTACGGTGCTTCATTAGATGCAACATTATAATGCTTTTAAAAATAATAATTACATAGTTGTAGAAACATGAAAAATGTTTGCATTTAAATTGAAAAAACATTAAATTGCATTTACACCATGACATCTTACATAAAATGTACATATGTATGAAGATTAGGAGGGGTATAGAAATAATGAAAGCAGTTGTTTTAGGGAGATGGATTCGTTAATAATTATTTTTATTGTTTTAGCATTTCCTTTTGATTTTTTAATATTTTTTCTATACACATCTATTTAAATTTATGCTCCTATCCAATTTGTTATGTTTACCAGACCAAGATATTGAATGGCCTTCAAGCCTCAATTATAATACTGCCTGAATAAAATTATCTGAAATTATTATATTTCCTTCTTTATGGTTTCATAGGATTTAATAATGTCACATTTTAGCAGTCATGTTGTCTTATTACCGAGTATTTGAAATGTATTATGTAGTTTCTTATCATTTTTTAATGCTATAGTTTAATGGCTTAATTATTTCATTATACTTTTGCTATGATGGTTTGAACTAATTATGGATTCATTTTTCTAGTTGCTCAGCAAGAGGCTGAAATGTTCAAACGCTGCAATGGAACATTTCCATTCCCTGGAATACACCAAACTGAAGACGCGTTATGCACCTGTCCTAAACTGCCTCAACAAGGCTCTTTTCAGATTGATGACTATATCCCCACGAAAGATTCTTCAGTGAAAATGCAGCTAGTGAAACAAAGGCTCAGTTCTGTTACAGTACGTTAAACTATTTCATGTAGCTGAGAAGTTCGAATTTTTAAAACCATTTCTATCCTATTTAACATTGTCATGCCAATAAATATTAATTGAATGAAGTAAGTTAGTTTACTTAAAATTAGGCTTTTTAATACTTTTATAGTTCCTTTGTAGTACTTGTTCTAAAATCACTAACTTAAATAAACAGACTGAATTTCAGAATTTAAGATAATCTGTGGTGCTTTCCTGACTTGATGTCTATAAAAACCAGCCTGGGACCTGTTTCTTCATTTAAAAATTTCAGTGTGTGTATGCGTGCATGTATACATCACACACACACACACCAAGCACCAACCTGGGAAAATATTTACATAAAATATTTTAAAGGGACAGGCTCCTTAGTATGCAAAAAGTAAACAAAGAAAAACAGACTTCAACAAACAACTGTTTAAAAGAAACATACTTCCAAACAGAGTAGATACAAATGTGTCATAAGCATATTTAAAAGTTCTGTCTCACTACTAAGGAAAAAGTACCACAGAAACCAGGTGTTACCCATAAAACTGGAAAATAGATGATGAAAATGACTGGATGCTTGGTTAAAAGTAGTGTAGTATTCTGTCCGTGATGAATGACTCAAATCTTTCTAAAGGTAAGTGATAAAATGTACTGCGAAGCTTAAACATCCTTAAAAATATATATGCCCTGTGACCATAATAGTTCTTCTAGTTAGTTAGTCTTGAGTGTCTTGAAGACAGGAACTGTGCAGGCGTGTACCTTGCTGTGTTCTCAGCTTTTGCCACAGTGCCTGGCACTTAATAAATATTACCTCTTTCCCTCCTTTGATAGGAATCTTAACCAGGTGGTGGTGTTTTTTTTGTGTTTTTTGAGACTAGTTTTAAACCAAACATACGAGGAACTACATTGAGACATCTTTGGTTCTGATTATACTTTCTTTATTTCTCCTTTTCTTTCTTTGAAAGATAGAGAGTGCGGTTGGTAGATGAGGGTAAACAGGATCAAATATATAGTGAAGGAAGAAGAACTGACTGTGAGGTGGTGAACATACAATGTAATTTATAGATGATGTATTACAGAATTGTACACCTGAAACCTATGTAATTTTACTAACCATTGTCACCCCAGTAAACTTGAATTTAAAAAAGAAAGTTAGAGATTTTAAGGTATACCACAGCACAGATCACACTCAGGCTCTGGGTTTAGGTTTAGTTAGGAATATGGATGAATTTTTTTTATATTTCTCAGTATAAATTTTAGAACATACAGCTATAAATTAATTTATTTTAGTGTTGTAATTCTTTATATTTTAACATTTTGAAATAATTGAATAATGCATGGTATTACATCTTGAAAGGACGTATGAATAGATATTGAGTTTTAAAAATTAGAAAAATAAGAAAAAAATAGAAAAATATTTCTTCACAAGGAAAAACGTGTCCAAAATGTTGCATGGCAGAATGACTTCATATACAGACTTAAGAGCAATTACAGATAGATATATAAAAACAAGTTTCCTACATTCTGTCAGTCTTTACAGTGTGTAGCTTAACACCCTGGAATCACTTTGGTCTTACATCTTTCATATCATGTTATATAACTGTCATCCTCAGAAAAGTGAAAGGGTATTAAGAACAAAAGAAAGTAGATGTAAAGGAGGAAAAATAAAATCAGAAAAACTTTTTAAGATACAAAATCAAAGACAAGGGAGAAGTAAATTGATTATTGTAAGAGAAAAACTTATTTCCTTTAGAATCATTATTTTATTTAACATTAACTTTTTTTTAAATTATTTAGAGAATATGTTTGTTTTGCAATTGAGGTAGATTGAAGCCGCCTTTGGAAATGAAAGCTTTGTCTATTTGCTGTGGTTTTTGAAAAACCTTTTTTTCTTGTTTTGAGATAATTCACTGAACTTTATTTTCAGATGCTATCACGATGTGTTTTTGTTCAGATGTATATAGTATATATGGGAATAAAAACAATGTCATCTTTATTGTCATGGCAGCTCCATTCTTTTTATATTTTGCGAGCATTTAGGTTGACTGGATTCCCATCTTTTGTCACAATGCCTTTTGTCTTGTTTCCTATAATAGCCCCAAATTCCTTTTTTTGTTGGGTTGTTACTGAGTCTATTAAGAACTGTATCAATGGTCTTCTATATAGAAGTCTAATAGAAAAGACTGTTACTTCTGTATTACAGAAGATTATATTACTAGAGATACCTTTTTCTTTGTAACCACAATAGAAATGTTTTTCTAATAAATATAGTGCAGTTTAGGGTGTGAATTACATAACAAATTCAGTTCAGCAGGTATTTAATAGGTGTTTATTCATTAATGAGTAAAGGATACAAAAAAATAGATTCCCTTTTTTTAGTAGCTTTACCATTTAGTCATAAGTAATTTGTTTTACAGTTAAAAGACTTGACTGTATGTTGATGTTACAGCAATACCTAAAAGGCATACTGCAACCCATATAAGCCCTCACAGGTGGACATATCTTTACAACATAACTCAACTCATTCTAAGTTTTCAGATGCAGAAATTTGATCTTATCAGTGCATCCAAAGTTGCTCAGAATTTGGGATACCTATTAAACGTAATCAATCCTACAAAAAGTTATAAACTTAAAAAAAGTCTTACTATGAAAGGCATACCTCTCCCGCGGCCTAGGCACTCAGGACCACCGACCGTTTCTAAAATTAACCTGAAGCCCAGGTTATTCACACTGTTGGTAGTTAAGCAGAGTCAAAGGAATAGGGATTAGATGGGTTTAAAAATGCTGTATTCCAGTTTTGAAAAAGGTTAATTTTCTTTACTCCACAGGAGATTGCACCTTATAATGATAATTGGTGATAACATTTATTTAGTGATGAGTAATAACTGATGTAATGAATTCTGTGCTAAGTGCTCTTCATGTTCATTGTATTTTATCCATAAACCTATCATAATGTGGGTGCTGGTATTACCCGTTTTACAGAAGACAGAGTTGATTTACAGAGATAAAGCAATATTGCCAAGGTCACACAGATGGTGCACACGGGAGCTGAGAGATTCAGGCCAGGAAATCAGAATTCCATGTCCACAGTCAGTTTTACTGTCTCGTTTTAGTGATTGGATTACTAACGTTCTTCAGACATAGTATCTGGCCCTTAGAAATTTCTGGATAAAAAATTGATGTTCCTCTTTTTCAGTTCTCTTTTTTTCTAAACTCCACATTAGGCTGATGATATATGATGGTTCACCTTAACTGGGCTTTTTTGTGTCTCCTTAGCAGCAGATTTTCAAGTCATCAATTATATGTTAACCTTTGCAAGTTGTTTTTTTCAAAATTGATCTTTTCTTGGCATTGTCCCATGAATTCTAGGCAGTTCCTTTCTATAGCTCCTTCAATACTGGTCATATATATTACCATTCAGTAGTGTTATTAGATTTCCTATGAAATATATTATTAATATGGGAATTATATTCATGGGTATATTATTTATGGAGATAATTACATGCTTCAATTAATTCAGGTATGTCTTTTAGACATGTTAGTGCTCTGGTATAGAATTTTAGTATTTATGCTAAATTTATTGAGGAAACAAGTTTTTCCTGAGACAGTTACATGTAGGCCCTACAGAGTCTTATTTGTCAGTGCTTTTTGTTTGTTATTTTGTTTTTTAGCATTCTAACCTGAGATGATTTTTTAAAATTTAATTTAGTTTTATTATTAGTTTTAGGTGTACAAAACAACAGACTGATTAGACATTTATACCCCTCACAAAGTGATAACCCCACCGAGTCTACTACCTCTCTGATATTGTATATAGCTGTTACTATACCATTGACTATATTCTCTATGCTGTACTTTACATCCCATGACGGATATATATATACATATACATATTTGTGTGTGTGTGTGTGTATGTAATATATATATATATATATATATATATATATATATGTTAATATATATATATATATATATATATATATATATATATATGTTTATACCGTGTTTCCCCGAAAATAAGACCAGGTCTTATGTTAATTTTTTGCTCCAAAAGACGCATTAGGGCTTATTTTCAGGGAATGTCATCCTGAAAAATCATGCTAGGGCTTAGTTTCCAGTTAGGTCTTATTTTCAGGGAAACACGGTAGTTGTCATTCAATATTATTTTATATTAGTTTCAGGTGTACAGCGCAGTGGTTAGGCTTTTATATAATCTATGAAGTGATCCTCCTGATAAGTCCAGTGTCCATCTGACACCCTACATAGGCTTTACAACATCATTGATTCTATTCCCCATACTGTACTTTACATCCCCATGACTATTCTGTGACTACCAATTTGCACTTTCTAATCCCTTCGCCTTCTTACCCACCCAGTGCCTTTTGTTTTGACAAGTTAGATTTACCAACAACGTGTCATTGGATCTCTTTAAACTTTTTCAACTTATTGGAAGCAATATAGAGTGATAACTACAGGGTCATAGATTAAGAAACTCTCCCAAATGTTGATTTTGGTTATTAAAATATTAATACCTGACTGTGTTGAAAAGAGTTGATATCTTATTAAAATTAAATTATTATTAATATTTCTTTACTTATTGTATTTCTTTTAGGAGGTGATGCGAGCCGGTGCTGCAAAGGTAAGTAGATTTTATTACCAGGAAGATAACTTTAAAACTATAGTTTCATTGTGATGCACCAAAGAATTAAAACACACCATTCATAGTTTTTAATAGAACTTTTACCAAAGTTAATTTGAGATGTATTTTCCTTATTTGAGCTTGAATTTATCAAGGAATTATAATACTGGGACCTGAGAATTTAGCAAGTAGCTTCATATTTTTGTAGGTTTAAGAATACTAAGCGATTGGGATATAGTTTCAGTAAAGGGCCAGCAAGGCCATTTCATTCTCTGAGAAGAATATTCCAAGATACTTAATTGGTAAGAGACACTAACACGGTTTCAGTGGGTGTGCTGAGTAAATTGTGTAACCCTTGAATGCTTGCAAGCTGCACACGTAACAAGGCTGCATTGTGCTGATAACGCTTTTGATTATTATGCCAATGTTTCACGCTTCTTTTCCCATTTAACTATGTGACAGTCCTGAGAGACACGTTACATATTATTGTTATTCAGAATTAGAAAGAAGAAAGCTGAGCTTATTGAGGTTAAGTAATTTGCCCAAGATCCCAAAGTTAGTCTAAGCATAGTAGTATATTAAAAAACTCTTCAATATTAAACAGTTTCAACTAAATTATATCTGACATGCTTTCAACAGCAGCTTTCTTCCTTTTACAAGCAAGTTCATTTATCAAATATAATTATATGTGTCACAAAGTAAAAGGGTGAGACATCCCGATGGGAAAGAGTTAGAATGGTGTTGGTATGTTCAAAGACTGCTTTAGATAATGGCAATGTAGTGGGAATCTTTTTTTATTCAGTAAACACCTACTCCTGCTATGTTGCAGGCACTTGGAATACAGAAGAAAGTAGGCTGCTGTCTCTTTCTACATGGGGCATCTTAGGGAGGAAACGTCAGAAAACACCAGATTTACCCCATCACTGAGTTGTTCCGTATCAGTCAAAACCCATCACTTTTTTACCTAATTATCACAAAGCAACAGGATATGAAATATAGACAAGGGGAAGGAAGATGGAAGAAAGACATGCTGTATTGTGACTTGGACTGCAGATGTTCAGGAAACTTGGTCCTGATAGCAATGATGGCTGTAATGATTATAGCTCCAAGATTGCTAATCTTCCTAAGTATGCGTAGTATATGAAACTAGAGTCAAAAATGGTTTATTCTCTGACTAACAATTCAGAGTTGTTTCTTCATTTTAACAAATATACTGTATACCCTTCTTTGGTAATGTGATCTGAATATCCAGAGTAAAGTGTTCTGCACACATTTAGCAAAGCTCTAATGGAGAACGTCCCTTGCAAATCTGGAAACTCCCTGAGAGCTGAGGATCATGTTCTTCATCTTTGCATCCCTATTACTTGTCAAAAGAATAGATGCTATTTGAAAATGTGATGTATTTGGAAGTTAATCAAGGTCTGGAAAGATTAATTTTACTAGTGTCTTTAGTTGCTTCCACTTTTCGGCTATTATGAATAATGCTGCAATGAATATGTTTTCATTTCTTTGGAATTCTTGGGTCATATGCTAAGTCTGTTTAACATTTTGAGAAGCTAGCAAACTGTTTTCCAAAGTGGCTGCCCCATTTTATAATTCCACCAGCAGTGAAGAAGGGTTCCAGTTTCTCCTCATCCTCTGCAACACTTGTACTTCCTGTCTTCTTTATTATAGCTGTCATAGTGGGTGGGAACTGGTGTCTTGTGATTTTGATTTGCATTTCCCTAATGACTAATGATGTTGAGCATTTTTAATGTGCCATTTGTATATTTTGTTTGGAGAAATGTCTGTTCAAATCCTTTGCCCATTCTTTAAAAAAAATTGTCTTTTTATTGTTCAATTTTAAGAATTTTTAATAGATTCTGGACACAAGTCTCTTGTTAGATAGGTGATTTGTAAATGTTTTATCCGTTTTATGTGTTGTGTTCTCACTTTCTTGATGGTATTCATTAAAACAAAAAGGTTTTAATTTTTATGAAGTTCAATTTATTTTTTCTTTTGTTCCTTATGCTTTTGGTGTCGGATATAAGAAACAATTGCTAGCCCTAGGTCCCAAAGATTTACTTCACTGTGGTTTCCTAAGATTTTTATGATGTTTACTCTTACATTTAAATCTGTGATTGATTATTTTGAGTTAATTTTTTATGCGATGTATTGTAGAGTTTTAATTACATTCCATTGCATGTGGCTATCTAGTTGTCCGAGTACCATTTATTGAAAAGACTATTGACTGGTCTTGGCACCATTAGCAAAAGTCTTTCATCTTAAGAGCAGAGTATATTTATGTAGTTTCTCATCTGTCACATCCATAATAAATTTTCACCAGATACCTAAGTTTTTTCTTTCCTAAGTCCCAGCCAGATTTTTATATTATTGAAGATGCATTTCTTTTTTCATTAACATTCTTTAAACAAATATTTATTGAATGCCTACCAAGTATTTGTGTGTGTGTGTGTGTGTGTGTGTGTGTGTACACGCGTGCACCTGGGACATAACAATGAATAAGAAAATTTTATTGTAGGGAGACAAACAATAAAAAAGGAAATAAATCAGATAATTTCAGACAGCAAGTGTTATGAAGAAAATAACGTAGGCCCCTGGGACAAAGAATGACTGGGAAGAGACTACCCTCAAAGGCTCATCATTGAAGGCCTCTCTGAGAGAAACACTTGAGAAGCTAGTCCTGGCCTGCAAAAGTCCTCATCTAGAAATCAAACTGGCGTGCTCAAGGAGCAGGAAAAGAGACCACTGTGCTGGATTAGGATAGTGAGCAAGCAAGAGGAGGCAGTGTTTCGTGGACAGGGTTGGAGAGGTGATCAGGAGATCATGCATGCTTTTTAAAGGGCCTTGTAAGCATGGTATAGCAGAGGAGGAAGAAATTCCCCTGTACCCTTTTAGGATCTGTGGCCCATCTAAGAATTAAATTGACATAAACAATTAACAGTGTAAAAAATATAATTATGTACATACGGGAGCCACACAAAGACAAAAGATTCCAAAGGTTGCCAGGTAGTACCATCCCCAGCAAGGAAACGGATAAGGGTGTGGGGGACCCTTCACAGGTGGGAAGCTAGTGCTTGGAAAGGTGAGAAGAGGAAATGTTTGGTAAACAAAGGTTGCCCTGCTGTGCATGTAAGTCTCTCAGGTGAAAAAGTTACCTCTGGTAATAGCTCTTCCCTCCTATGGACTCCCCCCTCCCATGTAAATTTTCCTTACAAAGGGGTAATTTTTCTGTTTCCAGAACTGCAGTTTCTCAAAATAATCCTTATACTAAAGAGGCATATTTTGGGTAGCATATCCTGCTACCCTTCAGGATGGAGTTAGGATATTGTTTTAATTAGTGATACAAGATAAACTGAGGCATTTTAAAGATTTTACGAGTACTTGAGCGTCAGTCTAATGGCCTCCTTGTTTAATTAAATTAGCAATGCTAATAATAAAGATGCAGGCATTGGACAGACTTGGGATTTGTTTGTAAATTGATTCAACATGACTTGGTGACGGATTGAATGTGATGTAAGTGAAAAAGGAATTAGGAATAACTTCTGTGTTGTTACTTTCAGCAATTGCCAGATGCTGGTAGTGCTTTTTAATGAGATGAGGGATACTGGAGTGGAAGGAGCAATTTTTAGGAGTGGAATTTTGAGTATGAATGTAGCTATGAAGTGGGCAATTGGATATATGAGTCTTGAGCTCAGGGGAGAAGTCAGGTCAAAGTCGTGTTTTAATCTGTCAAATTCGATCAGATCACCCGGGAGGAAGAGTATAGCTAAATACCAGGAGAAGGTATATTAGGGAAACCTGGAGAAGAGTATTTAAGAAAGAAGAGTGATAAACTGTCGCATACTTCCTAGAGAATGAGTCAAATGAGGACAGAAAATTGACCATTATGTTTGGCAAGATGATGTCCTTTGGTTACCTTGATGAGTGCTATTTCAGTAAGTGGCAGACACAAAAGCACAGCTGAAGTGGGTTGAAGACAGAATGGGAACCAATAAAGCAGACTGTACAGGCCATTCTTTTTAAGAAATTTTGACCGAGGAGCAGAGAAACAGGAGCTGGAGGGAATATTAGATGGACAATACTGAAGCATATTTATTTGCTGGTGGGAATAATTCAGTGGTGCTGGAGAAGTTGATAATGTACCATGGAGGTAGTATTAGAAGATAAGGGTCATACTGGAGAAACAAAGGAGGGAGAGGTAAATTCTGTTGGGAGAGTCTAAAAGGCGTTTCATACATGATGTAATACTTGGGCTGAAGCTCAAAGAAAGAGGTGACATCCACCAAGAAGGTGGACCAGGAGAGAAGCCCATTCCAGGAAATGAGAAAACGAGCAGCATGAGCTAAGTCACAGAGACCTGGCCCGTCTGGGGAGCTATATGCAGTTTGTTGTAGCCAGAGCATAGGAAATGGAGCAATAAGGTTGTAGAGCTAGGTAGGTGTTAAACTAGAGAAAGCTCTGTCTGCCATACTAACAAATATGGACTTTGTCTAGTGGGTCAATTGATGATAGGTTTTAAGCAGAAGTGTTACTCAATAAAATCAGCAGTTTAGAAAAATCATCCTGGTAGAAGTATAGAAGAATTAGAGAAGCACCCAAGAGATGGGGAAACAAAACAGGTCATTTGCAGGTGGTAGGAAGGCCTGAACCGAAGCACTGATTGTGGTCAGAAGCCAGAGCATCTACTAGACTCGGTGACTGACCCTCTGTGGAGTGTGAGGACTCAGCCTCGGATGATTCCTGTCTTTCTGGTGGAGACAACTAGGTGGATAGTGATAGCTTTCCCTGAGGAAGTAAATAGTGGGGAACAATATCTGTTTAGTTCTGAACTTACTGAAAGGAAGAGTTGTAGATTTAAGAAATCGGCATACAGGGGAGATGAAGCAGTGAAAACAGACGTTATTGCCATGTGGTGTGAAGGAAGATGAGGGACCAGTGGGTCAAGCAGACCACACTGATGAGCATTGACAGGGTAACCAACAGAAAATGGTTTTCCAGTGACAGAGAGAGGACAGTGACTGACAGTGTTAGATATCGCAGAGGCCTTGGTGAATCTGCTAAATTTGATCATTTGAAATCCAGGATGACTGGAACTTCAAATTCAGTGTTCTGATGGAGAAAAGCTTTGTTGTAACTGATTGAAATTGAACGGTTGAGGTGTATGGATAGCAGTCATGTGTTGTTTTTCAAGTTTAGCTTTCAGTGAAGCTTAAGGAAATTATGGAATCACAGCCAGAATTTTTGGTTGTTTGCTGTTTGTTTTTATATTGTCTTTCATAGGTTTGAAAATTTCATAGCTTTGAGGATTCAGAAGGTTGAAGACCAAATTTTCCCTGTGAAGTAAGCAAATATATTGAGAAAGGAGGTAAAGGTTTGGAGAAAGCCAGGAGGTGTTGAGGTGAATCGGCTTTTACTGGGGGCGTATTGTTATAATAGATAAATGATGTGAACCAGGACTAAATCTTAATTTTGAATTTCGTGCAGGGGAATCATATCAGTTATCTTTGAACCACCAATCGTTGGTGTGTGTGTGTGTGTGTGTGTGTGTGTGTGTGTGTGTGTCTGTGTATCTGTGTGTATCAAAGGCTCAAAAAATCTTGATTTATTGTTGTAAATAAAACTTTGTTACAACTGCTTCAAATTTGAATTCTGGTTTTAGTTCCTGTAGTAGTAATGAACTAATTTATGGGAGATTTTTGGCACCTTGCTGCACTGTAAAAATGTCTCTTTAACAGTATCTGTTTCTTCCTAACTTTCCCTCTTTTCATTGTCTAGGCTTATAAAGGAAATATATGGGGACCTAGAGATTGTATTTGAATTTCTCTTTATGACACCATAGGCTACTCATTTCTTAGGTTTTACTAATCTAGAAATCACAGGAACGTACTAAGCTGCTTTTAGAATTTATTATAGGAGAATGTTAAGATACCTGACTTCATATATCTTGAATCTCACTTTGGCTCAAGTTTTCTGTTTAATTTGTACTTTGATACTGGTATTTTAATTTTTATAACATGTATGATGTGCAACAAAACTTTTCCTGGGAATTTGGGAGATTTTTGCCACGAGAACTATCCTCAAATTAAAGTATTACCTGCATTGTTGTTCGGATTTAGTGGAAAAAATAGACAGCCATCTGGAGGAAGGGGGATAAATTTGTGAACATAAGTATACAGACAGTATTAGCATCTTTTCAGTTATAATTTAAAACCAATCTGAAGTTCCTTTGCAGCTTGAAACTTTAAAAATTCTAGTTGGGGTAAATGTAGCATATATTCTGAAGTCCGCTAAAATGATTAGATTTGTGAGTGAAAGGGAGCAAAGTTTTGCCATCCAAACTGTGCCTTTTGGGATATTGATTTTAAGCTGGTCATTAAGAAACCAAAAACTCAGGAAGAACCTTTGACCCTCCCCTTAGCCGGCATTGGAGATTCAGATGGAAGGGTCCACTCCAGGAAGGGAATCAGTATATTCACCCTGGCATTAGATAGGAAGCATCAAAGCAGGGTCCTGTTAGCTACATACCCGCCCTCCCTAGGGACCCATTGGTTGCCTAGCAGGAATTCATTTGCTACCTGTGTTACGCCCTTCTCAGCAACCTATGATTTGCCTTCCTGCCCTCCCACCCCAACTTTTCCCTGCCTCCTTTGTCTATAGGGACATAAAATACCTCAACTGCGCAATGACTCTTTGGGTCTCATTCTTAGGGCACTCCCAAATGTGCATTCTTATAATAAACTTTGGACATTTTCTCTTGTTAATTTGATTGTTAGCCCAACTACAAGAACTTAGAAAGTGTTGGAAAAAGCCCCCAATAAGAGTATATATGTAAATGAGTGTTGTATCTCTCCCAAAGATTTTAAAATTTAATTGAACACTAAAAGAGAAGCTAATTGCTAGCTTGTTTTAACTTTTTTAACATGAAAATTAACCCCCTCCTAGGGAATTAGTATTTTTATATTTTGAACAAGCTGCTTATTCCCAGAAAGAATAAACAAAACTATTTTTTAATTAACTTGGCAGAATTTCAGGTGATTTTTTTTTCTTGTACTCTATTATGAATTTCATTAAACTTTTATGCTTTTAGGTTTCCCCAATATGGAGGTAATAAACTGACTCTGGCAGACTGTGGTTTTTGCATGAAGCAAGCAGAAAAGTATGTTGTGAAAAGAGGGTAGATTGGTGTAGGGTAGACTGTCTTAGCCAACCTTTCTGTTGTTGTAAAATTATTAAGCAATTCTTTTCCACAGCATATATTTCAAAAATAGATATTGCTTCACTCTATTTAATGGTTATTATTATTTTTCTTCCTCTAAATTAAGTAGTGAATATGTGTAAGCTCGCTTTGAAAATTCTGAGTTCTAATTTCAAATCACTATAATAATTAGCAGTTATCTCCAACCTTACAAGTTATCTGCTTTATATTGCCAATCATCGCTTTATGAGTATTTGATTGTCTCTAAAGAAATGTGTCAAAAAAGAGCAGAATTATAATGCTTTCAGAAGAACATGTATTTTTTTTTTAAGAAACATTTTATTTAAAAAGAGTTAGAAATATTTCTGTTTGAGTGGAGGCATTTAAGTATCCTATTCTTTCTTTCCTGGGTTCTTTTGGTTTTAGAACAATTTCTGAAGAGGAAGACTGAAGTATATTTGTGTGTGTGTGTGTGTGTGTGTGTGTGTGTGTGTGTCCATGTCCCCAGCATACACCTGTTCTTTTTGCACCAGATTTCAAGATACATTGTTTGACATGTAGGATAAAAATTTTCAAGAACACAGAAGTAAAACTGAAAAATGATTGTAAAAAGAGAAGTGGACTAAATATATAGTTAAGCGATAAGTATATTATTTTTGTATATAATACTTCTATTTAAAAGAGTAGCACTCTGAAAAATTTACTGCCTCATCATACTACATTGCATATTACTAATTACTTTTACTTCTAATGATGTTAATAATAATAACTAATATTTATATAGCACTTCATTTGTATAGCACTTTGTGGTTTTCCTTTGCCAACATACTCTATTTAATCTATTTCTTATTTAATACGGTATTTATGGTTAATGTGAATAGCATGCTAGACCAGTTCATCTTTATTGCTCTCACAGCACATTCCGATTGAAGCATCCATATTATTTTTATTATCTCCATTTAAAGATGGAAAATGAAGCTCAAAAATGTCCAGTGGTTATTGTTACTTTAGGTTTGATACTAATATACATAGTCAATATTAATTTTGGCCAGTGTTTAATAATGGCTCCTGAAAGAATTTTTAAACCTGGATAGTTTTTTTTAGCACTGATGTGGTTGGTATTTGATCCTATCTAACTACTTTGAAAAAATTTTGGTTTTTTGTATGATGACATCATAACAGTTTAGGAACTTTAGAACTATACTATTACATGGTCTTAATTAATTGACTTTTTCACCAAATATGTAACAGCTCTTTCCCTCAAAAGAAATGCTTAATCTAAGATACACCGTTCACTATCACTCTTTGAAAGAAGAGAGGCATTTACAAACATCATGTAAATAATGAGTCAAATAAGGGCCTGTAACCACAACCCACTATCTAATACAGAACAACAGAAGGGAATTTTTAAATACTAAGACAGTGGAAGTCCTCTGTGTGGTTTAATTTTAAAAAAGAAAGAAAAGGTAACTATTTTCATATACAAATATTTATATACCATAAACTATCATTTAACATTTTATTAATTCACAGATTACATTTTTTGCAATAAATTAGAATTCAAACTTCATAAATTTTTCAAGATTTGATCACATTTTATTGTGATTTTTGAAAGTGATAAAAATAATAAAGATAAAATGATTTATTAATAATGAATGAGATTAGATCATTGCCTAAATTAATTCTACAAGATGAATTTACTAATAAACATTTAATACTTTTTTATAAACTATTCTTTATTTTCCTACTATAGCTGTAGTTATAATATTGTACTTAAGTTTCTGTGAGACCATTGTACTTAGACAATCATAGTAGCTTTTTGTATTATAGAACACTGCCTTTACTTACAGAAATGCATTTACTTACAGAAATTTTGCTTGATCATTATTTTAATGCTGTTTTTAAACATGTCTTAAGAAAAAGGTTTTTTGATGCAGTGGAAACTTTCACTTGGCAAGTTAGGTTACAGCTGTGTTTCTATGTCACCATGAGGTATATAAACATGAATATTACAGGTGTTTTCTGTGCACTCTTTAAAGGAAGTACCTGCTATTTCACAAAATGATAGAGAAATGTGTGTGTGAAACACTTAACTTGTTCTTCACTGAAAGCTGTCAAGGAGTCACACTTTTATTTTTTGCATTTCTTTGCATAACTTTTAAGACCACTTTGTTTTGTGTTTTTAATAATAGCAATTCCATGATAGGCTAACTTGTTTTATTAATAAGGTGAATTTACTTTAAAATAGTTATGCTTTCATTACCACTGTATTCCTTTTGTGATAAAATCTATTCTGTTTTGTAAACTTAAAATCTAAGCGTATAAATCGTTATCACTGCTTTTGACCTACCATGTGTCATAGTTTGCATCGTAAGCAAATATTTCTCATTCTGTTTTTGCATCAGTAACCCAGGAAATTACGCTCTAGTTTCTTATTTGCCTTTCCTATTACAGGTCAACAAAAATCTCTCATTTACTTCAACAATATCCTCCTCACAACAATCTAAGGCAAAACAGCCAAATGTGCTGGACTCTCATCAGATTCTGCATCAGTTTGGTTTCACTCAAACCGGTGAGCCCCTTTCTTACTTTGGCTATTCTTTTAAATGTTCAGATGCTTTTTCCCCCATGAATGTCATTTATTTCACTTCAGAACTACAGCTTACAGCATTGTAATGATCGGTTTTCACAGTTGAATTATATTCTAGCATCTTTTTTTCTTTAAAAATCACTAAAGTTATTTCGAAAGAAAATTTGAATTTTGTAACTTTGATAGTAGATACTCTCAACCTCTATTCTATTGCACAGATAATAATTTAAAAGTAGCAAAACGTGAATTTTAAAATGTATACTGTTAAATCCAATTCGGTTTCCCTTAGGTAAAGTAACCATAATTGATTTTATATGTTATAATTCATTTCAAGGAATCCGAGGTGAAATGCATTTTGGCAGAAACAGAATCCAACCTGTCAGTGATATCATGTTTCTTCAAAGTTGGCAAATTAATAAAATATGCAAAGAAGCTAGTTACATAAATCTACGTGAATCACTATGTTGAAACGAGCTATACAATTGCAAATCTTTAGGCTAATGTTTTAAATTAATTTGAATCAGGTTTTCAAAGGGCATCAAAGAAAAAGCATTTAGGTGAGAATGTGACTTTGGGGATTGAAAGATGACTATTTCTGTTCATTAGCTGTATGTTTTTGACAGTAGTTTTTCTATTATTAAATTATTTTAAATTAAAAGATGAGACAACTGAAAATAATAAAACAATTATCTTTGACAAAGAGACTTGAGCTTGAAAAGATTGGCATAATTTACTTAGAAATTTGGGGACAGTATTACTTTTCTATTTTGAAAGTATTTGGGGTTTGCATATATAAGTTATTTTAATATTGCTTTGTAAATTACGTATTATGGTGGGAAAACACTTGGATCAAGAAATCTTATGTTCACTCTTGGCTGTGCCTTTTATTATCCTTATTACCTGTGAATCTTGGAATATTCATTTGGAAACTAGAAATGATGTTTACATTATATATTGTTGAAGTTCAAATCACATAGCACATATGAAACACTTTGTAAGCATAAGGTACTATACGAATATAACATACTTAAATTGTAAACATGATGAATAAACGTATGCTATTTTTGAAAATACTTTGAGTTAGAATTTCAAATCATTATAATGATTAGGTTATCCCAAAACTTAGAAATTCTAAATTTCTAATGTGTCTGCCAGAAGTTGGAGCAATGGTGTTGGTCATTCTTATGTGCAGCAGAGGGCACACCACGTGCTGTCCCTTTAGGTTCTTATTCTCTGCACCCTAAGTAGATACTTGGTTTGCCTTCAGACCATGTGATTTTAATGAGTAGGAGGGAAGGAGTCTGTCTCCAGCACTTGATCCCTATCATCTTTCTCCTGAGATCCAAAATTCTTCTGGGAACAAATCTTTCATTCCACACTTTAGGATTAAAGGCATAAAGCCAAAATGTTTGGTTAATAATATTAATTAAAATTCATTCAAGTAGTCTCTTAAATTTGTCAGCAAACAAGGTGTAGATAATAATATAAAATTCTTTTCTGTAAAGAGAGGGAGCAGAGAGAATAGATAGGAAGGTCTTTGAAATGCATGAGGGGTTACCACTGAGATAAAGAATAAAGAGAAAGAATAAAGGGAAAGCTGGTTATGATGCAGACAAGCCTTAGAAACTGCACCATGGGACTGTCTCCATGTACCTTCAGCCTTCCTTGGCCACATACGTGTTTGGTTTCCCCGTAAATAAGACCTAGCCAGACAATCAGCTCTAATGCGTCTTTTGGAGTAACAATTAATATAAGACCCATATATATAATATAATTAATATAATATAATATAATATAATATAATATAATATAATATAATATAAGACCCGGCCTTATAATATATATATATATATATATTATAAGGCCGGGTCTTATATTATATTATATTTATTATATTATATTTATTGTAATATAATATAATATATATATATATATTATAAGGCCGGGTCTTATATTATATTATATTTATTATATTATATTTATTGTAATATAATATAATATATATATATATATATATATATTATAAGGCCGGATCTTATATTATATTATATTATATTATATTATATTTATTATATTTATTATATTATACCCGGTCTTATAATAAAATAAGACTGGGTCTTATATTAATTTTTGCTCCAAAAGATGCATTAGAGCTGATTGTCTGGCTAGGTCTTATTTTTGGGGAAACACGATAGACCTTGAGCTGAATATATTCATATCATGCACGTCCCTCCATGTGTCCACTGTCCCAGAGGCAACCATTAAGCCATATGAAATACATGGTAATACTGTTTCACTTGATTTTGTTTTAGTTATTAATATGCATATTCTTCCTGTAAATTTTATTAAGATATCACTGTATGGAAAATTTATAAAAGCAGAATATGTAGTGTGTTGCAAAATGGCCAAATTAATCCATGTTATTCATTAAGAAGCGAATCTTTGTGGAAAAACCTCTGCTCTAGGAAACAGATGAACCAGTTTCTACACACAGCTCCATTTCTAAATGGCTATAGAGTCTTGAACAATTTCTTCAGGCCTCACTTTTCTATCCCCACAGGTAAATAAGGGCTCTGGATTTGGTGAGTTTGTCGTAAAAATTCTGTGATTCTACTCAGTATTCAAACCAATTTTAAAAGAGGATCAATAGTTGAGTGTTCTTGACTATACAAATAATCTATTGGAATCTGAAATACAGGACTACAAAAACAAATAATGTAGATACGGTTTTAGTAAGATTTTTATTTTTTAAAGACCTTATCTAAATATTCAAGTGATATCTGTAAACGTTTGGCTTTGTACAGTATAAAGAAAGGCTATTTACACAGAGCTAATCGATATGCTCCCATTAGCCCTCTTGCTAGAGGCTTAAGAGCAGGGGTTGATTTACAAGGTGTGTGTCTGTGAGAGAGAGAGAGAGAGAGAGAGAGAGAGAGAGAGAGAGAGAGAATATGCTGGAAGGCTAGACTCCAGGGTGGGTTTATACTCTGATCTGCTGTAATCTTATTCAGGGTGAATTCTCACTAATTGAGACTGGTAGGTAGTAAAGTGTTTCTTCCGTCTTTGGTTTATATTCTTCAGTTTCTAGAATACTACCTTTATTCATTCTAAAATCATTCTAAGTGGCTACTTTGTTTAAGGCACTCATGCAAGGATATGGACAAAATATTATAGTCTATGCCCTCAGGGAGCTTACAGTCTGGTTAGGGAGACAAATGAGCATACAGCAAATTATCTCCGAGAGGGAAAACTCTAAAATCACAGTATTAACCAAGTGTCACTGGAATAAAGAGGGATAGGACAGCTGAGGGGTTTCTCATACTTCACATGTCCAAGCAGAACTCTAGATCCCTGCCCCCAAAACCCTTCCTTGCACTTCCCCTGCCACACACCAGGTCTCCCCAATCCCAGCACTTTCTACCACATTGACCCAGTTCAGGTAAAACTGGGAGCCTTTCCTGATTCCTCCTCTTCCCTCCACTTTCCTGCTTCCATTCTTTTCTCTTAGCTTATTCTCCCCACAGCAGCCAACATGATTTTTTGAAAAATAAATTAGATCATGTGACTATCTTGCTTAAAACTCTTAAATCCCTTTCTGTTACAATCAGAATGCATTCCAGAGTCCTTGCCCTGTCTCATAAAACCTTCTGTGACCTTGCCTTTGTCTTTGTCATAGGCTGCCTCAGCAGGTAGGGCTGCAGGAGTGCCTGCTGAGCCAAAAAGCAGGTAACCACACATACACGCTTAGAAGAGAGCATGGCATAGCTAGGGAGTGGTTTGAGTCTTAGTTTAGCTGGAGGAAATGGTGAGATGGATGTGTTTAGGAAAAACTGAGTCTGCAAAGGTAGATTGGGGTCAAATTGTGCCCTGATGAGGCATTCACATTTTATTCTCTAGATGAAATAGAGCTATGCAAAGATGTGACTGTGAAAGAGGTGATCAAATGTATTTTTAAAAAATACAGCTGGTGTCTGAATGAGGGATGGGTTAGAGAGAAACGAATCTGGATACAACTCTTATGAGATACTTATTTTAGAGCTGTTCATTAGGCTGTCATTCTAGGTTCTTAATTACAAAATAATAAGTCAGTTAATCCTATTAAAATTAAAACCATAAATCTTTCCTGAGTAATTTGTCTGAAAAAAAAATGGTACAATTTTATTTGTCAGTTATACTTTAATGAAGTTGAGGGGGAGAAAGAAAATTGTAATTTTAACATTTTGGGCTAAATTGTAGGTTATAGCTCATAACACCTCACCATGCGGTGAACTTGTTACACTGCATCTCAAAACTGTTTCCATACTTGAGTATAATGAAGAAAATCTGAAACAATGACAGCAACTTGTATTTGTACAAAAAATTAGGAAGTGCTTTCATATATATCCTCGTTTAATTCTCAACAAAACTATGAGAAGTAAGATACACATTAACATCATAGGGAGAGAAGTCTGTTTAGAGCTTCCAGGACCTTGACACCTACAGTTCAGTCCCTTTATAGTGACATTGAGAAGCAGAGGGGCTGAGCTGTCCCAGCTCACCTAGCTAGTGGCAGCCGTGTCTACAGCAAGATCTCCTCACTCCTGGCTCAGCACTAGTCCTTACCACACCAAACTGTCTGTTGCTAGAGAAGTTCAGGAGGTGAAGTGGGCTCCCTGCTCAGCCTTGCAGTGCGGCTGCTCCGGGATCCCCTCCTTCAGTCCTGGCCCATTGTCTGCCTACTCTGCCAAGAGGGCCCCCTGATTTGGGTGTTATCTTTTGTTATTAGCTTTAGAGGTCTGTGCTATATTGCAAAGTAATAACCTGAACAATACTATTTTGAATAGGTGTAGTTGTTAAAAAACTGAAATGTCAAGGACATATTTTCTGAGAATTAGTGAACGTCTATTTTTCTTTGACCTTTAAATATAATATTCTGTTGGCCAGTTTATTTTTCAAAGGCTTGGTCCCAGTGAAACTGTAGTATTTATTCTCCAGTCAGTTCAAGAGGTTTTCTGCACAGAAATTTTGTTCTGTATCAATTTGTCAGAATTCCAGATCCCTTTCAACCATCTCAAGAGCCTTATTATAGAAGTAAATTTTAAAATATGGATTATTCAGTAAAAAATAAAATCAGTTACTGTTTGGGGGGGTGGGGAGAATTAGTCAGAAGTTCTTATTCTGTTGGTGGTGGGATAGTTGTATCATCTTTGCGTGTTTATATTTGAAGGACAGCATGTTTCATTTTTATGTAGTTGGTATATCTTTTCACACCATTTTGCTAAATTCAATTGAGTTCATATGCAGTAGATGAGCCATACAAAATGAAATGAATCATTTTATTAATATGACTTAATGTAATCTTCATATCATCTTTTTAAATTGTAGATAGAGTTTGGTGGTGGAGGCAGGCAGAGTGTAACATGGTTTTTAAAAACAACCTATAGCTTTTGTCTTCTCCATATTTTTTTTGTGTGCACGCTCCATTAGACCATATAAACACACATTAAACTTGATAGCCAACCATTAAATCTAACTTTTTACCAGATCCTAAACGGTTAAGGTATATTGATTTCAATAAATTCATAACATCATTCAAATGACTTCAGTATTAGTTAAGCTATCTGTCAAGTTAACTTTTGTGCTTCTATATGTTGAATCATATTTGAAGAACTGTATTTTTCATTTATTTTGCATGTCTTTGGCAAGTAATACTGATTCCCATGGCCAGGAGTAAAAAATTAAAATTACCTCTTATAATCAGGAGCTATTTTTCCAGTTAAATTTTATTTTTATTGTTTTCAAGATTTCATTATTTCTTAAGGTTTGATTTTTTTATAGAGAAATTCAAAACTTTACAAATAATATAACTGAAATGTAAAATGAATCCTTGGTCCTAATTTCACCAGAGATTCTGTGATATCTTTATATAACCTATTGTGGAAGGTAGATTACATGTAAACTGGGAACAAGATGGTTCTTGTATTTCAAAGGAAGAAAAAAAATTTTTGGCAAAAATTAGGAATTACACTATCTCTCAATAAACACAGCTGATGGTAAAAAGGGGGTTTCCGTTTTTGAGGAAGGTAAAATGAGCTTCAAAGAACTTTCTCATCCCATCAGAATTGGCAGTTTTCTGCTAGTGTTGCTTAATGAACTTTAAACTATTAATTGAAAAAGAATGTTTTATTGAATTCTGATTTTAAACCTCCAGAATTCCAAAGCATACGTTTAGGTGGTGAGATGGGTAAAAGGAATTAATTCACTCTCATAGGTAAGGATAATCTACAGAATTAACTGATTTTTCTGTAGACAAATGTCCTTATATGTGCTTTATGGTACAAAAAAGAATAATGTTTTCATTACGCAATTTTTAAAAGCAAGAATTTGTTGAATCTGAATTCAGGACCTGTCCATTATAGTGAAAAAACACTGGACCTGGGGTCACAAGGCCAGAATAGTTGGGCCTAAGCCCTTGTCTTCCACTTCCCAGCTGTTATCTTGGGTAGTTGACTTAATCTCCAGGTATAATGTCTTTTATTTTCTACTTCATATGAATTTTCTACTTCATAGAATCGTGAGGATCAAAAAAATATTTGTAATGCTTTGAAATCCATAAGATATTGTGAGAATAAAAAACATGAGATTTTAGGAAAGATTCTCTCAATTTCTTTTATTTTAATTTAAGTTTGAAATCATGCAATTTGCATTGTGGCCAAAGGAATGGAGGAAATCTTAAGACATGATTTAACAAAATTTGTTAAATGATTATTATAGGAAAAAAGACCATGTCAGAGAGGCGAATAATGGATACAGAATTTTTAGAAGCATGCCAAACAAAAGCAATAAGATGAAGTAATTTTAAGAAGGAAGTTTTCAAACAAGCACTTCAAACTTTAATCCACTAGAGAGGGTGGGCCAATTAGCTCAGTTGGTTAAAGCGTAGTGCTCTTAACAACAAGGTTGCCGGTTCGATCCCCACATGGGCCAGTGTGAGCTGCGGCCCTCCACAGCTAGATTGAAACAACTATGTGACTTGGAGATAATGGGTCCTGGAAAAACACATTTAAATAAATAAAAGTTTAAAAATAATAATAATTCACTAGAACCCACTTAACCTTTGAAACTTTGTCTTTTTACATCAGTACCAGTCAACACAAAAACACTGGAGGTGGGACTATTTTCATATTTGGATTTTTCTGGGAACTGAGCGAAAGACCTTGATCTTGTGGATTATATTTTTTTCCTTTAAAACGTGACTATATTCTCCTTCCACAAAGACTGAGATTTCATTAGGCTTAGTGTCATTTATAATTGGATTCTTTAAAATTGATACTGTGTTGCACCCAAAATAAGACCTAGCCGGACAATCAGCTCTAATGCGTCTTTTGGAGCAAAAATTAATATAAGACCTGGTATTATTATATAATATTAATTTTTGCATTAGAGATGATTGTCCGGCTAGGCCTTATTTTTGGGAAACAGAGTATTTAGTGCATTAAAGGTATAAGGTGCCGTTTTAGTAACCAGTATTAGTATTTTACTAAGAATTCTCCAGTGATCTGAGTTAATCCACTTTTTAAAGATTAAAACTTATCCTCAGTTGTAATAAAAGCACCTCTGTTTCCTAAATAATGTAATATGAATTAGTAATGTGTTTGCGACCCTGTTAATAAAATACATTCTAAATATTTATCATTCCGTAATATAAAAATCATTTTTATCAACTCTATTAAATATTAATATACTTAATGAATGGTTCTTCATGCACAAGAATATGCATTTAGTATTAATGTCCCCACTAAGATACTAAATTTCTCCTAATACTCTCTGGTAGGAAAAGATGAATACAAACTTTCTCATCATTTAAACCTGATTTGAATGAGCTTAAGTTTGCTGATTTCCTAGCCATTTATTTTGTAAGAAGCTATTTCATGTGATAGTTATATGGTTAGTATATGTTTCTAACCTTACAATTTTCAACCTTTTCCCCCACTCTGTTAAAAATAGAAAACTTACTTGAAGCTATTCTTTTTCAGTCATGTGTATGTGTGTGTGTGTGTTTTTAAGAACCTACTAAATGTGGTTATCAAAGTGTATTGTAGCATTTGCCCAGTGGATTAATTTTAAAAGTGAAATAATTATATTCATTTTCAGTGAAAAATGAAAAGAAAGCAACTAAAAGCCATAAACTATAAGAAATTAAAATGAGATGTTATTGATGTAATTGAATACGAAAGCTACATAATTTAATCTTAACATAGCCAGAGTACATTCCAGATTACTGAATTTGTGTTTTATAGATATTCTGATGTTTACCTTTTCTATAGCTTTCCAACTGATGTACTAACAACTTTTTAATTTGCCTTTTTTGTATTTTGAAGATGTATAGATGTTATTTGCACATAGCATCTTTTTTAAAAGATCAAATGTAAAATTTTTGTGAGTTTAGGGAAAGCTTAATAGAGCTATTGTAGTATACATGGCTCTAAAGTATGAAATCTAATCTCAGAAAAGATATTCAGCTTTAAACTTGTATAGCAAGATATGCAAGCTCACCATTTTTTTGTCATACATGTGACATTAATGTAATTATTACCATGAGTGAGCCTGAGTTTCCTGAAAGAAACTTATATATTTTACTCTTCTGTCTCATTTTTGATGATAGCATTACCATTCTTTCAGGTGGAAACTGGATTCATCTTTGAGCACTCTTCTCATTTCCTTTTTTTAACTAATCAGTTTCCGAGTCTTCTCATTTCTTTATTCTAAGTATTTCCTAATTCACCAGTCGTCTTTTTAATCTTCATTGTTTTTTTCTTGTCCTGTTCCTTTTTTCTATTAATAGTCTTGAAGTTTTGTAGGTGTCATTACAGCTTTCTGAATCTCTCTTAGTAAAATTCTTTTCTCTGAATTGATGTTTGCTCTGTGTTCAGTTTTCTCATGTTTATGTTTCCGGTTTTTTTCTTTCATGCCAATGATTTGGTTTTTTTGTTGCTGTTGATCCTTGTCATTTGTTTATTTTTAAAAAGGAAAGACTGGATACAAAGATAGTGTCCCTCTTGTGTTGTGTAAAACTCTGTAATCTCACTACTTTGTTCAGCTTACAAGAAAGTCTGTTGAGAACTTTGTATATATAGCTAAGATATATTAACTGACAGCTGATATTTAGGGTAAACCTGCAAGATAAATGAGTCAGGCTGGCAGACTAATTGTCGGAATGAGAATAAGTGGGACAGTAGTCCACTAAAAGTGAAGAAGTCTTCACTTTTCCCAAATGGCTCTGTTGAATATTTTTAGAAACAATTTCACTGATTTATTTTTCTTCCAAAGTGAATGCTCATTAGCATCCATTTTATGTGGGATCTGCAGCCTGTTTGGTTTAAGTGTTTTTACATAATATACCTTCCATTATTTTTCCTGGGCTTTGTTTTATTTTGCCCCCTACCAAATGTGCTGAATCTGTGTTCACAGGTCCTCTGAGTTTCATTGACAGAAACTGCAGCCTACTATAATATTTACAGATAGGTGTGCTAATAACTTCTCATTTTCTATATATTTGTTCCAATCTCTAATTTGTTTTTCTCAAGCTCACCAGTGACTTGCACGTTGCTAATGCCAATGATCAATTCTTTGTCTTTATGTTACTTGACTTAGCAACAGCATTTGCCACATTTGATCACTTCTTACTACATTGGTTTCTAGGACACCACATTCTCAGTTTTTCCCTCATCTCATTAGCCACTACTCCTTATTCTCCTTTGCTGATTCTTCCTCTTTTCTTCCATGTCTTATTAGATTGTCCCACCACAATCTGATCCTTTTTTATTCCCTACATATTTTCACTTCCTTGGTTGATTTCATAACTTTACATAAAACCCATTTGTCAATGATTTCCAAATGTTTATCTTCAGCTGAGACCCATTTCCTCAACTCTAGACCTGCACAATCCAATATGGTAGCCTCCAGCCTTATATAGCAATTGAATAAATGTGGCTAGTGTGACTTAGGAACTGAATTTTTAATTTTGTTCCATCTTAGTTTAAATATAAATAGCCACATGTGGCCAGTGACTATCATATTGGACAGTTCAGACCTAAAAAGTCTATGTAAATCTTGATTATCTGACACCAGACAAATCAGTTGTTACAATATAAAGAACAGATTACCAGTTCTTTAATTGAATACAAATAATACTTTTAATATTAAAACTTCAAATATAATATTGAAGATTTCAGGATATTTCATCATCATGATTGTGCAGATGTTGTTAATAAGCAATATTGATTAACTAGAATAGGAATTCTAAATGAAAGTTTCTCATTTTCTGTATTTAAATTAACACATGATCATTGTGGTAGCTCTGAGCCAAGCGATCAGAGACACGTGAATTTGGAATCAGATGCTGTTACTTTTGCTATGACCTGGAGCAAGTTAATTCATCTTAGTGACTTGTCATTTGAAAATAGAGGACAAAAAAGTGTTTACTGCAAATGAAAGTTTTAAGATACTATTTTAGACTTATAATGCAATAAGGATTATAGATGTTTATGAGTATAATCAGAACTATTTTAATTATTGAACCTTTTTATTTTAAATTTACCCAACTTCCGACTAAATTTTAAAAAAGAAAAATCACTATGTTCTTAGAATTAAACTTAGTTAATGTCTTATGTTAATATCCATATTACTCTAGTACATACATATTTTTATCAACTTCTGGACATACTGATTAAACATTTCCATGACAATAGTGGTTTTTATTATAAAATTCTAAAGTAAGAGACTTTAAAGGTTTTAATTCTGTACCAGAACATAATTTATATCATGGTGAAAGTAGTGAATATTTTGTAATTTACTGCTGTGCCTCCAGGGTAAAGTGAAACTGTCAATAATCAATGCACTCAAAGGTGAAGATTAAAGGAAGATTACAGCAACATTATATGGCTGCAACAGGAAGGCAAGAGAGCAGGTTATAAAATGGCGAAATTATTTTTAATCAGGCATACCTTGATTGTTTGTTTTTATAGTTTGAGAATAAGACTACATTTAATGTTGTTTAATATCAACCATATGATGCATTTTACTGTTTTTATAATCTCAAACTAAATTGACAATTTTTCAATTTTTAAGACAATCAGACATACAGAATAATATTAGTGTAGGGTATATTTCCAAAAATGTAGTCTTTAAAGTAGATTTTTCCATAAGTTTTTCTTTGTTTTTTCTCGTTTTGAATAAAATGAGCATTTCATAATTTAGAAGCCTTGCTGCAATTGGTAAATATTATGGTTACTTTTAGTTTTGCAGTGTTATAAGGAATATATCTATATATCACAATGATGACCACATCTCTAATAATGAAAAATACTTTAATTCATGTTTGAAATAAAAGGTCAAATTTACTCCACATTAATCATATATATACTCTTTTCTTCCCTTTATGTGCCTGCACATAACATTTTTCATATTTCAAATCACAGTCCATTTCAGTCTTTATGTTCTCTAAGTCTGTGAAAAGTGATGAGTTTTCAAAAGTAGTAATCATTTTTTATTTACTAATTTTGCTTGGGGTGAACACTGCTTAGAACCAAAGAAGCAGCTGTTAATGTTTCCTCCCCTGGTCGGGGGGGAAAAAATGAAATACTATTTATATCATTAAAATAATAATTTGTGTTTCTTTTGTAAATTCCTCTGCCCCAAAGTAATTTTTTTTTAATTAAATATATGACAAGAAGTACTTTAGCTTTTAAACATTTTGGTTTGTATCTACTGAAGACCCTGGAAATTCAGAGGAAGATCCTGGAAATTCAGAAGAAGAGGGCTATCTAAATTAAGTTCTCATTTACTAGGTTATACTTTTCTAAAACTGTACTCAGAATAGCCCTAAAGTTTCTCTTAGACTAGCTAAGTGCGTACTTTTGCATTTTGTGGTTTAGTCAGTTTGGTCTGGATAGTGAGCAGTCTATGATATCACAGAATTTACTGGTAATGTTTTCTGGAAATGAATATCCATCACTTATTGAAAATGTCAACTCACAATGGAAATTAAGTTTAGGAACCAGACCTTCTGGTAATGATAGAGATAGCTAAGTAATGTTGATTTGTATTTTCCAGAATTTCAAATGTGTGTTTTCAGGAAGCTTTTTCCTTGAATGAAAATGTAAAGAATCCCTCTCTTGCATTGTTCTTAACAACGTGCCTATGAGTTTGAGAGCAAAGTTGATGACAAATACGGAAACTAAGAAATGAGTAAATGGAGTGACTGGTCATTTTTAAAAAATAATTTAACAGGTTTTTGCATTGTAAATGTTCAGTAAGTAAAAAGTTCTAATTTCAGGCCATTTACTTTTTTTCTCAGCTTTCTCCACTGAAAAAGCATTCAGCTATAATTTCACAGGGAGTGAAAATTGAAAATGATTTTTGATGAACATCCATCTTTTTCATTTTGAACAGAACCAAAAAAACTTAGTAGAGGCACCCTAACAAAAGTTATTACCCAGTTTAAAAAATAAATAGCATTTTATACTTTAATTAACACAAAAATTAATTCGTACAGTTCATCAACCAATGTTTATGGAAAGCCTATTATGTGATAGGGACTTAGACCGAGCCCTGCAGAAATGGAAGACGAAAGACAACCCTCAAAACCTCCCAGTCTAGTTGAAAACTCCAGCAGGCAAAGAAATAGTAACAGTATAATGGTGTGAGTTCAACAGGAGATAAGCATAAAACACTAAGGGAAAACAGAGAAAGGAATCAGTCTGATTAAATATATTATCCTCACAAAATGCACTGTTTCATAGCCCTGCTTAGAATTTTATGTTGTCTGTAAATATAGAACAATATCGTCCATTTAGGACTCCTCCAAATGATAGAATAGAACTAGGAATCTGGATTTTGTTGCAGGCAGATGTGTAACAAGTCATGTAAAAATTCTGGTTACTATGCTATGTCCTTCAAATCTGCTTCCTACGGGTGTTCTGGAATTCTGGGAATAAGTGAGTGAATAATTTCAGAGCACTCCATTTTCTTTCATATTACTGTGTGAGTGACTGTGTGTGTGTCTGTGTGTGTGAGGTACTGTGTGTTGTGTATGCTTGCCCTGCTTTTGAAAAAAATCAAGTCTTTCATATCGCACAACTTAAAATTTGTCTGAGCAAAGTAGGTTTTTAATTTTGGCCAATTCAAAATCAACAAAGTTTGGGGGTTTTTTTTGTGGAGGATGTCTTTTGTTTTCCTTTTTTTCTTCTTTATTTTTGTAGTAACATTTTGAGGCTTGATACTTAATGTCATCTCAGCCTTTTTAATCTGTATGTTTTCAAGAGAAAACAAAGAGTTGAAAGTAAAACACTTTAAAAGCTAATGTTAACGGCAATTATAAATGCACAGCATAGCAGTTAGGCAAATTAATGTGCCATTTAATGTTCATTGAACTTTTACATGGAAAAAGTTGATGTAGCATAATAAGCATATTTTTTTTAATGACTTCTGTTTCCTCTGAGTTATGGAAAACGTCTTCCAAATCATCATACTTATTTCAGAATTTAAATTTCCTATCTTTCCATAGAATTTGAATTATATTTTTTATGGCTAGGCCTAAGAAAATGAGTTCCCACTTCCTACGTTCTCAATACCATACCAGTGTAATAAATGAAAATACTTTTCTATTATTAAATCCTTTTTCATTTTAACCCTGTCCTTTTTTGTTTCCTGTTTTCAATTCTGAAGGATGTTTAATTCCTACACATTCAGATACTGGCAATACAAGATTCATTCATACATTCAGTAAGTACCCAGTGAGTACTTACTTTGTCTCAGACCCTGTTACAGGTATTATACGAATGTATCTATAACACAACAGGTGAAAATCCATGTCCTTGTTCAGCTTACTTTCCAGTGGAGACAAACAGACCATAAGCAAATAAATACAGACTAAATAGCAATCAAAGCAGGGAAAAGGGATAGAGTAGACTGGGGAGTGGGGTTATGTTGCTGTTTTCAGTGGGGTGGTCAGGGAAAGCTTCACCAAGAAGCTGACACAAGCAGAATTTTGAAGAAAGAAAACCATGTTGGGAGAAGAGCATCCCCAACCAAGATCTTGAGTCAGGAATGTGCTTGTTGTGCTTATGAACAGCAAAGAGGCCAGTATGACTAGAGTAGTAGGAATGAGGTTACAAAGTAGAAGACAGTGAGGCCAGAGGAGTAGCGAGGGGCCAGTGTCCAGAAACTTGTGTAAATGAAGTAGAACACCGCCCCACCCCCAGCACTGGCAGGATGCACGAGAGGCATATTTTTGAAAGGGGGTAGTAGGTAGGATTGTACAATTTGATACTTGTTATAACAAGAAAAACGAACAAAGTGTACTGGAGAGTATACATAATGAACTGACAATTCCTCATAGAGAAGGAAATACTTAAACTAATTGTTACCTTATGTGAAGACTAATAATCATAAAAGATGTTAGGGCATTCCCGCTAGCAAGGCCAGTTAAAAGATGATTTTAATAATTGAGGTGGGAGAACAGGACTGAAATAAGAAAGCAGAGATGTTAAATCATTAAGTATTGAAGATTTGGAATGTGAGGAGTAAGAGATAGAAATATGGAGTTTGAGGGTAACTAAAGCTTCTAATTTCAGTGAATGAGTGAACAGCAATCTATTAAAAGTAGTGAAATATATGAAATATTGGGAAAAAGTTAATGAATTGTATTTTGGATATATTGACTTTGAGATGCCTGGAAGACATCTGGAGTGAAGTCTTGCTGATTTATTTGAGCCTCATTTATTAACTATCCTACTATGAGTCAGGCCTTGTGCTGGGAACTTGACCACATACTTTGAAATACAGGTTTAGAGCATAAGTATAGATTAAGGAGTCAGTGGCATAGAAATGCCTGAATTATAATATTATACCCTTTATCTTTTTTTATCTGTACTTGTGATTTTCAAGGTACTATAACATTATTGTTAAAATAATTAATAATTAGTATTAAAACACTTATAGATACTAAATTATATTTTTAAGGTTTGAATGCACAGAATTGAAGTATTTGACCTTGTCTGTATAATACATATTTGGCACAGTTTCATTTGAAACATACCTAACTGCCTTCTGATTGAATATCCAGAGTGTGTCAGAAAGGACGTGATTTGAACAGACTTCAGTCTCCTGTTAAGAGTTTACTGAGGAAATTTATCAAATACTAAAAATTGTATGCAGTTCTTGGTAGTTTTTAAATAGAAATAAGTACTTTTGGATTTTGCCTAATTATTGGATTGTACAATTAAATTATTTGGGGCATCAGTGTCAAAGTTAAAGATACATTAACTTTATATATTCTTTGGATAAGTGAATTTAATCTGGGGTTAATGTTTGGGAATAAATAGCACAGATCATTAGAGACTGGAGTGGCCCAGGAGATCTTCTCAGAAGATGTGGAGCTTAACAAGTATAGAAGACGAAATTACACTCACTATTGGTGGCAGACTGAAACCAGGAGTCCTGCTGTCAGATTGATGCAGTTCACATCACAGAGCTCTCCACCTCTCCCTACTCACTTTGTACTTTTTCACAAGCAGTAATTTACCAGTCTCAAATTTTACAGGCCCCTCCTTCCCCCCTTCCCAGTGTCTTACTTACTCGTTCATGTTTATATACTCCCTGGTAGGTGGGTCACTACCTGTTTCCATGATTAATACAAGAAAGTCTACTGATTCGTGGTTTTGAATACTCGCTGTGCTCTACCTCTGTGGTATGTAGATATCTAAACCTTGTAGACTCAGGGCCCTCACATTTCTAAGATTGAGGGAATTTTTTTCATATAATATATGAACAGTACAGTGTTCAAAGAATATTTCTTTCTGAAATCTTTGAAATATGTATCCAGTAAATTGAGGGCTTCCCATAGCATCCTGGGAAAAAGTCCAATATAAAATACTCGGCTAAATGAGGGTAAGCCACTTTTAGATTCACATTTATTAAAGGTTCATTTCAGGTCTGGCCCGGTGGTTGGAGCACCATACTCCTAACGCCGAAGTAACCGGTTCGATTCCCACATGGGCTAGTGAGCTGCGCTCTCTAAAGCTCAGATTGTGAACAATGCTCTTGCTGGAGCTGGGCTGCCATGAGCAGTCGGAGCTCCTTGTGAGCTGCTGTGGGCTACTGTGTGCTTTCAGGAGCAGCCGGTGGCCAATGTGAGTGGCCGGTAGCCATCGTGAGCAGCCAGCAGCCAGTGAGAGCTGCCATGGGCAGCTGGGTGCGGCCGACCGACTGCCTCAGCCAGGGGGAGAGCAAGGCTCATAATACCGTAATACACAGCTCCTCGTTGTGTAGGAGCTGTGTCCTACACAACTAGACTGAGAAACAACGGCTGGAGTGGGGTGGGGAGGGGGAAAGGCGGGGGTGGGGGGAGAAAAAGAAAAAGAAACCTATAAAAAAAAAAGGTTAATTTTAATGAATATTTAGAACATGGGATGACTATATTGATGGAGAACGTTATGCTATCTTGCCGCAAAATGCTTTTATAACTCATTTTCTCTATTCATATGTTCAGTCAAGCAACAAACATTTGTTGAATATAAACTATTACACAAGCAACTAAGACAAATTTGGGTAAATATCGTGAGGGAAATGCTGTTGTAGAGGATTGCACAGGAATGCTAAGGGCAGGGAGTAATAGGAAGGGGTATCTAAATCAGAAGTAGGGTAGGAAAAGAAAAATCACAAACTGTTTCCTAGAGAACATGATGTTTGACCTCAGTTTTAAAGGATGTCTAGGAAAGGTAAAGAGCTTAAGTACACCCTGATCGGAAGGAAGAGTGGCTGGGGGGATGGTAAGGGTGAATGAGAAGCTGGAAGGTTAGTGAGCTGGGCGGCAGCTACATCCTGAAGGTCTGCCGTTTTCAGTTAAGTTTAAGGAGGGTGATTTTTATCTGGAAGATGAAGCTCTAAAATGACAAGATGATAGTTTTCCCTTTAGAAGAGTAGCTCTGGCAGTGTGAGATGTCATTGCAAGGCCCTTGGAGCAAGTCAGGGAGTTTGTTTAAGAAGCTGTTCCAAATAATCCAAATGAGGAGGGAGTGTCCAAACTAAGTAAATAGTAGGATCGAGAGAAGGGGACAGGTGTAGTTATGTGGAAGGTTTTGCAATGTGGAAAACCACTGAAAATCTGTTTGTCTACTGTAAGGTCATTAAAAGTCTACTAACAGGCTACAATTCTTTCCCCAGCTTTATTTTGAAAGTTTTTAAACCGCCCCCCAAAATTGGGGAAAAGGGTACAATAAAACTAAATTCATAACATTTGCATCTTTCTTGCAAAAACTTCAATCATCACATCTAGGAAAATTAACAATGACTGTATAATATCATGTAATAAATGGTTTATATTCAGATTTTTCTAATTATGCTTAAAATTTCTTAAGCAACTTTTTGTTTGCTTGCTTATTTAATCCAGCATCCAATCCAGATTCACACTTAACATTGGTTGCTGTCATTTTTGTCTCACTTAATCTCAGTTAATCTAGAATCTTTTGTTTTTGTTTTTCATGACATTGACTTTTTTAAAGTCTGGCTGAACACATTGTCCTGTACAATGTCCAGTGTTTTGATTTTATTTCATCATGATTAGATTCAAGCGAAACTTTTTTGGTGAGATTATAAGTGATATGTACTTTATTACATCACATTAGGTGGTGTCAGTTTGTTCTACTGTTCATGTTGCTAAATTTAGTCCTTGATGAAGGTAGTGAACACCAGATCTCTCTGTTGTAAAGATAAATTTTTCCCTTTGTAATTGCTGAGTAATATGGGCCGGGGGGGGGGGGGGGTGATACTTTGAGACCATGTGATTGTCATCTTCCCCAACAACCTTACTGAATGGTTTCAGCATCCATTGATGATCCTTGCCTGAATTAACTATTTCAGTGGTGAAGGGATGAAAAATGGTGGGTTTCTAATGTTATCATTGCTTCTACTTTATTGGCTGGTGGTCAGTCAAGAAGAGTATTTTTTTTTCTCGCCTGTCTTTTTGAGCATTATAGATTTTTTTTCATTCAATTTGTTATACTACTTTACTATAATTTTCTTTGTATGAGTCACGTTGTCCCCTAATTTGGTGAAAGAGCCGCTTCATGTCTATTGCCATGTTTTTTGACATGAACCTGTTAGCCTTTGAGTACTTCCTCGCTTATGATGCCCTAGGTTCACCTTGTATTTTGCCCCAAAGCTGTAATCAGTCATTTCTCTGAGACTAGTTTTATGTTTTTCAGAAGTATTTTCACATTTTCTTCATACTATTTTTATTTCTTCATACTATTTATTTTTATTTTTATTTCTCTTATAAATTTCTTGTATTTATTTGAATAAATACAAGAAATTTATAAGAGAAATATGTATTTCTCTTATAAATGGGATATTCTCTTTCATTATATCTTGACTGGTTGTTTGAATATGTACAGGATACTGATCTTTCATATTGAATTTTATATTGTATTAACTTTCTCATTTGTTGTATTCTGTTGGTTTTGTTAATTTTAGCATTGGTTCTTTTGGACTTTCTAGGTATAAAATTATATGAAAAACAGTTTTACCATATTTCCAATTCTTAAGAGCTTGCATTCTCAGTACAGACAACTTGATATTAAGTTTGGCAGGAAAAAAAAAATCCCTGCCTTCTAAAACTCTATATTCTACTGGAATATAATAACTATTCATTTTTTTAGTAGCCATAGATAATCAAAGTATAATTTGTCTCTGCCCTATGTAGAGATTCATGGCGATTCCTAAAAGTCAATAAGATGCATAGTTAATAGTGTTGCCTAAAGCAAATCTTAAAAAGGTATTGTGAAAGGGAGGATGCGGGTTCTCCTGTTTCTACCACAGTGCCTTGTGCTTAGTCGGTAGTTTATAAACATTCGGTGATGATACTTCAGATAACTGGATATATGTTCTGACGTCAGAATTTGGCACATATTCCTGCCATTTTTGCATTTGCAGTAAATCTGATGATCTTTGTTCTCACTTTTCTTTGATCGTTGTCCTGAATTGAAGGTTGGTAGAGTTTAGGGAAACTAAAAAATACATCATTCTGCTGTTCAAGTCAGTCAAGTACAATTGGGATGAAATGTCAGGTTCTGATTTTCTACAAAAATAAGATACCTAAAGCATCTCTCAAGAAGCATAAAATTTCTTCCATTATCTTTTCTAGAGTATGTTAATGACTGGGAAATTAGAAAAAATTTTAAGTAATACATTTCAGTTTTACAGCAAATTTAAAAACATTACCAAAGGAAGTAGTAAGTTAACGTTTTGAAACCAGTCCTAGAACATTTAACTCAAACCTTCTGATAAATGTATGCAGTTAACGCTGCATTGTAACATATCATAGGAACACGGGGGATTAGCATGGATTGCATTCATTCAGTCATTATTTGAGTCAGCGCTTGTGGACCTTCTGTGTTTCAAGCATTTGGATTAGATACTGTGGATACAAATATGAATAAAAGCAGGTCCTGACCACAGGGGCTAAACAAACACAGATGGATCTGGAGGGTTTGTGACTTGCATGGGTTTCAGTCATAGTACTGCTTGCTGCTCATTGGTTGTGTGACCTTGGGAATGTTATCTAACTACTGATTTACTTTCTGAAATCCCTGTTTCCTTCTTTTAAAATGGGGTAATCTTTTTTGTTTGTTAATTAATTATCTTAAAATTCTTAATAGTTGTTGAGTTTTGTTTGTTATGTTTTAATTTAAGAGATCCTCTAATTCTCCTGTTGTCATCAGTGACACTACCGATTCTGGTAGGTTATGTGGTCTTTTTTGGGTTATTGAAACACCTTATAAAAATTATTAGTTTTTTCGTTTATTTGTTTTGTTTTGATTGGGTTTTTTTGTTGTTGTTGTTTTGTATTTTTGCATGCTTATGGTTTGTTGCCCCATCTATAATGATAGAGGTCTGAGCTGTAGCAAAAAACAAAAACAAAAGCCTGTACAATTATTCCCCCTATCCTGAGGCATAGGAGTAAACTTCTCCTCTCAAGTCTTATCAGTTGAAAGTTACAGCTATCTCCCAAAGACAGGGTCTGGAAGCAAATTTCTCAGGCCTATTGGTCCCTTTTAGGTCCAGTGTGGTCCATAGGATCTGCTAGGTCTTTAATGAACTACAAGTATTAAACTGACAGTTACATAGCCAGTTTCCTAGAAGGCTTGTAGCTTCTGCTGGCTGCAAACCTTCAGTGAACTCTGAAAAAAACATTTTCTACCTGCTCCTTTACAAGAATACTACTTTTCCTGCACATGTCTTGGCTCAGCACCAAGGAGAACAAAGCTCTCCCACCTCCACCCCTTGCCCAACATACTGGCATTAAGATTCCCAGGAAAAAAACCTTTTTCTTGTAATATACTCTCCAGGGTCTTCCATACTTCTTGTCTTAGTCTTTGTAGGCCTCTAGGAAGGAACTAAACTACTTGATTTCAAATTTAAAAATCATTAGACAAATGGAAAAGAAGGTGTTCGACTGGAAGATTAAGTGGAACAACTATCAGAAACATAAAAAATTATGAAGTTAGAAATAAGATGAGCTGCAAAATTAAACAATAAAGTAAAACTTTCTTGAGCAGAAGAGTAAGACTGCAGATGAAAGCGCTTATCAAGTCCCCAGAAAAGATTAATTATACCAAAGACGTTCTTAGACACACCCTGGTGAAATTCCTGACTTCCTAGATAAAGGGAAATTTTTATAAGCCTCTAAGAGCAACAGGTTCTTTACACTGAAAAGAGAGTCAAATGAACATCGGACTTCTCATCTAGAACTCTAGAAGCTGGCTGATAGTAGAGCAACATATCTAGACAATCAAGATAAAGAATTTCTTACCCAAAAATTCATTATTCAGACAAGGTATCATATATCTGTCAACAAGGAAGGCATATTTGGATATACAAGGATTTAGAAAGTACTCTAACCAAATAACAACTGAATTAGAACAGAAATCTCAAAACAGGAAAACATTAGGTTTTTTCTATTAGATACAGAGGAACTATTAAGTTTTTTTCTTAGAATATTTTTGTGTTTTGTAAATTTATACTTAACACTTCTACAAACTCATATGCATTTTCATCCACTTAAACTTAACTATATAAATTTATATAAAAGAACAAAGAAGTAACAGCCTTCTAAAAGTTTAATTTGGTGTGGAGCAAGAAGGTATTGTTATAGTATTTGGTTGGAAGGAGGTTTGGATATTCATTTAGATAAATAATTCACAATGTATTTATTATTTTTATAATTGGGAAGGTAACAAATAGCATAATTGAAACATTGGTAGAAATTAGAAACAGAAATCCAGAGAAAAACGAGTATGCATTGAAATTTACCAAAAGCAAGAAAAAAGAAAAAGTAAAAGGCAGCAATATAACTAAATGGAAGTGGAGATTGGTAATGTCATCACTATTACTGCAACATTGAGAAGACCTCACATAAACTAAAAAATAATCAGATCTGTGAACAAAAAGAAGTCTAAATGAAATAAATTTCATAGAGGAACGAATCCTACTCCATAAGGTAGTATTGACCAGGAGTCATTTTAATACCTGGGAGCATTTATTGAGATAAAGAGACAGAAGACCAAAGGAGCAAAACTTTTATAGGCAAAGCGACTTTGCTGAGACAGACATAGCTGAACTTCTAAGGATCATGTCGGCTGACATGATGGATTGGAATCTGAAAGACCCCAAATGTGAGTCAGTCCTCTTCAGCCATCAGTTCTACCCCGCAGGAATTTTGTGGCATAAGCTGTCATATAGGAAACTAGGGAAAAGGCAGAGAAAGAGTTCCCTTAATCTCTAGAGGCTTAAATCCCAAAGTCCTCCTAGAGGGAGGAACTGATCTTATTTTTGGATATTTAATAGGTATTCTGAAATTAACTACAGCAACAGCTCAGCCCCCAACTCATTTCAACTCCTGAATTGGTCAAAAAGATCTACCCTTCACTGGAGCTTTGTAAAAAGCAAAGTGTGACCTCTTTCTGGAAGAAGTTTTTTTGTTGTTTTTTTTTTTTTATTTATTTATTTCATTCTCTACTGATTAAATATCTAGAAGGTCTGACCTACAATGAGAAATTATGAGGCATGTGAATAAGCAGGAATAGATTACCCATAATCAAGAAAGAGAACAATCAGTGAAGGAAACCACAAATGATCAAAATGTTGGAATTAGCAGACAAAAATCTTTAAAATAGCTTTTATATATATGTTAAATAATTTTTGAGGAAATATGGGTAAAATGAGTTAAAAGATGGAGAATTTCAGCAGAAAAATGGAAACCCTAAAGAAGAAGTAATGGAAATTCTACACCTGAAGAGTGTAATAGATGAAATGGAAAAAAAAAAAAAAAACAGTTAAATGGGCCTAATAGCAGATAAGTACACTTTCAAAGAAAGGATCTTTGAACTCAAGGACAGGACAAAAATATTATCTGAATTAAAGCATGGGGTGAGGAGAGGAGGTAACAGAACATCAGACCTATATGACTGCATCAAATGAGCTAAACAGATATAATTGGAATTCCAGAAAGAAAATAGAAAAAAGGGAGGAAGAAATAATGGGCTAAGAATGTTCTAACTCTGATGAAAGACATTAACCTAACAGATATAAAAAACTTAGCAAACCCCAAGAAAGATATATGTAAATGCAACCACATCTAATTACATCTTAATTAAACTGGGGGAAAAAAATAATAAAAACTAAAAAGAAAATCATACAAGCAGCCAAAGGGAAAAATGCATTATATTCAGAGGAATAATAAAAATGGTGGTTACCTTCTCATAAGAAACAATGGAATAAAATAAAGTGCTAAAAGAAAATGTCTACCAACCTAGATTTCACTACCCAGCAAAAATATCCTTCATAAATGATACCTATTAAAGACTTTTCAGGAAAAAAACAGCAGCAACATAATTAGTCACCAGCATATTTACACTGCAAGAGAGTCTGTAGAGGGTTTATCAAGCTGAAGGGAAATGATCTCAGATGAAAGCCTGGATCTGCAGGGAGGAATGAAAACACTGGAAAGGATAAATATGTATATATCTAACTATAAGAAACTTTTTTTTTTTGAATTCTCAAAGACTATTGACTATTTAAAACGAGTATACTGACAGTATATTGTGGGATTTATAGCATGTAGAAGTAAAATATAACAGTAGCATAAAGGGTGGTAGGCTAAATGGAATAAGACTGTTTTAGGGTGAGTCCTTATATTGTTTGTGAAATGGAAAATCCTAATTCACGGTATACTGTAATAAATTAAAGATGTCTTATAATCTCTAACCATTAAAAACTACAAAGATGTATAGCTAAAAATTTAGTTATCGGGGACATAAAATAGAATAGTAAAGATATTTTATAATTTCAAAAGAGTATAGAAAAGTAGGAAGAGAGGAACAAGAGTAGCTACAGTAGAATAGCAAGATGGCAGACTTAAACACAGCCACATCGGTAATTACATTAAATATAAATAGTCCAAGCATTAAAAAGCAAAGATTGTCAGAATGTACTATCTAGCAGTAAATATTTATTGACACATTGATTTTATTTTTACATTTTTACTTATTGATTGATTTACTCTACAGATGTATATTCTTAAATTCATTTTGAGGTATTCTAATTTTAAAATACTCCGTGATAAATTGTACACTTTAACTATATTTCTGCATAATTAATATATTTAGTGAACAAATATTTAATTTAGAATATAAGTACAAATAATTGGTTTTTTTATTTTATTTAATATTTCCCAGAAAGTAAGTATATTAGTCGGGGTTCTCCAGAGAAAGAGAACCAATAGGATGTGTATATAGATACAGAGAGATTTATTTAAGGAATTCGTTTGCACAATTGTGGAGGCTGACAATTCCAAAATCTGCTGGGTAGTCTGGCAGGCTGGAAACCCAGGGAAGAGTTATGGATCAAGTTCAAAAGCAGTCTAATGGCTAAACTCCCTCTTTCATGGGAGGTCAGTCTTTCTTAAGGCATTCAACTGATTAGATGAAACCCACCCACATTATGAAGAGCAATCTACTTTACTTACAGTCTACAGATTTAAGTGTTAACAGCATCCAAAAAATACTTTCACAGAAACATCTGGGATGTTTGATCAAATATCTGGGTACTGTGGCCTAGCCAGCATCACATACAAAAATAGCCAGCACAGCAAGCTAGTTATTGTGAACTTCACCTTAATAAAAGTGAAATAAGATACAAATATGGATTTTTTAGGTTAAATTTACAAAAAATAAGATGCTATTTTGGGATATTTTTTCTTACACTTAGACCTTTCTGTATATTCTTAACTGAAAGTAAAGATGAAAGTTTGAACAAACACATGATTGTATTTCCAAATCATATTTCAATAGGCAGTCTAAATTTAAAACTAATATTGTATCTTTGGATAAAAAGTGATTTTATTTTTGTTTATCTCTCTTAATCCTTTATCATACTTTAAGAAAAATAAGTTAAATGCCTGTGAATGAGAGGAACTAGTGTTTTGTTTCAACGAGGAACTTCGCTATTTGCTGCTAACAATACATTGCAGTTATCATTTCTAACCATCCCTGCAGGTGACAGCCTTTAGCATTTGAACAATCTATTCTAATATCCAAACTCACATGTTAGTGTGCTGATGGACAGAGATTGTAAAGTAAATGACACCCACACCTGTGTTCATTTTTAACTTGAGATTGACTTTGAACCAGTATCTTTACAGATGAGATGCAATTATATCATTAGAAGCTGTTTATTACAAAGAAATGCACTGCAGTAGAGAGGACATGGAGGACAAAAAGATAAATCCACACATGATAAAAGGATTTATCTCAAGTTTAGCAGTCAATATTATCATTTTAGAGGACAGAATCAGGGGAACTTTTTTATCCAGACACTCCGTGGTGATTGAATAAATAGCACAATGTGTCATAGTAGGAAGTCAGATCAAAGAGAAATTCAAATAGACTCATTTGTTCTTTTTGAGAAAATAAGGAAGTGATTCCTTTCATAGCCTCTGATATTTCTTTATGAAAACTTGATGACCTCAAGTGAGAAATAAAACTTTCAAGGAAGAAATGCAGCAGCGGAGATAATGGCACAATTTTTGGAGCCAAGAACATGTTGTGGACACATGCTGTGTTATCTCCAAAGCCCACTGAAATGGGAAAATTGGCTTAACTCACCTTGAGTGAAATCTCTGAGCTAAACTCTCCAGCTGTTTCTGACCATAGAATTCATGATGCAAAGTCTTTTTTTCTTGTAAGCTGTAGGAGTTGTCTTACTGACATAAATGTTTTCAAAATAAAATGGGTAGGTTTAATAAGCAAATATTCACAATCTTTTTCTTTTAACAGGAATTGTCAACATAGGAACAGTGCCTTGTAACCATCATGTAGATGGACCACCAACGGTAAGGCAATCTATTTCTGCATTGTTAAAACACAGTTTGATCTTTTCTTGTTTGAGGTTATTACGCACATAAGAAGCTGCAATGATGCTGGTTATAGTGACACAAAATGCCACTGTAGAAAACTCTTATAACCTTCCTTTTTGTCAGAAGTTATAGCCCTTCAAGAAAGTTAACCTCATGTTTTCTAATTAAGAAAGAAAACCTTACTAATTTTTGACAAGATTTAGGAAAATAAGATGCTGTATCAATTTTACAGGCACTTGTATACTGTTATAGATGGAATGTTTTTTAATTTAAAAATACTTTTTATACTTTTGATAAAGTAACGTAAATCTATATGCAAAGTGATTTATACCCTTTTTAAACTGAGTGTTGTTTTGTGCACTAGAATCAATTAGAGGAATGTTTTGTAATAGTGAAAGAAGGCCATTATGCTTGATCTTCTTACAGATTACTGTGCTTTATTGTTACAGAAGTGCAATCTTTTCTTTTATCCCACTTATGTTACTACCAGACAACAAAAGGCATTTAACAATTTCAGTATCTATTTACTATGTTAAAAATAATTATAGAAGATGATATAGAAGGAAGATGATTAAATTTCCCTTTTAGTCTCTGAATATAATATTTGTATGAAATATACATCAGTTGCTAGTTCCCACTTGAAAGATTCATAAGATAGACTAGAGTATATCTTAGTCTTCAAAAAGCATAATTTTATTTCTTGTCCCTTGTATACAATAAGTCTTTCAAGTACTCCATACAACTCATCTCCTGTTGTGAGAAAGTTTTGGTAATATCTTTTTAAAGTAAATATTCAACTATATTTGAATTTTATTGATAATTAATATTTTCCTGAAGGGTAAATTGACTCCATTTTCTATTTGTAATAAAGCCATATGATTAATTCAACATGTTTAATGACTTAATATTCGGAGCTCCTGAAAAGACTAGTGTTTGAGGAATGACTCATCAGAATAATCATAAAAAAATACTTGATTGTAGTGTGTGTTGCAGTTATCCTTTAGTAGCCATAACATTATGTAAATTTTATTCTTTTATATTAAAAAATTGAAGATTAGCAATATGAAAAATGAACGTATTTGAATAATAGACTCATTGAATGATCATTTTGCATACTTTTGAAATTTATGTTATTCCTATAGGCCTTCCTGTGGCACCAGTGTTTACATTTCTGCTTTTTCTTTTTTTTTTTTTAACATCTGGAACTCAGAAAACTGCAGCCTGGCAGAGTTTTTTGACTTACCTTGTAGGCTGGTTGTAGATGTCCAGATTAATTAAATGATAAAATAATAGAACCAAATCTTCATGAAATCGTGAGAAATAATGGTGTAAACATTTACAGTAGTGCCCTAATGATCTCAATATGACCCCAGTGAATTAGGGACAATATCTTATAATAATAGCTTAAGTACTGTTGGTGTTTTGCTTATGTTTTTCCATTTGGATTATTTGATGGTAGTTCCTAATATATTAATAACATTTCTACTCTGTGCAGTCAGTAAGTTTTAATATACTTTTTTTATAAAGGCACTCCCCCAAACACTCATTAGTTTTCCTGGCTTTGAGTTGAACCAAGCTTCCTTTTTGATGTGTTGGGGTTTTTTTTAAGCTTTTCTCCTCTGTCTCTTTATTACAAACTAAGCATAGTCTACTACCCCTACCCACTGCTTACTGACAGTTAACCTTGGCCCTTTCTCCATAAACTCTAAATGGAATCACACCTGTGTTCATTCCCCAATATCCTCTGGTCCCAGAAAGGTAAAGTCTGATTTTCGTACAAAATATAATTCTACATAATTTCCATTTTTGTACCCATGTGCCTTTATTTTCATTAAAGGGATTAAGAGCTGAAAATATTTAGAGATAGAAGAAATAGGAAAAATCTGTCTAAAAATTTAACAAGGTAGGATATTTGTAAGGTCCAACTTTGTACTATATTGGCCCTAAAAGGAGTCATATTTCTGGGGTCTGAGAAAAAAAGAAAGGGAGTGGACTAGGATTTCACAATGACTGAGGCTGGAGCCCTGAGTAACTTCTTGACCTTGTACCTAACCACCAATTTCCAGCTTCCTTCTCTACACATTATCACGCCCACTTCCCTCTTGCTCCAAGTACCACCATGAATGGCTTGGGTCTAGGAGAGTGCTAGATGCTAGCTACAACTTTCTCAAGTCTCTATAACAGGGAAAGATGTGTTTCTTGACATACCACGTTGGAATGAACTTTTAAGCAAATACATAGCTATAGAGGATAGTTTGATCGTATAGCACTGTAATGTGATGTAGTGTTCTTTAAGTAAATATAGGTTAGCCTGAGAACAAAACCAGCTCTGTACCTTTGTTTTGTGTTTTCTCTCACTCTTTTTTAATTTGTTTATTTCCCTTTTTCTTTTTCATTTATTATATGAACTTGAATTTTTTTCTTTGGAAGTTTGTTTCTTTCTGACATAAATAATACCGTGTCTGTTTTTGAGATGCCCTTCATAGAAAGTAAAACAAATATGCCCACAAGGCATTATTCCCTTCATCAAAAAGGATCAGATCTTTCTTCTCCTCTGGCTATAGACACTATTTTTTTTTTTTTTCATTCTGAGCTCTTAATGTACTTTATATTTAAGAGGACATTTTCAAGTTATTTTTTTCAAGAAATGTAAATTGATAATCTACAATGTTTTAAAATATCTCTCAGTTGTCTTTGCATAAGACTGCTTGCCAGGGCTTTTTATTATTTGGACAAAACCATTTTTCCTCAAAACAGTGTGGAAATTGATCATCTTTTAGCCTTCTGACATTTAGTGTTTTAGGAGAGACATTGGACATTAGTCTGATAGTTATTCTTTTGTTTAGGTAGCCTGATTTGCTTGCCCGTGTATTATAGATTTCCTTTCTTTTGTTTTTTATGTCCTAGTTCAGATTTGATGATTAAATGTGTGACTTTCTTTTCACTGATTTTTGTCCTGAATGGTATTCACTCAGTACTATAGGAAAAGCAAATAAGACATTAGACAATCGTAATACTAGGTTACATGAAAATAATTAGCTCATGCCACTTTAAGAACTAGTTGCTGCACCTGCTTAGCGCCTCCAGCAAGTTAAGGATAATGATCAGACTCAGATTGGTCAGAGGTCATTGTCTAAACCTGAAAGACAGGTGTAAAAGTTAGTTAATAGTTAAGTTATCACAGGCTTGAGTCCCATATTTACTTTAAATGAAGGACTTATTTGCAAATCAAAGAGAAATAGCAACTAGTATAAGGAAGTCTTCCCCCCACATGTTTGGTCTTTTCTTGTTTGAGGTTATTAGGCGAGGAACATAGTTAAAACATACCTGTCCTTTAATGTACACACACATGCACAGCAATTTCCATAGCTTTTCTTACTGTCTAGTGGAATTAAAACAGGGTAAGCTCTGCCAAATATATAAAGAATGCTTTGTGATTTGGGGAGAATTGTTTTTGAATCTCTTCTAGTGAAAACTGGTACAATAAAATAAAAATAGCATCAATATTACCTATTGTAATCAATCACTGATTTTTGTGAAGTTTCTTTATTACAAACCTGTTACACTAATATTAGTCCTTTCTTCTTTATTTTTTTTAATTAAATTTATTGGGGTGACAAGGGTTAGTAAAATTACATAGGTTTCAAGTGTACAATTCTATAATACATCATCTGTGTATCACATTGTGCGTTCACCACCCAGAGTCAGTTCTCCTTCCATCACCATATATTTGACCCTCTTTACTCTCTTCTACCACCCTCTTCCCCCCTTACCCTCTGGTGAGTTTTTGTTTATTTGTTTGTCTTGTTCCTTTGTTGCTTTCAGTTTTGTATCCCACATATGAGTGAAATCATGTGGTTCTTGACTTTTTCTGTCTGACTTACTTCGCTTAGCATGATAATCTCAAGGTCCGTCCATGTTGTCGCAAATGGCAGTATTTCATCTTTTCTTATGGCAGAGTAGTACATATTCCATTGTGTATAGGTCCCACATCTTCTTTATCCAATCTATCGAAGGACACTTTGGTTGTTTCCATGTCTTGGCTACTATAAATAAAGCTGCAGTGAACATCGGAGTACATATATCTTTAAGGATAAATGTTTTCAGGTTTTTGGGGTAGATACCCAGGAGAGGGATAGCTGAGTCATATGGTAATTCTACTCTTAATTTTTTGAGAAACCTCCACACTGCCTTCCATTAGTGGCTCTTCTTATTTTATTTAATGCTTCCACAACTCCTATTAATAAGAACAAATTTTCTTTTAACAAATGGATTTTTTGGCAATTTACAAAACTGCAGCTTGCATTTTCACAGAAGCCTGCACATCTACCACACAACAGGTTGAAACAAAATCCAGGCTGTCTTATCAGCATTGTACCAGTTATGGGACACTTTTGCCATTTGTCTAAGTATTGCATTATTATTAAGATTTAAAATATCCTAGTTTGATTGGAGATTTAATGTTGGTTCATTATTCTTTCTCATAAGACCACACTAATAAGCTATTAATTAATTCATTTTGTAGTTACACTTCTTCTAGGTTTTCTAAGGATTTGACTGATGAATTTTTGTCACATAATTTTTCAGCAGTAGTAAACTTTAAAGTGTTTTAGAGTATTTTATTATTCTGAAATTTATCTGAGACATTTGTGATGTTGCTTGCTCTTAACACTAAACTTATTCATAACTGTACTGGTCTGAATCATACAAATTTAATTTCATTCTGAGACTCTTGAATTTTATAACTATACTTACTGTACAACATTTTGAGTTGCTTTTGTTGTTAGATTGTCATTATTATTTGACCCGCTCTGTAGGTTCACAAGATTGCTACATATTGCATTATTACACATTAGCATAATTGTATGCATATATCTATGTAAAATATGTCTTTCACATTTTTACAAAATATTTGGGGCAGCTTATTTATGGATAAATGTGTGAATTTAAGTGAAATGTCTTTGATTCAAAGGAACACTTTATTTCCTCCAATCTGTAGAATTTTCCAGGAATTCATAGTATGTAGATTGGGGTGAATGTTTCCCTATAAAACTCATAAAATAGAACCTATGGCCAATCTCTTCCTGTAGATAATTGCAGGGTGGAGAGGGAACTAACTGATAAACTATAAGCTTTATAACTTAAGTCATAAAAGAATCTGTTTTCACTTATCAATAAAGTAGCAATTCAAAGCAATTCTGTTGAAATTCAAATATAAATGCTAAATAGGTTGTCCTTTAAGACCACTTCTGAGTTGTCCATAATATAACATTTTTCTAAGTATCTGCACATTATTTTTTTTTTATCCAGACATTGTAAATTATGAAGCTCATGTTGATTTTTCCCATCAGCATACTCCACTGCCATTTTTCTTAGATTTTTTTCCCCTAATTTACTTTTGACTTTGCTAAATTTTTCTACCTGGCAAACTTTTGAAAATCTGAAAGTTTTATGTTACTGGCGGACTATAACATAACAGTGGAATAACCTGAATTTATTTTCTAAATTATCAGTAAACATTAGGAATGTGCATAGGATAGTATGGTACCAAGCACCAAGTAGGTCTGGGAAAAGTAGAAATACAAAAAACATAAAACAGGCTTTGTGTCTTTGAGTAGCTCTTGGTGTCATAGGAAAGTGCACTGTAAACAGTTAGATCCGGATACATGAAATGGTTAAAAGTTGAGAGCAAACAAAATAGGTACCATGTCCCCAAGGCAAGTTTGTGCTCAAGCACAGGGATGTGGGTTAGGCCTTGAGTGCTATAGGAATTCCCAGGCCTGGAGTGGTTTGGGAAGGCTGTTTAGAGTAGGAAGGTGCTACAGAATCATAAAGGAAGGATGGGAAAGGTCCATCAGAGAAGGAAAATACAGAGGTGACAAATGGATAGACAGTTTGACTAAAGCAGAGATAGAAGATTAGAAACAGTAATTTGGGCATGATTTATAAAGGTCATTGGATGTTAGGTAAAGAAATAAGACTTACTCAGTATAAGCAGTAGTAAGGCATTTGAACAAGAGAATATGATCAAGGGGGTAATGTTTTTAAAAGGTTAAAATAAAAGCAGCTCATAAAATTGTAGGTGTGTGGAGACAGGAAGAAGGTAAGTGAGTTGTAAAGCTACTATAATCCATGTTTGAGGTGATCAGGATCTGAAGAAGGAAAGGGCAATGGAAATGGAAAGACAGAGATGCTTCTGAGAAAGATTTGGAGATCAGAACTGATGATAGGAACTCAAAAGAAAAGTAGTAAAAGATGATTCCAAGACTGCAGCTATAGGTTACTGAGAGAATGATGACTCAATTAACAGATTGTTTTTAAAACACAGAAATGAAGGGAGATTTTTCAGAGATTAATAGATTTCAGCTTTAGCTGTGTTGAGCCCATGAACAAGTTGAAATGTTCAGCAGAGAACTGAGAATATAGGCCTGGATCTCAAAAAAGAGAATAAGTTTGAAGATCTAAATTTGTTGTGCTTGAGAGAGCCACACTCTTCAGCTCTGGCGTCCGGAAGGGAGACCCGGTAGTCAGAAGGCTCAGGCTTCAGCTGTGGCAAGTCATAGGGGCAGATTCTGCACAACAAGGGTCTTGAAAGGCCCCATCCAGGAAGGAGGCAGAGATCCGGTCTTTAGAAAAAGTCGAGTCATGAGTGGGTCTCCGCCTACTCACCTCCCAAATCTGTTCTCCACGGAGCTCTTTAGCCGAAGCATAAATATGAACATGTGTTAAAGATCCTGTGATGGACTCCCATCTCCTACCAGTTGACAATAAACTATTGAGTATGTCATTTGAAACCCTTCCGCTATCTTTCTAAACTTATTTCCCGCTTTTCCCCAATACTCATTCTGGCCACTCTGAGCTACTTTCAGTCCCCAAAACATATCTGGGTCTCTCACACTGAGAAGTAATGTTAGAAGAGGTGTTAAGAACACTGAGTCCAGAACCAAATTCCCTGGCTTTGGGTCCTGGTTCAGCCACTTTTGCTCCAAGTTCCTTGACCTCTTTGTGCTTCAGTGTCCTCCTCTGTAAGTGTGGGTCCTCAGGCATCGCCGTGAGGTGATCACACTTACCTCAGGGATCGCCGTGAAGTGATCACACTTACCTCAGGGATCGCCGTGAGGTGATCACATTTACCTCAGGGATCGCTGTGAGGTGGTCACACTTACCTCAGGGATCGCCGTGAGGTGATCACACTTACCTCAGGGATCGCTGTGAGGTGATCACACTTACCTCAGGGATCGCTGTGAGGTGATCACACTTACCTCAGGGATCGCTGTGAAGAATAAATGAGTTAAGACACACCACCCCACTTAGTAGATTTCTGTGTACCAGATACTGAATATTATTTAATCACGAGAGATGGCCAGATAATGAGGATAAGGACATATCCCAAGCCTGAGAAGATTCTCAGGTCAAGAATCAAAGGGAGGACCCCCAAGGTCCCAGCTAGGTGAGGGATGTCAGGAACCAGGAAATCTGAGGAAGAGTGCCATAACGGCCTGCATGTGTCTTGACCAACCTCCTTTCTTTTTCGCTTTTCATTTTTTAAAGTTTGTTTTATTATGTATTTATTTATTTATTGCATATCCTGACTCTCGCCTGGAGTCAGCGCAAAAGTTCAGTTACACCAGGATAACAGCATAAACTGGGGCTGTCCTGGCCAACCCTAAATGTGTGATCATTTTATTCATCAGTTCACTAAGTCATAACAGCCAGAGAGATCTTTTTGAAATGGAATTCAGAACGGGTTAGCCTCCTGCATAACACTCTTCAGTAGCGTCTCCTACCATTTAGAATAAAGCCCAAACCCTTTCCTGGCGCCTGTTGGGCCTTCATAATCTGGTCACTGCCTACCTCTTCAGCATCACCTTAGGACGCTCTCCACTGAGTTTTTTTTTAATACAACCAAGCTTTCACTTACTTACCCATAGGCTTTTGAACATTTGGCTTCACTGCCAGTAAAATTTGCACCCTTTTGTGTAACGGGCTTTTTCTTTGTGTGTGTTACATGCTACTGAGTTGGCTCCAACACTGGTGACCACAGTATCCTGTCCTCTCAGCCCCGCTCAGCTCCATAGACTCCTGCCTATGGCTGCATTTATGGAGTCAGTCCATCTTATGTGTGGTCTTCCTCTTTTTCTGCTGCCTTCTCTTTTCCCAGCATTATTACCTTTGCCAAAGCTCCCTGCCTTCTCATGATGAAGTAGGACAGCTTCCGTTCTGTCATTTTTCACTCCAGCGATGTTTCAGGCTTAATTTGATCTAGGACCCACTTGTTCATCTTTCTGAGGGTCCAGGGTATCTGTAGAGCTCTCCTCCAACACCATATTTCAATTGAATCAGTTTTTTTTTCCTGTCAGCTTTCATTGTCCAGCTTTCCCGTTCGTACACAGTAATTGTACAAGCGTGTGGATGATCTTAGCCTTGGTCTCTAATGACACATCTTTGCTCTTGGTGATCTTTCCTAATTCTTTTTCTTTAGATCCCAGTAAATGTCAACTTTTCAAAGGATCTTCTTTCACCACCCCTTACTTAGTCGTTATCATTACACCTTGTTTTTTTCCTTCTTAATACTTCTCCCAATTTGCAATTTTTTCTTCAGTTGTTTTGTTGTTTATCACCTGTTTTCCTCAATAGGATGTAAGTTCCATGAAAGCAGGGACCGTGTCTGTCTTATTCACTACTGCTTGTAGACTGTCAGTAGATACTACTTAAATGAATAAATGAATATACGCTGAAACTATAGAAACAAGTAAGAGCAAAGAGCCAGGCTGGATTTGAAAGAAGAGAGAAGAGAGACAGGAGATCAGGAATAGTGTAGCATCTTGGAAGCCAGAGGAGTATGGAAATGGAGGGAGTTTCTGTGATATCTATCATAGGTAGCCAGAAATGTGTGGGAACATAGGAACACGTCCCTGTAAAGGAAGCTAGGTGGTTACATTAGGAGGCATGATGAACTAGAAGCAATTCAGGCAACCTGTCACGAGAGCAGGATGGAAAATAGAACAGCAATTTACATAGCTCAGCCTTGTGTGTATATTGCTGAGTAATTTCACAAAAGAAGGTAGCATTTTCCAAAAAGGGCCGCCTTGATATAAATCTATTGTATAGAATGTAAAATAAATGTTTCCTTTTTCCATCTTCTTCAAAAGTGAAAAATTGAATTTGGTATTTGTACAACACTATTAAATTCAAAATAAACATTTCTCAGATAGAAGGAAAGATCCAGCAACTTAAATAGAGCAGGAGAAAGATGCAGACTGGATTTTATCATTTGACAGAGGAGAAGAGCAGGGCAGTTGTTGCAGGGTCCTTTACCAAGGACTTAAAACTTTTCTAGTTAGTAAAATGAGGAAGGTTGAAAAAGTTGATCTTTTAAATCCATTTTTGGGTCTAAAGTTCTATGAATGTTTTTAAACTGCCCTTACTGTTCCAGGAGAACATACTGAAGCAGAAAATCTAAGCAAATCTCAGGTAGTCATCCCTGAATGTTTGCTCAAATCATTTCTCTGTCTTCCTTTTCTCAGGATTCAGTTATAATTCACTTCCATATATTATACACATGGTAGTTATGTCCACCAAATCAACTCACAAATGCCCATCACTGCCATTGTTAATGAAAATACTTACTTGTATTTTTTAAAACAAGATTTGGTGATTACTTGAAATTTTCCTGCCACTCAGTATAAAACTTAATCCCTTTAAGGAAGCATTAAGTTCTACAGCAGAAACTGGCACTTGAATTGATCATGCCATAAAACGAAGACACCAGTTATTTAGAAAAGAAAAAATTTAACACTCATTATCTTATGAAATATTATTTTCCATTTCGGGAGAGACTTTATCAAAGTGATGAAACTAGTGCTCTGTTCTTCCTGCCTGGATGAACATCTACCATCTGCCACACTGATGTCCCATAGATTTTTTTCTTTTGCCCTGGTAAATATATATGAGTTCACCCAGTTTCTTCTTTCTGTCATGCTCTTTATCCTGCCATCATCTCAGTGTCCCCTGAGATTAGTCTTTGGCAGAGACGGCAGTATAGCAGTGGGTAACACAAACACCTTTTGGTACAACCACATAATTGGGTCACAGATTAGTTTGATGCGTAAAGGTTGAGATAAATTCCTGTAGGAAATGAAACTTCTTGTCTGTTTTTAATGAAACTTCACAGTTTTCTTGTCACTATATCTCTGCCTGATCATATCTTATAAAGCAACATGAGCAGACTTCTCTGAGGGCACTTTTCCAGAGCTTCCTTTGCCAAACCTAGAAATAAAGTTTTGCTTTCAGAAATGGAGTTGAAGTTAGTAGATCTAGATTTGGTTTGGAAAATATGGTCATATTTATAATTGTGGGTGTTCTACAGAAATATTTTACTATAAAACATCATTTCTCTATAATAACTCGAAGAACTTTAAGAACTGAATAATTATACCTGACACTTATTGGGCCCTTGTTGTGTACCAGGCACTGTACAAAGTGTTTTATGTAGGTTATCTCACTTGAATTTCATAATAATTCTATGAGATAAAAGTGTTATGATTATCATCATTTCTCTGTAGGGAAACTGAAACACAAAAGGTCTGTAAGGGTCTCCTAGAAACATCTAAATTGAATGTGTTACTGCACTGTTGTAGATGCGCCAACAATATTAACTCCCTAAAAGCAGAATCAGTTTATGTGAATAAAGCACTAAACTGTAATGACAGTGGCACAAGACAGATTCTGTGGAAATCGGGAGCAGCTCAGATAATATTAACAGTAATTAACACTTATAAAAGCAATTTATAGTTTTAAAAACTCTGCTATGTACTGTGTATTTTCTCATCTGATTTTTGTATCCACTATAACTTACAGTGGAATTAGGCATGGGGTGGTAATGGAAAGGCTGACCAGAATGACAGATTAAAAGGGTCATGAAGGCCTTGATTTGAGGAGGGTACATAGACGAATGCAGATTCCTCCTTCTTAATAAATCTATCATGTAAATTATGTAAGAAAGCCAATTTCAGTTTTTTTTCTTGGAAAATATCCTACCACCCACCAAGAAGTTTTTCTCAGATATGATTGGAGGTTAGTGGATAGAGTCTTAGTAGATTTCTCAGGAGTAATGGCACTTCAGTTCTTATAGCTGTGGGGTGAGTTAAAGACACGTAAGTAGCAGAGAGTAATCTGGATGTGAGAAGGGGGTCTTGGGGTTTGGTGGGAAGAAAGAGACCCAGAAGCTGTGGTTTTTCTAGTGCACTGGCAGAGTCACCTGTGACCTTGAGAAAGGAAATTACAAACACCTGCTCTGCTTCAAACTATGCTACCCACATGCCACAGACAGCTGTTTGAAGAACAGGAGTGAAGGAATGAGAATGTAATTTTGAGTATCACCCAAGAATGAGGTGATTGGCTTTCTCCCTTCTTCCTGGAGACCTACTTGTAAAGCTCACTGTGCACCCTGAAGTTTCAGTTGACACCTACGTATGAAGGACTCCTCAGTTGATATTTCTAATCTTAATTATTCTTTCCTTTCTCCATTCTACTACAAAAATCTTCATAAGTACTTAGGCTGTTAGCCATTTGGTAACCTAACAAACTTAAACATGAATACAGCTCAATAAGTTTGCTGTGTTCCCCAGGACCTTGATCAGGCCTTCCCACTTTAATTTTCTATCACTGATACTACCAGCTGCTTAGTTCTTACCAAGAAAACCTTGGTAATATATTAAGTCTATTTCCCTTATGTATTGCTTTCTCCTTTCACTATATTTCCATTTCCATAGCCAGAATCAAGGCTCTCCGCTCTGACATGGAGAGCTATGGTCTCCTCTGTATTTTTGCTTGTATCTGTTGCTTTATTCCCCGTAACCATAATTTCTATGATGTTATTTTTAATAGCTATTTTTAGATATAACACACATAGCATAAAATGTACCCCTTTAAAGTCTACAATTCATTAGGTTTCAATATATTCACAAAGGTTTGCAACCATCACCACTCTCTAATTTTAAAACATAGTGTAATATTACCAAAGAAAGGAATCCCATACTCATTAGTAGTCGCCCCCACCCCCATTGCCCTCTCTCCCTAGCCCCTGGCAAATACTGAGCTGCTTTCTGTCAATGGATTTGCCTATTCCCAATATATAAATGCAGTCATATCACATCTGACCTTTTGCATTTGGCTTCTTTCACTTACCATAGTATTTTCAAGGCTCTTCCATGTTATGGTAAGCATCAAAATTTCATTCCTTTTTATGGCTGAATAATATTCTATTATATGGATTTACCACATCTTATTTATGCATTAATCCATTGATGAGCATTTGAGTTGCTTCCATATTTAGCTATTATGAATAATGTTATATGAACATTCACATACCAGATTTTGTGTAAACAGTTTTCAGTTCCCTTGCATATATATTTAGTAGCGGAATTGCTGCGTCATATGTTACCTCTATGTTTTACATTTTGAGGAACTGCCAAAATTTTCTGCCAAGTGGCTCTCAACCATTTTACAATCGCACCAGCCATGTATGAGGGTTTCAATTTCTCCACCACCTCATCCTCACTTGTTACTGTCTTGTCACTTGTCACTTGTTATTATAGCCATCACAGTGGGTAGAAAGTGGTGTCTTGTAATTTTTGATTTTCATTTCCTTAATTACTAAAGATGTGATCATCTTTTGAAATGCTGTTTGTATATCTTCTTTGAAGAATCTTTTCAAATCCTTTGCAATTTTCTAACTGGGAAAATTATTATATTTTACTATATAATTATATAAACCAGATATAATTTTAAAATATATGTTATATATATAGACGTATATGTATATATTGATTCATAGAGTTTATTATGTCAAATGTAGAAATAAGTTTTTGATTTTAGAAACAAAGCTGAAGTTAACAGATCTATTAGGATGGAAATAAATTACAAATAGAAAAAGAATAGAGAAAATTAATGACATCAAAAATTGGTTTTTTGAAAGATCAAGAAAATTAACAAAACTTTAGGCTGATCCAAGGAGGGGAAGTAGACAACACTCAAATTAGTAAAATCAGAAATGATAAAGGAGATACCACTACTGGCCTTAGAGAAATAAAAAGGACATCAAGGGAGTGTTGTTATTAACTGTATGTTAACAAATTAAGTAACCTAGATGAAAGGGACATATTCCTAGAAAGACACAACTTAAGACTGACTGAAGAAGAAAAAAGAAAATCTAAATAGACCTGTAAGAGTAAATAGATTGAATTAGCAATCAAAAAACTTCCCACAAAGAAAAATCCAGGCACAGAATGCATCATTTGTGAATTGTACCAGATCTTTAAAAAAGAAATAACATCAGTCTTTTATAAAATCTGCCAAAAATTCAAAGTGATATGAACATTTTCCAACTTATTTTATGGAATCAGTATTACCATGATCCCAATACTAGACAAGAACACTACAGACCAGAGTCTCTTATGAAGATTGATATAAAAACATCAACAAAACACTAGTTAACAGAATCTACAAATATAAAAAGTATTATACACCATGACCAAATAGGATTTGTCCCAGGAATGACAAACTGGTGTAACATATGCAAATCAATGTAATAGATCTTATTAATAGTAATAAGGGCAAAACCCACACAGTAATCTCAATAGATACAGGAAAGGCATTTAACAAAATCCACCATCCATTGTATAGCCTTTATCAGGTTGAGGAAGTTCCGTTGTGTTCTTACTCTGTTGAGTGTTTTTATCAGGAAACGATCATCATTTTTTCTTCATTTTTTTCTTTCTGTTCCTCAGACTAGATAATCTCAATTAACTTATCTTAAAACTTCACTTATTCTTTAATCTGCCAATTCAAATCTACTGTTGAGCCCCTTTAGTTAATATTATACTTTTCAGCTCCAGAATTTCTATTTTTTTAATAATTTTTATCTTTTTACTGATATTTTCTATTTCCTGAGATATCATTTTCATACTTTCTCTTAATTCTTTAGATGTGGTTTCCTTTAGGTCTTTGTATATTATATACACATAGGTAGAGCTATCTCTATAGAGATATATATATAGATACATATTTGTGTATATATATCTATATAGAGATATTTCTACATATATACATACATATATATATATAGAGAGAGAGAGAGAAAAAAAATATATACACATTATAAGAAAGGAAAACTGTATTAAAATTGTAATACTCAATATATACCGATAACAAAAAATGAATGAATGTCACGTTTGACTTCTGCAATTACAAGAGTTGCTCAAATTGGTTACCATCAGCGTCCAGACACTTCTGATTACAGCAAACTACTGCTTGAGCAACATTGACCAAAGTGTCCACTTGTATACATTTTTTGGCACCCCCAATGTGTGTGTGTGTGTGTGTGTGTACTTTCACACTAATTTAACATATTTGTCTTGTAAGCCCAGATTTCCCAGGGGCAATTTTTATTGACTTTGATTCCTGTGTAGTATTATACTTTGCTGTTTATTTATATATCTTGTAATTTTTTGTTGGTAACTTCACATTTGAGATAATATAATGTGGCAAACCTAGAAATCAGATTCTCTACCCCCACCCTTCCATGGTTTGTCATTTTTGTTATTGTTACTGTTAATGTGTGTATTTAGTTAGTGACTTTCCTGGACTAATTCTATAAAGTCTGTATTTTTTGTGATGTGTAACAAATGAAGTGTCCACTTGGTTAACGTAGTGGTCAGCTAATGATTAGACAGGTTTCTTTAAATGCCCGAATCCAAATCCTGCAGCGTTTTCCAAGGGGCTCTGTATGTATGTCGGGACATACTTCCAGTGCTTCAATAGGCAGTTCAAAACTACATTGCATAGACTTCACTTTTTGTTTGCACAGACTGTAAAAGTCAGTCAGAGGGAAAGACGACAGCCTTCTCTGGTCTCCCTGGGCACACACGTCCTGCACATGTGTGGCCCTTTAGATTTCCAGGACAGTGTTGGAGCTTTTCAGAGTACCCTGTAGACATATCACTTCCCAGTTTTTCCTTTTAATGTTTTGATCATCCCCTTATTGTCCTAACTTGTATCACCACCTAAGTTGCAACTGATTATTTTTTTTAAATGCCCTAGGGATATGGCTGTTCACACAGCTGGCTCTGAGTCACATCACATAAAGACAAGCCCTGAGAATGGAGCTTTTCAGGGGCTGCTACATAGGGCCATATAGTGGCACTTCTCTGGAGATGGGGATTTGGAGGCACTCTGACCTGTTCCGCCCTCTCCTGTGACGGCTGGCCTGCTAGTTTTCAGAGTTACTGTAGTTGTGAGTCTGTTGATTTCTAAGGCTGCCATGGAGCTGGCAAGAAAGTAACGGGAATAGGACAGGTTAAAACTCCACAGAGCTTGCTGTGTTTACCAAGATTCACTGTTTTTCTTACATTCCTCCTTGGATTGTTGCAATCCTTTGGCTAATTGTCAGAGTTCCTAGAAAGTTGATTATGACAATTTTTTCCAATGTTCTTGCTTTTATGAACGAGCCAATTTTCACTAATTTCCCATTCTAGAAGTGTTTCCCCTCTACTAATCTGTCTTTAAGCTCAGGATTTTCCATTTACTTCTTAAAAATTCTATTTGCTGATGTCTGTTTTGCCATTTGAAATGCTGTTTGTTAAGTTTTAGACCTCCTAGTGAACTGTCTGCATCTTCATATGTATGACAATTAGAATTATATGCCAAACCAGGGACATTTTCCGTTAAGCTTCTTTCTTCATTATCCTACTAATTCTTCTCTTCTTCCCTGCTAGCCCACATGCTCACACGCGTGGACATGAGCTTCTCCGTGAATATTTGGATTGACTGTGTTGTGTTTGGATGCCCCTGGTCATTCACAGAATGTGAAAGCATTCACAAGACTCAGAAAAGTGAGAACGCAAGGAAAGGCTTTATTAAAGTCAGGCAACGAGGAAGCTAGTGGCAGTGTCTAGAGAAGACGGCTGCCCCACGCCTTAGGTTAGCTTTCTTATATAGGAGAGAGTGGGTAATTTTCTTACAGCAAAAGATGTGATATACATTTCACAATAGACTGAGGTCATTTGATGGACATGTGCAGGTTATATAACTCATTTCTTTCTGTGCATATTCTTACCCAGAAAAACCCGTGGGGGTGGGGCAAGCTATAATGTTCATTTTATTCTAATTGTATTATAATGAGGCTGGAGTTCAGACTATGGGCAGGCTCCAGCAGTCTAATTCCACTTGGGGTCTTATCTCCCTTTTCTAGGGGTGTTTCCACAAAAAAGTTTATCCCTAAGGGCTGAGCCTGGGCTATCCCCAACAGGGAATGGGGCAGTGCAAAGTTCTGATCAAATCACCTTCTGCTAATCCCCCTTGGACTCACTTTTTGTTAACTCTCTTTCTGCCTCATCGTTGATGTTAAAATCAGAAATAGACAAGCCTCAGTGTTTAAATAGAATAGCAGTTAAATATTGATGCCTGGCCATCAGCAACCTAAAAAGCTTTCTTCTTTCTATTTATTACTCAAGATCCCTTCACAAAGTCTTTCCAGATTATTTCTACCTGTAGTCATTTCAGTAATTTCCTCCACCCTTAAATATAAACGGCAATGATCAAATGTATACACATGTTAATATACATGTATAAGCTGTCATCTTAGCCCATTTCAATTTCCCAGTTTGGTGGGCTCAACAAATCGTGCCTGAAAAGCTAATATGAAGAAAAATGCTTTAATGGTTTTCTTCAGGTGCCTTCAATGGAAATATTAAGTCTGTAAGACCCTTCTTTTGCCATAATCCTAAAGAAAGTCACAGGCAGTGAACCAGGCAGCCTTGTATTTACTTAAGTCTGCAAAGGCCTGTAACTTCAAACTTAAATATGTATGTAAGTTTAGAGATTAAAAGCATAGGCTTAGGAGAAAAGCAGACCTGCTAACCATATAGAATCTGCCAAACTGTATGATTTAGACAAATAATAATTCTTTTAATTTATAATTAAAGAAACAAGGCATGTTAAATACTAAGTACGGTAGCTATAAATTTGTGTGTGTGCACAAATATGTATTTACTATATATGGTTTAAAATACGTATTTTATGTAATGTATAAGTATATATTATACATAATAAAGCACATATATATGCTGTATAGTGTAACATATGCATAAATGCTTAGCACATCCCTGGCACACAGTAAGCATTAATTATATGGTAGATACATATATTTCTATATATATCTAGACAGATCCACAGACATATCTATAGCATAGTAGATTATTAAATAATAACCATAGATGTACATTGATGCTGAGAAAAACCCATACTGAGATTTATGTACTTGTTTTAGAACCAGTGAATTTTAAAACCTTGTTTGAATAAAACTAAAACATTTAAATGAGATGTTTTTAAATAAAATATTTCATAAAACAGATCTTTATAAGATATTAATTTATGCTAAACATTTATAATGAGTATTTTTAAGTATATAATATTTGAAACAATATATTTTTCTTAATTATATCCTGAGCATCTTCAGGTCACAAACTGTATACTCTGTTTCTTTGTATTTTCCATGCTATGTGTTCAGCGCCATATATTTAGCACACACTCGAGATTTTTATTATATGAGTCATATGAATGATATTCATCTTTTTAGAAATTGTCTATGATTTTAATGAATTATGTTGATAAATTTAGCAAATGTCCTTAGTAGTGCTCTTAAGTAGTTCTCAAGAGTTTCTGTACGGATTGTCTCAAAATATCAAGGACTATAACTCTTTGCACTTACTGCTCAGGAATTCCTGAAGATGCCATTCATTAAGCATCAAAAAGAGATTTAATTTCACTCTCAAGACAGACCTCATTATTTTTAAGTAATAGCTATTATATCTGTTATCTATATTTTAGCACAGAAAAGTAGACCCATACCTCACTCTAAAAGAGAATAACGAAAATTCTAACTCATTTAGTCATTTTTGAATTCCTATAGGTGCCTGTTCAAATTTAGAAAGGGCTTTTCTAACGTAGTTTTGCAGTGGCACATACAGGTCTGTCTACTGGAAGACCCTTTCATAACTTATTTCTCTATATATGTGTTTGTTTTTAAGTTTTTTAATATTTATGTGTTCATGTGTTTATATCCTTAACAAACTTAAATTAACAAATTTTTTTTCACTTAAATATTTACAAATTTGTATGTTTATGTGTTTTTTTAAAAAATTGTACTACCTCCCACACTTGTGGCTGTGGAAACGACCTGACCAGCGAAGTAGTATCTGGTAAATAAAACCAAGTAATAAATACAGTAGGGTAAAGAGTATTTCATTTATCATGATATATTGTTATATATAATCTGTATAAGTCACTGCTTTCAACTATGGAGTATAAAATGTACAACTACTAAAACTAAAATTGTGAATAATACACTATTTGCACACTTGATTTTATTTTTGTTTAAAAACATTGTATCTAGTTTTTTTTTTTACTAGTAATTTTAAATTTACTCATAGCTCATGGTTCATTAAGGGAATTTAAAGAAATTATACTTTTCTAAAGTAATTCATAAATAAATGATTTTAATATTCAGTATCACCATGCATCCTGGTACTCTTTATTGGCAAACAGAAGTAGAGAAACAGAAAAGTAACTTGTACAAATATTAAAGGTATCCCTCCTTTGAAAAGGGCCAGGAGACTAAAAACAATGAAGCATCCAATAAAATGGAAGCTCCCTGAGGGCAGAGGTTGTCTCTGATGCTCACTGCTGTCTCCCCAGACTGTTAGAGTAGGCTGAGACACAATGGATACCTAATAATTAGTGCTGGATAAATGGACTTAATCTTTCAGTTTTTCTTGTTTTTCTATTTTAAAAATGTTGCTAATGCTTAAGAGGTTGTAGGGAAACCTAAGAAATGTTTACTATGACTGCTAGTTGCAGTTTGAGCATGAGCTTGTTGAAAAAATGATGAAGTAGATGTTAAATTACTCAAATCTAGAGCTAATCAGCATTTCAGTGAGACAAGAGGGAAACTAAGAAAGGTAAGTAAAACTAGTAGGGAAGGAGGAACAGGTTTACTGTTTTTTAAGTTTTACCGGTAACAATTTGTTGTGATTTGGCTGTATCTTACCCACTCACTGTGTCACTTGGTACATGCAGCAAATAAGTATGCATGTTTTATAAAGTATGATAGTTCACTGAAATAAAGTATTAACTAAACTTGAGGTGCGTCAGAATCACCTGGAAGACTTGTTCAAACTCAGAGTGCTGGGCCCATCCCCACAATATATGATTTCAGTTGGTCTAGAATTGGGCCCAAGAATTTGCATTTCTAACAAGTTTCCAGGTGATGTTGCCGCTGGCTGGTCTGGAGACCACACTTTGAGAACTCGAATGTAAGCCAGCAATTCATAATTCTCCCTGTGCTACCCCTCCCAAGAAGGAAAATTAAAGCTACACAATCATTTCTCTTTGCTAATTTAAAAAAAAAAAAAAATCTGCAATCCAGTCTATAACACTGCAGCATTCTCTTGATTTTTTTAGAAAGACACATTTTAGAAACCAATAAATAGATACATTTTAGAAACCAATAAAAAGATATATTTTATAGCCTTTTTCAATGAAACCTAACAATTCACTGTAACAGTTTTCGTGGAATGTGAATTGTGGTTTCTGTAAGAAAAGGTTTCATTGATACCAATCACAATACAAAACGAGTAGCTTCTTTGTGAAGTGCAAAGGTCAAGTCATTGCTATTTGTGAAAGAAAAAAAAAAGTGTTTCCACAGGGTAAATTCAGGAGTAATGCTTTATCATTGTTGTTTTAATTATTACTACAACTGTTTTCCAATTCAGTGTAATAAATAATATAGCCACAGTATTATCCAGTTGATTAATATTTTGAATATACTTGAAAATTTATGAATGCTGTTCTTTTGGAATAGTTATATGAGTAGCTGGTATGGTAGAATTTTAAAGCTGGAAGGTATGCCAGATTATCTTCTGGTCCAAACCTCTTAATTTACTCAGATGTTCAGTCTGAGTGTTCTGTGATCTATTTTAGCCTTGGAGGCCCAGACAGGACTGGAAACTCACTGTCTTGATTCCTAGTTTGGTATTCTGTCCATTGCCCTTGGTAGTTACTTGACTAAAAAGTGTTTGGAATAAAATACTCGTATTTTCAAATATTTATTTGATGAAGTGTTTAAGATTCACATATACTAGCATTATATGGCAGGATAGGAACACATACTGTGTTTCCCCAAAAGTAAGACCTCGCCGGACCATCAGCTCCAATGCGTCTTTAATACAAGACCCGGTCTTATGTTAGATAGGACCCGTTCTTATAGTAAAATAAGACTGGGTCTGATGTTAATTTTTGCTCCAAAAGATGCATTAGAGCTAATTGTCCAGCTACGTCTTATTTTCGGGGAAACACGGTAGTTTGTCTGGTACAGAGACAATAAACTTTGTGCAATTATTTACTTTCTTTATCTCTGTTTTCTTTATTATCTAGATAAGATCAGTAAAAAATAACAGAACCTTGGTTTCTTTCTTACAAATGTCTTTAGGGTTGTCTTACATATGTAGTATTCATGGAAATAATCATAAGAGATTATATATATTTCTACCACATGATGCTAGAAATAGAGCAGCATGTTTCTTTATTCCTCTCGTGAAATAAAATATAACCTCAATGTCACTGTTATCAATCGTAAAGAAGCCATTTGAATATTTAATAATGTACTTCTGTACAATTCAGGATTTATTGTTAAATTTGGTTTTCTGACTCTTTTTATCTGCTCTTTTTTCTATTTTAATAATAAAGGCCAAATATTATTTTATTGACATTATGGAGAAATTAGGCTTTCGTAAAGCTTATTTTATGACAATTGTTAAATAATTACTGGCTGGGGGGCAACCAGCAGACACAGCTGGGGCGTAGGTTGGGACGATGCCCAGAGGCTGCCTGGCAGCAGCATGACTCACAGTTGTGTGCACTGACGTTCTAGGGAATGGTTGGTGACAGGACAGTGGGCAAGATGCGCCCACTCATGAGCTATGCCAGTGGCCCCTCCTAGAAGAGTAAGTGCCCACCGTCTTCAACCACATCATCTTAGGGAGCAAGCGGTACCTCCCAGGACTCGATGGCACCGCCGGACAGGAAAATTGTGATCAGACAGGAAGACTGATTTTCTGAGACCTTTGTCTTCTCTAGTTAGTGATGTCTTCCTTATATGCCTCATTTCACAACGTGTAAGAAGTGGGTACCAAAACTTAAGTAATATGCACTAAATGTACCCTTTTTATTACAGGGAACTTAGATTGATCTCTGAGGTGACCCCAAAACTTTAGCAAGACTGAATGACATGTAGAAAAACCTGTATGTGTGGAATAAGGACAGAAACTAGCAAAAGAGGTAGGAGCATGCTGCTTTGTGCAATGTTTACCTTTAACCCAAAAGGGATTAAAGACTGTATTGGATGAGGCTGTCAGAGCCATTTCAACTCCCAGGAAACACCGGGGGGGGGGGGGGGGGAGATTGGATCAAGATGTATAAAATGTTGTTTGATTACGTGAAAAATATCTTCAGTGGCCAAGGAAATGGTCCATTTTTCTCAGACAGCATACAAATTGCCTCAACTATACCCAGACCTCTTATGAATAATGAAGCAGATTAAAACTTGAAAGAAGGAAAAGAACAAAAACCGTCCTCAGAATTCTATAAAATTAGTTAAGACTGTTTCCTAAAGGTCCAGGAAGTAGCAAACAACATCTGAAGCCACAATCTGTTATAAATACTTTATTTCAACTAAAAGGTACAATCTCTCAGGGTAATCATAGTTTAAACAGCTACAATCATGTTTTCACTATGGAACAAACCGTGCTGTAAATGGAAATGCCTGGGTTAGACCATATACATTTCTGCACAATCATTATGGAATCTGCACAAAGATACATCTTCTCCCTTTGCTCCAATGAATTGTTCTTATATGTAGGTTGCTTTCCACTTCACTAAATTCGGAGTGGTGGGATAACAAGGCCAGCCACATAGCCAGAGGAAATGGGCCATTCCTGAGGAGAAAATGGATGAGATCGAAAAGAACAAATGTTTTATTATTACTTGAACACCAGTTAAATGTAACTTAAATATATCTATCTTAAACCTTACTGTGCTTTCTTAAAGAATGCCAAAAGTGTAAGGTCTTAACTACATTTATGAACACAAAAGTGTTATACATTTTAGTTAATGTGCATTAAACTGTAACAAGAATTCTGGCATATAGTAATTACTAAGATGTTACTTTTTATTTAACCTTATATTAATTGGTAGTAATCTTGCCAATAACCTAAGTCTTTGGCTGAGTACTGATCTGAACATACGTGGGCAAAATTCCATAAGGAAAGAGCCATTCAGAAGTAGAAGGCTTCATAACAGAATGGGAATAATTCACATTCCTGACGGCCAGAATGGAAAAACCTCCCAATATGTGGCACTTCAAGTAGTGGCAGCCAGCAGATCACACGCTGGAGGAGGGGTTAATTGAGCCCTAGAGTAAAGTCTTCCTGAATCTGCTCTAACAAAACTGAAAAGCGTACCTGGAACAGGTCAAAAGGATCTCAAGTAACTATAATACAGGCCAGAAAAGGTCCGCATTCCCTAAAGGAATACAAGAAAACCTAGCACTCTACCAAAGTAAAAATTACATGTATTAGTGTTCTAGGGCTGTTGTAACAAATCACCACCAACTTGGTGTAGCTTCAAACAACGAAAAATTGTCCTTTCGCTGTTCTGGAGGCCAGAAGTCTGAAATAAAGGAGAAAGCACGGGAAGGTGATGTGATCCAGATGCCGCCTTAGCTGCAGGCTGGCACAGAGAAGTTTGCCAGCCATTATGGACCCAGCCAAAAAGATGCTGGAGGAGAAAGTACTCAACCGTATGAGTGTGTTCAACATAACTTTGCTTGTGAATGACCTGGAGCCCTTATGAATATGATTTTTGGATTGCATCATACACATTGATAAAGTTGCAAAGAACATCTGCTGAACAACACTGGTTAATATTCCTTCAGTACACTAGTTTCAAGAAACATTGAGGATTCTTCAGAGGCAACTATAATAATGGAAAAAAAAATCTCTCAGGTGATACAAAGAGGAATTCACCCAAATGTCTTCTAGCAGCCTGACATACTGCTTAAACCAAACCAATAAATAGTATCTGTCAAGCACTCCTATGAGGACTAAAAAAAAAAAAAAAATGGCACTTGATTGTGCCATTTGTGCCATTGGCCAAACTCAGCAAGCTTTGAGAAAGAGAAGGAACTCTGTGTCAAATATGTGAATCCAGGTCACAGTTTGGCCAAGTGGATTTTATGGAACATCTCATTTCTGAGACCTGTCATTACCAACATGGGTGCACATAAGCTCATATTTTTAAACTTCTATTGCAGAAAGATTTCATAACTGCTCAATAAAGTCAAGATTTGGATCATATTGCTGAAGATGGTGTCATACCTACTGCTGTACCACATTGCCAGACCAAGGAATGATACGTGCAAGGAATCCATTGCGTGCAAGGAATGGTACGTTATAGAGGATACTTGTGAAGAGAATGGTCAAGACAGATTTTCTATGACAAGACCTAGCAGAATAAGGAGAAAATAGAAATAGTCTTAATTCAAAACAAACTTCTTGGTGGGATTGTCTCCCAGCTTTTTTTACGGAGCTTCATTTTATCCTAGAACAATGAGATAACCTAATTGGAGATGGGAAGCCATGGTTTCTGCAGACTCCACTTCCAAATTAATACAGCAAAGAAGTTTATTGTGTATACACTGGTGCTGAGAAGAGAGTAAGTGGTCTTCAAATAAGAAGATAACCTATTGGATAAAAACACGCACTGGAACCCAAGTAGAGTCTCGTGAGCCACATGGCTTTTGTCATGTGCCTTCAGTATGACAAGCAAATGGTCATAACTCCACAGCCAGAGCGTGGACTGTTGGCATGTGAAACACACTGATTCCTCATTGGATAGCAGTCTGGCACTTAAATGTCATCGTATGATGGTGACATGCTCCAAAGACTGTTGCTTTGGGACATGTACCCTCCCCAGCCATCACCCTCCTAAGGATGTTGGTTGTGGAGTTTGGTGACAAGGACATTATTTCTACATCAGGAGGTAACATTATAATAGTACTGTAAGCTGATAAGGACCTAAAATGGATACAAGTGAGGCATTACCCAATTGCAGCCAAATGAGTGATTCATTTGACACTATGGGGCGGGGAGTGGAACTATTAGTCCGCAAGGGCTGCCGTAACTAAATACCATTAGAATAGCTGGCTTAACCCACAGAAATGTATTTACTCACAGTTCTAGAGGCTGGAAGTCCAAGGTCAAGTTGCCAGTAAGGTTAGTGTCTCCTGAAGCCTCTCCTTGGCTTGCAGACGGCTGCCTTTTCACTGTCCCCTCACATGGCCTTTATGTCTGTGCAGTTGTGCTCCTGGTATCTCTTCCTCTTTTTATAAGGACACCAGTCCTGTTGGATTAGGGCCCCATCCATAGGACCTCATTTAACCTTAACTACCTCCTTAAAGCTCCTATCTTCAAATATAATCACAATGGTAATTAGGGCTTGAATATGTGAATTTTGTGGGGGAAACACACAATTCAGTCCATAACAGGGACACAGAATAGGGAACGTGTAGCTGTATGAAATTCGTGTGCTGTATTTGATTGTATAATGAGGATAATCAGTAGGTACTTTAACAGGAAAATTGAAATGTAGAATCTTACATGTCTTTTGGACCCTGTTCCTTGGAAGGGACTGTTTTATCAACAGACCCTGGTCGAAAATTCAGGAAAAGTTTTCTGACTCCAGTTTGATGGATTCCAGACTGTCAGTACTTCATGCAAGAACATCAGATGTGAGTCTCCCTAAATGACTCTGTTGCCTAAACTGAATCTCTGCTGCTGTCCTTCCCAGCAGCCACCTCTGGCGCCAGATAAGTAAGCATACATTGACCTCATACTTGCTTAAGATCATCAAAGCTGTGCTGCCTCCGTGTGCCAGAGCCAGGATGAGGTACGACAGGCAAAAAACCCAAGCAGTTTTTACTGGATTTCATCATGAAAGGAATGTAGTGGGCCTGCAGGTGACCGAGGATAGTAGGTCTCAGCACAGCCAACTGCTTAAGTATTACTGTCCAAAACTGTGTCTTATCTCTCATGAGTGATTAGGATTTCCTGTCCCTCCTTCTTTCCCCTCGGCTACTGCTTCCCCGTGTTTGATTCTAGATAAATATGTCCTATAGATGTATTTAGTTTTTTAAAAAATTAGAGAAGAAAGTGAGTTTAAGTCCCGATTCCACCACTTACTAGTTTACTTGACTTTAGGCAAGTCATTAAATGTCTCTATACATCAAATTTCTTACTTATAAAATTGAAATAGGAATGTGTGCCCTCACAAGATTGTCGTAACGATGGAGGAAGATAACTTACATAAGCCACTAGCGTGGTGCCTAGAACAAGGCAGGTACTCAAAGCATTTTGATTAGCTTTCCTCTTTTGTGTTAGTGCCAGATAGGAGAATAAAGGAGAAGAGATTTGGAGAAGGAAGAATGAAGGGAAAAGTTAAAAGTTCCACTTCCACATAAGTGATTTGGCATCAGTATACTGACAATTATAAAAGACTTGTAAACTTTAAAAAATATCCTGCGTAGCATGTTGTAAATTAGACTGTGCTAAGTAAGGGTATAATAGGAATTGCATTTGTACCATTTGAATTAAATTATTACTGCCGTTATACCATAGAACGACAACAGTTCATTCCAGATTTAGCCATTAAAAATCTCCTGCTTAATGTGTTAATAAATATTGTATTAACTAAAAGCTACCGCAAAGAGTCTTGTGAACTGTTACAGAATCCCCTGCTTAAAGCTCTCTGTCTTCCTATTGCCCATATATTGAGGCTGAACTCTTTCATCAAGAATGATCTGGCCACTTATTTCTTCTGTAGCCTCAGCTTCCCCCATCCTTCTGTCTATGCTCTTGCCTCTGATCCCGAGCTCCCAGCATATTAAACTATTTGGGATTTTTTTTCTTTTCTAGACTCACACATGCAGTACAGTCTGCCTGAAACACACTTCCGTGTCTTCCACTGACTAATTCCTGACTATTCTTCTACTGCAAAGCCTAAGTGAATTACTCCTAGAAGTTATCCTATTTAACTCTGTATATTTAGCCCCCAGCATAAAACCAGGCATATTAGGAATTCAGTAAATACATTTTGTTAAGTGGATGAATCAGTACTATACCTAAATGCAAAGGATAATGATAATTTTCTATTACACATGTAGTGGTATAACCTGTAAATTTTCAAATCCCATTTAAATAGAAGAAAAAATAGTTTATTCTTTAGAATTCTTATTATGTACCAATTTATACAGTGTATCACATCTAAAATGGGCTGATATCTGCTTCCTTCTTATAACTGCTGTGAGGGGTTTGTAAATGCCTCTGTGACTATTCATTTTGACTTGGGTTTTTCAAGAGAAAAAAAATCAAATATGGTGACTACTATAACAACACAGAGAACAGATTCTCATAGAAAGGTTTTTCCTCTTAAATTTCTCTCTAGTGAAAATAAGCTTATCAGAGTATTATAAAAGGTAGTAAGAAGATACAGATTATTGATGTATTTCGCTACAAACACGTGTTTTTTATGTTTTATATCAAAAAGAGACATTCACAATATACCAAGTGATCACAATGAACTTATGTAATTGGGTTGTTCCATTGAGCTTTTCCTTTTTGTTAACATTCTGAAGAATTTTTTTTTTCAGATGCATCTGCTTAGCATTGAGAATGGAATTTAAAGGTAGTATAAAACAATTCTAAGAAAGTGAATGGTGTGTGACCTTTTTTTTTATTTGCTTCACAAGTAATTTGCTCTAAAAAAAAAAAAAATAACATCTGCTATTTGGAAGCTAATCTTAGTGTATTGAATGCTCTTAACCATTTCTCAATCCCACAGTCTTTTATCTTGCTTCTCCTGCTGTGTTCCCACCACCCCTGATCCCATTAGCAAACCTTGAGACCGCCTCAGACTTTACCAAAGTACTGCTTTGGTTTCAGCTGCTCTTCTGCAAGAGGAAGTGAATGTTGGGGGTTTTCTCTGTGGTACAGTTGTGATAAAGCTGTGGTGGTCTTATCTCTCTCTTAGGTAGTGGCTCTTTATGACTACACAGCGAATCGATCAGATGAACTAACCATCCATCGCGGAGACATTATCGGAGTGTTTTTCAAAGATAATGAAGACTGGTGGTATGGCAGCTTAGGAAAGGGACAGGAAGGTTATTTTCCAGCTAATCATGTGGCTAGTGAAAGTAAGTTTTATGCTCCCTTCCTGGTTTACTAATATGGTGTAACTGATAGTACAAGATTTTAATCATGTTGTACCCTTTAATTTACTGTTTTTGTAACTTCTGCACGTTTACCAATGGGTATGGCTCTTCACTCTTATGATGCAAAAAAATGAAAAGGGGAGGCACTAGTATACTATAACGCTATTAATTCCTGTCATGATTGCTTCACAGACTTCTCATCCCAGGACACCTGCCCATCTAGCTATTAGTTTTCTTCTACAGCCCCTTTCCCCTGCCACCTACTTCACACACGATTATGTCAGCTCTTCTCTTGCTACAGTGACTCCTCAGTTGACAGGCACATTAAGAAGCTCTAGTTGCCCAACTTCCATTCTTTTATTTTGTATACTTCAGTCCAAGCTCTTACCTATCACCTGCCTGCAACAGACTATTATCATTCTCAAGTAAAGGAAGCCCTCATGTGTGAAAGGAAAAAGAAATAAGCTGGTGAAGGAGTTAATGCTAAACATAATTTTCTGAAAGCTGTAGCTTTTACCTTGAGAGGTGAAAATAGAACACACATGACCTAAAAATAAAAGGAAGACTATGAAGAAAGGGGAGAAATATAGTGATGCTTTTTCGGAAGAATGCTTCCTCTCAGCAATTAACTTCATAGTGTGGTAGGAAAAACACAATTCTCAGGTCAGGAAAATTGATTTCTAATCCTAGCTCAGCAACTATTACTGATATATGCCTCAGTTTCCTCCTATAAAATGAGGAAGTTGAGCTCTGTCATCTCTACACTGTCTTCCAGAAATACTGAAATCATACAGTTCTGAGGTAAAATGCAGTATAGGCAGCCTTGAGAACACTCTGTTTTAAATATTTATTGCTGTCTTTTGTCTCTGCAAAAAACAATAATTATTATAAACAATAGTTGCTTTTCAGACCAGTCTGTGAAACCCCATTTAACCCAAACTATGGCTGAACAAAAGTACTACTGATTCCTAAGTTCTGTATTTTGAGAGCAAAGGAGAGGAAGGAGGAAGAAGAATTCCTTCTATGAACACTGGGTGTTGGCTTCAGCCTAGATAAAATGTTTTCTCTTCGGCACCCTCTCACTAACTTGTCTACACCCTGGTACTTCCCAGCCTTCCTTCTCCACTCTCTCAAGCAGTCTCAGTCTTACTGCAGCTGCCTTCTTCAGTATGTCTGCTTTCAGCAAACTCCTCCCCTCTCCAGTGCTAAGTGCCTCGAAAATTACCCACTTCTCTTACACAACAAAATTTTGAAGTTCCTCTATACCACTGTTCTAATTCTTGTTCTTGGAGTAGTAATTGACTGGTAGCTCTTAAACTCTATCTGAGGTATATTTTTATGTTTAAAAGAAGATACCTAATGGAGAAAACATAAGGTAAAGTGGAAGGAAGAAATTTTAGGACAGGTTAATACCAGTCATTTCCCAAAAGCTCAGCACTTCTAACTTCCAGACTGTCTCACATATCCAAGTTCCTTCCCTCCCCTTCCCAGTGATGGCTTTCCCACGGGATCAGCCACTGGAGTTCAGCAGGGGTAGCTTCTGTTTTCAATGAAGAGCTGCCTGCATGATCATAGTCACTCTGGAATATATCTGTCATTTTAACTAGATATAGAAACAATTCCTTGTTTCCTCCAGATACAAATGAAAACATTTAAAAATGTTTTAGCTTGATAATATAAAAAGGTTGTGTATTTCCAGGCAGGATGGTATGAGGTGCTTTAACTTTGGAATCCAGTTAGTTTTCAGAAATAGCCTCCTTAGGCTTGCAAATCTTGAGAGGCTATAGATATTTGATCTACAGTGTACAGTGGGTTAAAAATCCAGTAAAATGTTTCTTCCATAATTACCAAAGTGAGACTTCTAAAGCATACTGTAGTGATGGTTAGTAGTTATATGCAGAAATTAATCCATTCTTCAACTACGGTAATTCCTTACTGTATCCCAGAATAATGGATGTTTTCTTTTGGCATCAGTTATTGCTTGTTGGAAAAGCTTTGTAAAGGCCAGAACAAACAGAAAAATTCCTCAGACAACCTGAGAATGTAATAATTGAATTCTCACTTCATCGGAGATTATTTTTCTTTCCCTTTTATCCTACTTTTTACCTAAATTTAATAAAATCTCGCTGGCTAGATTTTAACATTAGAGAAAAAATGACTGTCAGCAGCCTATTCCACTCTAAAAATAGTAGCAGAAATTATCCTTTATCCAAAACCAAATATGCAAAGCAAAAAATTTAAGGGAAATATATATATATATGAACAGAACCTGTACCAACTATTTAATTGAAAGCCATGTCCTCTAAGAGAACAACACAGTAGAAGACCTTGCTACCCCATTATTATAAAGGATTTATTCCCTTTGTATTTGAAGCCACTGGAAAGAAAAATATGATCACCTTCCCTTAATCATGTCTAACATCCTTTCCAATAAAAGATAAACCCAATAATAAAATCAACCCATACACAAAACCAGTTAATACATCTCATAATCTTAGAATTTTGATTAGCTGTATTTTAGCAATTTCTCTCAATTGAGAGTTGCCCAAGTCATTTAACCTGAAGAGATTTATTTTTTTTTAACCCTTTAAAATTCCCACCTGACTTTTTAGACTCAGTGCTGTGTGTGGATTAGATTATATAATTTATAATCTTAGAGGGAATCTTAGACTTAGCACTGTGTATAGATTAAATATCATGTATAGTCCTAGCCCCATGCTTTTTTATTTCATAGCATCTTCCCAAATTATCCTTTCTCCACACCTCTGCCTGGCAAAATCCTACATATTCTTCAGAGTCTGACGTACATCTACCACTTATTCCATTAAGCGTTTGTCATCCCCACATTGGATTTTGTTATTTTCTCTCTTTAGATTACTGTCAAATTGTATTTTATATTATAGTTACTTGTGAACAGATCTATTTCTGACCAGATTGTAAGCTCCTTGAGAGCAAAGACTGTTTTGGTCATCTTTTTATCTCCTCCAGCAGTATGTAGGAGATAACCATGCATATAGCAGTTTCCTGTAAGTGTATATTGAGATAAAATTATAGAAGCATCTGTATGACCAAGTAATAAAAGAAAATGACCCTTCTGCATTTCTGAAATCCTGCTGATCAAAACTTTCCAATCATAAGTTATGTTCTTTTGATCGGTAACATGTAAGACTACAAATCGCCTTAACAATAAGTGCTAGGTAGCTTATTGTTAAACCAAGAAAGTGAATATCAGTTTCTTTTAGTTTCATATCTTCCCTCCCCCATCATTCTTTTTTTTCCCCCATAGAACAGTGCTCCTCACTTTGATGACTTGAATTTCTTTTTCAATTCCAGCACTGTATCAAGAACTGCCTCCACAGGTAAAGGAGCGATCCCCTCCTTTATCCCCCAAGGAAAAAACCAAAATGGTAAAACCTTCATCTTCCAAAAAGGTAAATGTTTTTAAGAACACTTGTATGTATCCCATAGGTACTTTGATTTTTTTCACTCTCTCTGGATAAAATATTGCTTTATTTTTCATGCTTCTATCCTTCACTGTTTACATTATTTCTTGTAATATCGGCACCAACATTTTATTAAATATATAAATAAAACATAATATGATTGTAGCCATTTTCCAGATAAGGAAACTGAGGAGCCTCAGAGAGATTAAAGTAGATCCCAGTCACAGCCCAAGTAATGGGACGAGGACTCAAAGTAGAACTTGTGACTTTAAGTGTGATGCTATTTCTACCCTACACTTATTTCTAGAACTGTGGTACTGACACGGTCCTCAGCCCCACCTTAGGGGTACACACATATGTTGAAGGCTGTTAGAGCCCACAGAATAAAGATAGTCTGTCTTCCTGGAGCATTCCTCTTACTTGCTAGTAATTTAAAATGTTTTTAGGTTAAAATGAATATGGATACACTCCTCCAGAGAAATGTCATGTTTTTAAGCCTGTGTGTTCAGGTCCCTCGGAGTCAGTATTCTTCTGATGTTAGTAGTATTTTGGTAGAAAACTTTAATAAACAATGTGCCATCATATATATTACCTATTAAACTCATTCTTTGACATTAGCTCTTGCCTTAGACTGAATAACTTCACTTCTTCTTGACTCCATGACCTGGCGTATAGACTTTCTTGACAGTTGAACCTGTCCTGTATCATTCGGCACTCCATTCGTTCTCACGGAAACAAGATTGAGTAGGCAAAGCACTTGCCCTTGAGATAGCAGGCTGGTGGGTGAGACGCCTTCAAGTAGGCAATTCCAATGGACTGCGGTACAACTATAATCAATATAATGTACACAGTGTAGTGGGAATACAAAGGAAGAAACCCTCCAGATCTGCCGTGGGGAGTCCAGGAAGGTTTCCCGGGGAGATCATGCTTGAGCTGAGGCTGATCGGATAAAACAGGACGTGCTAGGTAGATGATTTTAGAAAACACAGCCTAGCAGAAGGAATAATTGAGTGAGCTGTGGTATCGTGTGGTTATGTTCAGAGAGCACAGGGTCTAATAGAAGTGCAGAAGAAATGCAGGAGTCAGGCCACGAAGTACGCTGCTAAGATGCTTAGATTGTACCCTTCAGACAAAGGGGATCCCCTGGAGGGAGTAATCTAGGGAGTGACATGTACAGATTTTCATGTTTAAAATATTCTAGTGGCAGTATTGTGGTTGGATTATAGGTAGCCAGGACCTGGGACAGGGACATTAGTTAGGAATCCATCAAAATAAAATATGAAATCCTGAAGAAAACTAAAAATGAAATCCTGAACTAGTGGGGATGGAGGGATGGGGTATAATTGACAGGATTTTGTGATTGATTGGATGTGATTAGTGATGTTAGAATCTAGGAATTGTGCTAAGGGCCTTGGCTTGTTATGTAACTGAGTGGATAGTGGTACTACAGAAGTAATAAAAGAATAAGTAAAATTTGGAGAGGTAGAGACAAGCAGTGGTAGAGAGTAGGATGTAATGAGCTCAGTTTTAGATATTTTGGTTTGGTAGCAGTGTTTTACTGTTCCCAGGTAGAAATATTCATGAGGAAGCCAGAGATGAAGGATTGAAATTTGAGAGAAAGGAAGGATTCAAAATAAAAGGAGGAGAAGTTAGTGTATTCATGGTATTATATCAGTAGAGTTGAAGCTTGTAATGAAGGAGATAACCCAGAACAAATGTTGTAAAGTTTGGAGAGAAGGCAGCCAAGGACAAAATCCCATCTAAACACTGGTGTTTAAGGGACAGTCAAAGGAAGAGAAGATTAAGAAAAAATAATCGAAAAGACAGTAAAGAACCCGAAAAAAGGAGTGCCCTGGAAGCCAGGGAAAAGAGAGGTTCAAGAAGGGTATAGCCAGTCATGTCAGAAACGGCCAGTCAGTTAGGTTGTCTGAGTATTAGGCGATCAGGAGGAGCCTGACACCTTTACACTAGTCTCAAGAGTTGGTAATAATACGACAAAGATTGAAGAGTAGAATGGCACCTCAGCAAGTGAACTCATGGAAATCATCCCCAGAGCTCTACTTGAAGGAAAAAAACAAGGTCACACACTGGCTAGAGGGGGACGAGGTTCCAGGAATGGCTTTAAATACTGGAGTGACACACAAATTCATATACGAAGGAAACAAAGCCAATGGACAGGTTCACGTTGAAGGTAAAGAAAGAGCATATGGGTCGTGGAGGAAGCAAGAGGTTTTTATTGGAAAGACAAGTTGATGGATTAGTCTTGGCTTCGAACAGTGGTTCTCAACTAAAGGTGATTTTGCCTCCCAGGAGACATTTGGCAATATCTGGAGATATTTTTGCAAATATCTGCAAGGAAGAGGATACTGCTGTCATCTGGTGGGTAGAGGTCACAGATGTTGCTGAACAGCCTAGAATGCACAGGACAGCCCACTTGAACAAAAGATCATCAGCGGTGCTGAGCTTAGAGCAGCACCCTTCTGAGACATAAATATGAATGAGGATGCAAATACGTTAATAGAATGTAAGTCTAGAAATTAAGGATGTCTTTATGTTCTCAAAAACAGGAAGTTCCACCTCGAATATGAGAGTGAAAGGTGTGAGATAAGAAGAAGAACAGTGACCAGTAGAATACCTGTGAGGACAGAAGGAGCACGACTTCATTTAGGACATATAAAGAGATTCCTGAGGAGTTCTAGGAGCTGCTGTTTGGATACCATAGAAATGTAGGGGACATAGTGCTATGTAGTTGGATTTTTTCCTTCAGTAATGCTCAACATCTAGGACATAGCAGTGGAGAAGGCAGATTTGGATTAATACATAATTGGAGTTGAGGGTATGACAGAGGCCAAGAGGATAAGAGACTTGATAACATTGAGAGGAGAGTCACTGGAGTGGCACACTATAGAAAATCAGCCAGATTGGAAAGGATGTGGAATCAGAAGACTGGCTGGCTTAGAAAGCAAGATTCTCGCCACCCATGTCCAGGTGGAGGCATAGTATCATGCAAGAAAAGAGTTAACAAACTGGAACTATGGCCTGTAAATCAAGAAACTTGCTTAATTAGTATTTCAGATGTTAAGCATCTCAAGGTTATGATAAATTCACAGAATTATATATAAGAGCTGAAGTGAAATTGAAGGACCTGTTATTAGAATTGAGCTGACTGAGGAACTAGGGCTGAGTGTTGGACAGGTTGTTCTCTTGGACATTAAAAGTCCGGGATGATTGCAAGAGCTGGGATGAAGGGACACTGAACCAAGAGCTGAAGTTCTTAATTATTGTGGTGGAGCAGACATCTCAACCCTAGCTTCACATTGAAATCACCTAAGAAATTTGAAAAATAAATACTGATGCTTGTTTCCACACCCACAAATTGGTTTAATTGGTCTGGATGGGACCTCAGCATGGGTGGATTGCTAAAGCTTTCCAGGTGATTTTAATGTGCAGCCAACATTGAGAGCCATCATGTTAGAGTGACCACAGTGTCCAAAGGTAACAGCTGCAAAGATAGAGGGTGTTACAGCCAGGTGAGAATATACCCAAGGAGGTGTGCTTTGAAAGTATAATGGCCTAAAATCCGCAACAGAGAGCTAAGAGGCCAGTGGTAACCCCAGGCGCCATGGTTCATGATTGAATTATGTGAGAATGAACAGCCTGTATTGCAAAGAACTGAAAGAAAAATGTTTCTCAGTAAAACGCCAGTTGCACAGACAGCAAGGCTATATGGTGATGGTTGCCTGTGACAGCATGGGGACCACGGGGATAGAGTTGAGAGGACAGGCAAGGAATTGCTATGGGCAAATGGCTACATGTGTAATTTAACCATTGTTTGGAATTCACCAGATTTAAGAATTTAGGGAGATGCTAATGTAAATTTACAACCTAAAGACTTTTAATGCAATGAAAATATTTGTCACATTGGCATAGAGATGCACTAGGACAGCTAATGATATTTGTAGTCTACATCAAGAACTGTGTGACATGCTTTGAAAGACAGTCTTTGCTTGTAATGGCTTACTGGTACCCTTGCTGCTGTTTCATGCTGACCTTTGAAATAGAGATTACCTAACCCCTCTACCTCTGTGTGTTCCTGTCCAGTAGCCTTGAACTAACGATGCCTCAGCCAGAGCAGACAGAAGGAGCTCTGTCAGTACTTTACTAGCTGCCTGTGCAGTTGGCATTGCCCCTTCCTCTTCCTGATGTTCCTGTGTTACTATGGATAGGACCTCTTACCTGAGTCCAGGGCTCCCCAGTTCTCACTGCCTGTGCCACTCCTCTCCTTAGAAAAACTCACTGCATCACTGCATTAGTTTAGACTATCATTCATATTTTTAATTTTGTGTTCCTTTTCCTCTCACAGACTGTTCTTCATGCTCTAAAATATCCCTTTATATTCATATCACAGTAGACCAATTTTTCACATATAACTTGACCCTCAGGCTAACCCCACTGCTGCCCAAACTCTAACTCTAATAGCTATCAAGGAACTTGCATACATGCAAAGTAAAACATTTAAAAATATAAAATAGGTAAAGCAAGGGAGTTACAGACCCAAATGGGACTAAGGACCCATTTGGGCAAGGGAGTAGAAAGGTTCTCAGAGAGGAGATGGAACTCAAATTGGGCTTTAAAATTTAAGATGCATGAATTTCTTTTGTTGAAGAACATGATTTGATCTGCTTTATCTGAATCCATGTGTTACAATAGACTCCTACATATATTTTTCCTCTTAGGAATATACCATGTGTATAGTTTTACTTCCCTGTTGGAGAAAGTATAAAGGATGTTCTAATCTACACTTACGTAAAGAAAGTTCCTGAGAAACGGTAATCCCCCAGGTAATGAGAATGCCTCAGGTACACTCTGAGTCATGACACAACAGCCACCCCCTGAGAAATGTGTAACTGGGCTTCCTTAGCACCTGGCACAGTTGTATTTCTTCAGTTCAGTTCCTTTCAGAGTATATATGGTTTGATTTTATCAAAATCCTGCCTTATAAACCTACCACAAATTCTGTCAGATGTTTAATTTCGTGGGCAAGTTTTATTTTTACTACCATATGTAAGATATGTTTTTATAAAGAACATGAAAAATGTCTCTGATAAGGGACTCAAAGGAGGGGAGGATCCTAAGTTCATAGAATTATAGAATTGGCGACATGGAGGGAACATTAGAGATTCTAGACAATGCCTCCATTTTGTAGATGAGGAATCAAGATCCAGAGAGGTTATAAGGGTTTCATTCAAAATGACACTCCCAGTTAGAGCTCTGCCACCCAGTCACTGACAGACAGCTGTGACCTGCACAGCCAGCCACGTTTTGTGTCACACTGGTTTTTTACATCCATGTTTGAAATTTGTTTCTTTCTACCCGTCTTCATATGTAGTCTTTAGAATTGTATTCTCTGTGCTTCTTAAGAAAAAAAGGAAAGAAACCTCCTCAGTAATTTTCTTTTTCAATTGTTTCTATTCAAACTATAGAATAAGAAGTAAAATTACACCTTTTAGTAGCTTGGCAGCTGCTGAATCTTAAGTTCTTCCAAGTGGAACACACCTGTTCTGTTGCTAAATTTGCCAGGTCCCTTCCAACATTTCATCTGGTTCATGGAAATGTCAGCAAGTGATGGCAGAGGTTGCTCTTCACTTCAGGAGGAGGGGAGGCGCTTGAGTTAGTGATTCTCCACAACAGGTCAGCAAACAGATCAGGAATTACCTGTACCACAGGGAGTGAGAGCAGGAGACTGTTCTCCTCAAGCCCATTCCAGAACATTTTTATCATGCTGTGCTATAGTAAATTTGCATCTAATAGGAGGAAGAATATTGGTGCTATCAGGGAGGAAAGAAAAAAAAAAGTGCTGACAGCCTTGGTTTATTTTGTTTATATTTTGGACTGTTTTTTTGGGGTTTTTTTGTAGGCTTTTTATTTTTGTTACCTAACCATTAACCTATATGATATATTTATTTGAGGAGGACAGTTATTAAAATTTCTTCTTTTATTTTTTTAATTATTTTGGGTTGTTCTATTAAAGTAATATATGTTCATAGTTTTAAAAATTCAGTAAAGAATAGTGTACATGAAAAATAAAACTGTCTTCCTAATATTCATGTTCTAACAAAACCCAAAGTAGAAGATGACCCTCTGCCTTTTATAAATGTTTTAACATTGGCACAACCAAGTATGTTTTTTTTTAAATGCCAGATGTATAGAACATTAAGTATACATGTCTTTATTCATATCTAGTCTTTGTTTTGATGAAACTAGGATCATACTTACTATTCTGATGTTTTTGTTTCACAATATGTCTTGGATATCTTTTCTTATTAGCACAGACAATTCCGTGTTTTTTTTAACAGTTTTAAGTTACTAAAATGCCTGATTTTCTTTTTTTTAATTCTTAAAATGACCAATTTTGTTTTTAATTTCTGAAAATGCTTGGTTTCATTTTTTAATTCTGAAAAAAAAAAACGAAATCCAAAGTAGAAAATGACCCTCCGCCTTTTATAAATGTTTTAGCATTGGCACCACCAAGTATGCTTTTTTAAAAATGCCAGATGTATAGTAGTAATTATGTACACCAATATTAGATTATACCTGTGAATGTGGAGAAATTTCTGTGATGTTTTTGCTTTTGTCTTTTTCTAAAAACTCATTAAATGAATAATATTAATAGTTATTAGTTTTGCTATTCTAAGGCAATTATAAAAATATCCGTATAGCTCATCTCTTTATGTGACAAGAATTTTAATTATTTTCAGTTTTTTGCTTAACATGTAGTCCGTGAGAACAGGCTGGATTAATTCCAAAGAGAGCTGGCTCCTAAACACAAGTGCAAACTCCAGTTCTGTTCAGCGACAGCTGCTTTCTTGTCTAGTCCAGAACAAGAGCTGAGCACCCAAAAGCATCAGATAACTCCGTGGTAGTTCCTCTTCCTGCCAAACACACACACGCACACAGAATTTGACATTGGTAATTCTGTCAACCTCTCAGAAACACAGTAGGCAGTAAATAAGTGGCTTTCGAGTACCTGTGTCGTCTTAGTCTACAAAATGTCTCATTTTCCTTTACCCTCTAGATCCCAAAAGCAAAGAGTTGATTAAAGCCTGGATTAATTGTGCCATATAGCACTATTTTAAAAAATCACTTCATACAGAAAGAAATCTTTTCCATTTACTTGTCCTTCTACCAAGAGTTCATCTGAATTATTCTTAACCGTAAAAATAATTACAATTTTATTAATGTGCTAAGTCCAACAATAAATTTATAGTAGACAGTGGTTATTTTTGGATGGCAAAGCAAATTTTCCAAATATCTAGAAGTTAGTTAGTGTATACACTAAATCATTGAAAATACAATCCAAATTATTATTGCCTCCTTCCTATTGCTAAAGAATAATACCAATTTATATTTTTTACTTTAGTAATTCTGTTTATCAAAGAAAATTATAGTCAATTTATTATATTAAATTCGTACAAATTAATTCATGCTTGGATTTGCTTTAAAATTTTAGGAATATTTGAAGTTTTTCGTCTGAAGAGAATGAAATCAAAATCTTACAAACAAAAGTAAAGTACTTATTTGTGTCCCATGAAGAGTCTCAATGCAGGCAATACCGATGTGTATTTCTTTTCCCCATAATTTGTTTCAATAACATACATATTTTGAGGAAAAAATATTGCTTTCAAAAAATGTCGTTTACGTTTGAAAAATATCTGTCCCACAAAGAAAGTGAGTGGGACCCCAATGATGTGACGGCAAAGCCAGTATGAGGCACCGCACACCCACAGATTCCACTCCCAACAATAAAGTCCCTTATTGTTCTAGACAGAGGAACTTTAAAAGCCTTCAGAATCTCTTACCCTGAAAGCACCTCGTGAGTCTTGACTTTCTTGAATGTCTGGTCACCAGTTCTGCTACTCATTCTCCTTTGATGCCTTTGCCTCAGCCCTTGTATTTGACACGCGTACCTCAGCCTGTGTTGTCTCTTCCCTCCCCCCCCCCCAGCAGTTATGCTCCTTGCTACTTTGGGCAATTCCCCTCCATGTTTCCAGGGCCCTCTCATCCTCAACAAAGTGAGACCCCGCAGACTGCTTGTCTTCTCAGTTTGTCTAGCGTGGGTACAGGACCTAGATAATTGCCAGTGGTTCTGAAATAAATGGGCTGTGAGAAAATCCCTCTCTGGTCTCCACCCCAAAACTAGTCTCGGGGAATGCATCATTTCCTTGATATCTTCCTAATTCCCATTACTGAAAATTTACAGCAAATAATGTGAAGGTGAAATTGTTTTCCATTTTAGCGACCCACTGATTATTTAGTTGATTTGAGTCTCTGAGCCCAGCCTCTATCCCATCTCCTTTTCCTATACAGACCTTCCATGAAAACTCAGTTTAGAGGGTAATATATATTCTCAAAGGTTTCATAATTATTCCAGTAAACCATTGGTAAGTATTTATGGGACATTTCTTCATGACTGAGACAGCAAGTATAGATTTTAATCTTTGAATGATGAGAGTATACATAAAAGTATAAAATAAGTAATGTACTGGGTCAAACCAATGTTCTCCTTGGCCCAGTACTATTCTCTCTGACAGAGACTGTAAAGATTGTTTGATAGAATAATATGGCGTTTGCTCTTCATGATTATATTTTCATAGGTTAACCAAATTTGAGTAACATCCCTCTAATAATCTTGTACAGATCTAAAATGTGGGAGATGTTATTGGGAGAACTCCCCACCAGTCATTCCTGGTTGTAAATTGTTCCTTAGATGGTGGCAGAATTGATTATTATCAGTCACCCTGTCTTCTGACTTGACAGCATGACCTTTTTTCAGAAGTTCTCTGATACCCTAACTCTGCTGCCCTCTTGTTCTGTCAAGTACTCCAGGGTTTCTCAACCTTGGCACTAGTGGCATTTGAGGCCAGATAGTTCTCTGTTTGGGGGGAATGTGTTGGCATTGTAGGATGTTTAACAGCATCTCTGGCCAGTATCCACTACATGCCAGAAGCACTAACTCCCTCCAGTTACAATAATAAAAAATGTCTTCCAAAATTCCCCTGGAGGTCAAAAATATAATCCAAAATTCCCCTGGGGGTCAAAACCACCACCCCACCCCCATTAAGAAACTGTTCTATTTTAATAGAAAAAAAAAACATATATAATATTGTGTGTGTGTGGATATAAGTGTGTTTTTCCTTAAGTCACAATTTTTCTTATTTTAAGATCCTGCTAATGAAATTTTGCATTTTTCCATTACCGACAAATGTATAAATAGTAGTGTTGGAATTATAGACCACCCTCCTTAAAAACAACAGTTTCTCATAAAGATGTATCCAGCCAGCTATGTGAGCCTCAACATGATGAGTTTATATAAAATGTGTCTTAATTTAATTTAGACATCTCTTAACTACAATTTGTTTCCTTTTCTTAATAAATTAACTGTATGCCACTCTTTATATGAACCATGGAAAATTAACTGTATGCTAATTTTCTTGTTATTACTTAGCAGTCTCAATAATGTGCTCAGTAATGGCCTCTTATTTTAATGTGCTTCTCCTTTAGTTCACATAAAAAGGGAAGAACCTCTTTTTATTTATTTAAATGTCTCTTTTATCCACTTTCAACATAGTGGAACAGATTTGCTTTTATCACTCTCTTACTAAACTTTTTTGTCTTTAATGAGTGTTTTCTTTCCTTTTACCCCTATTTCTGCTTCCCCATTACCGTGGGTATATTTAAGCAGGGGCCTCATACATAATGCTGTGTCTTACACAGAGGAGATAGAATATTTGATAGACCTCAGAAGGTTGATAACTCCTTTGTGAGAAAATGCTCTCTGCCCATGTCATGCCGGCTTGCAGTCACTGACTAGAAAGCACTATCGTTTCCAAAATAACTGCAGGACTGGACCAAGACCATGAAGGCTACCTATTTCGCTGTCCTTCAGCTCACTGGCAGGAATTAGTCTAAATTACAGGGGGTTTTTTTAATGGTTTCTTTTTTTGGTTTTTTGTTTTGTTTTGTTTTAATTAAAGTTTATTGGGGTGACAATTGTTAGTAAAGTTACATAGATTTCAGGTGTATAGTTCTGTAATACATCATCTATATATCATACTGTGCACCACCCAGAGTCAGTTCTCCTTCCATCAGCATATATTTGATCCCCTTTACCCTCATCTAACACCCCCTTCCCCACTTACATTTCAAATTGAATTTCTCCATATGAACAATCTTATAATTTTTTTATCATAACTTTTATAATTAACACAATAGCCTGTATAATTATTTAGTCTGTCATAGCTGATAAATTTATACATTATAAATATAAAACTAAAGTGTGGTTTGTGCTTGGATATACATGGTAGGTGGATATAAACCTATTAGAGACGACAACTAAAGAGCAAACCGAAAAGTAACATGAGCAAACAATTTTGTTTGAATTTATACGAATATATACACATACTGAGATGATGAAGAAGAAGAAATCAGTCGTTTAGATTTGGCTGCAGCCAGACTGTCCAGAATCTCCACTTGGTCAGAGGAATCTCTTTTTCTCTCATAATCATATAGCACATTGTTGGTCTCTTTCTACATTTATCACCTTCTGCCTCAGTGCCAAGTTAATATACCTACATTTATGAGCTTAGGAGTCACTGTGTCTGTTTAATATTTTTTGTTGAGAGGGAAATTGAAATCCTTGGTAGGAAGGTTTGGTAAGAATTGAGATTCAAACCAGAAGAAAGGAAGAAGGTGAAGAGACAGTAGGATCACACCAATCCATATTTATTGGCTACTAGGCTATCCTCCATAAGTCAACTTCAGACATACAGTTCCTGAGCTCTCCTACCCCCACAAATTGCCAATTTGATATACGCCAGATTAATGGTTCTCAAACTGCTATGCCTCAGAATCACCTTGGGCGCTTATGTAAAAATACCCATGCCCCACACTTGTGTTTATTGCAACATTATTTACATGAAATGGAAACAACGTAAGTGTCCATTGACAGGTGAATGGATAAAGATGTGCTGTGTGTTTGTGTGTGTGTGTGTGTGTGTGTGTGTGTGTGTGTACGTAATAGAATACTACTTGGTATAAAAAGGTGAAATCCTGCCACTTGTGACAATATGGATGGATATTGAGGGTCTATGCTAAGTAAAATAAGTCAAGTAGAAATTCAAATACTATATGATTTCACTTACATATGAAATATTTTTTAAAATGAAGAAACAAACCAAGAAACAATTCATAGAGGCAGACAATAGATCAGTGGTTATCAGAGGGAAAGTAAAGGGGGTCAATTGCATGGTGACGGATGGAAACTTTTGGTGGTGAACACAATGTCGTGTACTCGTATACAAATGTCGAATTATAATGTACAGCTGAAACAATTTTATAAATAAAATATTTTGTCTAAATTTAAAAAAAGAGACAATGCCCAAACCCTACCCTAAACACGCTAATCTTTGGCAGCTGCTCCATTATATTTCTGAAAGCTTTTTTTGTAGAAGCAAGAGTTAATGGAATTTTGTTAGAGAATGATCTTCCAGCCTAATTAGAGGAATAACGTATCTACTTCAGACCCCTTGATTTCTGAATATAAACTTCCAGTTGACTTGGCTGTATAGCAGTCTATAAGCCATTATGCATAGCTGCGTGAAACCAGCGGGAATCAACTTTACAATAGTGATATTCCCCCCAAACTTCTCGCATTAGTTTTATTGGATATTCTCGGTAATGATTATGATTTGACTGAGACAGAGCTCCCAAAAACTTCAATAGGTATGTCAGGAATAAGACTAAAGAAGGTAGCAACTAACAACAGTAGAGTAGTAATTTGGTGGAAAAGCCATGTTGAAAAACTCAAAGTCGATTCTCATTATTCACCGTAGTTATTTTCTATACATTTATCATGAACACTGAATCCATGCTTCTAGGAGAAATATAGGGATTAGGTTCCTGTGAACGCATGGTCCCAGCATTTTCATCAGTCAGTACATATTCTTGTTTTACACATATTGTGTCTAAAGACACTTTAATATATATTGTTGATTTATTAAAATCGAACTCATACCCCACAGCACTCTAACTTGTGCCTGAACAGAGCTTAACTAGCACATGTACTTTATCTGGAAGGCACATCAGCCTTCTTGAGCTTAGTCCCACTAGACGGCATCTCAGCTCCATGCTTAGGGACCATTTTAAACAGCAATCACCAACAAAACACAGTAAGTGCAAAAAACATGGCACTAAATGACCACAAAAAGGACGCTGGTTCACAATATGAGAGCTGAAACAAGACATTTGGAAACATGCCAAAGCATTGGAAGTTTCTAATGCTCCGACCTCAGCTGGGAATGTGTGCATTGGACAGCTTGATTTTCTCACAGCTCTATCTGTGCATGTATTTCAATGACTGTGAAAAGGCATCACAAGTACTGATGTGGGGGTTACAAATAAGTTATACTAAGTAGGTAGGTTTGCTAATAGGGAATCTACAAATAATGAGGATCAGCTGTATTTTGAAGCTGTATTAAAAGTATATAGTTGTTTCATAGAACCTATAAGTCTTTATGATAAAGATTGAAGAAGGAAAAGGTCAGGCAAAGGAAACTGGGTCAAAAGAAAAAGTGTAACCTACTACTCCTGGTATGGTTCATGCACTCGATTTTTCTATTTCTTCCTCTTTAGATAGAAATAAAAGGGCTACACATTCCTTGAAGACAGGGGCCATCTTGTTCAAAATTGAACCCCCAGCACGTAGTGTGCAATGCAGGTATCAATAAATGTTTACTGACTAAAGGACTGAAACAGGAGCAGCTGTACTGAGGTGTTTACCACTCTCCCAAAGCAGACCTGACCCCTGAAAGCAAGGAGAAATGCTCTCTTCTCTAACAGTGTCGTTTGGGGTGCTTCTCCAAATACCAGAATTTCGGCTTATCCCTTAAGATCTAACTAAAGACTCCCTCCTCTGTGACTCCTCAAAAGCCTCCAGTTACAATTCAAGACTTCTCTCTTCCTAAACATTTCCTTTGACCTTGGTTATGACGGCACCTCCCCTCTACCCTTTTAGTTGTACCCATGCTTTTCCCCATTAGTCCAAGCTCCTTGAGCCTGCTCAGCTTTGTACCCCTCGGGGCATCTGGCACAGTGCCTTGCTCCAAGGGATGTGCCACAGCTATTTGTTGTTAATGGGCACAGTTAGTACCCAACACTACAACTCATGCATCACAATGAAAGCTTTCACTATTTATTTCTAGAAACTGCATCTTAATGCAGAGGGATATTTTGTCGTTATGGAAAAGCATTATAATTGGAGGATTACTCATCAAATACAACTCACCCGTAATACTAAATTCTAAAATCAAAAACTCAACATCAAATTTATATGAATATTTAAAATCGTAAAATTGTGCTCCTGGAAACAGAATTTTAGCAGTAGTCGAAACCTGAAAGAGCTGGCTAGTCCAGTGGTTTGTAAACTCCTCTGCAGAGACCTATCCCTCGGAGCTCTGGGGGGGGGGGGGGGGGGGGGGGGGGGGCTAGGAAGGCAAGGTTTTCCAGGACACCAAACCTTGCTTCGCCTAGAAGAATGCTACATTTCAGTGTTTATACATGAGGCTTTCAAACAAAGTTGTACTGAAAAATTGTTCTGCTGTGAAATCACTTTGAAAAGCAGGATTGTAACCTTTAGGCTACTTCTGTAACCTTGGTGACTGGGCCTCCATTTCCTCATCTGTAAAATACGAGAGTGGTGCTATGATATTTCATGCTTTCAATTCTGAGCCCCACCTGTCCATTTTCAGGTAAAACACAGACCCCAAGAGAAGTGGCTTCCTCAGGCCACAAAAAGAGTTAATGAAAGAACCAAGACCAGATTTAACCATTAACTAATTTAACCATTAACACTAATTGTTTTTTCTCTGTCTCTTTTTTTAAAATTCCTACACAGTGGGTATAAACAAATTATGGATATTATATGGAAAAGGTAGATGTCAGGAGTTATATAAACAGCATGTGAAAACAGAGCTATACTGTATCATAAATTTGCCTCATTTAAAGCTGGTGTGCTGGCTACAACAAACATTAATTGAACACTTACCTAATTTTACACTCGTTCTTCAGGTTTATAGAAATATTGGGGTGAATTGTTTGCATGTCCCATTTCTCTTCTACAAGCTGTTGATGAGATATTTTCTTATTGGCAAATCTCCATGGAATCAGTGAAAGCATTTAAAATCATTCCATTAGTCATCCCTTTCACGTTTACATCTCACTACATTTGAATTTAAAAGCCTCACTAAGAAGTGAGGTTTGGGGAAGCTGGATTCTCTACGTTCTGGTCCTTTCATTCATCTCCTTTGCTTTGCTCCTCTCCCTCTCTTTATCCCCTCCTCTCCAAATAAAGGGGATCTATGAAAAAAGGAAACGAAGTCACAAAACACCTGTCTGAGGGGTGTGTGTGGACAGAAGGGAAAGATGGGTAGTGATGCTCCTTGGCCTTGTTGATGGTGGGGGGTGCTTATGGGCTGACGGCACTCTAGCCTTGGGGGCTTTTTTGTTTAAAGATAAAATAAAACAAAACAGCTCACAGAGACACCTCCTTCCTCCCCCTCCTTCTGCCTCCTTGAGTAACTACCCATAGGGCGCATTGCTGCTGAGACCATGGAATGAGTGAGTAAAGGTGTTGAGAAGTGAAGTATTGGTCCTAATTCAGTAAGTGTCCTTTTACAAATAAGTGTTAAAACTGGGATTCATAAGATTCGAACACAAGTGAAGTTAAGCCACCTTTGTATCGTGCACCTTTGGATATGTCAGTTGCAGTAATGCAACAATACAGTAGGAAAGATGGCAGGGACAGTGTTGAACCTAGTTAAGACAAACTTTCTGAGGACATCACAGCATCCATTACACATGAACAGACTATTAAAAGCAGGTTTGGTAAATCCTGCATGTGGCAATATGTTATTTCTCATTTGTCAACGTCACATTGTAATTAAATGTAAAAAGTAATTAAAAGTAACATAGACTTCATGGTATATAATTCAGTCTGACTTCTCTCTCAACCTCAGGAGTAGTTCAAATTCTAATTAGAGCCATTATGTTTCTTTTAATTCAGTAGTTTTACATAAATTTCATACATATAAGTATATTTATGGTGAGATGCTTGTCTTGCCATGGGTAACGAGATAGAAGTAGTGCTTAGACCATGTAAAAAATAAAGCGTCTTACTTTTAATTTTATGGCTGTGTTTTTAATTTACTTCAAAAGTCTGGAAAAAAAACTGAAGAAATTCAGTTATAATTGATGCTTTTTGAGTTAGGTTTTGATGGTTTTCTTTGCTTCTTGCTCTGTGGGGTTGAAGACAGGTAAACTGTTCTACAGTCTGAATTCATCCTTGAATTTGAATTTTCCATATTTTTGTACTTTTTCCCCAAACACATTTTTTATTATTAGTTTCAGGTACACAAAACAATGTAATAGTTAGACATTTATCATTTATATCCCTCATACTGTGTCAACAACCCCTCCCCCATCCACCACTATCCCTCTGACATCACACAGAGCCATTACATTACCACTGCCTCTATTCCTAACGCTGTACTCTGCTTCTTGTAAATATATATATATATATATATATATATATATATATATATATATATATATATTTATAAACTTGTAGTTGACATTCATTATTGTTCAGCTTCAGGTGTACAGTGCAGTGATCAGGCATCTACATCATCCCTGAGGTGGTTTCCCTAACAAGACAAGTGTCCATCGGATACCCTACAAAATCTTTGCAACATTATTGATTATATTCCCCAAATTGACTTTCGTATCCCCGTGGCAATCTTGTGGTTACTGACTGTGCTTTCTAATCCCCTCACCTTCCCCCTTATCCCCACCCATCTAGCAACCCTCAGTTTTTCCTCTATGTTTCTGAGATGGTTTCTGATTAGTTCATTCATTTATTCTGTTCTTTAGATTCCACATATAAGTGAGATCATATGGTATTTGTCTTTCTCTGTCTGACTTATTTCACTTAGCATAATGTTCTCTAGGTCCATCCATGATGCCCCCAAACACACTTTAATTGAGTCAGATCACCTTCACTGGTAGAGAAAACAAGGTGTTATTGGTTCTTTTGTTCTATGAACTTGGGTCACTTACTATCGCATCCACCATTCACCACTAAGTCCTCTTGTTCATTAATTCTTCTTTTTAGCATGTGCTTGATTTAATGCTATACAGCTGGCAGTAGAATCACATAATTATGGTCCAGAAAAGCACAATATCTTTCTGAAATCTTTGATAAGGAATGTAATACTTATTTAAAGATACTCAGTGTCAAATCTCGCTGAAGAATGATCTTGCAGAAATCTGATTGTGCAGGAGGAAATAAAAAGTCAAAACAAGCTTCGGTAGAGATAAAGACAGGGAAAACAGTGGTTACTCAAACAAGTTAAGACGGAAAGAGAACGTTGTATTCCTTTTCTTTCGTTTTGTTTTTTGAGTTTTGTGTATTTAAATAATTAGATACGGTATATCCCTTTCATTTGTATATAATTCAGAACTTTAACATAGTAACAAAAATTTATATTTTTATGTGAATCTTATGAAATGGATCTGTTTCATAACATGTAATTATTTGTAAAAAAAAAATTTGCAGTCTATTTTATGGCAACATTGGGTTGATTTATACAATACTGTCTTATATCAAACACCATTTTCTCACAGTATAATTTGGAATTAATGTTCATATTCTGCAAGAACCATCTAATACTCAGTATAATCTGGTACCACTAAAAGTGCTTATTTATTTGTTTTCCTCATGGAGGTGCCATTTATACAGCAGATACTCTGAACAAATTTCATAGGAGATTTAAAGAACTTTCAGATTCAAAATTTTTCATATAGTTGAGTATCACTCTGAAAATAGAGGATACTAAAAAAATTACAAAGGAAAAATGCAATGTTGAAAGGTAAATTTAGAATTTAAGTAATATGCCATATAGTATTTGTAGATTATTTCAAAACTGACTTCTTACCACACACCTGAAAGCTGACTTTATTTATAAAGTGCTTAAACATTCTGGAGAACTATTAGTTTATTTATGTTTGGAACAGGCATGCTCTCTCCTCATTCAGCAAATTGGTGGGTTTTCAACATGTGACTATTATCTGTGTTGTCTTCTCTACTTTCTGACTTACTGCTTTTTTTTTCCTTCTTCTTTCCAACAGTCAGTCAATAAGGACAAGTCCAAGGATTTCAAATGGGGCTCAGACTCTATGACACAGTAAGTAACTTTTCTTCCTAAAGAATTTGCAGTGATAGATATTTGGGATTTTTTATTAAGGACAATTTCTCAATTTCCCTTTTCATAACATCACACTATAAGTTAAATTTCAGATAATTGATTTTTAAGAGTTTAGCTAGTTTGAGGAGAATGTTTTAATGGTTGGACATTAGGATGTGTTTGACAAAGTTAGAAGAAACAATATTAAACAAAATAAAAATAACACTACATTTTTGTTTTTATTGACCCATTTTGTCATTTATTTCTGTTTGAGTAACATTTTGAAATGACATTAAAAACAGGTAGATTATGTGGTAAAAAAAAAAAAATTACAAAATGCCTATTTTGGGGGCATTAAAGGAAAAAAAGCTAATACCCAGAACGTTATCATTGTATATTTTTCTACAAGTACCTAATATATTTGAACTGTTTATTTTAAGGTATTTACTTTAAAGGATCTTTAGGAACTTTCTGTGTTTTTGTTGGGTGCTTACTGTGTCATTTAATATGTAAATAGAAAAATCCCTCTTTCACCTCAAAAAAAATTACATCAAAAACATGCTCAAAATATTTCTCAATTTTTATCATTGCAGATCATTTTGTACCTTACTTTAAGCCCAAACTTTACATTCACACATCACTAGCAAACCGTCACATGAGTGTGGTGGCCTTGAACGGCTCAGCTCAGACATCTGCCCTGCCCTCCCATCCCGCCACCGTCATCCCCACTCGCACATGAGCCCATGCTTGCAGCATGTGCGCACAGATAACCCCCGCTGAATTTCCATCAGGAAAAGATTTGTTCCCATTAACCCTGCTGTACACTTTGACATTTGAAAAATACTGTGATCAGATTCTGAATCTGATGATAATCTGAATTACAAGAATTATCAAATGAAACTGCATCATTTCACAAGATACTTCATTCTACAGATAAAAAGATAGATACAATTTTTAAATGGTGTTTAAGAGTCACAGAATCATGACCTAGACGATACTTTAGAAATTTTCCTGTTACTGCCTCTGTTTTATAATCAAGAAAACTAAGAGGAAAGTCCTTGTGCCAGTTGCACAGGGCACATTTATGTCAGCTCTTGGACAAGACCTACATCTCCTGATCCCAGACTACTGTGTGTGTGTGTGTGTGTGTGTGTGTGTGTGTGTGTAACTACATTCAGTGTTGTCAGGCTCCTTGGTAAGGTACCATTTTGCTGTAAGTTAAATTTTTTTTCTGAGAAACTCTGTTAATGGTTATCTAACTATATATAGCACTGTAGTGCTTCAGAGCACACTTACTCACATTATGACATTTGATAGCAGTGAGAGCCATTGCCCTGGGACAGATGTACACCAGTATTTTGACCCCTTTTACATACGGAGAAACAAGATCTGAGAGGTTTCGACTTGTTTCAAGTCACTGCAAGTAGTAAGTGACAGACCCAGTATCAGAACACACGTCGTCTGTTTTCTAATCTATTTGTCCCATGTCCCTCTTGTCTGTCAAAAGGTACAAACACATATCCCAGATCTTCACATTTTTTAGTTTTTGTTGTATCTGCCCAGGTATGTTTTCAGTTCCAGTCTCTGAATAATTGAAATTTTGCATAATACAGTCACTGACCCTAAGGAGTTTATGCTCAACCACAGATTACATGTTTTTAAAAAAAGACGAACAATGAGAACAAACTGTATTTCAACAAACAAAAAAATGACCATATTTAATACATGATGGGAACATGCTCTCAGTGTCTTTGAACATGTTTTATAAAACATTTTAAACTTTTTACCTAATACGGAAATGAAAGACTCTGTAGTCATTCTGACTGCATTGGATACCTCTTTGCCGGTGATTCACAGATCCATGCCGTACCCTCCAGATTCACATTCAAAACACCTCACGAACATCCCAGCCAGCCTCTCAAGGCTGTCGGGACAGTGTGGCTTCTCCTTTTGACCTTAAGAATAAAGCTCTTAAGCTTCTGAAAACAAATTTTCATGAGATCAGATATGTCTAAATGCTCAAATTTGTCAAAGCCTTTGGGTTTTCCCTATACTTGTAGTTTCTTAGCAGTCAGTACGAATTATAATACATCTCTCACGACTGGAAAATTGTAAGCACTTGGAAGGTGGAAATACTACGTATAACCCAGTCTGTACAAAGAAAAGTCATCTCTTTATTTCTTTAATTTACTTAAGTGAGTCCTGTTGTACCCAAGTAAGTGGACAGAGACTAAGTTTTTTGTTTCTTTTCAGCCTTGCCATTCAATTTGCAACATTTGCTTATTAGTTGGTTAACCAAAATATATAAATGAGCCACTTAGGACTGCCTCTTACCACTTTCCACTTGAATCTCTTGTTCAGTTTTGTTTTTGTTTTTTAGGAATGTTAGTCACTTCTGTGCACACAATTACATACATTTTAGTAAAACTACACTCTCTTTTTAAGACATCAAGAAGAAACTTCTGTAGCTTGATTTAACAAAGACATGTTCTTGAATGTCTTAAACTTTCCCCTTTTGTACCGCTATGATGTTACTGTCTGCTGCCCAAGTTAGAGTTTGTAATGAAGTTTCTATAAGTATGTGGTAATCCTTGTAAGTAGTGTTAGTGTTCCCTAGTTACTGATATGTTCTATCATGAGTTTGTTGGGGTTTTTTAAAACATAGAATTCTTTATTTTATTTTTTATTTATTTTTATTTATTAATTTTTTTTTCAAGGGTGCAGCCCACAGTGGCCTATACAGGGATCGAACCAGCAACCTTGGTGTTACTAGCACCACACTCTAACCAACTGAGCTAACTGGCCACCCTAGAATTCTTTATTAGCACGTTGCGTACGGCAGGGTTTAAATCCTTCGTGAAGATTCTCGTGATCCGTACGCAACATGTTAACAGTGTTGGTCAGAGAGAAGTTAATTTACATCGTCAGTCATCCTAGAGTCCTTTATTTATAAACACTCAAATGTAAATAAATGAATTAATGAAATCTCTTACTAATATAGTGTAGCCATGAAAGTTAATTCCAACTATTCTATCACTTCTCCACTATATATTTTTTCATCCTTATAATAATCCTATTCCAGACTCCTTCAATTTCTTCTTGTGTACATGAGAAGGGGGTAGTTCACCTTTCTTCCCTAAAATACCCTGTTACTTGCAACTTTTTTTAAGTTCTCACCTTGATTATCCATTTTTCAGCTTTTTTCTCACCCTCTCCACCCCACCCGCATTGCTGAAATCAAAACCATCCATTGTCAGGTGTGTGATATCACAATATTTGTTATATATTCTTAAATACGTTCTTTATCAGATACTTGATTTGTAAATATTTTCTCCCAGTCTCTGTTTTGCCTTTTTATTCTCTTTTTGAATAATGACTTTCAAAGAGCAAACTTTTTTTAATTCTAATGAAATCCAGTTTATCGATTTTTTTTCTTTTATGAATAATGCTTTAGTGTAATAGCTAAGAAACCTTTCCCCACAGTCACAATGGTTTTCTCCTATATTTTCCTGTGAAAGTTTTATAAGTTCAGGTTTTATATTTAAGCCTGTGATCTGTTTTGTATATAGTATGAGGTTTGGATCAGAGGGGTTTGTTTTGTTTTGTTTTGTTTTGTTTTGTTTTGTTTTTTGTTTTGTCTAACCTGCAATTGGATATCCAGTTGTTAGAGCACCATTTGTTGAAAAACAATCCTGCCTCTCAGCTAAATGGCGTTTTGAACCTTTGTTGGAAATCATTTGTCAGTATATGTGTGAGTCTCTTTCTGGGCTCTATTCTGATCTATTGATCTACTTCTCTGTCTTCGTATCAGTAACACACTATCCTGATTATTGTAGTTTTATAATGTCTTGGAATCAGATACTATTAGTCCTCCAACTTTGTCCTTTTTTTTTAAGTTATTTAGCTATTCAAGGTCTTTTGTATGTCCACATGAATTTTAGGGTGAGCTTGTCAATTCTACAAAGCCTGCTGAAATTCCAATTAGTATTGCCTTGAATCCACAGATCAGTTTGGGGAGAATTGACATGTTAAGAGTATTCAGTCACCTGACTCATTAACATGATATACTTCTCCATTTATGTAGGTCTTTAATTTCTCTCAGCACTGTTTTTAGTTTTCAGTTATAACTCTTGCACATATTTGGCTGATTTATTTCTGCATATTTGATATATAAATGGTATTTTTCAATTTCAATTTACAATTGGTTATTGCTAATTTATAGATTGTTGTATGTTGACTTTTTATCATGCCACCTTTCTAAACTTTCTTGTTAGTTTTAATAGCTTTTGAGTAGATTTCACCAAATTTTCTATAGATATAGTCAAACAAATAAAGAGTAGTTTAATTTCTCCCTTCCCAATCTGGATGCCTTTTATTTATTTTTCCTTTGCCTTTATTGCAGTGGCTAGAATCTCCAGTACAACGTTAAGTAGAAATATAATAATTAGAGTAGCCATTGTCTTCTTCCTGATCCTATGGGAAATAAGTGGGAACGCATTCAATCTTTTTTTTCACTATTAATTATGATTTCATAGGTTTTTATTTGTGTTTTTATAAATGCCCTCTTTTGGATAGTTTCCTCCATTTTCTAGTTTGCTGAGTGCTTATGTCAGGAATGGATGTTGGATTTTTGTCAAATGATTTTTTTGCATTTATCAAGATAATTCTGTGCTTTTTTCATTTTTCATCTGTGAACATGGTAAATTACACTAAGTTTTCAAATGTTAAAACAATTTTTCATTCTTAGGATAAACCCCACTTACCAATTTTTAAAAAGCCCGCTTTTATAAATTGGTGGGCTTGATTTGATAGATTTTTATTTAGAATTTTTTGCATTTTATTCATGAGGAACACGGGTCTATAGTTTTCTTGTGATGTCTGATTTTGGTACCTGGATAAACTAGCCTCATGTGATGAGTTGGGAAGAATTCCTGTCCCGTCATTTTTCTGGAATAGTTTGTATAGATTTTGTATTATTTCTTCCTCTTGTGATTTCTCTATCTTTATTGATATTCTCTATTTGGTGAGACACTGTTCTCATACTTTCCTCGAGTTCTTTAAACATGGTTTCCTTTAGTTCTTTGAACAGATTTACAGTAGTGGATTTCAAGTCTTTGTCTAGAAAGTCCAAAGTCTGGGCTTCCTTAAAGACAGTTTGTGATTTTTTCCCCCTCTGTATTCTTCATACTTCTCTTGTGTCTTTGCATGTCTTGTAATCTTTTGTTGAAAATTTGACAGTTTAACTGATATAATGTGACACCTCTGGCAATTGGATTATTTCCTCTCCCCAGGGTTTATTGTTCTTGCTAGTTATTGTAGTTGTTCTTGTTAAGTGACTTCTCTGAGCAAATTCTATATTCTGTAATTATAATATTTGGCCACTGAAATCTCTCGATGGTAAAATTAGTCATCAGCTAGTAATTGCATGAAGCTGGAACCAGTAAGTGTCCCAGACTTGCTAAGGGGCTTTGTATGTTGTGCACACTTTTAACACTCAGCCAGGCAATTAACAACTCTATCTTAGCCTTCACTTCCTGCTCGCACAGAGTGTAAGGTCAGCCGGAGGTGAGAGCTTAAGGCCCTCTCAGGTGACAGCTTAAGGCCTTCTCGGGTCACTCCTGTGCATGAACACAGCCCTGTACATGTGTGACCCTCTAGACTCCCAGGATATGTCAGAAGCTTTTCAAAACTTCTGTGGACACCTTATTCCCCCAGGTTTTCCTTTTCAACTTTTTAGTCTGTTATTCACTTACTGTGTTATTCACTTACTGTTATTCACCACTCAGGTAGCTATGAAGTTAATTATGATTGTTTTCAACAAATGCTTCCCAGGGAAAAGCAAGCCCTTAGAGAGGTCAAGTATAGGTGGCCTTACAAGTGGTGTCTTCTAGGGAACCAGATAGGTCAAATAATTCTTTAGGAATGAGGCTTTGAAAGAGCTCTAATGCTATTCTGTTCCCTCCAGTGGCTGCCAGGCTGCTGGCTTTCACCATAAATAAAAGCTGTTTTTTTTTTAAGGCCACCATAGAGCTGGACAGTGGGGGATGGGATTAGATCAAGTTAAGCCACAAAGTTCAGTGTTCTTACAAGAGTCAACCTTTTTTCTTTTCTTTCCTTTATTTACTTATTTATTTATTTACTTATTCATTCATTTATTGAATAGACATTCCCGGATTGCTACAAGCTTTTGGCTAATTTACAGAATTCTGAAAAAGTGGATTCTAACCATATTTGCCAGTTTTCTCGTAGCTTATTCGAGGAAGAGAATTCTCAGAAGTCCTTAGTCCACCATTTTCGCTGATGTCACTCTATTTCTTCTTCAGATATTGGATAGACTCACCAGTGAGGCTATCTGGGCCTGGAATTTTCTTTCTTAGATTTTTAACTACAAATTTAATGTTTTAAATACAAGTAGAGCTATTAAGGTTATCTACTTCTTCTTGTATAAGCTTTGATAGTTTGTGTCTTTCAAAGAGTTTGTCCATTTCATGCAAGTTAAATTTATTGGCATAAAGTTCATAATATTCCCTCATCTTTTTAATATTGATAGAATCTGAAGTAATATTGCCGCTTAACTCCTGCAGTGGATTTTTTTTTCCCTAGTCTGGCTAATGTTTTATCAATTTTATTGATCTCCAAAAACCAGCTTTTTGCTTCATTGACTTCTGTTTATTGTTTATCTGTTTTCTATTTCATTGATTGCCATTCTGATATTTATTTCTACTTATTTTGAGTTTAATTTTTTCCTCTATTTTTAGTTTTTTAAGTGGAAACTGGTCATTCATCTGATAACTTTCTTCTCCCCTAATCTAAATATTTAGTGCCATAAATTTCCCAATAAGTACTGCTTTGATGATACTCCACCAATTTTGATATTTTGTGGTTTCATTTTCATTTCTAAACACTTTCTAATTTCCATTTGGATTTCTTTTTTGACTTACTAGTTATTTAAAAGTGAGTTATTTAACTTCCAATATTTAGGGATTTTTCCAGAGATCTTTCTGTCATTGATTTCTAATTTTATAATTTCACTGTGATCAGAGAACATACGTTGTATGATCTGAATTCTTTTAAATTTATTAAGAATTATTTCATGATCCTTAATATAGTCTCTCTTGATAAGTTTTAAGAACCCTTGTGTATTAGGCACTTGTCAACTGAAGTATTCTTTTATAAATAAATTAGATCACATGAGCTTGATAGTGTTGTATATGTCTTATGTTAACTTACTGATTTTCTATCTACCTATTTTATCAATTATTGGAACTTGGGTATTGAAATCTCCAACTAATATTTAGGCTTGTTTTTTTTCTTGTTGCAGTTCTGTTAGTTTTTGAGTCATATACTTTGAAGCTCTGTGTTAGGAGCCCATATATTTAGGATTGTTATGTTCTCTTGAAAGACTGGCACCCTTATTATTATTAAATGACTGTTTATTTCTGATAATATTCTTCTGCAGTTTACTTGGCTTAATATTAATAAAGTCACTTCAGCTTCCTTTTAATAATGTTAGAATGGTATATATTTTTTTCATACCTTAAATATAAAGACAAAAATAGGTAAAAGTTATTAAAGTATGTTTCTTATAAACAACATACAATTCATACTTTTTTTAAATCCAATATGATTAAATTTATATAGGGTGATTAGACATTTTAATTTAATATGATTATGTGGTGGAATTTTAATTTATCATTGCTTTTTATTTTCTATTTATCCTATCAATTTAATTTCCTTTTTTGTCTTTTTCTGCTTTCTTTTAGATTTAGTATTTTTTATCCATTTTATCTTGTTTGTTAGCTTATTATTTATACTTATTTTCCTGTTTTAGTGATTTTTTTAGGGTCTATAATACAAATCTTTATCACACAGTATATGTTCAAGTGCTTTAAAATAATATACTTCCATTTCTTCTCTCCTGACCTTCATGCTTCTATAATCATATATTTTATTTTTGTATGTTACAAGCCCCTCACGTACATTCTTATTTTTCCTTAAACTGTCATCTTTTGAAGATGGAAAATATGAAAGTTTCACATACTTGCCCATTTTGTTACCATTTCCAATGTTTTTCATTCCTTTGTATAGACCCATATTTCCATCTGTGGTTTTCCTTCTGCCTGAAGAACTCCATTTAACATTTCTTGTAGGGTTAGCCAGCTGAAAATGAATACCTTCACTTTTTGCATGTCTGAAAAGGTCCACTTCACCTTCATATTTGAAAGCTGTTTTCATTTGGTATACAATTCTGTGTAGAAAGATTTGCATTTTTTTCTGGCACTTTAAAGATGCCGCTCCAGTGTCTTCTCACTTGCATTTTTTTCCCAACAAGAAATAGGCTGTTACACTTAAACCGTATTCCTCTGTGTATCACCTGTTTTCTCCACTTTGCCTACTTTTAAGATTTCTGTTTAGCACTGGTTTTGAGTAATTTGATTATGATGTGCCTTGTTGTAACTTTCTTCATGTTTCCTGTGCTGGGGGTTGGTTAAGCTTAGATCTGTATGTTTATAGATTACATCAAATTTGGAACATTTGGGGCCACATTTTCTTCTGCATTTTTTTCCTATACCCCATTGTTTCTCTTCTCTTCTTTGAAGATTCCACTTACATGTATATTAGGCCATGTGAAGATGTCCCATAGCTCATTAATTATTTGGTGATTTGGTTTTTGTTTTTTTGTTTGTTTTTTATTCTTTTTTCTCTGTGTATTTCATCTTGGATAGTTTCTACCGCTATGTCTTTTAAGTTCTCGAACCTTCTCTCTGCAATGTCTAATCTGCCTTTAATTTCATCTGGTATATTTTTCATCTCAGGCATTTTAATTTTCAACTATAGAAATTCAGTCCGGTGTTCTGTATATCTTCCACGTGTCTACTTAACCTTTAGAGCAGGTGGAATACAGTTATAATAACGATTGTAATGTCTTCGTCTGATAATTCCAACAGCTGTGTCAGTTCTGGGTTGGTTTCATTTTTTTGTTTTTATTATGGGTTGTACGGGAGGTGCCAAAAAAAATGTATACAAGTGGACACGTTGGTCAGTGTTGCTCAAGCAGTAGTTCATCGTAATCAGAAGTGTCTGGATGCTGATGGTAACCACTTTGAGCACCTCTTGTAATTGCAGAAGTCAAATATGACTTGTATTCATCTTTTGTTACCAGTATTTTATTGAGTATTACAATTTTAATTTTTTTTTCCCTTTCTTAAAATGTGATACATTTTTTTTGGCACCCTCTATATTTCCTATTTCTTTGCCTCAGTAGTAAATTTTTATTGGATGCCACACATTGAAAATTTTATCTTGTGGCTGCTAGATACTTTTTGATTCCTGTAAATATTCTTAAACTCTATTCTTGAATGTAGTTAAGCTACTTAGAAACCGTGTGATTCTTTTAGGTCTTGCTTTTGAGATTTGTGAGTTGGGACTGGATCCATCTTTAGTCTAGGTCCACTCATTCCTCACTGCTGACACAGATCCCTTCTCTATTAGGTGCCCTCTCAGGGGTGAGGTCTTCCAGCCTGCCTGATGGGAATAGGCACCGTTGCTGGCCTCGGGTCCTTTCCTCATATGCATGCACTCATCAGTACTTTGCTGAATACTTGAAGGGAGCCCGATGCAGGTCTTCATGTTCTCTCTCTATGAGATTGTCTCATCTCTGAGACAATCACAGAGATTGTCTCATCTCCGTGAACTCGACCCACCTTGGTGTCTCCCTGCACTCCCAGCTCTCAGGGAGTCACCACACTTCACGTAGGTTTCCTTTCCCTGTGCCATGGCCTGGAAACTCTCAAGGTGATAAGCTGGGCCATCATCGGGCTCATCTCATTCATTTTCCATATCTTAGGGATCACTATTCTTTGTTGCCTGTGATTCAGTATCCTAAAACCTATTGGTTTGTATATTTTGTCTAGTTTGTTGTTGTTGTTGTTGTTGTTATTTCAAGCAAGAGGTAAATCTGGTCCCTGTTGATTCATCTTGGTTTCATGCAAAAGTTCAGACACTGTATGTATTGTCAAGGTAGCTTTCTGTTCGATTGCATATAGATTATGGTAGAGAAACAGTGGAGAGGATCATACAGTCTGGTTTTCCTACATTGGTCAGGGAAAGCCAAAGATGTATGTAAGGCAGCATTTTTAAGTCTTAAAGACCATGCAGAAACAGAGTGAACAAAAAGAGAAGGACCTAGTCAGAAGGATTGCAGGAGCTAAGGCACAAAGGTGTGTAAGTGCCTGAGATACCCTGAGACCAGGAGGGTGCTCTGTGGCTGAAACAGGTTGAAAACTAGGGCCTGCCAGCAAGATTTAGTCCTGGTATCTTCATTTGTGTCCACTGTGTATGTGTGTAATTTTATTAGCTGTCCAAATATAAAAAGGTATCACTTAAATACAGATTTCCTACTTCTCTTAAGATAATCTGAAGTTCTGGGCTACACTCCACATTCATCCATGGCTTCCATAGGCTGGAGCTGAAACAGTAGATCGTCTCCCTTAGATGGGTCATCCACTATCCTGTCTGACACAGTCGTTTTGTTATCCCTGGCTTGCTTCCCTCATTCACCTTATCACTGGCCTCTCCAGACATTTGAGTTTTTATATTAATGTTAGAGCATAGGTTCCCTGGAGATAGGCTGAAAAGGGTAGACTTCAGACAGATTAGGTTATAAATCACCAGTCCTTTTTTCAGAGCTCAACCTTTCCCCTCTCTCTCATCTTTCAATTCCTTTCTTAAATATACTCTGTTCTTTCGTCTTGGTAATGTCTGACCTTTTCCTTCTCCGTCATCTGACTTCATTTTACTTTTACTTATACATCTCCATATTAATCTTCTCAGGCTGTCAAAACAGCACCACAGCCTTGATGGCTTAAACAACAGAATTTTATTTTTTCACGGTTCTGGAGGCTGGAAGTTCAAATCCAGGTTCTGGCAGGATTGCAGGTGGCTGCCTTCTTTCTGTGTCCTCACTTGTCCTTTCCTTGGTGCGTGTGTAAAGAGAAAGAGTTCTCCACTGTCTCTTCCTCCTCTTATAAGATACCATTCCTGTAGCTAAGGACCGCACCCTTATGACCTAATTTAACCTTAATTACCTCCTTAAAGGTCCTGTCTCCAAATATATTCACTTTGGGGCTTAGGGCTTCAACTTGTATATTTTAAGAGAACAACAATTCTGTCCATAGCAATCTCTGTTCAATTCTATTTATTACCTGACTTGGAGATTTTTGCATCATTTTTAAGCTGTTTTGATGTCTCCCGCTATTATTCCTGAATATCCTAGAAAGGAGATAATGTCTTCATTCTTTTATTTTCCCTTTTTACATTGTTTTTGTATTTTATTTCTCCTAACCTAATTTGCACTGCTACACACTCATCCACAAAATATTTGTTTTATGTTTTGATGTTACTGTTGAACCATTTGAAAAGCTGCATTTCCCATTCCACAAGTCAGAATACCACAGCTTTCTTGTGCATAAACTTCCTTCCCCCCCTTTCTTTGTCATTAAGGAATTTCCTGTGCTTTTACATAGGTGTACACGCACACACACGCACGCATTTTTCCATCTAGTTTGATAACTTTCTGGTTTTTCCCAGGCATCTTTCTGAAAGTAGTAAAATTGTTTTGTTCTTGTCCCTTCACCGTGGTTAAGGAGGAGCCCAACCATCTTAAAGTTTTATGTCTCTGAATTATTTTGAGCAACTCCCTGTGTCACCCCCATGTGTATAATCACTTATATAGTCTGTCAAGTGTTTTTCTCTCAGATCCTCCCACTTAACCTCCCTTTTCCATTCCCACTGCCACTTTCTTATATCAGAGCCTCATCTCAGCTGTTGCAGTAGTGTTCTTACTGGCTCCTTGTTTCTGATCTTGCCCTCCTATAGTTCTGAAGTGCGCAGAGAACAGAGCCATGCAGACCGAGGACGCATAAAAGATATGCAGGGGAAGAAGAGTGAGCAAACTGGCCGAAAAGTCACCCTCGTAGAGGTAAGAGTAAAACTAAGAAAGTTCTATAGAGTCAACAGGAAAAGATTTAGGAAAGTTGTGGTCAACAATGACAAATGCCAAAGAGAGAAGTAAAGTAATGACTGAAAAGTGCCCTTTGGGATTTGCAGCCAAGAAACCATTTGTGACTCTCAGCAGCATGGTTTTGATGGAGAGTCCTGCAAGTATGAATTGATGGCCTCCAGTCCAAAGGGAAATGGCCACCAGAACAGACTGCTTCTCTAAGAAGCTGGCTTCAAAGGAAAGAAAAAGCTGGGCAATAACGAGTAGAAAACACAGGATGTAGAAAAGATCTTTTATAGAGAGGGGAATGACAAGAATAGTTATAAACTGAGAAGAAAGCGTTCCTTGAAAGAAGCCATTGGAGGTATAGGATACGGTGAAATCCCAGAGGACCTGAGGAAATATACAGGATTAGAATTTGAAACAAGAAGGGAGGCAGGCACATTTTCCACTGAGATAGACAAGTGGGACAATATGTGTTTGATTGGTGATGTTTTTGAGTGAGAGGGGTGGCTTATAAGAAAGGTCTTTCAGAAGGCTTCTGTTTTCCCTGTTAGGTAGAAGTGTAGTTTGTCTGCTGAAAGTGAAACGGTACAGCTCTATCACATCCACTTCTATGAAATTGTCACTTTCTGGGAGTACGTTTCACATTTTCCATAAGTATTTTTAGATTTTAATTGTAAAAAAATAAAATCTATTTGCACAGATGAATAATTAATTATATCATCATAGGTTAAGGATTGACTTTTTAACCTTGATACCAAAATCAGAAACCACTTTGAAGTAGATTTTTAGATTTAAATAATAGGAACTTTAAAATGATGTATAGGCATACCTTGGAGATATTGCAGGTTGGGTTCCAGACTACCACAATAAAGTAAGTCACACGAATTTTTTGGTCTCCCAGTGCACATAAAAGTTATGATATACTATACTGTAGTCTATTAGGTGTGTGATAGAATTATGTCTTAAAAAAATGTGCGTACCTTAATTAAAAATTATTGCTAAAAATGCTTAGCATCATCTGAACCTGTTGGGGAGAATGGCGCCAGTAGACTTCCTCAACACAAGATGGCCTCATATCTTCAGTTTGTAAAGAATGCAGTATCTGTGGAGCGCAATAAAGTGAAGCACAATAAAACGAGGTCTGCCTGTCTGTCAAGGAGAAAAACTCTAAACACAAACAATAACCTAAGATGAGGAAGAATTTCATAGAATGCTCTTAAAAAAATCAACAAGGAAAAGAAGAACACCAGCAGAAAAATTGGCAAATGGTGTGCACAGGGCATTCTTAAAGGAATACATATAAATGACAATGAACATATGAAAAATGTCCACCTTCCAGTGATCAAATTAATAGACATTAAAATAATAAATTATATATTTTCCCTCACAAAATGGCAACAAGTCTCAAATGTATACCACCTAGTATTGATAAACACTGCTGGTAATGGTATAAGACTGATCTGCTCTTTGTGGAGGTAATTTGGTAATACTTTTTTTTTTTTAAGTTTTCAAATTGTTCACGTCCTCTGTCCTGGCAGTTCTACTTCCAAGGAATCTATTGTAGGAAAATACTCAAGTATACATGCAGGGATTCAATGAAAAGACTACTCCTTCAAGTAGTGTTTTAAAAATGGAAAGACCCTGGCCAAGGCCGCATAGCCATGTAATGGCGAAACACTAAGACCTCCTAGCTCCTAGCATTTATTATTGTACCTATAACTAATGAAGTTCTTTCCAATGTTTCCACTAGGCTTCTCAGCTATCTGAATTCCCTACCACAGAAACAGATGCTCAATAAATATTTTTTTTTAATTAAAGTTCATTGGGGTGACAATTGTTAGTAAAGTTACATAGATTTCAGGTGTACAATTCTGTAGTACATCATCTATATCTCACATTGTGTGTTCACCATCCAGAGTCAGTTCTCTTTCCATCATCATATATTAGACCCCGTTTACCCTCTTCTAGAGCCTCTCTCCCCACTTACCCTCTGGTACCACTAAACTATTGTCTATATCTATGAGTTCTTGTTCCTTCATTTGTTTATCTTGTTCTTTTGTTGTTTTCAGTTTTATATACCACATATCAGTGAAATCATATGGTTCTCTACTTTTTCTGTCTGATTTAGTTCACTTAGTATTATAATCTCAAGATCCATCTATGTTGTCACAAATGGTACTATTTCATCTTTTCTTACCACCAAATAGTATTCCATTGTGTATATATACCACAACTTCTTTATCCATTCATCTATTGAAGGACATTTTGGTTGTTTCCATGTCTTGGCCACCATACATAAAGCTGCAATGAATATTGGAGCACACGTGTCTTTATGTATAAATGTTTTCAGATTTTTTGGGTAGATACCCAGGAGAGGGATTGCTGGGTCATATGGTAATTCTATTCTTAATTTTTTGAGGAACCTCCACACTACTATGACTAAAAAATAAAAATAGAAGGAAAAAATTCAATTTCTGTGAATAAAGGTTTGATTAATTTATGAAACGTTCATATACTAGAATACCATGTGACAATTATTATAGAAGCATTTTCAAAGATACTAAAAGATGTTTATGATAGATTTTTAAGTAAAATGAAAATGATTATAAATCACTTATATATACAACATATATGTAATATATTGAACAATATACATCAGAAAATGTCAGTAGTTATCTCTGAGTGCTGGAATTCTGATAATTTTTTTTCTTTCATTTTACTTAGAGTATTTTCTAATTTTTCTAGTCAACACATTTGATATGTACTACTTGATCATTTCTTTTAAAATGAAGGTAATCTCAGAAATTTTCCATAGCCCATTCTTTCTATATGTAAAGAAATCAAGGTCTCAGAGTCACAGCTGAATAGTGCCTGAACCTAGGACTTGATCTTCTGGCTCCAGGTTCAGGATTATTTCTGTTACAAATGCTCTGTTGATTTTGCTTTGTCTTGTGCATCTGAAACTAATAAAATTAAAAAACAAAAAACAAAAAAAATGTTCTGTTGACTCTAATTAGATGGTAAGTGCTTGTAGACAGAGTCTATAACATGCTCCCATTTTTTCTCCCTCGTACGCAGCCTGGTATTTGGCCAAATAGTAAACCTTCAGGGAATATTTATTGGATTGAATTTCTTATAGGGTAGAGCCCTGTATTTTTATGAATCTTCTTCCCACATAACAGACAAACATTAATCTGGTTTCATATTCATTTTGAAAATCTTGCTATGTAGACTTTTCATTTCTTTTCATATGATTTGTGTTTATAAAAGCACTCACTTTGTTACTCTCTTCCTCTGTGAGCTTACCGGGATACTTAAGGAGGAAATACCTTGGAGGAAGACTGGATGTGGATGCATTCTTGTGTCTCTTGTTAGGTGACATCCCTTCCCTCTTTCAGCAAATCTCCTCTGTCTTAGCTTTTTCGTGCCTATGCTGGTCACTATTCATCATGACAGTGTGCCACGCTTGCTTTTTTCCGGTTGTCACGGGAACTCTCTGGTCAGAGGCTACACCTTGTCCTGTTATTCTGTGCCTTTTCTCCCTTTCCTGGGCAATCTTTGTGATTCTCTGTCCAGTGCTCCTTCCTCTTCTCATTCTGATTCATTTCCCTGAAGGACGTTATCTTTACTGCCTCCTTCAGCTTTTTCTAGTTAAATTTCTCTTGGGGTTCCCTCTCCTGGGGGTCCTCCTGGCTTCTCCGTGTACTTCTCCCAGTGCAGTCTCCATCTCATTAACTTGCCCTACATCTTCTGCACATGTAGGACCCATCTCACTCATTTCCAGCTCTTCTCCTCCCTCTCTCCCCCTTCCCTTTTCTGTTTTCCTTCTTCGTTTTTGTCCTACCACTAGCATAAACTCTTCCCCCTACTCTGTTTTTCCTTGTTATTCCTCTGACACCTTGTTATCTTCCTCACTGTCCCTTGGAGATGATCATAGGGTCTCGGGTGACTTGTTCCCAACATCCATTTGAGCCTTTACTACTTTCTTTCCCCTCTTTATCAGACCCTAATTTGAGGCGAGTTTTATATACTTTACCTGTATATACACAGGGACAGAAATTATGCCCCTGGTTTGCCCCTGATAAGATTGTACCTTGGCCACACCATATCTGTACCATTTTAGACTCTACTTCAGTTTCTTTCATGAGCTTCACTTGAATCATTTTTGGCCTTCTGTATACAATACCAGCTAATCTGTGGTAGCTCTGTTTAACAAATTTAAAATCAAGAAACACGGACTAACAAAGGATTTTTTTTCCCTCATGGGTAAATGTTTTTCATATGAAAAGATAGTGCAATCATTTACTTAAGATCAGGCCTTTCCCTAAAAGCACAGATGCTCCCTAACCCTCCTGTGCCCTTCCTTGCCTTTACTTTTCTCAGGAGTGATCCATGGAATCGACCACACCTTAACCAAAATGCCATCATTCTTAGGCTGCAGTTTGTTTTCTAAGAGCAACCAAGTGTTAAGCCCTTTCCATTGAGAGAAAAGACAACAAGATTTTTGTGTAAGTCCAGATACTCATCACGAGTATGTGAATAATCGCATTAAAAGCTTCAGGTTCAACCCCCCTAGTTTATCACCCGCAGTTGTAGTTTACTTACTACATGGTCTCTAAAGAAGCAGCTTCTTGTTTCATCTGTATTGGTTCTTGGTTTTTATTAATGGTATTTGTTTTATTTCAAAGCTTCCTCTAGATGCATAGTTATCATCACTGTCTTTATCAATCAAAAATGACACACATTTTTTTGGATTTATTTGAAAAAGCAGATAATGGTTTACCCACTTCTAAAAATAGACATGCCATAGACTAAATGAAAGGATGCTATTGAAGAAATTGGTCTATATCTTTTTTAGTCACTAACTCTGAAGCGTCATCCATGATTGATTTTGTTTTTTTCTCCCAATGAATAAAGAATTTTATAAACTCCGTTTACCTGCTACTAATTTCTGGAAGTTACCAGGGTTCGGAGTATTTATTGTCTACATTTAAGAAGTGTATTTCTTTTTTGCTAACATTGTTAATGCTAGAGCAAGCTTTAAGGAACTGCCGATGATTCTAAAAGATGTTAACATTATGTTCAAGAGGCAAACTAGAAGCTGGGTCGTTAATACTTTGGTCTTACTTGATTGTGTGTGTGTTGCATAGTGTGTTTTATTACTTGTGCTATTACGCCTGGGCATGCCAGGATTTGATTATTGCCAGAAAACGTTGTTTAAGTTCATTTAGTACATCTTCTATACTTTTTCCTAGTAAAGAGTTGAAGAATAATGAAGAGACAAAAAACCAAATACACAGAAATGAAATGACAAATGAAACCAAATGGAATTACTCTTCAAAGTTCAGAACTTTCAGAAATTAAGGAAGAAAGGAAGAATCCACTATTCTTGTTCTTATGAAATAATCTAGAAAAATCAGAAGCAAGGTATGCGTGGAAAAATAAATGTGGCCTTTTGAGCTTATTTTTTATAAATCTTTGTGATTGTTGTTGATCAAAGTATTGGTACTTGTACTTATTAGTAATTGCATCACAATTACATCACCAGTATTGGAAAACCAATAAAGAAGAAGCTATAACTGCTACTCAGCAAATGTGAAGAGAAAGTGTTTGCATTGTTAGGATGTTCATTAAGTAATCACTTAATATTATTATATATGTAATGTGGTTATTATCTTCAATGTGGTTATATATATGACATGCTCAAAATATTAAATATCTGCTTTTCAAATTTAACTTTAAGATATAAGCATTTTCAGAATATTGTGTATTCAAAATAGTTCCTGTAAGAAAGGCATTAAAAAGGGAACAAATTTCTTTGTTTTAAATGAATTATATATGTAACTTGATACAAATAAACCAAAATGGCTTTTGGCTAGACTGGCAAAAGTGTTCCAAATTACTTTTTTAAAAAAGCATTTCATATTTAAGCATATAAATGATTTCTAGAGAAACATTGTTAAATATTTATTTTAGTCTTAATATTTGTTTTTAAATTATTACATTGCATTATTTATTTAGTTCCAGAATAATGCTGTCATTACTATATGACTATGTATTTTGCAATGTGATGTCAATTTTTGAAGTGCAAACTTATAATAATAATGAACTTCCATTAATTCCTTTTTTCTTCTTGACTCTTCTCCTTTCTCAACTATGTAATTATAAGTCTGTCAGTAAAATATTTAACCCCAAAAAGGTCAAAACTAATACAAAATTAGAAAACTTATTTACCAAAGTAGACAATTGATTCCATTAAAATAAGAAGTGAGAAAAACAGTGCTGGGCATTGAGGTGTAAATTTTGCCCAGATGTATACCCAGCGTGAAATATCTTCTAGTAAAAATATATTTAGCTGTTATCCCTGCACATGTTGTAAAGGCATGACCACTGGTAAACATGCCCCTGCTGTATAGAACTTGGCGGGGGGGTGAGGGGGGGCATTTTTGAAAGTAGTGAATGACATTGATGATTGCTGAAGCCCTCGGTGATCAGCACAAAAGACTGTTCCAACAGCACCGAGTTCTCACTGCTCTAGATGCATTCATCTGTGCTGCAGGTACAGCTGGGTCCAGCCAGCTTGAGTGACCCTTGTAAAAGCTTGTTTTTTTCTGTCTCATGAATGCCCTTGGTAATAAAAAAAAAAAAAAAAAAGGAAAAATAACGTATCTCTCTACAGTTTCAGCTCATAGTTTTGAAAGGTGTGCCAGTTCTCTAATTTTGGTTTTAAAAACAAGGGATTTCACCAAGTTGCAGAAAGATTTTAAATCATGACAAGTGAAATAATGTGTCAGGGGAGCTAAAGCTGAGATCTCAGTGTTCATATGAAAAATAAAGGGCTATTGTGATACTGCAACTACTGAAAGCAAAAATAACGCTTGAGGCAAACACCGGGAAAAGTTGGTTCTCCTCAAAGCCCAGTCCTTTTTTGTCCTGTTGACAAAGCAAGACTGGGTTATGTTCACAAATAGGTTAATAAAACATCTTTACCACATTCTCTGAGACGACATTGGGTGGGGGAGATCATAAAAGTGCCCTCCAAGATATAATTCCAAATTACAATCAAGCAGAGGAACCAGACATTTGATGATTTATAACTATATTTTCTTAGTAAAAAATTGGTTTTCTTTGTTTTATCTTCATTCTGAAATTGAATTTTATCCCATTTTTGAAGTCTTTTTTCCTCCAAACAACTAACAATTTGATCTATCTTTTTATAGATTTAAATAGTAGTTTAAAACCATTCTTAGAAATTTATTTCCCAATTATTGATTTCTACTCTATCTTGGCGATTAAAGATTCTTCAGTATCAAACCTATCAATGAACAGGATTTACAAAGCTAGAATAAAAATCAAGTTTTTCAAAGATGTAAAACCTGAAATATTTTATACTATAAATGCAAATTCATGTTATAATGCACATTTTAAGTGAAATAAGTGTTTTTAAATGGCTAATACTTGGTACTTTTGAAATCTTGTATAAAGTTGCTTTCCATAAAAGCAAATACTTGACCTTAATTTTATTCTTAAGTTATAGAAAGACATTGTGTCCTTAAGAAATTTAGCAAGACTATATCTGGGAAGTAACTTACTATTTTTATAGCATTATATGACTTGTCACTTTAGTCATATATTTAACTCACAAATATTTTTAAGAAGGTTAGAAAATTCTAGAAATTATAACAAAAATTTGTGACCTTATACTTTTCTACATATGTAAATGATTTCCATAGGAGAGCCATATTGTTAAGTAAATTATGGGAACATTTTTCAACAATCCAACTTTCTTAAGTGGTATATTTGTTGATTTCTACTTAATTGAACTTAACTGCAGAAAACATCCCCCAAATGTTCAGTTTATGTACATGACCTCATTTACACTTCACGTCAAACCCATGAGGTAGATAAAATCTTTTCTGCCCTGCAAATAAGGAAACCAAGTCTTTGAAGTCTCAGTACCCTGTCCAAGTGCACATGGCCAGTAAAGGTCAGTGCTAGCTATAAATGGAGCTTCTCAGCCTCCACTGGGAGCTCTCTGAAGTGCTGGGTCTCAGTTGCTGTGTAGAATAAGCCAGTAAAGGATTATAGTCAGATACTCCAGCACATCTAAGAGTAACTAAAGAAGCCATTTGGATGTACCTACCACCACATTCAAGGACCAGAAACATCTAATACGTCTTTAATGCAACAGTGACCTAAATAAAATGAAATCTATCAGAGTAAAATTATTTTTAACTGATTATTTGTTTATCCATAATTATTTTGGTAAATCTTTACTCCATACTGTACTTCTTACATTTTCGTAAGAAATAGGTTCTGTGGAATCAAACTAATACATATATAGTAACGTATTATTCAAGAAGCAGCAAAGGTGCATTCCAGTCATATGAGACATAATAAAAACATTAAGAGTCACGTCAATCAAAAGGCTGTGTTGACTGGTGAGCTCAATCTATGGATGGACCCAATTATCTGTAGGAGAATTGGATGTCAGCATCATTTAGGGTTAACAATGGACCAACCAGGCAAAAGCCGACAGCGACTCTCTGCAGAGACCCGGAAAGCAAACTTGGTAATGAGGCACTTCATTCACCATATCCTTCTGCTCTAATTATTAAAGTGAATAGGAAATACTTTAAGTTAAGGCAGGAACCGGATAATATAAAAACATTTGTTTTGTAAACACAAAGCATGTTTTTCTCTAATAATCCTCTTCAAATCTACATCAAGCATATGTTGTGAGCAGCCTGTTTTCTAAAGTTACTCTTCTAAACACCTCAAATTCATTCTGATTATGGATGGGTTATTTTTATTGTCTCAAAAAGTTAGGATAATGCTGCTAAAAATTTGCAGTTTTAATTTCTCCTCAATCTAGAAAATCTATAACCATATATAATACATGTTCCACCTCTATTACATCAAAATGGTCTAGCTATGTATACTTGTGTCATTTCTGAAAGTACTGAACAATCTGATTTTTTCTTATTCCAGTTCATGTCTTCTTAAACCATTCTTGTCAAGAATTGTGAAAAAATGTGGTAGAGGAAAATGTAAGAATGGTTTGTGTATACAAATTTGTTGCTGGAGCAAAAATGAATAACTGAAGCTTGCGAAAAGCAGTCATGAAACCAAAGGAAGAAGGTTCCCTGGAGAAAAGTGTGGTAGCTTCAGTTCAGCTTTTCAGTGTTTTCAACTGAGAATCAGTAGTAATTTTTTTTTCTATTTGTTCACAGGACCATTTTATATAAACGCTCCACATAATTTTTTTCTGAGTTACAGTTCTTCAATTTAAAGTAAATGGAAGGTAGCTAAGCACGGTAATATTTTTAATTATCCCTGCCTGTTATACAGAAATTAATGTTCAGAAGTATCTGCAGATGCTACTTTTAGCAACTAACTATTTCCATCGTGGTAAAGACATGTCAGTAAAATCTATGCACTTGAAGAACATCAAATTCTTATTGTACTTATCATGTGTGCAGGCAGAGTACATAATAAACTAGTCTATAGCAGCTGTAAATTTCTGAGGATTTATCTAACCACAGATACATTGAAATGGGGAAATGGGGCTATATTAAACTATGCAAGACGCTGCTGGAGCTGTGCCATTTCTGCAACATCCTGTAATTAATTTATCATGACAGGTCTGGCAAACTGAAACATCAAATGCACTTGCGACAGACTTTTAGGCTATACTGCAGTCACATAAAGTGAAGGCAGATTTTTCTCTCAAACATGAATATAGCATTATTATATTTAGATTGCCCTATAACTAAGGACAGAATTGTCACTTTTTAATTTCAAAATAAGAATATCTAGATTATAGAAAAGATCTGGGCTGAGATCATGAGTTTAGTCTGTTCTGTGCATTGTGTGGTCCTTTCCTGGAGAGGATGGGCCTGGGTAGGGGACTGATACAGTCTGGTCACACGTGTGCCTGGTGGTAGATAGGACAGGATTGTCTCCTGGGACATCTGAAGGTCAGTTCTCTCTCGGTAGACTCTTGAACATGTCCTCTCCTTTAAACAAAACTCATCAGACCACCTACTCCATCTGTGTGCCACCCTCTTGAAGCCATAGTCCTGCCATTTTGTGAACTTAGAGCACAAATAACAGAAATTGTCCCTGCTCCAACCTCCTGAAATCCAAAAAAAGAAAAAAATGTTTCTTTTTTTTTTGCCCAATAGATATTCCTGTATAACAGTAAGTTCTTTGTCAGTTCACATCACTGTAAAAGAATGATCTTCTCCTGTGTGTAACTCAATACAGGTGTTACAGGTTGATGTTAAGCGTGGATTGTAGGAAACAAGACTTCTTGCTGGGGAATGGAGAAACCACTAGAAAGTGAAATCTACATTGTATCAATGGCCACAGCCTTGCCCATTTCCTTGGGAAGGTCAGAGTTTCTCAGACTACAAACGAGAGGACCCAAAGGGCCTTCTGGGAACCTTGACTCTGGGAGTTTCAGTAAGAGAGAAAGGTCCCAGGTGGTAGAGAATAAGATGGGTCCTGCTCAATGGAAACAGCCGTGAGCAAGTGGCAGTGGTTCCAGCCCAGTTAGTTACCAAAGACCAACTGTAAGCCCTTGATGTTCTTTGTATTTACTCTAGTGATTATCCTTCCCCTTATCCTTCCTACTGAAAATGGGTGGTATCTCAGAGGACCTAAGAAATGTGTTGCTTGGGCCTAAGTTAAAAAAAAAAAAAAAAAAACCAACACCAAAAACAACCGTCAGCAGGTCTCCAAACTGAATAACCCAAGGGAAAAGTGAACAAGAGACCGTAGGAAAGCTTTCGTATCCTTCCACTGCCCTCCACCTGAAATGGTCCCTTCAGAGCTCTTCTACGTACAACTTTGGGAAGGTGATACAGTGTGTGTGTGTGTCCCCAAAAAATAAAAACAAAGACCCTTCTTTCACACGCCCCAGTTAAGTAACTTGTCCAGGACGACAGAAATCAGGGGCTGGAGCCTCCTGCGTCTTACTGCTGACCGTCCTGCTCCTGCTGCTGTTGACTAGATAACATTCTCACTGATCTCAAAGCTGCATCATTCAATTCGAAGGCTGAGAACAAGTCCTGAATCTTCTCAACCTCATATGCAACTAAAAGGAAATATTGTATATAGGGCATGGTCTACATTCAGATAAATTCCCCTTTAAAACTAGGTTATTACAAGTGACGAATTTGAATGAGTAAGGGTTGAAAGTAGAAAAAAACTTAAGGTGACATCAGAATCTGGAGAAGTGACGTTTCTATGCGTGCATGGGGAAAGAGGTTTTTTGGTTTTTGGTTTCTGTTTTTGTTATATTAACAACTGGGTACAGATAGGGACTAATTCTATTTACATATTGACTACTTGCCTAAACGTATTTTTATAATTCAGAATCATCAATAGTTTTAATACTTCTAATGTTTTTTTAGAAGTGTGTGTGTGTGTTATACATGTACATGAGTGTTCACTTTATTCAACAGCTAATTATTGAATTAGCCTGTTTGTCAAGCATTGGACAGAACTGAATGGACAGTTGAACCAGAAGCCTCAACTCTTCTACTCGGTTTCATCTTGAGATTGTCACATTTATTGTCACTGTCACCCTACGGTGGTTTTCAGGGGACCTCCATATACATTACCAAACTTGAACCTTATAACAACCTTTGTTAGGCAGAAAAAACATTATTCCCCCATTTTTCAAACCAATCACAAAGAGGTTAAATGACTTTCCCAACAACTATTGAACAGAGTCCAGCTGTCGTCCTCCTCGGGCTGTGTTCTTTCCAACCAGGAAAGCTCTACTGACGTGTGGAAAATGCAGAAATAAATTATGTGGAAAGCCAGTGTATGTTCCCTAGATAAGAGACAACTATAAATCAATAGTAATAATTTAGATGTGTGTCTTTTAGAATCAATTTATGATGTCTTCCTTTAGTCAGCTATAAGGTGTTTGTGTTTTTGCTGCCATCCTAGATTCAAATATATTTTTTAAAATACAAGACCTTAAAATGTAAAGTTGTAACAGAGTCCAAATAAGAACGTGTTAAAAAATGAAGCGGTGCAGAAAGTGCCCGAGTCCCTTTTCCAAAACCTTTTCGTAAAGCAAATAAAATTATCTCATGCATTATATATGTATTCAAGCCAAATAGCTATTTTTCAAGTTACCAAATTAATTACATTTTCTCTTAAAGAGCAATACCCGTTTGACCTAGAACTTAATTAGATCAACAGACTAACTTGGAAGTACTGCAGATCCTTTCATAAAATGCAAACTTGACCACTTCACACCCTGCTTAAAACTTCACTGGTGCCCCCATCACTAAATCCATTGAGCTTTAACTATTTGCTTAAGAGTAAGTTCTATAAATCTAGCCCTGTGCTCGCTGATATCCCAGGAAACTCACGAATGAAATTCATTCACCATGGAAGTTGACAGCAAAAGGAAGAGATTTGGTTGATATCTGAAAGAAAGTCCAAACTACAGAGCACATGATCTGTCACTTGCTGCTTGTCTCTTTCCATGACTGCCTGTGATGGTCCTGCTCACACTGCCGCGAGACAGTACTGCTGCCCTCCGAGGACCATTGCTACTTCAAGCCCTTGACTTGAAAACACCTTTTTCCCGAAGCCTTCGCTGAATACCGCATTTGAGTTCATCTCTCAAGTGTCATATGCACCAAGATTCCTTCCCTAATTATGATGGGTAATTGTGTTCTCGTAGTGTCCTATACCTAGTGTCTGTGACACTGAAACTCACAATGTATTATTTAGTTAATACATAATCTAGCAATCAGTGTAGTAGTTAACATTTCTTGTGTGCCTGAGATCATTTTTATAAATCTGCCTGTGCTCAGTATCACAGGATGTTTCCAACTGGAACACAATCTTTTTAAAAATGTTAAATGTCCAGCAAGAATAGGGAATTTATGGAAGGAATCTAAGAAGGTGTAAGTCGTTCTTCCCACAGTCACAGCTGTCTTTTGTCTTTTCATTCTCTTTTCCCTTTCTCACTCTCCTTTTTTTTTTTTTTTTTTTTTTTTTTGCCCTGGCTCCCTTTCTTCTTCTTCCCTGCCTGATATCAGCCAATGGCATTCGCTGAATTCAACATTAAACCATTGAAACCATCACTAATCGCCATCTCCATCTGCTCCTGAAGCTAGGGAATCCAAGATGGAGGACCCACAGGCCGTGACAGGATACCTCTGCTCAAGCCCCTGGTGCATTCTGAGCAATACTTCATTTACATAAAAGCACAGTCTTAAAATGTGGATGTAATCTTCATTTTGTATGTTTAACTTTTTTTTTTATTGAGGCAAATTATCCAGAAGATTAAATCTGATTTGCATAATATTTTGCATCCCCATTCATCTGAGGGTAAAAATCCTTCAAAAGCCTTCTAAAATTTGTATATCTGAACCTTGTTTGCTTGTGAGTCTGGTATCTTGACTCTTTTCTTCTTAACATTTCAGTAGTTTTCTGAGAGAAATGATTCCAAGATTCATAAACAAATATCCACAGTATCACTCCCACTGAGTCTGAGCATCTAATTTTAAGGATTCACAGCTTCATGTTACCTATTTCCATGCCAGGAAGTGAATCCAATCATTGTCATCACCCATATTTTTCTAGAAAAAAGAAATCTGAAAGCTTCAAACAATTCTTTGTTCAACAAGCAAGCCCAATATTGAGGACCAGCAATGTTAACATAAAAAGTGTCAGGGGCCCCCTGGAGACCCCGAGGCAGAGGAGCAGGAATCACACACAGACCGCGTTCCACATCTTGGCCTGGGTTCAACTACGTCAGGTCTGCTCATGGTCATGACACTTTGCACTCAGATTTCTGTCACTGATGTTAGAGATGCTGTTGAACAGCTTTAACTTTTAGTCTTGATGTGCTTTTAACTTTTGATCTTATAATTCCCTGTAGGATTAGTGTACCTACTCCTGAGTATAGCAGTTAATCTGGTCAGTTTCCTGAGATACGGAGACTATTGTGGGTAACCTCATGGTGACATTGTCTACACAGCCAGGGAAATGTGATTTTGACATTTATCCTATTGAATAAATTATTCAGTACTACTGGATCGTTCCACTCAAAAATATAATTACTTTAGTAGGCCGGGGTCATTAAATTCACACACCAAAACAATTGTCATTCCAATTCACTTTGTCCTGTGCACAGTCATAATTTAGTAGGGAAAGGAAAAGCATTTATTATAATTATTCATGGTTATAGACTAATTTTAGTAATACCTACCATTTTCTGAGCACAGGTACTAGACTCCTCAGAGACTTGCATTATCTCCTTTATCTCACTGCATATTTATAATATATATTTCATTATGCATTATCTCATTTAACTTTCAAAATTAGCTTACAAGGTAGATATCATTATTATTCCCATTTAAAAACAAAACAAAAATCTTGAAGCTCACAGAGAGAAAGAAATGCGTCTGAGATCACACAGCTTGTAAATTAGAGTGTCAGGAGTAGACCTCTCATTGTCTGGTTCCAAAATCCCATCTTACTCATTAGATTACTGCCCTTGAGTTTGCCAACTACATACTGTATTTTCTTTTAAAATGCATGGGCTTCTTTTTAAAATGCCTTTTTCACTTAACAGTTGACAAAAAGTGACTTTCTATTATTTAAGAAAAATGAATAAGAAAGTTAAGCACAAAATATTTTCCAAATTTCTAATAACCGTTTGCAGAACAATCTTCAACAAAATCGTTTGGTCAGAAATAAATCTCAAAATTGCACATTGCCCCAGAAATAGTCACATCAACCTTTAGCGTTAAAGTGTTGTATTTCCAAATGTTGTATGTTACAGAGATGTTTTCCTAGGCCGAAAGGAATGCATTTCATACCTTGATGGGAATTGTAGCTATTGGGGTTGCTTTTGGGGTGAAAGAAAAGGTTTGTATAAGATCTTGCTTCTTGACATGTACCCTCTTTTGTCTCCCTTCACTGTCCCAAAGAGACATCGATGGTCCTTTATGTTGTCGTGGCTCCCGGTGATCACAACCATCTCCTTGTGTTAACTTGCTGTCTGACTAATGTGATGATATCTTTTCATCATTTATTCCCAGTGTTTACCTGAGTGCCTGGCACATACTAAGCACATTCAATACTGAGCAAGGCAGATCACAGGTCCAAAGGCTTGTTTGCTATATATCGATAAATTGAGGATGAATTGTATACAGGGATATTAACATAACATTGAAAATATGTAGCAGTACCACGCCATTAAAAATTTCTGGGTATTTTTCTATTTCCTCTAGTAAACTAATTTCCTCTCCTCTCCCTTTTCCCCTCTCCTTCCCCCCCCCCCCATTTCTCTCTCTCTCTCTGTCCCCCCCCCCCCCCCAGCAATGGCTTTTAAACTCTTACATTCTCTTTATTTACAGTCAAAATTGTTTGCAATGCCCCACACCTTCTGGCTTCCACCTGGTACTTGTATTCAGGTGCAAACAAAAGCAAGACAAACACATATTGCATCTGTATCTTGAAACAGCCTCAATTCCAGGTGGTTGAAAGGACTCCCTGGGGCACCTGAAATTCAGGTGGGGCCATAGCAGTGTTTCAAGTCCAGCCCACCTGTAATTCCCCTTTCCTCTTCACTGGCAGCAGCTGAGAGCTGGGTGTGCGGAGCTCACTGCTGGAGTCCTATCAGGTGTCTGCCTCTGGCGTGTGCCCCAGTGAGGGGCAGGCTGATGCTCCCAAAGCCTTCAGCCTTGGCTTCACTGAAGTCACGGCCAGGGAACTTCATGTATCCATATTTGTTTCCCAAAGAGCATGTTCCTCCTGGACTGAAAGGGAAAATCCGACTTCCTGTGGTTTTTCTCCTGAACTACCAAACTCGAGATGATCTATGGGGCCTGCCCTTTGGGGAACCAGGGCACTCAGCCTTTCTAGGGCCAGGCTGAGGGTGCTGGGTGGGGTCCGAGTCTCCCTGTCACTGCCCATGGTTACCTTCAACTGTCCACATACCTGAAGGCATGTGGACAGTTCCACCACACACTTTTTTTGTCACTGATTCATGTTAGCACAAATAATCATCTGGCCTTAATTCTAGCAGGAAGAAAAGAATATGGCATAGTTAATAGGACGGTAATGTGAAGCCTTAGGTGTTGGCTAATTGTTTTCTGACTAGGCAGGGGTTCAGTGGCAACCCCTTTTTTTAACCTCACAGCTTTAATACTTTCCTAAGTGGACAATGGATATGAATGAGAAAGGAGCTTAAAGGGAAGTACCTAAAAAGTGAAGTGGGCTTAAAAAGTAAAGATGTCTCCTTTGGGTGTTTTACTTGAGTTTCTTTCTGCCAAGAAATGAAGAAAGCTTCACAACACCTTACACAACATTTCCCGTATTCTTAATTCTTCCAAAATTCTTTTATTTAAAGTTCAGTTTTTATAATTGGCAAATCAAGTAAGAAGGAAGTGCATTTCCTTATGGCACAGCTTAACAGGAGACCCAGGACGAAAACCCAGAATCTTCATTCCCAGCTCTTTGGGGGGGAAAATGACCAGATTTATGCAAAACTTCAAAGAAAGCCCCTCCCTACATGCACCTCCCCCGTGTGTGGGTGTTTCCTTCATCCCACTACCTCCACTGTTGGTTTTTGTGTGAACATAATTGTGCTTTTGTCTTGGAGTTGGCTCACCTCACTACACTCTAGTCTGAGATCCCCTGGCCTGAAGCCCAGGGTGGGGCTTTGCCCTCAGTACTGTAAATAATGGTAATTACCTTTACAAACTTGAGGGGAAAAAAAATTTTTCCCAAGGCCAAGAATATCCAAAGTCTAGAGCGTTCTCTATAACCCCTTGTGCGTCAATCTGTTAGAATGTGTGTGGTGATTAGAGTTTGTCCCTCATGGAATGACCAAAGTGAAAAAAGCACCAGCGCTCAGCTGCTCAGGTGTCACTTTGAGCCTGTGAGTTCTCTGCTTCCAGATTGTGGTGGTGACAGAAATCCAAATGAAAGGAGTAGCTATTGTGGTAGAATTTAGGAGTGATTCTCACCACGTATGCAGAAGTTTTTGTGAATTCGATTGAAGAAGAAACATATCCATGTGCCCACCAGAAACTCATAGAGAAGACCTGTGATACCGAACACTAGCCTTGTTATTTCTGAGGCATTGCTCCCTGCGGCAGGTGTCTGGTTGACAGCACTATTGTTCGGATTAAGTTGACATGCATCCAAGCTTTCACCTCATTAGATTATCACCATGGTGCTGACACTATAATTTCTGCATAATCTTGGTATTTTATTTCATGCACAATCACTAGCAGCGTTATCCATGTCTGAGATCAAAACAGTAAATGAAAATTCAAACTTTGTAAATTCAGTAGCTTTTGGCCACATCGCTATATCAAGACTCATACAAAAGGTTTGATTTATGAATGAGATAGATTATTTTCCAGGCCACAGAGTTCCTTTGATTATTTTACTTCCAGATTAACTGGTTTGGGTGTGGAGTCCTGAACATCTGGACAGAAGCCCTCAACCTAGCATGGACTTGTTTCAAAGGCCATGTCAAGGCCAAAGACACAGAGAGGGAAGCTTCTTGGGCACGTGTAATAATTGGAAATATACTGACTCTCAAAAGAAGTGTCAGAGTTGTCTGCATGTCACTTTTTCCGTTCAGAAGTCAAGCCATTGCTCCTTGGCTGTGAGAGTTATTGAGGTCATGCTCTGTGCGCATGTTACAGTGCATTCCAGGCATTGAAATTATCAAGAATGTTCACCTGTATGGTTTCTTGTGCTAAGAGGAGGTGATTTATAATGTACCTACCAGAACATGAAGCCATCTGATCCACAGTGCTGTCACTTCATTCAAATCTCCTTGCCTCAGCTCGGAACCCTGGTGAGAGCACAGAGAGATGAGGGGTCCACCCCAAGGTTCTGGAACCTTCCTCCGAAGTGCTAACTCATAATCAGCAGTAACAAACTTCCCTTCTCACCAGGAGGGCTCACTGTTTAGGAGGTAATCACTCCTGTGCACTGTTCAACTCATGGCGTTTCTGAGAGCTCTGCACGCAACCCCCATGATGTTCACTCCTTCGTTTGGTATTGGGATGAGATTGCCCTCATCCCAATCTGATCCTTCAATTCATCCCTCCATGCAAGTTCCAAAGACTGCCAGAGAGCACCATGCTGATGGCCTGTCTGTCCGGACTCTACACCAACTAAATCCCTCCCGGGGAACTGCCCAAATGACTACTGTCTTTGTGCACAGCTATGGAAAGTAACCCCACATGTGATACAGTGGGAGTCACTGGGGGAGAAACAAACAAACCAGAACCAGTGAGATGAGTCTTCCCAGTTCACCATCTTTGGAAGTTTGAAAACTGGACTGCCTGACAGTGTCTCTTCTCTCTGCTGCTTACCCTCCAAAATAACTTGCTTGATGATGATGGAAAAAAGCTGAAGGCAAACAGGAATTGGTTTTCTAGGTCAGGTACTTTAAGACTTACTGAACACCAAGCAAATCCAATGCATAATGTCACCTCCATCCTAGAGGAGTGTCTGTCACATGCCATCTGGGTGTTGATCCATGCAAAAGGACTGCCTCATCCTTGGCAACCAAGCTGGAGAAGCCTAGAGATAGTTTTTCAAAACTTTTGTCTGAAATTGTTTAGTTCTTTCTCTCATGGAAGGTAGCATGTGTTCAAAGTCCTGTTGCCACTCTTTTGAGTTGAATTACTGTAGAACAGACAGAAGTGTTGGACTTGTTTTCTAAACCATGAGATTTGACTGGTTCATCTAGGAGAAAAAAGGGTTAAGTCCTCTGGGTAAAACATTGTCAATCACTAGTGACTGCCACTGAGATGAAAAACAAGCTGCACCTGTACATGGGCAATTTAAGAGATTCTGGTCAGCTATTTTTCTCTGGTGCTTTGTTCTGCCAGCTGCCTCTGTGCTTTGGATGCAGGTGGAAGCATGGACTTTGCTATCTATAAAAAAATTTAATGGTGAAGATCAACTTCCGCTTCACCTCCCCAGGGATCAAAGTTTGGGGGCTTTTTTTTTTCTTTTTTTTTCCCCTGAAAGACAAGTAGAGCAAAGCTCAGATCAGACAATGGGTATGTTGTGGAGATGCCCATTCTCCCCAGAAGAGTAGCAGGAGATCTTTGATGGGTTATGTTTTTCCTTCCCCACAAGAAGGAAATAACGGAAGCAGGGAGATGCATGCCTCCACAGCATGAGGTCAAGCATCTGCTGAGAGGAGGGCTGGAGGAGGACAGCTGGGGAGCCTCATTACTGCCGCTGCAGTGACAGCCACCATGGCGAGCCTGATGGGGAGCAGGTGAAGATGACAGGGCAGTGACAGGCTCAGTGCCTCGGAATGGGAGGGATGCCCTTCCATACACCTTCATCTCCGTGGAAGAGCAGTGTCACAAAGTTTATATCTGGTCAGATGACTTTCCATTACACAGTCAACGACCAGTAAAATGTGTAGGTGGAAAAGACACTTAAACATCAGACACCCTAGATTAACTGGTATAAGGAAGTCTTAAGTGACGTGCCTCACCGATGACACTATCAAAGTTCTTGTATTGATTTTAACGAACATTTATTGTCTATCATGTGCCAGGACTAAACTGGTTATTGGACCTAGAGTGGTTGTTTGGAGCTGAATGGTGTCTTCCTAAAATGTATATATGTTGAAGTCCTAACCCCCAGCACATCGGAGTGTGACTGGATTTAAAGATAGGGCCTTTAAAGAGGTAATTAAGTTAAAACAAGGCCATTAGGGTGGGTGTCAATCCAATCTGCATGTGTCTTCTAAGAGAAGAAGGCACTTGGACACACACAGACACCAGGGGCTCATCACAGAGAAACCCCAAGGGATGACCCAGCAGGAAGGCAGCCATCTACAAACCAAGGAGAGAGGCCTCAGAAGAAACCAAATATGCTGACACCTTGACCTTGGACGTCCAGCCTCCAGAACTGTTAAAAAAATACATTTCTGTTGCTTAAGCCACCTAGTCTGTGGTGTTTTGTTATGGCAGCTCTAGCAAAAGGTTTCAGTGGTGAACGAGACAAAGTACTTGTCCTCGGTGAATTGAGCAGCTATTGAAGAACTCACAATTTCATGTCCATTTAAGCAAAGGAATAAAGGAGGTGACTAATGGCACTTTTAAACATTGCCTAGACAGCCAGAGTTAGTTGAACCGGGACCAGGAATTCCAGGTCATCTTTGGATGTATTCCATTATGGCACATGTGACTGTTCACTTTTATATTTGAATTAAGGGTTAAACAGGGTTATCATTCTGCTTCAATACGAGAAAGCAAGAAATCCTGTACTGATCATGTGGCGGGGGAGGGAGGAAATCTAACAGATCTGACCTAAAAGGTTAAATGGAAAAGAACTGTGTGGGTAAATGTGTATCACATGCAGACACATCACAAATGTGTGGGCTTCAACATTACCAGTAGAAGCAAAGGAAACCTGTATATTTTTATAATCACTCCACAGGTGCTTATTTTAGATTCTTTTCTTGAAAGTTGTTAGTTATTTATTTTCAACCTCACTGCCCTATACTTATTGCCTCAAAGGAAGCGTAACATAAGACAAAAACACTGAAGTTGCTATCCGGAGTTCAACAGGTTAAAACAGAGCTGAAAATAGCTGCTAGGCATGTCATATGGTTGGCTGACTATTTAATCCTCTGATATGTAAGCGAAAATGGAAAAGTGGTCTAGTGTGAATATCTTCCAACTGTCCGTGAGGTCTTACTGTCCTTGGGAGTTTTGAGAATGGTCCCTGGGAAACCGAGCTCAGTATTCCCAAGGAAAACTATAAAGTTCTTGTGTGTTGTCTGGATAAAAGTGTAACAGAACATGTAACTCGTGTTGTGTAGAAGATATGCTCATTCTTTGTTCAGATAATGTGATTCTGCCCAAACAGGCAGGGTCCCCTGTGTGTGTGGAAATGGAAGTGGGTAGGGCCTGAAATAAAGGGAGAAGCCACTTACTGGGACTGTGTAAAAGCTCCACCCCACCCCTGAGGGAGGTGAGGAGACCTGAGGCTGGAACCCAGAATGAAGAACAAGTGCAAATGACCTATGCAGGGGCAAGTTAAAATCTCCTTCTAGGGCCGGCCCGGTGGATCAGGCGGTTAGAGCTCCATGCTCCTAACTCGGAAGGCTGCCGGTTCGATTCCCACATGGGCCAGTGGGCTCTCAACCACAAGGTTGCCAGTTCAATTCCTCGAATCCCGCAAAGGGATGGTGGGCAGCGCCCCCTGCAACTAAAAAATTGAACACGGCACCTTGAGCTGAGCTGCCGCTGAGCTCCCGGATGGCTCAGTTGGTTGGAGCCTGTCCTCTCAACCACAAGGTTGCCGGTTCGACTCCCGCAAGGGGTGATAGGCTGTGCCCCCTGCAACTAGCAACGGCAACTGGACCTGGAGCTGAGCTGCGCCCTCCACAACTAAGACTGAAAGAACAACAACTTGAAGCTGAACAGAACTCTCCACAACTAAGATTGAAAGGACAACAATTTGACCATTGTTCCCCAATAAAGTCCTGTTCCCCTTCCCCAATAAAATCTTTAAAAAAAAAAAAAAAAAAAAAAAATCTTCTAGGTCTTAAGTAGGGTTGCCAGGTAAAATAGGAGTTTCCCAATCAAATTTGAATTTCAGATAAACAACAAATCATTTTTAGTATAAATATGTCGCATGCAACATTTGGAACATGCAATATTTAAGATGTAAAAAAAATTATTTCTTATTTATCTGAAATTCAAATTTAATTGGGTACCCTGTATTTGCTAGATCTGTCAATGTTATCTTAATGGCAGATGCCAGCGTTGGTGTGGAAAGGAAGTAAAATCTGTTCCCTGTTTGTGGAGATGGGCCTAGAGCTGAGTCATATCCTCTGTGCAACTATACCCATCTTTCGGGGTTGGATCTGAGCCTGCGGTATCAGAGCCAGCGGAAAACTATACAGCGTAAATAAACCTGACAGCATACTCTTCTTGCATTCTCTTGGCTCTCCTGTCTTTTCTACTCCCTTAGCACTTAATGAGGTCTTGTAGAATTCCCAGCCTATCTCAGCTGCTAAGGAGACAAACCTAACGAAAAGATTCAGGGACATCCTATGGAAGAGCATCAAAAGCAAATCTCAGTCCCCCAGGGGACAGCAGGTGCTGAAATCAAGGACACAAAATTTGAGTCATCCCTGGAACTTGTTTTATGGAGGGAGGCAAATGTGTCTCTCAGGTGTGAAGAAATCACCCAGAAAAGCCTACCTGGCTCTGCTGTAGCTGCTCCCTCCATTTTCAGTCAAGGGATTCCTAAATTCATCAACCAGTATTTATGGAGGACCTACCTTGTGCCAAGCACTGTGTCAGTCTGGGAATGTAACAACCGCAGGCATTGCCGTCACCCCAGGGAGTCTCTGGTCGGGATCCCGATGCTGCTTTTCGTCTCAGCAGTGGCCCCTTGCTGTCCAGCTGGCCATGTTCATTGCCTTTCACAGGCTCATTCAGTTACAATCTACTCTTCAGTATCGGGAACAAAGGAGCGCATGACAGACACTTATACTGTGCTTGGGTTCTCTTTAATAACACATCACATAAAACCTGGAGGTCTTTATTTTCATTCCAACTGGGTCACACACAGAGCAGCTCAGCTTTTGCTGCACCCTAAGGCCCATCCGGGTTCCTGGACACCCTGTCCAGGGTGTCCTCCACTTCCTCTCACTCACCATCACATTGCCCTGTTTCATGATCCCCACTGCAATATCACTATCTGGAACTGTTTCCTCTGTTTATGTGTGTGTTTGTTTATCATATCTTCCTAAATTAGAAAATATCACGAAAGAAGTGAACTCATCTTTGATTCACCATTGTACCTCCAAAGCCTAGAAGAGGACCAGATCCTGGTAGACACTTAACAAATACTTATTTAATGGATGAAAAACGGAATGAATGAGGAGCGAACAACCAAATCACGTGTCCCAGATAACTTGTGACACGTGTAGGATGGATCTCATGCACTGGTGCCTGGCTGCATTTGGAAGATGTCAACTGTGTCTTCTGAGGACGCTGAGCATGTGCTCTGTTTTCTCATGGAGGTATCTGTTTCTGTACCTGTCTTCCTTATCGCGGTCGGGGGCACCAGCTGCTCATCCATACTGCAAACCTGGGAATCAACTTAGTCTCCTCTTGTCTTTCCCTCCCTCTACACTGAAACTGCAACCGAGTATTATTTTTTTCTACCACAATAGTGGTGGGTCTAGTGAACCTGCTCTCTACTTCCTGCCCCACCTCTTCCAAGTGTATTAGCCAAGGTTCTCTAGAGAAACAGAACTAATTGGATCAATAGGGTGTGTGTGTGTGTGTGTGTGTGTGTGTGTGTGTGTGTGCACGTCTGTGTGTAAGAGACTGTCGCTTACACGTCCAGAAATGTTTGAAAGAACCCAATTTCCTACATTATGTCCCTTTCTGGTTGAAATACCCAGAGAGTTGTGTGTGTGTGTGTGTGTGTGTGTGTGTGTGTGTGTGTGTGTTATAGAGAGATTTATTTTAAGGGATTGGCTCACACAATTGTGGAGGCAGAATTCCTTCCTCTTCTGGGGACTTCAGTCTTTCCTCTTAAAGCCTTTAACTAATTAGATGAGGCCACTGACATTATGGAGGGTAAACTGTGTTAGTCAAAGATTTAAATGTTAATCACATCTGAAAAATACTTCCACAGCAACATCTAGACAGGTGTTTGACCAAACAACTGGGGACCACAGCCTTGCCAACTTGGCACATAAAATTAACTGCCACAGATGCCTCCCTGCCTCCTTCCCAACCTCCTCTACTACGCCATCAGTACTTTAAAGGATGGAACGCTAAAAACTGTATTTCCAAGACTCCCTTGCAGCTAGGATTCTTAACAGTGCCATGACTCGGGTGAGGCAAATAAGGTACCTCAGATACAAAAGTTAAGGGAGGATTGACAAACGCAATAAGAAAAATAAATAGTGTTAATGGAGTATTTTTAAAAATTAAAATGTAATGCAATGTTATCGGTGTTTCCTTTTGCCTTCGTTTCCAATATGACCTGGCATGGCACTAGGTACTTAATGTGATCAGTTTCCACTAATATGATGCATTCATGTGAAATTTGGAAGCAGAAATGAGATGGAAGATATCTTTCTATGCTGGTTGCTGCTGGCCAGCACAGTTGTGCTCCAACATCCAGTCACTTGCTGCGATGAGGATGGCGAAGTGTGAGCTGGGGCGTGCGCATTTTGCTGTCGCAGATGGAGTAGGCACAGCATAGCTCTAGAGCCACTGTTTGCAGGGACAGGAGCATCTGTCACAGGTAGGGCAGGCTCTTGCTGAAATCAACAGTGCTAAATGTGGCCTTTAGATTCCCCACTTTTCTTATTCCCAAATGGGCCACTGTACAATGTTGTTTCTTCCTAGAGGTTCACCTAGAGTCTGCTTCTCTTGTCCTTGCAAAAAAAGTTTAAAAAACTCAGTTCCCTATATTATGTCCCTTTCTGGTTGAAATACCCAGAGAGATCACTGTTTCCTGCACCTGAACCCCAACCAGTGCCATCATCTCTCTCATATTCATTTTATCCTTTCCAACCCTACCATTCTGCCTTTATTCAGGGCCCCCTTTTAATCTCTCCCCTGCCCTCTCTAATATGGTTTCTAGATGAGCATCAACTCACACTCTTTACACATTTATTTTTTCTATGTTCTTACTCTCCACTCAGATAGAATTGTCCTCTTCCCTGTGGGTTCACATTTTCCCATGTAGAGTCAGTCTGTTCCCAAAGATTTAGGTAACATTAGCACATCCTGTGGGAAATTCAATGCCAAATATCCAATATGGAAAGTCTATAGAATTTCTTTAAATTCTCAAGGAGCTTACATCCATTTTCTACCTTCTGTTTCCATTGAATTCTTCATTTCTTGATTTCACACATTCTGCATATTCTCACAAAGCCTTTTTATGCATAGAAGACCTACTGAACAGCTGCATACAAACTCTTTAAAAAAAAAAAAAAGTCCTGTATCTTCTCTGCCATGCAACTCAGTATACCCTGATTTCATCCTTTCCTGTCTATTCACTGCCCCTCACTCTCTCAGAGAGAAAAGACAATTCTTTAATTTTCTAATGCACTTCATTTCTTCCACTCTCTGTTACAGACCTTGTCTTATCTTGCCACATCCAATTGGCCAATCAAGGTGTTCTTCCTATACAATGACACTGCTTCTCAAAGAAGACTTCTTCTAGAGCTCTGTTTGGGAATATGAGCTGACAAGAGCTAAATTACTCTGCATAATTGTATCGAGGTCCTGGGAGTAATTGTATGGAAGCAATCTGGGAGAAGAGGGGGCGCACGAAAATGGCTGGAAGCCAGGACACTCCACGAGGTGGTCTGGCCAATGAAAATTCCCAGGGAAATGAGGAAAGGACTTTCAAGGACAAACATGTCTCACAAGGAATTAAAGTGCTGGAGAACATATAGTGTTGAGGAGCACAGGCTGTCCCTGCCTATTCAGCTCCACCGCTAACCAGCTCTGTAACTGGGAAGTTCCTTCATCTCATTTAGCTTCAATTTCTTTTTTGTTAAATGGGATAATAACTGTTTTTTAAAAAGTCTATTTCCAATGGGTACTGAAGGATCAAATAAGATAATAGATGAAAAATGTCTAAAAAAAACAAGCCCATTGGAAATGCTGGCTAGGATATTGACACAAACAACAAATCTGGGCAGATGCTGTTACTGTTGTCTCATAAATCATCCTTGTCTCCACAAATCTTCAATTAAAACTCTATCGGTTTGTTAAAAAAATATATTTAAAATGTTAATAACTGATGCCCCATTCTAGTTCAAGTAGTAATGAAAACAAGGGCAAGCAAATCCTAACCGCACCTAATGGACACAAGTATGCAAGCTCGTTGAGGAATAACCCAAACCTTTGGCCTTCCTGAGGCTGGGGATGGAGGACTGAGTCAAGTGCTCCCAGATCTTTGAATCGTCCCTATTGAGGTGGCTACTGCATGGCAGGGAGGCTGCCTTTCCCCATTTCCGGTCGTTGTCACTGACAGCCCTGCTGCTTTGAGAAGGATTCTGAAGTCGTGCCCAAGCTCAACTTGAGCTTGTAGGGCCCTGACTGATTAAGGAACTTTGTCCTGATCCAGAAATGTCCTACATCTGGGGTCAGCAAGCTATAGCCCAGGGGTCAATTCAGCTCACCACCTGTTTTTGTGTGACCCATGAGCTAAGAGTGCTTTTTACATTGTCAAATGATTGAGAAACTTTTCTAAAGAATACTCTGTCATAGCGTATGAAAGTGGTATGAAATTCAAATTTCACTGTCCATAAATAAAGTTGTAAATTTGGTCAATAAAAAAAGTAGTACAAACACTATTTTTCATTATTGTTACATAATATTCTAGATGTTGTCTTTTGGCCCATAAAGCCTAAAATATTTATTATCTGGCTCTTTACAGAAAAAGTCTGCCACCCCTGATTTATGTGATTCATAGAAGTCAAGTGTGTTTCCACACTCTTTCTTCTTTGTCTCATCCTCAAGGCTGTGCTTATTGTTTTTCACTTGATTTTATCATATAAAAAATGTGCGTGGGAGCCCAAGAGGCCTATGGATTGATTTCCTTTCTTTTGGTAGAAAAATTTTTTTTTTAATTATCCCTTAGTGACAAGCTTGTGGTAATTCAATAAAGTACAAGCCCAACTGGTTTTTTTTCTTTTATCAACTACTTAAAATGAGTAAGTAGCTCTCTCATCGCTCTCTGCTTTAATGACATACAAGCTTTAAAAGTATGAGATAGGCCCACATCACTCTCCTGGTACAGTGTTTCTTCTATTTTCATGGTGACTGCCAGGTCTAATTTACCTATTTGATTCTTCTATTTTGGAAAAAAAAAAATTTCTTTTCTGCCCACTACCACCCACCTCTCCTCACTGACTAACGGCAGACACCTGAAGAGGATTTGCTTTCTTAGTGAGATGTAGGACTTGGATACTGTATCTGCCAGATGAGTGTAGTGCTTTCAGGTCTCTGGCCTTGTCCATCTTCCCCACCCCAGGAAACTAGGTGCCTTTTCCTTCTCCTTGAACCACTGAGTGCCCTTTCTCCAGGAAAAAAAACCCAAAAAAACTGTGTGAACTTTGAATTGTTTCAATGTAATAAAGTCCCTGATAATTACATTGTAATATCAGTGCAGCTTATCTTTGTTTCTGATTGATCTTCAGTTGGCACCGACTCCGAAAACTTTCTCTTTCTCACCCTGTCTGTCAAGCACTGCAGTTAATGATCTGTTAACAACTGCATAAGCACTTTAATGGAGTTGCCTTTTTAAAAAAGGAGCCTGTGGAGAGCTTTCAGAGGAGAGAAGAATCCTTTACAAAGTGAATCATCCTACCTTTATTACATGTTCTGAGAATTTTGATTTTCTTAGGGTTTGCACAACTGTAACAATATTCTTTCTTTTCTGAAAATTTCTTTCTTGAAGCCTATTTACTTATTTTCCAACTATTTACTTTTATTTTTCTTAATTGGTTTTATACAGCAATATAAGCTCCTTGTGACAAGTCAAACAATAGAGTTAATAAAGGAAATCACTCTTCCTGCATCCTCCAATCTCCGCTGCTGGGTTAACTAAGGATTGCACTTACAATTTCTTCCACCCACTTTGCTGTATTCAGCGAGACAAAAACAAATGTAAAGAGTTATTTTTCTACCTTTTACAAAAAAAAAGAAAATAGGGTGTACCATGCATGTCACTGAGATTATAATCAGTATGAGTGGCTCTAATTCATTCTTCTTAGTAGTTGCCATGTTATTCCACGGTAGAGCTCTTGATGTCTCTGTTGATAGACTTTCAATTAAACAAACATTTACCTTGCACAAAACAAATGCTAGACATTTCGGTTAATGCTGGGGAGAGAAAAAAGTGAATGACACATCACCTCTGATGAAGTCAAGTTCCTATGAGGGAGATTAAACAAATGATTTCATGTGAACATGAAGTACTATGAGTGCACAGTTATACAGAGAAGGGACAGCGAACTTGGGGGATTCAGATTCATCTGGGGAGGAAATCGACAGATAAGGGGACAAGGCACAGATTAAGAGAAGAGCATGTGCAAAGCCAAGGAAGCTTGATGGAACACGGTACCCTCAGGAAACTGACTAATGCATGGTGTGGAGCAGCTTTAAAAGGGCAGAATGATAGGTTGGCATAGAAGTGAATGGATTTGTATGCCAAACTGGAGTCGGAACTCATCCAGTGGGATGAGAGTGTAAAGGAGACATATAAGGGTTTAAGCAGAACAAAATCTTGTTTTTTAGAAAGTTATCTGGAGAGCATCGGGAGGATGAACTTGTAAGAAAAGACTAGATGTAACAGATGACAAGAAGCAGCTGACATACAGTAGTTGAGTCAAGAGAGGATGATGGACTGATTGAAGCAGGGCATTGGCTGAAGAATAGAAGGGGGGATTGGAATTAGCTTTTTGAGGGGACCCCGGTAGTAGGGCCTGTGAACAGACTGCAGGAAGGCTTTTAGCTTGGCCAATCAGAGGGACGCTTTGAAGAAAACACAAAGGAGGGCAGGTCTGCCCAGGAGAGGTGATGACTTCTGTTTTGTACATGTTGAGTTTGAGGTGCCTATGGAAACATCTTGGGCTCTTTGAACATTTTCCAAATACGTGGCAATAATGGCCCTCCTGAAGTACTTCATTGAACTTTGTGGTAGGTTTTCCCCGTTCACAGAGAAAAAGGAATGAAATGACTCAGTCGGGTTCCAACCACGGACTCCAATCTCAGGAGGTGGGAGCTACAAAGCAGCAGGGACTCTGCTAGCACATGCAGTGCCTCCAAGTGAATCCACAAAGGGCCTCTTCCAGCTGACAAACTGCAAACATGAGACCCTCTGGGTAGATCAGTAAATAAAGGGTCTCCTTCCACTGGGCATAGGCGAGAGGGCATGGTTAGGAGAGTGGACAGTGGGTAAGATTCCATCATGCCAGCTCCATCAGTCAAGCACTTGTGTGCAGGTCCCAATCTGCATAACCACAGGAGGAAGCCCCAAAGGCAGCCTGTCCCCAGTGAGTATTTCTTTAGGAGTGACCATGGTCACCAGAGACCTCTTAATTTCCCAATCCAATTCATACTTATCATTCCACATCTTATTTCATTCTGTAAACACAAGACACTTTGGCATGTTGGATGACAAAGATACCATAAAGAGCTAGACTTTCCCTCAAGGTACTCTTGGCCCAGTAGGAGAGTCTGAAGTGACAACCCCCAAATCCCATTACCACACAATGAAGGCTTTCATACTGATAGGTACAAAGTATAGCAGTGTGACTGTGGGGACAGTCTCAGAGAGCAGTTTCCAGGCTCTCGGCCTCACGTGGAAAGGTGCTGGCATGGTTATCCACTGTGGCTGGGTGGCCATCAGCTGCTACCAGTTAGCCATTAGCCACTAATATAACTGGCGTGGCTACGCTAGGGGGTTGGTTGGTTGGCAGAGAAGCGGACGGTGGGTTGCGGCTGGCAAGTGAGGTTAGCAAGCATGGATGGCGGATTGCGAATCCACTCCTGTGTCTCGCCACTCCTGTGTCAACGAGACTGGGGTGCAGGAAGACCCCTCATTGGGGTACTGGTGGATGTTTGCTTTTGTGTCTCGATTAGCCACCATCGAGAATATAATGGTATGACTCTTCTATCTACGGCTCCGTTGTTGTTCCTTTTTGGCCTCACCATATCCTGCGTTCTTGTGCGGGGAGCAGGAGCTGAGTCCCTGCATGACAGTGACAAAAGGAAAATACTTTGGGTGGAGTTACAGAAAGCTTCAGGGAGCAAAAAATTCTTCTGAGGTCAACAGGACTCCCCCAGGTGGACAGGGTGCCCAGAGAGATCGTCCACAGAGTGGAAAGCCATGGTTTCATTCACTGTCAGGGAGCTGGCTCCATTAGAATCACCTGGAAAGAATCACTTTTAATGTCCTAGCAAGGGAGATAGTCACAATTTAAAACATCTGACAGTGTAGGGACAACTACAGGCATTTATTAAACAACAAACATTTATTTCTCATAGTTCTACAGGCTGGGACATGTAAGATCAAGGTGTCAACGGATTTATTTCCTGGTGAGACCCTCTTCCTGGTTTGTAGATGACTGTTTTCTTGCCGTATCCTCACATGGAAGAGATAGAGAACTCTGGTCTTTCCTCTCCTTACAAGGGCACTGATTCCATCATGGGAACTCGATCCTCATAACCACATCTAACCCTAATCACCTCCCAAAGGCCCCACCTCCAAATATTCATTACATTAGGGGATAGGGTTTCAACATATGAATTTGGGGAAACACAAACTTTCAGTTGATAGCAGGAAGGAACTTGAAACTGGGGGAGAGGAGGGACGAGAAGACGGGGAAAAGGATCTCTGGGGCAGGGGGCGGATAAGGTCAGGGCATAAGGACAGTGATAAACTCCCGGTTACTTCTCTAATGGTGGGAAGGGCCAAGTCATTTTAGGAGCAGTGGTGCCTGATATTGAATATTACTTTGTTTCCTAGCTTTCACTGTCTTCAGTGTTCCCCATTCATTAGTTAAGGCTTATTACCCACTAGTTAGTCAGTCTGGTGGTGGTGGTGCCCTGAGAAAGAAGGATGAGATCAAGTGAGAAAAAGGACAGGGAGACTGTCAAACTGATCAAAGGAAAAAGTCAAAGGCAGGAGTTCTGATTTGGGGTAATGGGAAAAGGAAAAAAACGAGGAAAATCTGAGGAACTTCTCCCCTTTAACCCAGGAATCCTCAGAGGCACTTAGGAGGGAAATGAAATTCCTTTGAAAATACGTATCATAGAAGCTTGAGTTCTTTCATGTGGTTGGAGTTACAGTAAGTCCTCATTTAACGTTGTCCACAGGTTCTGCAACTTTAAGTGAGACGACGTAATAAGTAAACCAATTTTGCCATAGGCTAATTGTGGGGACAGAGCCAGGAGTACAGTTTCAAGGCTTTCAGCCTCACATAGAAAGGTGCTGGCTCAGGTAGTAAATGGCCATCAACTGTGATTGGATGGCCATCAGCTGTGGCTAGTTGGCCGTCAGCTGTAACCAGTGAGCCATTGGCCACTAATATAACTGTCGTGGCTACGCTAGTAGAGAATGGCGGCTAGCGAGAAGATGGGCGCTAACAAGGGCAGATTGTGGATTACGGATTGCAGAGGCGGATGCCGCCAGCAAGAATATAGTGGTATGACTCCCCCATCTATGGCTTCGTGGGTGTTCCTTTTTGGTCTCACCATGTCCTGTGTTCTTATGTGGGGAGCGGGACCAGAGACCCCCCCCATGACACCCTGCATGACACTAATTGATACAAATAAGATTTAAGTTCCTATGGTATCTGAACATTATAATGAAATAACTTTGAACAAAATGGCATTGAGGGTGGCACGCTTCTGTATTCCTTTGATTCCAAAAAGCTGGAGCACTTGAAAAGTAAAATATCAATACAGATTTCCTTTCTGTGTCTGTCCGCCCCTGAGAATTCTGTTTCTGAAGGTTTGGGATAGAGTCACACCCAGATGGTTTTGTTGCCGCCAGGCTTGGGGACCACTGCCATAGGCTATGAGGACCAGGAGAGTTTCAAGGAAGTGCTTTTTGTTTTAGGAAGCTCACAATGGTAGCAGGGTGGTGGTGGGTTGACAAGGCAGAGATTGGGGTAGAAGGCCCATTCATGAGAAATGATGACGGCCTGAGCTATGGGTCCTCCTGAGGCTTCCTGCACGTACACACCTCTCACAGAACCTGTCATCCATCCAGCCATTTTGTCATCCTCATCTCCCTCACGGTGAGCATTCTCCACCGCAGCAAAATCTCTTTCACCTGTGATTCCCAATGCTTGCTGTTGAAGGATGTTAAAAACCAGTGAGTTTGTCTTTCTTCAGGACGCCATCCCTGGAAGACAAGGACAGAGCCAAAGCCAAGCGGACCTTCTCCTGGCTTTGGACCCTTGCTTGCTTCTAGCTTCTATATCTTATCAGAAAGTCAGGAAGTTGCTGGGGTGGCCAGATGGCTCAGTCGGTTAGAGCGCGAGCTCTCAGCAACAAGGTTGCTTGTTCAATCCCCGTGTGGGATGGTGGGCTGCGCCCCGTACAACTAAAGATTGAAAACGCTACTGGACTTGGAGCTGGGGCTGCACCCATCACAGCTAGATTGAAAGGACAATGACTTGCAGCCGATGGGCCCTGGAGAAACACACTTTCCTCCCGTAGTCCCCAGTAAAATTAAAAAAAAAAAAAAAAAGTTGCTAAAGCAAATACCCTTTTTTTACATTAGGGAGGCACAGTTTGAGTTTCAAAAGAGGAGCCTGGGTCCTTCCCATTTGAAATGCTCCAATATGTCCCTACTTTTCAGTATAACGCTGAAAAGAAATGTGGATGCTGCTATACTTACAAAATGATATTTTAAATGTGTACTTAATTAAAGCTGAGAACAGGCAAACACCATTAATGGTTTTTTTCCCCTTGGAAATGCCTCCTGTGCTCTAAATTTGAGGGACAAAATGTAACAATTACCTGGCATACTAAAATGAATTGCCTCTAAACCTATTCAACCCCCACCCCCTGCACCTCCTATTTTAATGTAAATGTGGGCACTACCAGGAAATAAGCCGGGGACAGTATTTGCTGTCCTCATATCTCCACTGTCTATTTGGAGTCTTAGGCAAACATGCCCCCAGCCATGGAGCATGGCCTTGTGTGAGCATTGCAGCCTCTTCCATCAAGCGCCTTCTCTCTAAGTCTGATTAGTATCTCTCAAATTTATTGTAAGCTTTTGGAATCAAAGTACAAAAGACACTGTACTGGAACTTGAAACAATAAGTACCCTGCCCAGAAAAAGGCTTCAATACATTATTCTCTTTCAAACATTAGGAGAAAACATTTCAAGGGTCATCTCACTCTGTTCATGGACATGTTAACACTTATGTACAGACATGTTAACATATATATTCATATATATTCATATATAACATAAGGCTGTATACAGTCTACATATATTCATATATATTTATACATATATTCATACATATATTAATATATCACATGAGGCTATATCCACAGTTAGTGGATATATAAATGTGGAGTTATTAAGAGTCTATCACCCTACTATCATACGAAGTAATACATGCATTACATATAAATACATGCCTCATAAAACAGACTATTACACATCATGCTAACATTCATTCTATTAATAATTATATAGCATTCAAAATGCTAATTGTCATTTTTTTAGAGTCCAAGCATTTGTTTTGGAAGAACAAGGCCAGGGCTCATATTGTTCTAACAGTATGGCCAGCTGCTGCCTTTACCACAATGAGACCCATTGTTGGGTAAATGGAGCCCCTCAGGTGAATGTAATTATGCAAATCCTTCCCTAACTACCAGTACTCTCTTGGCCCTGTCCCCAGCGGCCTCCCACCAGTGGGAACACTGTCACATTTCATTACCGGAGGCCTGACTTGTTTGCCGGGAGTGCCCCCTCCACATCCTCAGGCCTGATGGCCAGGAAGAACCTGCTGCCGGCCCTGCCCCCACATGCCTGCTGGGCCCACGGAGGAGCTCACCAGAAGACCAAATCCTTTTCAGTAGTTGACACGTTTCTTCACTGTACATCAAACATTAAAAACACACCTTTAATTCACTAAGGTGGTGTTTACCCCGATTCAAGGCCATCTTCACATAGCTAATTCTAATGACAGAGGCCAGAAAGGTGGGATGAAGTTCCTTTGTTAAAGATGCTGGAAGTTTTATAGATCATGGTGAAGTGTGTACACACACACACACACACACACACACACACACACTGTGGGGACAGAGCCCCAGAAAGTAGTTTACAGGCTCTCGGCCTCACGTGGAGGAGTGCTGGCTCGGGTAGTAGATGGCCATCAGCTGTGGCTGATTGGCCGTCAGCTGTAGCCAGTTAGCCAATTAGCCGCCAATATAACTGCTGCGGCTATGGAGGAGAGGGAGAAGAGAGAAAGAATGGAGGCTAGCAAGAAGATGGCGGCTGGGCTGGCAAGCGTGGATGGTGGTTTGCGGACAGTGTGGACCCAGCCTCCAGTGAGAGTATAGTGCCGCCAGAGAGAATATAGTGGTATGACTCCCCTACCTATGGCTCCGTGGGTGTTCCTTTTTGGCCTCACCATATCCTGCGTTCTTGTATGGGGAGCGGGAGCAGAGACCCCGCCGGATGCCCTGCATGACAAATGGCGCAGTGAGCAGGGTCTCCGCAAGACAAATGGCGCAGCGAGCAGGGTCCCCCGCACGACACACACACACACCATTATTCTTCATTCTCTTTGGAATAACCCAGTGAGGTTTTTGAACACTAGTGTCTCCCAATTCACAGATAGGAGAAAACAGAGTTACACTGCTTGTTTATTGACACAATGTGGGGACAGAGCCAGGAGTGCAGTTTCCAGGCTCTCGGCCTCACATGGAAAGGTGCTCACTCGGGTTGTGAATGGCCATCAACAGTGATCGGATGGCCATCAGCTGTGGCCAGTTGACTGTCAGCTGTAACCAGTGAGCCATTGGCCACTAATATAACTGCCGTGGCTACACTAGCAGAAAATGGGGGCTTAGCAAGAAGATGGTGGCTGAGCCTGCTAGTGGCGCAGTGAGGGTTGAGAATTGTGCGGCTCCTGCTTCCTGTGTCTCCAACCCAGCCGCCAGTGAGAATATAGTAATATGACTCCCCTATCTGTGGCTCCGTGGGTGTTCCTTTTTGGCCTCACTATATCCTGCGTTCTTATGTGGGGAGCGGGAGCTGAGACCCCGCAGGCCGCCCTGCATGACACACAACTACAGACATACCTAGAAATAGAGAACCTGGACAACAAGATCTCTTGAAAGTCCCCACTCATTTTTTTACATTAGTCACTCAGTGTGTAGGGGTCATTTTTTCCATATTTTTGGTGATTTCCCACAGTCACCAAAATAGAACTCTGCTGACAAGTGGGTCCCACGTAAATGTTGAGGGAACACAAACTTAAACTAACCTCTGTTTGCTTTCTAGAACTACCTCAATGAAGTAAGAATACAGTTTAATTATTATATATTATTCATGAACAATATTTCATTTCTCAACATTCTGTACGTTGTACTCTTTGCTCAATATTACCGATTAATGAGAGAATTAGAATGTAAAGTAAAATGTAATGACAGTGAACTAAATAATACTTTTCTGGAGAAAAGAAAATATCCAAAGGAGTTTAAAAACACAGAATCACTAATTAGAAAGTTTACTTACTTAAAATCTAACTCAACCTTGATATCAAAATGATCCTCAAAGAATGAGATATTTAAAATCCCAGAGGCTCTGTGAAATTTGTGTATCGTCAGAGAGACAGCAAGACAACAAGCTTTGGCTAGCAGTAGGAAAGGTTAGAGAAGAGGTCAAACTTACTGGAAAAGAACACTCATAATTCAGAGCTGAGGACAGGCATGATGGAGATTGTAAGGGAGGATGCTCATTTGTTCCTTTCTTCACACAAAATCTGACTGTTATGGGATGGAATCGGAAGAAATGGGAAGGTGTATTGGTATAAGTGAAGAGAGTCCTGTGTATTTTTAAGCTTTTCCTGGATCCTGCAGTTCCATTTTTAAAACAGAAAAAGAGATCTGGGCCCCAGTAATAAAATAAAGTTTTGCTTGCTCTTCCATATTGATCCAAGGGACCCTAGGTTTAGGTATATGAAATAAGAATAAATTTATGCATTGGAACCTGCTGCAACTATATTCAAGATTTGTAAAAGGGTGTGTATCACATGGGATATATAAGACAGATTTTCTAACTCAAGTGGTTAATCACATCCAGATTACGTTATTTTAAATTTTTCATTATTTTTAGCTGTCATTTGTTCAGTCCTATCCATTGGCAATAAACTGTGCAGGCACTTTATTCATTCGAACATCTTTATTCCTCAAAACTACCACACGAGGCAGAAATTACTATCTCCATTTCACAGAAGCGGAAACAGAGGCCCAGCTACATCAAGGAAGAAACACAAACAAGAAGGGAAATAAGTGCCTCATGAAACAGGCCCTAAAGTGAAGCAGACCCTGGGGACTCCTGCCTCTCATAGCCTCTTCTCTGATATTTCATCATGCAGAGCTTCACCTGAATGACTCTAGGCACAGGAGATTGGATCCTGGAAAGCCAGAGTATCAACTGTCAAGTTCCCAAGTAAAGACGGAAACTCATCAGCCTTTGTTGAAAAAGCAGCCAGTAAAGACTGCCAAGGTGTCATATCATGGGCACATCCTGCAGTCACTCCCTGGAAACTGAACTTCTTTTGTCTAAAATTGCAATAATATTTATGTGGGCCTAAAGATTTCTTAAAACCACTTTTAATTCTCTTTAATGTCATGATTCCATTTGGAAATTGTTCTTGTTTCCTAGAAGTACCTGGTATGTTATGAAATATTTACATATACCATAAGGAAAATAACTAAAATAATGTAAAAAAGCACTTTTATAAAATAGATTGCCTCAATGAGGCAGGTAAGGAATTGGATCCAATATTCTGCATATAAAACACCATTTTTTGTTCTTATGACTAAATATGTACGTGGATATTTTTTTCTAAAGATTTTTATTAAAAATATAGTTAGCATACAATATTATATTAGTTTCAGGTGTACACCATAGTTATTCAACATATATACCTAAAGAAGTGATCACCATGATAAGTCCAGCAAACATCTAACACCTTACCACGCTATCACAATATTATTGATGATATTCCCTATCATCCCCTTGACTTCTTTGTTTTATACCTGGAAAGTTCGACCACATATTGCCCTTTAGCTTCCCCCCTCCTTTTAATTTTTCAGTTACAGTTGACATTCAGTACTATTCTGTATTAATTTTAGCTGTACAGCATATGATTAGACATTTATATAATTTAAGAAGTGACCCCCCTGACTGGTTGTTCTAGTACCCACCTGGTATTATACATAGTTATTACTGTATTACTGACTATATTCCCTATGCTGTATTTTACTTCCCCATGATTATTTTGTAACTACCATGTGTACTTCTTAATCCCTTCACCTTTTTCACCCGTCCCCCCAACCCCTTTCCATCTATCACCCCAGTAAATCTAGTACCCATCTGACACCATATGTAGTTATAACAATATTATTGACTATAATCCTTATGCTATACCCTACATCCCCATGACTACTTTGTAACAACCAATTTGTACTTCTTAATTCTTTCCGCCTTTTCACACACCTCCTCAACCCCTCCCATGTGGCAGCAGTCAAAATGTTCCTTGTATCTATGAGTCTGTTTCTGTTTGGTTTGTCTATTTTGTTCTTTAGATTACACATATAAGCAATATCACATTGCGTATGTCTTTCTGTTTGACATACTTCACTCAGCACAATACTTTCCAGATCCATCCATGCCACCACAGATGCAAGAACCCATTCCCTTCCCTGGCTGAGCAATATTCCACTGTATATATGTACCACCTCCTCTTTATCCATTCTTCTCCCAACAGGCGCCCAGGCTGCTTTCACATCTTGGCCATTGTAAACAATGCTGCAATGAACATATGGATGCACATGTCCCCTGGAAGTAGCGTTTGGGTTTCTTCAGATAAATACCAGGAAGTGGTATTTCTGGGTCCTTCTTTGTCTCTTGTTATAGCCTTTGTTTTAAAGTCTATTTTGTCTGGTACACGTATTGCTACTCCAGGTTTTCTTGGTTTTTATTGTTTCCATTTTCAGGAAATATCTTTTTCCATCACTTTACTTTCAGTCTGTGTGTCTTTCAATCTGAAGTGAGTCTCTTGTAGGCAGCATATGTAAGGGCTTTGTTTTCTTATCCATTCACCTCTCCTATGTCTTTTGATTGGAGCATTTAATCCACTTACATTGAAAGCAATTGTTGATGGATATGTAATTATTGCCATTTTATTATTCATATTGTTTATCTTTCTCCCCCCCACCTTAAAGAAGTCCCTCTAACATTCCTTGCAGTACTGGTTTGGTGGTGGTGAACTCCTTTAGCTTTTTCTTTTCTGGGAACCTCTTTATCTGTCCTTCGATTTTAAATGATAGCCTTGCTGAGTACAGTACCCTTTGTTGTAGGTCCTTGTTTTTCATCACTTTGAATATTTCTTGCCAATCCCTTCTAACCTGCAAAGTTTCTGTTGAGAAATCAGCTGATAGTCATATGGGAGCTCCCTTGTAGATAACTAACTGCTTTTCTCTTGTTGCTTTTAGGATTTTCTCTTTGTCTTTAACCTTTGCCATTTTAATTATGATGTGTCTTGGTGTCATGCAGGGTGTCCTGTGGGGTCTCTGCTCCTGTTCCCCACATAAGAACACAGGATATGGTGAGGCCAAAAAGGAACACCCACGGAGCCATAGATAGGGGAGTCATACGACTATATTCTTGCTGGCGGCTGGGTTGGAGACACAGAAAACAGGAGCCACAATATCTGCAACCTGCCGTCCACTTCTCTCTGCCAACCAACCTCACTTGCTACCTGCAATCTGCTGTGCTAACTGCAATCACACTTGCTACCTCAGCCACCATCTTCTTGATAGCCCCCATTTGCTGCTAGCGTAGCCATGGCAGTTATGTTAGTGGCCAATGACTCACTGGTTACAGCTGACGGACAACTAGCCACAGCTGATGGCCATCTAATCACAGTTGATGGCCATTGACTACCTGAGCCAGCACCTTTCCACGTGAGGCCGAGAGCCTGGAAACTGCAGTCCTGGCTCTGTCCCCACACTTGGTGTGGGCATGTTTAGGTTCATCTTGTTTGGGACTCTATGCACTTCCTGGGCTTGTGCATCTATTTCCTTTGCTAAGTTAGGAAAGTTTTCAGTTATTATTTCTTCAACTAGATTCTCAATCCCTTGCTTTCTCTTTTCTCCTTCTGGTATCCCTATTATGCAAATGTTGTTACACTTGATGTTGTCCCAGAGGTCTGTTAACCTATCTTCATTTTTTTGGATTTTGTTTTTTTCTTTTTGCTGTTCCAATTGGGTGTTTTCTGCTACCTTGTCTTCCAAATTGTTGATTCAATCTTCTGCTTGTTGTCTGCTGGTGATTCCGTCTAATGCATTCTTCATTTCAATATTGTATTTTTCACTTCTGACTGGTTCTTTTTTTATGGTTTCTATGCTCTTTTTATGTTCAATATCTCTCTGTTGAACTTCTCACTAAGTTCCTTGAGCATCCTTATAACCACTGTTTTGAACTCTCTCTCTTTCTCTCTGGTAGGTTGCTTGCCTCCATTTTGTTTAGTTCTTTTTTTGGAGTTTTCTCCTGTTCTTTCATTTTGGATGTATTTCTTTGTTTCCTCATTTTGGTTGCTTCTCTGTTTCTGTGTATTAAGTAAGACTGCTATGTCTCCCAGTCTTGCCAGGTGGACTTACGTAGTAGGTCCCCTGTGGGGCCTAGTCTCCCTGGTCACCTGAGCCAGGTGCTCCAGGAGTGTCCCTTGTATGAGTTGCGTGTGCCCTCCTATTATAGTTGAACCTTGACTGTTGTTGGTATGTCAGTGGGTGGTATTAACCCTCAAGATGACTGGCTCTGGAGTTTGGCCACATCCACAACATATGGGCTGCTGTGTGGGAGGCTTATCCCAAGGAGTGGGATTACCCCCACAGGCTCTGGTGCCTGTTGGGACCGCCCTTTGTGTGTGCTGATTGTGGGGCTAATTGGGTGGTGCTCTGCTGTGGTCTGAAGCCAACCTCCAAGAATGTTGGTTCTGGGGCCTGTTGGGAGGGGCTCCAGTGCAGGCCCAGGTCAGCCACTGTCTATGACTGGCCGGAGAGTAACTGGTAGGAGCGACAAAGTGATCCACAGATGGTGGCTACCTGTGCTGTACCTGGAGGTGTGCAGGAAAGGCCACACTGTGAATGGAGGACAGCTGCTACCAGTACTGGGTCTGGGGTAGGTCTGCAAAAAGCCAGGACACTCCAAGGCCTGCTGCCACCCGCTGACTTCCATAAGGTTCAACACCTGATGAAGCCTCCTGTGGTTTGCAAATTGAGTGAGGCAGGGTCTCAGTGAGTCAGCAGTGTGGAGCCATGGAGCTCACCAGGCCAATCAGATTCAGATTTGACTTGTGGGGGTGGGATCAACACAGGAAAGATGGTGCCCACCTGCTGGCTGCACGGAGAAGGGCCCCACGTAGAAAAAAAAGGGGACTGTTCCGCCAGTCTTCAGCCCGAAGTTACACAACTCAGTCTCTCTCCGTATGTCTCCAATGCCCCCAGATTTATCATCCCTCCGCTGGATCCCAGGGTGAGTGCTTGCGCGTGCCCTTTAAGAGGATGTCTGGGTTTCTGTCCCACCCAGATGGTAGGAGTGTCCACTGTTTTTCACAGCCAGAAGTTGTGGGGCTCCTCTTCCCAACATCAGTGCTCCAGGCTGGGGAGCCTGGTGTGGGGGGCTGGGGTCCCTCGCTGCTTTGTGGGGAACCTCTGTGGCTGAGATATGTCTCCTGATTTTCAGCTGCCACACATGGGTGTGGGACCAACTTGTTTCGTGTCTCTGCCCCTCCTACTCGTCTTGATGTGGCTGCTTCTTTATATCCTTAATTATAAAACTTCTGTTCAGCTAGACTTCAGGTGGTTCTCCAGGTTGATTGTTCTATAATTTAGTTGTAATTTTGATGTGTTCATGGGATGAGGCAAGCACAGCTTTTTTTTCTACTCTGCCATTTTGAGTCTCTGAATATGTACATGGATTTTCATTAGTTCTGGCCGCAGCACCATGTCCTTGCCCTGTTCCAATTTATTGTCCATATTAATTTCTATAAGGGAGTGAATTCTTTACCAAGAACCAAGTCATAGCAGCTATACAGTATAGAATAGCAAATGATCTGTCAGTCTTAAGCCAGAACTTTACCAAAAGCATTTTTAAGGTCTACAGTTAGTAATTGCAGTAACACTTTGCTAACTAACAACCACCATATTCTCCAGGGCTCCTTTCCAGAATCTGTACCTCAGAGCCCAGTTTCATTCTGGGAGACAAGGGCCAGAACTATGCAACTAAATACCATCCTCAGAAAGCTAAATCCTACCTTGCTTTTCAAGATATTCTAAAACCATCAGTGTGAGCATTGAGAAAAAAAACAAAACAACACAAAAATATAACCCCATATCTCAACTTTAAAGATTTTAATAACCTGTCAGAAAGACAGTTTTGCAACTATGGGAGTAAGAGGCTGGAAATAGAAATCTTTTTCTTATGTTGTACTTTTAGGCTTAGGTATTAAAAAGAAACAGGCACTCGTAGCAGCTTTTCACAGGTAAGGAGGCAAAAGAGTAGGTATAAATCTGACAACTCTTTCACCTAAAGTTGTCAGTTCTAAAACACTGCTACCCATTCATTCCAATGCAGAGCAGTGGTTTCTGGGGTTGTTAGAAGGTGTTTTTTTTTGTTTGCCTTTTTTTTTTTTTTTGGCTGCCAGGCTGATAGCACTGGAAAGCTTAGAAATGACAACCGTACAATAGAAAATTTCCGTCATATTTTTATTAATCATTAAAAAGGAAAACCTGGGGTGGCTGGTTAGCTCAGTTAGAGTGTGATGCTCATAACATTACAGTTGCCAGTTCGATCCCCACATGGGCCACTGTGAGCTGCACCTTCCACAGCTAGACTGAAACAACTTGGAGCTGATGGGTCCTGGAAAAACACACTTAATTAAGAAAAAATAAAAGGGAAGCCTGTTCCCTGATACCAGTAGGAAAAACCTACAGCAGGGCAGGTAATCCATTTGCCATCAGACAAGTGTAAGGTGGATTAGAAGGGGAGACAGCCTGTCCAAAGGGCAGATTTTCCCATTTTCTTAGAAAAACTATCTTCCGTTACTAGGGTGGAGTGCATTGTTATCAGATAAAGACCAGTGTAGCAGCATGTGTAACAGAGTGACTAATAAATAGTTTATTATTTGATGTGATGATTAATACAACAAAGTGCCAACAAGTGACTCAAAACTCAATCCCTATCTGGAAGATTTCATCAAGTGCTTTTTTGAAGTTAGCGTGGAAATATGAATAATCATTTACCTGCATAATCTTCTCTCATGTAGGAAAGTAGATACTCTTAGGCATCTTCTGTCTTAAAAAAAAATAAGTAAGCAAAGAGGGGTTTTTCCCCCCCAATATTTATTTTCGTTAGCCCTACTCCAGAAACTTCCAGCGTCAAGTAAAAGCTGCTCTTGCTTCTCGATGTACAATGACACATAGGGCTACCTGCTGGCCTGGAAGAGTTGGTGACTTTCAGCTTTCTCCTCAGCATTGCTTATGCTTTATTACTATAGTTAGGGATATAAAGTAACAGTACAGAACATTTGGAAAATAGAGCAAATCCCAACTTTTTTTACTTTTGAAAATTTCCTTCTACTGTGTTTCCCCGAAAATAAGACCTAGCCGGACCATCAGCTCTAATGCGTCTTTTGGAGCAAAAATTAAGATAAGACCCGGTCTTATTTTAATATAATATATATATAATATATAATTTATATATTATATATATATATCTGTCTTATATTAATTTTTGCTCCTAAAGACGCATTAGACCTGATGGTCCAGCTAGGTCTTATTTTCAGGGAAACAGGGTTATGCTAATGCTATCCATGCTCAGTTTTTTCATGGTAGCTAATTTAATATGTGCAAAGGATATCCCTGCTTTTTTTTTTTTTTTTTTTACTGACTATTGCATAGTAAGCCTTTACTTGCTTTTTGTAGTTCACATAGTATTTCCATTGTACCATAATTTAATTAATGCACTATTGTTTTCTTCCTTTCTTACTTCCTTCCGAATTCTTAACTTTCTACCCTCCTTTCTTCCTTCATTTCTTCCTATCATAAATACTACTGCTTCTTATTTATCTTGGCTTTTTTACACCAAGTTTCCAGAAGTGGGATTACTGTGTCAAGGCAAATGATAATTTTATTGTTCTGTATATATAGTGCTAACTTGTTTTCTAAAATAGTTGCAGCAATTCACAGTGCAGCTGTTGTAGATGAGTATATCAAATTCCATATGCTTCTTCTAACAGTTTGAAGTAAGTTTGAACTGACAAAAACTCCTTGTTATTTTTTATGTATATATTTTTATTTTTAACTAGGTTCATAATGTTAAGTCTTTCTGTTTGCTATTTGTTTCCTCTTATTCAAACATTCATTTATCTACTGGGATTTTTTTTGTTTTACTTACCAGTTTGTATGAATTGTTTAAGTAATAGAAAATTTGCTGTATTTATCATATTTGCTGTATACATCTTTTGTTTGCATTTTTACTTCGGTTAAAGAAGTTCTTTTTGTTTTTGTTTTTTGAGATGTGATGGTTTTCAAAGTCTCTTTAGCTTAATCTATTGACTGCTAGGTTTTATGATTCAGTCTTTTACTTCTAAGGTTAAAAAGCAATCTAGCAATTATGTATTTGATAAATATTTAACTCTATGAATTAGAGTACTTAGGTATTTTTACTTTATTATATAGAGTGTGATACAGGAGTAAATGGATTTTCTGCTCTAATCACTAAACACTAACCACTGTCCCTTTCCTTTCTGGTCATTTTATGAGGTCTCCCTTATGATATATTAAACTCTTATTACTGTTGAACCTATTCCAGTCCAGCTGTACACATGTATTTATTGTTGCTAGTATAGGACAGTGCTGGCTCTCCTTCTTAGTCTTTCTCTTTTCTAGAATATTCTTTGATATTTTAACCTAGTCCTTGTTTGAAATGAATTTTAAAGACATATCAGATTTTAAAATATCATGTTGGAATTTGATGGTATTTCTTGAGAAATTCTTTCTTATACTATTGAGATAAGTTGACAGATGGTGATTAGGATATTTTAGTAGAGGATATCCTGAGCCAAAGTGGGTTTCATGAGTTTTTTGCTCAAAACAGCCTGAAGCAGACATGAACGAAGAGGACCACATAAATTATAGCCAAGGAAAGGATTCCGGAACTACATTTGAGGGACATGTCAAGAATCAGGCCCAAGGGGAGTGAGTCAGCCTTGAAAGGTAGAAAGGGTATTAAGAAGTCTAGAACCCTTGAGATTAAGAATTGATCAGAAAACAGACTTTCCATGATCACTGGTATATAACCAGACTCTTGGTTCTTCCTCTTGGTACTTTTTTACAACCCCATTGAATTTCCCTTTGTGTTAGCAGTGCCATCCTGGGCCTGGCCATGCATTTTATGAACTAGAAGGAAGCTTTCCTAACCCTGTGAAAACTGTCTCAGTGTAATCCACACATCTGTCAGACTTCCATGGTGTTTAATGTGTTCTGCAGGAACCTCACACAAATCATCAGTGAATCTTTCATCGCAGTTGCCTCATTCCAGAATTTTGAATAAGCTGAAGAAATATTTACATTGTGATAGTCTGCAATATTTTGCTTTGAAATGTGTATTTTATTTTTTTTGGAATCAACTGCGATCTATAATATTTACTTTTAACTATTTTCCAACTTCAAAATTGCTTTTAAAAAATTAGAAAGACATGTGATAGCCTCTTAACTACAAAAACACTGTTTTCTAGGAAATAAAATACTTAAACAACAAATTTCAGGTATATTCTATTTCCCAAAATGCAGATTAAGATAACAGAGGCTGATATGCCAGATCAATTCCCCATAAATCTATCTTGATGCAGACATTGCTGTGAGTTCAAATACATTTTATTTATGCATGTTTTCTGACCTTCTCCAGAGCTTTTTCTTTCCATCAGAAACTCTTTTTTTATAAATAACATCTTTATGAGTAAATATCATTTAAAGGAATGAACATCAGAAAGAACAGAATGTTACATCCTTTGTAATAATATTGTATTCCAGTATTAGGTCTCAACACCAAGATTCTTTGAAGCTTCAGAGTTATCTGCAGAACTCTGCTTGAAAATGCTTTGCTGTTCTTAATCTTTGGGGAGTAGTTATAGTAGATGATTATATTTTTTATCTGTCTATCCCATTCCTCTGGGCAGGAGGTACTTCTTCCTGTCTCTCTACCCATGAGATCTCAATGGTAGCAGACATCATTTATGGAACCTCTTATATGGTAACTACTCAAGTGAATAGTCCCTGAATCACTAAAGGTGCACAGAATCCCAAGGCATTGACTAGAATGCTTGGTCCTGGAAAAGCCACGTGTAACAGCCACACTTGGTTTCTGCATCGGTCCATCGGCCATGTATCTTGTGTGCTTCTGCCCTAGCTTTGACATGTTTTGCATGTAACAACTCACCTCTGTGACTCTCTTCAGAGGCCTGGCTTGGGCTACTGGAGAGGTTTTGCTTTCACACAGCATCAGCAAGCCAGTGCAGAGTGTCAGAAGCCTCTGGAAGTTATGCTTCTCCATGTGGCCTTTAGCCAAGGACTAGCTGATGTGGGAGTTTAAAAGTGCTGTAAATTTGCCCTGTGTCTGGACAAACTCTGAGAGCCATTTGCACTCCAGAACTCTCTGCATGATCAGGCAGCAGTTGAAAATATCACTTGAAATAGCACCGTTTCATTTCTTTCCTTTTCCTTGTCTTGCTCACCTGTTACCTTTCTCCTGAAAGCACTTGTATTATGAAAGACGTGAACAAAGAGCTTCTTCACAGGGAAACTGACCCCAGTCACCATTGACTCCAGCTGGGTCAAAATCTCTGCCTGAGTTTTTTATAACTGGAGGTGGGAGGTTGAAAGTTTGTCAGGATTTGTCTACAGCTACTGGTGGTTGGAGAGAATGAAACTGACCCATAGAAAGCAGCAGAGACAACCCTGAGGTGTTGCAGCTCTGCCTTCAGCTGTCTTTGAGGCATCTCAGGACCCCTCCAAGGTGTGGTTCAGGTAGCTAAATTCAATCCTGTCGTTAGCATCCAAGAAAATCATAACTAATATGAAGACTGAAGAGCTCTCAAATGCTAAAGACCATCTCTTTAGAAAATAGAGTCACTCAAAACTTTGTATGTAATGTCTGGGGGTCACAGTCACCTTCGTGTATTCTTTAGGGTTCAACCCGACCTACATTAGCATCATATGTGCACTTTTGATTTTATGAGGATTAAACACTCGCAGGTTGACTGTTACGCTTCCTGCTAATAGTGCTTGCCTTGCTGGGAAATCTCAGAAAGTTTTTGAGAAAAACAGTAACTATGACTTTTGTTTTGGATTTTTCCCCAAATAAACACAGTTACCAATATAGAAATTACAACTGATCAAGTCAATAAATAAGGAAGTAAAAATAAATTGTATGCACCAAGCAGAGTTCATATTCAAAGCTGTGCAAGTGTTCTCATAAACCGAAAGTTCATGAAAACAAGTGGGCAGAGCAGGGAGAGATGGTATCATTGAACTGTCCTCTTAACGTTGAGCAATACATAGGTGATTGTAGTATTTCTTTGATTAGGAAAAAAAGTTTGTATTGGTGCAAGATCCATAGAACCATGATTTGTACTCCACAATTCATCTACCTGATCTTAGGTATTTTTGCCAGTTCTTTCATGGGTCCAGTTGAAAAATCCCACATCTCTCAAGAGAGTTGGGAGAGCTGCTGTCTTCTCCCTGCTCTGCACCCCTCAGCAGCCTGGTCCCCACAGCACACACAGTATATTTTGTCAGAAGGATTAAGTGGCCTAACACCACCAGGCCCATATGAGCAGCACCATTTACGGGGCCCACATTTCTTCCTTCAGTCCTGGACCTGCACCCAGGTGCACCTCATACTCTCTTCTCTGAGCCCTCTGACATGCCCTTGGGTCATCAGGGAACCCCTGTGAATGTGGACCTCCGGCCAGCCTGCAACAGGGCCTGCTGAGGGGTGTCCTTGGGACACCCTTTCATCTCACAGCAAACACTCAAGAACATTCTAGGGTTGTTTGGCACTAGTTTCCTCCTCCTGGTAAGCAGGCAGGAAGACAGGGCATGCACAGTGTCGGAGGAGAGCCAGCCAGCAGGGCACAAAGTAGTCTTCATGACTAGCAGCATGCACTCTGAGGTGGTGGTATCGTCTACGGTTGTAGCTATATGTCCCTTTGGGGAACGTTTTAGGGCCTGGGAAGCTTTCCCTCCCTCTGACTGTGTTCTGCTTTATGAAAAGCTATCTTTATAAAAATGTAAAACTTACATTTACATATCCTTTGATTTTACAAAAGAAAAATAGAAAGGAAGGAAGAAAGAGAAAATAAAAGACACTCCTTCTTTTTCTTTTTTCCCTAAGATTTTATTGGGGAAGGGGAACAGGACTTTATTGGGGAGCAATGTGTACTTCCAGGCCTTTTTTCCAAGTCAAGTTGTTGTCCTTTCAATCTCAGTTGTGGAGGGTGCTGTTCAGCTTCAAGTTGTTGTTCCCCCAGTCTTAGTTGTGGAGGGCGCAGCTCAGCTCCAGGTCCAGCCGCCGCAGCAACATTGTGGTTGAGAGCCCGCGCTCCAACCAACCGAGCCATCCGGGAGGCAGCTCAGCTCAAGGTGCCGTGTTCAACCTCAGCTGCAGGGGGCAGAGCCCACCATCCGTTGCGGGACCCAAGGAGTTGAACTGGCAACCTCGTGGTCGAGAGCCCACTGGCCCATGCGGGAATCGAACTGGTAGCCTTCAGAGTTAGGAGCATGGAGCTCCAAACTGCCTGAGCCACCGGGCCGGCTCCAAAAGACCCTCCTTCTGATAATGGTATTTGGCAGCATCTTTCTGTGAATTACATCATCTTCTCATTTTGACAGACACACGTTAAACTTTAGTGCTGCCTCCACCGCAGTGCCTTAATTGAAACTGGGTTTTGCCTGATGCCAGTTTTCCTGATACCCAGTTCTTAAGAACAGATTGCTCCTATTCCCTCTCCTCTTTAAACTTCGCACCTTTAAACTACATACTCATAGGCTGCTGCATGACACATTACCACAAACTCAGCAACTTCAAACAGTGCTCCTTTATTAGCTCACAGTTACGTGGCCAACAGTCCAGGAGGGTCTGTCTGCGTGTGCTTTTCTCAGGGCCTCGCAGGCTGAAATCAAGGGTTTGGCCAGTCTGAGCGGTTACTTGGAGATTCTGGGGGAAGAATCTGCTTCCAAGCTCATGTAGGCATGTTGGCAGAATTTAGTTCCTTGTGGTTGGTTAGCACTCATTTGATTAGTCCTCATTTTCCTGCTGGCTGCAGGTGGGGACAACTCATCTTCTAGAGGAGTCTCTCCGGTCCTTGCATGAGGCCCCCCTACATCTTCAAAGCCAATAACGTCAGTCGTCCTCACACTTCCAATCTCTCTGACTTCCTTTTCTGCTACTTTCTGGAGAAAGTTATCTGCTTTTAAAGGCTTACCTGTCGGGGTTAAGCCCACCAATAGAATCTCTATTGGTGAATCACTGACTTGGGACATTAATCATTTCTGTAAAATCCTTCCAAAGCAGCACCGAGATTAGCATTTGACTGAGTAACCAGGGCACAGAAATCTTGGGGGAAGGGGCCTCGTTAGAATTCTGCCTACCACAGCAACCAACTTAGAAGCACTTTAGTCTCCTTTGAGGGTCTTGGCTTCCTATGGATGCCTCCACATTTCGGAGCTGGTGTATTTTCTCCTAGGGTAACTTCAGCTTTGGGAGTTACTTGCTGGCTACCATTTCGATTTTGTCTACTATGCTTCATCATCTTATTCTTTGTCTGCTTTGAGTTGGGTGGGGGAGCTTAGCAATTCTTCCTACTTTCTTGTTAGGCTGAAAAAATAAAGAATATGTTTGTTGAAATTTATACAGGATCTAGTTATGTCGTAATAGGAGGGCGTTTTGAAGTATATAGTCCCTTATAATGATGGAGTCAATGTCCACTGATTTTTTATGAATTAATTGAATTTGTGTGCATGCGTGTGTGTGTGTGTGTGTGTGTGTGTACCAATGGTACAGCATGGCTACTGAGCAATCAGAATGGATGGACACTAGCTATGAATATCCAATGCAACTAAATAGTAGCCCCACTATGCTCCAATGTCTATGAGGCATTTTATAAAGTGCTATGGGAGATACAAAGTTGAATGCAAAAAGATCTGACATAAAAATCTTGTGAGGAAGATGAGCTACTATGTTTCCCTGAAAATAAGCCCCAGTTAAGATTGTCAGCCAGATGGACACATGTAGTACGTTATGATAATGTTCCAGAAGAAGATGACATGACTGTATTTGAATAAATGTAGATTGTTGTATGTGAAGAACTAAGACATCCCCTGAAAATATGCCCTAATGTGTCTTTTGGAGCAAAAATTAACATAAGACCTGGTCTTCTTTTCAGGGAAACACATTATGTACATAAAAAATAATGGAGAAATTTATAAGTGTCCAAAGAGAGATAAGAATAAAATGCTTTGGGAAGTCAGAGGTAGGAAGATTATTTCCAGCTAAGGAATCCAGAACATTGCATGGGAGAGCAGCTCATGAGGTGAGACCCAGGAGACCAGGCGACCCCGGCCCATTTATGAAGAATCTGCCCCCTATAACATGCACGTTAATGTGATGGCAGATTGGAAAAGGTGTTTTCACCTAATGGAGGAGCAACTGTTTTCTGACATATCTAATTTTCATTATTTCAAAATAAATCATGACATTAAGACATCAATGTCATGACATTAAGAGACTCAGAGACTAGCCAGCAGATGATCTATTGCTGTTTTAGTCTCTGTCCAAAGTATTATTACAAAATATTCAGGTATCACGACATTGGTTTTACATACCTCACAAGATATCTTTGTTTCAGGCCTCTCACCTTTTGATAGGCAATCCTGACACAGAGGATTTGGTCCACAATCGCACATCTGCTTTAATGAGGAAGGCATGCTAACTCTTTTAGTAGCATCTTTCAGGGTAAAAGTGAGCCAGTGGTGCTTGCTTTGATAGATTGTTTGCAAATATGGCTACAGTTATTCAGCTCCCTTTACAATGTGACTGTGTAGCTCTTCCCATCACAGAGGAGGAGCTTATTTTCCTTCCCTTGACTCTCAGTTGACCTTGTGAATTGGTTTGACCAATATAATGCAAAAGAGGTGACTAAGCCCTGGTATCCAGAGACTGGGCCCACCTGTCTGCTCTTTTGGAACTCGGCTAAACCACTAGATGAGCAAGCCCAGTACCCACGCACCCAAAGTCAGAGCAGAGCTGGACTTTCAGGTGCTTGAGGAAACCCAGCTGAGAGCAGCAGAAGTGTGGGTTCACAAGAAATAATTAATGGCCGTTATTTTAAGACACCAAGTTTTGGGTTGCTTTGTTATAAACTATCATAGTTCCATTTCTTTCTGAGGCAGGCTAAAAGGGCAAGTCCCTCTCTGTCCTTTAGTAGCAACATGAAATAATGACCTGGGACAAAGATTTCTCATGGGAACTTTGCAAGCATGACATAGTCCTTTTGTTTCAATAATGTACAAATTATCTTTCTGTGATAGGTACACACAAATTTGGGGCAATTTACTTAAGTACAGTTAAAAGTCACAGTATTTTAGTTCCATCTTTTTTTTTTTTTCCTAAGAATGAAAAAAGCCCATTAAACATCTGATGAGTTTCAGGGGCTTCAGAAGAAAAAAAGGGGAATTTAATTCCAGTATGCTTCACATAGCATTAGCCAAATTTGGGAGTGAGAGGTGGGTGGGGAGGAAGTTTGTCTGAAACATCTGGATAACAAAAATGACTCTTTATTCTTGTTGTAAGTAATCTTTATAAGGTACTTTATCCTTTACAGAACATTTGAGCCTTATAATTTTAAAATGTGGGTATTTTTCCTCTCTACCATCACCCCCCTTTCTGCACAAGAGAAAACAAGGCCTAGAGAGAGATTAAGTAATTTGGCTCTACCAGTAGAGGCACAGCATGTTTCCATGACCATCTGACACCAAGACCCATGCTTTCTGCATGTGCTAATACATGACCAGTGGTTTGGATTTGGGAATATTTTCATTTAAGATTTCCAATGTTAATCACTTCTCTTTTTACATAACATTTATGTCTTTAATTTGGGAAATATGGAGTAGGGAAATAATACACTGTAACAGTAAGTCATTTGGTTTAAAAAAAAAAAAAAAGCCTCTACAGTTTTACCTGCATGCCCAGCTTTCAAGTGTTTATAATCGATTACTGACCTCACTGCTGACATTGCGTTCGTCTTTCTCCTCAATGTTTTGTGACTATTTTAAACACCCAGAAAAGTTGAAAGAATTTTAAAGCAAACACCTGTATACTCACTGCCTAGATTCTGTAAGTAATATTTTACAAGACTTGCTCTATCATATCATCTACGCACCTACCCAGATCCTATCCATCTATCAGATCTTCTGTCTTCACCTTTAGTTGGACTGTTTGGTAGCCCAGGAGAGAACACTGTTAAGAATATCGCTTTGTGAGCAAAATTTTGTCACTTCACCTTGGCACCAGGGTCTGCAGACAAACCACTGATGATGTGAAAGTCAACTTTGAAGGAAGGATGCCAATAAAAGCGCCAACTGCAGTCAGTTTCAAAATGACTTAGGTGCTCTGAATGGAGGCGCTGCCTGCCTGCTGATAGGAAGTGTTGGCAAGAATGCAACTCTTGCCTGCTGGCCCAGAGACTGTTCCTTTCCTGCAGCTCTAATTCTGAGTCATACTTCAGGCATTTTTTTCTTTTTTCTTTTTTCTCTTTCTTCTTCTTCTTTTTTTTCACTTCTGGGACTCCCCTCTCAATAGTGATGTGAAAAAAAGCAGACATGGAAGGGAGTCAAAGAAGGGCAGGAGACCACCCTGTGACTCTGCCAAAGCAGCCAGGTGCCCAAGATTAAGGGGAAAGTCACCGAGCACAGAAAACTGAAAAGCATGTATAGTGATGGAAAGAAGAGGCAAGGCAACTGCAGAAGAGTGACACAGCTAGATGGTAGGAGGAAGAGTGGTCAGTACATGCTATGGGGATGGTTCTGGAAATTCTCCTCTACTGGTTTAAAACCATGATTCCCACTGCATAGTCTGGTCACTGGTGTTTCTGTCCCTGGAACATGCTACTTCATGCCTTATTCCACACACTTAATACAAGTACTGGACCAAAGGATTTGAAGTGTATGGGTTTGGGAGCCCCAGAAATTCCAACATGTGCTGATAGTTTTTGTAAATCAGGCGGGGGAATTCCTGTGGCTGCCTGACTCTGGCTGCTGTGAATTTCTTCAGTAAGTGAAGCCCAGGGACTCCTCCTCTCCCTGCTAAAACCATGGCCACCCTGTTTGTGGATAAGCAGATGTTTACAAACTGTTACCACCTACAAAGAGAGCACTCACAGGGGAGCAATCAGAGGACTGGAAAGAGGAAACTTTGGAGGAACTTAGGCAACTGTCTTGCAGGATGAAGAGTAAGGAAAAATTCTACTTTACCTAAGTCTATTACTAGTATATTACATTATTTATGGAGCTCCCTATGACAATATTACTTGGACCTTGGCTTGAAAAATGAAAGTATCTGGTAATAGTTGGTAGGAAAGAATTCACAAATTAAGCCCAGGATGAAAACAACCATGTCGTGCTAATTGGTTATGGAGATAAGATGAAGCTATGCCCATTGCGAGAAAGATGGACAGGGGCCTGGCGGGGGCACTCATGGTGGGAAGGGCTGTAGCACCACAGTGACCAGGAGGAAACAGCAACTGACTCATGTTAATGGAAGACTACATGGGGCCATTGAGCCATCACAACTGCCAGGATATCTCAGACAACACTTCAGGACTCCACAAGACTTAAGAACTGAAAATGGAGACTTTTTCTGGTTCTATGTTGCTCTGGCACTCCAGAAGCTGTACGTGTATGAGAGGACCAGAGGGATGAACTATGTAATTTTTACTTATACCTCCATGTCTTGTCTTCTAATAAGTATTAGGATCTTATATACTAGAGACAATATAATTATATACCATGTTTCCCTGAAAATAAGACCTAGCCAGACCATCAGCTCTAATGTGTCTTTTGGAGCAAAAATTAATATAAGACCTGGTCTTATTTTCTATAATATAAGACCGGGTCTTATATAATAATATAATATAATATAATATAATGTAATGTAATGTAATATAATATAATATAATATAATATAATATAATATAATATAATATAATATAATATAATATAAACATAATACTGGGTCTTATATTAATTTTTGTTCCAAAAGATGCATTAGAGATGATGGTCTGGCTAGGTCTTATTTTCGGAGAAACATGGTAATTAATAGGCTATGTTTATAGTCAATAATTGAATGTGTCCCCTCAAAATTTATATGTTGAAGCCCAAACTCCCAATGTGACTGTATTTGGAAAAACAACATTTTTAAGCAGGTAATTAAGGTTCAATGAGGTCTTAAGGGTGAGGTCCTAATCTAGTAGGATTGGTGGCCTTAAAAGACAGATCGCTTGTTCTCTCCAGGTGCTCACAATACAGAAAGGCCATGTAATGATGCAGTGAGAAGGAGGCCATCTACAAGCTAGGAAGAGAAACTTTACCAGAACCTCATCGTGCTGGCACTCTGATCACAGTTTTTAGCCTCAAGAGTGTGAGAAAATAAATTTCTGTTAAGCCACCTAGCCTGTGGTATTTTGTTATGGTGGCCCAAGCTGACTAATACAGTGGGACAAACATAGGAACTTAGATCTGACTCCGGTTCACATACTTTTTGCTCTTCTTTTTATCTATTAATCAGCTCTTTCATTCACATTCTCTCTCTCTCTCTCTCTCTCTCTCTCTCTCTCTCTCTCTCTCTCCCTCCCCCCCCCCTCTATTTTCCCAAGTCTCTGACCTAGTGATGATAGAGTTTAACAAGATGGAATTTAAAGGGGGTTTTTCAGAGGACTAGGAACCATGAGGCCAGGGGATTTCTCTGTGCTCTTAGAACATTCCATGTTTCCCTTTTGTAGTACTCATAGTCAGCCTTGTGGTTTTATATTTCTCCCTAGAGCATAAGCTCCATGAGGACAAAGGCTGTTGGTCTTATTCAGTGCTCTGTCCCTAGCATCTAGCATAGACAAGTCACCAGCTTGACCTTCGGTCACAGTTTTCCCATTTATATGTTCAACAGACATTCATGAAAGGCTTACTGTGAGCTGGGCACTGTGCTCATGGAAGAGAGGAACAGCACAGTGTTTCCCAACGTGTGGATCCTGAGCCGGCATCACTGTGTCTGCTGCCGCCTAGCATGTAACCAGGATTGAGAACCACTGAGGTAGTAGGAAGACTGCATAGGGAAAGGGAGCTTGAAACTGAGCAGACTGAAGGAGGCCAAATACTTGGTTGAGTCACATGAAGTCGCCATCATTGTAGGACAAAATTTGTGAAATGTGATAGCAACTATGTACAGTTTAACCTACTAGATACTCTCAACTCCCAAACAAAAACAGTCCTGGCATGTAGCCAAGAAGAGGGCCCAGGAAACGGAGAAATTGTAAGCTCAATTCGTCTGTTTAACTGAAGCAAAATCCATTATGTTCACCACTAATAATAGAACGCCTATTGGGATTTTCAGTCACTTCTTCTCAAGGCTGGGGTCACAAACTTTTTCTGTAAAGGGCCTGATAATAAATATTTTAGACTTTGCAGGCCACATGGTCTCTCCTGCAACTATTCAACTCTGCCATCTTAGTGGGAAACCAGCAATATGTAAGTGAAAGGGTGTGGCTGTGTTCCAACAAAAGTGTATTCAGTAAAACAGGCAGTGGGCCACATTTGGCCCTGTTCTATGGTATGGATTTTCTGTAAGAGTGCTAGAGAGTAGATGTAAGTTGTCTAAGACTTTTGCATGATAAAGCAGCTTGCTAGTTAACCTAGGTAAAGTTATACAGGGTAGCTATAAGACATACAGAAAGCTTCCATATGTTGAGTAGCTTTCAGGTGATACGCTATAGAGTATTGTTGAGTTCCCTGGAATAGAAGAACAACCCATTTAAGCACCAGTTGTGAGGCTTAGGGATAGAAATGGAAGGAGCCTCAAAGTTTGGAAACTCCTTCTTCCTACTTACACAATTGGTGTTTGGCAAATGTTATTCTATTAGTCTGCTAGGGCTACCATAACAAAGTACCACAGACTGGATGGCTTAAACAACAGAAATTTATTTTCTCCAGTTCTGGAAGCTGGAAGTCTGAGATCCAGGTGTTCACGGTTTAGTTTCTTCTAAGACCTTTCTCCTTGACTTGTAGGTGGCTATCTTCTTCCTGTGTCTTCACATGGTCTCTGTGTGTGTCTGTGTCCTAATCTCTTCTTGTAAGGACATCATATTGGATTAGAGCCCATCCAGATGACTTCGTTTTACTTTAATTACCCCTTTAAAGGCCCTATTTCCAAACATAGTGACATTCTGAGGTACTGGGGGATAGGACTTCACCGTATTAATTTAGTCCATAACAGTCATCAAATGTATTACCTTCGGGATCAAGACACACATCAAATAAATCCTCTAAAATCCCCCTAGTTTCCCAATGGCAGCATCTTACTGAGTTCACTTACTCAAGATCGTTAGAGCTAGAGGGAGTCTATAGCTGAGCTCATTCAAACTCTTTTTATAGCTGAGCAGACACAGACCCAGAGAGATGAAGTAGCTGACTACAGTCACACAGAGAGGACGGAGGGGAGACCATGCAGGATGATACTCACATTCTGTCATGGATTTTCCAAATACTTTTTGAGTACCTACCACATATTGGGCATTGGGTTAGACAGTAGAGATAAAAAAGGGGGTTCCCACCCCTAAGTGATGTAGACATACACCAACCCATGAGCCATAGCATGTAGCTCTGATGTACCTGAGGAAAGTGGACAAAGTTTGTGGGGGGCTGAACAATTGTTGGTTTCATTACTAATAAAGAGCTAAGAGTGCTGTCTGAAATTTCTGCTTATACATCCCAAGCCCTTCTATTTCATGGCATCATCCATTATAAGCCTCTATGGATTTAATAACAATTTTCAAAGAAAGGAAAATCAGACTATGTTAAAGATACAGCCTGATGTCAGACATATTGAAACACGAAAAAGGACATGGTAAACTTAGAGAAAAACAGTTATTAAAATAGCAAATCTGAAACAGACCGTTTTCTTAGTTCTTTGGGGTTATCTAAGACTATATTGCTCTGCCAGTAATTTGAAAATTACATATACTAAATTATGTATAGCTTTGAATTATGCCTTGCATGGGCAGTGCTCAATAAATATTGGTTGAATGAGTTACATTCTTGGCAAATAATCTCTTACCTGTTGTTTTGTATTCTCTTTGACTTATGTATTTATTGCCCACTTTTCCCCCTTCATTGTCAATTGGTGGAATTTCCTGATGGAGTGGAATTAATTCATGTCTTCAGTGCACTAGGTTTACCCAGAACATACATTTCTAATGTCTTTTCATTTTGGCAGATTTGAAATAGAGGAGTGGATTTGGGATGACCTCTGTAAAGCCAACTATCCAATAGTCTCCCAAATGACCATCTTTCCAGTGTCCTTCAGGCTGTCCATTTGGTCACTGCTTGCTCTGACTTGGAAACTGGCCAAGGAAAAAAAAAGGCAGTACGGTCTTTCCATTGTTAGACATTTAGGACCATTAAAGTATAGGTTGATGGATTTATATTCTTTAGAAAAGTGATTGAATGAAAACAAATCCTAGCTCTGTCCTATTTAATATCTGCCCCCACAAACAGGCTAAGGATGATTTATTAACTTACAAATTTATTTCAGAGGATGTTTTCTGGCAGGAAAACCTCAAAATTCTATCCTAAGTATTCCAATGTCTTTGGGCTACTTTGAATTTCGTCTTTGATCTGTGGGCTTCCGTGTGCTTTGTAACTATATACAGGATTAAATACTTCCTCCATTTAAATAGAAATCCCAAATGACAGAGGTATAACGTGACTTGAACAAGGGTTTTTTGCAAGTTGATTAGAGACTGGTTTAGAACCAGGGACTTCTAGATGGAAACAGTGTTTTGGTTTTGTTTTCTTTATATGCTAAATTTTTTGAGATTTGAATTCCCTTTTGATAGATCTTGTGGAATAGAACTATATTATTAAAGAGCTTCAGATACACTGTGTGTGAAAATTATGCTTCTTTACGTATTTTAAAAATCAAGAAAAAGATGGACCTGAAGGCCAAGTTTAGCCTTAGTTAATATCTGTAACATTGTAATTCTCTGGAGTTAAGGAACTCTACTTATCGTTAAGGGCTTAATGTTTTTTCTGATTTTCTCTAGACCTGTGGGCATTTTAATGAAGAATTATGGGCTCCACAGGAATTGGAGGCTATGGAGAGTGTTAGAAGAACAGCAAAGGATTGGAGGAGTAAAAAATTTTTCCCAAGGCGGGGCTTTTAGTATTTTCCCCTCAGACCATCTGCATAAAATCACCCAGAAGCTTGTTAAAACCTTCCCAGGTCTACACCTGCCACATGAATTAAAATTCCTGAGAGTGAGATAAAGAATCTCCATTTTAAACAAGTTCCCAGTGTGTTTCTGATGCCCAAAAAAGTCTGGAAACCACTGGACAATAAGAATGTGTACTAGGTTAGAGAGTATAATACGATAAATGTAAAAGTAAGCTGCAGTCACCTTCAGGAAGAAATATTGGCCGATTCCTTAATGGACAAAACATCAGGCAAATCAAACCATATTTTAAAAAGTCAATGGACGTGACCTGAAACTAATTAAAAAAAAAGTCAATGGATGATTTGGTGTTTGATAACAAGGAAGGTTTTAGATAAATTATTGATTACAGGTGAAATTGTCTGCTCTTAAAGGGGAAAAGTGTTTTATGCAAACAATTCTTCATGTACTAATTTATGTACTATAAAATATGAAAACAGCTTTTATAAACATTAGATCAAATTATATTTTTCAATAAGACTTTCTGGGATTAAAGCACATTCTTTTGTAATTAAGAAGCAATAGGAATTATACTGTGTAAAATCTAATTAACCGGGTATAAAATTCAGACTCTGCAATCATTTGGCCCTGTTAACCTGAGATTTAATTTGATACTATCTGTGAAAAAGGGATTTGACCACAATTATTTACATAAATCAGGTATAAATGAATCATTTTAGTTCCCTGCCTAGAGCCCTTCAATGACTCTCCATATCACTAAGGACAAAGTTTATACTCTTGAAGACCATCTATATGGCTTCCCTCTCCAGCCTCATATCTTTCCCGTTCCTCCAGGTTTCTCTTTCAATTTCCCCTCATTCTGACCTCTCAAACATCACCATTATTCTTCTCATTGTCAGAAACTTTCCCTCCCTCTTCCTTCTTCCCCGGTATATCGTGAGCCCTTAACACATATTGTGCTGTTACTAATAACATCATCACTGCCAACAAAGAAAAGTGAACATGTTTAAGATAATCTTTTCAAGGCAGAGTATTCAAATGGTTCTGAGTAAGAGAGGTGATAAGGTAAAGGGAGAAATCAATGATGACCAATTTTTGGCTTGGGAAAGGAAGGCATTAATTAAGAAATTAGAGCTAATTATTATGAATGAGAAAAATAGCATTGAGTGAGTATGAATGTTGTTTTGCTTTTACTAAATCTAGGATGTCTATGTGGGGAGAATGTTAGCATGGAATAGAACACAGGAGTCTGGAATTCCAGAAGGGGGTCAAAGCTGAAGATGGAGATGGTACTTCAAGCAACAACAATAATGAAATTCCTTAGGAAGAATGATGTAGAGAGAAGGTGGAAAGAGTCACTTAGAGGCCAAGGAGAGGAGGAGGAGCAAAGAGAGGAAACCAGGGAGAAAGGAGGAAAACCCGGAGAGTGGTCCCTGAAGCCAAAAGAGGAAAGAGGCTTAAGAAAGTGGGCGTGTTGGTTTTGTTAAAGGCTGACAATAGCTGAAGCACAATGAAGCCTGAGAAGTGACCACGGGATTTGGCAACATGGAGACCATTGGCGACATGGCCAAGGGCAAGCACGGTGGGGTAGGGGCCATGAAAGTTCATGTGGTGTGGGCTGCAGGAGGCAACGTGAGGAAGTGGTGACCTCGGCCATAGACGTTTCCTCAAGCAGTTTTCCTGAGAAGCAGATAAATGGAGCGGTATGATGTGGTAAAGGGGGGATTATATTTTACTGCTGGGAGGTGGAGCCTATGTTAATGTGACAAGAATGATGCAGGAGAGAGGAAGACATTTTGATATAGGAAAAGGAGCTATTATCTGCAGGATGAGGCCCTGGAGGATAGCAGGGGATGGCTCTGTAGAGGCCGCATGGAAGGGCTGGCCCATGATTGCAGCTGGGGGTGCTCATCCATGTGAACAAGCGGGAAGACAACAACCTCAGAACATGTGCAGGTCTGTAGATAGCTGCGGTGTGAGACGGTGACTATTTCTGTTTTCTCCTTGATGGGTGAGTCAGAGTTATCTGCTGGGAGTTGGGTAGAGATGCGTTGGAGAGGTTTGAGAGGAAGAGGTGTGAAATTGTTTACAGCATGGAAAAAGGAATACATTAGAGAATGTCTTCACGCAGTAGAATTGCCTGAGAGCCCATCGGCAATTTGTCATCATGAATTTAAAATAAGACAAGTCGTTATATTTGGGTGTTTTCCTCCAGCACATTTCAGATGTTACCTTCACTCTGTTGCCCCCTCCAAGTTCTCCCCCTACTTTAGCTTGGCTTTATCTGTCAGTCCTGCCAGATGCCAAGTCTGTGGGAAAGCTGTCTTGGTCCTCCAAGTTTGGATCTGAAGCTCTCCTTGGTCTCTGTTACCCCTACTGCGACCCTGCTATAATTATCCACTTACTCGTATCTGCCATCAGAACAGACGCTCATGGTAGGCAAGGATTTTTTATCTGTGTTGTTCTGAGTTCTACCCCAAGTTCAAACATAGCGCTTAGCACACTATAGGTCTTCAACACACACTAGCTGAAGAAAAGAAATATGGTCCATGAGCCAATTATCAGTGTCTCCAAAGTCCATATTAGCATCAAGAACATTTGCATTGAATGTTAGTTAAAAAGAATTCTTATCAAAACACTAACAAGTTCCCTGAGATTTATAGCTCAGCTTTGTCATGCTGCAGTTCCCAAAGTTACTATGTATATTGTATACAAGTCAACTTCATTTTTAAAAAGAGGTTTGCATTGTAGCCGGCTTCCTTTCCTCAACACTACCCTCTAAAAATGGTGAATAAGGAAGACTTTATTTTATAACAGCAATGGTTAAAGGAGAAAAGTAAGCCCCAAACTTGTATTTTTAAATGGACTGTAACACACCAGCACATCAACTTTTATCTACTAGAGAGTTTTCTTTTTTGAATTAGGAGCCAACATGTTTAAGGAAAACTATATCCCATTTTTCCCACATACATTTGTATAAGGGGGAGAAACATGTATTTCAAGACATGTTAGAATGGTTAGGAATATTTTAAGAAGATATAACTTAGATTAAAAGTTAGTTTTAATACAAAGAATAAGTTTAACACACAATCAGGGACAGGGCCTCGGTGGTGTGTCCATTGCTGGTGAACACCACTGATTATAAGTTACTATAAGTGACCTACCTAATCAATGGACACAGAAACATGTACAGTGATGCAAGAATGCATGTAGTATCTCACAACATCTTCACAATACTCAACAACCTTGAGATGGACTTTTATCCCCAACGAAAGTAAAATAAAAGTGAAGCTTAGGGAGATTAAGTCAAACTCAGACAAAGTCACAGAGCTGGTAAAGGTCAGAGTCTGAATTTAAATAAAACTGGATGGGCTCCTAAATGGATTTTCTTTCAATAAAGCAATGTGGAGAGCCCCTTATTAAAGCCCTTGTAATGGCTAAGTTCCTTTCCAGTTCTAATATTGTATAATTTCTAAAGACACAAGGTAGTTCTTCCCTGCACATCTCTCATCTTGGCTTATCAGTCCCATCAGTGTTTGGGAAACAACTCATAATCTTCTCATAATGTCTCTCCTTTTCTACAGATGTTCACATGTGGACGCAAGATTTACACACAGTAACTCAAAAGGATAACCTTTCTTTGCGTAGTAAGTAATACTGTTTCCATTTATTTTAATACCTGAATCTCTGCTGTGGAGAGCAGGGGGATTTAAAAAAATTACTAAAACAAATAAGTGTTTTAGAAATGCTTGTGAAATGGGTTTTATAAGAATGTGAGTATTTACACATAAAACTAAATTTACCCTTCGTTAGTTTAGGTTTTTAGTTTCTAGTTATTGGGTCACCTCCTTGTTAGAAAAGTAAATATTTATTTCAATCCTGTATAATTCTGAGTTCACTCTTACCATTAATTTATTTTAATAGATATAATATGACCCCTAAGTTAACTCTGCAATGGCAATGCATATTATCGGCCAGATGAACATTTGACATACTACTTGACATGCATCACTTAATAATAGAAAGCATATGTATTAACAGACATTTCTATAGTGCATTTCTTAACAAGAGTTCTCTTGTTAAGAAGGACCTCTTTTCACAGATGAAGAAAAAAGGCTCAGAGAGGTTAGTGACTTGTCCAAGTTCAAACTGCCCGTAAGTGGCAGAGATAGCACCTGGAAAACACTGAGCAGGCATGAATATAAAAAGCTTCCCAACACTGGGGTGATGTGTTATTATCCATCAGAAATATGATCAAAGAATACTAAACAGTCTTAAAGACTAATAATGAAGGGTAATAAATCATTGGCTCTAGGAATACCAAGTGCATCATATATATATATATATATATATATATATATATATATATATATATATATATATATATATATATATATCATATATATATATATGAGAATTCAAAGTCTGAGTTAGAAGAGTGACTAAAGGAAATTATAAAGAACCTGTATGAAAGGGATTTTCTAAGCACAGCGAAAAGAACACTGAGCTGAGAAATGGAAGCCAGTGGAAGTTTATCTCTAAAAGAGGGAGCTGGATTGGACGACTTGGCTGAAACGCCTTTTCCTTGCCCCAACAGATAAATATCCTCTGGCTCTGCCCTAGGAGGCTGGCTGGCTGTCTTTCTTCCAGGTGCTTCCTTGCCCTCTAGCTTCTGGTTGGTTCTGCCAACAAGGACCCTTGGCAGAGATGGAAGGGATAGAGGAAGAAACGTTAGGGATTACACTTGGCTCTCGCCCTGTAAGGTTTCTGAAGGTCACGACCCCTCTCAAGGACTCTTGCTTTCCATGACTCCTCCCTAGCATGGGGCAGTGTTCCCCCGACCCCCTGCCCACATCCATAGTATCAGTACCCTTGTAAGTGAACGCTCCTTGAACTATCCCAATTTGAATGCTGCTGGAACCATGACTGATACATTCTGGAAGATTCCTCCCAGCTGTCACTTTGCACATGATTATTTTGTGAACTTGGTTTTCTTGTTCTTTTTTCTCCGAAGTAATGATTCTTGGCTTCCTCAAGTGAAGTTCAGATGGTGTGCAAATTATTAACAAAAGAAAGTGCTAGCTCCATTTCTTAAAAGTAAAACTATCATCCACAATCACAAGAGAGAAGTCAAAAGTAAGGAAAATAAGGGTCAGCTTTATTTCACTACAAGGCAGTAAGTACACTGTCATATCAAAGGTTTAGTGCCATCCGTCTTGCACCAAGTGTTTTTAAGGCAGCAACTGGTTGTGGATTCCTGCCTCTCCACCCAGCTGCAAACACAAGTTCTGTGCAGTCCTGACACCAGACACTTAGAAACTGTGGGTTATGCTGATCAAACACGTACGACTGAATTAAAGAACAGTGGGGCTGAATTCAAAACAAAACACAGGACATCAACAACATAGATCTCCCAAAAAAGAAGTGCAACGCATGCTCTTACAAACCAACCATGACAAGAAAAAAAAAAAAAACAACAACCAATAACAGCAAAATCTCCCAAATAAGTTTTCCAATGTATTACAAAAGAAAAAAAAAGTATATATATAAAAATATAAAAAGTCTGAAATACTAGTGCATAGTTAATTACCTAACACCTAATTTCTTTTCTTTCTGTCCAAAGCTTTACTGCCCGTCATACTAGCAGCATGTCTACAGGCTAAGACCATAGCAGCAAAACACATTTTTCATTTGGCATTTACAAAATTAAATTACTGAATAAAAATATAATTTCTTTATAAAACTATTTCATACAGTAATAATTTTTAAAGCAAGCTAACAAAAAACTCATAAAATGGTTTAGTACAATAAATGTACCTCCAATGTTATTAACCATACATGAGCATTTACAATCTTGATTAATGATCTCATCATATTAAGCCAACATTTATAGTAATGCATTGTGTTTAGTGACTGACAAAAGTAAAATATTGGAGTACCCTTTTCTGCGTGTAAAATTTCAAAAACCTCGTAACGAAAAAATACTGGTCTGTGGGATCCTCTAAGATACAGATTCATCGACTTGACATTTAAAAAAACCGCCCTAAGATAGTAACATCTGACTACAATTCATCACCTAACAATTTAGGTAAGACTGTTATCTATTTATTTTTTAAAAATCCTTTTAGTTGGGTGAAATCTTATCAGATTTCACCCACCTAAATGCACTTGGTGCTGCTGTCAACTGTTGTACCACAACAAATATATGTTCTTCTCCCATTCATGAAAAGTTTCATGTAGAGGAATGATATATCCAAAGTCAACTTGAAGTGTTCTGTAAACCATAATGCTTGTCTGGAAACATCTCACATCACCAGAGTCCGGGTTGAGAAGGCATTCACATATTTACGAGCCTGACCGGAAGCTGTCATCTGATCGTCCATCTTTCCACAGGATGCAGCTTCCCAGGCCCCGCTACAAGGCTAATGGAGAAAAGAGAGTAACAGCGAGGTCAGGCAGGAAGCACACACTTTAACCCACAAATGGAGTCCCACTCCCTGCAGAGTCAGCAGAGGGGATTTTGCCCTCCACATAGCAAATGGTAGACACCAGAGAGCTTTCGTCAGATAAAATCTTAACTCTGTGACACCCAGGAATCCAGCATTCTTAAGTGATATTAATTATTAGAAGTTATTTATTGCTAAGAGAACAAGTCCTTCCCTAATAGTATCTTAAGGTACAACCACAGCTTCATACTTGAGTGCCTTTGTCTATGATAAGGTGATTTTACAAAGTTGGAGGCAGGAATGGGCATAATTCCCCAGGTACCTAAGGTAAGCTCTGGGCATTTACGCCTTAAGCATACTGGTGAGTGCCTGAGTCCTCTGAGTGAAGAAGATCCCATAGGTGCTAGAATTGATCAATGCCTACTAAACTTAGTATATATTTTTAATATCAATTAAATAACAATTAACTTAGAAATATCTTTTTACCAGGACAGCTTTACTTTTTAAAGACATATTGGAAAATATAAGATGGAACTAATATCTAAGGGGCAGCATCCAGATCTAGGTCTAGTGTTTGGCACTTCGTACACATGTTCTCATTTGCACAGCACAACGAGCCTGTGAAGGAGGCTCATTTTCTCTTTGGTCGGGCAGGAAATGGAGACTCAGAAAGTGGAGATGACTTGCTCAAGGCCACTCCGAGGGCACACTGTAGAGTGGCTTTGCATGTACGTTTGCCCTCTTCACAGCCCTGGCTCCTGCCTTCCCTCCATGTTGCTTCAAACTAAAATACGTACTCTTTGTGCCCTACTTAGTTCCCAAAAGATTTAAGATACTTACAAAATAAATACAAGATAATATGGTTTAAAAAGCGGACAAGGCAGGGTCACAGATAAATGTATGAAAAATAAATAACATAAAGATGGGGCGATATGGTACACCAAACACTTGCCAATGAAGTACAGTGCATCAGCTCAATTTAACCCTCAACCTTGGCTCTGAGCTCTCTACCAGCCAATGCAAAGAAGGAAAGAGAAACACAAGCAGATATAAGATTTGGCATCTGTAAGCTCAGAACTAAACCAGTGGTTTAAAAAAGCTCAACTATTCTTGGTATTGACATCTAGGAGGCATTTTTCTGCCATGAAACAAAAGGATAAGAGAAGAAAGACCACTGCTCTCTAGAGTCTCAGATGTTCTTTAGGAGACAAAATGAACACATGTGATACAGGTGGCATAGTAACAGGCAGCGTGACACGTGCCCAGGTGAAGAGTGGATGGGACACTGAGGAATTGCCAGGGCAATGCTCCAGGGAAAGGGCAAGAATAGGCAGGGTTTAGACAGACAGGTGAGAAAGGAGTTAACCCAGGAATAGCACAAAAGAGTCAGGAAGCTGCAATTTCTATAGTGTTTGCAGGAGCGATTGGGAGACAGGAAGAGATATAGTGCATTAAATGCCAACATTTAACAAGTGCTTACTATGTGCCACCCACGCTTCCAAGTGTTTTAGGTGTGTCATCTCATTTAATTTAATTCTTAGAAAAACACATGAAACACTGCACCTGCTTCACAGACCAGGCAATTTAAAAGGAAAAGAGAATTTAGGCAATATCTTCAAGGTCACCCAGCTAAGAAGTGATGAAACAAGAGTGTGAATCCAGGCCCTAATGAGTGTAAGATGCTGCTTCCAACAGAGTTCTTATTAGTGGAAAATTGCGGGGTCAGGTCAGCAGGGCCCTGGAATGTAGGAAGAAGCATTTAGATGAGGTGTTGAAGTCATCAGACTTTTTAGCAAAGAGGTTCAAGATAATTCTAAAGGAACATGGTATTTGTATGGTTATGGGGTTTCTTCACCTAGTGGCTGGAACAAAGTTTCAAGGACATAAGGTTTATAGAGCCCTGTTTCTAACTTGTAAACCTTCACAGGACGCAGACTGGGTTCCCCGACTTCTGCACAATCTACCATGCCCTCTCCCTGCCAATGTCAAAAAAACCATCCAGGTTTACATATATTGACTATCACGGCTCAGAGGCTCAACACGTAACTTGAAATACTACATAGCAAGACGGATTATTGTAATGTTTTCCTGGAACCATGTATCACAAAGATGACAGAACAAAGGTGACAGGTGTTCAGGGCTGACTTCTGCCACTGAGTCACATTTATGTTTTGCTACACAAAAATCACCAGGGTAGTTATAGCATTCTATGAATAATTCTGAATAAGAGATGTTTCTCTAGGTTCAAGCAAGTGGATTAAATACACAGATTTCTCTGGTGTGTATCTATCCATACAAATTCAACATTTTAGTTTAGTTCGTTGCTTATCTGTTGTTGCTAAAAAATTTCAGGGCAGCTCTGAAACAGCAACTGACCCAAATGAAAAAATAAAAGTTAATGTTATCGTTTCAATTATTAAGCTTGTGTTGGTCGTCACTGTAGCACTGTAACATAATAACTACCATCTGAGAGTGAAGAGTTACATACGGTGGATGTCAACCATGGAGCACTAAGCAGCACCTAGAATCCATGGTGTACATACAACAAAGTGCATGGGTCTTAAACACTAAGTGACTGAAGAAGCAGCAGAAGGAAGTATCTTCATATACTAATACATGCAAATCTAACATTACATAAAGATAAACCACCAAAACCAAAACTACATATTTTGAAAGAATGCAGGCAAACAATTGGAGGGGAAAAAAATGAAAGTGAGAATAGGGATAAAAGTGAGGAGCAGGGAAGACTGCTTCTGTTTTTCTCTGGTTAAGACTTTTTCTATTTAGCTATGCTTGAATTAATATAGAATTAAAATACTATTTTAAAACAGTCTTATGCTTGCTTTGGCTATGCCCCTTGGAAAAAGTCAAGTTGTGATCCTTGGCAATATGGTATTTAAGTTAATGCAGAATTCCCAAAATCTGTTTAGGAGACTCTAATACTAAGTATTATCAGTTTAATGTACTAGGGGTGCCAAAAAAATGTTACAAGTGGACACTTTGGTCAACATTGCTCAAGCAGTAGTTCGCCATAATCAGAAGTGTCTGGACGCTGATGGTAACCACTTTGAGCACCTCTTGTTAATTGCAGAAGTCAAACGTGACTTGTATGTATATTTTATCAGTATATATTGAGTATTACAATTTTAATACAGTTTTCCTTTCTTAAAATGTGTATACATTTTTTTAGCACCCTCTGTATTTTCAACTTGAAATTTGACTGTGTTCTTGTTGGGTCTCCCACATGGCTCATCACTTTATTCAGGTTTGGCTCTTCCTCCAGGACCAGATATTTAAAACAAGGTCAATATAAAGAAGATACCATATATTTTTAATTAGGATTTTTGAGAAAACTTTTCATTAGCTTCTCCTAAGTCAAAATGGAATTTGCCAAGAAAGAAATCCAGTTGACCCAAATATCCAAAGTCCAGAAAGCAGAGCATTTCAGGGGCGTATAAGCCCTGAATCTTAGGGCCTATGGAAGGCAAGAGGGCTTCCAACACCTGAATCTCCCAAGTAGACAAGCACCAGGACACAGGAGCCACTGTCTACAACAACCACTGTGCAGAACAAAAAGCCAATGGGCTACTGTGTGCAGGTACCTCCTTTTTTGTACCAGGAGAGAGCAAAGCAAGCGCAATTTATAAGAACGAATGAAAAAAAGTGGTCAGAGTGGACACACACCCAAACCTACAGCATGAAAAGAAGAGCAGGAAGCCAAGTACTCAGGTAAAAAAAGAAATGCTCAGGTCCAATAGTCTACATGGCAGCTGCCTCCTCTTCTGCTATTTCCTTCTCCCTCCTTACCTTGAAGCCATGGGGCCCTCGGCCAACTTTTCAAGCAAAGAGAATAGTTTTGACAAACAAGGATTAAAAGTCTTTGTGCTGGAAGAAGTTTTTAATACTGTCATGTAGATCTGTGTGCATCCTCCTTATTCCCTCTCCACAAATTTTAGTTTCATCTGTGCTAAAGAATTGATAAGAATTACAGATTTCTGCACATGAATTCTTGTTAAATTACTAACCCGTGGCACTACTGCAGACATGTCACTCTACCCAAATTCATTTCACCATTAATAATCCTACCTCACATCCTCCTCCTCTTGCCCGGGAGTCATCTTGCTTATCCTGTAATCTGCCTTTAATTGCCCTTGGGCAGAAGTGAACTGTAAATAGACTGTCAAAGCTTTAACTGGGATATCCTGCTAAAGCACTTTAAATACTCAGCTCCTTTGTAGAAAACAGAAGAAGTAAAAGGAGACAAGACCGTGTCCGCAGGTGGTTTTCTGTCAGAATTAGATTATCTTCACATTTTTCATTTAGAATAGGAATAGTTTTTTCATCATGCTGAACAACTACTATTATTATTGTACTGATATATCAACCTCACACGATAGTTGCTGATGTCAAAAGCCCTGGCAAGTTACTGTGCTTTACAATTCACGGGCCTAATAATAAATGTGCATAAATCATAAAAAATGATTTTGTTAAACCAAAACAACTTGTGAGATACTATTATGTTTTTCTTGTTTTTAAGTAATAAGCAGATATGAATGGTGTCCAAAAGAATAAGAATGATCTGATTATTCTGTTGAACCCATCTGTAGAACATAACTCTGAACTACAATTCACCAAGTGAGAATTCCTTTTAAAGTGTATCAGTTATAAGAGGTAACATAGAAATCTTCAGCTGTATCTTGAAAGTCAGGGATGAACCTGAGATGAAATGCCACTAAGGTAAGGTTAACAGTTACTGGAATTTTCTCACACATACATGCCAATCTACGTCCCCACAAAACAATGAAACGCCCTCAATTTCAAGGTTGCTAACTTTTCATAGAAAAGAACCCTAAAAGTCAGGGGACAAAAGGTCCAGTCAGTGATTGGAAGTTGCCCGATCCACCAGTGCCTCCTCTTTCCACCCAGTCCTAAGTTAATAATTGCTAATGTGGATGGACTTTGCCTAAATTTGGAGTTTGTCCCAGATATCTCTAGGGGTCTCTTCATCTTACATGTTTATAGCGTTTCCAACAGTTTATATTATATAGCCTAGGGTGTCACAACTTTTTGGCAGAATAGCTCTTTCCTTAGTCATATATTAGTTCCAGACTATTAAGATTAAGACAAGTGCCAAATTGCTCTAAAGTGATTCTATCTTTGCTGGCTCGGGGAAGATTCAGTATCATATTGTTTACCAAACCAAACAACAACAAAAATATCCACATCTTGTAATATCTGGGGCACGGAACTCTGAATAAGAGCTTGACATACCTTCCCCACTCATTTAGCCTTTCTTAGTTCAGCCCCAAAACTGTATGTGGTAAACTTGCTTAATTTATAACATATATTAAAAGCAGGTTGCTGAAATACTACTGACAGCTATGTAAATTCTTGCCAGGACAAGTGGAAAAAAGTGACCCAAGAGGGGAACCAAATGAATACATACATATCCAAAGGAGCAGGTCAAGAGCACACTATACTAAGAAATGCCTGGAAAGCTCTGTCACATATAGACAGACTGTTTCCATGTCTGCTGACAGGCCAACAACAGAAGTACCAGAAAAGTAGAGAAAACCAGTAAATCTGTTTTTTTGTCTCCGTAAAACCAAAGAGATCTGACTATCTTTATTTCAGGAATCAGTTGAATCAGCTGTCTCTTTTGGTGACCCACTGACACACTTCTGCAAGAGTGGAGCAGGGAATGAGAAAGACTGTGCTAGAGGAAATAATACACCACAGGGCAAGAAGACCTGGCCCTTGGTGAAGCCTCCTTGCCTGTGTTGCTAAGGACAGGGTCTGTGCATAGCTTTGCCTAATAATAGATAACAGCAATGCACACTGCCACGTGTGCTGCCATTTTGAAAGCAATACTATATCCATTTGAACTTCACAGCAACCTTGTATGATGAGTGAAGGATACACTATAGTTCCAAATTTATAGACGAGCATTTTGGCCTGAAGAGGTTAATGAATTAAAGACAATTAGAAAATGGTCGAGTCTAGACTAGAGCCCAGCATCCTGTTGCTTGCATGCTAGTTTATTACACTCCTCAGCAATGCCAATCACGCAAAAAGGTTTTGCCCGATATTTTGAAAAATTCACAAGTAATTCATATAAAAATAGGAGCGATCCAAAACACATGGAACTGAAAAAGTGAGTTTCAATTGCTTGCAATAATATTTTAAGATTCTTTGATGCCGTGCAAATGTGTTTAAATAATAATGGTTGAGAAATTTACTTAAATTAAACTCACTGTTTTAAAGAAGTAAGGCCATGACAAGCCAAGTCAGGAAATTAAAATTTAAAGCTGTCATTCTGTGGTTACCAAAAAGAGGAAAGTGAGTTAGTAAAAAGCATATGAACACATCTTTTGCACTTGGGTTTTAAATAGGAATAAAAGGAAATTATAGTTTAAGAGAAAAACACAGAAGTTTAGAAAGCTTATAACTTAAGTACAGTTTCAAATATACCGATGAAGATGTCTACCTTAAGAAATATTTAGTGGTAAAGTGTGTTTCAAAGTGTAAAGCAGTTTGTAAAGCAAATTGAAAGCATATTGAGGAAAACAGGCAGCTCTTTTCTCCTTGCTGAGGAAGGAGGTGTGTGTGTGTGTGTGTGTGTGTGTGTGTGTGTGTGTGTGTCGGTCTGTCTGTCTTGGGCTCTCTCAGGGTAACTTGTGAAAAGTGTTCCACAGTGAATCTGCCTTTCCTGATCCAAACTGCAAGCTTTTTAGATGAATATTTATTTCCTCTCTTGTGATCATTTTTAAGCGTCTAGACTACGATCCGCTACCCCCACTCATTATGGGAAAAATGGAACAATGGTCCAATGTGAAAATCTCACATATTCTGAGCTACAGAAAAGACACAAATATCAAAAATGTCTCAGAACATTTTTATTATGAGTCCTTGTTTGCTTGTACAATCTAAAATTGAAGCACCTTAAAAAAATAAGAAATCCGACAATTATAAGATTATGCAGCTGCCACAAACTACTTTTGGAAAAAGATTAAGCATAAATAATTTTAAAAACAAATAAAATATTATTTGTGTGTAACGGCTAACAATAGCCTCTATTGAAGCAATAGTTTATGTATTGGGGCTAAACGGAGAGTTCTGAGTTATTGAAATTTATTGCTTCTCAGTGACAACCCATATAACAAACGGGCGTCCTTAGCACCCTGATTTTGGTCTCTACATAGCATTTCCCACTAAAATGATCAGCACCCCTTAGGGAAATGGTTGATTCCAGGCAGAGGAAGGAAATGTAGCTGTTAAATTAAAGCCATTTAAATTAAATTAAATTGAAAATTCTGTTCCTCAATAGCACTAACCACATTTCAAGGGCTCAGTAGCCACATGTAACTAGTGGCTCCCGTATTGGACAGCTGCGTATTGGACATTTCCATCATTACATAGGTCCTATTGGACAGCAATGGTCTAGAGATTAAGAGACTTAAAAACCAAATGCAGTGTGTAAACTGTTTCAATTTTATAATAACAATGTTCTTTTATATAACAAATAATAACAAGGCTCTTTTCTGGATTAATGGGAAAATCTAAATATAGCCTGAGAATTAAAATCTTAAGGAATTATTGTTAATAATGTGTGATAATAGTATTAGGTTATATATAAAAATGTCCTTATTTTTAGATAGACATCTGAAAAGATGTAAGAATAAAATGTTATATTATCCAGAACTTTAGAATGCTTCATTAAAAAATAGATGAAGTAAATATGGCAAAATGTTAATAATTGGTTATATCTAAATCACAGAATATTTTCTATACTTCTATGTATGTTTGAGATTTACTGTAACAAAATGTGAAACTCATAGCTTCTTGCATTTCTAATTTTAAAATATCAAATGTAATTTACACATATTTATTTATAAGCATGTGCATTTATATGTACATTAGAAGTTGAATCATAAGGGCCCAGTATCTGCTCTGTCTAAAGTATTATTGCCATAATTAAGTCAGGGATGATTAAAACTGAAACTGTAGAACACAAAATTGCAGTTACTGTAGTCTTCAATAAACTGTTCTTGTACTTAAGTAAAGTTATTTAGACAATAAGATAGCTGGACAATCAATTGCACTATTACAAGCGGCAAATATTTTTTTTATTTTAGAAGTATCCGAATTTTAAAATATTTTAGGAATCATATTTAGTTGTTTTAATTAAAAGCACTATGATAAAAATATAGAGATTGGTTAAAATCTCACTTAATATTTGATTTACTGTTCATAGAAATTACAAAAGTTATAGGGTATATAAGATACTCTTAAGTTGAATGGCCAGGCCATTTAACAAAGGTACAATATGTTCAATAATACCAGAAATCTGCCCAATTAGGTCAAATTATCAGTGGAAACATATAAGAAAGCATTATGTTTTAAATAAACAAAATTACCAAGTTACCTAAAAGCCTATATAAATATTATTGAACTAGGATTATATGAAGCATAGGAAATACATGTCTAAGTATTTAGAATCATTTGATGCATTTTCCAATATTTATCACAAAAGTTTGAAACATTTTAGAAATCACATATTTCTATGGTATCAGAAGCTAGATCTCCATGACACAAAACAGAGGAGATACTTGATGTGTACCATTCATTGATTTAATGAGCATTTCTTAAAATGAATTAGTTATCTATTATAGCAGGTTATTAAAATATATTTCAGCAGTATAAATCAGTAAACCATATAGTGCAGATAGAAGCATTGGCTCTTAAAATTAACTTTCAGGTCTCAGTTATTGAGTTTAGTAGAACTAACAAATATCACCTCCACCATGAGATGTACATAGATAGTTTAATCTCAGTATACAGATATTAGAATCTATAAAGTGCCAAATACAACACATTGATATGCTAGAAAATATAGATTAATAAAATAGAGTTACTACTTAATTTTGAGTTTTGAAGATAGCTAACATTTTCACTAAATAAAATATAAACATATTGATAATAAAGTTCCATACTGATTTTTAAAAAATGCAATAAATATTAAAAACTGTAATGTAAACATTTGAACATCCTATCTTTTGTAAATACAGTTGACCCTTGAGCAACATGGGGTTAGGAGCACCGACTCCTGCAGTCAAAAATCCACATATAGCTTTTGACTCCCCCAAAACTCAGTATCATCCCTCAGTATCCGCAGGGCCATTGGTTCCAGGACACCCCGTGGATCATACAGTCTGCCCTCTGCATCAGCAGATTCCACTAACCGCGTTATTGAAAATACTGTTTTTCATCTGAGGTTGGTTGAATCTGTAGAATCTGGGGATACAGAGAGCTGACTATATACAGAGGGTGCCAAAAACATGTATACACATTTTAAGAAAGGAAAAAAAAAACTATTAAAATTACACTGATGGTAACCACTTTGAGCACCTCTTGTAATTGCACAAGTCAAACGTGACTTGTATTCATCTTTTGTTATCGATATATATTATTACAATTTTAATACAGTTTTTTCCTTTCTTAAAATGTGTATACATATTTTTTTTGGCACCCTCTGTATTTATGGAAGTAAAATCTATGTATAAGTGGTCTTGTGCAGTTCAAACCCAGCTTGTCCAAGGGTCAACTGTACTGATAACTTGGCAATTTTATGTAACATATACTTTATATCAGTACCATGTTCAGCTCAGTGGTTTTGGCTAAACACTGTTTGGTTAGGCCAAAAGCTTTTAGGATTTGATTTTAGGAAAATAACCAGGGGTTTTCAACTTACATAATGATAACTACTTTTGTAATGATAACTGTCCTCAAATATATTTACATGTTTGCTCTTTGAAATTCAGAATGCCCTTTTGATATACTACTATAAATGTAGGTTGAGTCCCAGGCTAGGTTACAAAATATATGTAAAAATTAAGCTTCATGTACTAATAGTACTAGTGAAATTCTATGCTCTGGAAACCAAGGGCCAAGTAATTTAGGAAGGAAGAGGGAAAGAAAACAAGGATAGCCTTTCCTTTCTGGAGCCAGGATCATTGTTAGGTAAAACTTTTAAATAGCTATCTTTGCCCTGACATCCTTCTAACCCGCTTTCTGTGTCCCTCGTATGTGGGAGAGTTCATTCTTTTCCTCATCTCCCAATTGTCTGTGATACTCTGAGTCTTCTCCACATGAGGACTCACCAGGCTTGACTGACTCAGGAACAACTCCAGATTCCCCACAAGGACTGACTTACCCCATCTATACTCCAGAGGATCAACAGTTCTCTTTCACCAAAGCAGTAGGATCAGATAGAAACCACAAGAAAAGCAATCTGATTGAATTAAGAAACAAAATGTGCCTACCGCCCTTCCAGCTGTATTTGTATTCCTTAACAAATAATGCTAAATATCACAAATACTTAAAAAGGGGAAGTTTTAATATTCTCACAATTTGGAGAGAGAAGGCCTACCACAAAGAGAGAAAAGCCATTTAAAAAGAAAGGGCAGCCTCTCAAAGCCTACACATCATCCTATTAAAGTGCCTCTAACTCACAGTACAAACATGACTTCCCACTTTTGAACCCCGGGTTCCCTATGTGCTCCAGGGTTTGTGAAGTTCCCCTCAGTGTAGTTCAGGGGGACAGAGGGGAGGCCTCTGCAGGTGGCTGAGTACTGGCTTATTTAATGTTTGGAACTGCTTTAAATAATTTAGTAGTAAATTTGCATTCTTATTTACATTTGGCTCGGTATTAATTTGGATTTTGTTGTATTTCATCAACATACACTGACTTCAGAGTTACAAGGGAAATCTCTTTTGATATTAAAACCCAGCAGCAGACGGTTAACTACAGGTTGGCTACACGACACTGACAGTTGACTTTCTTATTCTGATAGTTCAATATATCGTAATTATTTGCTAGCTAGCTCATTTCAAACTTCACTTAAAATCTAAACTAGCTACTTCATTTCAAATTTCATTTCAAATCTACACGGTGTCTGAGTTTTGATGGCTTAGTGATGAGCATTAAAAATTTTTTAAACAAAAAGTAAACTATACTAATAAACATTTTAAACACTATTGAAAAGCAGAAGACGATATTGACATGTGTAACATATGATCTTAGGCTCAGACACAGTAAGAAATGTTTCACTTCATCATGCTTTGGGAACCTGCTCTACTAAAAATTTTCAGTGAGTCTCATATGAGCAGCAGCAAGGACTTTCAGGAGATTTTTATACATCAAGAGTTGTTTCAAAGCACCACTCCTCCTTGCCTAAAATGTTGTGTAAAGAACCAAAACAAGATGACAGTTTTTCAGTGCATGACTTTTAAGAAGATACCCATGTTAGAATAGTCATTACCTGCAAGGGACTCGCCAAGGACCTGTTTTTAGGTACTGTAAATGCTTTGAGAACATTGTCTTCATCTTCTGATACTGGCGTCATTAAAACGGAACTTGTAAGAATATTCTAAAGGGAGACAGAATAATTTGAAATGTAAATGAGGTTGGACAATAGGAGAGCTGACACAACTCTGGCACTGGAGAGAGTAGATTACTATGAGGTGATACACATTAGCAGGAAAAAAAAGGCAGGTGATTTGCCAGAAATTCTCTTCTCAACAAGCTCAAAGGAGAATTCAACTCTGTATGAACCCAAATCCCATTGTGGCAAACACCACTAAAACAAGACGCGAGGTAACATTTTGAAACAGCTGTCCCCATAGTTCTAGGCATGTGTTAAGCACTCAAAAAACATCTGTTAAATTAATTATTAAGTACATGCTTTTAAAAATGGAAGCTCTACTAATCTCTGGTGAGAGAACTGTTTATTTCACATACTGGTACAGAAATATGTTAGAGCTACAAATTAGTGGTGGTGTATTATAATGGTGAAAAGTGTGGAATTTAAAACTAGACTTTCTGGGTTCTAACCCAGAACCACCACTTACTAGCTATATAATTTTGAGCAAGTGACTAAACCTCCACATGCCTCGGATTCCCAGTCAGTATAATGGAAATGATCACGTTACCAAGCTTGTAAGGTTGTTGAGAGGATTAAGTGTGTTAATGCAGCCAAAGCTCTTAGAATAGTACTTACCCCTTAGTACATACTGAATCAATATTAGCAATTGTTATTCGCTTTGGTTCTCCATAAAGGACAACCACTCACTAATTACAAACTTAAAAAATGGTGGTAATTAAGTGCTCAAAAGAAATGAGCTATCAAGCCATGAAAAGACATGAAGGAAAGAAAAGTGCATATTTTTAAGTGAAAGAAACCAATCTGAAAAGGCTCCCTGCTATACGATTCCAACTATATGGCGTTCTGGAAAAGGCAAAAGCACGGAGACAGTAAGAGATCAGTGTTTGTCAGGGGTTGGTGAAGAAGGAGCAGTGAATAGAAAGAGCACAGAGCGTTTTTAGGGCAGTGAAACTACTCTGTATGATACTATCATGGTGGGTACATGTCATAAATTTGTCCAGACCTACAGAATGTATACCAAGAGTGAAACTTAATATGAACTATGAACTTTGGGTGATAATGACATGTTATTGTTGGTTTATCAACTGTAACAAATGTCCCTCTCTGTGGGAGATGCAGGTGAGGAGGAAAGCTATGCATGTGTGGGGGCAGGGCATATATGGGAAATCTCTGTACCTTCTGCTCAACTTTGCTGTGAACCCTATTGAGAAAAAGATGGTGGTAACCAAAGCAATCCAATATTGGGTACAACAAAGGGCATCTACTAGAGACGCTGTGGTTAGCACCATGCTACATGCTATGTGGAACCAAACTGGAGACAACAAGGAGGACATACATTTAGAAGACAAATAAATCAATCAAAAGAAGATGTAAAAATTAACATTCTGTTTTCAGCGAAATGTATATATGCATGCATAACAGCAAATTTTTTAAATGGCAAGGACTCTCAAATCCTAAGAAAGTAAATAACGAAAAACTCTGCAATGGAACAGAATCTATTTCCAATACATAAACCAAATCTCAACTTTATATTCAACATTAATAATTGTAAGAAAATAATCATGCGAGAGAATATTTAGAGTATGCAGTAAGGAGTGCTGAAACCACAGTAGCCTCACATTTCTCATACAGAATTCTGTGAGGCACCAACACCTCATAAGATGGGTATGTACTTACTGGCACATCGGCCACAGGCGAAGCCTGTGTGAACAGCTGAGTGTTCAGACTCTCCCCTTCCCAGTGGTTTGAGCAGAAGAAGTTTCCTGCTTTATCAGTTGGAGATTCCACCTAAAAGAAACAGAAGTGCTTTGTTGTTTCTAGAACTAGAACTTCCCATGAAACATTTACACTCAAGAGTAAATTTCTATAAGATGAATAAGGTATGAGGATCTAATGTGTAATATGATAACTATAGTTGATAACACTGTATTGTATAACTATAATCTGCTAAGAGAGAACTTAAATGTTCTCACCAAAAAAAACAAAAAAGGTAAATATGTGAGGTGATGGATGGATTAATTAACTCAATGGGGAAACTCCTTTTACAATGTACACATACATCAAATGATCACATTGTGTACTTTAAATATATTACAATTTTATTTGTCAATTATGACTCAATTAGGCTGTAAAAAAAAAAAAAAAGAGTTCATTTCTGGCCTGTCTCTTAAACACTTATCTTTATATGAAAATAAATTCAAGAGGAACTCTAACTTGTTAGAAATGTTTCTTGCCACCAAGCTAAAACTTTGATCCTTGCAAGTGGGATTCCTTTCTTTTATACTATGAATTAAAGATACCATTATTTTAATTTAAATTGCAATTCTTTATGATATCTGAAAGTTAAATGTCTATGTGTCAATCATCTACCTATTTATATATCAGTGATTTTTATCACTGTACAATAAAAAGCTGCTTCCTTCTCTTTCCTTTGTCTTCTCTAGCACGTTTTCTGTTCAAACATGAAGTAGATAGAAGTGGCTTCAATTTCCAAATGAGAGGTCACATGCCAGAAGTCTGGGAGTATCTCTTAACTGCATCTTGTATGAAAAGCTTACATGAAAAGTGGTGGTATTACACACTGCTGATATCAGGCACCTCAAGATGCCCACAAGGAACATCTTATGTTTACCTCTTGTTTGATCTTCTTCAGTAAAGGTGGTCCATTTTCTTGAAACTCAGTAACAATTCCAGATTCATCAGATTCCTGTTTGATCACATCCTGTAGGTCTTCTACTAGATGAGATGGTGTCTGAGGCTGAAGAGAAGAGTGGGTAGGTTTGCATCAGAGGAAAATTTATGTCTGAACTAATAATAAATCAACTAAACACAAGAACTTTGCTAAAACTTACTAGCATCTTCAGGGGACCATATTTAATTTCTTGAGCTGCAAGTGCATGTTTGAATGGTGTAGGAGTTCTCGGAGAGCTTTCTAGGATTGACCTTTTGATAGCTGGAGTCCTAAAACTTTAAAAAGAAAAGTAGTGTTGGTTTAATATAAAACAACATATATGCCCCTCACATTGCTCTACCTATTAAATTTAATATTTTTCTACTGACTACAATAAACTCTATTATTGATACAGAATTGGGTATGCTGATTAACCACACATGTGTTGTTAAGAAAAAACTATGTTCATCACATATTTTCAAATATTTCAAAATATTATACCCCTAAGACTAAAACCATTAAAATATTTTTCATCTTTCTTGACTCATTCTGAAGACACATGTACTGCCTTAGGCCTTTTACGCATTGTGAAGATATGATGTCATTTACAGATCAATTTTATCTATTCGTTAAAAGAGGGTCCACAATAAGAAACACATGTTAATCTTTTAAAATGTACTTATTATACTTGGAAATAAGATTGCATTTCTCTTAAATGTTTCTTATAACACATATTGATGTTCTCTGTCATTTCTTTGAGCTGGTTAGGCCTTTATTGAATATAAATGACTGTTTAATCACTCCTTGGCTTCTAATCATATAATATTCCTGCGAATATTAGAAGAGGTCCTATCTATAGATAAATTTCAAAAAGAAAAAATTAAATTAAAAAATATGAACTAAGTAAAGAACCATACTCATTCTGAAGTTTATAATCAGTGAGAAAATCTTGTGTTCAGTGAAGGAGAAAAGGCCTTACTGAACAAACAGAAAAAACTGAATGGAAAAGTTATATGAAAAGTATCTCCGCATATGTAGGAAACTTTGAAGTGAATACAAAAGGCAATTTAGTTTATCCTCCCACCTTCCACCTCTCGGTATCTGTCACATGCCCAGGACAGACATATACAACGTGGAATGCACATGATTGTGTATACACAGGTGGATCAGTAAAATTATACACATACAAATAGATCAGACATTCAGGGACTGTGTTCTATTAATTAAATATAAGTAAATAAGATAAATAATTTTATTCATGAACCAAAGACTTACATAGTATTTTCCTTTTGAGTTTTCACAGTCTGGTCTCTATGAAATGGTGTTGTAACAGTCAATTTGTGACCATTGAGAGGGGTGGAAGTTAAAGAAGGCATTTCCAGGTCTAAGTTTTCATGATTACTGGAAGTGTTTAAGAACTAAATATGGGAAGAAAAAAAATTTCAGATTAAACAGTGATTCTTTGTTCAGCCCAATTTAAAAATCACACCCTGATAACAAGTAAGTATGTTTTACTGACCCACTATATAAAATAATAAAGATAACAACATGTAGTGTTGAACAGGGTATTGTTTTATTTAATTGAGCACCCAAAATTTGGATTGTTATTTCAAAGAAATAAAACCTAAGGTCAATGCTTGAGAAACTTGCAAAATCCCAAGAAAATATTCTTAATAAATGACACTTGCCATTGAAGAGAATGAGATGCACTCTTTATTAAGATTAAAAGTGGTAAAGTGATCTTTTGGAAAGTACTTATTGTTTTCTTTCATACCCTGCTTTCTCTCTTTAAAGATCTATGGACCATTATCATGGAAGGTTTACATTTTATGGAAAATTATTGAATAATAAGCTGTGTCTCTCAGAACACCAATATTCTGGGGAAATAGGTATTCCTCAGATGGTTCCAAGATAAAATAAGTCTGGGAAATACACATATCATAATCTCCTCCTGGAAATTCACAATGCACATCAGTGTATTAAAAACTCTGAGAGATCCTGCAGTAAAGAAACCAAGTTTTAACTTTGCTTGATTCAATGTTTCCCAAACTTACATGCTCATGTGTTTAGATGTTTTTCTGGAACATCTATTAAAATCTTACAGAACTAATATTCTCCAGAACACAATTTGGAAAACATAACGAAAAAAAAAAAAAACAAGATAATTTTTTTTGGTGAGTGCATCATTTGTTTATACTTAAAGCTGTTCTTAAAACAAACTCACATAATTGGAAAAATGTTTTAAAGTTCCAATTATCTATTAACTTCAATTATTTTAATAATTAAGAAACCTAAGTCTCTGATAAGAATTATAATTTCTATGCCTTTAAAAATACAGGTGAAACAAGGATATTAATTAGCAAAACCTGTGCTAATAAAATATTATGTATGGCATAACTCAAAAGAGCCAATGTTGAGAAATTGAAATTAGAAAGTAAATTGTTTTCCTTAAGCATTTGTTCCTCATCCTCTTCCAACACGTTTCCACTTAAAGATGGATTGGAACCTTTAAAATTTCTAGTTGCAACCCAAACATAATTTGATTCCCTCCTCTCCTGGGTCAGTGAATCACATAATAAGTGAACAAAGGAAGAAAATCTGTTAAAGTTTTTAAAGGGAAGGAAGAGGCAGGAGAAGAGGAAGGGATAGAAATGTTAAACGTTAGGGATGAAGGAAATACAAGCTCATCGCATGCAACTAACCATCTTTCAAATCACCAAAAAGAGAGAATTATGACAAAATCATCAGTCAACCTACAGACAGCCTAAACTATGGGAGGCAGTATGACTTAGCAACAGCTAGGTTCCACAACAGAATGAAGTCAGCGAGGGCAAGAGTAATTAGTCATTTGTTCCAAAGGATTAGTTTCTAGATTATTAAGGCTCAGTTGTCTGCTGAAAATTAGTAACAGCTGTGCAGAAATTGTGCTCTACCTGCGAGGGGGAGAAGGGCAGGCTTTTGACAGGGGAGCAATTGGGAGTTGAAGTGCTGACGTCAGCAAGTATGAAGGAGCTAGAGTGTCCAGTGGCTAAGGGGCTGGCCTGGCCCCACTTTTTTCGAAGGATGACCAGTGGAATTGTGCTGTGCCGTGCAGCAGGTAAGGGCTTGAGTGAGTTAAGTGCACTCTCGCTCAACTTGTGTTTATTCGCTCGTGGGCTAGACTCTCCTGCAGGTCTAGTCACATTGCCCTCTCTTTGGTGGAGCTGTAGGGCTTTGCCAGAGTGATGTTGGCTAGGTGAAATATCTGCTTCTTCAAAGAGTTCAAAACTGCTGAGGTCACACCATGATGAAGAATCCTGAAACAATGTGGGAGGCGCAGAACTTTGAGACAGTGTGTGCATGCTGTGCGCCATCACCTGAAACACAGCACTGAGAAAGATGCTGAATGCAGAAACACCTGGCCCCCTTGCTTGGCTTCATGAGTAACAGCTTCAGGATTAACAGTTGTTCGGGTACATTGCAGGGTAGGTCTTCCATGCTGCCTCAGGACTGAGCCTACAGGAGTGCTGCTGAGACCTCCCAGTACGCTAGCATTTGCACGCAATCCAAAGCAGAAAAAACCCTTTTCTAGATGGCGCATTTGGCAATGTTTATTCTCTGTCTGATGGGTATGCAATAAAGGCTTTTTAATCAACTGAGAAACAAAGGAAATAAATTATTGTCTGCTTTTGAGATGCTGAACTCAAGTCTATTTCACTAAAAATGGTTTTTCTCAGTGAACCCATTGGGACTGGTAGTCAAAAACCAATGTTTTAAAGAGAAAGCCATTCACCACCAATGAACTTGTTACCTCTTCAAATACACTTGCTTTAAGTTCTGAGTAAACATAATTCTTAATGTTCTATCCAAAAGCAAAGCACAATTCTAGAGAAACACCAAGAAGTAAACAAAGTGAAAGTTAAAAATAACTCAAGCATCATTCCCATAACCCAAGCTCTACTTATAGGTCATTAACTTCACTATTTTTCAAAAATATGCATTTTGACGGAAATTTGTGAAAAGCTACCTTTTATCTGGGTAGCCTATGAAATCAGATCTTTCAGAAAACATACACACAAAGGCTAAAATTATACTTTTACCTTCACATTAATATATGTTCATAACATATTTGCTATAGAAAATGGCAATGACTTGAGAAATGGGTTTCCTAATTCCCCTTCTAAAAACATTAACTTGCCTTAAAAATTCTACTTACAGAATCTATAAACTGAAGTGTTTCTGCAAATTCTAAGAGGTTCTTAACATTATCCAGAATGGCTCCTTGGTGGACGATCATGCACCTTGCTGGAGAGGCACTTTCTTCAGGTAAGCAGCCAGGATCCACAGGCAGAGATGGAGTGGAGTGGTGTTCTTCCAAACAGGAAACAGGTGCACTGTCTCCATGAGGTCTGGTGTGGTCGGCAATGGTGGTGCTGTGCCACCCAGGGTAGCTGCATGTGTGGTTCTGTGTCTAAGGAGGGGGGCGGGGGAATAAAGAAAGAGCGGGGAGAAGAAAGGGAGAAGGAACTTAGCAATGAAGTTGCACAAGGTATCAGATGCTGTTGGAGGAAAGATAAAAGTAGTTGCATCATCTAAAACTTGCGCCTATAAAACAGTTGTCAAGATGTTTCCTTTTATCAATGCAGGGCCCTGCTTTTTAATAGTGGTATATTCTGTCATCTACACGATTACCTTAATTGTCATCTTTTTGTTGAAAATGCAAATAGAGGGACTCTGTTACAAAGCACCACTTCTCACATGCAGTGTCTTAAAATCTACTGTTAACAACATTTCCAATAGGATCATGGATGTTTGCTGTGAATTAAGAATTCTCCTATCCTTTCTCACCTACAAAAAAGCTGGATAGTTCAAGTTAGAGTTGCTTTTATCTGCACATATTATTGTTGCTTCTATCCCTTTCTCATGTGAAGGATTGCACTGATGCAGTCAGGGGCTGCCAAATCAACGTGGTTAAGAAAGCAGAAGAGCAAATTAACAGATGTCTCCTTTCAGCATGATCATGCAACAGGAGAAATTGCAAAACAAAGTTAAAAAGTGGTCGAACTAATATAAGCACATAATCATTTTATCATTTAACCAAAAAAAAAAAAAAAATCATTCCTAAGAATACCTACTATGTATCATATCTCTTTTATTCTCTTGGCTGGTTAACTACATAGGTTACAAAGTACAAGCTGCTTCCCCAGTTTGCTGCCCAATCACTAAAAAAGATATCAAAATTCAGTAATGATCCACATAGCTTTCATACATGCAAACAAAAGAGAGCAGCTAATGTTATTTACGGAGAGATTATATATGTCTTTTCCTCATGTATACACTGAACATGCATCAACTTATGTTTGAAATTATAAAGTATGAAAATCTAGGTTAAGAAAAATGATAGAAAAAGGAAAATTTAAATATGTACCACATACAAAGCTTTGTAAAAAAAAATGCAAGTTTTCATTCATTTTTATATCTGCTAGTTTTTAAATTGATTACAGTCCTTTTGAAAAAAAAAAAAAATCAATGATGACAATCCCAACTAGAAGTTGAGTTTCTATTGCACCAACCAAAGGACTACTTCCAATGTAGTCTACATTCTGATACCAACTGTGTTTATTACAAGCAACTTCTCGTGTTTAAACATTGTTACTGGATACATAGTCTTGATTATGTCATATTTAGAAGAGAAAGGAAAAGAAACAGAAGACCACCGGGTAAAGCTGCTATCCCCCATTCAAGCCCATGGTGACATTCTTACTGGTGGCGCCTGCTGTCCTTTGAGCTCATTCTCAGTTGACATCAGGAGCATCTCTAATTCCTTTATTCGCTTTTCTTTCTCAGGGTCTTCATCATTATAGTGTCTCTGAAAAGTTAAGGGAGACAAAAAGATAAGGGCCTGGTTGGAAGTTGCAAATGCAATGGCTGTGGCCTATAGTCTTGAGGGACTGCATGGCCCAAAGAGCCTCGGCCTCGGCGTGAAACCAATGCCAACTGAATTTGGCCACCGTGGAAATCTTTGTGAATGCTACGCTACATGTAAGGGAGCAATGTGAAATCTCAGGCTACAGTGGATGCTGACTGATGAGTTGTTTCAACTTGGAACATCCGAGATCCAGGGAATTCCTGAGCAAACTCACTCTAGAGGTGAAGATTGGTAGCGGGCTGGCTGGCGGGCTCCACCCCCCTCTCCACTCTTCCCTTCTCTTTTTACTTTAGTGGGTCAGGTGAAAACAAGTGTTTAGATGAAAGAAATAAAGCATGTCTTAAAACGGAGCCTGAAACAGCCAATGAAATGACCTTCAAATGAACTTACCTGAATGGCTGCAGCAGCTGGCTGTGGGACATTGACTATATTGACATGTAACGCTACAGGATATGGGACATGACTGGAGACCTAGACAAACACGCAAAACAAAGTCATTCATGGTTACATATGATTCAGGGAACTTGGCTTCCTGAGATTTTGCTCTAGGACTAAGAAATAAAAAACTTTACCCATCAAATTCACTCAACAGTAAAATCAAAACAAAAACTCTAATTTGAAATTTTATCCAGGCCTATTAGTAATGGCTAAATAGCTAAAGCAACATAGTAAATGAAATTTAAAGTGTTCTTTGATCCTGACAAGAAATATTCCTTAGTTAGAGAGAAACACAATGAAAAACAAATCTAAAATATGTTCACAAATGTATGAAAGGAGTTTTGAGGAGAAAAACCGATGGCACTAGCTGCTTATAAATAAAAATATTTCTCTGGGAATAATATGAGTTTTAATAAACAGCACAGAACCTCTTATGACAGTTCATTCACCTGAGACTTTTCTGGAAAGTTTATAGTCAAATACATGCAACAGAGAAGAGTAAAAACTATTTACAAATATGTTTTGCATAGAATTTGCATAGGAACCCTGTATTCTTGGGTAACTTTCACCAGTAATTATTGTTAATTTTAAGATTAAAGTTTCTTGATTTTTTTGTCTCTTTATTCTTCTCTTTCCAGCCACTAGGATTATTTCTTCCCCTAAATATAAATATCAATAAATGAAGAAGAAATCACACTGATCCAAGGAGGATAAAAGGAGACCCCAGAGAACGGTGTCAAAAAACTGCTCCTTAGAGTAAGAAGGTATGTACTTATGGAATGAATAAATTAAGACATTTCTGCTTGATATCTACCAGAATGGAACTTACAATTATCTGTTGAATTTCAGTGTCAAACTACCTCCTCTTTAAATGTATTATTACGTTCACTTTCATATGGGGACAGAAAAATACTAGACTACAGCTAAATCCCCATTCACCAATTCTTTGTCAGCAGGAACTTGTTAAGTAAGTTTACATTCAAAAAGCAACTTCAAATTAGATTCAAAGAAGTTTTAGAATCGAACAACTTGGATTCCAATCTAATCTGCACTGTCTCTATGTGTTGTGTAACTCTGGACAAATCATTAAACACTCTCATTTCTGGAAACATACCAGGAATGACAATACCTACTGCTATCTGATCAATCCTGATCCTGTTTGTGAAAGCTCTCTAAAAAGTATGCAGCTGCAAGGTATTAGTATTACCTGGAGCTGAAATAACCATGTCTCTCATTAAACCAAATTCTCAGGAGTGGCTTACATTTTGTGCTTCAGAAATGTGGTAATAGGAATAGTCATTGTTCACTGAGGGCTGGCCAGTTGGAGGGAGCTGAGCCGAAGGTAGAGCATGAGCAAAACCCATCAAATGACTGTTCTTCTGGAAACTTGTGGCCACTGTTGGCTGGCTGGCTTTGGAAGACTCCTGCAGATAACCTTCCTGCTCAACCTTCCGACGCATTGTAGAATTCCAGTGGTTCTTGATAGCATTATCAGTTCTGCACAGAAATATATTACATACAAATTTTACAAACAAAATTTCCAATTCAGATTAGAGTTAATTGACAGAAAACTGTTTCTAACAGAGACCTTTTCTTTTGGTCCACCAATAGTGTTTTTTTCTTTTTAACTGTTTCAGTCTTCTCTAACCTCCTAAAATCATGCTTCCCTTATTACCTAATTAGAAATCCATAGATGTCTCTTAATACCCTAATACGGAACTGTAGTTTTCCCAACATTTTGAAATCCTTTAACCATTTTGTTTCCTTGATAAAAGAGTATTTTCAATACAACAATCCTTCATGTTTATTCTGACTGTTTGTGGGACAAGACTAATACAATTTAAAATTCCAGCTGTCCTAGAAAGTTACTCCTTTGAGTACGACTTGCCAGGGCCTCCATGCCACAATAGTTCGGTGAATGATAATGATGGTGCTGCCTCACTCTCCTCTTTTTACCTCGGATAGTACTAGCCAGAAATTTTGAGTGAAAAAAAACCTCCCACCTTTTGAAAACCACCTCAAATTGTTCCCTAACCAGACAGAGGCAAGAATGGAAAATGGGATCCAGAAGGAAGAGATGCTAACTACCAATGTAGTTTCAAACTGCAAAGCATTTTTACTAAAGTCTTTCAATTCTCAGGAAAACAGTTTCTCAATTCAGAAAAAAAAAAAAAAAAGCACAAGAAAACCGTTTTAAGCCTCCCTTTTACTATTTCTATGGGGGTGGGGAATGTATGCTAAAGAAAGAGGAAGTTCAATCGCCCCTTAAATTTTTATAAGAATCAACAGTATATCCTCTCAGACCATATGGGAGAAAAGGTCTCCTTTTATCAACCTCTTGAATTCTCTAAGCTTATACTGAGTCACAAGGGAGGAAATGCTTTGGAACATCACAAGAAAACACTGCATAAACCATCAGAGCCATGGCCATCTTTGAAATAACCCTTTCTCCACTTTTGGATTATAAAGCTCAAGAATACAAAGATTTTAAATATTTTCTATTTTACATTATTTTTATGTAAGCTTTATTTAAAAAGTATCTTCCAAATTAAACAAAATCTGTTGTAATTGTTTAAGTAGGGAAAATTGCAAAAATGAGCTTCCATCTATATCCCTCATAATGAGGTCATTTTTGTGCCATTTATTAAAAAGAAAGCGTAACATCGATATTATTTAAGAACCTGGAAGCAGTATGATAATTCTATAAATACATTATCTCTTTCTTTGAAAGACAAAAAATTAAGCCAAGTGGTATAATGAAACGCTGGTATCAGGAAAATGGTAGCTGAGTTTCTTGTGGTCACTTAACCAGCTATGTGAACTCAGATCAGAGACAAAATGCCTCAGTTTCCTTCCATGTACTTAGAGTTTTGTAGTTTACAAAGTGCTTTGACATTCCTTTTATTTTATGCTAACATTGGCTCTGTGAAGTCGGTTATTACTCATTTTAAAAATGGGGAAATTGAGGCTGAGGAAAGCTCAATGAGTTGGCCCAAGGCTCACTGCTGGGTAGATTCTGGAAGTACTCAACCAGGTAAAGTCTAAGATCTCCTCCAGTTCTAAATGCTATGTATCTGGTTTATCTAATGAAACACAGTTGATGGAATGCAATTCACTCACCATACATTTAAAACAGATTGTTCAGTACCCACTCCCTCAGTCTTCCCCATCAATATATTTTTTGACATATTATTACCGTCCAGGCAGTAGCTTTGCGATTTCTGCCCATCTGTTCCCCAGTCTCTTGTGTGCCTGGTAAATAATTCTGTCTTCCTCTTCTGTCCAGGAGGTTTTCTTAACTTCTGGATTCAAGTGGTTATGCCACCTCTCCCTACATTGTTTTCCAATTCTCCCTTTTAAGTGCTTGGCAATAACAGACCAACGTTTCGGACCGTATTTCTGTACAAGCTCTATCACCTTCAGATAAACACACAAAAATAACCTATGTTTTAATGTTATATAATGAGTCAGTGTAATCATTCTTCAGTGTTAAAAGATCTTTAGGAAATTTCTAAAAATCTGCTTTCATTCATTGGGAATATGGGAATAGAGTCCTCTGCTTCCTGTTCGCACACTTTACCTGTTTCCTCAAGTTGGGAAACATTTAACAACGATGCTTGGGGAATATTCTTAATTATGATTCACATACCACTGAAGATCAAACTTACTCTCTGATCTTCTTCTTTGGTCCAAGGACCCTTGATGAGCTCAGGGTTTAGGACTTTCTGCCATCGGTGCTGGCACTGCACATCTGTTCGATTCTAGACAAATAAGATAAAGTATACATTGTCATATAGATATGATGTGATAAGTACGAATGAATACTTTGTTGTAATATGAATCATACATTGATCATACACAGAGAAAACATTGAAGAACATTCTAGGGCATGTTTTGAGAGCCCACCTATCCCTCATTACTTGCAGCTAAATAATATACAAAGAATATATCAAACTGCATGTAAAATTAGGAGCTCCACCTCCGGAGGGCAACAGTCCTGCCATGTGAACAAAACGACCACGATATTGCACTTGTGGCTGTCCGTTGACCTTAGCCTCAATCTGTTGCATGTGGAAGTACCTGCATGGACTAAGACTAAGCCTTGTAAGAGAGTCCATATTAAGGTCAGGCTTTTATGGAAACCCACTGTAAATGACTCCCATTCAAACTAAGAGATGTTCTTCAATTTAGGGCCACAAGATTTAATATTGCAGAACAAGGGTAAATAAAGATAGGCCCTACCTTAAAGAGCTTGTAATCTTATAAGAAGGAAAAGACAAATATATCATTAACTCATAGAAGGCAGAATTTGATTCATATGCAAGAAAAAAACCAAAGCAAAATGACATTAGGGTGGGAAAGGAATGCTTCTTTTGGAGGAGAAATTAATGTTTTCTTAGGAGGAGTCTGGAAAAGCTCTTGATTCAGACTTTGAAGGACATGAAGTAACATCACCGAGGACAAAAGCCCAGAGGAGGGAAAGCAGAAATGAATTCAAGTAAGTCTGCTTACAGAGAGGAAGTAGGAAACAGAACTGGAGTTGTATGTTGGGGCCACATGGGAGGGCCCTGGTGTGCCAGGTTGAGGCAGCACATTTAATTTGTGAAACTAAGTCACTGTTGCTGGTTTTGAAAAGATAAGGTACAGCTGCATTTTAGGAAGCTCCATTGGCCAATGGATGGAAAAGTGGAAAGCTACAAGTGGGGAAGCCAGTTAGGAAACCATTATAATCATCCAGAGAGGAGGGAAGGGGACCAGACCTGTGGAAAAGGGAGGAGAATGAAAAGAAGGGACTGATGACAAAAGAATTCCAGAATCCTTAGTCACTGCTTGGATGTGGGGGGATGGGAAGGGAAATAAGTCTAGAAGGACTCCAAAATTTTAAACTGGGATACCAAAAGTATAGCTATTAAAAAAATAGGAAATTTCAAAGAAGCTGACTTGGAGAAAATAATCACAAGTTTAGTCATCTGCCATGTATCAAATCGTCAAAATGCTAATTTATATTATCCTAATAAATAAAAAAATAAGAAGCAAACATTTAAAAATATTGAAAAAATCCTTTAACAATCTATTTAGAAATCCAATTATCTGTATTACAATATACACTATAAGTTATGGATGAGGCATTTCTTCCCCTACTTGTTCTACATGAGCAAATATGTAATGTCTTAATATCCTATCCTAGAATATCTTAAATCTTTGGGAGAAGATTTCCTTTTACAGAAAGAAAAAATTAATAACTCACCGGGAGATAATTGGCAATAACTTTCCAGTCATCTGTTCCATTCTGTTCCACCAGCTTCTTTAGTTTTTCATCCTAAGACATTTAAAGGTAATCCTAGGATATCAGTCATTTACTGTATAACTCTTTTCAAGTTAGAGTAAAAGGCAACCAATCCAATAATCCAATCCATTAAAAAAAAAAAAAACTTCTCAAAAATATCCAAATACAACAGACATTAATGTAATATACTGGTTTAAGGCATAGATTTATTTAAAGTTAGACAGACCCAAGTCTGAATGTTGACTCAGCTGTCGATTAGTTGTATAAGCTCAGGTATACCATTTTACTTTTCTGGGACTTAGTATTGTTATCTGTACAATAGGAATGCTGATGTCAACAGGGTGATTTGGGGGTTACATGAAGTAACTATGCAAAACATTAGCATAATGCCTGGCTCACTGAATGATGAATATATGGTAACTGTTAAAAGTTTTACTCCGAGGGGAAGAAAAGAATGAAATCCAATGTTAGACTCAATAGACATTTAACTATGGCAACAGACAGGCTCTCAAGTAAGAAATAGTTCAACCTCCATTTAGTTTGTTCAACCTCTTTCATATAAAAAAAAATGAAGATCACTTTTCTTAATTGAACTTGAAAGCATGTATGGTATAAGAAAATCATTTAGATTTTGTATCAATACGTTCATAATTTAAATGAGGCCAAACTTATTAGAACACAGAAGACACTAAACATCAAGGGAAATCTTTCAGTTCACAAGTGTCTTTTTAAACATGTCCCTAGAAGCAAGAGAACCCTCACATTTTTGCAAAGGTAACTTTCACACATAATGTGGGTCCCTGGTACAAGACAGACATGGGAATTAGGAAACCAGTGTTAACAACAGAACTTCTACATCTCTAAGGACCATCAAAGTCAATCTCCATGAGTAAAATAGGCGTTTCCCATTGACCTCACTGGAAATCCTGCCTACCTATCAGGAGGAGCTCTGGTTTGAGTGAAGAAGGGTGGAATAAAACTGAAGAAGAGTCAATAACATGAATTCTAACATAAAATCTTAAAATATCAGCTGCAAATTTTTTTGAAACTTTAAAGAAAAAGCAACTTTTGCCATACATTAATAATTTTGCTCCTTATTTTTTCATTCCTACAACAAGCAAGCTTTTGATAAGCAAGCAGAAAAAGAAAAGTGAGACGCAGATATACCTCTATCAATTATTGATTGCTTTTTGAACAGACATCCATGTATATGGCTTTGTGAAATATACATTACATGTCAAGAATGTTAAATGAATCCGTTATAACAAGACAAGGTCTATGAGTGTTTTGTTTTATCCTTTTGTTTGTTTTGTTTTTGGATGTAGCAATTTATTCATTTATTAAGAGAACATTTGTTATCATCCCACTTTCTGTCAAGCAATTCTGGGTCCAGGGAACACAAAAATGAGAAGGCGTGTAGCCCTGCCTTCAGTAGGCTTGTAGTCTACTGAGGTAGGCATGAATGTTACAGCAACAGTAAGTAAGACTACGTAGCCAATGATTGGAGGATGCATCCAACCAGTCTGGGGAAGTCAGGGATGGCTTCACAGAAGAGGTGGTATCTTCACAAGCAATGAAGAAGTAGTATGAAGTTGTGGGGTAAAAGAGAAGAACAGAAGACACAGAGGGAAACACAGCAGAAGCATAATGTAAGAAGGAGAGGACAATCAAAGAACTACAAAGAGGTTGGAAATGGATAGTATTGAGTCCATGTGGGGGAGTGGTGAGAGGTAAGCAAGCTGCATAGGCAGGATAGGATAAGATAGCAAAGAGCTTGCTAATGAACTTGCGCCTCTGTAGTTTAGCTGAAATTTTGTTTTTCATAAATTAATACATGGGTTTCCCCCCATGTTTTAATGACATGATTAGTTACCTCTTCCCTGGTCCACCTAGTTTTCCCCAAGTGACGCTTTCCAGACTTGGGAAGCAGCCCATCATAGTCATGGTCACACATCTCAATGTCTTCATCATCCTCATCACTACTGTATATGCTGCGGAAATACGAAATAGGCAAAGGTGGACTGAAACAAGACTTTAAATCATTGGATTACAAACCTTATACAAAACTCCTCAACAAGCTTTGCAGAGGTTGTGAAGATAAAACTTGCACAACAAGATTGTTTTCAGCATTCTGTTGCTCTAGTAATGTAAACTGGTTCTGCTGTTATTGGTATCCACAGATACGCCAAAGGACCTGGCACTTTCTTATTGCTCTGCATGTTTAAACCTGCTGTTACTGTTAGACCAGTGACAAGTTACACATTTGGCAACCTTCCAACCAATGAAGGTTTGTTAAGGGCAATAATAGGAACGAGAGCCCATGTCCTTAATATAAGTACACACTCAAAATCTTTGGCATACATCACATCATTTACATAATATTTCCCAAATGCAATAAATAGCTCAATTATGTTATTCCAATGGGACTGGTGTTTTATTAAGAGAAAAAAGATTCAGTAAGTAATATACTCAACAATACAATTATAGTCATCCCTTAAAGATTAGAAGACTAAGAGAATCTAAGAGGAAAGGATTTAAAAACCTGAGGAAGGATAAGATCATCAAGTGATCAAACTGCTTTATAAATAATATTAATATCAAACAGTTCAAAACTCCAGGTCAGGTCGATCCAACTTGTGGCTATGTTTACAATACTCAGTTTCCAGAGTAACAAAGTGAATAATTAGGCCACTTGACAGTCAGAATCTTACTTACTCTTTTGTTTTTTCTACCTCTGACTGAATGGTATTTGAAATATCTTAAATGTACCCAATTCAAAACTGAGGGATTCCCCCAGATGGGTTTAAAAAGAACCCATTACTGTTTTCACAAGAGCCTTTTCTTTCACCTAGTTCACCAAAACTATGAATTTTAATGACTTTTGAAGTAACTCTATACTTAATCATATACTGAATAGATGAGAGTAATTTTACAGCCACAGTCTACTTAGTTATAATTTTACTTATAAAATTAAGATATGAGGAAAAATTATACGATCTTAGAAACTTCGCTAAAATTTAGCATTGTAATATTGAGAAATCCACGAAACTGAGACCAATAAAAATGATATAAAGCAATATCATAATGCAACTTGTTATTTTCAAAAGGGAAACTTATATTCATATCAGGTTTGTCTTCTCAAACTAACGTATAGGTATACATTATCCGCCCCTTATAAGTCAAGCAAAAGTGATCAGTAATTACGGTAGTTTCCCTTTAATAAAAACATAAGCATCATAAGGCGAAAAAAATATTATTATAAGTCCAGAACTATAGGTCAGCATCTTTTGAAAGGTTCACCCGGAACTACTTGGAAAGCCCCCAAATGAAGTGGCACCCTTGTGAAATATCAGGGGTACCAAGAAAACCGAGTAATCTGAAACTGGAGTCATAGATTCAACTCAATTTAATTTTTTAGTTTTGGCTGGGTCTGGAGATAACATTTTCAGAATTTTGAAGAGCACATTTTCCAAACTGGTAGTAATTGGGCACCTCTCTCGGAAACAGCTGAACACCCAGAAACAAGCAATATATTCAGCGGTCTATAGGGGGCAGCCAACACCAGGTGAGAGTGAACAGACATCAAATAGGACGAGGATTCTGGAGGCAAAGGTGCCAGTCCTAAATTCTGCCTCCACCTAGCTGCGTTACTTGGACAAATCACTTCCTCTCTCTCAGGACCTCAGTTCCTCGCGTACAGTAAGGGCTTGGATTCTATTTTTAAGGTACTTTCCAGTGTTAATAAGTGATGATTCCATGTCTTCCATGCCTCTTAAAATGTACGTACAGAAGCAGAGACGTGCAAAAGAAAAGTCTTGGGGGAAAACGTGACATGTGACTTCTGCAGGTCCTGAAGGGCCATGAGGGGAGTAGGGCGAGCAGAGCGAGCCAAGGGCTGCTCACACAGCTCCTAGGTCCACCAGCAGCCTACGAACAGGGGCTCGCTCGCCTTTGAGATTTGCATGCGATTTCCTTGCTCTAAGTCATCCCAGTCGCCTAAGTAGCATGATTAATTTCTACTAAGGACCTGAAATAACTTTTCCTTTATGGGCTCTGACAAGATCTCAGACCCAACAGTCAGAGAACTTTCAAAGGCTGATTTCAGGCTTGATGCACTCGACTCCCCCACCTGCTAGACCTGGTGCGGTTACAAGAGTACAACTATGAATATTACATTCTGTCAAGGAAACAAACCGTGCAAAGAAACGAAAAAGAAAAAAGGTGTTGGGGGTTGGGAAGAGGGAGGGGAGCGGGAGGAAGTGCCTTGTGGCCGCTACTGTGATTCTAGAAAGGGGGTTCAGACTCATTTCGCTGACCTGGTTAATAATCTTTGCCGAGTTGACTCTCGCTATGCAAGAAACGGCTACAAGCCCGCAGCCGGGTTTCTCTTCCCCCTGAGGTAGGTTCAAGGCTCCCGCCCCTCCAGGCCACCTCCCCTCTCCGCTACCTGAAAGCCGCCGGGAACCTGAGCGGCCACGCCCCGCGGGGTCAGCCAAGAGCTTCAGGCGCGGAGCCTCCACCGCGCCTCCTCCCAGCACCCCTTCCCAGCTCCCTCCTTCACCTCCTCCCAGTTTCTGCTCTCAGAAAAAATAGGTGGCCTTGGCTCTCTACTGTAAAGTCCCAAAAGCGAAGGTGAAACCACTTAAGGAGCAGCACCCCCGCCCGGAGCGGCCGGGCCCAGCGGCAGGCGTAGGAGCCAGGACTTCACCAAGTCGCCTCCCTCTTTCTCCGGCCACCAGCCACGCTTTGGTGCCGCTCCCCGCCGGGTCAGGCAGGGCTCGTGGGTGCCGCTGCAAGGCCCACACCCTTGCTCTTTACAACTTCCCAATACTGCGCGGGGACCAGCGGCCGCCAGTTCAAAAACAAATTAGTACAAGAAAATCAAACAACCCGGGGGAAAAGAGGTTGGATTTGCTTTGCCTCTAAGGATTTTTCCCCAGAACCTCTTCACAGGGGTCGGTCCGGCCGGACCACCTAAGGCGGTGGGAACAGGATGCGTAGGAGCGGCGACCTCAGCCGCGTCCACGTGTGCGCGCCGCGCCCGGACCTCCTGCGGAGGGGAAGAGCCCGCGGGGATTGCGTCCCGGTTGCGCGGCAGCGGCCTTGGGTGCTGCCCGTCTCCGTCCCTTTCAGTTGAATGGCAACAGTGACGGCCGCGGAGCTGGCCCGCGCACCCGACCGCTGGCAGGGAGCTCCGGCGCGTCAATTCCGGAAAGTCCAGAGATGGGTGGAAGCGGGAGCGCCAACAACTGACAGTTCGGACGAGTATTTCCCACCTTCTCTGCTCCCTTATCCCCTCCGTACGGCCAAAATGTAAAGGGACTTCACTCACGCACCCCAAGTGCGGTGACATGTGCAGCGCGGGCGCGTGCGCAATGTTTGTATTAGAAATAAAAGCCTCCCACAGAATAACGATTAGAACCTTCAAAACCAGGGCTTAAAACAATTTGCAATTGTAGGGACCGTTTTCCTCCCCTAAAATCTTCTTTCCAGCCGCCTGTCAGCTGACACTCTTCTTTGCCTCCATAAAGAATGAATGAAATTTAAATGAACTACCTGCAGCTACTAAACAATCCGGCATTTTCCCTATATCTGCCATATGCTCTGCACTTCCAAGTCCAAACATATCGTAATGCATCCGGCAATTACGCTGCGACTCCCTCGCCGACACCCGCGGCATCAAGCCAGGGACCTTGTGGGCTCCCAGGGGCTGGTGGGCACCTCTGTGCCCTCAGCTGAAACATGCTGCTTTTTCTCCCCTGGAGAGAAATGTATCCCCGTGCAACTTGCAAAATGAGCCGCAGGGCATGCTTCCCGACGTCCTGATATATTTCCTGCATAGACTCTTCCATTCATCAGTCTCTCGTGCGGTTTCTGCTGCACAGGCAGAGGCTCTAGGTCCTCGCAGGAACTGACAGCCCCGCACAAGATCCGGGAATGAATTACCACCTGCTCAACAGGCGCCTGGCGCCCCGCGCGCCCCCACCTGCGGCCGCCCGCCCGGGCTCCCCGTTACCTGTGCCGGGGTCTCCGGGCCATGGCGCGGCGGGCGCGGGGCTCCGCCGGGAGCCGCGGGGACCGCAAGGGGCTGCCGCCTCCCGCTGCCCGCCGCTTGCCTGCGTCCCTCCCCGGCTGCACAGCGGCGTTCCGCACTGCCGGGGCGAAGTTTCTCAGGAGAAAGAGGAGGAGGAGGAGGAGGAGGTTGCAGAGGAGGAGGAGAAGGAGGAGGAGGAAACAGGTTGATATTAAAGTGTAAACTCTGTAAACAGAGATGCCATCAAACAAAGAGCTTTGGACACTCCCCCTCCCGCCAAATCTGGCGCCCCTGCAGTGCGCACGCGCCCTGCCTGCCGCCTCCGTGGTCTCCTTGACTGCCGCCAGCCGGGCTGCGGGGACGGTAGGGCCGCCGCTCCCCTTCGGCTCTCGCGCCGCTGTGCTGCGCCTGGCGCGCCCCGAGGCCAGGGCGGTTCGCGGGCGGGGAACCCGGGACTAGGGAGGGGCGGCCTGAGGCCGCAGCGGCGCCTTTTGCTGTGCAAACCCCGCTCCCTGGACCCAGCCGCCAGGGCCCGCGCTACGTCCCGCTGATGCTGCCTCCCTCCTGCTCCGCGGCCACTCCACAGTGGCTCCACTCGGCGTGCTCCTGGGCACCAGACCCGAAGCTCGCTGGGCTCTGACTCACTATCGAGCGCGCGGCAAGGGGCGTTGGGGGTGGGGGTGGCGGTGTACTCCCGCATTCAGGATTGGATTTTAGGCAGATTTTAAAACTCAGCGCTCTGCAGATGAGGGAATTTGGGGTGGGGGGTGCCATTTGGAGGGGATGGGACCATATATGTTCTCCTAGTGTGTTTGGCTAGGTCCTTTTAAAAAAATAAATAAATAAAGAATATCTCTAACTTGTTAGTGACAAACGACACAAATACGAGTGGGGCTGGAGCGATCACCACTCACATACGTGACACCCAGGAGGAGCTTTTACTCCCCTCCCAGATCCTGGAGGCGACACGCCGCCTCCGTATAGTCACATGCCCTTCACTCTCACCGGGGCACACGCCCGGCCCCACCCACCCTGCCCGGCCCGAGCGGCTCGCTACACACGCCTCTGCCCCTGCACAACTCGTGCAGCGCGCGCTCTGGATTACACACCTGCAAAATCCACGGGGTTCCAAACAGCCCGCCCCTAGGAGAACTCAGAAAACCCCACGTTTGCATGCGTGGTTTTAAAAGTTAAACAATTTGTGATGGGGCGGTCGATATCCATGCTTAGAGTAGTTTGAAGACTGTTTTATGAGGTAAAAATCATCCAGGAGTTTAGTGTTCATTTAACTATGGGTTCCCGAAGAAGTGAAGGGCGAAGATAAGTGCTGAATTTATAAGGATTGATGATTGGGGGATTTTAGGGGAGTTTTAGTTTTACTTCCGTTTATAGACTTGTACTATTGGGGATTTTTTTTTTTCATTCTCTGTAGACACCAATTTATTTTTCCTTTAATCTTATAGGAGCTTGAGACTTATGCTGACTGGGTTTGTGGGTGTCCCATGTGCCCCATCGGTTCAAACTTAGCTCAGAAAGCATTTTTCTTACTAAAAACGCATTTTCTTACTGAAATGAGTCATAATTTTATTAAATGGTGAAGCATGCTAGGTTTCAAAACTTTATCTGGTGTTTTAAACGTTGTTTCTTAAAAATTGAAATGTAGTCTAAATCCTTATTAAAAATGTTACTTGCTAGTAAGATTTTAACATTACTTTCTTCATGAGAAAAAAATAACACTGAAACAAAATTATTGTGAGATATTGCAGTTCATAATTCTGAAAGACAAGTCATTTGCAAGTTAATGTATTTTCAAAGCCAATATTTTATTTCTAGATTCTATAGCAAAATTTTTCCACATCAAAAATAAACACATTTTAAAAAATATCTAGAACAAACATTTAGAAACCACCCCTAAAGGAATTGCATTCTGTCTCTGGGATTACTTTATGAACCTAATTGGCATGACTCCCAAACTCTGAGCCTCTGGCGCAATGAGACTATCTGAGCCCTTCCTGAAGTGAATTCATAGTCTCTTTCCCAAGATTCTTAGGAGTCGCAACTTCTCTATGATTCTTAAACTCCTTTTAAGTAGAAAGATACCAAATTCAATTTTATTTCCTTTATTCCCTTTGTGCATCATTTTCCTATATGTGTTTTGAGAATTTACAGACATTTGGGGATATAGGTTTATATTTTTCCTTATATATATTTGGGGACAAGCATAATCCAATAAAGAGTATATGCAATGCTTCTTGTTAGCTTAATTTGGGATATACTGCCACCTGATAAGTATAAAGAAGGATAGAATCAAAATGGAGTTATCATAAATTCTTGTGTGGATAAAAATATACACCACACAAGGTGGTGCAAAAATAATTGTGGTTGAAAAGATTAAAAACAATTGCAAAAACAGCAATTACTTTTGCACCAACCTGACATTTTTCAAAGACATTGCAGAATGTTTACCATAACTATGTAAATTTCCTTTCTCCACTTACAATTATTACAAATGATTTTTTAGATGACAACTTTATATTTTTCATCACTTTTTTTTTTTTTTTAAAGATCTGCATCAGTTATTTTGGCTGTGGTGGGACTGGGGTAGAGCTAAATTCAGACAGACTTATTTGTAAGGGGTCAGTAAACTTTTTTATAAAGGGCCAGATAGTAAATATTTTAGACTTTGTGGGCTGTGTTGCGTATTCATCTACGTTCCTTTTTTTTTTTTTTTTTTTTAACCAACCCTTTAAAAGTGTAAAAAACATTTTTACCTTGAAGGCCATTTCCAGCCTACAGGCCATAGGTGGCGGACACTAAAAGACACTTAATCTTTAGTGTGTAGCAGAATCACTGGGTGTGCCCATGAAAACACACAGTCCCAGGCAGTCTTCCTAAAGACTGTGAATTCAGTAGGTCTGAGGCAGGCGCAGGAATCTGCATATTAAACAAGTACCTAAATGGTTTTCATCGAAGTGGTCCCATATCACTGATTGACAGTCTTGATATTAGAGTGAGGGCAGGCTGATTCAATACATTTTTACCTTTGCCAGTTGTTTCTCACCACCTTCTCCTACTTCATTCTCTTTCACCTCGCCTGGGCTAAGGACTCAGGCTCTCAATAACCTCAAATAATACCAACAACATGGGAAAGTTGGTGCCAGTGACCACAAGGCTGTGGCAGCCTACTCCTTCTTTCTTTACTACTAAACTTCAGCCTTATATCTGAAATGTGAAAGAAAAGGAATCACTTGATCACTTGCTGATTATCATTATGACTCTCAGGAAAGCAAGCACTTAAAACACTTTATTTTACTCTAAACATTGGGGAAGGGCTGATGAAAGAAAGATGTATAATAGATACATATTCCAGCTGTTTTGCTTCTGATTGCTGAGAAATCCTAGGCATGTGGTAGGTCTTTAATAACCTGCGATCAGTGTCCCAAAGATGAACGAGGATTATCAGTGGTGGTGACAGATCCGGCGTTAGGGGCTCCATGTCTCTAACCACCCACTTTCCCCCACCCCCTCAACTCAGTTTGTTTCAGAGCATTACAAGGGAAATAATTACAGTAAACACCACATGTGAAAGTACAGACAATTCTTGATCATTTCAGTTAATGAATGACAGCTGGAGTATGTATAATTGAAATCCATAGGTTTGAGATAAATCTCACGTTGGCTCACAGCAAACCTTTTAGTAATAACAATGGAGGAAGTGCTACCTTAGTGCAACGTTTCCTAGAACCTCCTTATGAGATAGTGACCAAATAAATGATTCCTGAGCTCTGCATTTCCTGTGTGTTTCCACTCCCTCCAGATTCTCATAAACTTGCATATTCCTATGACAACCAACCTGCATATTTTCATCGCCTTTTGAACGGCGTCTTGGATATAGGTATGAGTTCTTTCATAATGAGGGAAGTACATTCCAGAGGAAGGGAAAAGTATGAGTAAAAGCACACAATCAGGAACCACAAGGCATATTCCAAGCACAGGGATCCAGGTTGCCTGGAGCAAGCAGAGCTAGCCTTGAAGGCCAGATTACAGCCTATGTGTGTTGAGTGGAAGAGCTACATTATCAGAGCTGTATATTTGGAAAATTAACGGTGTCGTTGGAAAAATTGGAGTGAGAAGAAGGGGAAGGGTTCAGTTAATTGGTCTGGACTGGGACGGTAACCCTAATGGGAATGAAAAGGAAGGGGCAGATCAGAAGAACATTGCATAGGCAGAAACTTCAAGACTTAGTAACTGATTGGATGGCTTTTGGAGGCACCATTAATAGAAATAGGGAAGTTAAGAGGGGAAGAGAAGTGTGCGCTAAGGAGATTCAAAGAGGAAAGTGAGTTTAGATTTCAGTATGTTAAGTTTGTGGTTTCTTATGGAAGAGATCCGGTAGAGTTGTTCAGCAGGTGCTGTGGGATCAGAGCCCACTGGAGGGGTCAAGCTAGGACATTGGTGTGCTGGAGTGAAATTTTGTGAGCCAGTTGTTGGATGCAGATATTATTAAAAATGAAATTACATAAACTTACAATTAAATGGATTATATTTTGAAAGATAATAAATGTTTAAAACTCATCATTTCCTATTTTGCTTCACTTTACTATTACACATGCTCTTGAGGTTATTTATTATATCTGTATGGTGGAAATACCATGTAATGTCTGCTAAGGTGTGTATCTTTCCAAGTTTGTGTTCAGTGAAGTCATGAGTGTAGCTTACAAGGGGTGATACTTGGAGAATTTACACCACAAAAAGTTGCAAATGCTACAAATAAGGGCTTCTCCCCCTTCCCCCCCAAAGGTTGTTAAAAGTTTGATCACGGCAACACTGAATAAATGTTATAATTAACATTATCTGCGTGAAGGTGATAATTGCACTGTATCAGGGATGTGCTAATATGCATCTGTGTAGAGATGACCAAGGGAAACCCTGTGGAGAATACTTAAGAGGTTCAAAAGTGAGACTGAGACTGACTGTAGGGACCAGATGGAGAGAACTGTTGGAAAGTAAATTTTCTCTATACATGTATAATGGAATGTTTTTGTCTTTTCTTCTTTTTATAGAATTCTGTATTTTGTCAACTGATTTTGAAAGGTTTTCATTTACTTTGAGAAAAAGTATTTTGGAGTAGTGATTTTCAAACATTTTTCACTGTGACCTACAGTAAGAAACCCATTTTAAATTCCATCTTCACACACACACACACACACACACACACACACACACACAGCTAAAAAAAATGTTTCACAAAACAGTACTCACCCTGTACTACCAATCCTGTGATCTGGTATTTTGTAGTCTGTCCTGTTCTACTTTACTCTTAACCTATCCTATCCCATCCCATCCCATCCCATCCCATCCCATCCCATCCCATCCCATCCCATCCCATCCCATCCTATCCTATCCATCCTAGCCAGGGACCCTACATAGTTTTGTGCCCTGCTTGTAGGTAATGAGCCACAGTTTGAAAAACACTGCTAAGAGGAGGAAGGCCTCACCTCTTTCTACTTTAGAATATATGCTTTTTGGAATAGCTAACTTTTCCTCAAGTTACAGTCCCATCTTTTCAAAGGTCTGGGAAAAGTCCTCAGAACTAGTTTACAGAATTCATTTTTCTCCCGTCTCTTCTCACAACTGGTCTTAGCCAATTCCTCTTCCCTCACTTCCCCCACATGTTATAAATGTAAAACAGCAGCTTTCAAAGTCAGTCAACAAAATAGCAAGCTTTTATTAAGACAAATTGTGACAATAACAACAACAACACTTAGCGGTTATAAACGTAACAGAACGACAAGGTGTCTAAGCCAGGGTCATCAAAGTTATGAGGAGAACACAACTTCTCTGGGCCTCATATTTCAAATCTTCAAAATGTGGAGGTTGTAGTAGAGAGCTTTAAAGGTGCTTCCCGTCTGTAATATTCTGTTTTTCCCCAAATATCTAGGTCTCCTATGAACCTCTATATATCTGACAATGTTTTCATAGTTCCTTTTTATTGATAAACACACAGAGAATATTGACTCGGTGCTAAATTGAGCACTGAGCTAAACATGGGTTTGAAGACAGAAAGAACCGGGCCCTTTGCTAGATGATTTGCGTACATTCAAGGCCTTTTCCATTCTTCTTGTCACCACCTTCTTCTAGGTTACCATTTCTTCACCATGAACTGCCATCACAGCCCCCTAAGTAATTTTCCACTCTGTGATCTCTTTCTCCCCAACCCATTCTCACCTCACTGCTGGATCAATCTCACTATAACCACTTTTGACAGTTTAGTCATATTCTTTAAAACCCATAATTGGACTCTTAATGTTGAAAAGATAAGATCTGAACTCCTTAACTTGGCATTCTGTCTTGAGCTTGCTTTGGCCTCTGTGCCCACACAATCTTACCCCCAGGGGTGATGGGATTTAATAATCGTTGGTTCAAGTACTGACCAATTAGAATGGGCCTGGCTATAAACAGCTTGTATAGCTCAACTTGGGTGCGCTGGTTGAATGTCATTCTGCTTTACAACATAACCTACCTTCCAACCTTATCTCCTACCACGTTCTGCTCAGTCCATTTCCTCCCCTCCAAAACCATTAGCAATCTCAGGGCCTTTGCTTACACCATGCCTCCTGCCTGCAATGCCTTCCTTCCTCCTCTCTGCTTACATAAGTGCCATCCCCCTCCACCCCCACCCCCCACACACATCCTTCAGGCACCACTGAAGCCCAGCCTTCCTCCTGAAGTTGCCTTAGGCTTCCCTAATCCTCAGTCATCACTCCAACCTGTGAGTTGTGTTAATGCATACCTTCCCTGCCTTTTATTGAGCATATGGCCTGTATTACCTTCCTTTGCTATTTATTTGCTTATCTATCTATCTATCTATCTATCTATCTATCTATCTATCTATCTATCTATCTATTTATCTCTTTATTTTTTATAAGGTGCCTTATCTCATCTTGAGAATTGATTATCAACTGGAAGCGAGGGACAGTATCTTCTACCTTTCTACATGCTCAGTTTCTGGAGCAGGTTTTTAAAAAATTTTTTTAAAGATTTTTATTAAAATATAGCTAACGTACAATATTATATTAGTTTCAGGTGTACACCATAGTTATTCAATATTTTTATACCTAAAGAAATGATCACCATGATACGTCCAGCAGCCATCTGACACTGTACTATGCTATCACAGTTTTGTTGACTACATTCCCTATGCTGTACATCACATCGGGTGTATAGCATAGTGGTTACACATTTATATAATTTCAGAGATGATCCCACTGCCTAGTCTATTACCCACCTGGCAGTATACATACTTAGTCCCATATTATTGATTATATTCCCTATACTTTACATCCCAGTGACTATTTTGTAACTTCCAGTATGTATTTTTTAATACCTTCATTCTGCCCCCAACTCCTCTCATCTAGTATCACCCGATAGATCTAGTACCCATCTGACACTACACATAGTTATTTCAGTATTATTAACCATATTCCTTATGCTACATCTCCATGACTAATGTGTAACAACCAATTTGTACTTCTTAATCCCTTGTTCACTCCCTCAACCCCCTCCCATCTGGCAAGTATCAAAATGTTCTCTGTATCTATTTGTTTCTGTTTCATTTGTTTGTTTATTTTGTACTTTAGATTCCACTTATAAGTGAAATCATGTGGCATTTGTCTTTCACTCTTGGACTTACTACACTCAGCATGATACCCTCTAGGTCCACCCATGTTGTCGCAGATGGCAAGATTTCATTCTTTCTAATGGCTGAGTAATATCCCATTGTATATATGTACCACCTCTTTTTATCAATTCATTTATTCAGGTATACACAGGTTGCCTTCATATCTTGGCTATTGTAAACAATGCTGCGATGAACATAAGAATCAGGCAATTCTCTTCAGGCAGTTTGTATGAAAAAGCCACTGGAAGCGACTAGAGTATGCCTGAAAGTTGGGTGGGGCGTGGTCTCAGAATTACCAAGGTGGAGCCAATGGTGTTAGCTGTTAGCCAGATTGATGGAGACTGCGATATGACGTCTGCCTCTGCATGCTGGGGAGGGGGAAGGCTCAACAAGAGACAGTGGTTTCTGCCAGCTCCTCCATCTGGGAGAAAGCTGCTGCTCCAGCGCTCACCCTGAAGCCAGAAAACTCAGTTCCTCCCCATATGTCCCTTGCGCATTTCAAGCCGCTGCCCCAGCACTGGAGCTCAGAGTGAGTCCATCAGCGAGTAAATCCATGTGTAGGCCCTTTAAGAGGAGCATCTGGGGAGTGCAGCCACCCTCTGTCTCATTCAGCCACAATCTCTGCTGTTTTTCACAACCAGAAATTATGGGGGCTTCTCTCCTCAGCACTGAAACCCTGGGCTGGGGAGCTTGGTGTGGCACTAGGACCCCTTGCTTCTCCCGGCGGGGAAGGGACCTCCACAGCCAAAATATCCCTCCGGACTTTTAATGGTCAGACATGGGTGTGGGACCAGCCCATTCTGTGTCTATGCCCCTTCTACCAGTCTGGAGGTGGCTTCTTCTGTATGTCCTTAATAGTTGTAGGGCTTCAGTTCAGCAAGACTTCAGAGATTTTCAATGATGGTTATTTCGTAATTTAGTTGTAATTTTGATGTGGTCATGAGAGAAGGTAAGTACAGCATTTACCTACTCCACCATTTTGACTGGAATCTTGGAGCAGGGTTTTAAGCACAAGTATGCATGTAAATGTTTGTAGTGCTGATGACAATTGATGAGGCATTTGTTGATGCTGTTGTGTATGTGTGTGTGTGTGTGTGTGTTAAATATACTTAATAATGCTTTATATTTGGGTTTTAGAGTTTACAACAGGCTTTGTCATATACGCATAACCTCATTTCATCCTCATAGCAGTTCTTATCCTTCTGCCTATGGTTACCTCACCCTGTACTATTTTTCCATTTTTGAGTGGGGATAACTAAGGTTAAGAGAGGTGAAGTGATTTGCCCCAAATCACACACATAATAAATTAACTGGGATTGTTTAAACCCAGGTTTTTTCATTCCAAATCCTGAGTTCTTTCTACTACTCTATTGTAGCTTCCAACTTTTAATTCCTACACCTTTATTTTCTTATAATTCTTCCCAAATTGTAACTACTTCACATAGATTCAATTGCTTAATCTTACTAATTGTGCTTTCTTTGTAATATTTGTATACATTGTTGTCCTTTGGGCAACTTGACTCTGGAGCTATTTTCTATCAAAGCATGTTTTTTCACATATTGTTTGTCTGAATCTTATTTCTTTCCTTCCTATTTTATCATTACATATTTACCTCCATTTATTACTTTAACATATCTTCATAGAATATTGAATCTATTTATTTACTTCAAGGGACTATCCATTTTTAAACTAGTCATAAAATCAATGAGTGCTGAATTCTAGCAAATATGAAAAGCTTTCTTAGTCTTTGTGAAATCCATTTGGTAAGAACTGGCATCTTTTCTGATCACTAGTATGCTTTCTCTTCTTTCTCATTTTTCTTTCTTTCTTTCTTTCTTTCTTTCTTTCTCATTTTTCTTTCTTTCCTTCCTTCCTTCCTTCCTTCCTTCCTTCCTTCCTTCCTTCCTTCCTTCCTTCCTTCTTTCCCTCCCTTCCTCTCTCTCTCCCTCCCTTCCTTTCTCTCTCTCTCCCTCCCTTCCTTTCTCTTTTTCTTTCTCTTTCTTTTCTAACTTACTCCCCCCTCTCTTCTTCCTCTCTCTTCTTCCTCTCTCTCTCTCTCTCTCTCTCTCTCTCTCTCTCTCTCTCTCTCTCTCTCTCTCTCTCTCCCGCCTTTCTTTTCTTTCTTATTTAAACCCAGAGTCTAAGAAAATAAAGTTCTTAACTCCAGCAGAACAAGAAGAAATAGCTTTAAGCGAGCTATTCCTTTTCTTGGCTCTTCACATCAAGTGGACTGCTTAATTTAAAACATCAACCCTGTTAGGGTAAAGTATACCATAGCTCTACTCCTTCCATTTAAATTTATTGCTAGAAATATAAAAAGCTTGTGGAAGTGTGAAACCAATACTACAAAGTTGTGATATTATAGAGGTTACTTCTTCTGATTTACTTTTCAGCATTAGTAATGGTACTAAGGAAATAAATAAAAATAGTCAATTTGTTTACGAGCAATATCAGTTCCAAGAATTCTCGTAATTTGGTCTAAATATTTGTGTTAAGCAAAACATTTTACTTTTTGTAAAGAAAACAGCCTCTAAGAAACTGTATCACAGTGTTTATCATCCATTTTATTAAAATTCTGAAAAAGTCCCAAAGTGCTGGCTCTTCTGGGACCTTGAGGAAGCTCCTCTGATCCGATTTGAATTTAGAGCCTGGCAGAGAGAGTACTTCTGCAAATGAAAGGCAATCTTTTGGTTGAAATATGTCACATACACCAAAGATCTCCTATTAAAGTTTTAATTTATGTTTTAGTCCAGATTACATACAGTTTCTTTTCTGAAATAATTTTTTGGTGCTTTCTCTTTCCTTTAAATAATTGGGAATTAATGATGTTCTTATAAAACGTTGAAAGAACAGTACATATACAAAACACTTTTAGAAATGAGATACCTTTATCTTCAGACTATTAAATTTTTTAAATTCTTATTTAAAATGCTTTATATTTCAGTTGTTTTTTATTTATTTTAATTGTGTTTTTCCAGGACCCATCAGCTCCAAGTCAAGTAGTTGTTTCAATCTAGTTGTGGAGGGCAAAGCTCACAGTGGCCCATGTGGGGATCGAACCGGCAACCTTGTTATTAAGAGCATTGCGCTCTAACCAACTGAGCTAACCAGCTGCCCCTACATTTTTTATTATATCACAATTCGAGATATATAGAGACAGATAGATAGATAGATAGATAGATAGATAGATAGATAGATAGATACATTAAGTAGGTGTTACTAATGTGTAAAACCATGAAAAAATATCACTGTAATGTACTTAAAGGTAACTTTCAGTATGTGAATATTAGAATTTTCATGATAATGTTGACTCAAATCCCCAAAGCATTTCATAGCGAATAGGTTTCTTTGAAAATGTAATATGGGAATAGATTTTATTAATGCAAAACCTGGCAGTTCCTGTGGAATGCTATACAATCTTGTGCCATGTTGTGGCTTTATTGGTTCCTTTTGAAGACTGTCAACAGGTTTTGCAGAGAATGATTCATTCAAAAGAATATGCCAAGCAAAGTTTTGAAATTAGAATAGGCTGAGTTGTTGGTGTCCTCGCTCAGTGAATGGTATCGCCACCCTTTCAGCTGGTCAGGCCAGGACCTGGGGAATCACTCTAAACTCTTTCTTGCCCCTCTCCCCACCCCTGGGGGGAAAAGGGGAAGGGGAATAAGAATAAGAAAATTTCCAAGTATAAAACAAATAAGTCATGAGAATGTAATGTACAGCATAGATAATATAGTCAATAATATTATGATAGTGTGGTACGGTGTCAGATGGTTGCTGGACTTATCATGGAGAGCACTTCTTTAGGTATATAAATGTTGAATAACTATGATGTACACCTGAAGCTAATATAATATTGTATATTAGCTATATTTTAATAAAAACCTTAAAAAAGAAAGCTAATAAATAAATAAACTCTCCCTTGCCCCAACATTGAATTAAGCACGAATTTTTGCTAAAGATTGTCCCATAGTTTCTCTCCTTTTTATCCCCCCACTGCCATCTCAGTTTAGACACTTATCAATTCTCCAATGCTGGGCTATGCTCCATAAAACCATTCTCATCAGAGCTGTCACGCAGAAAAATTTGTAAACATAGACCTGACCATATTACTCCTTTGCTTAAAGTATTGCTTGTAGCAGGGCTCTTAACCACAATATCAGGGTCGTTAGACTACATGTGCCTCCCTTACCACTTCTCCCAAGGTCCCCTTCACCCTCAAAAACAACCAACTTACAGGTTAAAAATTAAAATCCCAGCATTGCATCGAAGACTCTTCATAGCTTCATATCATACTTATGACTTCGTAGGCGTCCACTGCTTATATGTTACCCATATGCCATGAGGATCTGTGCCCAGAATCTTTGCTCATTCTGACCCTCTGCTTGCCACTCTCCTCCCATCCTGCTTTGATGACTAATTCCTGCTTGTCATTCCAGCCTCAGTTTAGAGGCCTTCTGCTCAAGAAAGTCTTCCATGGCACACTGTGAATGCCTCAGTGCCTCTAGCAGAGTACTTACATTAGAACAACCTTGGTTTCATGTCTCACCTCTGGAACAGCAGGTCTCATATTTCAGTGGCATAAGAATTGCCATTCAACACGCAGGGTCCTACGTAATCCAGAGAGTGTAATTCCACAGGTCTCCCTGGGACCCAGGGATCTGCATTTTTATCAGGCAGAATCAGGTAATGCTGATGGGATAAACACCTCAGAAGCCAGCTTTTGGGGTTCTGTTAACCTTCATGTGACGAGTTATTTTCACTTCATAGATATTTCATAAATGTTTGAGGCACTGGATTAGGCCGAACATAGCGTTTGATTCAAGAGTTATGTCAACTTCAGGATTTTTTAGGCCTTCTGTCTATCTCTCCATTTTAACCTCAGCAAAAACCCCGTATGTTCTTGCCTTCTGTCTTGCTGTCTTAGAGGAAGAAGCACCCCTGCAATATCTTAGCATTGAAGAAACTGAGACTCAGGGCAGTAAAAAAATAGATTTTATGAATAAAATGAAAAAAGATATGATCTGTGAGTGTCTCTAGTTAAACAATTAATTGGGTTTCCAGATGAGTAGTGCTGCTGAAGAAAATTGAATGTCAGCTGCACATTTCCTTTAAATTGTTTTTTGTGGCCATGTTTTAAAAAAGTAAAAAGAAACTGACAACCATAATTGTAATAACTCACCTGATATATCCAAAATATTATCATTTCAGTGCAAATCAATACTAAAAATTATTAAGAAGTTATATGGCATTGTTTTTTTCTGGTACTGAGTCTTTGAAATCTGGTGTGTACATCACACTTACAGAACATCTGAAGTCAAATGTTAAATTTTCATCAGAAATACTTGATCTGTTTTTAAAATTCATAAAATGTACAATTGAAAAGGTAAATTTACACACCCAAGATGTTTCACAACATACTTAAAAGCTTTCCAGTAACTGAAGCAACTGTTGGGTTTTAAATGTGTCATTAAATTAATTAAAAATAAATAAAATTTAAAATTTAGTCCCTCAGTCATACAAACCACACAGTTCAATTGCTCAATGGCCATATGTACCTAATGGCTACTGTCTTAGACAGTGTAGCTATAGAACGTGTTATTGTTCAAGATCAGACACTAATTAATCAGCTATCTTCAAGCTATTGATATACTCAGCCTTATTATTTTCTTAAGAATCAGATTTGCAGAAATCCTGAATGCTAAAAATAAGGAAAATTTTCCCAATGGGTTCTATTTATATTATCTAACACTAGAATTTTACTTAAATACTTAACAGTTTACCTTAAATGGATGAAAAGACTGACTGATTCAGTAATAGGAGGCAGAGTCGCAGGAGGACAGAAATATTTACGTAACTCGAGTGAAAGTCCCTAAGTTGTCCTAGCACTCCCAAACAAACTTTGTAACTTGGAGCAAAATGCTTAATATTTAAGCCTGTATCTTCATCTATATACTATAGATGGTGCCTAGTCTACGCACAAGTCTATAGACGCAAAGTGAGGATCAAGTGGGTAATATAGGTCAAACTGTTTCATAAACTATGGCTAACTTATTCTAACACAAATATGGTTTACAACTAATAAACTGAAGGACTAGATTAACAACTACCATTTATTAGGCATTTGCTCTATGGCAGGCACTTTACAGGCTAACTCTAAATCTCATCCTTGCTAGGGAGGTGATATGATCTCCTTTGACTGAGAAAGAAACAGACAGTTGAAAGTTTTAGTACATGTGCAAAGTTACGTGACCTTTCAGGTTCAGAGCCAGAATGTGAACCTAAGCCTTTTTGATTCCCAAAGCCTGTGGGCTTTCCTAGAAACATTACCATGCCCCCAACCCCATAAAAAAAGTGAGGTTCCTAAATTTATTTTCAACAATGAAATAATATAATCCAATCATGATTTTTGGAAATAAAGTGAGCTGAGACTGTAACTCATTTTGAGAGAGGTTGTGGAATTCCAGGCCTCTGTGGGGGGTTTACCCATTGCAACAGATAGAATAAAAGAATAACTCCACAGGGATTTTGAATGAGGATTTACATCAGATAATTTCCCAAAGAAGGAGTATGTGACCTTCTGAGATAGGCAAGTATTGGCATTTCTGGCTTTGAGTCATGCCTAGCATCATAGGAATGAGTTGGCAATAATTAGGCACACACTCATTAAAGAAAACAACTGGAATTCAGCAGTGCTGTGATCAGGTTTCATGTAAATCTACAAGCTTTTCTTTTATGGACTACATGACTTGATGTTTAGAGAAGAAAGGAAATCATCAGCAAATACTCAGATCACCTGAGGTGACCGATGCTGAAGTCCAAAAATCAAAAAGGCAAGGCTTTAATTATATTTACTTTTCAGATACCCTATTGATCTTCCATTTGTAACAAAAAGGATGTAAGACGGCTCTAGCAATGTGGCTTACACAATTTATGTTGCTGTGGTGTTTATAGTAGAAAAGAATTGTATTTGTCCTTTATTTTTTTCTTGTGGGGTTTAAAAATGATTTTCAAGATTTACAGTTATTATGGTGTTGTGTTGGCCAAAGTCCCATAAATAGAGCATCTTATTACTTCTTTGGATGCAAACAAACATTCCATTAGGGTTTACTCTGTGATGGCCACGATGGGTAGACTGGGACACCTCACCCACCTCCTCCAAAGAAGAGAGTCTCTCCAGTGCCTTCGCTACTGGCCCCATCTCCTCGGTGCTGGGCAGGCCTGGCCCCCCCTCAGCGTGGCCTCCAAGCAGCCAAGTTGGCAGCATAGTTGCAAGGCCTTGAACTCTTTCCTCAGTGTCAGCAGGAGCAGAATCAGCAGCAGAGTGATGCAGCTGATGGCCAGTGCAGCTGCCAGTAAGTCCTTCCGCACTGGTGACAAAGAAGAATGTGACAAGTCTCTGCTCTGAAGGAGCTCGGTGTGTGTGTAGGGGGGGAGAGGGGGCATAGGGGGTAGACTAGTGTGTAGCAATTACCACACAAGATGCATAAATTTCTGTGGCAGAGAGCTTAGGTTACCCATAATTATAAAGCAGCAGAGAAGTTGGTGAGCACTTTCCCTATATAACCCAGTCTAATGTGTTGTCAATAGACTGGCCTATCCAAGGATACTTTCCCTGTCCTCCTGAGAGTAACCCTAGGGTGATATCAGACTCTTGTTCCAACTATTGCTTTAAATTAAATGACCATATGGATCCCTTTAGAACTATTACATCTTAGGATGCATTCATTTTTGAGTTGGGAGTTTGGTTGCGAATTGGCCCAAATAGACACTGGAGTGAAAAACCTCATTTGGTAGGAGATGAATCCTAGTGAGTGTATGCCATTTGATGGATTCAGGAAGAAGCCTAGGATTAACCTTGCTTTTTCAATTTTGCCCAGGTCTTACTCTGTCTATAATAAATACAATACCCATAGTATACAAATTCTATTTAACATGCTGTGAAAAGTTTTTGGTGGTTTTTTTTTTTTTTTTGAGTATTACAGTTTTTTTTTAATTGGGAAATATTGGGGAACAGTGTGTTTTTCCATGATGTCAAGTCATTGCTTTTCAATTTAGTTGTGGAGGGTGCAGCTCAGCTCCAAGTCAAGTCGTTGTTTTCAATCTAGTTGTGGAAGGTGCAGCTCACTGGCCCATGTGGGAATTGAACTGGCAACCTTGTTGTTAAGAGCTCATGCTCTAACCAACTGAGCCCTCCGGCTGTCCCCGTGAAATGTTTTTAAAAGCATCTTCTTCAAAGACTATTTTTTTTTGGATATCAGTGAAGTCCATAAAGTCATATATTAGAGTCTTGTCTTCCTTAATGCAAATAGTCATGCTGATACCACTTGAAGTAGCAACTGTGAGAGCACCTACCTACCTAAGTGAGGTCATTCATTGATGGTATCAGAGACTCCATCCGTAGTCCAGTATCCTGAGATGAACTCTGTAGCCTGTTCTGTGATCCTAAAATCTTATTTACGCGTACTTTGGCTGGTCAAGAGATTAGCTCCTGCAATTACTTGCCCAAAGAAATAAAACTTCAGACCAATACGAAAAATGCAGTTTACACATTGCTTTTCCTTCTCAATATAGATCTAAGAGAACTTTGACTTTGAAGGTAACATTGCATAGCTTAGCTGAGGGCTTTCAAATGAGATCATGGCTCAGCCATCACCAAATACAAGAGAAACAGCAGATATTTCCAGGAGACTCAGATCCCTTCTCTGAAATTGGTGCAGTATCTCTGCTGCTGAGATGCTCTGTTTAACGAGTTACAACTTTAGGGATGATGAAATCTAGTAAAATCTCTCCAATGTTCTGTTTTCTCTCCACAGTCCCCTGCCCCTCAGCCTTTACTGGGTTTTATTTGGAACCATGCTTCACCTTGAGAAAACTAGAATGCTGCTGAAGGTAGGTGAATCCTGAGGTAAAAACAGAGCTGACAATCTGGAGCCTGCTGAGGCTGCCTCACTTTGTGGGGTGCGGTCGGGGAGCAGATATGACAATACTGCGGGATCGGAAGACAATGTTACCTCAGGAATATGTTGAAAATAGTTTTAATATATATATTTGTAAATGTATATAATATATAATATATATTTACATATATAATATATGTTATATATTATATATATAAATATATATATATATACATATATACATACACTATATATATATATATATATATATATATATATATATATATATTCTGAGCCTATATAAAAATTCACCAAAGGAAGAACAGATGGGAGAGGGGAACTAGCAGTATGTGTAGTATTTGTGTGTTAAAAGTTGGTCTAATTTCCTGACCAGTGTTTACATTATAATATTGCCAGTATTCTGTATTACATATTATTATCAGCCATGATTTTCTTTCATTAAAGGTTTTCTTGTTGATTTTTTACTTATTCCAGAGCTTCTAGCAGAGAACACTCACAATCCAATAAGTAATAAAAATCCAAAGTGTGTTTTAGGGATTGCCAATCTGGATCTGGGAGTAGACTTCAGGGGACACTTTAAATTGCATGTAAACTATAATGCATATATTTATTTCATATTTTAAGGGGAGAATTTCCATAGTAGTCATTAGATTTATGAAGTCATTAGTGGACCCAAAAAATGAGCTATATGATTATGTGTCATTTTGTGGAATGAGTTTAATTCTGCCTCAGAGAATGAAATTGATAGAAGTCAGAAATCCTAATCTAAATTTAGTTTTTACATAACTATTTAGTCCATAAATGTGAATTTGATGAAACTATAGTCAGGCATGTTATCTACTACACACAAAGATTAGAGACAAATAGAAGTATTATATTTTATGATTATTAAAAATAAAATCATATGCTTTCTTCCAATACTTAGAAACTTCAACTTCAAAGAATTGAAACTTTTAAAATGTAGATTTCCAAAAAAGATGACAAGTTGTGTAAGATTTTGGTATAAGAACAAAGTTAACCTTTTCCTCTCCCCAGAAATAAACATTAAACTAAAGATAATCAGAATTCTAGTCATAAGCTTTTATTTTTTGCACTTGAAGAACTGAAAGCTTTCTCTGTTTGTTATTTTCTGAGGAAGGGGGTTTCCTGTGTGTCTTTCTGAAGCTCTGGGGATCCCCTCATCTTTTTAGTCTTAGCTACCTTTTCCCTTATGGCAAGCATCCTATAAACCAATGAGGGCTGCTGTGGCCATCATTTGTCATCCCCTGGCATTGATATCTGCAATTTTTCTGGACTGAATCAGTGTGCTGTTTCCTGGTATCAGGCTCGAAGTACTTCCAAATGCTGATGCGGGGGGCCTGCCTCAGGGGGAGGCAGAAGCTGTCTGATTTGAAGGGACAAAAGCCTCACAAATCATGTTCACAATGTCTGAAATTCTATCTCTAGAAATGTAGTAGTTTGAGATTTTCATTTTTCTGATGTTTCTTTCTCTTAAAACGCAGTTGACTGGGAATCCTATTATTACTCTAGTATTTTGGCAAGGGGCATTGGGTCAGCTATGCACACATAAATGCTAAGAAAAGAGATTGGTTTGTAGGTACATGAGAATCCAGGAGGAAGCAGCTGGGGGCCGGTCCAGCATGGGAGGCAGACATGTCCTGGTAGATGTGCCTTGGCTGTGTTGTGTCTCTTCCAAAGGAAGAGTTTAGGGCTCAGGCTCCGCCCACTGCCGCTGCAATTCCAGGAATGACCACTAGGAAATAACCACTTGTCAATATGCATTCCACCCAAATTGGTAATAAAGGAAATCTAAAACCTGTATCAGTTTTTCAAACCGTATGGATATGAAAGATACATTTTTCTTTGATGCCTTAAATCTGGAATTTCAAAAATCACAAGTGGTGTTTTCAATGGATTATTAGTGCAGAGCACTTTAGTTCAATAAAGAATTCTGTGTCTCCATTACATAGACTGATGACACCTCCAGACATATTTATAGTAATTTTCCCAGCTGATACAGTTTAATTAATGATATAAAGACATAATTACATGTTTTAGTGATCTTTCACATATTTACAGGAACTGCTGTAACTAGCTTAATTAGAGTAATTATGTAAATAGCTGATAATGCACAACAAATTACAAAAAAAAAAAGTCTCCTAGACTCTGGTATGTTCAGTTTCTAAGCAAGCTTATAAAAGAAAAACATTTACATCTGGGGATTAAAGTTAAGACTATATGGCTGCTAAATTTTGTTGTTCCTAAACCAGGCAGCACATAACTGCTGGGGGTTTAACAGTTCACTTTTCTTCCTTTTGTAGTTCTGTTGCAGACCTCATGTCCGTTGTTCTATGAAATTGCTCATTCTGCTTTGCCACTGGCTCGAGTTTCATGATGAGTTTTCTGTCATGTTGGGGAGTTACATTGCACTCGCTGCAAATTGGAGATGATGCTTAGGAAAAAAGGTTGACAAACTTCACACCTCTCTTTCATTTCCTTTCCTGTCCTTTCTTTAACTGATAGCTTCTGTTTTCATCACATTCACTCACAAAAATGTTTCTTTGGACAAGGCTCTAAGTGCTCTCTTTTGTAGTTAAACGCAGGTTTGTAATGTCTATAACTGATGTTCTACTGTGGAGTTCTTACTCTTGTTTGTCCAGCTCTCAGTTCCTTTCAATGTGGCCTTTTCTATTGACGTGATCAGTCTTTTCGTCCATAGCAGGAAGCAAGAGGCTCCTTTTAAAGTGAAATAATGCCCCTCCTTAATCAGCTGGTGTGTTTCCCTTGGTTGATTGATACCAGGCACGCCCTCTCCCTGCCTTCACTTTTGCAGACTGCTGGATCCATGTCATTGGGCTTTCTGTGTAAGACCTAAGGAAATTCAACAGAGGCCAAAACAAATATCAAGCTTAAGTAGAGTATAGGATCAAATTTTAATGATAATTTGCTCGAATTAATGCTTCTTGCAGGCTTTACACAATCCTCCTGTGCTAACTTTTCAGTCTTTCACCTGCCCTGCCTTATTTCCCACTATCCCACAACATGAAATCTCTCCTTCAGCCAGGCCAGTCTCTTGAGTGACCTGTGAACACATTCTAGAACCTATGTGTTCATTTCCTTTTCACAGTCTCCTACTCTATTGGATATTACCCAGTTTTGAGATACTTCTCTAGTTCACCTCCGGCATGAAGACTTTCATTACTAATCTCAATGAGTTTTCTCTTCCAAAACATAGTCTACACCATGTAAATCAATTAATTCTGTACTGTCATGTATTGTGCAGCCACCTCTTTTCTTCAGCTAAATGGAAGTCTCCTGGAGGAAGGAGGACTGTCTGACACTTCTTTATTCTTCACTAGTGCTTGTCATTGTGTCGATTACATAGGAGGCATTTGGTAAATTCTCATTCATGGATTCAAGTGTATTTAATGAGGAACTCTGCATATGGCTGTACAAACTGTGTATGCTTAACTCTAGGGGGCACCATCCAGCATCAACTTTGCAATGCTTTTTACTGTTACAAGATGGTGGCCCCTTTCTTCTCAGTGCCACTTTTTGAGGTCACAGATGTCCTTAGCTTCACCCTTACCAATTAGTCTCCCTCTGCTGAAATCTGAATTAGTCAGTCACCTCCACAATAAGATCCAGTATCCTCCCTTAAGGAATTCACAGGCTAATAGGGAACACAGACAAAGAAACACAGAATTGCTAAATCTTTTGATCTATGTAATGGTACAAGCATGCAGGAATTACAGAAGTGATATAAGGGAGGAAGTAACATTTAAGTTGTAGGATTAACAAAACTAATTGGATGTTGGGTTGAGAAAGGGATGGATGAAGGAGGGTAGGGTCACTCCTAGGTTTCTGGCTCTGGAGATGTCATAAATGATGATGTATCTTGTGGGAGAGGTAATTCTAGATAAGGAGAAGAGTGTTTGGAGAGAAAATAATATTTTGGGATGTGTGGCTTTTGACAGGCCTAGGAGAGATGGGAAATGCCCCATGAAGTATTGTTTCCATTGGCTTAGTACTGAGAAGTGGAAAATGAAGAGCGTCAGCATCATCAGTATATGGGTGGTGGTTGTGTGAGGTGTTTGAACTCCCAGAGACTGTGCAGGATGAGGAGGGGAAGGGGCCAAGAACAGAGTTCCTGGAGGTGGCGGAGAAAAAGCTAACCAAGAGCAGAGTATGAGCAGAAAAGCCCAAGGGCTTGAGGTGTCATAAGCCATGTTAGGATAACTGAGGACAGCACATTCCAAGATCCTGCTTTAATAAATTGATAGGAATGATTCCTAATAAGCACCACCAAATATCACAAATGCATAACATTTGCTTTGCATATGAAGTGAATGAATAAACATTTCCTTTCTAAACGTTTTAGTATTATTTATTTGTATAGTCCTTTAGGAAGTTGTATCTGGTCAGTAGAAAAATTAAGTTAGGTTTAAATAATGAAGCAGGTGTTCTTTAAATGAATATGGAGAGTAGGCTGAGGTGTAAGAACCGGCAGTAAGGTGAGATCATCAGGGCATATTGGTGAGCAAGGAGAAGGCAGAATTGCTCATCTTCATTCACAGCCCTGCCCCCATGGCCAGTTTCCTGTAACAGTGAGTTGTACTAGGCACCCTTGACCTTGAAGCCCCTTGCAGCAAACCATCATAAACCATCTCCTTACATTTCTGTCTTTTTACTCTACTATCCTCTGCTCTGCTTGTTCAGAGTCTGTTTTAGGTGTTTATACCCTTGTTGCTTAAGAGTTTCTTCTAAATGGCTTTAAATACCTTCTATATACGGTACTTCTATACCCTTACGATTCTGAAATTTTGTCTTCAGTTTGGGTCTGTCTCTCGAACTTCAGACTCATGTAGCTAAAAGTCTGGTCCTCGTTTCCAGACTCTTCCAAGCCTTTCCTTTTTCAGTCAATGGCAACTCCATTTTTTTTCCCAGTTATAAAACCTAGAGATTACAGTAGTCCCTCCTCATTCATGGTCTCACTTTCTGCAGTTTTAGTTACCTGTGGTCAACCATGGTCTGAAAATAAAAAGGGAAATTCCAGATATTTTGAGAGAGCACATTCATATAACATTTATTATAGTATATTGTTATAATTGTTCTATTTTATTATTAGTTACTGTTGTTAATCTCTTACTGGGCCTAATTTATAAATTAAACTTTTTGTATGTATAGAATAAAGTACAGTATGTATCAGGTCTGGTACTATGCGTGACTTCAGGCATCTATTGGGGGTCTTGGAATGTATGCCCCACAGATAAGGGGAAACTACTATATCCTTGATTTCTCTGTAACCCATCAAGAAATCTTATTGGCTCTACCTTTAAAAACAATATTCAGAATGTAGCCACTTCTCACCACCTCATTGTTAGCACGCTGTTATTCACCACCATCATCTCTCACCCATAATATACTACTCTAACTGGCTGTCTGCAGTCTAATCTCAACACAGCAGCCAAATCCTTTTAAAAAATAAATCCTGTCACTCTTCTGTTCAAAGCCTGATGGTTTCCCAATTTCGAGTAAAACCCTAAGTCCCTATAATGACATATGTATGATTCACCATCCCTTGCCTCCCTCTCACTGCCCACTGCTCCCCCACCCCCACCCCAACTTTGTACCTCACATCCTCCTACTGTTCTTGCCCAGGCCACTCCAATCTCTAGAACTTCTTAGCTGATCCTGGAAATGGTAGGCATGCTCCCACTTCAGGGTCTGCTTTTTCTTCTGCCTGGATGTTTTCCCCTCTAGCCACATGACTTGCTTCCTCCCTTCCTTTAGGCCTTCATTCAAATTTCCCTATTCAGTGAGGCCTCCCCGTGTACTCTACCTAATATTTTAGCTCCCCATCCCCACATTCCCAGTGCTCCTTCCTTGCTAAATTTTTCTCTTTATCACATGATCACTTTCTGATGAAGGACATATTGGGACCTACCTTTGTAATTGTCTCCTCCACCACTAGCACATATGCTCAAGAGGAAAAGAGGCCTTGTTTCTTCACAGCTGTGTCTCCTTTGTCTAGAGAAGTGCCTGGCATATATTGGGCACACAACAAATATTTAATGAATGAAGGAGAGACTAAAACGACATAGTACTTCTGCGTCACTTGTCAATAAACTCTCTCTGATCTCTCCATACTATTTAAACAGCTTCAGAAACCCCACTTTCTTCCCAACATTTCCTGAATTGAGTAAAGAATTTATGAATTCTGTCCAGAATACAGCAGCTGGATCTGAAATAACCAAAACCATTCTCCTCTCTTTTTTCCTGTCATCATCATCATCATCATCATCATCATCATCATCATCATCGTCATTCTCTTTGTTGTCATTGTCGTTCATTGACCATGTTATTATTTTCCAGCAGCTAGAACAAGCTTGACATACATTGTCTCATTTAATCTTTACAGCCACACTGTAATTTAGCTCCTATCCTCCTTTTTGAGATGAGGGAACTAAGAGATAAAGAGGTTAAGAAATTTGCCCAAGGTTACACAGCTAGTGAGTGGCAAAGTCAAAAGGTCTCAGGCTGCTACCATCCCTCATTTCCCTAGATCTATATTTGTATATTTGATATAAACATGTAAAAATGGGGCCATTTGCAAATGGTTTGGACCACACGTTCACAGGCAAGGTAATGAGTCCCAATACAGAATCAAGCTACAAAAGCAAAGCTAAACATTCTTTTAAAAGCAAATGCTTAGTTAAGTACATCGAATTGTAATAGGCACTACTCTACTTGGGAGGGCATTTATTTCAATGGAAAATGATAGATAGACAAGATCTCATGCTGACTAATTTATTGAAAAAAATGCATTTTGTATTCTTCTTAAAAGTCAGTTTCTCCTACGATAAAAAACAGAAATAAGACTATAACTAATGTCATTTTGTCTTAAATATCTGGGTGAAATTTCAGTCAGTTTTCCAAAGGAAGCAATTTAACACCCTAGCAAATGGATTTTAGAAACCATATTTTCATATATGTATAGACTGTAAAGCTGATACATTTTGCCGTTCATTCAAGTAAAATAAAACATTTAAAAAACTGGTGACAGGAAAGGATTTGACCATGATAATAGATGTTTTAGAATGATAATGTGGAGACATGCTTTCTTCTTCCCAGAATAAGACATTTCAGTTCTTAACTTTTCTACCTCTTATTTGCTTATTGAGCAAAGTTTGGGGGACATGACATTGAGAATGAATGTTCGGATGTCAGGTACCCTCTAACGGCATAAACTGAAGTCAGAGATATTGAACACAGTGTTTAAAAAGGCTGTTATTTCATCATGAGTTTTGTAACTTCATAGAAGATACTTGAGGAAATTAGTATCTTATACTCAGATGCACATGTTTTATTTCTTCAACAGGATTTTGTAAGAGAGAGAACTCTTTTTTAAAAAATTAAGAGCACACCACTAACTTCATGTTATACCAGAAAAGTATGAGGTTCCTTGAAGTCACCCAAAAATAACACTTCCACATAAACCTGTCACCTTACAGACACTATATTTTCTTTCATTTAAAAAATTTGTGACTTTTCTTTCTAGGTCAATTACTACATGCTCCTTTCTTCTTTCTTTTTAAGTAGCTAATGGCAAAGAAGTAGGGGTAGATTAATAGTAGGTAATATAAAGGATAAATTTAAATGCATGTAAGCACATATTTGTGAGGACTTCATTTAGAAGCTAAAGGAAGTGCTCTAGAATTATACAAAAGAGCACGTGTATCTCTTGGAGTAATCAAGAAGACTCCATTACACAAACCAGGCTTTCGTTATTCATTAGCACAGGACTTTAGTTTTGTTGTTATGATGTGTGTAAATAATTTTACTTTTCATATGCCTTGTTCAGTCAGCAACTGTTCAACTGTTTCCCTATATATTTATTGCTTACTAGAATTAATTTAAGATGAAAGCATAAGAGAGCTACAGACTATGTAATAGTAATTGTTGCTTTGGGAAAATACAGCTGACCTCTGGTCTACCTACCAGTCAGAATTTTAAGATGTTAATAAATTCAGTATTTCCCTTCCTTTCCCCTTCATTCTTTAGTGAAAGCTTCAGAAAACCGAGAGTTACGTGCTGCTGGTTTTTGTTTTTTCTTCTACAGCACACATTTGGGAGTTTGAACCTCTTACCTCTGTAATGTAGAAGAATAGGTTTATAAATTCTAGAAATTGTCCTTCCTTAATTGTAAGAACAATATGATTACCTTGGTAATGCTTTCAACTAGAGACCATAAATACAAATACTTCCGTGTCCATGTTTCCTTTACAATTTTCCTCAAGTGTACTATTATTATCATTATTATTTGCTTATCTGTATTAGCAAGATATGTACAATTTAGTGTCCTGCTTTCTGAATTTGTTCTTAAGCAAGGATTCTGTGCTTGTATTCTTAACTTTCTTGCTACCCCACTTTCAACCACTGTTAGCACAAACGATGCCTGTCTCAGAAAAAAGTCACTTCTTCAATGTCATGGGAATTAATTCTTTTCTATATCATGACTCTCCTGGATACTTATTCAGTCATTGACACCTGTGCTAAATACTGGCAACGAAGACGTAAATAGATCCAGGTTCTTGAACTTGAGTGAGGGGACAGGTAGTCAGGGAGTTGATGCTTATAATAAACTCTAAAATATTATGATCAGTCCCATGATAAGCATGTGTATAAGGGATTGTAGATGAAGGGGACAAAGGAAAGACTTCACAGTGGAGGAGATATCGAATTGGGACTGGTAGAAGTCTACCAGAGAGAAACACAGATGAACACTTTCAAAAGAGGCACTAGTATGAGGGAATAATATGGCAGTGTAAAGGGCATAGCCCTACAGGGACCATGCAGATAAAGAAAATGAGTGACTAGTCTAGGAAAGGGGTAGGGACCGTGGAGAATTAGAGCCTGCATGCCACATCTAAAGCAGAAAGCCATGACTTAGCTTCAACGGGTTGCTGCCATGCAGGACTGTGGGCCCAATATTGGCGAATCTTCCATTTTTAACAAGAAGATAAAAGTCCTGTGAAATACCCAAACATTAATCTTTGTAAACACTTAAAGCCCAACAGAACATATGGATGAATGGGTCCACAGATCTGAATCTTGGCCAATAATACACTCCAGAAATGGTTAGTTCTGGGTAGTAAGAGCAGGGAATATGTTCTGGAAGATGAGAGAGAGAGTGGTAAAAGGTGAAGATGGAGAGATCGGTTGGAGATTGTGTGTAAAAGACCTATTCTTTGTCTGGTAGTTTGGACTTCATTCTAGAGGTAATAGAGAATAGTAAAACAGTTTTATGTAGAAACATGCTATAATAATTGTATCTATTATAACTTCCTGAAAATATTCAGAATAATTTATTGTTTTAATTTAAAACAAGTTCTGAATATAGATTTACATGATCCGCTCACAGATGTAGTGTAGACAGGAGCAGATCTAGTACTTGTTTGTAGTTACAACTGGGATTAATCAAATACTCAGAAATTAAATGAACCATAGGACAACTCTGTTACCACCACCGCCACATGTTTGCAGATGCAGTCGTGTAAATCAGCTGAAATTTTCTGCACTGTTAAAAAGTGTTACCAGCCACGCCCCCATTCTGAGCATTAAATAGGAATCAGCCTCACTAAAAATAACCTGACATGCACAGGTCGAATAAGCAAACCAGAACGCATCCTTAGACCTTTACCTGTTTGTATAAATATTTAGAGCTGAACCAAAGTTGGGGTGACCTCATGCCAGAAGGATGTGGTTAAGCTGTACCCCACTGTTTACCTTCCCGCATGGCCACTACTCCCTTTTCTCTGCTCTCTGAGGCCTGGCAATGAATGGACTTGAAGGAAAATTTCTCTATTTCCCTTCAGAGTTTCAATGCATTGCCATAACTGCACACACTGACAGATTGTGGGGCCAAATGAAAGCTCAGCACTTTTTTAGGTATACTGAAATGGGACTCTGGTGACACACTGTTGCATGTGTGAAGGAATCTTACTGTTAGTGTGGTTTAATGTTCTTGGAATCCAGTACTGGTTTGAGTTATAAGCACTGTGGGAAAGAAGTGTTCTCTTGCCCTCCCATGACAGCTCCAAGTGGGGTCTCTGGTTTTACATAGGTCCAGAATTTGGGGTCAAAAGTTGAAACTAATGACTAAAGTTGGACTCTGAGCTTTTAGTCATGATAGGTTCTAGAACTAGGACACAATTAGCCTTAACAGTGAAAATGTAACCTCAAACCTCTATCAGCTCAGAGGTCATAAAGTGAGAAGAGTCATTTTAGAGTAGAACTCTGGATTGGGAATGATGAGATTATTATAGCTTCCTTTGAAGATCTTTGTCAAATCATGTTTTCTCTGTCTCTCAGTTGGTTCCGTTGTAAACGGAAATAATAATCTGTTCTTTTCTACTGGATGAAAATGAGTATCCCTTGAGTATGTATTGCGATCTTCAGGAAAAAAGGTCTTGAAAGAGTATATTGTTATTTTTATTAGTTAAGAATTACACCTGTATAAAAATGAAAAGACAATCCCCTTACACTCTACTTCATTTATGACAAATACTTCATTTTAGAAGACTAACCATATACAAGTTAGCATTAAACTAGACTTTGTCATTAATTGCTAACAAGTGGTATATTTACTTTGTGTCTCCAAAGCAGAATATAAATGGTAAAAATGAAAATGAAAACAATTTAAAGAACAGATGATGCGATGGAACATTTCTGGCCTTTTTGGCCCTTTTGTATGGTGCATACTGACAGTCAAGGGAGACATAATCAAGTTTCCTCACAGATGTTGTCCCTATAAAACCAAATCCTCCATTCTCACTTTCACTGAAAAAGGAGAAAAAAGATATCCATGATTAGGGGAACTTTGGGACTCAATTTTTATGGTTTGCCAACTTCCCTGTTCAAACTTTCACTACTTTCATTATCGGTATCAATCAAGACTGTACACGCTTGGAATCACTTTTGCTCATTTTCATTCTTAGCTTTTGTGTGTGTGTGTGTGTGTGTGTGTGTGTGTGTGTGTGATTTTTTAACCCACTCTTCAATTATTCTTGGAAAGACTCTAAATTCTGATTTTCCTCATCATGTTTTTATCTTCTTCCCCACCCCCTACAACTAATTCACAAGGAAAGTTTTGGTTCTTCCATTTAGTGTGCAATTCTTTGATCTTTCTTTCTGAGAGAGGTGGGCCACCTACTGTTGCCTTTTGGTATAACTTCTGAAATTGGAAAATTCTGGTTGCAGAGCTTAGACAAATTTATAAAATAAGGAATTACACGCAGCCATATCAATTTACGAATTAGTCCTGTTGGCATAAAGAATTTTAAAAACATTGGAATTTTTTGCCGTTATCTTTGTTATTCAGTAAACTTTTTTTTTTTTTTTTTAACCTGCACGGTTGGGGTAGTGGAGGCAGAGAAAGCAGATGAGGGGCTAAGGAAGCATTTAAAAATCACCAAGGCCCAAGTCACACCCCTAAGAAAATCTGATTTATTGGTGTGGGTTGGGGCCCAAGTATCAGTATTTTTTGAAATGTGCCCAGATGATTTGAATATGTCACAACTGAAAACTACCACTACGATTCTGCTGCTTCTTATTTATTGAAGCTGGGTTTTTTCAGTAAGCAAAGCAGCTGCTCTGTCAGGCTTCTTACAGAGCAGGAGGGCCCTCATGGAATATATATCTAAAAGATTTCCAGAAGGAAACTGTCATGAATTGGCATGGCATAAATGATCAAATCCCATGAATGGCCAGTAAGAGCTTCCAAAATTTCCTTTTTAGCTTTTCAGTGAAGTGTGTAAAGTGAATGAGATAGATTTTGTTCAAAATTCTGCTCCTCCTTTCTCTGAATGTATTAACTTGACCTAGGTACTTCACTTTTTAACTCTAAAATGAAGGTGATAATAGTAGGTAGATCACAGTGGTTTATAAGAATTAAGATAAATAATACATGGCCCATCCTAGTACTGAGACTACTGCCTGGCACATAGGAAGTACTCAATGAAACTTGGAATTATTGGTAAAGGGAATTGTACTGTAGTGAGTGATGTATCCTGGTCTCTAAAAGTGTCTTTTGAATTTTTGCTTAAGCCTGGCTATCACCCTTAACGGGTTCTTTACAAAATGTTACATTAAACTGCATTTGTGCAAATTTTGACTTTTGGTGCATAGCTAAGCAGTTTAACTAAATTTAACTATGACTTTACTGTGAAAATATGCTTCTACTACTATGATTAGGCCGGGTCACAGCTTATATGGTTACAGAGGGATAAGCTGAAATCTACTTTTCCTCTTAGAATCCTTAGCAAGAGGCGAATGACAGTGCATGAGTGTTTCAAAGATGCAAGCTGGGTTTTTATCCTTTAAAAATTGCTATGCAACAATCTTAAATGAAATTTTAAAGGTACAAAAAGTCTACCTATTATCCTGTTACACTAGCATGGTTATTTAAATTTCTCCTTGCTTTCTTCCAATTCTATTTGAATGTCTTTATCCATATTATGTCTTCCCTGACTGAGGAGTCACTGCACGTACTTTGTATTTGATTTAGAAGTGTGGGCTTCAGTGTCAGAGTTCTTACCTTCCAAGTCTCTACCATCCTGGTTCTACGTGAGCGCTATAACTTCTCTGTGCCTCATAGAGTTGGTATGAGGACTTAGGACATAGTACTACAATACGTTTTAGCTATTGTTTCACAGTTTTTTGGTAAACTCTTTCAACTTGCTATATGACTTAAGTATTTCCATTATTTAAATGCCAATGTAGTTTTTCACTGTGAAATGTTAATATTTTGAAAACTGGAAATTACATATAGCCTTAAAAGTTTCCATTTCTCTTATTATTTTCCATATTAAAATAATTTTAATTGGATATGTCCAAGTGTATTCAGCAGATATGTATAGACACAAAAGAATGAAAAAAAAATGATCATTTGATGAAGGGACTATCAGGCAACCACACAGACATTGTTATGTATCTCAAGATTACACAGAATGATTCTAAACCTCTGCCAGTTTACTATGTGGTTCTTCAGCTATGAAGAAGTTCCTATAGACTCACTCCAGTGAGTCTAAGTGAGGCCTTCTTGATCGGAAGCACCTCCAGGTATGGTGTTGATGAAAAGAGAGATAAGATTAACTCTTTGTGCCATACACTTTCTATTTGCAAATGAAAAGTGACCAGCTGATGACTTACTAGGATTGGGAACGATCTGTGATGCTCATGCGTTCAACAAATTATCATCACATGCTTGTCACTTACCAGGCTATGCAATGTGAGCAAAAGCAGATGGGGTCTGACCTCCTGGAGTTTACCATCAAGGAAGGGAAACAGATATTAATCAAATGATCAATTGAACAAGTGTGACATTATACTTGGAACATATTCTAGGAAGGAAAGGTGCATGGCACAATGAGAGTCTAGACTTAAGGTACCTGACCTGGCCAGGGAGGTCAGAGAAAGCTCCCCTAAGGAAGTCACAGTTGTGCTGAAAACAGGTGGGTGAGAAAACAGATGGAGGAGTAGGTGAAAGGGAAGGAAAATGCTTCCTTGGCAGAATGGAACAGAAAATACAAAAGTCCTGAGGCAAGAGGAAGCAGAGCAAGTAAAGGGAATTGAAAGAAGGCCAGGTGGCTATCCTGTGACAGAGTGGAGTGACTTGCTGTCATATGGATTGGGCCAGTGGTATGCTGGAGGAGGCTTATACCAGTTTCTGAGACCTGACTCCATATGTGTCTTCCCAATTCCACATACAGTGACTTGAAATTGGCCAAGGTGGGTGTATTTACACCATAAAAATCAGGCAAGTCTCTCTTTACCCCCCAGAGAGCCAGTTTACCAGCACACCATTGGATTGAATTATGTGGAGCTATGCCTGGATTCAGGATCCAACCATTCCAGGTGATTCCTAATCTGAGAATTGAAGCAACAAAGAGACATATCTTGGGAGAGGAAAAGAGACTGTGATTTCCAGTGACCATCACAACTTACACAGTAAGAGCAAACTAATTAGGTATGAAGAATGTCCTCTGGCATTCTGGCTTTATCCTTTCTTTTCTTTTCCTTTCTGTTTTTACAAATACAATGACTCAAACATCTATGCCAAATACTGAGTAAAGCCTAGTACTCTCCCTGAGATTCGTAAGAATACCCACAATGGGTGTCTTTTTCCTCATGACCACCTCTCACCTTGAATTTCCTGCTGAGTTGTCTGCTCTCTTCATCTTGCTGCCTCTGCCTGCTAGAGTCTGCCCACACTGTCTTACTTTCATGATGTTATCATTCATCACAAGGCCATCACCCATCTTCTTTCATTTCCCAAAGCAGCATCAACAGCAGGAACAGAGAAGAAATTAGGATTAGGATGGAACCTCAGCATGAGGCCTTCTTGCCCTAAAGTTCCTGCCTTGGGTGGTCTCCTTCTAGGGCTCCCAAAGTCTTAGTGCATCTCCTCCCTCATCCTCATTCCACCCCCCACCTCCCGGGAATTTTTGTAATATTATTTGGAAATTTTTAATTTGTGATCTTTATTCTAGATTATGCTCAACACATATCTTTGCTAATCCAGAAAACTCATCATCTTATTTGCTAAAACAAAGAGCAGTCAACCCGAATGACCCCGAGCAGTAGGAAGAGCTAACAATATGTTTGAAACGATCATTTTTCCTTCCCTCAGGCAAGATCATAGTTTTAAGCCCAGTTCACTTCTCCCCCAACCAAAGGTCTTGGGTCTTGGGATGTTACTCTTCATTTTACAGAGACGTTCATTGTGCTTCACAATCGTACATTTTTATAGGTGGAGAACTGGAAACACTATCTCTTATCTAGATCTTAGTAGCCCCAGTTCATTTTAGACTGCAATATGCAATCTTCCAGTGTTACTGAGATTTTATTATTTTTTTAGTTCAGACTCCTTGGCATAATTAGAATGCCTTTCTGCCATCCTCCTCCTCCCCTGGTCTGGAACACTGGACGCTGGCGTGTTGCTACAGGAGGTTTTCACTGCCATCTCAGCCAGCTTGCATGCTATTAGCAGTATGCCCTCCGGGGCACGGAGTGAAACATTAACCTCTGGGTCAGTCTCTTCCACCTCTTTACCTTCTTACTCTCCTAACACAGAATTCCTATGTAGACTTTAGAGAAACGATTCTATCTGCCATTTCAGCCATAGAAGAAAGAAGCTGTTACATACAGGAAGATAGAATGAAGTCTGCGTTACTATTGAGACAATACCTGGCCAGCTAAAATTTAGTGGAGTTAGTACTCAGCTCCTCAGACGTCCTTTAGGCCTTCCTTACCAGCCCTTTCCCCACACCCAGAGAATCTGTTCAATTCATTCACACTGAGGTATGAATGACTTAATATAACATGGCTTCTAGAGCTATTTACATTTCATCAGGAGAAAGGCGTTTAGCCCAAGGAATCACATTGTTTTGGATGGAGAAAATTAGTTTTCAAAAAGCCACCTCTGTAACACATTCAACATTATTTCCCCCAGTTTTAAGGGTTACTCCATGAGGCTACATATGAGCAGAACTAGAAAACTTACGGTTTTTGGGTGGGGAAGTCTCCATTATAATTAATTCAGCACTGAGATATTAATACATGGTCAGTTCTCTCTTTTTAGAACTAGATTGAAAGGGCCTCTCTTTTTAAGGCAGAATTCCTGAGAGGTTCAGCAAAGAGTTAGTGGCTTGTATTCAGTCTCTTATTAATGTGTATGGCCTATTAACACCGGCCCAGTGCTTGTCTTAATAAACAGTAGAGCAGGTCTAGAAAGAAAAGATTTAAGGTCTATGTCAGTCTTGCCCTGAGAACAAGGGTTCTCTAGTGCTTTTAACCCATATCTTTCAACAGATCTAATTCAAACAAGAAACATTATAAAAGCTGAAACTCATCTTTTTATTACCCTGCCCTTACTTTCACTGGTAACTTACATTTTAAAGCTTTGATAGAACATTGAGGCAAAGTCAAATGAACATTATGAGGTCATGGTTAGGTTGGATTTGGCAATTTGATCTACTAATTCCAGAAATGAGGGCCGGAGACTTATGCCCATGGAAATGAAGGCCAATTAGACATAATTAACGTGTAGATTCAAAAATAAGATAGCACAGCATTTTACTCTGAGACTTTGCCAGTATAGTTTAATAAATGAAAATGAAATGCAGTCAAGTTGAGACATTAGAAAATGAGGTTAGGCAGTATTATGCAAACATCTCAAGACCTGGGTAATAGACCCTGACACTTTGGGAACGTGGATTCCCTAAAGCCCAACAGTGGATCTTTTGTGGTTTAATGGTCTTACCCATTTTCTGAAGGAAAGGGCCTGCACAAAAAATAGGAGAGAAAGCAGTATTTTTGGTTCAGGTAAATATTAGAGTTAAGGATTCATAAAAAGTTTTAGAGTTGCCCAAAGCTTTTAAAAGTTACTGATATTTAGGAGTTTTTGTTTCCCCTTATTTTTGCATAGTGTCTCTCACCACAAAGTCTGCTTGTGATGGCACTACTTAGCTGTCACAAATGGAAAACTAAAAAGTTAAATGAAAATTATACTTTGCGCATACAGAGAGTAGGTGATTAGAAAATAGAACTAAGGATTCAATTCCTGGATTATTTTTTTTTAAAGAATTGCCTTTACTCCTAAGATTTCTTTTTAGTAAAGCTTTAGGCTGTTATAGTGCAAATTGTACCTGGCTTAAGGGCAGCAAGATTTACTTAATGACTACCTGCAAATCATTTGAGAATCTTAAGGGAGGAATGTTATTAGAGTGTAGCGCAGTAAATGCTCTCTGTGCAGGGGAAGGCTTCCCCAGCTCATGGCCCCAGGCTTTGATCTCATCAGCCCTCATAATGAATTTCAGCCTTTTGTTTTATAGGGACTTGCTTCTAAGGTAGAGCATAGCTCAGTGTAGACATTATCTAATTCTTCCTGGTAACATTGATGCAAGTTTGGGTGGGGCAGGTGTTATTATTACCCAGCCCATTGTGCAGATGGGGAAATAAAATAGAAAGTTAAGTGACTTTCTCAAAGTCAAAGAGAAGCTAAACAAGAGCCAAGAGGATTCCTTTTGGGGTTTCCCAATTGTCAGCCCAGACCTTTTACCTGCTGACTCTGGAGTCACCAAGCAGCCGTCGGGGAACTGGCAGGTCATACAGGGCTATGAAAGGAGTGCAGGATTCTGAGCTCGGGGGCCTGAGTTTGTCCCCTTCTGCTCTAACTGTGTGATGTTGGACAAGTCATTGGGCCTCCTTAAAATAGTTCCTCTACTTTAAAACAGGGCTCGATCAGAAATGTGCACCCCCAAAGCTGCTGGGTTTGATGAAATAATGCATTTTCAAGTTATGCCACATGATGAAATGTGTCTAATCACAGGAATGTCCCAGACGGAAAAGTCGACAATTGTGAGGTTGAAATTCATAAATACAAATACAAATGTTGATAAGTAAATCTACTTTATTACCTAGGTTCATTTCAAAATGTGTACTCAAAATAGTCCATCATTATGTTTCCTGTGGACTTTATAAGATTTTAATGCAGTCAATAGATGCATCAATTTGTGTCTTTGATATTGTGTCCTCTGTAGCTCTCTGTGGTGCCCATGAAAACTCATCCCCGCCAGGCACAGTAGATATGAATTGAGCATGTCTACCTCTGCAGCTGGGTTCCTCACGGAGCCCGAGGGGCAGTGTTCTCTGGGATTTTCAGATGACCACAGCAAGGCTGTGTCCTAAGAAGGAGTAGGGGCTCTGTCCACCTGGCTGGGTTACACATCTCCCCATGGCTCTTCTTTCTGTGTCCTGAGGTCACAAAGTTTTTAGGGTAACAGCTTCAAGATCCACACAGCACGTGGGGGCTGGATCAGGGGAGAATATTGAGGGACAATTACAGGGCTGTACATAGAACCCTCTCTCTTCTGACCACTGAGGCTTAAAAAAAACAAAACACAAAACTAGATTATAACTATCATGTTGGATTATAACCTTAAGACTTCCTCAGCAGGCACCTCAGACATTTATGTAAAGGATCTGTGGTAGGCAGCCCATCTAGAATAATAGACGTGTCTGAATAGTGGGTTGAAAATATTATTCCCTGTTTTCTCATAGAGATATAACTGTGAAGTGAAAATAATTAATCCAAAGTTAATAAATATAAACATCATTTTAAGGTTAGAATTTTACTCAATATTTTTTATAAATCAGAGGAACCCCTGGAGTCAATTGAGTTGATATAATAAATGAGTGGTATTCCAGTTTATAGTAGCTATTCCTTCCCTTTCTAACAAATGAGCATGAAAATAAAAAAGAAATATTCATTCACCACACATACTTAAAGTTCCAGAGATTATAGCTTTCGTTAGGTCAAACAATGTCCATATTTATACCTGCAAAGTCTGTGTTCCAATGATTTATACAGTCATCTTTTTGCGGGGAGTGGGAATTATCCTATATATTTTTTTCCTTTTCCTTCTCATTTACTCCATCTGTTCTATATCCAATCTCACATCTGAAGATATGAAATTTACACATACTAAAATGAGATTAATTGACATTTTGTTGGTTTTTAGAGCGTGAAAAACTTTTTTCCCTGGGGAAAACAAAAAGGCTAATGACAATAATCAAAACTGGGTTGTGTAATTTTTGCCCGGTGTGTAACATCTGAAAAATGATTTCACTTTCTTTTTTGGCTTGAAGTATCTAGAAAATTACTAACTAAGTAGATATTATAGTCTTTTTTTTTTATTTTGTTAAGTTATATTGAAACTTTGCATAGAGAAGAACTTTCATGGAGCTTGAACACATGAATTGAACACACATCACTGTCCCCATCCTATAAGGTGGGAGCTTGGTTCAAACATACATTCCAAAAGAATATTTGTGTCCAAACTGCAGACATAAAGAACTGGAGACTAATATATATGTAGACAAGGCTTTTAAACATATCATCATTAGAACATAAATATTTATTATGGTATTTTTGCAACATTCTGTTTCAGAACACTAAAAGTACTGGATCAAAAGCATTAAAATTTTGTCTCCCAAGTTTTTCCTAGGACCTTATTTACGTGACTGGATCAGGGGGAAAAAATCTGAAGGTTCGCAACAAAATTAATGCTTGTGAAATTTCAAGTCTGTTCTCCTTGGACTAAGAATGTTAAACCACATATTAGAATGTCACTGTGAATTGAAATTTGGAACTTTTCTTGATTTCTGGAAAAATGTGTGTGTGTGTGTGTGCGTGCGCACACACACACATGCTTGAACTATTACATAAGGAAATGGTTACACTAAATTCCTAACTAAAGGCATAATAGCTAAAGGCACCAGAGCTCATTTATTATTTTTTTTATGCTCTAGACATTTAACAAGCAAACCTTCACAAGATGCACATAGGAAACCAATAACTGAAATTTTACTGCTTTAGTCATTTTGAATGATCATTGAGAAGTACCTTCCCCCCAACCGTTATTTACTGAGAGGAGAGTTTATCTTTTTGGCACATTCAAGACTCCTATCAGCTACACAGCATATAAATAAAGGGGTTAAGAAAAGACAAAGAACTTCCAGAATGACTGTAGGCTACAGGAGCAATAAGAAAGTACCAACAATGTGGCATATTTATAGAAATTGGCAAATAGACCGAGGCTGGATGGGATACAGAGGGTAGTCACTTCCTCTCTGTTTGTCCTGGTGCGAAAGCACTTAAATCAAGTCACAGCCTGACCTGCTGGAAAGTACGTTTCAGCAGTCTCACAATTATCACTGTTGTTCAGTTGTAAAAGAAAGAAGAGAAGGGTTTTTGTTATTGTTGCTATATTTTATTTTGATTTTAAGAAGAGTTTCAGCAAGTTTAGGAAGAGGAAGTTAAATCTATGCCAAGTTATCACTGAGTTTTGTGGGTATTCCCTCTTGCTCTCCTCCAGAGCTGGGAATTTCCCTACCTTTCTTCATGCTTGCCCCACCCCCAGCTCATCAGTGGAGCAGTTTGCATATAAGCCTTTTCCTAGATCTGTCCCCTTGTATAGAATCTGGGCCTAAACAGAAAGTTTTTGATGTATTTGAATCCAGTACAACAATTTAGGCCAAACTTAATCTTTCAAAGAATCTTTTTTTTTTCCACCCTAGAAGATAATTCTTCATAGACACAGGAGAACATTGTCTCACCTGATTATCTCAAAGTTAGCATATATGAAGATATATAGTTTTGTAATTTACGTTAGAAATTTATAGTTTTGTAAATTTAAATTAGTTTTGTAAATTTTAAGTTTAAATTATTGCATATTAACTGTTGTTATCATTCATTGTAACAGAATAGAATAATAACATAAAGGTAATAAACAAGTGCTTTTCAGTTTCCTCGTTTACTGAACATTACCGAATATTTACTGAATATCGACATTTCCATCACCTACAATCATATTTCTTATTTAACTCTAAGATTAAAAAAAATTATCAATGAGAAAATAGTGGTTGTCTTCCATTTTTTGAAGATAAAGATCATTAAAGATAATTTTGGTTCTGAATAGTACCATTTTATGCCTCTAGGCTGGCTGGAACAGAGTACAATGCTGGGCACAGATAGTAGTTGTTCATGTTAGTCCTTGAATAAAGCATTCAAATGTGTGTATTAGTTACATCTATATACTGTAGTTATTAAATGAGAGTCTTGATTCTGCTCTAGGGTTGAGTATGGCCCTAGGACCAAGGAAATGAACAACTGTACCTTGAATTGTTTATTCTTCTTTACAGGGTGGGACTAGAAAGAAGGAGCAGGAGGCCTGATTATGCCTTTTGCCTCAGGCTCCAATATTGCTTGGTAGGGCACCTACCTTATGAGATTCCTGTGAGGTTTAAATGAATTAATATATACATCAGAGAGTAGGCTCTTTAGAATACTGCCTGAGGGAAAACGTATGTGTTTATTAGGGAGTGCAACTCCAGGAAAATGGAGTGAAAGGCAAAGGAATTTCATAAGGCAAGAGAGGAGAGAGAGTAAATACAGGGGAGTATGCTATTGAGCTAGTCACAGTTTACTGGTTGCACAGACTCACCAGACCTCTCCAAGAAGCTGGATGAAAACACCTAGAAATAGACCCGCAGAGAGGAGGATGAACAAGCAATTTATCTGCTGGCCTCTTCCTATCTCCTGTCTTTCATTGGTCAAGGTTGACCTATGGGGTTGTAATGCCACCACATGTCTGAATTGTATTAGCTGGCCCTCTAGACAGCTGTTAGAAAAGCCTCCATGGGTCCTGTCCAGCCACTGTGCAGGCCCAGTGGTCCCTCCTTGTCAGGCAGAGCCTAGCATGGTGGCTCCTTCATCTTTAGTGGCCACTGTGGCCGTGATTTTACAGCCACAGGGATAATATGACCCATATAATTAGACTCTGGATTCTTCCCAGTATTTCCAACCTGGGAAACTAGCTGCTGCTCCCTCAGTAATCTTTTTTTAGATATTTGAGGCAAGCAGTTGTTTTTTGCACTGACTGGTCTCTCTGCCTTGTAAGCAGTTCGTGTGATCTTCAAATATCAGGATTTTTTTGGATCATCTTGTGCTCAACTCAAAAGTTACCTTTTCAGAAAGGCCTTTAAATGAGCAGCACAGCTTTCCTCCTTCTCAGATAAAGAAATACATTGATCTCCTTTTTTTTTTTTTAAACTTGTATCCTTGTTATTATTATTTTTTTAAAAAGCATGTACTTTTGCCCCACATATGAAGAACATTTTATGTTATAAAAAAGGAAAGGGCGTGAATCTGGGCCGTGGGCTTGCTCTCACACCCAGCAGCCTGACAGTTCACACAGCCAAACCACAAATGGAACTAATGTCTCATTATTGTCTTCCCATCACATCTGACCTATTGTGAATCAGCCCTCTTTCCCTATCAATATCAAAATTGGCTTGTTCAGGATGTGAAAAGATGTCATTTCTCTTCCTGTTTCTTTTTCATTCTCTTTAGAGAAATTTTGACTTTGAACTCTTGGCTTATAGTAAATTTAAAGCTGACAACTGAAATTTAGAAAGCAAAATCAGAGAACCACAAATATAAAAGATCCTTTTTACATTGTTTCCTTTCGCCTTCATTTCTTCATTTCCCTCTCCCCATGGAACATATGTCTGGTGAACTCCCTGCTGCCAGGTCTTTGGTTCTTTATGTCAGATATTTGTGTCATTCATGGTTTCTTATCATGTTTCAATACATGCTAAATAACTCACAAGGCTCAAGAATTCATCTTGTGGCAAAGATAATGCATGATAAAAAATTAAGATACCCTAATATTTCCCCTGTAACCATAGTTTAATTTAATTTATGATTCTTCAAGGAAACAAAAAACCTTAATTAGCCAGTTACAGTCCTTGTTTCAAAATTAACAGGTGTCTTTATAGCCTCTGCTTTTTTATTTATCCCACTGCCAAGGAATGTCTATATAAGGCACAATGATCAGAACTGACACTTTATTTAACAAATCTAGAAATAAACAGTCTCATTAGCAATTGAATCCTCTCACAACCATCTGCTTGTTGAACACTAATTTCTGTGATATTTTGACTGTGGTCACTCAGGGTCTGGTTGGAACCCACTGATGATGGGAATGTACAACCACATGATATGTCTTTCCTTTCAGAAAAACTCTAATCATTAAGAACTTCTTTGGGGTATACTGAGCTGCAATCTATCTCCTTGTAATATTGGCCCACTGATGTTGTTCATGCCGTGAAGCAGTGTTTCACAAAGTATGTTCTGTGGACCATTTGCCTCAGAGTTATAAAAAAGGAAACTGCATGAATCTGGGCCCTTTTGTGGTTCTTTTTTTTTTTTTTTTTTTTTTTTTAATTTTATTGGGGAATATTGGGGAACAGTGTGTTTCTCCAGGGCCCATCAGTTCCAAGTCGTTGTCCTTCAATCTAGTTGTGGAGGGCGCAGCTCAGCTCCAACTCCAGTCGCCGTTTTCAATCTTAGTTGCAGGGGGTGCAGCCCACCACCCCATGTGGGATTTGAACCGACGACCTTGTTGTTGAGAGCTCGTGCTCTAACCAACTGAGCTATCCGGCAGCTCCTCACTTGTGGTTCTTGTTGAAATGCAGGTTCCCTGACTCTCCTCCACACAGGGTCATTTGACTGGCAGTAGGTAGCTATGGAGCCCAGATCCCTGTTTCATAAGCTTTAATACGATCCTCTGCTTGCTTATGTTTGAAGATCACATCACTGCTCTAAAGCCAAAGACAAAGCCCCTTACATACACCGAGCCCTTAAGATAGTTGGAGACAAGTATTATTGTCTAAGTTTCTCCATGTTGTCTGTTCTCTGGACCAAGTGTCCCAGTTTTTTAAATTGTCCCTCATATGAAATGGTGACAAGTTTCATTCTCTTTGAACTACTTCATTTTATTAATTTGTCCTAAAATATGATGCCCAGACCTGAATAGAATGTTCTAGCTGTGGCCTGACAGGGGTAGGAGGTGGGGCAGAATAAAAAGACCAACCCCTTCTTAGCATAGATAGTGTATTTCTTACAAAAGAAATGAGTAATGAATTTAAATACATTTATTTGGTTCAACAACTTCAGTTACCATTGAACATTTGGTCTAGAGAGAAATAGCTTGAATATAACTGTGGATTTTCAGACAAAAATATTCATATGTTAGCTGGAGCACTATGTATGATAAAACCTCATTACTCTGGAATGCTAATTTGGAGTTTTTGGTAGTTGGCATGGGGTTAAAATAAAGATGGTCTTTGGCTTCTCTATGCTAAGTAGATTCAGTAAACAAAAAATAGTATAAAAGATTGTGAGGATATAATTAACCTACTTGAGAGAACACATTTTTCGAGTAGTTTGATATCTGTTTATGTACTCTCAATTTACCTATTAATAAAGTAATTCTTGTTATTTATGAAAGCAGTATAAAAGTACCTACTTGACTACGCTTTTGGGCCTATTAGGATGTCATTGTATAGATATAAAACATAAAATTGCATTTGTTTAAATAATATAATTCATAGTTTTCATTAGTTTAGACTGGTCTGCTCCCCAACTTGTCTGAGTTAAATAAAAGTTGACTGCACACAACTAAGGGTTGATAGACCAGCTAAGGGTTGATCATTTTCTTGACATAATTTAAGATGTTTACATTTTTGTCCTTCATATTATAACCTGATGGTTATCACTAGCTGTGTGAGCAAGTATTCCTAAAAATAAAACAAATACAAGATAGTTTGTAAATCTTTCCCACAAAGTCATTTAATATTAAATAATAGTAAGCCTTGTTTATTTTTCTCCTTCATGTAAATTCTTAGTCTTCTTTCTATGGTTCCTCTTCTTCCTTCCTTCTCAGTAGAGCTAGCATTTGATCCTTAGCTTTCTCTGTCAAGCCCTCTTCTCTCTGTTTTGGAGAATTCCTTCGGTCCTTAAGGCTTCATCTTTGCATATCTTCTACCACTGACTTCCCAATCTATATCTCTAGCTCTATCCTTTTGGCCAATTCCTACAATTTGATTTCAGAAACAAAGTAAATGTTTATCAAGTATCATTGATAAACATTGGTCAATGATATTTGGTCCTTTCATGATAGTAATCTTATTTTATCCTCACAACAACCTTGTGAGGTGGGTTGCATCACTCCTGTTAAAGTACAGGGACACTGAGGCTTAGAAAGTTATGTTCAACTTTACCTTAATTCAACATTAGTTTGTGATGATAGTTTCGTTATTGTCTGTCGCCATGATATCTCCATGATGTTCAAAGACCGTATCTGTTTTTGCTGAACAGTTGTTTGTACTTGACCTGGTATGGAGTAAGCACTAAATAAATATTTAAGAATGCGAGAATGAATGGTCAGGTATGCATTTTAGGTAGACGGTAGGTAACAATTAGTTTGACTTGAGGAGTTCAAAAGCATCAGAGAAGCTAGGAAGCAATTGCGATAGCCCAGATAAGAGATGGTGTGGCTTAGTGGTGGTGGTGTGGTGGGGAGATGAGGAGACATGCTCCTAGTTTACAGAAGAGAGGGCACTTCATTCAGAGGAGAAAGTGCTTTGCAAAGATCTTTAGGCTCTCACAGTCAGAGGATTTGGAGATTTCCTCGACTCCCAACTTTCTGGCTGGGTGACCGGTATATGATGTTGCCATCAACTCAGTCTGGAAATACAGGAGAAAATTCTTTAGGTCTTTAAGCATTCCATTACCAGATTAATCTTCCTCAAACACCATTCTTATCATATTACTCTCCTGATTAAGAATCCATAATGACCTTATGGATTCTCAAAACAGATATTTTTTTTTTTTTTTTGTACACAAATAACTTATTCTGGTATTCAATATTTTTTTACCTTCTCCTCTCTTTATTGCAAATGGATTATAAATACCTTAAGGGCTGGGAAAATATCACAAAGTTTTGTTACTATTGCTGTTACTGTATAGTACCCAGCATAGTGCTGGGTGAGCAATATGTGTGTAACACTAATTTGTTTAAAGGATTTTAAAACAAATCATGATTATGAATATGGAGTGATTTAGAAAAATAATAATGTAACTTGCTTTTACTTGAATCTATGTTACAATTCAAAATACAGTTGACCCTTGAATAATATAGGTTTGATCTGTGTGGGTCCACTTATACATGGATTTTTTTTCAATAAATACTGTAAATGTATTTTTTCTTCCTTATAATTTTCATAATAACATTTCCTTTTCTCTAGCTTACTTTATTGAAATAATACAGTATATAGTGCATATAACATACAAAATATGTGTTAATGACTGTTTATGTTATTGGTAAGGCTTCTGGTCAACAATGGGCTATTAGCAGTTAAGTTTTAGGGGAGTCAAAAGTTATACGTGGGGCCGGGCCAGTGGCTCAGGTGGTTGGAGCTCCATGCTCCTAATCCAAAGGCTGCCGGTTCGATTCCCACATGGGCCAGTGGGCTCTCAACCACAGGTTGCCAGTTCAACTCCTCGAGTCCCACAAGGGATGGTGGGCTGTGCCCCCTGCAACTAAGATTGAACACAGCACCTTGAGCTGAGCTGCCTCACGCATGGCTCAGTTAGTTGGAGCGCGGGCTCTCAACCACAAAGGTTGCCAGTTCAACTCCTCGACTCCCGCAAGGGATGGTGGGCTGTGCCGCCTGCAACTAGCAACGGCAACTGGACCTGGAGCTGAGCTGCGCCCTCCACAACTAAGACTGAAAGGACAACAACTTGAAGCTGAACGGCACCCTCTACAACTAAGATTGAAAGGACAACTTGACTTGGAAAAAAAAAATTAAAAGTTATACGTGGATTTTTGACTATGCTGGGGGTCATGCCCCAACCATCACATTGTTCAAGCGTCAACTGTAATAAGAAATGCTTATATAGTATATTTTATATGATAGACATTAATCCTAAATGCTTTACTTCTATTAACTCATTTAATCCTCACAACAACCCTATAAGACCGATGCTGTCATTATCCCCATTCTACAGATGAGGACACTGAGGAGGTGAAGGACATTGTTTAATGCTGCACAGCTAGTAAGTGTGAAGTTTGGATTTGAACCCAGGCAGGTCTGGACTAAATATATACTTAACTACCATATACAGAACCTTTGAGATAACTCAGAATGCATTGATTATTATAGTTGCAAGTTAAGTAATTATCCCATTTACCAAAGATGGATACCTGATTAATTAAATGCTAAAAAAGGTGATCAAAATCTATAACACCCTTGAGCAAATATATGTCCTTCCATTTCTCCCATCATCTGATATGCTCATGCTTGGTATCATTAAAAATAATAAAGGTTTAAGTGGTTCTTTTGCATCTATAACTCATTTGACTCTTAGAAGTCATGTGGTGGGTGGGTAAACATGATTATCCTCCATTTTTAAGAGGAAGGTGACACAGCCAGTGCTGGAAGAATAGAGATGCTGATCAGGGTTCTTGTTTCTAGGCCAGTGTTTCCATAGCACTAGTGATTGGTTGTCTGACCCAAATTCTTTCAATAAGAGCACACATCTTAAGGACAAACTGTAGAATCTAATGTTATCATGTATGTAGGAAATATTGAATTTCAAGTTGAGATTTCCTAGGTCAGATGTGCAAGTATAAACCACTGAAATCCAATAAGAATTCTTGCTAAAATGTCTTATTCAAAATTATCTCATATTGTGTTGAATTTCTGAAATATTTAGCTGTTTATGGTTTGACCTTTGGGAGCTATCTTTCTTTTTTTTCACAGTTAGAGGAAAGTTTTGTAACTTAGTAACCATACCTTTTTATCACCTTGCTGAATTACCAGTAGTTATTATTGGTTTCAATTATTGTAATTTGATGACTGGAATTTGAATGTTTAGTTCACTAGGAATCAGTCTAGGCTCATCAATTCACCAAAATAGGGGAGAATAATAATAAGTATCTATCACTTAGAGTTGGACAGGATTGACTGTATTAATTTGTGAAATGTTTAGAAAAGCTCTTGGTCCACAGCAATATTCAGTAAATGCAAAGTATGATTATCATTATCATTATTATTAATAACATAAGTACTAATGGCGTATAACAATGACCTTCTCAGGGGAGTATTGCATTTTATATAGTGGCACCAAGAACTGTTTTATGGAAGAAGGCTATCTATGTACCAAACCATCCCTGAGAGCTCATTTGAAATCTGTCATTCATTATATTACATCCTTGCTGAGACCAAACCACTGTTAAGGCTAATAACATCCTTGATCTTACTCTCTGTTATATAAAAGGAGTATTTTTTTTCCAAGTGTATGTTCTGGGTGACACCTGGAAACTCAGTATTCTAAGTTCCAATCTAGAGCAAATAAGGATTTATTTGTAGGATAGAAAGCATTTTATTGCTACTGACTACCTGGTAACAATTTATTAATTAGAGAAGATGAAAATTTTAGTCCTCTTTATCAAGTGTACCCTGCAGGATTGATGCCCCATATTCAAGCTTTTTGTGTGGTTATGGCTTCAACGACTTTTCTATTTGTTATGCCACTTGACATTAACATTGTTTAACAAACCAAAAAGTAAAATATTCAAAACAAAGAAATCCACAAGAAAAAGATTTGACTCATGAAAGGGGTACCCCTAACTTCCTTTGCTAGGTAAAATGAATCATTACTGGGTAATGACCTTAGGGCAACATTTTCAAATAAAACATAATGTTCTCCTTTTCCTTTAATTTCACTCTTATGGATATGTGGTTATAATGAAACGTCCCTCATATTTATTTCAGAGTTATCTTCTGAGACTGGAGCCATTTCTGCTCCAAAACTACACACCTTAGAGATGCCTGGCTTGATACACAGGAATACTGGTGTGAATAAATGAGCCAATGCACTGTTTTGTGTTCTGTAAGACCAGTGGGGGAAATAGTCAATATTCCTCCCAATCTGTGGGAATTTCTTTCCTTCCCACCTTCCTGCCCTTATCTTTTCCCTCCACTTCTACCTTCCCATGTCTATTTCCTTTTCCCTTCGTATTGCCATTTCTTTTACAGTAGTCTCCCCTTAGCCACAGTTTTGCTTTGCATAGTTTCAGTTAACTGCAATTCTACCATCGTCCAAAAATATTAAATGGAAAATTCCAGAAATAAATAATTCGTAAGTTTTTGTTCTTTTGTTTTTTTAACTTGTGTGCCATTCTGAGCAGCGTGATGAAATTTTGAGCTGTCACACACCATCCTGCCCAGGATGTGAATCATCCCTTTATCCAGTGTATCCATGCTGTATATGCTCCATGCCAGGTAGTCACTTAGTAGCCAGCTTGGTTATCAGATCTACTATTGTGGTTTTACAGTGTTTGTGTTCAAGTAACCTTTTTGTTAGTTAATTTTCTCAAAGAGCAAGAGTAGTTTAAACTTTATTATAGGTATGTATATATAGGAAAAAACAGTATATATAGAGTTTGGTACTATTTGTGGTTTCAGGTATCCACCGAGGGCCTTGGAATGTATGCCCTTTGGGTAAGAGGGGATGACGATACTTTCTTTTCTTCTCTCCTCCTATTATCTCTCTATTCTTCCCTCCCTTTCACCCTTACACTCTGACTTTCTCATTCCATTATTTATTTCAATCTAGGCAATTCTGTGGCAGCTTTTAAATCCAAAAGGCAAATCGTGACTTATATGACTAAAGGACTAAGGCCAAAACATTTATTCAGGTAGTCTTTTGTCCTTGCTTGCTTTCCCTATTTCTATAAGGATTTAGTTCTAGCATACAACTTTTAGCTCTTGATTTATTCTCACTTTTACAGACCTCTCCTAGCCCTACTTTGCATCTCTATGTAATCTCTGTCTTTCTTACTTTTAGACTGCTGGATTCTACTCTGTATCACCTCCTTCTGTACAGCTTCTATACAGCTGTCCTCTGGTGAGTCCCAACAGGGTCTGTTCAACCTGCTTCAAGGTGGTGCAGCCATCTTTCCAGCTCCCTCCTTCCCTGATATTTCTAGGTCAGCCTCGTCTTCTATGTTGAATGGTTCAGCTATTAATTTATTATGATATTTATTCATTCAACATATATTTATAGAGCCCTATACATGATAATAAAGTTAAAGGAAATGGACCTTTTCTCTTTTTACATATTGCATTTTTTCTTGAGTTTTCTACTATACATTCTACTGAATATAAGAAAGCAAATGTTGTTATACATTTCATCTTGCCCATTCAAATAATGCCAGATAATTTTTACACAAAATTAAACCTAACAGAGGTTTTAAATTAAAGTATAATCCACATGGCACCAAATACTCACCTTGTTTCCTTAGCTCTAATGATGATGTCCTTATAAAATTAAATAAAAGAAAACTCGTTGATTGACAGAGTTCTTAATTTTTGATTAAGACATTTTGGTCTTGCTTAGAGCCTAATCTGTAGATAGATGCAATATGAATATAGTATTAAGTACCTTTCCACCAGTTATTATGTGTTTACCAAAATGGGAGAAAAAAACTACATTGAGAAGTCTGCGAGGAATCCACCTTATCTCAAAGTGCACATATTCGCAGAAAAATATAGTTTCAAAAGCTGTGTGTGGTGAAGAGAATGGATGAGAGATTAAGATTCCTGTTTAGTCAGAAAAAGTAGCTTTTAGTCTGACTCACAGTCAAAAACAGTGCTCAACATTCCTTAGTTATGTGTCTTTGTGAGCTTAACCCTAAAAAACTGAGTCAATCTTTTTATGTTTTGTTATTTGTATGTTAATAATAATGTCATTAAGTTATGTTTATAATTATAATATAAGCACTACGTTTTAATTTGGTTTTCTTTTTAGATAGTATTTGGCAATGAATGTTATTATTTGCAAAGTAATGTGAATTATGAATATACTATTTTTAGTAAGATTCTACATAGCTAGAAAAGTGTTCTAAATCAAGTGGATAACATGAAATCACCCTGGCTCTAGCAAAATGAGTATTTTTGGAATATGCACCCAAAAACCAGAAAACAGGAGAATTCTTAGAGTCTGGTGTTGTTTGTGCCTCAATGAAAAAACATTGAACACATAAGTGACACTACATGACAAGGCTAAAAATAAGCAGTTTTCTAATTTCCCACTAACCTCTCCTGGTTTAAGCCTAAAATGTAAGATGCGGTATGTTCTCTTAAAGAATTATTAAGGATAAAGAATTGACATGAACCGAGTCCCATGATGTGCATTATTTCATTTATTGTCTTAACATTTTGAGGTAGATATGTATACTCCCATTACACTGGTGAGGGAACCAGAGGTCCAAAAAGGGAGGTCGGTTGTCCAAGGTCATCATGGCAGAGACGCTATTCAAACCGAGGTCTATTTGATTCCCAAATCAATGCTTTTTTTTCACTGCAGACAATTTTTTGGCCCCTCCTGCTTGTGTTTAGGTCAATGAAATAAAGTCACTATGTCACTCTTAGTTGTTGCTATGTTTTGCTCACTGGCAGGGCGGTTCACAGAGTGTTACTCACTGAGGACAACCTTACAAGCTCCCCTGTTGAGGAGCTCGCAAAACGCCAGCTCTCAGCACAAAGAGCCCAGAACTGCAGGGGCACAGGCACAGGAAGACTGGAAGGAGATGGAAGAGACCCACTTACGACACTGTCGTAAAGCAGGTGTAGTCGAAAACCAGTCGAAAGGTCACATCAGGGAGGTTAAGAAAAGAGGCAGATGGAGGAAAGGATGGGGGACAGGTATTGTAGAATAAAAAAGGGGAAAGTGGTGAATGATTAGAGAAGGGAGAGTGAATGAGGATTATCTGGAAGAAACAAGTAGGGCTTTGTGGTGAGAGGAGAGGGTGGAGGGCAAGGCAGAGATGAGACGAGAAGAAACTTTGCCTAAAGAACAAAAAACAGAGTAAGTACAGCTTTATCTTCATTAGAAAAAGTGGAAGTTTGTCTTCCGTGACAGGTTGTTCCACCCATTGTGTTGTGCTAAGATATTGGATTATCTCAACTGTTTGCCATTAGAAATGTGTAGATTCCCGGGGCCACTTTATGGCCAATGCATAACAACGTGCCTGAGCTTGTGGAGTTTGCTGTGTGCCAGGGTGAGGTGAAAACAGCATGTAATGATAGCCACCTACTTTCTCATCAATTAACCACAGTTTTTCCTATTTAAAAGAGTATACAGAGATGAAAAATAATTTTACAAAGCAGAATAACTCAACCCTTGGGGCCAATTATATGTGATTCATAGATTTCCTGGAGGTAAATTATAGTTTAAAATACAACATGTAGATTCTTCACCAGCTTCTAACAGCCCTGTTTAAGTTTGTTGGAAACTTTGGTAAACTTCCTTAGATACCCCAAGGTCATAGTTTAGGTTCACAGCCCATTTTATGGAGGTTTGCAAACCTTTCAGCAGTGCTGAATTGGATTTCAGTTGAATTGCATGCAAACTTGGGTCAAGTTTCAAGGGAACACTGGGTAGTTCTTTTCTTTCAGGTAGAAGCCAGGTGAAACTCAAAGGGTCCAAAGTGGGTTTTGCTTTGAGTTTCTTTGGGGTTCTGCTTGAACTTGACACTCAAAGTGAAACTCAGGAGGTCTGAACCTCTTGCAAACTGGGGCTCAAAGGGAGGTTTTTGGAAGCAAACTTGCATTTTGAAAATGCTGAGCTAACAGTGCTAATTGGTGCTTTAATTTGCTTTGCCCAAACCTCTGAATAGAGTTTTGTCTGGAAAAAGGTTTCTCTTAGCATCTATAGAATTTAGTAACTCTTTTCAAGAGGACTTTGGTCTTGCTAACAGGTAGTCTGAAGCAAGGAAAATGCACAAATTGCCCTAATGTCAGATTGCCATGCACAGTCCCTGAAGTAGGCCATGGAATGGATCAATCAAATCCTTATATCACATCTCTGCATTGGGATTATAGGTATCTCTGGCAATTCAGTTTATCTGGGCAATTAAAATTAAAGCTGAATGTGTTGCCTATATTACCTAGATACTTGGTATTCTATAAATATGACCACAGTGACATGAAAATATGCTCTTACTGGTCAGAATGAATAACGAGAAAGAGAATCCTGGGTTTCCCCCACACCCCCGCCCCCATGAAATATATCCATAAAGACCAATATATAACAATCCTTTAAAAGTGAAGACACAGTAAACATATAGATGAGCCAATTGCAAGGGCATTTTGCAAGATGTGCTTCTGACCTGATTAGTGGTGGGTGCTAGGGCAGAGGAGATTTAATTTAGTTTTGGCAAACAAATTGAATATAAAATTAAACTTAACAGAAATTAGGGTTTTTCTTTTTTCTTTTTCTTTTTTTTTTTTTAGAAAGGAAACAAGTTGGCAGAAGTTTGGCATATCAACAAAAGGAAATCACAGAAAGAAAAGGATTAGTCAAAATAAAGATCAAATGAAGATCTAAAACAAATTGGCTTCAGCCCAGGAAACATTTGTTGCATTTTATAAGCAGGTCTTTCCTTCCCAAGTGTGAAGAACAGAGGAACCACCTGATCTTCCCCTAAAGGTCATCAAGTGCTGTGCGTACTGGTGATGAAATGCTCTGGAGCACCAGAGAAAGCCCAGCACAGGTGCAGTATTGAAAAGAAATTCAAGCGTCCTAGCCCTAAAACTAGAAACAATTTTTAAAATTAGTTTTAAGTGTACAATACAACATACTGATTAGACATTTACACCCCTCACAAAGTGATAACCCCCTAAGTCTACTACCCATCTGACACTGTACATAGCTATTACAATACCATTGACTATATTCCCTATGCTGTACTTTACATCCCATGACCACACACACACACACACACACACACACACACACACACACACACAAGACCTAGCCGGACAATCAGCTCTGATGCAGCTTTTGGAGCAAAAATTAATGTAAGACCCGGTCTTATTTTACTATAATATAAGACTATGTCTAATATAATATAACAAGACCGGATCTTGTATTTTTTGCTCCAAAAGATGCATTAGAGCTGATGGTCCGGCTAGGTCTTATTTTTGGGGAAACATGATATATATATATATTATAGTTGACATTCAATATTATTTTGCATCAGCTTCAGGTGTACAGTGCAGTGGTCAGGCATCCACACAGTCTATGAAGCGATCCCCCCATAAGTCCAGTACTGATTGGAAGGCAATGAATATTGGTAGGCAGATTCTAAGCAAGTGATGTACCAAGTTTTCAGACTTCAGAAATACACAGTGGCTGTTTTAACCAAATGAATAAACAATCTCTCTCTCTCTCTCATTTTTCTATAGAGTAGGCATTCTGGAAGATGTTGAACTTTTTCAGACTTCAAAGAATCTTGTTTGATGCATCATTATGACCAATACCACCTAACCTGTGGCCCAGCACAAAATGAAAGGTAGAAACCCTTCTTCAAAAAACAGAAAAAAGTGCTGTTAAATGTACTACATATAAGGCTTTTTCCTTTCTCCTGGGGTCTTCCTCGCCACTTGTGATAATTTTTATTTACTACTTAATGTCATTTTAATTAAAGAAAAATTAAAATTAGAAATTATTAGTATGAAATCTTACCACCTATCTTTATTTTGTGCACAGCCAGTTTTACCTGTAAAAACATTGACTTCATATGTGGAGTAACTGAAATTGCACAATTAGTATTTTGTAGTTCATATGTTTGCTTTTCATTCTTACCAGAACAGTGGAAATGTCTCACAGAATTAACTCAACTGTTTTCATTTCACTTCTTGATATGCCCACATTCTACCAACACTCTGTACCTTTAGTTTACTGATGAATAAGGGCGAGCTGAAAGGAAAAGCAACTATAGGGTCACCCCACCTTTCCCTGAACAAAGAGGATTTACAGAAGGCTTGCTGGAGAAGGTGACATCCAAAGACAGTAGGAGTAAACTATAGATATGAAAATAATATCCAGACATGAGAATAATACCCAGAATAATATCATTCTGGTAAGAAGGTGATTACTATATGAGATTAAACTTTACTACAATTAATGATTTTATTTTTGGCTTATTTTTTCTTGTTCTTGCAATTTTTGATTCCCTGTAATAATGAAATGACACATTTGTAAATGAGGTGTCCATATTCATCACGAGAACTCGACTGCCTCCAGCAAATGCCAGTGTCATTCAGAAACTTCCATCTTTAGGTCACAGATTATAAACCCTATCTTGACGAAGCCATTCAGATAAATATTCAAGATGTGTTGGCAGTTCAAATTTCTAGAACTATGTATAAAAAGAAATTCCACAAATAATACCAAATCCTAGATTCCATGAAGGGGCTAACTATGGAATGATGCTGGAAATTGAAACATTATTTAAATCAAATATGGCCTTCAGAGAAATCAAACTCTAAGGTCCTTGTGATGCTGTAATTCTACCTGTTTAAGGAACTAACTGAGGCTCCAATTTTAGAAAATAATTGGCTTTTGTGTTTATTGTACTTATTTATATTTTAGGTGAAGAAATACAAATAAGATTTTAATATACCCTTAAAAATGTTATGTATTAATTTCTGAGTTTGAAAGGCATTTGCTCTTCAAGTTGTTTCATTATTTTGTAAATAAACACACTCAGAAGCTGTTACACCTGCACTCATTTTACATTACATATGAGTAAATAGATATATAGCTATAGCTCTACTTAAGGGGCTATTATACAAGGATGGATAAGTTAGATGAATTTGAGCAGGAAGGGAAAAACATTCTCAGAGCATACACTGCAGTATCTTTTCAGCTTTGTAGCCTTGGACAGCTGGGACATGCGCTTAGCTGATAGATTGGTCTAGTATGAAGCAATGAAGCCCTAGGGCTATCTCCTGGGGAAAAGTCTGTGCAGAACCTGAAGAACCAATGGCCTATACATTTTCATTGGGAGCATTAAGTCTAAGAGCCAGTGTAGAAGATAGAGTTTTTCTTAATCACACAATTACAGTGAAATAGATCATTTTAAAAAATCAAAATGAAAAGAGGAAAAGGCAAGCTGGTCAGCCAGTTGTGTAGAGCAGGTTTATAATCAGGTTATGGGTCCAGTCAGTGCTCTGCACTCCATGGCCATATATTCCCCTAAATCATTACCTCAAAGCTATGCTTCATTAGTCATATGGAGAATCACAGAAGAAGACGTGGGTTAATTTGTACGAATGAAACACTACTCCAGGAAAAAACAGCTCAGAGTGTGTGCGTGCCCTGGAGACCATGGTTCAGAAATATTTTACACAGGGGAGAAACATTTTATAAACAGCAAATGCCATATGCTTTTGAATTGTCTTAATGGTAAGAGGTGACTTTCCACCCTCATTCAATTTCCCTTGTGAACAAGCATCTGGCCTCCAGCAACATATAGCAAAGACCACAAACCCTGTATTTGGTAGGTCTATACTTGTTAAACAGAAATAAATTGCTCATTTAAATATTTTTTTTATTACGACCTAGAACTTACCTTGAGTATCTGCCTTATTTATACCATTACAAGTCTGAAGGGGAAAGATGAGTTTAACTTGAACAGACACTTTTGGACTTGACTTCTGAGATTATTTATTTTGTGATCCTCCTTTTCTGTTTGTAAATTTCCTGGTGGAAAAGGCAAGCCTTCAAAAGCTAGTGGTCTGCTTCTGTGGTCTATTTCCTTAGACTTTCGCAGCAGTGTCTATTCATTTCTTCACAACCTGACCTAAATGCCTTTGATAATGGCACAGACGTAAGTGACAGAGCAAGGGAAATGTCAACCAGATTGATTTGAATCAGTAAGTCCAAGGCTGACTTTATTCCTGGAGTGTTCACTAATGTGTGAAAATTCATAAATTTTAGAAAGTGGTTAAAATTGAGCAAATACATTTTTAGTATTATCATTAAAATGGTTTGACCTATGAAACCCTGGAGAGATTGTGGGAAGACCACACTTTGAGAACAATTGCTGTGACATTGATTATCTCCACGGATGATTAATAGCATACTATTCACCTCTATACCTTGCTTGTTTTTCACTTAACAACCAGTACAAAGAAATAATCTTCACTCGCTTTTATAAAAGCCTAGTATTCCATTGTCTGGATTTACCATAATTTATTTTAACAGTTATCTTTTGATAGACTCTTGGGTTCCCTTTGCCCCATTAAAATTTATTTTCTGTAATAAACAATAAAAATGTAAATACAGAATTTTATATACAAACAGGTATATTTCTATGAAAAAAATTGCAGAAATGGAATCCAAATTGCAATTTTGTCAGGTTTGGCCAAAATGCCCTTGAGGAAATTTGGTCTAGTTTGCATGCCTACGTAGAATACATGAACAGACTTTCTCCCCCAACTTGCTATTGGGAGGTCTGCTAATCTGGTAGGTGAACAATATTATCTCAGAGTAGTTTTAATGTTCATTGATGTTGTTATGAACACCTTTTCATAGGTTAGAACCCTTTGTATTCCCTTTTCTATGAACTGTAGGTTTTCTTTCAGATTGTTGATCTTTTCTTCTCAATTTCTAGGGCCTTTTAAAGGACTAAAGTATCTATGGGCCTTTAAAGTATTGCTCCTGTTGTGAATTTCAAATTCTGTATCTCAGTTTGTCATTTGATTTTATATTTATTCATGGTGCCTTTTGCCATGTAGAACTTTTCCATTTTAATATTTTATTATTTTATCCTTGGTTTCTGCAATTTGGGACTAGGTTTAGAAAGGCTTTTTCTACTTCGAAGTTATAAAAAAAAAAGGACAGATATTTTCTTCTTGTACCTTTAACTTTTTATTTGATAATTTATATTTAACCATTGGCACGTTTGTAGAGTATCTTGATATATAGTGTAAAGATTAATCCAATTTAATGTTTTTCTATTATACTGCTCACTTTTTGCTGCACCATATATTGTAAAAGTCGTTTTTTCACATTGAATTGAGAAGTAATCTTTATCCTGTAATAAAATCTTGAATATATTTGATTCCAGTAGTATATTAAAAATTGAAATCTCATAAACTAGTAGGAATATATTTCAGTGATGCAAGAGTCACTTAATATTAGAAAATGTATTAATATAACTTATTAGATTAAAAGATCTCACAACCACTATGTTGATATAAGTCAATAGTAGGATCCAATTGACTGAGAGACCAGATAAAGGCACCTCCTGATAAATCAAGAAAATTTGCTTATCTGGAAGCTACAGAAGGAAGTCATTGCAATCAGGATATACAGCAAAGAGGCCAGCAGCATTCTCCAATAACAGACAGAGGACACTGGCAGATGTTCAATTGCAGATAGTAAGTCCAAAAGAGTGAGAGCCACATGAGACCTTGTAGAAGTTCAGCTGACACCTCCAAACTCAGGCTTATATTTTTGAGGCTGTGGCAGTTCTATAGGGTAGAGTAGATATTTGTGAAGCATCATGTCATAAGAATTAGGTGTATCATCAGTCTTCTGGAACCCAAGACATGCTAGACTACCTGGCATGGTACAGGACAGTGTGATTTATTCAGTATGTTTATCCCCATCAGGCTCTTTAAGATACACATCTTGTTCCAATTATTTTTCTGAACTTAGAGTTGTGGAAAAGGAAAATCATCAGTTATAAACTTCTTTGTTAATAACCTCTTAGCTGTAAGACCCAACCTATAAAGAGAAAGTATAGATAATTATTTCAACAGATGTAAAAAATATTCTTATGGTGAAATGTTAGAATTCCTACAAAGACAAGAATTTCTGGTAAAGTATTACCATTCTATATGTATTAAAGGCCCTAAAAATATAATGAGACAAAGAAACTAAAAATGTAAATATTAAAAGAGAAGAAGTAAAATTGCCACTTACAGGAGATATAATTAGGTAATCATACAGGAAATTTAAAAAGAGTCAATAGATGAACTATAATATCTAATTCAAGAGTCCACTAAGGTGGCCAGATGCAATATTTAGAAACAAAAATAGTTTCTTGCATACCAGCAATAACTGATAAGCAATGTAAAAGGGAAAAAACACACACCCTATTCATAATAGCAACAATAAAAAATTTATAAGATGCTTAATAATAATTATATTAAACGTGTGAGTCCCATATGAAGAATATGATCAAACTTTTCTTAGGTTTGTCAAAGAAGACTTGAAAAACATGGAGAGATAAGCCATGTTCCTATATGGGAAGATTCAATATTAAAAAAAAATAATTTCTACCCAAATTAAAGTATAAGTTTAATGCAATACCAACTGAAATATTACTAGAATTTTTATTAATATTTAATTCAAAAATTTCTCTGGAAGATAATTCTAAAATTAAAAGAGAAAAATATGCAAAAATATTCAATAAAAGATTGGGAAAATTATAGTCACTGGAACTTGCTTTACTGCATAAGAAAACATAAAGCTTTACTAATCAAAATAATATGATATTGGCATTAAAGTGGACATAAAGATCAATCCTTGTTGATGTAATGAGTATAGTAATTTAAATATAAGGGGGAAAGTTAATAAATGTTATTGAAATATTTAGTAAATGATTTAGAAAAATTAAGCTAGACTCTTTAACTTAATGCATACACACAGAGACATATCCAAGATTCAGATGGAATAGGGGCTATAGATAAACAAAAACAAGTTAGAAAGTAGAAGTCAGATAATTTCTGACTTGCCTGGTTAATTAATTAAAATGTAATGTGTTAACGACCTGGCACATAATAGGTCCTCAATCAACAGGTCCTCACTCTACCTTCTCCTCTTTCAATATCCAACATGGGGTCATATTGTCTATAGAAATATATATGTTCAGAAAAGGTGAAGCCCTTTGCTCATCATTTAAGTAACCTTTTTCAGTGCTCTAGTCTTGGGTCTAACCGAGAGCACCTCCGTATGGTAGATTCTTTACCATATTGTTTACCTTGCAAAGAATAGCTATAACTTGGAGTCACAACACATCATGGATCAAGAATGCTCCTTTAGAATTGGATTTCTAGGATTCAATTTGACTTTTGTGTATGCGTCATATAGCCAGAGTGCTCGTGGCTTGCACACAAATAGTTTGATCCATTTCTAAACAGCCTGAGTGCTTTCTAAGAAACAGACATGAGTAAAATATTTACTGTAATTAAACCTGTAGGCAGTCCCAGACTGCTGTCCTCCTGGGAAATTAAAATATTCAGAATGATCCTAAAGAGTCTGTCTTCTTAAGAGTAAAGAGCAAATAGACTAACCATTGGGTGAAAAGAGCCATAATAAAAGTAAAGCATTCACTTAATTGAATGCTACTGGTTCTAAGACTAAGAGAAACAATCTATACAAGAACTGTAAAAAAGTGGCTCTTTCTCCATGGGCCCACATAATTCTACCAGTTTTGTTTCATATTTCATGAGTAAATTTGTTGATGTTGCAGTTTCAGTGTAAAACAGCTTTGGACAGCTGTCTTGAAATTTTTCACAACTCATCTCAATATACCAATTTACAGGTTCTGTGTCAGTGTGTCAGTGTGTGACTGAATATTTATTCCATATTTGCTTATTGTTGTTTGTTAATTTAACAGACATTTACTGTGACACAAAGTAGATTTTCTTTTCTTGTTTTTGGTACCTGACCCTCCAAAACCAGGAGTGTTTCATAGGGATGCTGAAGTGATCAAAACCTAACATATACTCTATGGCCCCTTGCTCCCGTAAGTAAGCATAGGTCTCTATCACCTCAACAGTTTTGGTGATAGGTTTCTTAATCACTGTCTGGATGTTATAAACATGTAGTCAAATACAATACATACTGATTATGAAGTGAAATTGGAAATCTTACCATAAAGCCAATCAAAAAAATCAATGAAAGTGACGCTAGAAAACTATTCCTATTTATAGACAAAGCTGTTGACAAATGATGACCTGGTAGACTATAATAAAAGAGGAAATACCTGACAAGAATGATAACATAATAGGCATTTTAAAGAGGCTTATTTGCATACCAGTGTATTAAGAGAGCACCTTGGGAAATTAAAGCTCTTGAGTAATTTTTAATGACTCACTATGATCATTTTGCAAGAATCAAACAGGTATGAATGGTATATCCTGCTAACCTGCATCTTTGTTATAAAAATTAATTACCTTACAAGGAATCAACACTTGACTCATTCTTCTAATAAGTATTGCGTAGCTATGATTTTAACCTATATTCTGTAAAATAGAAGATGAAATAGCTTTATTAATTTGGGTTACATTTTTAAAATAAGATAAACTTTTTGTTTACTCTGTACATGACATTTTGTTTTCTATTTTAAGTAGATTCACTTTAAGTGAGCTTTTTTTTTTAGTATAAACATTTTTTCTTTTTTTTCTCTATTATTATTTTATATTAATTTCAGGGCTAGAGCATAGTGGTTAGACATTTATATAATTTAAGAAGTGACCCTAAGTGAGCTTTTTCCAGGACAAATTATTCTCCAATAATGAGAATCTGCCGTTCTGTAAAACATTAGCCGTACACTGTGGAAGAAACTACCAACAAGTTCAACAAGAAATAGTCACTATACTAAAGAAGCATACAGTTTAGCCAATGTATATCACATTTCTTACTTTTCTTATGTGTCTTATGATATGCACAGTATTTTTTTTCTTTAAATTAATGTTTATATTGGGGCAACAATTATTAGTAAAGTTACATAGATTTCAGGTGTACAATTCTGTAATACATTATCTATATCTCACATTGTGTGTTCACTACCCAGAGTCAGTTCTCTTTCCATCACCATATATTAGACCCCATTTACCCTATACTAGAACCCCACTCCCCCCTCACCCCTGCACACTATTTTGAGGATGAAATTAAGGATTTTTTTCCTAATCCCTTTTCCTTATCTCTCCCCTCCAAAAGTAGTTGTTCTAAGGCTGTGGAGACAATGAGCTTAACGATTACAACTTTGAGATGGAAATTTTAGCACTTTATTAAATGAATGCTACTTCTATTTTCTTGTTTACGTTATGCAAAGATTCTTGTTTATTGTTGCTGCTATTTGACGGGAAATGTTTTATTGCTACCTGAGACCCTTTACAAACACTGATGATATAAAGTTAGAGGGAAATTGGCATTTCTGAGAAAGTTGTATTATTATGTTTGAGTATGAAGAGTGCGTTTGAAGATTTTTCCCTCATACTTTAATGTTGATTTCCTTTTTTACTTCTAGAACTTGGTGGGGGAAAGAAACAGAGGCCTTTGTTATAGCATTAAAATAATTTAGTTTTTTTTCTCTGCATCAAATTATTATCAGTGCTTTTTAAAGTGTATTATGAACTGGGATTTTATTGTTAGTAGTAGAAATTCTACTCTTCACAAAAGCTGTCAAGCCGTATTTATTTCATGTATTATCATAATTTCTCTCTTCACTTATACCTCCATCTTAATATGTACAAGAACAGAAATAGATAGTTCTGTAGGTGAAGAATATTCATAATCTATGTGTATTATAACTGCAATTTCTAAATAAGAAATTATGCTTATAGTTTCACTCAAAGAATGATCTTCAGTTTGAATTTCAGTTAAGATCTTAATTTGAGGACTAGACCTGTTGGACTGCTTTATGTACAAAACAGTTTGCTCAAGTTAACAAAACCAAATAGATTGCATTACAAGAAAAATACACCAAGTTTGCAGTTTCTGAATGAGATTAAGAAAAATAAATTAAAAAAGCAGAGATTCTACTGATTAAGCAGATTTTTATGATGAGATATACACCTTTTAATGGTAAAAGAAGACTCTAAGGAGGTTCAAAGAGGATTTACTGCTCCTTCTGTTAACCTGGTGACTAGCTGGGTCCTCATCAGAAGTATTATTCTCTTTCATGGCTTTCAATGCTTGATATTCAATCCAAATGTGACTCTTTAGTTATTCTGGGCAGAGGGTAAATTTCTCTTAAACTCACATTTTGCAAACTACCTAGGAGAGTGCTAATATCTCCCTCTACAAATCTTAAAGGACCGACAGACAAAGAGACAAGGCCTCCTTCTTTTTCACTGCTCTTGTCCTGGCTGCTCAACTGCCCACATTGCTCCCTCCAATATAAGTCATGGAAGGGTCACCTGAGCTCCTCCAATCCTGTTTCCAGACTGCAGCCATGGCAGCTGCCCAGCATCACAAACATGGCATTACTATGAAGTGCTTTGGGGCTTCTCCTTTCTCCGTAGCCAAAAATGCTGCCCTTGATGCCCATTTTTGCTATGGACCAAACTTCCCTTTGTCATTGTCACAACAGATTCTCTCTTGCAGTGATGCACAGATGACACCTATGCTTTTCTGCTTTTAGTAGAATGATAAAGAACACGATAAAAAAATCTGTCTCAAACAACGGCGTATACTTTAAACTTATCTGTTGCCTCCTCACAGATAGAACAGAGGACTAGAGGCCATTTTTCCATTTCTTCCCTTCTGCCCCATGAAAATCTGAGGTTTCCAGGGTACATGTCTTCTGACAAGAAGCACTTCCTAATCTACTGCTTGTTCCATGGGAGGAAGAGCATTCTATGGACAATTTTTAATCCGACAAGGGGAGCTCCAGCTGTCTTTCCTGATTCTCCATCCTCATTTTCAACAATCACAGTAGTCTAACCTTCTAACAAAAGCAAAATCAACTTACTCACTATGATGACCTCTGACCTACGGTCTTAGCTACCAAGGCACAAGCAAGTCCCTTATGTGATTTTTTTGGGCCAACTTGTACTTGTTCTGTTGCTTATGCTAATATGCATTTTATATAATCACTTTTTTTTAATTAACACAGATTTTTATAGTCCCTCAACATACATTGAATACTTTCTGTATGTCAAGAACTATGGGGTATGTTATATTAGAACTCTTTAGGGTAGATGTTCAAAGAAATGAAAAAGGGAAGAAAAGAAAAAGGAAAGAGGAAAAGCAACAATGATTAGGTTGGCCAGCATCTTTGTTTTTCTCATTCTGCCTTATGCTCCTTCACATGTGTTATCTCCCAGTTGCCACGCCCCACAGCAGCTTGTCCCAGATGGCAGTGGGGGCCAGCCAGCAGGAATTACTCGACTCTGAAAGGCTTTCTCAATGTATGGATGAATGGATGGGTGATCATGTGTTTACTTTACTATTTTTAGTGTTTTGTTTTTGAAGTTAGATTATAGGCAGCATAAAACAGCTAAGCAATCTTTGGCCTACAGACATCTGTTCCTCACTACTATTATATGATGAAAAACAGAAGCAATATGGCAAGCACCAATTTTGATTGGTGACACCACAGATCAAATTACTGCTCTGCGTAAAAGCCTCCACTTTCTTTCCATCTCACAACACAAGAAAACAAAATGAAATAAGTTATTTTTTGGTCTATGAGGTCCTATAAGATTTCACTCCTACCTACAATTCTGACTCTGTCACCTGATGTTCTCGTCCTTTCTCCCTATGATCTAGCCAGCAACATTAGCCTCCTTGCTGTTTCTAAACATGCCAGTATGCTCTTATCTCAGGGCCTTGGCACTTTCTTGTCCCTCTGCCTAGACGTCCCTGCCCCCAGATATCCACTGGGCTTTCTCCCTCACTTAGATCGCTACACAAACATCACCATGCAGAGAGACTTTCCTCAGCTACCTTTTCTAAACAAGTTCCCCTTTCCTACTCCCACAACTTTCTATTCCCATTACCAGTTGTATTTATTTCTTTTTATATAACTTGTTATAGAACTTTGTTGTCTGTTTGTTTTCCCTCTCTCCCTCAACCAGAATATAAACTTCATGAGCTTGGATTTTGACTCTGGACTATATTCCCACACTTAGAACAGTACCTTGAACAAAGTAGGTGTGCAAAACAGTGCCCTTCCCTTGGATTATAGTATTTAAGTGTGCTTTGGCCCAATTCCAACATCCAATATATACATCGCAAAGCTTGGAGATGCTTTCCAGAAACTGTAGAAGGCCATGTTGCCCACCTGTGCATGACTCTGGAGGATTTACAGCCTTCTCCTGGCACAGACCAACCCTCAATTGATGATTCTTAGCATTTGCTGCATAAATACTACAACTTCATTCCCATTCAGGGAGGAGATGAGGGAGCACTTACCAGACTGAGGTAACTGTCTTCATAGTGCACTCTTTATTGGCCACCTTCCCTTCCCTCTATCGTTCCTCCACTCCCGACCAGCTTGTACCTCTCAAGGACACTATTTACCCTCAGGATCTGCTTGGGGCAATGCAAATCAAGACAGTAAATATTTGTTATTATTGAATGAATTATCGGGGATTCTGAATATATATTTAGAAAAAAAAAAAAAGGCTAAGAGGGGACAGACAGTTGGAGCATAGATTCACGGAAGGTGGAAAGTTAGTTAAGCAACCAGGAGACAGAACTGCCAATAATAGGGAGGAACAAGATGATTGTATTATGGAAAAAATGAAAATGAACTCTTGGCAACATCTGAGAATCTGTATCTGCAATTGAGTTCTCAGAAATCTACAAGGTTAAACACAGAAACAAATACACATAGTGCTGACTACATGGGTGTGAAAACCGTGCCGTTGTGCAGGGCCCCGTGCTGAGATGACCCTCTGCTTGGTTTAACGCTCTGCTGTTGCTGTCTTGAAGTTCTTCATAATTTTTGAACATGGAACCCTGCATTTGCATTTTATACTGGTCCCCACAAATTATGTAGCGAACCCTAGGTGGGTTTTTCATTACAATTGAGGAAGATGAATAGAATGTCAAGAATTTGGAATGACAGGAATAGATTTTATAGAGCTGGGTGGTAGGTCACTAAGAAATACTCAGGAACTTCCCATAGTCTATTTCAATTAAGAGGGCTGATTTCTTGTGTCAATAATTGCAGCAGTCTTGGTATCAGAAATAACTAATCTAGAAATACTTCATGGTACTAATTACTTGGCGTAAAGCAGGAACACATTTTTGGATGCGTGTAATGCATATTCTTTATGATTTGGTTTGCTCAGAGAAAAAAAATACAATTGATACTAACTAGAAAAACTATGATGGAGTATTTAATAAAAAGTCATATTTGTTATCTTCACTGACTTCTAATATTCTGTTTTTGTGGTAGGTGCCCTATTTGCTGCTGCTGGCTTTTAAATTGATCATTCATTTGGCTTTCCAACTGGAAGGCTGCCAAGAATTTTTGATATTTTTAGTTTGACAACTGGCATATAAGATGCTATTTTAAAAATATGTCATTTTGTTTATTTCCATTTAAGATAGTAGACATTTAAAATAGTACCTTTAAATGCTAAAAAGATGCCTTTTGATATAATAAAGAATTATTTGAGGTGAAAAATAGTTATCCCTTGTGGGAAATTTTGGTTTGTGGACTTGTAACCAGGGTGGCAATTCAGTAAAGAATTGCAGCATTTTCCACTAACTAAAAACAGATGTCATGTGATGATGGGTGTTACATCTGCAGCTGACACCCACTTCAAAGAACAGGTGCCTCTAGATGTTTAAAAAAGAAAAACCAGCTCTTGTACCAGCTTCTATAGCAGCGTTCAGGAAGTGATGAGTGGGAGCAACGGGAAGACTGGCTCAGTGGCAACTCTGGTCACTACGTCATGAATGTACATCAGGGCACTTAGGTTCTCCTTGCACTTTCTCTTGGATAAGCCTTCAATTTCAGAGACTAAATCAATAGTTGATAGTATGTATTGAAAATTAATGACTTTAAATGCAAAAGAATGAAATTGGACCCTTACCTTATAACATATACAAAAATTAACTCAAAATGGATGAACAGCTTAAACATAAGAGCTAAAACTATAAAACTCTCAGAAAAAAATGGGGAAAGCTTCATGACATTGAACTTGGCAATGATTGCTTAGATAAGACAGACAAAACCACAGGCTGCAAAAGAAAAAATAGATACCTTGGACTATATCAAAATTAAAAAATTTTATACATCAAAGGACACAGTCAACAGAGTGAAAAGGCAACCCAAAGAGTGGAGAAAATTTTTTCAAATCGTGTCTGATAAGGGATTAATATTCAGAATATATTAAAAACCTCCTCCAACTTAACAACAAAAACACTCCAAACAACTCAATCAAAAAAATGGGCAAATGGTTTGAACAGGCATTTCTCCAAAGGAGATATACAAATGGCCAACAAAATGATACTCAGCATTACTAATCATTAGGGGAATACAAATCAAAAGCACAGTGAGATATTACTTCACACACATTATAATTATTTTAAAAAATCTAAAGAAAAGTAGCAAGTGTTGCCAAGGAAGTGGAGAAATTGGAACCATTGTGTACTGCTGTGGGAATGTAAAATGGTGTAGCCACTGTGGAAAACATTATGGTGTTCCTAAAAAAAATCAAACATAGAATTGTCATATGATTCTAGGTATATACTCAAAAGAATTGAAAGCAGGACCTCCGACAGAACAACCGATGTTCATAGTTGTATTATTCATAATTGCACAAAGGTGAAAACAACCCAAATGTCCATGATAAATAAAATACAATACATACATACAATGGAAATTATTTTGCCTTGAAAAGGAATGAAATTGACACAGTCTGCAACATGGATAAACCTTGAAAACATTATGCTAAGTGACGTAAGACAGTCACAAAAGGACACTTATATGAAGGACCTAGAACAGAAATTAGAATAGTGGTCGGGACTGGCCCAGTGGCTCAGACGGTTGGAGCTCCATGCTCCTAACTCCAAAGGCTGCCGGTTCGATTCCCACATGGGCCAGTGAGCTCTCAACCACAAGGTTGCCAGTTCGATTCCTGGACTCACAAGGGATGGTGGGCTGTGCCCCCTGCAACTAGCAACAGCAGCTGGACCTGGAGCTGAGCTGCACCCTCCACAACTAAGACTGAAAGGACAACAACTTGAAGCTGAACGGCACCCTCCACAACTAAGATTGAGAGGACAACAACTTGACTTGGAAAAAAGAACTGGAAGTACACACTGTTCCCCAATAAAGTCCTGTTCCCCTTCCCCAATAAAATATTAAAAAAAAAAAAAAAAAAAAAAAGAGAAAGAATAGTGTTTACTTGAGGCTTGAGAAGTGGGGAATGGGGAGTTATTGTTTAACGGGCAGAGTTTCCACTGAGGATCGTGAAAAAGTTCAGGAGATGGACAATACTGATGATTGCACAATGATGTGAATACACTTAATGCCACAGAGCTGTACACTTGATCATGGTAAAAATAGTACATTTTATGTATATTTTACCGCAATTTAAAAAAAAAGAAAAAAAATCCTTTAATCATGCAGAAAAAGGTAATGACTTCATTAGTTTTTTATTTCTATTTTTTTTAGTGTTTTTTTTAATGATAGCATATGCGTATGAATTTTAGGCAACAGAGAAAAGTTTCAGACATCTCTTTTTGCATATATTTAAGATGGTTGAATGAATGGTTAAATGGATTGGCAATTGTGTGGTTGGAGACAGAACATAAACAATTTAATCAGAATGAGATCATATTGCACATACTACTTTTAAAATAGAAATGTTATGTTTAATTTGACCTAAATATGACACAAGAAAAAAAATTGAAAATAAAACTGAAGGAATTTACTGAAATTCAGAAAAATGTTTCTTTGACCACAAGATGACTCTGGCTGAAAAAAGAGACTGGAATGATATATGCTTTAAAGCTTCATGCTTCAGTTTTAGACAGTGTATTAACTGACTCCATACCATGAAAGAAAGGTGATTAGCACTCTTACACTTCTTTTTTTTTTTTTTAACTCCAATCTCCCAATTGTGTTGCTTATATTAATTTAACTTTACTGGAGTTTATAGCACTTACCCCCTATTCTGAAAATGCAGTCTCCCAAATTGTTTAGTCTTAATTTTATATTTAAATGGATTTAGTGACTATCATTTGTCTTTCTACCTACAATATCTGTTGTTGAGTTTTTAGTTTTGACTCGCCTCTAAGTTGGTTAGCTTTCATTGTTAAAGTAAGTTTTTCAAGAAGGGCTCTATTCCCTCTATGCTTTCACATCGAAGAAAGCCTTTACCTGTATATTTGATTTCAAATTGCAGGGTAACAGTTATCTTGAGTCATATTTTCTCTCCTTTAGAGCACTGTAAGCGTCTTATGGTATTGAATATTGCTGTGAAGATATCTGAAGTCTGACTGATACACCCCCATGTCCTCACCTGTAGATAACTTCCCTTTACTGCCTGTATTCCAGAAGAATTCTTTCTTTAGCCTTGATGTTCAATGACTTAACAAGTATATGTCCTAGTGTTTGCAATCTGTATTAATCTTTCCTAGTATACAGTGTGTCCATTTGACCTATAGAATTAGCTATTGCTTCATTTAAAAAAAATATAGCTGAATAACATTTTTAAGAACTTTTTAATTAAGTTCGTTGAGATGCTATTTCAAGGGTCAAGTTATCTATCTGTTGGATAAATTATCTGTCTTCTAATTACCTAATTATCTTTGTTCCCTATTTTTCTAGTTATTTTCATTTTTTCTTTGTCTTTTGATTTACAATGACTATTTCAAGCTTTGTTTTCATTCAAATATCAGATAATTAACATTCATATATATAATATATGCATATGTAAATACGTTCATAAATACATTTTGATATACAGATATTACAATCTATGATAGCACAATTTTGGTTTTAAATTTATTTTATTGCTCGAGAGCAGAAGTCAGCATGCTTATTCTGTAAAGGGTCGGAGAGTAAATATTTTAGTCTTGGTTAGCCATATATGGTGTCTATCACATATTCTTTGTTTTATGTTTTTTTTACAACTCTTTAAAAATGTAAGAAACAATTTTAGATTGCAGTCACAGGTCATACAAAAATAGCTATAGTTTGTGGACCACTGCTCTAGAATCACTTTATCATCTCATTCTGTTCATCTGCTTGACTTTCTGCTCTTTTTATTATATATATATATACACTTATTACATTATTTTATACTTTTGAGAAATTTGCTTGTTTCTTTGTTATTTTTTCTTTCAAACAAGGTTCTCACCTAATTTTGCTGCTAAAATAATTTCCTCCCTCCCACTCTGCCTCCCTTTCCCTCCCTCCCTCCCTTCCTTCCTCTCTCCCTTCTTCTCTCCCCCATCTTTTTCTCTCTCCTTGCCTCCCCACTCTCTTCCTCTCTTTCTTCCTCTCTTCCTTCCTTCCTTCCTTCTTTCCTTCCTTCCTTCCTTCCTTCCTCTTTTCCTTCCTTCCTTCCTTCTTTCCTTCCTTCCTTCCTTCTTTCCTTCCTTCCTTCCTTCTTTCCTTCCTTCCTTCCTTCCTTCCTCTTTTCCTTCCTTCCTTCCTTCTTTCCTTCCTTCCTTTCTTCTTTCCTTCCTTCCTTCCTTCGTATCTCTCTAGTGTGTTTGTCTAGTTGCCATGAAATTTCACTTCCTCTTGTTCATGTTTTATTTAGACAGCATAGTTCAAACACTGTGACTCCATAATATAGTGTGGATGTGTTCTCCCTAATCCTCTTCCCACTGATCTCTGGGACCTAGTTATTCTTTCCCCTGTGGGCTAATATTTGGAGGTAGTTTTATTCTTTCAGTTCACTTTTTCTGTAGCATAACTATAAAGAGATGAGGGAAGAGAAAGTGAGCAAACTTAATCTGGGCTGGTCGTAGTAGTTCTTGCTGAAAAACAAGACTCTTGTTTTTCAGAGTCTTCTTAGGTTGTTAAGTGTGCTGTTCTATGGCCCATTCCAGTTAGCCAGAGGTATAGCCCATCTATGGGCATTGGCTTACCGCCCCAAGACAGCACAGCACCCTATAAAAAGGTAAGACTTCTGCCTCAGCCAATCTTGTAAGTTAATTTTAGTTGCTTGTACTCTTGAAGAATTTATCTTGACTTTTCCCACAGCTACCAATAGGCACCCAAAGCCTATTGTACAAAATTTTTAGCTCATCTTTTTTACTCCTCTCTGATTATGTCTGGCAAAGAATTAGAAGCTATACAATGTTATGTTGTGCCCATCAAACATTTTTTTCTTCCTATTTATGTTTTTTCTAATTTCATAGCCCCAGTTTATTCACTTTTCCTAGTATGTTTGGAAGGGAGATTCTGTGATCCTGCTTTTTTTTTTTTTTCACAATTTTGCTCCAGAAATCTTAAAAAATACATATGATTACTATATGATCTGCACCAACCCAATGCCAATCCATGTTGATTAATTATAAAAGCTATGATATTTTACATAAAATAAGTGTTATAATACTTGAATAGCAGTGCCAGACTATATTGAAATTATGACGACAATTAAATAGGTAGCATAATCTTTGGAAAATCAAAACAAAAACATGGAATCACAAGATTGGTAATGACTCTTGAAGGATATATTTTGACTATGTATTGTCTCTGGGGCACTGGACTGATAGAATGTTTTCAATCTGCTATGGAGAGACTGGATACACACCAAAGCAACACACCCACACACCCACACACAACACGCACACGTGCACATTCCCCCAACAATAAAAGGCACTATGTACCGAGAGATAGTCTGATTTCAGTTCTTGATGAAAGAGAAGACACCAAGGTCTGGAGAGAACGGTGAAGACTTCCTGTAAGAAAGGGAATGTGATCCAGATCTTGAAGGAAACATAGACCTTATATGTCCCCTTCATGATTTTTAATTTAGAACAATTATTCTTGGTTCACAAGTTGCACTAATTTAAACATACCGTAATTCTGGGCCTGAATCATACAGGTCACACTTTCAGAAATATTGTGGGGAAAAATCAATAAAACTTTATGACTAGGAAATGTGAGTCGAACGTCTTGTTTTTGTGTACGTATTCGTCTAAATGACTATCCTGGAATTAAAAACATAGAGAAAATAATTCACAACTTTTTCGAGTGTCATGTTCCATAATCTACAACCTTGTTTTTTTTCTACCAGTCAGAAGTATTGCAATTTTAAGTACTCTGTGGAATTGCGAGTTTTACTAGATCACTAATGGATAAATTGTAGATCCTTAGCTTTATTTATTTATTTATTTATCTATCTATCTATTTATTTATTTATTTAATATATTGGGGTAACATTGGTTAACAACATTATACAAATTTCAAGTGTGCAATTCTAATGATAGTTATTCAACAAATGGTCTTATAACAAATGGCTAATCACTGAGGGAGAAAACATAAATATACATTATACATGTACTTTTATATAGGAATTTCTATGTATATGTGTATTGCTACCTCAAGTAATATCCAAAAACAGATCCCAGATACATTATGTTCTTAAATTTTAAAACTAAAATCTTTAAGTGCCAGAGAATAGCTGTTAGTATTTTTATAATCTTTGGGTAGAGTGAGAATTTCTAATTCTGGTGCCGAATGTAGCAGATCAAATTACATAAAAATAAGAACCTTGAGGGTTTTTTTGGTAAATAACATAAAAAATTAAAAATCAAATGAAAAAAAGACTGATAAAAATATTGCTATATATATAACAAAGGAATACTACAAAAAGAGTTCACAGAAATAAATAATAAAAAATGTCCAATATAAAAATGATGAAGTAACATGAATAGACATTTCACCAAAAAAGAATATAAACTGAGAGATAAATATGTTTTATAACTTGGGTATCATTAGTAAGCAAAAAATACAGAGTTTTAGAAGCTTAGCAAGGTATCATTTTAAAAACAACAATAAATGGACAAAGATAGTTTTTAGTGATAATATTTATTGTTGGCAAGGCCCATTTACTGCTAGAAGCACTTTGGAGAGCATTTAAAATATTTAAAACCTATGACCAACTGATCCACTTCCAGAATTTTATCCTAAGAATTTAACTATCTTTGAACAGGAATCTTCACAGCAATATTGTTTATAAGTGAACAATTGTAAACAACCAAATGTTCTGTTAACTGCATTACTACGTATACATACAATAGAATTCCACACAGCCTTTTAAGGTGATTTGTACAAGACTATTTAGTGACGTAAAAAAATGTCTATTGTAGAATTAAAATGCAAATGTAATACTTCAGAACAGTTTCTTCCTCCCCCCGCCCCCCGCCACAGGCCCATGCTTTTCTCAGTGATGGTATTTGTGGAAATTTTTATTTTACTCTTTCTTTTTTTCATTTGTACTTTCTAAAATTTCTACTATAAACTCTAATACAGAGAAAAGGGTTAAATTTTTGATAGTAAGTGTCAAGTTTTTGCCAGTAAGTGTCTTCTGAGGGAACCGCCCTGATAACATTTTGTGGTTTTGATATAATAACATCTGCTTTCCAGAGTGAATTTAATCCTGCTGTAGTGTCATTTGAGTTCCTTAATCAGAAAGACCAAATTGCTTTGTTCTCCTGAAACAACGCAAACTTATTTTCACAATCAGTCTTAAAAACAGAACTTAAAAATGCTGTGCATTGAACGTATGATGCTGGTATTAAATGGATGTAGAAGGTATTTAATTCATCCCTAATAACAGAGGGAAAAAATAACAATGAGTGTCTGCACAGGCTGCATTAGAAATATGAAGATGTTGGTTCTAGTTCCATTTGTTCCGTCAGCTAGAAGTGTGCTTTAGAGCTAATGAGAACAATAATAATAATCACAGGCATTATTATTATTATTATTAACCACTTAATTGCAATATATTACTTTCTGCAGTACTTACTATATTATCTCATCCCCACAACTTCTTTCTCGGGGTATTAAGTATCCCTACTTTACTGATGAAGAAACTAAGGTTCAGAGAGCTTGCTGACTGTGACCCATCTTCTAAGTTGCAGAGCAAGGTGTGATGAAATTTCCAGTTTGTTTTGTTCACTAAAGTCCTAATTGCCCCAATAAACATCAGTTAAAGGCAATAGCTTTGGTGTACTTTGGTGACAGTGGCTTACAAAGAAAGGCGCCCTAAATTATAATGACCAAAAAAAACCCTTCACTGCTGTCATAGTTCTATTCAGCAAATACTTAATAAATGCCTCCAAATACAATGTACTACACTAATTATGTCAGGAGTGCGTGATTGTTGAAAACAATCTTTGCTCTGTAGAGGCTGAAAATCCAGAGTGTTGGGTTCAAACCCAAGTCCTTCAATTACTAGCTGTGTGGACATTGGGCATTAACTTCTCTGTGTCCCAGCTTTTTATCTGTAAAATGAGATCAATAGTAATACTTATCTCAAAACTTGTTAGGAGGATTAAAAGAGTTATTGTAATGTGCTTAGAATAGTATTTGGCACTTATTAAGGTACTAATATATATTTAACATTAAACAACATATAAATAGTTATAGAGGGCATGCCAAAAAATGTGTACACATTTTAAGAAAGGAAAAAGCTGTATTAAAATTGTAATACTCAATATATACTCATACCAAAAGATGAATACAAGCCATGTGTATACATTTTTTTGGCACCCCGCTATATACATGCATGTGGTCTAGTGGCTAATTACATAGTGTTGCTAGTATTCACTGATAGAACAAGTCTACTTCTTTGAATTTCATACATGTGTAATTCCTTCTAGCCACATCCACATTTCTCTTGAGCAATGGCCCTGTGTATACATTGAAATAATTTATGCCTTTTTACCACCTGGTCCTCCGTTTTATTACAATAGCTGGAAAAATAAGCTCAGTGATATTACCAAACTCATCAGTTCATTGGGTAGGTTAAATGGTACAAGATATTTGGAAAACTTTTGTATTAAAGATGTGTATTTTAGTATGGGTCAGTCTACTGTCTTCTCAGTAGCTTCCTTTAAATACAGATGTTTAAGAGAAAATAAAGGACTGAAAATCATAATTAGGGGCAAATCTAGAATTAACTCTCCCAACATGATAGTTCCTAAGTGTCTGAGAGACTGTTTCTTTTAAATACGTTCAAGACACACAAGACAATATGAACAGATGTTTTCTAAAATTTTGCAGAATTCTGTGGGATGGTATTGCAAGTAAGTCTTGTTTTAGTACTTAAATATGCTTGAGCACTAGCCTTTTACTAAGTTTGTGACATACAAACTTCTGATTATATATCCTTGCCTAGGTTGGCAGGTACAAAGGATATATTTGTACATTTATAAAGTCAAAAAAGATAGTCTTATTTCATAAATACTAAAGGAATTATTAAACAAATAAACAAAGTAGTAGTGAGTTGGTTAAAGGGTATAAATTAGTAGCAGTGTTAATTAATTAAATAATGAAATTCTTGGCAAAGTACTATTTTCTGCATAATAAGTCAGATAAGATTGTTAAAAATACATAGGCAGAAATGCACACTTTCTCTCTGAATTTGGTTTGTTTTTCTTTGATTTCTTTGCAATTCAAAAAGAACACATTGGACAACAAACTACCATGTTCCAAGTAACATGGTAGATGTGTAGAATTACAAAAGAGAAAAGGACCATGCTCAGGAGATAATCTGGTCTTTGGAGGATATGCTTTTGCTATTCTTTAGAGTATTTCAGGTTATTTCCTTATTTTTAAATTCTCAGGCATTTAAAAAAATAAACTCAATTACTTAATGGAGAGTTCAGTTGCATCCAATCTACCTATCAGATGAATTCAGTCATTAATGAACATATGTAGTAGTGAGAATATCTGAAGTGGTTAGTATCTCAGAAGATTCTTGGCCTCAGGCCAGGCCATTTTCAATTAAAACATAACCATAATCATGTACATGTCAAAACTCATTTACTATGACACTGATATTGGTTTTGAAATAGGTTAATACTTGTTTAAGTAAAAGGCAGTGAAAATATCTCATAGACTGTTCATTCCCAGCCTCTCTTCCTTTGCTTATCTTTAAGTGCTCAATGAGTAAAATACATTGAAATAGCATTTTTATAATTTACCTTCAAAACTTCTACTTTATAGCTAACTTTTTATTTAAAAAAACACACCTTTTTATTGTTCCAAAAAGGAATCTAGAATGGGAACTCAAAATACATTCTGTATTACAAACGTGTAACCAAGAATCATGTTAGACTTGAAAGGCTCAGAATATTTAATCTTATTTACATTAAACAATGGAATAAAAATTCAACCAAGCCTCAGGGTTTTAAAAAATTGTTTTTGGAAATAAAAAAAGCTTAATTTAAGCAGTAAAGATAATTATCATGCTTAAAAAAATAAGTTAACAATGAATCACCAAGGACCATTTTACTATGAATCATAATGATATGTGGTCAGAATCTTCAGTAGGTTTACTTTTTTTTGTTTTAAGAATACCCTTTGGTGGTTTTCTTCTGCCTTCAGATTTTTCATAACTTGGCATTGCTTTTCTGGAGCTGAGACTTTTAATCTCTAGAAGATTCACTACACTATAAATACAGTTCTTGTAGTTCACATGGTACAACAGAGTGGATCATACAAATGAGTCCCCTTCTGTGTCACCTACTCAGTCAGCTTCTTTCTCCACCCCATTCTGTCTCATGTGCAGACACATAAAATGTTCAGTTGATAAACAGGATGGTTTAAGTTGAAAGGTGAGAAGGAAAAAAGGGATCACACAAAGTTTTTTTGAGGGTAGATGTATTACATCTTTGTATTCACCCCCTCTTTGTGATTAGCACAGTTACTCTGCCTGTAATAGGAATAGGACATCAGTAAATATTTGTTGACAAAGTGAATGAATGGATAAGTGAGTAATCTTTGAGAATTATTTGTAGCCTCTTTACTGTAATTGAGAAAGCTATTTAATTAAAACAAAAGTGTAAATAAGGACACTGTGATAACAACACATGTTAATAGTATGTTATAAAACATATAAAACACTTTCACATAATTTGGCTCATTTGAACCTCTCAAAACTCTTGTTAAGGAGGCAAGTGTCATTGTAGATGAAAAATATAAGGTTCAAGATCAAAAGATGACAGTGTTTTCCTTCAATATCTCACTAACAAAGCACCAACCTCTGGGAGTGTCTGTCTCTGGTTAGCATATCATTAGTTGTGGTCATTGTGGTGAGCAACAAACCATTCCAAAGATTAGAATTATACCAGTTTAGGGATGAAATAATTGGTTTAACAAGTAGCCTTTATATATACAGTGTTTCCCTGAAAATAAGACCTAACTGGACAATCAGCTCTAATGTGTCTTTTGGAGCAAAAATTAATACAAGACCCGGTATTATATTTATTATGTTATATTATATTATATTATATTATATTATATTATATTATATTATATTATATTATATTATATTATATTATTACCCAATCTTATGTTAAAATAAGACCAGGTCTTATATTAATTTTTACTCCAAAAGATGCATTAGAGCTGACTGTATGGCTAGGTCTTACTTTCGGGGAAACGGTATGTGGACAGAGTAGCGGGGAATGGGATGAGATAGAAGCTTATAAACTATATTATAAAACAATAAACATTTAATGAGGACTTACTATGTGCCAGGCACTTGGTGAAGTCTTTTCTCATACATTTTCTCCATTTTACAAATGAGGAAATTTTACAAATAAGGCTCTTGAAGATTGGGTGACTTTCCCAAGGCCACACTGTAAGCATGTGGCAGGAGTGGAATTCTAATATCCAAACAATATGACAAAGTTTCCTGTCTTAAAGAGCTTGAAATTTGGTGGGAGGAAAAAACATGAATTACACATATCACCTAGATAAATAGAGATATCTCACAGACCAAACTCAGGTGTCCAAATTAATAATTCAAACGGTGCCTATGGCATGAGCTAGAGTGGTTAAGTTCTTAGGAGAGGTGGAGAACTTGAGCTGGCCCTGGAGAGGTGAGTAGGGTTTGGACAGGTTACAGGTAAGGGAAAGGTGCTTCAGTCAAAATGAAATGCATCAGTATATTGCCAATACAGGGGTGAACATAACAGAGTCAAGGGACAATGAAAACCTGGGAAGATTTTCATGATCGTTAACAACCACCATTTAGGGCATAGAGTTAGGTGTGTCAGAAAATTCAGAGGCATTAAACATGAGATACAAGGCGTCAGAGAGGGCACTCAAGGCCTGGGTTGGTTGATAAAGGTTTTGTGGAGGAGCTCCATCTTCAGCTCAATTCTAACAAAATCTTAGAACTTAGATATTCATAGAGGAGGAAAGAGAGACTAGAAGAATGCTCTCAGCAAAGACGTGCTGGGTTTATGGTGTGTTCTGGTAGAAAGCAACACTGCTATGGGCCCTGGATTCCAGGCTGAGGGGTTTGGGTTTTTCAGTCAAACTTTAGAACCATTAAAGGTTTGCAGTTGCCTGTCAAGGAAGACAGACATAGATAAGACTTTGTTTTTGTAAACTGACGGAAGGAGAAGACAAACAACACCTAGAGTTAGAACCATTAGGAGGTTATTAAAATAATTAAGCATTAGCATGTGGAATGAGCAGTGGAAAAAGAGTAGATGGATGGAAAGATCTGAGCTCCAATTGGACATGGGTTGAAGAGGAGAGGGGAAAGAAAAAGGGGTTGCGAAGGATTCCAGTCTGATAACTAGAAGCCTAAGGGCGTCTTGGTCATCTGCAGGACACTTTGTAGTACTTACAGGTCTCCATACTTAGGATGTTATTTCACCCTCATTATGAACCAATGGAGTGGATATCATTTTTCCTGTTTACAAAAGAGGATACTGAGAGGTTAAACCAGGGACCCCCAATGCCAGGCAAGTAATGCCAGTGAGCATAGAAAGTTGGTGGTGGGGAGTGGTGGGGGTTGTGAACTGGAGAACACAATTCCTATCTTCCATATTTCATAGGTCCTATTTGTTTACATTTTAACATTTCTGCAATTGGGGTGCATCTTACAATCCTATAGTCACTGTCAGTGAGGTGGCATTTGTAGTTGTCGTTGCCTGAGCATGCATGAACTTGTCATAACTGTTTGTATTATGGTTGATTTAATTTAATTACATGCATTGTTGACACTACAGGTATTGAGCTTAATTGTCATGTAAGATGTCTTTTTAAAGACTTTGATATTTGGAATTGAGAGTAAAGGTAAGTGTGTACAAAAAAAAGCATGTAAACAAAGCAGTGGGGCATACATTTGATAATAGCTGCTTTAGTTTTCTATTGCTTCTGTAACAAATTTAAACAAATATAGTCATTTAAGACAACATAATTTTTTTACCTTATGGCTTTAATTATCTTATGGTCCTATAGCTCAGAAGTCTGACAAGTTTCACCAGACTAAAATTAAGATGTTAGTAGGGCTACATTCCTTTCAAGAGACTAGGAGAAAATCTGTTTCCAGCTTGTACAGACTGCTCACATTCCTTGCCACGCAGGCCTCTCTCTCCGTCTCCTATGCCAGCAAAAGAGGGTTGACTCCTCAAATCACATTTCTCTAGCCCTTTTTCTATATTTCTTTCTTTCTTTGACTCTGATCTCAGCTGGGAAGTGTTCCCTGCTTTTCTGGGATTAGGTTAGGTCTACCTAGATAATCTGGGATAATCTACCCATCTCAAGGTCCTTAATCTTAATCTTTACATCTTAATGTTTACATCTGTAAAGTCTCTTTCTTTCCATGTATATTAAAAATACTCACAGAGTCCACAGATTAGGACTTGGAAGTCTGTGGAGACTATTATTCTATTTACCACTTTCTGTAAAGCAAAAATTCACTTTTTGAGAAACAACCACAGCTCCATATTTTCTTGCAAAACAACAACCAGTACTTTAGGGGACCCCAAAAAGGAAGTGATCACAAAGGAGATACAGCTATGTTATATTTGGTTACTGAGATATTTGCAGAAGATTTTATCATAAACCAAGCAGTGCAACTAAGTGAAGGGGGAATTGCCCAGTCCCTCAGGATGGAAATAAAATATTTCAAAGTTAAGAGCTTTCCTGATAGATATTTAGACTATTAGAAGGATGATTTTTCTAGATTGTTTAAAATCTGGGCCACATAACTTCTCACTGTTTTAGTGTCTGAAATTGTTCACCATTTTTTTTGCCAAGTTAAATTCTGATGTATTTCAACCTGGCTTTATTTGAACTGTAAATTATCCTCTCTCTGCCCCATGACCTCTTTCTACTATAAGAGTAAAAGAATCAGACAAATTTTACAAGTGAGAGTATGTATGTTATTCCTGGGCAAGAGTACGTTAGTGACAATTTCCAGTGTGGGTGGATTTGAGCTTCTGAAGGATGAATATTTTCCAGTTAGACTTTCAATTGACATCAAAGACTCCGTTGTCATATCTGCCTCCCCCCCATTTACTGCTTCAGTTTTGTACCTATTATAAAATATGTTCTAACCTTCTTTTATAGAAGGCTTGTTTCACACATTTAAGTTTATAGTTAATCAAATGAAGACTTTTTGAGTACCTTCCTGTGCTAGAAGCTCCAGCGTGTGTCAGCATATTGCATTCAATCCTCAGAGTGTGTCCAGCTGCTGTATGTCCCATTACTGGGCTCTGGACCTCATTTGTTCCCAATAGTGACCTCCAGGTTTACACTCAGGCTGTAGTCTAGACTTGGCTCCATGTGATATTGGCTAAATTCAGTAATCAATTGTCCCCCAATGTCAAAGATTTGCTGACATGGAGGCTATTGAAAGCTCCAAAGGCTCTGGCAGATGTTAGAAATATTATTATATAATACCTATAGAGCCTGCCAAGGCAACCACTTTAAAGAAAACAGTAGTCATTTAGGTAATGGCTTCTGGTATTTATATTTAGCAAATAATCAATGCGAATTCTTAGTCATGTTTATGTGAGAGTTACAGGTGGTTCAAACTAACCATCTTCTGGATCTAAACCCGTAGCTCCTATAGGTTTTTCTCAACAAATGTGATTGTTCAATAAAAGTTAGCACAAATACATGACTGAAAAGTAAAATATTAGGCATTGCAGAAGCCTAAACAGAAGTAGGTGGTTAGATTATGAGGAAATACATATACAATAACTGAGGCAGATAAGCTGTTTATGCAAATTTCTATTTCTCCTTCCAATGCTTTTGTTCCCATGTATTGGAGCCGACCAAGCCTATTTCTACTGGTTCTCATTTTCATTTATTAGTAAAGTGTTGGCTGATGAAGGATTAAAGTGCCAGCTCTCCTTGGAGAATACTCACTTTTATAGTGGTTTTACAGCCCTAATAAGCTTTAAAAAATAGCACCTCTAATAGTGGAATTTTAGAAGTAGAGACTAGGGGGAAGAATTCTGTTTGAAGTCCTTCAAGTCTTCATTTTGTGGCCACTTATGAAGCTGACCAATTGAAGCCCAGACAATAATTTATAAACATTATTTTTTCTTGTACTAGATCAATAATATTCTAAACTGAGAATACATGTTCCCAGGTCATTTTTACCCTGAGAGTTCTAACATGAATCCATGTTCCATCCAACAGGATCTTAACAATAATTTCAATCCTGTGCAGATAGAAAAATTAACATTCCATTCCCAGTGACATGGCCTTTTTCCTGGTGAATCATTTGTCACTTTATTTCATGAGATCTCTAATTGCATGCTACCAGAGGACAAAAGGTGTTGTAGCCTGCTCTTGTGTCTGTAAATATAAGCCATAGCAACAATGCAAATCAGAGTTGTTTGTGTTTGTTTGTTTTTGGAGAGCTGGTTTACCAGCTCATGACTGGTGTGGGTAATTTCTATCTCCCAAAGGAAGAAATACGTACTATTCCTCAGTGTTTACTCACTTCATTCTAGCTGATCCCAAGCCAGGTCAGCTGAACTATTACCTTAAGAGCGTGTAAAATTGTAGTCAACATAAAACCTGCCATCATTTGCCAATATATACCAAGTGCCTGACACACTCTTGGATACAGTGATGACCAAAGTCATCCAATTTCCTTTCTCAGATACTGTACACAGGTAATATTTTCAATGTGAATCCAAAGCTTGTCTGGCCCTCTGAAAATTTTTTTTTTTTTTTTGCCTTGTAGGGCCTTTACATTGTGATAGTGCTGTATTTAAATAGAATATTTAAATGTAATATTAAAGAAATATTCAAAAGAAAAAACTATTTTATTATATATATAATTATATATAATATTATAAAAATATTGTATGTAGGAAATAGAATGTATGCTATTGTCTTGTCTATTACAATCTCTTGCTCTCATGGTGCTTGCTAGAGCACCATGGTAGAGAAGACTGATGTTATTCAAAGAGGAACAAAAATAAATGTAAATTTCAGCTTGGTAAGAGCTGTGACGGAGAGATGCATAGTGTTACCAGCATGTATAAAATAGGATTTGACCTGGCCAAGGAAGGAAGGAAAGTCCTTCCTCATTGATAATTCCCTGAGATTTAAAGAAACAGCAGAATTTAAATAGACAAAACTGGGGAAGGGCAAGGTACCTGGCACACGGTACCAGGTGCTCAGTAACAATAAATGGTGGGTAAATTGTGTCCTGCGCATGTACTGGAATCTCTGTTCAACTTTGATATCAATTTTCTGGGAAACCTGGGTTTCTTTCGATTTCAAAACAGATCATTCTGGGATAAGAGCTGGAGGTGTCTTTTTGACCCCTCTATGCTCTCTTTTAAAAAATGGTTTTCAGGGACCGTTAGCACCTGCTCACTAGAAGAACTTCAGCTCTGTGTGAGATCATGTGATAGGAGAGACATGGCCTTTAGCAAGACACCAACCACACAAGTAGCTGTGGTTTATCTAGTCAGAAAAAAAAAAAAAAAGTTATTCTACTTTAGAAGCCCAGAAACTGCCAGGCTCTGGAGTTGTTGTGACGCTGTCTGTCTTAATGTCTGGCTATTTGGTGGTTTGTTCCTATGTATACTGTGACTCCTGTTTTGTCTTGTCCCTTTGCCGTGTAGTTTACAGAGGTAAAGTTCCCTCAAGGGGTGGGGGGAGAAAACAACCACAACCACAAATCATTATTCAAGTACTAGAACTTAGGTTTTGAATCTAATTGCATGGGGATGTCAGAATATTTTGCTTAATGAAATAAAACAATCATATAACAAAGGTGTTAATTATTGTGAGTGAAAGGGCAGGAAGGCATGGAGAGGAGGCAGGACGCAAGTGTTATTTGGCGAAAGTCGTTGGTAGGTATGCCAGCGGGGACCTGTTGTGGGAGATCCTAGCTGCCTCACACATGGGCAAAGCTCACACAGAGGCATGGGTTCTAGGGTTTATGGGCTGGGGAGGGAAAGAGATGGTTGTCCTCAACCATCAGGCGCCATCTGGTCCAGAGGTGTTAATGCAACCATTGCTATCCTGATGCTTAACTCTCAGCACTCTTAGCTTTTTCTTTTTCATTGAGTCTCACAAAAGGAGGAGAAAGTTTTGTGTCTTCATTCCTATGACCATGATGTCACCATAGAACCCAGTCTTTCTATGTAGTCATCATAAAAACCCTGGTCTGGTTCTTAACCACTGTCCATATCATGAGCAGAAAGAGGCCCTCCTATTACTCATGACACCCAGATATTGAGTAACTGCTGTGTGCCAAGTATTAGGGTTCACCCATCATGCTCTAATCCTCACAGCAATGCCATGAAGGAGGTATTGTCTCCATTTTATAGATAAGGAAACTGAAATGTAATGACCTTAAATAGCTGAACAAAAGACACTTCCCAGGGATTTGTGTCTATAGGTGGCTCTAAAGCCTGCACTTTTTCTACTGTTCTAAAACAGTGTTTTTGTTTCTGTGTGTTTTTTTTTTTGTCTTTGGGAGGGGGCATAGTCCAGTCATTGTGGATGAAAATTTGGAATTAATTACTTAGTTGCTCTTTCCACATCTCAGCCTGATTTTTTCTAGTTTTAGCAATGAAGTAACCACAATAACATTCAAGTGATGGAGTTCAGAATAAATGTCCTCATCTTCTTCCAAATGTGGCTGAAGTTAAGTAAAAATAAGTGCCATTGTTTCTTAGCACATCATTTAAATATAAAGATATTTAAGAGAGCCTGGGCTGTTCCAATGAAAGTTATTTGTGCTAAGTTCCTACTGATGGAATATTTTAAACAGAGCCATGGATGTTGCCTTACCATGATTACTCATATCTTTGAGACTTCAAAATCCAGAGTGTAGAACCACAATAATAGTAACAGATACAAGGTGTGGTATATAGATACACAAAATGGAGAGACTCTATCAAATTAAAAACAAAAGTAGAACCCAGTCAATCTGAAGGAAATTATTACATAAACAAAAGGAGAAAATGCATTAAGAGAATTCCTTTGTGTGAAAGCAAAGTGAAAATAGTTGAATTTGTCTTTTTCATGGTATGATTGCATATGCAGAAATACATTAAAGCATCCTCCTGAATTAGATGATCTTAATCAGGTAATCTTTAGAGTCAATCATGGCAGCACATTCGTCTGTGTGTCTGTAGCCAAGAATAACCCCGGCAAGAGGGGTGTGCCAGGGATGTTAAATCAGCACAAGTCATCTCCCCCTCACCCCCACCCCCTCTGCTCAGGGGCTCCCTGCTAGCCCCAAGAAAGGGTAAAGCTGATCTCCTGAAATTGGCCAGGGACATCCAGGCCTAAGCCAAGAGCTTAATTGGAAGTAATTTTACAGCCTGGCTTATCTATTTGTGGGGAGGAGGAGTTCCAAGTTTGGCTCAATCTTGCTGTTTTAAAAAATGTGTCGTGGTCATCATCCTCCACCCCTTGTTTATCCTGGATAATCTTTGCTTTGACAACCCAAAGCCAATCTCATAGATTCTTGTTCTTCCTTACGGTTTTCTTGGTAAAATATTTTCTATATGTAATATTTAGTAAAAGGCACCTCTAAGGCACCTCGAAGGTTACAGTGATTTTATTCCTACTTATTTTGATGATTATAGAATCTGCACCAAATTTACAAGATTTTTCATCAATTTTTAATCTTTTCTGCGAGACAATGCTTTAAATTTGCAGCATACATTCTATTCTCAACAGGTTAGATAGAGTGAAGATTGAAATTCAGAAACTGCTATTTGTTCATTGATTCATTGATTTATTGATTCATTCATTTTTGCCCCAGTTCACCAAATTATGGTTTTCTATATTAGACTGATACTATAAGCACTACAATTAGGTTGTTTTTATGTCTATTACGTGACAGACAAAGTATATTGATTTTCAGTAAATATTTATTTGGGACTTTTCTTCTGAATAGATGAAGGACTGAGCAGCTGCAAATAAAACCTACAAAATATTGAAGGAAATACTCATTTTAAGCCATCATACTTACTGAAATTAGCTGGCTATATTGATAAATGTATGAAAACACTCAATAAAATTATTATTGTATATTTTTTTCACAACAGAAACCAAGCTGGTATCTTTGGTGATTACACTGAAAAGTTTCCTTGAATATTACCTCAATAGATAGTTCTAAGAATTTTGACTACTTATAAGAACACCTGGTAGTCTGGAATTGCTTGAAGGAGAATTCTTTCTCTCTGAAGAATGTACTTAGCATTAATTTTCAATTTATTGTTATGTGAACTCTTTGGTTCATGGCAAAAGGTGAGGAAATATAATATTTCTGAGAATTGGAATATTCTATAGCAGAATAAGAACATTTCAGGCAAAGGGGGTAGTAAAGAAAAAAGTAAAAAGGAGTTTCATTATAATTATAAAATTTTAAAACATAGAAAAAGAAATAATCAGCTTGTTTCCCCAGTCCATTCTGTGTTTCCCTTTTTAAGCCCCATTTGAAGCATTTGTCACTGCTTCTGACCTCCCCTCTTCATCAGATGTTTCAAACGATCTCTTTTTAAGGACATAAACCATATTCTCTGCAGTTAATGACTATGCAAAAGTGGCTTTTTTTTTTTTTTTTTTTGAGTTTCTTTATGTCTTTGTATTTTTTTCTCTCTGCTAGGTTCTCCAGATAGTAGTTGTTCCAAGAATCTGCTATAAATCAGACCTCTCATATGTCAAGCTTTAGGAAGATAACCATGGTATGCTGTTAATGGCCCTGTAGATGATCTGACCATAACACCTCTTTACATTCCTTTACTTTTTTACTTTTATTCAAAAAGTATTTCTGTATTTCTCCAAAGGGAAATAAAGTCTACAGAGCCATAAAAATAAGCATTTAATATGATACCCAGTGATACAATGAATAATTTCAGATTGCGTCCATTACTAAAAGTATGCATGAAAGAATGTGATACTAGGAGATATATAGAAATCATGGTCATCTCATCACCTGTTGGAATAAAGTTTTCTTTGTTTTTGTTTGTTTTTCTTTTTAAGGCAGTAATGATTGGAGAGAGATAGACACCAGAGTTTTTTTTTTAAAAGTTAGTAATAGGTTAAATACATATGTTGCTATATTTAAGTAGGTCCTATTGAAAGAGATATGAAAATTTTCTGACAATTGAATAAAATAATTGAGTACTCATAGTTGCATATCTGTTATGAAAATTCAAATGGAACCAACACATGTTTTCCATACTGTGGATACCTCTTCTTCCAGCAAGATAAAACTTTAGAAAAAAAAAAAAGGATGTTCCACTGGACAGTAATAGATCTTTGAACTTTTATGGTTTTCAGCAAATATGAGATCTGGAAATGAATTATTATTAATATACTAATATTCCTTCGCTGAAATAGGTTTTTTCTATTAGCCTGAGAAACTCATTCAAGTTAGCTTACACAAATGGTGGATATATCATCAACTGGCCACTCACCTATTGCTTACATCCCCTTCATTTTCTGCCATTATGAATGAGAGCTACAATCAACATTCTTGTACATATATCCTTATACTGGCTATGAAATAGATTTTCAGCAGTGAGATTTCTGAGCGAAATATATATATAAAATTTTAATAGATATTATCAAAATGCTTTCCAAAATGGTGTTAATAATTCACATCTCCAAATACAATTTCTCTGCATCCTTACCAGTATTAAGCATTAATGCTTTAAAATTTTAGCCTTACCTGACAGGGTAAAATGAAATCTATAAAAAAAAAACTAATAGAACTAATAAGGGAATTTATTAAGGTTGCAGAATACAAGGTCAGTACAAAAAAAATCAATTTTATATCTTTACATCAGCAATAAACAAGTTGAAAATATACAGATTGTAATAGCATAAAAAGCATGAAATACTTAGGGGTAAGTTTAACAACATAGATGCAAGACCTGTATAATGAAAACTATGAAACAGTTCTCCTCATAATTGATCAATAAAGCCAAACAAAATATTTACTTGGTGGTAGTTGCCATATTTAAATCATTAAAAGTAATTTCTCATAATCAGGTTGTATTAGAATGTTAAAACATAGTGCCTAATTTGCCCTAGGAGTTAGTAGCTAAATATGAATACCAAAAAATGGTTGATAGAATACAAATTAAATTTATTATTCAATATACCTAAACATTTCTCTTAAAAGTAGGGTGATCTTATGTTCTGACTAGCCAGCGAGTTCCAATTTATACTTTGTCTTGAAATAATTATTAATAATGTCCTCTGTCACTCTCAAACTACTTTGACGTTGATGATAAATTATATGGTCATTTTACCTAATAGGAACTCAGTGGTTTAATTTCACCACATTAAGCCAAAAATTTGGATGAAATATTATAATAATTACCTGTTTTTATGTTAAATTGGTATATTCTCATGTAACATTTTAATTCATATACATATATTTGCTATTTTCTTAGTGCTTTCCTTAGGGATTATCATTAGAATGTAAATATTAATATAAAACCATCTTTTTGGATTGAATGACTTAATTTCAAAGGACATAAAAGTTTTGCTTCAATCTAGCTCTGTTCCCTGCACCTCCATCATACTATTATTGTCTTACAAATTACATCTTTATAGATCATAAGCCCATAAGCATAGCTATGTGATTATTGTTTATGCAATTGTCTTTTAAATCAAATAGAAGAAAAGAGTTACCAAAAAATGCATGATGCTTTTATATTTACCTGTAAATTTTCCTTCACTGGTGCTTTCATTGCTTCATGTGGATTAGAATTACTGTCTAGGGTTCTTTCATTTAGGTCAAAGGCCTACCTTTAGTGTTTTCTGACTTTGTTTATTTGTAATGTCTTAATTTCGTCTTCATTGTTGACAGATAGTTTTGCTGGATATAGAATTCTTGGTTGACCATCCTTTTGTTTTAGCACTTTCTGTTATCATACTGCCTTCTGGCCTTTATGGATTCTGATTAGATGCCAGAATATTGTTACTGAGGGTCCCTTGTACATGTTGAGTCACTTTTCTCTTGTATTTTCAAGATTTTTTATCTTTGTCTTTTGACAGGTTGATAATGACTTGGCTATTTATCTTGTTCTTTTTAAGTTTATCCTACTTGAGATTTATTGAGCTTATTTATTGAGATTTATTGAATGTATAAATTGTTTTTCATCAAATTTGGAAAGTTTTAACAATTATTTATTCAAATATTTCTTCTGCTTTTTTCTGTCTCCTTTCCTTCTGGAACTTCCATTATATTTATCTTGGTACCATTGATGTTGTCCCAAAGATCTCTAAGGCTTTGTTTATATTTCTTCATTCTTTTTCCTCTGTTTTTTTAGGCTGGATAATCTCAATTGATTTATTCTCAAAGTCACTGATATTTTTCTTCTGTTAGTTCAAATTTGATATTGAGCCCTTCTAGTGAAATTTTCATTTCAGTTGTACTTATCAACTCCAGAATTTCTATTTGGCTCATTTTTCATAATTTCTACTTCTTTATTGATTTTCTTTATTTGATGAGACATCATTCTCATTTTCCTTAATTCTTTAACATGGTTTCCTTTAGTTCTTTAAAATAGTCATAATATTTAAAGTTTTTGTCTAAGCAATCCAATGTCTGTATTTCCTTATGGTAGTTTTTAGTGACTATTTTTTTCCTATATATGAGCCATATATTCCTATTTTTTGTGTGTCTTATGATTTTTAAATGTTGAAAATTGGACATTTAAAAATACGTAATGGGGCAACTATAGAAATTTGGAAATCCAAGGGTTTGTTGTTGTTACTAATGCTATTTGTTTATTTAGTGACTTTCCAAATTAATTCTATAAAGGCTGACAATTAAGTTCATGAATTCACCCTAGAAAAAGTGCTACATACATCATTGCTGAATATCACTACAGTCACCTTCGAAGTACTCCCCTTGGGAAGCTATGCACTGATGCCAGAGCCTAGCCCACCCTTCAAAGCAATTTTGGAACTCTTTTTCTGTCATCGTATTACTCTGGATGTCCTGAATGTCATCAAAATGTCTTCCTTTCAATATTTCCTTTATCTTCGGATAAAGAAAAAAGTCATTGGAGGCCAGTTCAGGTGAGTAGGGAGGATGTTGTTTCAATACATTTACTTGTTTACTGGCCAAAAACTCCCTCACAGACAGGGCCCTGGGAGCTGGTGCATTGTCTCGACGCAAGAGCCATGAATTGTTGGGAAAAGTTCAAGTCATCTAACTTTTTCACACAGCCTTTTCAGCACTTCCAAAGAGTAAAGTTGGTTAACTGTTTGTCCAGTTGGTATGAATTCATAATGAATAATCCCTCTGATATCAGAAGAGTTTAGTAACATCATTGCAACAAGTTCGCGAACTTAATTGTCAGACCTTGTATATTTTTTTGAGTTTGGCCACTAAAGTCTCTGCTTGGCTAGCTTAGTGGTCAGCTAGTGATTGGTGATTGGTCACAGATTTCATTAAATTCCTCAACTAATAAATTTCTATTTTTTTTGCTGAGGGTGTGTGTGTGTGTGTGTGTGTTTGTGTGTGTGTGTGTGTGTGTGTGTTGAGGTATGCTTTCAACTCTCACGCAGAGAGTTTATATTGTATGAAAAAGGAATTATTATTATTATATTTTTTTGTATTTGGGGCTTTTTTATTAAGGTATAATTGACACATAGCATTATATTTAGTCCAAGGTATACAACATAATGATTTCATATATTTATATGTTGCAAAATAATTACCATAGTAAGTCTAGTTAGCATCCATCACCACACATAGTTGCAAATTTCTTTTCTTGTGATGAGAGTTTTTAAGACTCATACTCTCTTAACACCTTTCAAATATGCAATACAATATTGTTTACTGTAGTCATCATGCTGTACTTTACATCTCCAGGACTTTTTGTCTTATAACTGGAAGTTTGTACCTTTTGACCACCTGCACTCATTTCTCTCACCCCATGCTCCCTACCTCTGGCAACCACCAATCTGTTCTCTGTATCAGATAAGTTGGATTTTTTTATCCCACATATAAGTAAGATCATACAGTATTTGTCTTTTTGTGCCCAACTTATTATACTTAGCATAATGCCATTAAGTTCCATTCATGTTGTAAATGGCAGGATTCCTTCTTTTTTATGGCTGAATAATGTTCCATTGTATATATACATCACATCTTTATCCAGTCATCTGTCGATGGACACTTAATGTTATTTCCATGTCTTGCCTACTTTAAATAACACTGCAATGAGCATGAGGATATGGATATCTTTTCAAGATAGTGATTTTGTTTCCCAGAAGTGTAACTTGCTGGATATATGGCAGTTTGATTTTTAATTTTTTGAGGAACCCCCATATTGTTTTCCATAGTGGCTGTACTATTTACATTCCTATTAACAGTGTATAAGGGTTACTCTTTGTAGTTGATCAGCTCAATAATCATTATTACTCTTTACTATGGTAAAAAAAAGCAAACACATAACATAAAATCTCAACAAATTTTTTGTAATTAGTTTCAGGTGTAAACAATGAATAGTTAGATAAAACAATGCAATAGTTAGATATTTCACTCTTGACTAAGTGATAACCCCCTCCCCCAATCTGTTGCCCCCAACATCGTATATATATATTACAATAAAAAGGAATTACTTTTATACCATATACCTTCTATATCTTAAGTTAAAAACAATTTAAAAATCCCTAGAACATTTTTTATTATTTTTTTCATTAACCCTTTATTACAAGTCACGTTCTTATAGAAATATATGTGGACTTAGGTGAAAACCTGAAACATTTTTAAATAACAAAACTCAGCACTACTTCTCTCTAGTCTATGCACTGTCTTTGTTTTCTAATTAAAAAAACAAATGACTGTCTTACAAGGATTACATGGCAATGTTTATAAACACTTTCTTTCTACAGAAAAATACTTGCAATTCACAGAAATAAATGTGTCAGGCTTACATTAAACTTAGAGTGTAATAATTAAACAGGAAGAAATCTTGAATAGATTGTCTGCTTAAATATTATTATTAGTATAGAAAGTCTTACAGTGAAACCATGCTTCCAACAATTCACTGACTGGAATACTGCAGTATGCCCCTGGCACATGAAGTGGCAATATTTCAGAATGTTTTTAAATTTTCTGTTGCATTTGATGTCTTTTTGTGTATAACCCCAAAGCATGATTAGATATTTAATGCTGTTTAATTTAATTAAAATTCTGAAAACACTATGAGAAGCATTCATAAATGCTTATTTCATCAAATTTAAGATTTAAACGTTTTAAGGGAAACTCATGATTACATTTGGTGGCATAGCTTCCACATTTCTTTTTGGACATTTTAGCACACCACTTTTTATAGTAAAACACATGCTTAATGCATGGAAGCTGCTGACTTTTGCAATTCCCTATGTGAGAGACTAAGTGGGATAATGGCCTCCTCCAAAATGAGTTATATCTTAAGTACAATCATAATATTAAGATAACTTCAATATTTGTGACTTTTGTTTCCCATAATTAGTAATGTCTAAGTTAATCATCACATAGTTTAACTGAATCAAATTTCATACCAAGGATGTGTATTATCAATGGGAACCTACAAATGTTTCTGAATCTCATCCAAGAATTTGTGCTTAAAAACAAACAAACAATTTTCTATTTTAATCAACCTATTTATTAAATAAATATATATATTTATAAATGTTGAACTGCGTCTATTATTTGTTAATTCAAAAAGTAATCATTGAGCACTTTTTATGTGCAACGTATTTAGGATACAATAGAAAACCAAACCAAACCAAAACAACAACCAAAAAAACAAAATAAAAAACGGGATGTTTTCTGCTTTTAATTTCCAAAGATAGGTGTAATAAAATAGTTGGTTTCATTATAAGGAAAAATTATAAGTTTATAGCTGATATGTATCTAACCAAGTTTATGGAGTTGGAGGAAATCTTTCTGAAGGAGTGAGGTTTAAATTGAAACATGAAGGAAGAATAGGAGGGTGATGGGTGAGTGAAGGAGGAAGCGGGGCACCATGAGTGATGTGGGAGGGAGGGAGGAAGGAAGGAAAGAAGGAAGGAAGGATAACATCTTCCTGCCACCTAATATCATAGTAAAATAGTAAAATCAAGTCAAGGTCAAGCAGATGTGAGAAAAGTCAAGTAAAGGGTAATTAATTATCCATTTAAAAAGTAAGGGTAGAGAGCCTAATTTACTATAATTAAAAATAATAATAATTCCCTGGGAATAGTAGAGTACCCTGATCGATATATCAAATAATTATACTTTTATTTGACTTTGCATGCTGGATTTGGTTTGTGAAGTAGGGAGGGGCTGATTGAATTAATTAGGAAAAGTGGCTTTTGGGGGCTGGATTTTGCAAACTTGTAAATATGTTCCTGTCTTAGAATTACTTAATTAGCTTTCAGAGGAACAGTTTCTTGTGCCAAATTGGACATAATTAAAGTGCTCTGTTCAAGTATTAAAGCATGTATAGAAAATGACCTTCACTTTTAGTTAGAAGCTATTGGACTTGGCCAATGGTTTCTAGAAGTAAAATTATATTATAACATATTAACAAATAACTAAACTGAGACACTGGGCAAGAAACTAGGAGAAACTAGGAAATGGTAGGGAGATAGAATGCATTTTCTGCAAGTATAGTTAAAAGAAAGTCTTTCTTCCCTACAAGTATACAAAATTGACTACATTTGAGCAAGGAAGAGTTATATTCCCAATTTCAAACCTACCATTTGAGAATGAGTAAGGACAATAAGTATAATCTCAATTTAAAAATAATGATAAAGGCCAAAGTAAATAGAACTTTTCTTAAGATTTACTAATTTTTCAGGCAAATTGACAGTTTGTCTCTTTCTACTCATGTAATGAAGTCTGAAAAAACTTATTAGACAAAGTTTTGCCTGGAACTTAAAAAAAAAGTTTTTTCTTTTCATCTTGTGGCTAATGATTTCCTATTATCAAGACTGCATGTTTTTAACACCCACCCAGCCCCATCACATTATTTTTTGGGGGGTTGATGTCTGAGTGACAAGTACATTGATATAACTGAATTATCCTTCTGCAGGCATGTCTTTGTTATCAGATGGGTTTTTAAGTAGATTTACAATGTAAAAGTGCATCCATTGAACAAGATTAGTCTTTGCAACAATGTGACATTTATCCTAGCAATGGGTAGTAGAATTTTTTAATTTAGAGGTGTGAACCAAACTAGATAGTAAGCTGACATATTTTTTAAGTAGTTCCTTTCTTTCTGGTTATCACATTAAACCACCAAAATGAAGCTGAAAGGGTGTTATCATGAAAGTTATTTGGATTAGGGCCAAGTTTCCATCCTCCTATGAGGGCCAGGATTTTCCAACAACCAAGCCAAGTTAGGTCTTGCTTTAATATAAAAGAGAATTCAGAAAAACTGACAACTGAGAGGTAAAGTAAAGAAACAAGCAGAGGTTGATGTTTCCTTGGATTTCTGTGTTAAGCCTAACAAGCATTCCAAAGAGAACCAAACAAAATACAAGAAAAGTTGCAAGTTGCTCTTTATTATGTAATTTGAGGAAAGATGCCATCTTGCTATATAAAAAAATCATATTAAATTATATTTCCTTATCACAATGTTTCATAAACATATGTAACTAACATAATATAGATCCAAAATGTTATTGCTGGGACAAATGGTGACAACCCAAGTTTAGAGTCTTTTTCTGAGGGATACAAAGAGTTTGTGGACTTTTAAGAATCTAAGAATTACATTATACTGCATAGTATAGTAGTGTGAACAACTCCAGACATGTTTTATTAGCCTTTGTTGAAATGGAGTGAAGTGTGACTCCCCTGGAGTGAAGTGTGACTTCCCTCAATTAAACAGCAGAGTATTTGGACAGGGAGAACAAAATTATTCAACTTGAAATTTGACCAGGATGTGAGGATATTCACATACCTTTCTGTTGAAGTAGTGTGTAATCTTTAGTAAATGAAAATGTGTGAAGGGCTCAGATTTTACTTATTTTCCTTAAAAGAATTCCCTTTTGCTTGAAGGAGGAGTGACATTGTAAAAAACATATGCAAATTCTGCAGACCTTCTGGAAAGTTCTCTCCCTTACCTTCACAAAAACTCCTCACATCTCTTTCCATTCATTTCTCCCAACTTCTCACCTTCCTCCTCCTCCCTGACCACATTATCGCATTGACATAAAGTATGCAAAAATATATGGTCAAGAATTTAGCCGGCATTCTGGTCTTTTCTCACTGAAATTGCTATAATCTCGAAGTCATTGGATGCTGACCTATCATTTGCACTGGGCATGTCTTAACAGTCATTTACCTCTATAGCATCGCATTGACTTTCTGATTTTTCTTCTTTCTCTTCTGGTCAATCTGTCAATCTCTGGCTGCGTTTTGTATCATGGCCTTGACCCTCATCCTAGAGGTCAAACTGCTTTGTTATACTTGGCTAAATCTCTATACTAATTTCATCTTTTATTGTACCATACTCTCTTTTCTGTTTAATTCCCCATTTATATCCTTATTACTTTCTCAATGCTGAGCTTTTTTTCAGTCTCTATTTTTTGCTTAAAATATTTTCTTGTTTTAGCTTAGAAAAATAAAATCGCAGACTGGAGTTGCATGAGCTCGTACAAGGACATCTCGTTCAATCTCTTTTCAAATGAGGAAATATTCTTAAACTTTTCTCAACAGGATGCTTTCCATTATGGGAAATTTATTGTCTCTTAAGGCACTCCATTCCATTGCAGAAAAACTTTGTTAAAATTGTCCCGATATTCAACTGAAACTGTTTTCCTTGTAACGCCCACCCTTCTAGGGCAACACAAAATAAATTGATTCCATAACTATAGGACAAGCAATAGGCTATGACTTATTTACTTATACATTAAAACAGAGGTATGTACACTAATAATATTCCGAGTGTAGAAACAACATTGTCTCACCTTTTGCCCGGTCTGAAAGACCTGGAGGCGATCAATTAATTCTTAAGCATTTTACACTAAGGTTTAAAAACATTCTTATATAGAATGTTATGTGTTTATTAAATTGTATTAGTGACATGGCTAGTTGCATGCTGCTTCATGTCCTGACCTCTTTCTCATTCACCATTCAAAAAATGTCTTAAGGAACACATAGTCCTTGGGATAAGTCTGAATCAATTATCAGTATAATTAAGATGCAATAACACTGTAGCAATACTTTTAAAAATCATAAATGACCCACATTAATATTACTTGGGAAGAGGTTATTATACCAAAAGTTTCTTTGTTGAGCTGTGGATTTTTAAAAAAAAGCATAAGCCTTTGAATAAAATATTTGTTCCTTAAAACTTTTCAGGCAATTAGCATATTGGGTAATGCATTAAAGAGTGGAGACTACAGAATTTCATAACATAAATTTTCCAGTAAAAAAAAAATAAAGTTCTTGTTATGCTAGCCTTCCTGAGTCATTTTAGTATAGAATATCAATGTAATGGAATAAAAAGATCTTTTGTGATTATTCATTATACCCCTAGGAGGCAGTTTTCTGAATTGTGGCTAGTGAGCAGGAAAAAAAAAAAAAACTTACTTGAAACAGACTTTCTAAACTTTTATTCTTTGTCATACAAATGATTATAATCAATAGTATCTATCATTTTATTTAACTATCATTAACATTTTGATGAATTAAGAGAATGTATAGGCATGCAACTGTTATTAAACATGGAAGTATTGTTGTCTCCCCTGGAAATATTATTTTAAGTTGATAATTATTCTGGTTATCTATTGCTACGTAACAAATCTCCCCAAAACTTACTGGCTTAAAACAAAAACAAAACTTATTTTTGTTCATAAATCTGCAATGTGAATAGGATTTGTGAGGACAGGTTTTTTTTCTCTTCTATGCAGCATCAGCTGGAGCGTCTGGAAGGCTGAAGGCAGAGATCGTCTTCAGTCTCGTGGTGTGGACAGTGGCTGTCATCTGGGACCTCAGCTAAGGCTACTGTTGGGACACCTACATGTGGCCTTTCCATGTGGTTATTTGGCTTCTTTACAATATGGCTAGGTTTCAAGGGTGAGCATCCCAAGAAGATCAAGTGGAAGCTCTATTGCTCTTTTTGGCTTAGCATTAGAAAACATATAACTTTGCTTCCACTGGAGTCACAGGTCCAACCAGTTTTAAGGGGGGGCGGATGCAGGCTCCCCCCAACCCCATCTCTCAATGGAAAGAAAAGCATCTCTCATGGTAAGGAAAGCATGTTGGATGGGATATACTGGTGTGGACATCTTAGGGAAATATAATCTACACAATGGTGATGGGAAATCATGAGAACTAATTGTTGCTCAGTGTTCTACTTGAAAAGCACTAATGCCTATTCTATTTATCTAAATGCAAACATGGCTGTAAACCTTCTAGTCATATCAATGTAATTATGTATATCTCAACCAGAGTCAAAATTAACTCCTGCTTACTTAAATCAGTATCACAAATCAGTATGTAAGAAAAATAAGAAAAACCACAAATCAGAAGAGAAGTACAAATTAAGGGACAAAAGTCCCTTAAATAACCCTTGGTCAAATTACATGAAAAATAATCAGTACCCAGAAGTCTCTTCTCAGTGTGATTTTTTTTCATAACTGATAATGGATTTTAAGAGATAGTCTGCAAAATCTGTGGCCCAATCTACAGGCAACACTATTGTGTGACTTCTATATCCCAGTTTTCCAAGATGGCCATCACCTCTAGCTCTACACACATACTGAAATGAAGAGAGGGCAAAAATGCTTCCCTTCTGCTTTACCCACTTTCTGACTTTCTCCTCTTAAGATCTAATCAAAACAATCTCAAGTGACTTACGTGGTTTTGATTTAAGTTATTTTACTCTTCTCTTCTCAGAGTTTTTACAGATTTAGGTTCCTAAACAACATACTGACACGATAGCCCATCTGCCTTTTCAAAGAAAACAGAGCATGATAAGGCAAGGAAGGGAAATTCCTCCAACAGTTCACTGTTCTAAATGATTTCTAATGAGAACTTATTTTACTTTTTCAAACCATACCTTTTATGTTTATGCCCTTTTCTACTTTAAATTTGATTTGCAAAAAAAAAAAAAAATTGTTTCGCTTTGAATTTTCCCTTGGGATTTAAAAATGCCTTTCCCTTTGATTTGTTATTAATATCCCATTGATGCTGTGGAGCATTTTGTGCTGTAGATACACCTCTTTCCAGTGAATAAGGAGCCCTATGTGTCCCTAAGTTAGACACAGGCAGCATTCAAGATGATACACAGAAATGGATAATCTACAGATCCCAGAAGTTTGTGCATACACTAACCATGTATGTCCAGCAAGCCTTGATTTAGACAAGGATGGACAAATAAGTATTTCATCTTTTCACTGAAGCATTTCTACCCAACTTTTTTTCTTATCCAACTTTCTTCAGCTCTCTAATACAAGCTAATAGAATACATTTCCCTTGGTCATGCTTTTACCAACAACACAGTAGCCACACCACTTCCCTTTTACTTTGGTTGCTTCCTACCTGTCCCTACATTATCCCGTATCTAAGAAACTGTAGACTTTTGAAGTGTAACTTTTGATTGATGCTTAAAGAAGAGGTATAAAATAAAGGAAACTTATTCATCTGTGACTTTTCTTATTAAAGTAGATTCAGGTTCGGTGGGGTCCGTAGCTTACTGGATTTTGGGGTCCTTCTTTAAAAAGAGAAATATGAAATGATTACAAAATTATTTTGAAAAGTAAGTATGTATTTAGGTTGAAAAAAAGGAATCTCAAAAAATTACAAATTTATTTAGAAAGCTGACAAATACAACAAACATTCTAAAATCCATAAAATAACATATTTATGAATTAACTATCACACTTTTGTAATACTTTTTCGTACATTTTTACCTGACAATTTGATCGCCTTTTCCTATGACAATGATTTTATAATATTTTCTGTAGAGAGAATAGAAGAACAACTCAATCTTTCTTTTGGCATAAGTTGACTGAAACTTCTTTTTTAGTTTTTTTTTTTAATTGTTGAAGGTTTAGTAAAGTTTTTCAGCTCCACAATTCAAACTGTTAATAGAGAGGGTGCCAAAAAAAACATATACACATTTTAAGAAAGAAGATAACTGTATTAAAATTCTAATACTCAACGTATACCGATAACAAAAGATGAATATCAGTCATGTATACATTTTTTTTGGCAGCCCCAGGATAACATAATGTTATGTGATACTGGTAACATCAGGTTGAAGAGAACAGTCCTTTTTGAACATAGGTTTCTGATTTTAAATTCTGCTATGTTAATTGTTCCCTAACATGTTGTCATATGAATATTTTAGTGAAGATTATTATAAAATATATTGATTATTTATATATATGGGCCGATTTGAAAGGACACATGAAAACATAAAGGTAGTAAGAGAGATGGAGGTATGCCAGAGGATATTCCCATTTCATGTGTTTTGTTATGTCATAGAATTATTGTTTTAATTATTAGCAAAATAAAGATAGCTAATATTTATTTAGCACCTGCCATATTTCAGGCATTGCAACATGTGCTTTAAAAGCATTGCTTATTTTTTTTTCTTTACAACACTCTGTGAGGAAGTTTTACATCTACTTAATAAGTCAAATAGTTTATTTCAAAATAACTGACAAACCTATAGTAGTTGAGACTTAGTCAAAATCCTTCATCTCAAACTTGCTTTTATCGGTTTTTTCTTTTACTTTGTTTTCTATTGTTCATATATTTTGCACTTTCGTACAAAAATTTAATGTTAAGGAAATGGCTCAAACTTAACTACGGTATAAACATTTCTGTATACCAAACTAGGAGTCCCTTAATAAAGGAAAGATATGGCAGAACCCATATACTAATCTTAAATATTTTCATGAAAAGTATTGTTTTGCTCATAATAATTATTACCAAATTCTTCATAGTAAGATAAGCACAACAATATCAACTGCCATGATTAATATCATTGGCTCCTATAGCTGCCTTCCATTTACTGGTACCCTACACCATCAATGTCATTGATTAGCTAGGGTTCAGTTTTAACAAACCACATTGCAGACGCTTAAATATGCCTGGTAAATGAATGATTTCTCTTTGTTGAGGTTGGAAGTTGTTCATTCTCCAGTGGTTATGGACTCTTGAACAAGTAACTTCACTTTTGAGGACCTCAATTTCCTCAAACATATAGTAAGGGGCTTGGACAAGATTATCTCTATTGTATGGTATGGTATGGTGTGGTATGGTATTGGACTGTATTTACTTACCTATCAATACTTTCCTTCATTCTGTGCCTACCATTCTCTTATGATAACTCCAAGACTTTTTTCCTATATAAATTTATTCCACAAGGATCATTTCCTTAGTATTCTAACATATTTTATAAAAAAACTATTTTGTATTTATATAGTTAAGACATATATTTCATTGATTTAAGATTGGGGTGATGCTTTTAATTTCACCATAAAGCATAAATATATTTGAAAAGTGCATGTTGAAAGAGTGTTGAAGATGCAAAGAAATAAAAATTTAAAGTAGCTTTTCAAGAAATCTGAACTCATCCAAACTATAAATTCATCTTTGTATTTCACGATTCAAGACACATAATAGACTTTAAAAATATTTTATGAAAAAATTATATAAATATTAGCAAAAGAAACAGGCAGATTTGCCATGAAACTAATAATATTAAGCTTCAGGACCTGTAAGTTCCACAGGCTCCTTCCTAGGCTTTGGGAGAGGCCTTATTAGTTCATTCACACATTCATAGGTGTTTGTAAAATTTTCAAAATTAAAATGTTTAATCTAATTAGTTGAGTGTCTCTCTTCACTTCAACTTTCCCTCCAACAAAGAGACTTAAAAAGAACCAAACAGCTTTATTGGTATATAATTAACATACCATACAATTTAGCCATTTAAAGTGTACATTTTTTTTTTTATTTTCTCATGGAAAATTATTATTTTTTTCTTTTTTCTTTTCTTTTCTTTTTAATTAAAGTTTATTGGGGGTGACAATTGTTAGTAAAGTTACATAGATTTCAGGTGTACAATTCTGTATTACATCATCTATAAATCACATTGTGTGTTCACCCCCCAGAGTCAGTTCTCCTTCCATCACCATATATTTGCATCTATCATCCCCCCCCCCCTTAAGCTCTGGTAACCACTAAACTATTGTCTGTATCTATGAGTTTTTGTTTCTCATTTGTCTTGTTCTTTTGTTGTTTTTGGTTCATATATCACATATCAGTGAAATCATATGGTTCTCTGCTTTTTCTATCTGACTTATTTCGCTTAGCATTATAATCTCAAGATCCATCCATGTTTAAAGTGTACAATTTTTAGAGTGGTGGTTTTTGGTATATTTACAGAGTTTCATATATGTATAGGAATACCATCACAATTTTAGAACAATTCCATCATCCCCTGCCCATTAGCAGTCACTCCCCATTTGCCCCCAACTCCCCTACCCTGTGCAACAACTAATTTACTTTCTGTCTCTCTAGATTTACCTACACTGGACATTTCACATAAATGGAATCATGCAATATGTGATTTTTTTGTGTGATTGGTTTCTTTCATTTAGCATACTGTATTCAAGGTTCATCCATGTTGTAGAATATTATCAGTGCATCATTCCTTTTCATTGTTATTCCACTTTATGGATATACCACATTTAATTTATTCATTCATCAGTTAATGGATATTTCAGCCATTCCTACTTTTTGAATATTATAAATATGCTGCTATGAACATTTGTGTACAAATTTTTGTGTGAATACATGTTTCATTTCTTCTGGGTATATATAAAAGAGAAATTTCTACGAAGAACCTTTATTTCCAGATTATCCACTCTCTCTCTCTCATTCCTTGCAAAAAGTTTTTCTCTCCAGAATCCTGTTGATATTGCTGTCTCCAAAGTCATGAAATTCTTCTACCTTACAAATATATTTATTTTTCAAGTTATAAATTTATTCAACAATCATTCAACAAAATGCATTTTATTTATTCTAGTTTTGTGCTAGGCACTATATTGGATTCTAGAGATGCAAAATAAACTAAAGAGTGTCCTGCTTTTAAGGAATTTACATCTTGTTGGGGAGGTAGAGAAAGGGTAGAAGCACACACAGATACCGTGTTTCCCCAAAAAGAAGACCTAGCCGGACTATCAGCTCTAATGCATCTTTTGGAGCAGAAATTAACAAAAGACCTGGTATTTATTATATTATATTATATTATATTATATAAGATGTGGTCTTGTATTATATTAAAATAAGACTGGGTCTTATATTAATTTCTGCTCCAAAAGATGCATTAGAGCTGATGGTCCGGCTAGGTCTTATTTTCGGGGAAACATGGTATGTAGAATATTAATTTGTGTTATAGCAGAGACAAACAGAGGGTGCTTTGAGGTCATAGAGTGAGGGTGCTTATTCTGTCAGAGTTAAGGAGGTGTCGGAGGATGTGTGATGATACTGGGCCTCTTCTGAGCAATATAAGAAGGCATGAAGGTAGAGGGGCATGCTAGGCAGACAGAATAGCATGCAAATGTTCTGGAGCAGGAAGAGCGTGGCTGGACTTGAAACCCTAAAAGTAGGAGCTGGGGCATAGAGTGCCTCAGGTCGGGAGGTGGAGTGGTGGCAGGTAAGATGGGAAACCAGGCAGCAGTGAAATCACAATGAACTCCTATGTCTTTCTAAGGGTTTGGATTTACTGCCTAAGTCATGTGGCTCCATTTAAAGGTTTTAAACTGGAGAATTAATTATGACTAGAACGCTTAAAACAAGGTGAACCTTTGAAAAGCGAATCTTATAGAAAACTCCTGAACCATATTTATTTTATTATTATATTTCATGATAAAGTGCTTGGCAGCCAGATAGCCCTGGATTGGTGGTTGAAAGGACCTATCTGTTGAAGAAGAAGGTTTAGCCCAGGCATTATTGTTTCACTGGTATTCCCCATTTAGTAGTTCATATCTCAATGTAAAACTTCTTGACTTCTATTTTTTTTCTTCTGGGAAATCATTCTGCCTTATGAAGTTCATGACCCTACCATTGCCTTCCTAAGGTTTTGATATGTTCAGCAATAAGCCCTATAATACCACACAGAAATTAAAAATCACCCACTGAATCTTCTTTGAAGATCCTGTTTCACCTTCCCTGAATACCTTCTTGTTTGTTTAGTTATGCTGTCAATGCTTCTGTCAAACATGGCCTCCCTGGACGGCCTCAAGCCCTTTGGGAGCAAAGCTTTGTTTTGATGAAGGACCTATTCACTGAATCTTGCCAATTTTTAGTCAGCTAAATTTCTGCCTTAAATTACAGAAAGAAAAAAATGAATAATATGTGAGGACAGTCAGGGGAAATTCCATAGAAGAAGGTAAGAATATTGTTAGGTCAGACATAGAACTAGTGTAGAAGGTAAGCAGGAAAATAAAGTCATCTATTTATAGGTTTTACAGATATTTGGTAATAATAATAATCCTTAATGTATAATCACATCCCAGAACTGCAAAGGACCCCAAAAGGATCCTTGTACACAACTATGTCATTTTATAATTTGTGGTATAGACTATCCTTTCCTAGGCTTTTAATTAGAAAGCTCTAGAACTTTTCTTATGATAAGATGTATTTAATATTATGATGACAACTACAATATTCCCACTCTTTCTTAATTATTAAGAATTCCTGTATTGTTTTTTAAAATTATGAGTACAGAGCTTACCATAATTTATCTTCCAAAACTATGAGTGTTTAAGTTATCTTCCAAGAGCAATAACAGAAACATTTAAATTTAAGTTCAAATGGACCAATAATTGTTCAGTTTAGAACAAAAAAATAGAAAACAGACTGTACTCTGGGAAATACTGATATATTGCTGAATGAATTCTAACCCAGACATATAAATGTTCTTAGTTTTTATTCATATTTTAAAAATAGGATCCTATGGGGGTATAAAGGAAACATTTGAAACATTAAAGACAGTTTGAAAATTCCAATGAAAATTTTTTTCCATTTTCTTTTTATTTAGTCTAGGTATAACTTATATACTCCAAGGTGCACAAGTTTTAAATATACAGCACAATAAAATTTTTTCATATGGATAAAACCTCCCTTGCTATTTTTCAATGCTCTATAGTTTCCTATTAAATGGACATGTCACAATTTATTAATCTATTCTATTGTTGATAAACATTTGGTTTGTTTACATTTTGGAGCTATTGTGGATAATATTGCTACAAACATTCTTGTACACAAGTACTAATTTTTGTTGGGTATGCACTTAGTTAAGAAGTGGCATTTCTGAGTCTAAGAAGTGGCATTTCTGAGTGTTTAGCATTTGGAAGTACTACTGAAAGTTTTTCAAGGTGGTTGTACCAATTTGCACATGCACTAGCCATGTTTGATACTTCCAGTTGCTCCACATCCTTGCCAATCCTTAACTATTGTCAGTCCTTTTAATTTTTGTCAGTCTGGTGGGGGTATATGCATTATTATTTTATTTCCATTTTTTTTAATGGTTAGTAATGCTGAGGGCCTTTTCAAATGCTCAATGTTCATACAGATATTCTTTTTTGTGAAGTGCATGTTTGGGACTTTTTACTCATTTAAAAATGTTTTTTTGGGGTGGTAAATATTTGGAGGAGTTGCATAGGCTTCTCTGTATGTTCTAGATATGAGTTCTTTGTGAGATACATGTGCTGCAAATATCTTCTACTGGGTTGCGACTTGCTTGTTTACTGTCTTTTTTTAAAAAATTACATTTATTGGGGGTTGCATTGGTTAGTAAAATTATATAGGTTTCAAGTGGACAATTCTATAATACATTATCTATATATTGCATTGTGTAATCACCACTCAGATTCAGTTCTCATTCTGTCACCATATATTTGACCCCCTTTACCCTCTTCTACAATCCCCCCTCCCTCCTTACCCTCTGGTAACCACTAACTTGTTGTCTGTGTCTATGAATTTATGCTTGTTTGTGTTATTCATTTGTTGCTTTCAGTTTTATATCCCATATATGAGTGAGAGCATATGGTTCTCGACTTTTTTGGTCTGACTTACTTCGCTTAGCGTGATAATTTCGAAATCCCTTCATGTTGTCACAGATGGCAGTATTTCACCTTCTCCTATGGCAGAGTAATATTTCATTGTATATATGTACCACTTCTTTATCCAATCATCTATTGAGGGACATTCTGGTTGTTTCCATGTCTTGGCCACTATGACTAATGCTGCAGTGAATGTAGGGGTACATATATCTTTACAGATGAATGTTTTCAGATTTTTGTGGTAGATAGAAGAGGGATTGCAGGATTGTTTGGTAATTCTATTCTTAATTTTTTGAGGAACCTCCATACTGTTTTCCAGAGTGGCTGTACCAATTTACATTACCACCAGCAGTGTATGAGGGTTCCTTTTACTCCACAACCTCTTCAACACTTACTACCTGTCTTGTTGATAACAGCCGTTCTAACAGGGTGAGGTGGTGTATCATTGTAGTTTTGATTTGCATTTCCATAATAGCTACTGAAGTTGAGCATTTTTCATATATGCCTGTTTACTTTCTTATTGTTGTTTTTTTGATAAACAGAAGTTCCTAATTTTTTTAAATGAGATATAATTTGCATATAACATTATATTAGTTTCAGGTGTATAACATAATGATTTGATATTTGTATATATTGCAAAATGATCACCACAATAAGTCTAGTTAACATGCATAATCACACAGTTACAATTTTGTTTTCCTGTGATGAGAACTTTTAAAAACTACTCTTTTAGATCTTTCTAAGATCTAACTTTCAAAATACAATATAGTATTATTACAGAAGTTCTTCATTTTAATAAAGTTTAATTTATGAATATTTTCTTTTATTGTTAGTGTTTTCTGTGCTCTGATTAAATATCTTCGCTCACTCATGGTCATACAGATATTCTGCAGTAGTACCTTAGTTGTAAATTGGGTGATACCATGTGTGGATCTGTTTTTGAACTCTCCATAGCATTTCAATGTTATAGTTCTCTATCCTTTGTATCAGTATCAGATTGTTTAACTTACTATTGCATCAAAATAAATCTTAATGATAGCGTAAGTTCTCCAACTTGATTCTTTTTTGATATTGTCTTAGCTATTCTAGGATCTTCGCTGCTCTGTTTAAATTACATAATCTGTCAATTTCCACCAAAAAACTGCTAGGATTTGACTAGGATAACATTTGATAAAGATTAAATTGGGAGGAATAGATGTCTCTCTCATTTAACGTAGTAATAGTGACTCTTCCAATCCATGAACATGGCATATGTCTCTATTTAATGTGAATTTTTTTATTTTGCTCAGCAATGTTTTCTAGTTTCAGTTTAGGCCTTACACATCTTTTATTATATTTATCCTATATATTTGGTAACATTTTATATGCTAACATAACTACCTTATTTTTAATTTTTATTTTCCAACTGTTTGCTCCTGTTATATACAAGTACAGTTTTCTGTGTATTTATGGTACTAATTAACTTATTAATTTTAATAGTTTAATTGTATATTTTATCTTAAAATTTAAAAATATTATTTACAATAGAATAAAAAAAATGAGATAATTAGAATTAAATCATCAGTGCAAGACCTAGAAAACATTATTGTTACTGAAAACTAGAAAACATTATTGATAGGAATGAAAACTAGAAAACATTATTACTGAAAACTAGAAAACATTATTGATAGGAATGAAAACTAGAAAACATTACTGATAGGAATGAAAGACAACATATAACTGGAGAGACATACAATGTGCATGTGCTGAAACACTGCATGTTTATAACAATGTTAAAATGTCAGTTTTCCCCCAAATGATCTACAGATTCAATAAAGTAACAAACTTAAGCAGGAATAATTGTAGTAATTAATAACTTCATTTTAATATTTACATGGAAATTCCAAGGACCTAAAATAGCTAAAAGAATTTGAAAAAGAACAAAATTGGAGGATTGGCACTACCTCATTTCACGATTTATGAAGCTACAATAATGACAGCATGGTACTGGTGTCAAGCTAGTTCAGTAAATCAGTAGATCAGTGAAACAGAATGGAGAGTCCAGAAACAGACCATATAAATACGGACAACTAGTTTTTGATAAAGATAAAGATGCAATTCAGTGGAGAAAGGACTTTTTTCCAACAACGGTGCTGCAACACTTGAATATATATATGTAAAAATGCACTTTGACTTAAACCTTGCACCATATACAAAAATCAACTGAAAATGGATCATAACTCTAAATTTAGAGCTCAACACTGTAAAACTTATTTTAAAAAAATGGAAGAAAATTTTTGTGACTTTGGGTTAGGCAAAGATTTCTTAGATACAAAATCAATGGCCCAATCCATTACAAGAAATTGATAAATTGGACTTCATCAAAACCCAAAACTTGAAGGACACTATTAAAAAATGAAAAGACCAGTTATAAACTGGGAGAAATATTTCCAAATTATATTTCTGATGAAGCAATTGTGCCTAGAATATAAAAAAGTCAAAAATAAGAAAACAAATACCTCATTAAAAAGTGACAAACAGATTCAGACTTCACCAAAGGGGATATAGAAATGTCAAAGAAACACAATTTCTTTAGACCATACCATGTGATGGTGAGTATGTGGAGAAAATGTAACTACACTGATGGTGGGAATACCAAATGTTCCTACCACTTGGGAAAACTGTTTGGCAGTTTCTTAAAAAGCTGAACATAACCTATCATTTCATTCAGCCATTCTGCTCCTAGGTATTTATCTAGGAGAAATCAAAGCTTATTTCCATACAAAGAGTTGTACATGAATAATTACAGCAGCCTTATTTGGTCTAGCCAACATCTATCCATAGGTGAATAGAAGACCAAATTGTGATATATCTATACAATAGAATTCCCCTCTGCAATAAAAAGGACTGAACTATTGATTCAAGCACCTACATGAATAAATGTAAAAAAAATATTAGCTGAGTGAATGAAGCCAGATAAAAAGATACATATTATATTATTTCCTCTATATAAAATTTTAGAAAATACAAACTAATCTATAGTGACAGAAAGGTGATCAGTTGTTGGCAGGGGCCAGGATAATGAGACAGTGAGAGGCAGAAGGAGAGATTATAAAGGTACTTGAGGAATTTTGGGAGTCTGGATATGTTCATTATTTTGATTGGGTTGATGGTTTCACTAGTGAATGCACATGTCAAAACATATCAAATTGTATGATTTAAGTATGTGCAGTTTATTGTTTGTCAATGATTCCTCAATAAATGCGTTACAAACTTTTCAGTAATGTAGTTATGCTACTTTCATTTATAATTTTTTCAAAAATAGATATAATTATTTGTATAGTCACTTATGGCATTTGTTAAATAGCTCATATCTAAAGACGGTATTTTTAAATTCAGTAATTCATCCAGCAAACATGCAAAGTTCCAGACATTAGGGTTCTGGAGAAACACAGGTAGAGTTTTCTAATAAATGTGGTAGAGAACTAGCATTTATTGAGCACTGAAAGATTTCAGAGCATGTCACCCCAAAAAAACATATTGATTATTTTGAGCGAAAGGAATCTGAATTACAGCAGATATGAGGAGGGCTGTCTTACCTACCCTTTTCTATCTAAAGCAGACCACAAATTTCCCATGAGAAAGGTGCCCTCCCTATACTAGAAAGAAAGAACATCCTTCTCATCAGAGACTGGAACTTGATGTTGAAATGGATCTGTACAAACTTACTGAAATAACCCTTATCTTCCACTAGTTTTGCACACCCCCCCTCCACCCCCCCCCACACCATATATCTCCTAGTTACTTCCCTACAATACTTCCCATTGTTTTGTCAATTCTTCACAAATTGTTTATTTCTTTGTCTAAAAGGTACAAGAGCATTCTGCTCTGGTCATTTCTTCAGGTCTTCATTCTCTTGTGAAAGCTCTCATATATCAGTAAATATTTAAACTTGTATGGTTTTTGTCCTGTTAACCTGTCTTATGTCAATTTAATTCTTAGACCCAGTCAGGGACCTAAAGTAGGTAGACAATTTTTCCTTCCTTACAGTACCTATTTTGTAACAGTTACTGTATTTACATCCATCGCTTCATTTACTTTTCACAAAAGAGAAGACATAACTTCTTGTATCCATTTTACAGATGAAGAAATTGAGTCCAAAGAAGTTAACATACAGGAAGTGGCAGAACTGGTACTGAAATCCAGGTTTGTGTAATCCTAAATCGTGGTACTTTGCATCCAACCACAACACAAAACTTATAATCACATCTAAAGAGCGCTGGGAGAATAAAATCCTTAAAACTTTCTAAGGAAATCAGTGAATGCTTTGCTACTGAGGCCTTATTGTTTGAGACATAATCAAGACTCTCCAGTATTTAGAATTTTAAGGGAGTGCATTATTGATGACTCAGAAGCAAATTACATATTAACTCTCAGGCAGAAGTAATGTTTTCTTCATTGCTCCTGTAGTTCTGTTTATGTGGTCAGTTTATAACTCATCTACTTCATATCTCAGTAAGTTATACTGAAGCTTGTAGCTGACAATTACAGTGAGCTGGAAGTTGCCATTGGTATTTTAATATCTAAAATTTTAAAGCACCTACTAATATTTGTGTGAAATCCTCTTACATAGATAATTATTCACAGCTTTACGAATTAGATACTATTACTATATTACTGACAAACAGACCGCAGTAAAAATTGTTGTGAAGTGTAAAAGGAAACATTTAAGCCATATAAAATTAGCAACTATCTATTTTTGTGTATAAGTTTGTTTTGGAGCTACATTAAGCAGCAATGATAGTTAAGAACAAACATTTATTAGATGCATTCAAGTGTATGTATAAACTATATTTCAAGTCACTTACAAATATGAATTGAATTTGTATTATTATTTCTATTGTGGATAATAAAAAGCCGAGTAAGCTTTTCATTCATTTCTAGAATTTGATATTTACTGTTAAATAAAGTATCACCATTTCAAATACACATGCTAAAACTGAAGTGTAGTTTGTTCAGTATGAGGTAGTTTTTTACATAGTATAATTCACTTTGTTTTCTAAGAAATAAGGACATTTAATAGTGGCTTATAGATTTATTCATCAACAACAATTATCATTAGCACATAAGTGGCATGATGTGCTATGACTAAAAAGCTATATTTAATACTCAGCATGTTACACACAATTATGTATTAAATGAATGCTCAATGAATCCTTTTTTATGATGTTAATAATAATTTATATCGCCAAGGGCAGATAGTTGTTTACTAGAGGTATTTATGCAGGACCCATATACATGAAATCATGAATTACACGAAAGCATTGGTGAGCTATTGTAGCAGACGCTCAATTTAACCATATATATATATATATATATATATATATATATACTTAAAAAGAATAGTTTTTCCTCTCTAAAGCTTGGACTAATTCTTAAAGCAAATGTACACAAGTTTGTTAATGCTTATTATGGATCTAAGTAGGCCTCAAAGATGAAAGTTGGATAAGATAAGGCCTTGGCTCTTATTCAGCACACAATTAGCTTTTTCACTAGATTATCAGACACCAAATTTGGAAAATATTCTGGAACGCAGGCGTAGGTGAAGGATACCAGCTCCTAACATTTGGTCCAAATCAACATATTGTAAGCAGTGGAGTTCCGCCTCTTTGGAACTCCCGTCAGTCAACCTGCCAGCAAGTGAGGTCAAGCTAAAACGCAATCCCCTGCCCATGTGCACGAGTGCGCATGCGTTCCCAGGGGTTTAATTGACCCTGAGAGGTTGCCGTAGCTCAGTGCACATACAAGACGTTGCGCGTGCGCAGGCGCTCAGCGCGGAAGACTGCCGGAAGCCAAGATGGCGTATAGGTGTTCTCCAGGCCGCAGTTGGCGCCTTATCAGTATCTGAGCGGGTGTTTTGTAAGGGACTGTGGCGAATGCCCTCTTCGCCGCCATGGCCCGGCATCGGAATGTTCGAGGCTATAACTATGATGAAGGTAAGTGACAGGCTTATGCCGGAATGTCATTTTTCTCTGTTCCAGCCGGGATCCCAGCTTATTGGCATCCACTTCGATTTGTGAGTTCCTCGTCAGTGATGCCAGGCTGGAGACTTAGTTGGAGAAACTAATAGGACATTTGAGTGCCAGAAAATTGTGTTCTTTTATGACATGACCTCTGGGATTGTTAAATAGGGCGGGGTTGGTGCTTTACGGTGTCATATGGGAAGGACACTTGGCGAGGCCGGGATCCGGTGGTATTTATACACGTAAGCATTATGTCCTCTCCCTCTTCATTATTTTCTCCGTGGAGATATACACGCTTGCCTACTTTTACCTCCGTTCCCCGCCACCCCCCATTCAAAATAACCATGAAACGTCGCTTATTTGTAAAATACGGATTTATTTAATGGTTACAATCAACTGTTTTGCTGTAGCTGTGTTAAATTTACATGGTAAATATTTTGTGTTTGTTCATACATATTTAGTGCAGAATGTGGCTTGAGCTAACTTTAGTTTAGTTTCTATGAGTTTCAAGTTAAATTGGAAATTTAGAAGGGGGAAGAAAAGATACACATTAAAAAGGCCCAAAGAGTCCATTAGGTAATCTTATGTGTCTACTCAATTCTTGGTTGATAATCTCAATGTAAATGTATTTTGGAATGGAAAAAAAAGCAGTACTGGAAGAAAGAGGGCTTCGAAAATGACTTAACTGATTTTTAAAAATGTATTAAAAGAAAGAAATTGTGTATGAATGTTCTCTAGGAGTTTAAAAGAAGTTAGAGTTAGTCTCTGTGTAGGGGATAATTATAGGCATCGCCAAGCATCATATAAACTAAAATTATAAACAAATACGATCAAGTGCAGAAGAGGAATAAAGACCTATTGCTCTGTAAAATGCAGAGCATGTAGGGTGTTTAATACGTTGATGGTTATTATTGGCTCTCCCAGCAGATTATTGGAGAACATGCGGATGCTCTAACCATAGTTGAGGGTAACTAACACCTTTGGAGACTGGAACCCAGTCAGCCTGGCACATGTTAGGTTCCTGGTGTTCACTTTAGAATGGAGGCTGTTTTAGGTATTGCAGTGGACATAAGGATTGCATTTGGACCATGGTGACCTAAGAAGGGAGTTTAGCCTGGGAGATAGTTTTGCAGATATGATAAAAAAACATGACTAGGTCTAATTACTGCTTATTCATTTCTTTAATAAATATAATTTCCTCAAGCAACATTAATTGAGTGTTTATTCTTCATGAATTGAATGCTTAGAATACTGTTCTAAGTTTTGGGGATGGATAGTAAGATGTTTGAGGGAGTCTGCAAGGGGAAGGTACACAGGCAGCCCATTTACCGTATGAGATCCTGCAAAAAGTACAGTGGCCTAGAAGCTCTGTGAGAACACCTTATTCAGAATTGGTTGGAGGAGTTTGAGTAGGAATTCTATGTGAAGGAAAGATTCCTGGAGAAGTTCTTGGCCTGAGGAGTGAGCGCTAAATATCTTCTCACCTTGGCAACCCCGGGTCAGGTGGTTATGTTTCTTTGGAACAATTGATGATGTCATAATTAAGCTATTCCTATAGCATAGGAGGCTCATCCCTTTTCCTGCTTACAAAAGTTCCACTCATTTTCAGGGTCCAGTTTATTTTTCTTCCCAGTGAAGCTTTTCCTTGTACTCTTAGAATAATAAATTCTTAGAATAATAAATTAAAAATTCTCAAAACTAATAGAACTTCATTAGAGAGAGTTTGTGCTGCAAAACCTATTGGTACCTCTAACTCTCACTTCGTTCTTCTTTGTGATTTGAATAGCACTTACATGACTGCCTTAGCTACTAATTTAAAAGTACCAGGAAGGCAAAGTCCATACTTTATATTTATTCTAGTAGCCAGCACGATGCTTACATTCAGGGAATTCTCCCAAAATTTTGTTGAGGTAAAGAACCACTTTACAAAAATCCCAGGAAAGAATTCTCTTTATCTTTTTATATTGTGGTACTTTTAGGGTCAATTTCAGTATTGAAAAACTGACCTAGTAAAGATTCTTCTTGTCTTTTATATCTAAAAATACATTTTTGTGAATGGCTCCTCATTTATTTGCTAATAAGTTGTTATTAACTTGGGATTGTTATCTAACTTATTGAATGTTACACATTTTAATCCAATAGTAGCATTTATTTAATTTTTCTTTGCCATTAACATTTGGTCTCAGCCTTTGAACATGCTGTTCCTGCTGTATGAATACCCTCAGAAAGTAGCTAACTTTCCTTTGGAATTGGTTAAATATTGTATTTCTGGGCTCTTTTCCTAGCAACCCGAATGCCAATTCTATTTTTGTTGTACATGTGTGTTCCCAAACAGCTCTGTATTTCTCACGTGAAACACTTGTCATATGGTTTTGTAAGTGTTCGTTTCTTGTCTGTGTTCCCTGTTAGATTTTAAGTGGTAGAGATACGGGAATGTGCCTGTCACTCGCTGTTGTACTCCAAACGTTTCTAATAGTCCCTGGCCTAGTGTTGGTGTTTGTCGAATGAATAAATGATATATGCAGATATATTTATGTTCTTTGTGGGTTTTTCGTTTTACATTGTTTGACTCATTAATTTATAATAAAACAAGTATTAGTTTAATGCCAAACATGCACCAGGTAGTTGTCTAGATAGTCTTGCTCTGAAAGAGCTTGTAGTCTCAGGGAATGAAACACATATAGTGCTTCGAAGACATTTGGTTGGAGGAGTGTGCTAGAGAGTAAAAATGGCAGTGGGGCTCGCTGCTTTTTACCGAGAGTGGTCAGGGAAGACTTCTGCAAATAAGTGACATTTGAGTAGGAACCTTAACTAAAGAAGGGAACAGCCTTAAGAAAATTTGGTTAAAGAGCATAGTCTAGTCAGTAGGAAAAAAGACCAATTAGCCTGAGCAGAGTGACCACAAGAGAGTTTAGGATAAGCTGGTTTTTATAGAGATGATCTAGCTCTACATGAAGAAAAACTGCTTTCATGGTCTGATTTTATACCCTATTATAGTCAGTTGTATGAAAAATAAATGCTTTGGTTATAGAGGGCATTTGGTGAAGAAAAATGGATGGATTTTATTTCGGATATTTGTCAACACTGGAAAGAAAATTCAAGTATGTGGCCTGTGGGATTATTACTTTTTGATCACCTGAGGTGAAATATTGGAACAACTTAATAAAACCCAATTAGCTTAAAAACCGAATAACTATGTATGTCTTTATAAATGTATAACTATAGAAAGTCAATACCTACTTAGTGGGTAAAATTTTTAGAATTTTTTGGAAAAGTGGACATTCCAAATTCCTTTAATTTTGATAATAGTTTATTTTCATTGGAAAGAATTCAGATACTTTCTTGTTAATAACTAAGAATATAAAAAGAAATTGTACATGAATTTACCTTGTGTGTTTTTATTTTAGATTTTGAAGATGATGATCTCTATGGCCAGTCTGTAGAGGATGATTATTGTATTTCGCCATCAACAGGTGAATTAAAAATATAATTTGATTTAGTGGTTACCAGAGGGTAAGGAGGGTGGGGGGTGAGGGGTGGGAGATGAAGGTAAGGGGGATCAAATATATGGTGATGGAAGGAGAACTGACTCTGGGTGATGAACACACAATGGGATTTATAGATGATGTAATACAGAATTGTACACCTGAAATCTATGTAATTTTTCTAACAATTGTCACCCCAATAAATTTAATAAAATAAAATTAAAAAAATATATATAATTTGATATTCATTATTTGGGTGTTTAAAAACGTTTAGCAAGTACTATTGCCATTCTAGGACTAGAGTGTTCCATAAGACTAATAATATGTAACATTTAAAAAGGTAATTATATTTTAACTTTTGAAGGTGTATAAAATAATTCTTTAGCTGTGAATAAAATTTAAAGTTTTGATTCTATCATTTAGCTTTAAACAATTTGAAGAAAGCGTCAGGCAGCTCCAAACTGCAAGTGGTTAGGAGGGCTCCACTACAGGAGCTAAGAGCAGGGTTTTTATAGAGAGGACATAAAGCAACGCAAGGAAGTTATTTGCTTGACTTTAGCTTAAACGGTTATTATTTGGAGAAGCCTAATTGGCTTTTTGTGATTGGCTGTTGTTCTTAGTCCTGAGGCATTCACAGGAATTAACTTTAGGCTTAGTTTTCCATTTGCCACCAAGGCATTAAAGCAGGGGTGTCCAAACTGCGGCCCGCGGGCCAACTGCGGCCCGCAATCCATTTTTAATTGGCCTGCAGCAAATTCCAAAAATATATTTAGTTTACTTAAATAAACCAGGTGAGGCAATACGTACTTCACCTTGAGTGAGTGGCCTGGCTGTTTGTGTATTTTACCTCGTATGGCCCTTGGTAAAAAAACGTTGAAAAAAGTTTGGACACCCCTGCATTAGAGCCACTTCAGTCTAATGACCTCCTTGTGTGATTACTTTAACAGTAGTAATCCTTATTCAGTCCATTCCAATTCAGAATCTTTATTGAGCATCAATTAACGTGTAAGAATAAGTCTCTTCTAATAAATTTATAAATTAGTGTGGTATAAGGCAGCCGGTTAAAAGTCCCATTCAAACAACGTGCTATACAACAGTATGGTGGGTAAAGAAATAGTCCTGCCTGAAGGAGTCTGGGAAGGCTTCTGGAAGGAGGTGGGATTGGGACTGGTGAATTTGGGAGTAGAATGGATTCTAGATACAGGAAATAACAGTGGGCTCTAAGTCAAGTGTATTTGGGAAGAGTTACACGATTAATGCAGTTGCAGCAGGAAAGAGGGCTAGGAAAAGAAATAGGAGCCAAATTTTGGAAGACAGGTTTTAATTTTAGGTGTGTAGTGTCAGCTTATTGAAGGTTTTTCTGTAAGGGGGTAGTATTTTATAATAAAGTGATGATGGGATACAAAGTGGACTCCAGGTGAAATAGGTGAAAGGGGGGACTCGAGGCCAATGCTTCCTAACCTTCCCTGATGACACCAGTCAGCTGGGAGTGATTTTAAAATCATAAATTTCCTGCTCCAATCCAGCACCAGTGAATCAAATCTCCAGGGGAAGAGGCCTAAAGCGCCATATCTTTAATGAGTGCTTATTTTAAGGTGTTTAGGAAATAATTTTAGGCAGTTACATGAAATCTTAAACTTTTATGTTTATCAAAATGCCTTAAGTTTTATGTCACTATCGTTGTCCAATTTTTCTGAAAGCATTTAAGTTTTCAGAAAAGAATAGCATTTTATAGTTATCCCTTTTCACCATTGCTTTTCTCTCACTCTTTTTATTATATTTTTGTGCATTTTGGGCTTGTATTTCACTTCAAAGATTTGGACTTTTTTTCCCCCTGTAAGTAGCTGTTTTCCCTGGGGAATGTTCCTACCCTCCTTCCCACTCCCCTCTCCCCAGCAAATCCAGCCATTACTACTTCCAAAACAATGGCTACAATAAAGGTTTCTGAGTTGGATTTGTGTGTGAGGAGGGCATGGGAAAACTCCCTAGAGAAAACAGCTCCTAGGAGTTAGATTTGAAGTCTGGACATTGACAGAGCCAGGAGTGCAGTTTTTAGGCTCTCGGCCTCACGTGGAAAGGTGCTGGCTCAGGTAGTAGATGGCCATCAGCTGTGGCTAGTTGGCCATCGGCTGTTACCGGTTAGCCATTAGCCACTGATATAACTGCCGTGGCTAAGATAGCAAAGGGTGGTACAGTGGCGTGGCGTGGCGGAGTGTGGGTTGCGGATTGCAGAGAGGCAGGTTGCAGTTAGCAAGCGAGGTTGGTTGGCAGAGACAAGTGGACAGCGGGTTGTGGATCCTGTGTCTCCTGCTTCCTGTGTGTCCAGCCCAGCTGCCAGCGAGACTATAGTGGTATGACTCCCCTATCTATGGCTCTGTGGGTGTTCCTTTTTGACCTCACCATGTCCTGCGTTCTTGTGTGGGGAGCGGGACTAGTGACCCCGCTTGAGTCCCTGCATGACAACTTCCTTTTCCCTGTTAATATTTCCCAAGTGAAAATTGTTGAGGGACTATCTGATTTCTTGCCTCACTTAATTTTTGATTTGTCTTAGGTTTTTCCTCACAGTTTAGTGCTATGAGAGGAAGTTGGGGAAAGTGTATTTGTTATTTTTAGGCTAAATTGAATAGTTTATTTCAGCCAGGAAAGTAATTTTTAACTCACCAGGCACAAAATGGCCCAGTTCACATTTTTTACTACTACATTTTATTACATCTAAGATGTCACAGATTATCAGACATACCATTATTTTATGTACCACTTAAAAAAAATTGTCCATCAGTCTAAGTATTGCATTATGCTAAGGTACCATGAGATTGAGATACATTACCTCATTCTGAGATATTAATGTAAAAAAGTGGTTATCGTAGCGTATCTATGAAGTAGGTTGTCTTTCCTGTCTGGTCATGCTGACTTTGTAATAGCAATGTTATATTCTTGCTCAAGAGGGGAAAAGAGGGATTTTATATATACTGGGGGTGCCACAAAAAAAAATGTATACAAGTGGACACTTTGGTCAACGTTGCTCAAGCAGTAGTTTGCCGTACTCAGAAGAAGTGTCTGGACGCTGATGGTAACCACTTTTAGCACCTCTTGTAATTGCAGAAGTCAAACGTGACTTGTATTCATCTTTTGTTATCAGTATATATTGAGTATTACAATTTTAATAGTTTTTTCTTTTCTTAAAATGTGTACACTTTTTTTGGCACTATATGTATTATCTATCTATCTATTTATCTATCTATCTATCTATCTATACACACACACACATATATATATATATATATATATATATATATATATATATATATATATACACATATTATACATAATGTATATAACCTTGTGGTCTTCCAAAATTGTGTACTAAAAATAATAGAACTTCTGGGGAAAAATAGGATCATGACAGACTACTCAACCTGTAAAGTACTAACAAAAATAGTAATCATCTTAATAAAAATTCTTGCACATTTGAAAAGATACATTAATTTCCTAATAAACATTCCAGTAAATATAAGACATTACATTTAAAAAAAATGGTGAAAGGCTGATAGAAAAAGGTGTAAGAAAGAGTTGAAACTGATGAATAATATTGCAAAAGCAAAATGCTTAGAGCCAAGCAATAAGCACACACAGAGACAGGACACGTGATCAAACTGGGCCAAGAGGAAGAATGTGGAACTATTTGGTATTACAATACAATTAGAATTGTAATATAATATTCTGTGATTGGCATTATTAACTTTGCACCTGCTGCTATTATGCAGTGATGCAAAACATTGAGGTATAGGATGGGGAGGATTTTCATAAATCGAAACAACTTGAATGTTATACTCACATCTTTCCCGTTTACCATTTGGTATGAGCTAGTTTGGTTAAGGATATGGGCATTGTAGCAGAAGAGATTGAATTCTCTCAACTGCTCTGTATTTCTCTTCTTCACTTATTATCTATGATGTCTTCCACATCTTTAGTTTTTTGATGTTTTTACCTCCTTTATTATTATATAATTGCCCCAGTCTTCAGTGATTACTTCATCTTCTGTGCTTCTGCAGCACTTGTTATCTGTACTAATTTGGCTTTTAAAATACGTATTAAATTTTTCTTTTTTGCCTTCCTTGCTAATCTATAAGGCCACCATTGATTTATACTATGAACAGATAGCACTCCATGGCCTTCTGAGAATAGATGTTACACATAAGCCATAGTATAGTATCTATTGTCTATATATGCACTATCTAGAAACTTTGAATGTAGTTAGTTTTCCTGACTTTCATAGATAGAGCCTTCCAGAAAACATGTACAAAAGACAAATGTGGGAATGCTAAGCAGTAGACTTATATTTACATGCCCTTCCAGAAAATTAAATAATATAAAATCCCTAAGAACATCTTGCTTTTAGAATACTGTATTGATATTTCTATCCTCCTTAAGTTACTCTTTAATTTTGTTCCTTCACAGTTGAACACAGTCTCTAGGAATTGAGTTCAGTGGGCATTCAGTTGAGGTGGAAGAGTCAACACTTGGGGCATGCATGATGATTTTTTTCCTTTGCTTACTTGTGTTTTGTGTATGATACTCAGGCATATAATATTGACACTTTGTTATCTTGTCTTTCCTCATTTTAATGAAATACATAATACCCAGTTACATATTGAGTGATAATCCTGCCAGTACTGCAGAATAGGGCAGACTGATGTCTGAAAGTCAAAGTTAGGTATATAACACCAGTATACAGTGTCAGTGCATGATGGAAAATATGAGTTTTTCGGAAGTTAAGACCTATGATTTTGGTAACTCTTAGGTTCATAGAAAATTAGCAATTCTTGGAAATTGGAAACCTACTCTGTTTTTAGTATTTTCTTTATTATGCAAATAGCAAGTTTGATACAAGTTTTGAAGCATTTGTACCAAAGAAGAGGAAATTTCAAGGAAGACAGAGAGCAGTAGTCAAGCATGAGATATTAGGGAAGACAGGTTTTTGAAAACTGTGGAGAAAGTACACTCGGGAATGGTTTTGGAGCTAGGAAAGAAGGAAGATGATTATAAGAGGCTAATGAATAGTTAGTAAGGACATTTGAGAAGAATTTGGGGTATGTTTTGTCTTAGTTTTTTTTTTTTTTAATCCATTATTGTAAAATGTGGGTAAATGGCTATAGGTAGTAGGTCAGCCAGCATCCCTAATTTTTTAACATTTGTGGAAAAACAAAAAAAGTTAATGAGAAATGGCTGTACTACAGCATTCTTCCATCATTTCATCTTCTAGCTGCTCAGTTTATTTACTCACGGCGTGACAAACCTGTTGACCCTGTAGAAGAATATGATTATGAAGATCTGAAAGAATCCTCCAGTTCTCTTTTGAGTGATCAGCTAAGAGAAATTGATCAAGGTATAGTAAAAAGTAGTCTGTATTTCTTATCTGAAAATGATTAATAATATATCAGAATTTATCAGTTTTATTGTGATTGTACGTAATAGTGATTGTTGGGTAGTAATGGCACCAATACATCTTATATCTTTAAGGAAAATTTATATTAAGTATATTTTGTGCAGTGTATGATTAACTATATGGTTAACTGTTGAAAATTGGTTGTGTGGCTCTTATTTAGTAACTGAAATTTTTGATTGAAATATTCATCTCATCTTCTCAGGAAAGAAATGTCAGTGGCTTGTTTTCTTTTAGCCATATGTAGAGCTTATGATTAGATACAGAAGCTTATTTCCTTACAAAAAGTTAGGTTTTAGAAGGCTTGTTTCTAAACAAATTTAAGTCCAAAGTAACATTGTACAAGTGTCCTGATGGTTCATATCCATGTAAATTAAGTTTCAAGATAGAACTCTTAAATGGTAATGGCGTTGGTTCTGAGTTTGCATCTTTTCAATCAATTTGAAAACAGAAAGAGGAAATATAAGAATCTGAGCTGAACATTGAATGAATCGGTAAAATATGTATCAGTTGCTAACCAACCCAAGAAATACGGAGAAGAAAGCACAAATATTCAGAACTAGGAAGCAGAAAGGAAAACAACCAATGAAAAAAAATTTATCAACTGCAGATACATTTAACAATGTGGATAAAAGTTTGTGGAGGAGCTGCTATATATAAACTCCCTAATAGTATTTGATTGTATTTTTTTTTTCCAAATGTTATTAGCATTTTAATAAAACCACTGTGCTTGGTACAGAGCTATTCAATAAAGTTCTGTTGTTTAAACTATAATAGTACCTAGAATTTGAGCATCATTTTTTCTTAAATTTAATTCTTTTAATACTAGCTTCCGGTGTACAAAACAACATAATGATTAGACATTTACACCCCTCACGACTGTATTTTTAAAACAAGTGTTGTAATTGTCATTGTGGGGTGAGAGAGTAGGAATTGAGAAGAAGTCTTGTACTTTTTCTGCTCTCCCTCAGAATGACTAAGAAGGTAAGAAATTCAAAGTTCTTTTTAAGATTGAAAGTTAATTATTTAACTTTCCCACCTGACACATGTAAGTAATTGCATGATAACAATAATAATGATTGTAGGTAACCTTTACTAAATGCTTTCCAGGTACTGTTCTAAATGTTGTTCAGGTATTAATGTATTTAATATTCACAGCAACCTTATGAGGTTGGCCACTCATCCTCCTTTTGTAGGGGAGAAAAGAAACTAAGAACTAAATTGACTGAGGTTGCACTGGCTAGTAATAAGTGGCATTAAGATATGAACCAAAACAGCCTGACGTCATATCTCTATTCTTTGTGGATGTGTAGAAAATAGTTGTTATAATTAATTAGAAGAGGCCCTGATACTAGCTATACTAAGTGTTCTGTTCCAGTTTCAATAATTCATGTGTTTGTGAAATAGGTATGGTATAATTTTCCAAGTATAGCTTATTAGCCTAAAATCAATCTAGAACTCCAGCAAAGCAGAATTGCCCAAATGTTTGAGAAAATTAATTATTTTTAATACAGTCATGCACCGCCAAAAGATGGGTTATGTTCTGAGAAGTGCGTTGTTAGGTGATTTGATCAGTGTGTGAACATCATAGAATGTGCTTACACAAACCTGAGTGGTATAGCCTACTATACACCTCCTGTATGTTGTATACACCTATTGCTCCTAGGCTACAAGCCTTTGCAGCATGTTGCTGTACAAAATAACCCAAGATTAAATCAAGATGTGGTAAATGAAATGTATGAGACTGCTGCCGGCGCAATACTGCATACTGTTTTACAGTGAACATTTTTTTTTTATAGGTAGAAAGAGTACACTCTAAAGTGATGATAAAAAATATAGTAAATACATAAACCAGTAAGTTGTTTATTATCATTACCAAGTATTATGTACTGTACTTTGTTATGTGTGCTATACTGTTACCCAACTGGTAGCACAGGTTTGTGTACACCAGCGTCACCACAAACATGTGAGTGATGGGTTGCTCTAGGACATTACGATGGTGATTTCATGTCACTAGGCTACAGGAATTTTTCAGCTCCATTATAATGTTATGGGACCACCATCATATATGCACTCAATTGTTGACCGAGATATAGTTACGTGGCGCATGACAAATTAAAGAAAGTAATAATGGAAAAGGTATCAAATACTTTTTGATTTCTATTAAGGGGAGGGTATTGCCAGTAGATTCCTGCTCGAAATATAAACATATAAAATGTAATACAAATTGCATTCTGTGAAATGGTTTCATGGAGTAGGAAGTCTGAAAACCTGAGTTCTATTTTGATTACTGCTATATAAACTCCTTAGTATTTGATTATAATTTTAAAGATAGTGTTGTAGTTGTTATTGTGGGGTGTAGTTCCATGATTTTTCAGTCATGTCTTTATGGATTAGAATTTGCCTGATATATCTAGGTCATAGAGTTATTGTGAGGATTACAAAAAGATATATAAAGTATTTTGAAAACTGTCAAGTGCTATACAAATAAAATTAGTATGTTCATCTGTTTTTATTCAGTGGCCTCCACCAGGTACTATTTTAGGACCCAGGGATATAAAGCCTCTGCTGTTGTAGACTTTACATCATTAATGAATTATTAGTAGTAATTATTTTTTATAAGTAATTAATATAGTCACCAGAAGAAAAAATTCTTAAAGATTTTGGATTTCCAGATTTAAATTTTTTATTTTTAAAATGAATGTCCGTTCTCTTAATCTACTGGACTTCCTTATTTCTTTGACATTTCCCCCCCCTTTCTTCCGCCTCCCCATCCCACTCTGGTTCAAGCCGTTGATTCTCAGTCTAGTTATGTAGGACACAGCTCCCTGGCCCATGCTGGTAGAATGAGCCTTACGCTCCCCATGGCTGAGGCATCCCCATGGTCAGCCGCTCATAGCAGCTCACGGCAGCTCTTGCCGGTTGCCGGCCGCCAGCCGCTGGCTGCTCCTGGCAGCACACGGTAGCACACAGCATCCTCTGGCTGCTCACGGCAGCCCAGCTTCAGGGAGAGCTGTTGTTCACAATCTTAGCTGTAGAGGGTGCAGCTCCATGTGGGAATCGAACTGACGACCTCCGCGTTAGGAACATGGAGCTCCAACCACCTGAGCCACTCGGCGGGCCCCCTCTTTGACATTTTTATGTTAGGTTATCTTGCCTATCTTAAAAGAGGTATTAAGGGTGATTTTAGTTGGCTGGGGAAAACTGAAATTAGCCTAAAAGAAAACTTAAGGAAGTAGTAATTTAAGAAATATACTTACTGATTAACTGGGTTCACTAACAAGTTAGAAATGTTTTCACACCTACCCCTCCCTTTGTACATATTTAAAATGTCATCAGTGGAGAAACATCATCATTGACTGAAAATAGATATTAGTGTATGCAATTTACATTTTCTTCAAGCATTAGTCAGTGTTATTTAGGAGACATTTATTACAGTGATTGCTTAATTAATGAAATTGTTCCTTTGATAAGGGAAGATAAGTATATTGTGGATAAAAATATAATCATTGTAAGTTTTGCCAAAGAAAAAGGAGAATTGAACAGCCTATTATAGTTTCAAATTCTTTTTTTTCAGGTTTAAAGAGTGAGAGTGCTTTCATGACACCATTTAGTGTAGCTTTTAATTAATTGTTGTCTGTTCTAGCTCGTCTTTATTCGTGCCTTGATCACATGAGGGAGGTACTGGGAGATGCTGTACCAGATGACATATTGATTGAAGCAGTTCTGAAGAACAAGTTTGATGTGCAGAAGGCTTTGGCACTGGTTCTGGAACAAGATAAAATGCAGAATTTGAAGGTCAAGAGTGAGGGAGCAGTATCTATAGGAAAGATAGGAAAAGGTATGCTTTTACTTGCTCTTTTTTAGTTTTATAGTTAATGCTTTAAAAGAGGCTTTGATTTTCTTGAGCTGTTTGAGAAAAATGGGGAGAAAATTTTCCATGTTAACAATGAATTGAATACTATCAGTTGATTTTCTAGTTGGTGAATTTTTAAGCTGAGCACTATGTTCCCTTCCCTCTGTTAAAGCTTGTTTTTTTATAAGTTCCCTGCTTGTTTTCAAAATTAGCCAGGATATAGGGGAAATAAAACCAGACTATAAACAAGACAAGGCACTTTTTGCTTGTTAGTAGCTTAGAAAGCTTTTTAGTTATCATTTTTTTTTTTAACTCTTAATGGGTCAGCAGATGGAAATTAATAGCCTGACAATTAATGTCAGAAAAATCCCTATGTGCTTATAGGACTGATAAATTTAGTTTTATTTAAATATCATAAATATCATAATTATACTATTGCATTTTGTAGCCAGATCTTCAATTTTAAATTTGTAGAATTTGGGGTTAAATTTGGAATGTAGTCAACATAAGATGGGAACCTAGGTACCTTTACATTAATTGGTATGAGAACCATCAGTAGGAGCATGGTGATTTGTTAATTGGGTTGATATTTCCTGTCAGCTGAAGACTAGAGTTTTACCACAACAAAGTTATATGCAGTCTACTACCATGAAATAGGGTGGGTTGTTTTTGTTTTAAGTTTTTTTTTTAAATTTGGGGGGATGAACTTTAACTGACCAATATGAGAATGAGCCCTATTATGCTATCTATATTAATAGATTACCAAGATCATGGTAGAAATTATAGGGTGTTGTTTGCTTGTGTTTAATACATTAAAAATACAGAAGATGAACCTAGTTCTTTCCATTGGTTTTTTTTAAACATTTTGAATTTGATAACAATCTTGACTGTGATTTAAATATGTTAAAACCTCACAAAATTTGTGGAAATTAGAACATTGACTAACTTGGTACTTATGTTTGTATATGTCAGTGAACAAAGTATGAAGGTCACTTTAGAGGTTAAAGGAAGGTAAAATTCCTTTGTTATTATTTTTTAGAGTGTTCAATTTTTATCAAATGATGATCAGATGTCACTTTATTCATACTCTAATCAAAAGAAACATTTAGTAATTAAATGCCTCATTTCATGTTTCCTTTTGGTTGCTGTGACTGTCTTCTGCATCTGTGAACCTATTCATCTGAAAATTAATGGCTCTTGTAAGGTAAGGAGTCTTATTCCCTTACTCTGAAGTTTCAGTTCAAAACTCTTGTCCTCAGTCCGCAAACCATTTAGATTGCAGTAGTAAACCATTTGATTTTTCTGGTCCAATAACAAAATATGGATTCTATCATAATTCCTCAGTTGTACCAAGTCACTATTTACTCCATAAAAAAAAGAAACTTGACAGACCTAAAAGTGAAAAGAAACTAGAATCATGTAAGTTAACAAGAGAGCTGTCACTAGCTGACCTAATTGATGATATGCCAAGAGATGCTTGTGAAAATCAGCCGTCAGTTGGATTGTCATCCACAGATAGTTTGGAAAGTCTACTTTCAAAGAGTCTGGATGCTCATTTGTTGAGAACTCAGGCATCTGAATGTGTTTCCAGAGATTGTGCATTCAAAGGAATACCAGATTTAAAATCTTTAATGATAAAGAACACGACACCTAATAACTCTTTATTTATTCAGAATAATTCACTAACTGATTTGCAAAACATTCCAGTACAAAACAACTTAGGAAGTTTAAATAATCCTTTGCTCCTAACTGGCTCATTGGAAAATGTGGCTCCTGATAATTTAAATGCTCGTAAGATGACTGAAGTTGGAAATATTTCTTCAGTTGAACAAAGTGTGAAGAATTACATTTTAAAAAATAACAATTTGCAGTTTTCCCAGTATGAAAGCCCATCCCTAGCTGAACTGTTTCAGGACCACAAAGAAAACAATCCAAGCCACTGCTTTAGTTTATCTGATCTTTGTAACCAGTCATCTGCCAGTTTCACTGATGTAAGTTTGGGATCCTTTTCCCTGTCACAACCAGCAAATCAGTATCAGTCTTCGACTGGAATATCAGAATTAACAGGATCTCTGTCGTCTTTGGCATTTCATAAAGCTTCTCCTACGAGAGACCTTGAGAATTTGTCACTTTCTGATTTGATCGCAGAAACAATTGATATAGACAGTTCTCAGATTAAGAACGATTCCTTTAAGCTCAGTTTATCTGAAATGAGATCACCAGGAATAGATTCAAATATTGATCTTAGTGTCCTTATAAAAACCCCAGATTTTCGTCCAAAACCTGTAGTAGACCAGTCAGTTGCTCCAATACCAGGAACTAAAGTTCTAAATTCGAAGCTAGGGAAACATTCCATTTCTGCCAAGGATAGTAAGAAAAACAATAAAGATTCTCTGATCAGGAAACCACCTTCTGCTTTGTCTTGGACCAAGGCCCTTGCTGCTAGACCTTCAGCTTTTGCTTCAACACTGTGTCTTCATTACCCATTGAAGAGCTGCAAGCGACGCACCCTTAACCTCTACAAGACTTTTCTTTATAGTAGACAAGTTCAAGATGTAAAGGACAAAGAAATAAGTCCTCTTGTAGCAATAACACCATTTGACTTCAAATCAGCATCTCCTGATGACATTGTAAAAGCTAATCAAAAGAAAGTTTTTACTAGAGAATAGTAACAAACGGAAAACTTGGTAACTGTTGTAGAGCTCTTTATTTTAAAGTGATTTAAGGTCTTCATAGGATTACTTTATATTATGAGATTTAAGTTGTAATTTTTATATTAAAATCGTCTTAACTTAGTTGATAACTTTAGTTGATAAGTATTTTTACACTGAAATTTCTCTTTTTACTCTTAGTGATAGGTGGCTTTATTTAAGTTGATAACCTATAATGGCTATGTTTACAAGGTGCATATGGAAACATGATATTGTGAAAGCATACCTTAGATTCAGTATTTTTGTTTGAAGCACTCAACTTATTTTACAACGGGACCTTTTCTTTTATAAACTATTTTTGCGCTTTGTTCTTAAATGAAATGCCACCACTTAGGATGATTATACTGGGGTTGCCAAAAAAATGTATACACATGACTTGTATTCATCTTTTGTTATCGTATATATTGAGTATTGCAATTTTAATACAGCTTTTCCTTTCTTAAAATGTGTATACATTTTTTGGCAACTTCAGTATTTAGTGATGAAGGTTTTTCTTATATGTAGCATAACATAGCTGAGACATAATTATATTTTAAAATATTAGTGATATCATTCCCAGTTTTATTATTTTTCTGTAGGTGAATACTAATTTTTTTTATTCGAAAATCTTAAAATTCCTGACTTTTAAGAATACAGTGGAGGTTGTTGAAATACTTTTTTGATGAAAATAAAAAAAATCCTTTAATGGACCATGTAAATATTGAGGTTGGATTTATATATAAATTATTTTTATACATTTTCAAAACTATTGGTTCTAAATGCACACTTTAAAATAAATACATAGAAATATAGAAAGTGTTTTCAAGTATGGTTGCATGGTTTTTGAATAGATAATTCACATCTCTAACTTTTTTTTTTTAACTGTAAATAATAGAATGTGGAGTTTTCCACGTTTTTACTGACAGCTGTGTGTGCTACAGTGTAAGTTTCAGCAATGGCAGACCAAATAAGAGCTCTTCCAGTCAGTAGTACCAGGATGTAATTCATCCCTTAAAGCAGTTTCTTTGCCTACCAATCACAGTCACTGGGGGAACTTTTTCAAAACACAGATGCTGTGGCTTTACTTGAGACATGGTCAGTCTCAGGGATGACATTGGGGAATGTGTGTTTTCAAAATAGTCCCTAGGTAATTCTGATGTGTTACTTCTGCTAGAGAACTACTGCCTTAGAGGAAGAAATCAGTAGAAAGAAAGGAAGTACTAATGCTTAGAATAACATTTGACCAACTTGAATTTATAATTCACATTTTCTAATCCAGAATAACAAAGAAAACTGCTAATTAGAAATTATGGTCTTTTGCATAAAATGATGCTGATATTATATTATTAGTATTTCTTGCAGAAAAAAAATGGTATCTAAAATACTATGTCTTAATGAAAATGAAATAACTGGCCTTTTCCCAGTAAAGAAATACTTTTCTCTGGCAGCCACTTCACTATGCTTTTCATAAATTTTTTGTATTTCTTGCTTCTGTTTATTCTCAGAATGACATTCTAATCTTTTTAGCTGTGTATGGTGTTTTTACATTCACTGTTTTGGTGGGAAAACTTAAGCCAGCATTATGTCTTCATTGTTCTTGACCGAACACTTTATGGTGTCTTCAGGTTTTATTTTTAATTTCATATTTCAGTGCACATCATACTGATGCTTAGGAGATTGTATAAATCACATTATATTTTATGATTCATTTTCAAGTTTGAATTACCCCAACTGCTGTTTTTGTTTTTCTAGTCTTGAACCTTGATTAAACATTTTAGTGATTTTGAACCATTAGTATATGAGTCATCAACTAGATTTATATATAGGCAGTCTCCAACTTAGAAGTGAATTGTGTTCTAAGAGTTTGTTTGGCTCTGACAATAATTCCTGATAGAGTAAGTGCTACACTAGGGGTCCACTTTGCACATGAATCCACAAATACTTATTTAACCCATATTGAAGTTGAACTGTATGGTACCTTCTTTTATAACAAACCAATTTTCAAGTGGAAATATTATACTTTTTAAGTCACACAGCAGATCTTCTAGAGTGAAATAGATCTCCCTTTGTTGGCAGATTAGGATTATAACTACTTTTTATGGGGATTATTTTTGTAGAGGAAAAAAATTCTATGCTCCAAGGTAATAACGAAGGCAACCATTTTTAAACGTCTCCCTACTTTCCTTGTGGCTACTGGTCTGTCAGACATGTACATGGTATATACTTGCCCTGTTGTCAGAGTCTCTGAGGTTCAGAGGGTGGAACCAAAAAGACCCTCTGCCCCTTCCACCCTTGGCCATGAGCCCGTGGTAAAGAGACAAGGGCCTGCTTGTTCATGGATGCACTCCCAGGGATAGCGCTCTCACTGAGTGCGTATTCTGCTCCAGTTGCTGTTGACTGACTGACCACTGTCTTGGTAGCTCAGATATGCTAAGTGTTTTTGGTTTATTTTCCAGTTCAAATATCAATTTTGATGTGCAAAACCGTTTTTGTTTGCATTATGATCAAGTGCATTAATATTTTACTTCAGGATTAGAAATAATAATTGTAATTATATTCTAAATGATATAAAATACAAAAGACATTTAAGTTTACCATTTTATTCTTCACTTGTTTTGTTTTTTAAAAGATCTGATGTTTATGGATGTTTTGTCCTTTTGCATTCTAAAGTCTTTGGCATTTTTGGTTATGACTCTTCTTACCATTGATTGCCAAGAATTAAGGTTTCACCTCTGTACAGAATACTTTGCTTAACTTTTCTTTCTTTTTTCTTTTACCTTTTTCCTATTTCCTGGTTAGTGAAGTGGCATTCTAACTTCTTTTTCTCCATTTGGCTTTGAATCCTCCTCTTTAGAACTTTTCTTTCACCCTTTTTCTTACCGTATAAGTAGTAATCACTATTCGCAGTGTTTTATATTTAAGTTTTAGTATTCAGTGGAAGGTCATGCAACTAATTATCACACCAAGGATAAAACTAGCACAGTGCTTTTCTTTGTATGTAAAATGAAGCACTGTTAAGATAACCACAGAAAAATAATAGATTCTCATGTGATTATTTAGTTTTTACATTGACCCTGAATCTCAGTGTGGACCATTGCAAATAAATAAGTATAGAATTGTATATTTAGGAAGAACTTTGTATCAAGTTTTCTGTTTTGTGTTCACACAAGTATTTGGTTATAAAATAAGTTTCGTAGTAGCCTAGAAATTGTTTTACTTATATAAACAAAGATAATGTCAACTAGACAGGGATTGATGTGAATTTCTTTATTAGTCTTCTTTTATAATTATTTAGTTTCAGTATATGGTTGTGTGCTGTAATTTTTAGTTTTTAGGGTATAAAAATATTTGTCACATTTTGAGTGTATATATATTTTTGTAAAAACTACATTGAAATAAATTATAATTCTGAGGTTTTCTTAAATCAAGTGTGAAAACTACAGTTTATTCATTAGGAGTTTTTTGTATAAGCTTCATATTTCAGAATGGTATTTTAATAATTTATGCTGAAGGTATTAATTACTTTATGTTCCTGTAAACAAATAAAAAACAAACTACCTGGTTGTACAGAATTTCTTGTAAGATATTTGTCACTTAGAATATATTTTTACTTTTTAGGACTCACACACTATTAAAGTGTAGATATGGTGCACATGAGTAATGTACTTGTAAAGATGGCAGTGGGAAGTGAAAGAATTGACAGAAGTGCACATTTCTGGTGTTGACGTGCCTGTTTCTATTATATGACTTAAAGGACAGCGTCACTGTAGTTGTAGAAGACACACCACAGTGAACAAAGACGTGATTCTTACTCTAAGCGGGGGGGTGGATTGAGTACTTTAATACGTAATTATCAGTGTGGCGTGTATAACATTACACTCTTCAAAGTTGACATCTTTGCCTTCCTGATCCGAGCTGCCACCATCTTCTCTATTTCCTGTCTTCAGTAATATTATCCCCATGTTTCAGTTGCTTAAGCCAGAAACCTAGTTGATAACATCCTTGATTTCTCTCCTTCATTTACTTCTTATAATTGATTACCAATCCTATGGTCTCCGCTTTACAAATAAGTAAATACAGTTGTGTACATATACAGTCGATTGCCGTTATTTGTGGTAGTTTTGTTTTATAAAGTCATAAATTAGCAAACACTGAATGAACTAGGTGAACACTGACTCAGCGAATACTGAACCATTGCTCCTACAGGAAATACGGGGTTATCTAAGTTCCTGTGATTCTCTGGTCACGTTTTGTCAACCAATCAATACATAGCCTTATCTTATATATTTGTTGACTTTATTAAATGTATATTGTTTATATGTTATTGATTCATTAACGTTGAACCCATGGCCAGAGGCATTATAACTCATGCCTGAACAAAGCTCATCTAACACATCTGTTATTCGTGAGGCACCTCACAGCTGCCTTGTCCTTGGGAACACTAAACAGTACTTCACCACTACTCTTGGGGACCATTTTAACTAGCAAAATTTCCAACTAAAATCACAATGTGAAAAATGGGGCACTAAATAAGTCATAAAAATGATACTTTCTTATGAGAGCTGAAACAAGAAGGCAGGGTGTTACCTTATTCCATTCAGTTGGGAATATCAAATATTTTGCTCCTCTGTATTTGTCCCCAAGTGACTGCAAGTGCCATAGTAGTGACTTTGGGATTACAAATAAATTTTAGCGAGTAGGTAAATTCACAAATACGGAATTTGCGAATAATGAAGATTGTACATTTTTGACCCACTACTCTGTTCTTATTGCTACTTTTCATAAAGCTCACTAGCTCTGGGCAGTTACAGAAACATTTAACTAGTTTCTTTACTTCTCAGTTTATTTACCTCCAAATGCTTTCCACACTATAGCCAGGGTAACTCCCAAAATACAGCTTTGATTTTTCTGTTCCCCTGTACAATACCTTTAAATTATTTTGTAAGACCTTTTATGAACTGGTTTCTGTTTATGTACCCCCTTCCCAAATCCACCCAGGAATACCTACCTGAATTTCCCCTGCTTTGCGCTCCTTTCCCCCCGCCCCCCCCAACCCCATGCCCGTTTCTCCCCTGGCTAATCGTTCTTCAGGATGTAGTTTATATATCACGTTACTCCCAGTCTTGTAGTAGGGCAGCCTTCATGTTCACTGTAGTTCACTGTATTCCTTTTATTACCACCCCATGTAAAATCATACCTTCCCCATACATGTAGTCCCTTTCCTTTGGAACCCTGTTTTATTCTTTCTCACAGCACTTACATCGTCTGGCATTGTGTGTGTACACAGTTGTTTTTGTTTATTATGTGTCTCCTCACCACTCCCCATTCCCCCCAGTAATTTATACACATGCAAGGATTTTAGGTATTCACAGCTGTATCCCCAGCTTAGAATAATGTCCACATTAATATGGAAAAGGATTTAAAGTAAAAAGTGAGTCTCATGTATATAATACAGTTCCACAGTTTTATTCCCTAGAGGAAGCTGTAAACAAATTGTTTCTTTTGTATTTTCTAGAAAGTTGCATATTGTACATATGTGAATGTATATATATGTCTATCTATACAAATGGGAAGATACTATAACACTTCTGTATCTGCATCACTTATAATATTTTGCAAGTCTTTTCTTACCAGCTTGTAGAGATAAATCACATTCTTCTTCAAAGCTGCACATAATTCCATAACATGGTTGTACATTAAATAGGCCCTGTTGATAAAAATTTTAAGTGTTTTCAGCTGCTATTGCTAAGGATCCCAAAATGAACATCCTACAATACATTACTAGAAATTGAATGTCTAGGCCCGAAAGTATGTACTTTGAAATTTTTGATAGATACTGCCTAATTGTCCTTATTAGAGTTTGTACTAATTTCCTTCCCACAAGTTTATGAGCATTTCTGTTCAAATTCTCAGAGATATGGTTATTATTCTTTTTGGTATTATGCCAGCCTGATAATTGGAAAATATTTTTTACTTTATTTATGTGTCTTTAATGAGTGAGGCTGACTGTTCTATCATACATATTTAAATTATTTGTATTTCTTTTTTGGAACTATCCCTGATTTTTGCCCATTTTTCTGCTGGTTATCTTTCATAATGACTTTTAGGAATTGTGTATGTGTGTGTGTGTGTAATTAATATATTTAACCTATATATATAAATACTAAGGAAATTAGTCTTTTGTTATACGTGTGGAAAATACTTTTTCTGATTCTCAGTTTGTCCTTTTTGAAGGTCATTTTTAGAAGACAAACTGTTCACTTTAATATATTTGAATTTATCAATCTTTTATGGGTTTTTTTCAAAATTCTCGATTATAGGATAATTTTCTTTAAAATTATTTGTTTTAATGTGTTTGATAGGTTCCTTTTTTTTTAACATTTGAGTCTTTGATCTAGCTGCTGTTAGGGGGTAGGGGGTAAGGTAGGAATTCAGTTTTTCTACCCGTATCCTTCCACTTTCTAAAAGCTGGATTTGTCACAGTACCTTTTGTTGAATTACACATCGTTTTTCTTTTTAAACCTGATTTGAAATGCCATCTTTGACATGTATTAAATTCCTCTCTGTGCACCTGTCTTTCTGTTTTGGGTGTCTGTTTCCTTGTCTTGTTCTATGCCAAGACCAAATTTTTAATTAATGTAGCTTTTTATTACTGTTAGGTTTTTAATATTTTGTAGGCTATCTCGTTTTTTTCCTCTCCTTTTAAATAATTTTGTTGGATCTCACATGGCTCTTTTTCCCACGTGAACTTTAGAAACAGCTTGTCAAGTTACTGAAAAAATTCAGTTATACTTTTTATTGGAATGTTTAATGTTATCAAAAAATTTTGGAGCAAAAATATATGGTCTTCATAGATGCAAAAGGCTTTAGACATTATACTTTTAAACATTAAGTTATTATTTTAATAGATTTTCTAGTATTGATCTAGTCTTGCAATACTGAAAGAATCCTACTTGTAGATTATTCTTTTAATCTGGTAGATCTTATTTGCTGTTAAACAAAACAAAAATTTAACTTCCATGGCCGAAAGTCTTTTTTAAAAAAGTTTATTAGTTCATTGCTAGCAAATAATGAAGACCTGACTTGGGTCATGGAGTCTGAACCACCAGCACCATGCCTAGATAGGAAAGGCAAAATGTCCATCATCCTGGAGTTTTGTAAGTGTTTTTATATATCAAGTAATGGGGAGAAAGAAGTTCTGAAGGAATTTACATTAGTTATAGACAAAGAGGATGGGAGAAGATGGAATGAGTCTAATTTTGGGATAGGGGCAGCAAAGTTTGCAAGAAAGAAGTGTCTGCTTTCCAGCGGTTGTAATTCTAATTTAGAACATCTCAGAATTTTTTTTCTTGTCATTGCTAATATTTAAGATTATTTCATCTGCTTATAAAATTAATTCACAGTTATGTGTATGTTCTTTGTCAGGTTTCGGTTTCTCTTGTGATGTTTTTGTAGATAATTTAGGAAGTTTTTCTTTATTCTTAAATTTTAAAGAGCATTGAAATGATTTGTTTTGTGATACAATTTATCCTTCTCAATATTCTAGGGTCAATTTTGAAAGTTTTAATTTTCTTAGAAAACCGTCCATTTCATCCAGGTTGACAAGTATATTTGTTTAGTATTTTAGTGTGGGGGCTAAAAAAAAGTACTTTTCCTCCCACCTTCTGAGTTCTTCTAGCTGGGCTAATAATTCAAATAACATGCAGAAGATTAACAAGAGAAAATCAAATTTTAATTCATGTGCACGGAAATTCACTTAATTGAAAAATATCTAAAGATAGTGAGGTAAAATGGGGTATGTACAAGATGTGATCAAACAATACAGTGAATGTTGAAATAAAAAAATTTGTTACAGTAAAAGGCACATTGTCATTAATCCCCTCAAAATATTCCCCCTCGCTACAAACACACTTATCCCATTCTTGCCACTTTCTGAAGCAGTACTGGAAGTCCTCTTTCGTGAGTGTCTTTAGTTGTGCTGTCGTGGCTGCCTTGATGTCCTGAATCGATTCAAAGCATTTACCTTTCACGGTCATTTTGACTTTGGGGAAGAGCCAGAAGTCACATGGTGTGAGATCTGGTGAATAAGGTAGACGAGGATAAACTGCAGTGTTTTTATTTGACAGAAATTGCCGTATACCAGAAGCTCTTGTGACACGGAGCATTGTCATGATGGAGGATGATTTATGGCGCACTTTAAAACGCATATTTTCTCAACTGTAGCTCACACTCTACTGACTGCACTGAACAAGTTGAAACTTGTCACACACTGTTTACTAAGGTTCCATGCACCACTTCCCATATTGAAGATCCTTGCCTTTCCATTGGATAGCACTCAGCAGCACCATTCACCATATGCTTTGATCACAACGGAAAGGCTCTGTATCACACATTGTTTCTGTTATGGTGATTTCTGTCATGTAAAAAACATTACAGTGTGTCTTCATCTACCTTATTCACTGGATCTGGCACCATGTGACTTCTGGCTCTTCCCCAAAGTCAAAATGACCATGAAAGGTAAATGTTTTGAATCGGTTCAGAACATCCAGGCAGCCCCAACGGCACAACTAAAAACACTCACGAAAGAGGACTTCCAGTACTGCTTCAGAAAGTGGCAAGAACGATGGGATAGTGTGTTTGAAGCGAGGGGGAGTATTTTGAGGGGTATTAATGGCAATGTGTCTTACTGTAGTAAATTTCTTTTTTATGTAAACAGTCACCGTATTTTTTTAAATCACACCTCATATGTCATTTTGGACAAAAGAGGGAGCAGGGGTCTGAGATTTCAAAGGAAATAGGCAATTTACAGTTCATTGAGGAAGAGCAGAACACATACAGCAAAGTAAATTCCTGCATCAGTGGGACTTGGGATGATTTAACTACCTTCCTGGAGCTCCCCAACCACCACCCTCAATTCAAATTAGGCTAAGGCAAACATTCTAAGAATTCCTTCTTGGAGTAGGCCTTTCCATCTGAGTCTTTTAGCCGGGAAATGGAGTGGGTCAAAGGTTCTTTCTGAGTCTTGTTTCTTAATAACCAGCTTAAAATCAGTATTCCAGAAGGCACAGTTTTGGGATAAAATACTGTCTTATTTTAGATTTTCTATATTGTGGTTAAATCTCTGTTCTTATTTTAAATACTGTTTTGTTCTCTATTTTCCCCCTTTCCCAAAGATTGGCTCCTAGATAATTAGTTCTGGTTTTAATCCATTAATCTGTTTATGACCTAATTTGTTTTCCATTTTTTCTATTCTGCCTTCCTGAGTGGAACATTCAATTGAACATAAATACATTTTTAGTTCTTTATCTTAAAAGTTAATTAATTTAGGAAATTTCAAATACAGAAAATAATATAACAAACACACTTAAGGACCCACCATTTAGTTTTAACAGAAGGTAACATTTTGCCACACAGGTCAGATTTATTTCTCTCTGTTACAAGAAAAAAATTGTTAGATTGGAATCCTAACTCTACCCTTACCTTGTTCCTCCCCACTACTATGAAGTTGATATGCATTGTTCTCATTCTCTTATGTCTTTATTTTTCCTATGAATGTTTTGCTGTAGCATATGGGTTCTTTTAGAGTTACTTTGTGATTTCTATTAGCGTTATTGTTATTTTCTGGATAATTCACAATTTAATTTTGATTTCCTTTTTAAGCCAAGAATTTAAAAGAGTTTTAAAGTTTTCAGGTGTGTGTTATTTTTGTTATGATTACTTGTTTCATTGTACTGTTATTAGAGAATGTGGAATATATACCCTTCACTTTTTGAATTTTACTGAGTTTTTCTTTATGGTCCAATGTAGTTTTATAATGGTCTCATAGTAACTTGTCAGGAATACAAATTCTGTCTGAAGAACACAAAATATGATAGTTTTGTTAGTTACCTTTTAATTGTTATAGAGTTCAGCAATCTTACTTAAATTCTGTTTCCTTGATTGGTTATAGGGAGAGGTAAGTAAACATGTAATATCCTTGATTTTTATTTCATCTTATTATAGATTTTACTCTGTATATTTTGATATGTAAAAATACATGGTTTCTTTTTGGCTTATTTTATGATTTTTTTTTTTTTTTTTTTGCCTTAGATTCAGTTTCTTTAACATTAACATCATGGTTGCTGCTTTAAGTTTTATTTTTCATCCTTTTGCTTTTAATGTTTTGAATCACTTTGGTTTAGTTGTATTTCCTGTATAATTGGGTTTGTCAGAGACTGTTGTCATAGATTTTTTTCCCCATTTATGGGATTGATAGTATAAATATACCTCCTATCACTTAAAAATATGTATAGTGGTCTTTACATTTATATGTTTTGATATATAGTCTCTGTTTGTTTTGACTTTGTAAATACTCTTTGATAACTTGGAAAATTTGTAGTTTATAATGTAATAACATTAACATTTTAAAAAATTTTGCCAACTTTAAACAGTGTGTGTTGATTTCTCATTATGAAAGATGAAGAAATTAACACACTTAAATTTTACCTCTTCTTTATTTCTCATAATTTTTGTTAATATTTTAAGTTCTTAGATACCTTTTATACCTTCATACCTTTTATAATCTATTTAAACTATTAACTAAATTATTAACTTTAAACAGTTATTTAATGAGTCCTGGCTTTAAAAGTTGAGTTCATCAGAGTTATACTTCTCATACTTGACCTCTTTTCTTCCTTTTTCTATTGGTATTTTTAGCCGTGTAATTTATTGCCAAGATTATAGCATTTTCGTTTTATTTCGTACTTAAATTTCCTTAGTTTTAAACCAACTATAGTTAATTTAAAATTGATTGATTCTCATGATTGGGCCTCTGTTTGTCTTGTTTGACATCTGGTTCAGCCTCTCATCTTCCCCTCCTTCTAAAATGTACATGTTTGAAATATTTCCAAAGTTGTTAAATATATGAAAATGATTCTGTGACCTATATTTGCATGACAGATTGACAGATAATAGTCTTTGGTCCCTCTTTCCTTCCTGGAGGGCTTTGCAGACATTGCTGTACCTTTTTCTATTATTGTGTGTTGCTAGCTAGCCCTATTCTGCTTCTACAGTGGCTTTTATTTCTGTAGTAGTGCCCCCCCCCCCCCCCCCCCATATTTCTCATGAGCACTGCTGGCTTATTTTTGAACTTTTTCCTCCTGTTGTTTTTATCATTTTTTTTTCTCTTCTCACTCTCTCAGTCTCTCACTCACTCTCTCGGTCTAAAAATAGAATAGAAACATAGTTACTTTGTCTGTTTGACTGGATAATTTTTACCTACTGCACTAGATAAGATTAAACCCCCCTTTCACCTGTGAAACTGGATTAATTTGAGAGGCTTGTGAGTAATTTCTTTCTACATATGTGATATGGCAGATCTTGTCCCAAACGTTTAGGTGCTTAGCTATAATGATTCCACTATACATATCAACCTGACTTTATCATGACATTCGACTGAACAGTCTAGAAGGAAATTTGTTACTCATTTAGAGAATTTTAAAATATTTTTGTATTTTTAGATTTTGGAATGAGAATTTAATACTTGTGAAAATTTGCCTTTTATCACGATAATTGGAACTCTAATATCTAAAATAATATATTAAACATTGGTATGTCTCCCTAATTTAGGTAACATTTTGGTTCATTTTATTATAACATACACGTGTATAATGTCAAAAGTCACCAATAGCAAATACCTGTAAGGTTAGAATGGATTATAAAATTTTGTGACATATTTGTATGAATGGACTGCTCAACAAGTACATATTTAGGGAGTAAAAATCGTGGGACATTCTGTCCTTTTTCTGAAATTAAGATTAAAAGAAAATTCTGCATTTAACGTTAATGCAATTCTTATATAGTACTGGCTATTGATTAATCATGTTTTTGAGTCTTGATGGCAGGTTGTTCCCTAGAGAACGTGCAAGGAGGAGCTGTAAACACTTCAATAAGACCATTTTTTTTCTACTTGTTCATTGTGCTGTTTGTCTTTTTCTTTGATGTTACCTGCATAATTAAATGAGACAGATAGTGACATTAGATTTTTAGGAGATGTAACTAACCTCTTTCTTGTTTCTCGGGTCAAATGTATTACGAGATTTTATCCTTATCCTGGAGATAAAGCCTGTGATTAATTTGAAAAGCCTGTATTACCAAGAAAAATTATTAATATGAGGTGTTACGAGAACTTCTAAATCTACATGAACTTTTTAGTAATGTACTTACAGTATATATTTCATTTTACTAAATCCTTTTTTTGTAGGGGGTTTAAAATAGATATACTTTACAATTTTATGATGTCCCCTTTTAAATATATTTTTCTTAGATAAATTGGTGAAAAAAATTTTCAATCACTGAATAATTTTATTCAAGCACTTAAAGTAATTTTATACTTGTATAGAAAAGTTCAGAATCAATTGGCTTTCTGCTTTAAAATTATGTGGGCTTTTGAAAGGAAGTGGTTTATTTGAGTGAAAAAACTTTAGCGCAGAATGTTCTCAGATATGTCTTAAGATTCTCTTTGTTTATACACCTACACTGGAAAAACTGAAACACTAATTGCTTAATTTAAAAATAATTTGCCGTAGACTCTCAAAACAGCTTATCTTCATGAATAGTACCATATAAGAATTGTGTTAATGTTAAATGCAGAGTTTTCTTGTAATCTTACCTTCCTTTTTTAACCATAGAAATTATAATCAAATTTTGTATATTTGTATGTACTTTCTTGTTTCATTCCTAGGCAATTATAAATCCTTTTAATATATTTTTTGAGTGCGTGGTATGTGCTAAGCATTGCTAAGTGTTTTAGCAAGGGATAGAAAAGACACAATTTAATTTAACCAGCATTTATTGCATGTTCACTTTTTTCCCCCAGAAACTGTGTTAGCTGTTGGGGACATAGATTTAAGTCACAGACTTTCCCCTAGAGCTTTATTCTAGTCCTTCAGGAGCTGAGTCTGATTTAGGAGAAACACCAAATATAGTCACGTGTTTTCTCTCTGAACGTGTTACCTGTGTATTGGCTATGTGTAAAGTATTCTGATCTGGGAGCTGCTTGTCTCAAGGGAAGATAGGAAAGTGAATTAATATATTCAATGTAAATTATATGTCATGCTTTGTATTAGGTTGGTGCAAAATTAATTGAGGTTTTTGCAATTTTTAACCTTTTAAACCGCAGTTACTTTCGCACCAACCTAATATATATTTTATTTGGTCATTATGGGAATCTGAGGTAGGTGGAAGAAACAGGCTTATTAAAAAAATTGCCTTATTTCACATAACTATTAAGAGACAAATTGTAACTCAAACTCAGTTCTTTTGAACTCCAGTGTCCTTTTCATTGTTGTATATTACTTGCAACAAAATTTTATACTGGAATAATTTTACCTTGTTTGGTTTTGTTGATGCATATCTTAAGGATAAAAGCTGGTTTGTTAGGGAAACCAGATTTATCATTAGTGAGGTATTTAAAATTACTTTCAAGTGTTTTTTCTGCCGGGATTCCTTAACTGTGAGACTTCGGTGTTTATATACAGAGAATTGGTATTGAATTCTAAATCATTGCAAATTAACAGTCGTAAGATGAGAAGTCCTTTTCTAGTTTATTTAATTTTAAGTCACTTTGTGGTCTTTGATTCCTTACTTAAGCAACAATTCTGTTTGATTGTAAAAAATCTCATAATTTAATTTTTTATAGTTGCTAGCTTGGTGTCATTTTTAAGTGCACGCTTAAATAAATAATATTTTTATATTTATTGAGTTTATGTTTATTGAGTAAAACTGAGAAAATTCAATTGAGCCAGTGTAAGGAAAACAACATAACTAATTTCATTATTCAGAATTTAGAACTGTTAGCATTTAAGCAATAATAGTAGGCAATGTTAATGAATACTTAACTACACACCAAATATTGCGTTAAACTTTTATATCTGCTATCTCATGTTCACAATAATCATGTAGAGTAAGGATTATTTTTATGCTAGTTTTAGCTGGAGGCTCTGAAGCTCAAAAATATCTTGCCCAAAGCTACAAAACTAGTCAATGGTGGAATCAACATTCAGAATAAGATGCACCTAATACCAAAGCCTTCTCTTCAATACTTTGTATATGTGTTTCTACATATAGGGAATATTAGTTCTTTTGTTAAAAACCGGGGCCACACCTCACTTTTTAAACCAATTTTCATCATGCGCTGTAGACATACTTAATTTTTTTTTACTTTGTTAAATTTATTTTGAGTTGTAAAATACACAAAATTTACCATGTTAGCTATTTTTAAACGTATAGTTTAGTAAAATATATTCACATTGTTGTACAACCAATCTCCAGAACTTTTTCATGTTGCAAAACTGAAACTCTATACTCATTCAACAACTCTGTTTTTCCCTTCCCCATCCCCTAGCAACCACCCATAGACTTTCTTTGTATGCCAATAAATTTAGGTTTCATGGTACTGTATCTGTTATTTAACCAAACACTTATTATAGGAACTTAAGTTTTTCAATTTATTATTACAAAAAAAAAATGCTTCAGTAAACTCTTTTATACATTTGTGAATTTTTTCAGTTATTTTATAAAAGGTATTTCTAGAGTAGTATTGCTGAATAAAAAGGTACGGCATTTTTAAGACTTTCAGTATGTATTATGAAGTTACCCTTCAAAAAGACTGTACTAATTTACTTCTTACGTTTACTTGTTAATCATTATAATACTGCTGGTACTATTTTATAAAGGATAATTGTATTCCACTGAAGGACTTTATATACTTATTGAAGTTTTTATTAAGAGAGTGGATAAGAACCAAAGATGGGTTATGCATTTATTTGTGGGGGGCTAGTGATGACAGTCACCTATGTGTTCCTAAAAATTGTATCCATGGTGCATTGTACGTGCTGTTACCGGTTGGCAGTGTCTAAAATACCATTTATTCATGAGCAGTAGTACTTGACTTAGAAATTTCTGTGAGAAGTAAAATCACCCAAGTGATGCAGTTAGCACGGTTTCTGGCATGTAGAAAATGCTCAGCAAGTGATAATGGAACTCAATTCAAAGAAATATTCTTTTATTACCTCTCAAGGAACAAGTGCTGTTAAAAAGAGATTATATTAAAATCTGATGAATTGAGGTGCTTACATGATTTCCACTGACTCTTGGGCTTTTAAAAATATCACGATTTTTTATAAAAAATAATCTTGTTTGGAAGATTACCTATCCTCGTTGTCTGCACTTAGCCATTTTAACAACCTGATACAGATTCTTCCATATATTTCTTTATTTTAACATAATCGTATATAAAAATACACATATACATATAGGGATCTTTTAATTACTCTTGTGAAAAAAAAGATGTACTATAATTTTTCTTTTCCTTATTTTATAATACACTGTCCACGCGTAGTTCCAACTTACTCTTTCTGGTGATTATATAATATCCTATGGTATGGCTGTACTACAATTTATTCAAGATTTCTTATACTGAAGGACATTTATTTCCTATTTGCTTCTATGAACAGTGTTGTTTATAGAACATCCTTGTACATATCTTTACAAACAAGGGTTTTTTTTTGGGGGGGGTCAGGGGAACAGGTCTTTATTGGGGAACAGTGTGTACTTCCGGGACTTTTTTCCAAGTCAAGTTGTTGTCCTTTCAATCTTAGTTGTGGAGGGTGCTGTTCAGCTTCAAGTTGTCCTTTCAGTGGCAACCTTGTGGTTGAGAGCCTACTGGCCCCTGTGGGAATCGAACTGGCAGCCTTCGGAGTTAGGAGCATGGAGCTCCAACCCTTGAGCCACCGGGCGGGCCCACAAACTAGGGTTTTTGATTCTCGAGATCCCCTGTGGTGGGATTGGTGGGTTGAAAGGTGTATTTTTGCTTTCAACAGATGTGGCCATTGCTTTATGAAAAGTATTATGGTTCATCCCTCTTAACAGCTGTAGGTGTCATTATTTTTCATGACTTTGGACAATGTGACTGATAAGAAGTGAATGCCTCCTTGCTACTCTAATTTGCATTTCCATGACCGTTAATGAAGTTGAGGATTTTTTCATATATTCATTTGCCATTTGAACTTGTTCTGTGAATTTCTAATTATATCTTTACCCATTTTTTTTTAAATTAAAGTTTATTGGTGTGACAATGGCTAGTCAAGTTACATAGGTTTCAAGTGTACAGTTCTGTATTATATCATCTATAGATCACATTGTGTGTTCACCCAGAATCAGTTCTCCTGCCATCACCATATATTTGATCCCGTTTACCTATTTAATTTGATTGTCTTTTCCTTATTTGAAGTCTGTCTATGGTACAGATGTTAACCTTTTATTGTATGTGTTGTAAATAATTTCTCCAAATCTCATTTTATTCTTTATTTAGATCTTTTTCTTAGAAAGATTTAAAAACTTTGTGATTCTGTCTTTTATAACTAACCAGGTTCCAGTCTTAGATTTAAAACCAACAACAACAAAAAACAACAAACCCCAACCTCTAGGTTATACATATTCTAAGTTTTCTTTGGGGATAATTATTACATGCATTTTTTACACTCAAGACTTTTAATTCCTCTAAAACTTTTGCGTAGAGTGTAGGGAAGTGTCAAGCTTTATTTTTTTTCCCAGATTTTCTTGTGAATTTAAAAAATGCATCAGCTTGTATGCTGTGACAGGTAGTGTGTTGTATAGTAGAAGGGGACGGTAGCACTCAAATTAGGTCAATACTGTTTCGCAACCTAGCTCTGTTTTTACTGTTGGCATGACCTTGGTGAAGTTGCTGGGTTCCTTTGAGACTTGGTTTCTTCTTTAAAATGGCAATAATACCTACCTCAGAGTTTTATGGTTACTTATCCTTATCCAATAACATCATGCCTACTCTTAAGACCTGAAGGATTAACATAGTTTGTGAGGTAGATGCTTAAAGGTATGTAATTCCAAGGATGGGGATACAGATGAGATCTCTCAGGGAGAGTTTATAGTAAATGAAACAAGGCCTAGGGAAGAATGGTGAGGAACACTGATGTATTTGTGCAGTATTTTTTGAAGGTTTTTGACATACGCAGTTTTATTCTGTAAGAAGGCTTTGTTTTGTAGGCTGTCCTCCGAAGAAAAAACAATTTTTTTATCTCATCAGTAAATATTTACAAGTAAAATGTAAATGTTTTTTTCTTTTTTTTAAAGGAAAATTATTAGTAACAGTATTGCCTTTATTCCTTAACTCTTAAGGTAGCAAGAATTCTTAGTGCTATAATATGGACATAATATTGTAATTTAAATTTATTGCATAGATTATAAATTTTCTGGATATAATCCCATCTAATATACAGGTTGAAATATGTTCATCTACAGCTTTTTAATTTTTAAAAATTGCTAGCTCAGTCATCAGAAAATTGAAATCTGATCTCAGTGAATCTTTTGAGGTAAAAAAATTTTTCTTCTGTGTGAAAGGAGATGGATGCTACATGATGGATTTGATAAGGCAAGTTATACAATAAAGGATGTTTTAAAGTGAAAAATAATTCATACTGAATAAATCACAGTCAGTGCAGCTGTAATATTGAAGGAAGTGGTTTATTCTCTGTAGCCCTAGTTGGTGTACTTTCTGAATGTACATCGGGTAACTAGAATTTAAATGTGTAGTCAATTCAGTGAAATGTATTCATACTTGAAGTCATTTTTCACTGAAAATTTAACAATGATTTCTTTGAAATTTTGAGAGTGTTATTTTTCTGTGCATGTGCCTATATGTACTAGCGTATTGAAACATTTATAGAATAATATGATTGATAAAAAGTATACTTACCTGGAAAACTCATTTTCTTTTTCTAAATCTTAAATATTTTTTGAACTCAAAGTGTTTTGGTCTGAATAACTTTAAATTGTGCATTTGTCTTACATTAAGAATCTACTGTGAATTTATTTTGAATGTTTGTATCTCAGCCATATAAATATAAAAATTATTTCCTCGTTTTGAAACTTTTCAAATCACCTATTAACTATTTCCCTGAATGTCAAGGCAATATTCTCAATGTAGAAAAAAAGAGGAAAAAGATATTCATTTTCTTACCCAAAGATAACAATCTCGTATTTGTCATATTTGTTTTTTGCTATGCATTTTTATTCTTTATGTTACAAGGTTTTTACATACAGTTATTATACATACAATTTTGTATCCTGTAATTTCCCTCTTTTTATTTTCTATCTGTCTCATCTCTTTCTCTGAACATACATTTTTAAATGTGGAATCAATTTTTAAATCATAGTTAGAGCTCAGAATACTTTTAAAATATTAAGAAATTTTAGAAGGCATTTTTAATTTAAAACGAAAACTAATGTTTTGTACTAACATTTTCACATCTTTATAGTTACTATACAAATTTGAAATTACTTAATGCCATCAGGTAAAAAAGCTTACTTTTAAAAATATTCCCTTAGTTAAGGATTTTATATGAAAACAAGCAAAACTTGGTTTTTTTTTTATTGGATTTATGAATATTATTTCTTTAACAGTTTTCAGTATAGTAGTGATAGTAATAAATATTTAAAAATTTTGCAGGTGTCATTTAGAGATTAATGATACATATGTATGGGGGAGTAATTCTTACAGAATAGGCTAAGTAGTTATTTTTAAAAATAAGATTATGAGGGCAGGAACCTTAAAAGGTCATCTGAACCAGTTTCCTGATTTGAGGCAGGTCTTCAAACATTGTTTTAGTTGTGAACATGAAACCAGTCAACAAGAGGTAGGTAGTTATAATTTGCAAAAAGTGTTAAACTGGGTTGGACAAGTTATTTAACTTACATAAACCTTACTTCATCTATAAAATTAGTTATATACCAGATAAGTCATTGTCAATTATTTTTTGTGTCCCAGGACACCTGAGAGATTTAACACTTTGTTATCAGCATCAGTATCTGCGAGTGAAAGTGATTTTTAAAGGGGAGGGGGGGCAAGGCTGCCTGTGTTCTTTTGATCCAACTTCTTCCAAGCTGAGAATCACTGGCTTAGAGAATATGTTACTTTTTCCCAATATGTAAAATTACATAACATTATTAAATATTTGAAAGCCTCATATGTACCAGGCACTGGATTGGATATCGTAGAAACTATCAAATAGTACCTTCTGTTGCTGATAGCTTAGTTGAAGAGGTGAGGCACATACTTTACATTGATATTTTACAGTACAGACAGAAAATACTACATGAGGATATACAATAAAAGTTTTTTATTTTAAGTCATTTTGATCTGGAGTTACCATTTTCAGCAATTTGGGCTTATCATGTGTGGCTTACAATGGATAGAATTATGATAGATGCATACTTTAGAGCCTAAGTATCCCCTTCCACACCTAAGATCAGCATTAGCAAAACGTAAGAAGATAATACCCACGTTTCTTGTTAGAGGAAGACTACCCTAGCTTTCTAGTTTCCCATTGGAAATTAAAATTGTATTCAATATTAACTTTATTAAGCAGAGAATGATTTAACTGCTAGCTCAAACTATATGTAGTCTTAGGAGACTTTAAAATGCAAATACTAAATCAAAGCAGAATTACTGATTTTCTTAACTTACCAGAAATACCGGAGTAGATATTAATGATTATTAACTTCACTAAAATCACGATCTGGACAAAAGCATTAACATTTTGTAGAAGTACTTGATTGAGCAATTTTTGTATACACTTCAAAGTACACCAGGTTCAATCATCTTGGTAAAACCAATTCTATGAGATTCTGAGGAGGTGCAACCAGAAACCGTGGAAAGGGGAGGGTGCCTTCCTTGGAAGTAGCCTGGAGAAAACAAGAGCAAAATTTCTATGAATCAGGTGTGTGAGCTGTAGAAATTTACTTAAATTTTCATCTAAAGTGATGGGCTGAAGCAAATGACTAAAAATACAGCCCACAAAGTTGCATGATTGTATGAATCTAAATTCATAGAAGGACTTGAAAGGAATGTGGGTACTTCACTTCCTGCCTGCCTCTATTAGTCAGAGTTCCATCAGGAGATGCCTTCTCATCATTATCTGTAAGCTATCTCATCCATTCCCAGGTCTCAAGCTGCTTTATATGTTTTAATGGTGCTCTCATTTCTTTGGCTCTGCAACTTGATTATCCAGGTTTCTGTCCAATTTCTATTTGTCTTGAAAGACTGTCAGACCCAATGTGTTCTGTATTTATATCTAATGTAGAGTCTCAGGGATTTAGATCTCTATTTTTTGCCTCCTTAACATTTAATTTATCACCATTACCTATTAATGTATTGTCTCTCCTGCCCGTCCCCTCTTACTCATTTCCTATACTCTGGTACTTGCTCAGCTTCAGTCATCGCACTTGTGGTCTCCTGCAAAATTCCCTTACCTTCTGTATTTTCTTTCAATCTTCTTTGTCTACTTGTCCATCAGATCTAGAATGAAAGCTACCTGAAAACAGACTGTACCCAGTGCTAAGAACGCATTGTAATTTAACTTGAAAAGTTTAAAGACCTGAGATAGTATCTAGCAGTGTTTAAAAAAAAAAATGAAGTCTGTGAGGGCAGTCCCCCGTTTATTTAGGAGGAAGCAGTTCCTCTGGGGACTGCTCTAATTTTGCCCATAATGAAAGGAACGTCCAACAGGAGCAAGGTCCTGACCAGCAGACTTCCCTTCGTTCTCTGGAATGTATTCTGCGTTTAGTGATGACATAGCCATCCACTCTTTATACCTTGCTAGCAAACCTGGGAACTGCTCTTTCTCTCCCCTCCCTTGGTTTAGTAAGGCACCAAGTGTTCCTAATGTTACTTTGTAATCTCTTGTAGACAGCCCTTTCTCCATTGTTCTTACCTCAGGTCAATCTCTAGTATTTCTTACACGTATTAGTACAACAATTTACTAACTGTTGTTCTGATGTACTGGTCTTGATTCCAAAATTCATTTCCATACTGTGGTCAGAGTAAGTTTTAAAAGCACAGTATGACATTCCAATGCTTAAATTTTTTAGTGGCTCATATAATTCAGAATGAAGTTCAGTGCCTAAATGTTTTACATGGCTCTAAATGCGTGGCCTCCTTCTCTATCCTTTTCGTCCCACCACTTAATCTCTTTCCCTTTGTTTCAGCCATGCTGATCTACTGGCAGTTGTATGTATGTGTCATGTCCCTTGATGCCCTTTTCCTTATTTTTTCCTCCAAGATTCATTAGGAATCTTCTGAAGGAATCCTTGCCAAATTCTTCCACTGTGCATGTGTTGGTGCCTTTCGTTTGCATGCTCATTGTGCCTTTGTTATTGCAGCTCACATTGTAATAATATGCTTGTGTGGCATCTCTGGTAGACTTAACATTTCCTGAGGATAGGAATCAAATCTTATTCTTTGATCTTGTCCCAGTACCTACCATAGTGTCACGCAGTTGGCATTTCCCTCCTTCTCATCATGAATTAATATGTGAATACCAGAGAGTAATTTGTGTCTGGATTCCCTGGTGTTAAATGAGGAAAAGGAAGTTGATATTTTGATCATGTCAGAGACCCACCAACTATGCTGCTTTTTGTCAGCGGTGTGAAGCATCGTGTACTTAATATATACCAGGCATTGCTCTAAGCACATTACGTGTATTAACTCATTTAATTCTTCTAACATCTCTGTTAGGTACGTTCTATTATTGTTATCATGTTATAGATGAGGAAACTAGGCACAGAGAGACGTTCACTGAGGCCCCTTAAGTCACAACTAGGAAGTGGCAGAGCCTGGATTCAACCCAGGCTATCTGGCAGCAGAGTCCATATCTTACCTACTTTACCAAACCCTATGAATTGGAGGGTTTTGGCATGGAGTGGTTATTGGGGCTCTCCTGTGGGAGCATAATGTGCAAGTCAATTTACATGTACTTTTATTCAGTGTTTTTATCTTGTAGACTGTCGGTAAATCTTTGTGGAATGAATCCAAGAGTCTTTGATCATACACTGCTGAAGTTGGCCTCTGTGATTTATGCATTATCAAGATTTGCTTTTTCCAAATGTGTCATAGTTTTCTTTTCATGCATGTAGGTTTACTACTTTTATATCTGAAGCAAACTATTCCATTTTTTTGGGTGCATCATAATTTGTTAAACCATTTGCTTATTAATGCACATTTACATTTTTTTTGCGACTACAAACAACACAGTAAACAGTCTTGTTCATACATTGTTGTGCAGTAGTGTTACTATTTCTGTAGAACACATTCCCAGATGTGTTGTGTACATAGACAATTTTTGATTTTATCAAATTTCTTCCTGCCGAAGATGTACCAGGCTGTACTCTAACCAATAGTGCCACATGGAGCTCTTCTCTCCACTTCCCTTGGAAACACCACAGGCTGAAAAAAGAGTAGAAGTGCTTTTCCTCATTCTTCCCCCATCTCTCTCTCTCTGCCCCACCTCTTTCCACTTCCTCTTCTCCATCCACTCCTCCACCGCCCCTCCCCTCTCCTCCCAATCCTGTTTTCCCTTTTCTCTGCCACACCTTTCTTTGAGAGAGGTGTGTGTGTGTGTGTGTGTGTGTGTGTGTGTGTGTGTGTGTTTTAAAACAGTTTGGCAGTTTATTTTTTTGAAGAATTTTTTGTTTTTAAACTTTTATTTATTTTAAGTGTGTTTTTCCAGGACCCATCAGCTCCAAGTCAAGTACTTCTTTCAATCTAGGTGTGGAGGGCTTAGCTCACAGTGGCCTATGTGGGGATAGAACCGGCAACCTTGTTAAGAGCACCGCTCTCTAACCAACTGAGCTAACCAGCTGCCCCTTTGAGTTGTATATTTTGAGTTGTGTATTTATTGCTCACTTTTTCTCAATTTTTTTTTCTTATTGGTCTGTAGGAGCTCTTTTTTTAATATATATTAAATATATATTGTACATATTTCCCCACATACTTTATATTCACTTGTGGTATCCTTAATTAGGGAAAAATTTTTTAAATTTTATATAAGGTTCATCAGTCTTAACTGAAGATTATAAGTGTTTTTTATATTTTTCTTCTTATGTTCATATCTTTATTCAATAAGAAATTTATATATGATACACCACAGACAAATGATAGAGCTTTTCCTCAAATGAATAGCCAATATTCCCAGTACAATATTGGATAACCCATCCTTTTCTCACTGATTTGAAACATCTCTTTGCATATACTGAATTTCTATTTATAAGTGTATAAAACATATGTGCCTATATATTTTTCCATATACTCAAGTGTTATTCTTATGTATGACATAAAAACATTCCTATTAATACATTCAAATTCCATTTGAAGATGCTCTATTCTAATTTATCAAGCTATTCTTGTGCCATTACCACGTTAGTTTACTCCAGCTTTATAGGAAGTCTTGATATCTGGTAGTTCAGTTTCCCTATTATTCATTATTCATAATTTAAAATTTTTATTGGTCATCCTCTCACATTTACTCTTCCACATGAACTTCAATATCAACTTGGCACGTTTTCCCCAAAAATAGTCCCACTGAATTTTGCATGACCAGTTTTTTGTTGTTATGTACTCCTTAAACTTAACTTGCATGACACTTAAGCAAATAAAAAAACAAAAGAAAACCACTGAGTTCAAGCCAAGGTATGGTACACTTTTAGTGTTCACTGTTTCTCTGTGACTAGGTGCATCTTGCACTCGTTGATCCTATGATTACCTAAAATCACTTTGAAGAGAGAGGTTAATAGGTGCAGCAGTATTCAGTCAAACTAAAAGTAATTACAGTAAACATGTACTGACCATGAACTTCAGCAATTATTTTTGATTTAAGAGTTTTCTGGCAAGGATATTACATGAACAATGATGGGATAATTCCATAGAATGAAGGTCTGTTGCATTTTTTTTTTTAGTTTTGTTTGAGACTTTTTAAATTTATAGTTGAGTGCTTTCACATATATAATGTGTATTACAACATCTTTGTGAGATAGACCGTATAGGTGGTGGTATCCTCCTTTTGCAGTGGTATAAACGCAGTTTCTGGAATATTTGATTAGGTCAAGTCTCAAGTTCTGTGAATTTTCTCGTGGCAGAGCCTTAGATTTCTAGCTATACTAGACTAATTAGAATTGATTACTCCAGGGTAGATGCTATCTGTTGCGTTTTCAGTAGCATTCGATAACTGAAGCTTGGGGGATGCCTCATTAGTGGCTTGGGGAAAGTAAAGGAATTATAGAATGATGAGATATGGCAACATAATTTATGGCGAAATCATTATCACATAAGTTGCTGTGGTTTTTCTCTTAATTAATCTTACTTTGACCTTCCCCATTTCTAAACAGTCTCAGTAATTATCTTTCCTAATTTAGAATATTTAACATTATTTCTGTTTTATATTTTTTAATGTATTACATGAGAAAAATAGAATCTTTGAAAATAGTCTACAAAAGATCTTTTTTTTTTTAATTTTTTTTACTGGGGACTGTTGTGGAACAGTGTGTTTCCAGGGCCCATCAGCTCCAAGTCCAGTTGCTGTTTTCAATTTTAGTTGCCGGGGGCACAGCCCACCATCCCTTGAGGGAATTGTACTGGCAACCCTGTTCTTAAGAGCTCGCACTCTAACCAACTGATCCATCTGGCTACCCAAGATCTTTTTTGTTTTGAAAAGGCCTTTCATTCAAAGCCTCAATTACACAGTTTTAGTATAACAGTTTATTGATCATTGCCCAGTCTTTTTCAGAAATTTTTGCCTCTTTGACCCTTAAACATGTCTTTTCTCGTGTTATTTCTGTCTCCTCTTTATTTTTCAGGGTCAGATTAAATCTCTTTTCATTTAAATGTTCCATAATTACTCAGGTATATACTTTGAATTCTCTTGCTTATTGTCTGTATAACTCATCCTCACAACTTCCATAATTATCTCTCAGTAGTATAGAAGCTTGTTGACGGTGTAGAAGCTTGCCACAATATGATGCACACCTTTTTTTTTTAATCTAGCCATGTCACATGGCAAATTTAAAGTAAAACAGGAATAAAAACCTACCCTATATGGTTGTTATGAAGTGCAAGTTGGCTTTCTAGAACCCAGGTATCTAAACATTAGGAAGTGCTGCTATTAAGTGCATGAAGTAGGTAGAGAGGGTAAATTGAGGAGGTTATTGTCTGAAGGAGATAATCTAAAATAACTTGCAAAAGCAATAGAGATCAACTCATGGTTTCAAAATTTAAACCATTAGGGGTTAATCATTACACTATTGAATGCTTGTTGTGGGCAGAGCACTCTGTCATGGTCTGTGGACTAGGTGAACATATCTATAAGGCAGTTTCCACCCTCAAAAGAGCTGGTAGTCGAATATTGAGTGTGTTTAAAGACCAAAGGAATAAGTTAAAAGGGTAAATCATGTCATATGCAAGCTGAGGGTTTCATTTAAATTCAGCAAGAATCTATGACAATTGTGTGTCTAGCGAGATTAGCTTTGAATCCTATGCAAAGGAATATACATTTTTTTAAAAAAAAACAACTCTCCAGGACAAGAGACCAAATAATTTCATATTCAAGAGAAAATCTAGACTCTGCTAGTTAGATCTTAGCTCCAGAAAGGAAGCAGTGGAACCTTGGAGGAAGCAGTCCATTAAGGGACAAATGAAGGCTTTGCTTTAGAGACAGCGGGAGTGTGACAAATGTGATTAAGTGCAGGCCCTGCCACTAAGGTGAAGTTACTTCTTTGTCCATTTTTTTCTTTTTTTGTCTAGAAAACAATCAGGTCAGACTTGATAACTGGGTAGCTGTTAATTTCCACCCAAATGAAAAATGTAAATGATCAATTCTCCATCCTGCTCGAGACCTAACACTAATACGAGGCTTCAGAATGCATATCTTTTTGGTGGCGATGATTTGGTGGGTGGGTTTTACATGACTTAGGGGAGGACGTTGATAATTTTCCTTTGAAATGGTACATTGTGCTTTTACTTCATTGTGGGCTGTTTGATTTAAAGGTCAGGGAGTCAAAAACACATACTGTCACAGAATTAGAAATAATTTAATTTACTTGATTATATAAATGAGAAAACTGAAACAAGTGAAATTAAATGAACTGCTTCAGCTTTAAAATAGGTAACAACTAACAGAGTAGAAACCAGGATCCAAGCTCCTTTTTTCCATCCAGTCATTTCATGCTGCCATTTTGGGGGACTTTGTGAAAATTTAGTGCTCAATTTCTTGAGGTTGTTATACAGTGATTGAGTTTCTAGTTGGTTGGGGAAGATGGGAAAGCATACCGTGTATCCCATAAAATAAGACCTTGCTGGACCATCAGCTCCAATGCGTCTTCTGGAGCAAAAATTAATATAAGACCTATTGTTATTTTAATATAAGGCCGGGTATAATATAATATATAATATAATATGATATGATATAATATAACATAACATAACATAACATAACATAACATAACATAATATAATATAATATAATATAATGCTGGGTCAATATAATGTAATGTAATGTAATATAATACCGGATCTTATGTTAATTTTTGCTCCAAAAGACACATTAGAGCTGATGGTCCGGCTAGGTCTTATTTTCGGGGAAACATGGTAGTAAACCGTGATGGATTTGAATACTCCCAGGTGTCGCTCTTATTGATCCATGACTGGTTATTTTAATTATTAGTTTATTTCTGACCTGTATCAGTGATTTTGCCTGCCATCGACATGACGCTACTTATGAAGAAGACTTGGTAACATGGTTGGATAAGTGGAAGTACGTCACATTGCTGTTAACAACAGCTCAGTGGGAAACTTACTGAATGCATGTTTTTTCTTTGGCCGTGGATAACATCAAATTGAATTCACATATTTCTCAAAGAGCCCAAATCAAGGTTATATGTCAAATATAACCAAATCAATGTTCTAGAGTTGGAATTATTGAACTCCTTGAAATAACATGCAAAATTTTGTGTGTATAGTACATTTTTATGTCAATAGTGTCCCATAGTTTTGTTAGCTTTTTTCAAAGGATTATCTGACAGAAATGAAAAACTTGGAGAACCACTCTTTAGTGGGTGGTATTCAGATCCATAATACTAGATTCTTGCCTCTAAAAAAAAGACTTCCACTTGCATAATCAAATGTTTGAAATACTACATCTTGAGTTTGATGTCCTATTGATAAGAATCACCAGAGATGAAAAATATTTATTGCATCCCTACAAATATGGGATTGTGTAATTTTTCTCAATACTTGGAGACCTTATATGTCATTTTATGACCCAACTGCTTTTTTTAAAAGTCAAAATTACATTATTTCAACGTACTAAATGTGTAAGTGGGTCAAGAAATTTTTCACATGCAAAATGGTTAGAAGGTATTAAAATGAATCTTCATGAGAAATGGGAATTAGTCTTGTATAGCCTGGATTGAGACACTTTTATGCTTCATGGTTCTTTTTCCCTATACTTTTAACAGATGCCAAAATCCAAAATGCCTCTTTTCCTTGTCTTAATCAGGGTGGGGCGCACACACACACACACACACACACACACACACACACACACACCCTCCCTCCCTCCCTCCCTCCCTCCCTCCCTCCCCCCATCAGGATAATGTTCTCAGTTTCCTCTTTCCTAATCCTCACCTTTTACTCAACATTTGCTATAACTCTAAGAACTGCTTTTTTAACGAAAAGCAAATCCCTCTATAGTTTTCCATCTTTTTTCCTAGGTTGTATTTTCCCCACTTCCTTGCCTACCTTTGCTAATACCCTGTAAAACCTCAGGGTTTGGAAGGCCGACTTTGTTCCCTTTGCTAACTTTTTCAATACCCATTATTCCGCCATCCTTTTTATTTCTCTTAGATCTCTGCTTCCCCAGAGTTTCCATCTGTTTGCCTGAACCAGCTTTTTGTTAATCCTCACTGCTGTCATCTGCTGATCAACCTCATGGCCCCTTTTTCTTACGCCTTGTAGACTGGTGTTGGCTTACAATTTCCTTCTTCACCCCAAACTCTTCATGACCATAGCTTACTTGTCCATTGGTGTAGAAAAACACCAAGTGCGACACCCTGGGCTTTCCTTTCCTTGACCACCTCATTTCTAGTGACCTTTACCTGTGATCAGTAATTCAAAATAATGCCCCCTCCTTTAAGATCAAGAATTCACATGTCTCATTCTGACCACAACCACCTGGTTGTGTTTCTTGTGTCATGACCTTGACCCATGTACCCCTCTACTTTCTCCCAGTGCATCATGATTTGTAATTTCAATACCCCCCACCCCTACCTTTGCCAATACCTTCAACTACCTTGTTTTTCTGCTTTCTCCTTGTACTAGTTGGGTAGAAACTTAACCCTGAATGAAGCATTTAATGTCTTCTGTGTCTGTTCTTGAATTGCTGAATATTGCTAGAGAAAGTCACATAGAAAGGCAGATTGATTCCATTATAAATTCATTTTCACAAATCTTCAGTGGGCTTTCAATATTATCCAACAATTCCCCTAATTTTTTTTTATACGTTCAACTCATTCTCCTATGTGCAACAATTATTGAAAACTATTTGCTTCACCAGTCTTTTTACTTTCTGCATTCACCCTCAGTCTTAGCAGGTAACTAGCTTCTGTGTTATGGAGAAAATAGAAGCTAACCATTAGGAATTCTTATCTTCCATATCCTCAGCATACAAATCTGCCCTCCATTACAATAAAAGAGCTTGCCTCTTATTTTAGTTCAGTTTCTGCCTGTGCTTTGGATTCCATTCCTTTCTACCTCTCAGAAATTCTAAAATATCTAAAATGATCTTTTTTCTTCCTAGTATTTTCAAACAGCCTCTCTTATTTTTTATCTTTTCCATCAGCTGATTTCACATTTCCTCTTTGTTCCCATTCTACCACATTCCTGCCTTTCCAGCCAAACTTTTTAAGAGTCATGTATACATATCTGTAATCTATCTGAAGCCCTTTGGACCAGATTTGATTCAAAATTTAGAATTTAAGTGGGATAAGTGAAGGCTACAAATAGCCTCATGTCAGTCCAGGTCAGGTTTTGCTTCCAAATGAGTTATTAAAACAACAAAACACTTAATTTTTCAGAGCTTTTGTTTTTTGAAATGATGAGAGATCATGGACACGTATCACCACCTCTGTTTTCTCACCTTCCTCATAGTTTTCAACCTGTTCTGCTGCTGCTGCCCTCACTTTTCTCACTCAAATGGTTGTTGCTAACTCTACCAATGACCTTTCTCTAAAAGGATCACGTCCTAGGTGTTGTCATGCTTTCAGTCTTCATTTGACTGGACTGGTGATACCAGCTCCATCAGGTACTCTCTTCCCATAGCTTCCTTGGCACTATCCTCCCCCAGCTCTCCTCTGTCACCTTTGTGCAGGCTCCTTATCTTCTATCTTGCAGTTAAATGCTGGATTATTCCAAGGCTTTTGTCTAGGACCACTTCTCTTCGTACTTTATATTCTCTCCCTTGGTGATCTCACTTATGTCTGTGCCGTCAGCTACTGATTATGTGCTGGTGAATCATATGCTCCAACCCAGATCTCTTCTTTGAGCCTGAGCCTTTACTTCATTCTCTTTCCCTCTCCCCTTACTTGTTTACCTCATTTTGGTGACTTTCAATTCTGTTAGAACAAACATTAGGATCTTTGGTGTGGCCCAAAGGTCCTGCATTGCCTGCCCACTGCATCCCCCCCCGCCCCCCAGCTTCATTTAACTGTGCCCCTTTCCCCTTCTGCTTTTCCTCCTCTGAAGTACCATGCTGCCTCCTACACCAGGGCTGATATACAAGCTACTCCCTCTGGTCAGAATGCTCTTTCTTTTATATGGTTAATTCCTGCTCAACTCTCCTGTGGAAGTGCGCTAACTCATGTGCCCTATCACCAAATCTTACGGCACCATGTACAGGTTATAACACTACGAACAATTTTAAATTTACCTTGTTTGCTATTATATTTTCAGCATAGTGCTTGGCACATAACAGGCAAATAGCAAACATTTTGAATGATTTCTGTACATTGATTTGTCTTCCCTAATTTTAAAAAGTAACTTCTGTATGTACAGAGGGTGCCAAAAAATGTATACACATTTTAAGAAAGGAAAAAACTATTAAAATTGTGATACTCAATATATACCATTAAGAAAAGATGAATACAAGTCATATGTGACTTCTGCGATTACAAGAGGTGCTCAGAGTGGTTACCGTCAGCATCTAGACACTTCTGATTATGGTGAACTACTGCTTGAGCAACCAAAGTGTCCACTTGTATACATTCTTTTGAAACCCCCCATACACACACACATTTTTTAAAGGATCAAATACATAAAAGTCTTACTTTGATCTAGCTCATAATTTATCCTCTTCCATGTTCTTAATTTACTTTTCTACATTGACCTCTTACCCCATATTCTTTATAGATATCAAATACCTTGCTAAGTTCAGTATTGTGTTCAAGTACAATAAATGCAGTATCCAGCACGATTCAGCAGACTCTCAACTTGTTTATCAGTTTATAGGTATCACAGGATTAAAAATAGTGTCGCCATCTGCTAACTGACCAAACAATTTTAGTATTGTGAAAGGGTGTGGTAGGAGACGGAGATGGAGGGTCTAGGTATATTGTCAGAAAAAGGCTCAGTGCAGAAACTACCTTGTGACCTCTTAATACTGAAACTTAAGAGTCAATTCAAAATTGGGAAGAGATTTGGTGGAGGTTAAGCATAACCAAGGCCTTATGCAGGGGATTTCCCAGAATAGGATGACAGAAGAATTTTTTTCAGCATTTTAATATTTCACTAAATTTTTTTAGAGAAAATAATGTGTGTTTATAAAGATGAATTCTGTGAAGTGTAATTATAATATATACATGTATAATATGTAATGTACATTTCTAAAAATCAACTTTAATTAGCCTTTTATATTTTACTCTTTAATTAGGAAAATCAGTAGATGCCCGGTCATCTCGAAGTGAATCTGAAATTGTGCCAAAAGTTGCTAAAATGACTGTATCTGGAAAAAAGCAAACTATGGGATTTGAAGTGCCTGGGTAAGGTTTTTAACCCCTTCATCCCCCCTGCCTTTTTTATTGTAATTAATGTTATCTATTAGATTAGGAGAAAGAGAATCTGTTTCAATATTGTATAACATTGTTAGCATTGAAATACCACAGTCTTCAGTAAGTCGTAGGACAAAGAGAAGGGGATGACAAATTAGGCTTAATTCCAGACTTATCTATATATGTTACTCAGTATATCTCACTTACCAATTTCCTCATATAAATTAAATTGTTTATAGCCACTTTAATTAAAAACCCTGTCATTTTTTGAAATCTAGCACTGTGAGATCAGGACTCTTTATGCCACTAGATGGCACAGGTAAGCAGCATTTGGAAATTACAAGTGGTTGGTGAATCATGGACTCATTAAAATTTTTTTGGTAATTATCTTTTAGTTTCTATATTGAATAAAATGTATCAGTGTAACGAAGACATAGAATACAAGATGTAACATACGTCGAATTTCACATATCTAGTGGAAAATGATAACAAGTCACACATTAGTAGGACCCATTTGTTCTTTCTCATCACAGTCCCTAGAATTCTCCCAGGAGTTTTTTATTTTATAGACAAGGGAAGTGGGTTTCTTGAGGCTTAACAGCACAATTTGAAAACATTAACTTTTAACCTCTTTAGAATGGTTTAGATTTTTAAATCATTCCCTAAATCTATTACTTAGATGCATTTTCTCTGCCAGTTAGATAGATAAGAAACACTATTATCAAATGTAGACAATAGAGGGTTTGCTTTTTTTAAAAATTAACTTCAAGAAATATAAACTCAGCAGATTTTTTTTTTTCTTCCCTTACAACATTCCTCTAAGTCAGTGGGCATATCATGTCTTGGTTGGGAATCATAGTGATCGTTTTCTTTTTTTTTTTAAAAGCAAGACTTTATTCATAAGATTTCAAATTTAGTGAGGGAAAGAACTCAATATCTAGGCCATAGTAGGTGTTCAGTGTATGTTAGTTGAATGATTAGATGAATGAAAAAGTTAGTTTTTAATTTGGGTAACTTTAGTCTATTAAAATAATCTTGAATCTAGATTCAGTCACAAAAAGGTTAATATATGTCTCTTCTCTCTCTTAATTGGGATTGGGTTGTCATGAATCATAAATGCCTTTTTTTATCCTATTTTCTTGAGTGCCATTTAATCCTATTATGGAATTATTTCCATTGAGAGAGAAACAGATAAATACAATATATAATCCTGTGTTCTAAGGAGTTTATAATCTTAATGCAAAAGGTTTCAGAAGTCTTAGAAAGCAGCATGCAAATGAAACCAAATTAATGTGTCATATTAGAAGTAAATGCATAGCTATCTAGGTGAATAATTATAGAAATAATGGGTAGTAAATGATCAAGATGTAAAAATAACTAGTAAATATGTGTAAATAATTTTTGAAAACCCAACTCTATAATTCACAAGTGTAATATGAGCCTTTCAAAATCTTATAAAACTATATGTTTCATAAGGACAGGGACCATTAATATTCATCATTGTATTCTTTTCACAGAATAGTTGTTTAAACATTTGTTGATCAGGGTCCTCGGGGAAATAATACGTTATTTTAAAAATAAACTTGGAAATAGTATAAAGGTAAAAAAAAAGCCCGTGAGTTAATATTTTCATGTGTCCCAATGGGAAAAGTCATCAGAATGTGAAAGGTCTGTAGGTACAGATAGAGATGCTCAGAAATACATATAGCATTGCTCAAGGACCAAGCTATATTTGCACCAAATACTTTCATAGTGGTTATTTTTGTTTGTTTTTTCAAATTTATAGTAGGGATAATACTTAGGCTGTTGTTCTGTTGTGGTCTCAAGCAAGCACAGAGAAATATAACAAAACATTTTAGGTCAAAATTTCAGCATTATAGATTCCTACATAAGTGTGATTCCCAAAGACAGCATATAAAAAAACAAGTATGTTGCATTACTTAGAAGAAACTCAAACAGCAAAATTTTTTTCACTAATATTAAAGATAGTAAATATCTCTTTAGGAAATGCATGTAAGTGAAAATGGCTAGAACCTTATACAGAGAACGAATACTCTGTGGTTAACCTGTTAAATTTAAATTACTAGCTTTCCAGTATCATTTAAATCATTCAAGAAGAAACATTAAGCCTCTAGATTCATGTAGAAATATTCCCACTTTTGGAAAGATGGTTTAGAAACAAAACAGACTAGTCAGTCAGTCAGTAATTATAACCCTGAACCCAGAATGGTCATTTTTAGCCTTCATTTTAGAGATTTTTCAAAATCTTAAAACATTGAATTCATAATATGCAGAAGTTTTTTTACTAAGTACAGACTTAACTAGGATGCTTTTGTAATTACTTTGGTTACTTCCCTCTGACACTATACAATTTAGTGAATTTTCAATTTATTAGGTTGGTGCAAAAGTAATTGCGGTTTTTGCAATTATTTCAAACCTTTTAAACCACAATTACTTTTGCACTAACTTAATACCTAAGATCTACTTGAAAGGGAGTATTATCATGAAAGTGAGAGAAAAGCAAACCTTTCATGTTACTGAATTGTAAATGAAACAATCAAATCAGACCCATGTTTTGTGAAGTCCTTCCTATCCTGAGCAGTCCCTCTGAGAACTGCCTGGAATGGTGGATGGGCCGAGCTTCAGGCCTTTCTTTACCTATCTGTCAGCCGTAGTCATTCTGCTTTTAGCTGTTTTCCATGTTGGAGTCAGCGTAAGCTTTTGGAAATCTTCTGTAACTAAAAACAAAGATGTGAAGCCAGAGATTATGAGTTCTCTCAGGTCTGATTAGAACCACAGCCTATGTCTAGTTATTCTTGTTGAAAACTTTTCTTGTTGTTTGTAGGTGTTTTTTTTTTGTTTGTTTTTCTTTGTTATTTTTTTATTTTTATTTTTTTGCAATGTATAGTCTTAAGTTAGATTTCACTTGATTTAGCCTGTTGAAATCCTTTAAAAGAATGGGAATATTTTCCACAGTAAAGTTTTTCCCTGTAGTTCGAGATGAAGGTAATCTTTCTAATCAGTGTTAAAAATGAACACCAAAATGGGCTAGTGGGGATTTGCAAAGCAAAATTAAATGGGAATGGGTATGAGGTTTTTAATGAATTTGCAAGTATAACTTATCTGACTCTTTCCTGAGGTGTAGGATTTCGAAGGGTCAGTGTCAAGCATAGAAAGGTTTTCTGAGAGGAAAAAATGAACCTGTTTGTTGGTACAGTGGGTAAGAAGAAAGTAGTTTTACTGTTAGCTTTAGTGATTTTTATCAACTTTTTGTATCTGCCAGCTCCACATTGAGTTGGATATAATTGGTTCCATTCTTAATAACTTGCCATTTAACCTGTTCTTTGTCCTAATTTTATTTATCTATAGTTGTTGAAGGACATGTAAGGCATATCATAGTCTGGTGGATAAGGTCACATTCCAAAGGGTAGCACTGCTATAATTTCTATGGAGAATAAGCAAAGAGCTAATGAAGAAGTGAGACCAGTGTTTATACTTTTGGAGGCATCTGCATTGTCAAGCAGAGAATAAATTAAGCTAGGTGGTCTTTATGTATCTGAGCCTGTCACTAGCTTGTAAGCCTTTGGGAGTAGTAGATAACATTCTCATTTCTATATCGTCTTTTCTTCTCAGCATCAGTGCCTACTGTATGTTGTAGTTTTTAGTAAATCAAGTATTTGTTGAATTAATGAATTTAAGCTTCTTTGCCAAAAGTATTAAGAATATGGAGACATTTAGCGAGAACTCCCTTAAAGGTTGTGTTTGAACAAAAGAGATGGTCTCTGTCCCGTTAGAAGAATGAGTTAGGGGTAAATTTATTTTTTTAATACTAATTTATCTCCAGGAACACATTTGGTGCCAATTTTTACAAAACGTCTTCTTTATGCCATCTGTTTTGATAGGATTATATGGCTGAGGCTATGCGCTTAGACTTTGCATTTCAGTTATTTTACAGGATATTTCCTCTTATCTTAGTTTTTCGTAGCCTGTTTTTCTCCTGGGATCTTCAAGTCTGTATTTGTGTGGTTTGGGTCTAGCTACTTATCATTTCCACCTTAACAAACTGAAGCCACTTAGCAGAGATCATTTTTGGTCTGCAAGCGTAAGACATATGAAGAGAGAATTTCTCTACCCTTCTGACATTATAGGACTTCAGTTGAGTTGGTTTATATTCTTTTTTCCTATCTCTGCTTTCTGTAGAGTAACTGCTGAAGAAAATGGTCATAGTTTCCACACATCTCAAAAAGGACATCTGAGTGAAGATACCAGCTTTGCTTCCTCTGAGGTTCTTGAGACTGTTTCTAAATCAGCTCTTCCATCCCACACCATTCAAGCCTCAGAAGAGCAGAGTTCAACACAAACACCAGTGAAAAAGTCTAGCAAGCTGAGGCAGCAAATAGACGTGCGAGTGGAATTGGAGAAACGGCAAGGAGGGAAGCAACTCCTCAACTTAGTGGTCATTGGTAATGCCCTTTGTTCCTCTAGATTGTCACTCGACTGGGCTTTAGCCTGACAACTGTTTGTGGCAGCGTGGAGACTGTCATTCCACTCTGAGTTTCTCTATGGGTGTGATGGACGTAAAACAAGAGGGCATTGCGTCATAATGCTTTCTGGTCACCCTGGGTAAAATAATGCCAGGTTACCAAGGAGGTCATTAGATTGGTTGTGACATTTTCATTCTGTGAACATTTTGAAAATGCCATGTCTTGTTGACAATTTTGATTCCCAAAACTCTGGAAAACTCCCTCCTCCCACCCCAAGAGACATGCCCTTTTCTCCTCCACTTGGATGTTTTACTATGATTTGATAAAAATTGGCATTTATTATTCTAAATACTGACACGAACTATTGTTCGTGAATTACATATTCATGCAGTACCTCTATGTGAACAACATCTGGAAAATGTACCTAGTATTAATCCTGAATCAATTTTTCTTAGGTCATGTTGATGCTGGGAAAAGTACCCTGATGGGCCATATGCTTTATCTTCTGGGTAATGTGAACAAAAGAACTATGCATAAGTACGAACAAGAGTCTAAGAAGGCTGGCAAAGCTTCTTTTGCGTATGCATGGGTCTTGGATGAGACTGGCGAAGAAAGGGAAAGGTAGTCATTATATTTCAAAATTTTCAGTTTGAAATGATATGTAGTCTTTTAATTAAGTATACAAAATGTGTTGAATATGTGTAAAACATGCCATGAAATATTTGACACTGTGTTTAGGAAAAAAGCTTTCAATTATTAGGAAAATATTTTTTTTGTAGTTTTCATTACTATGTACACAATGAATCTACATTATGGTTTTTACTCTTCCATATTCTATGAGAATAGCTTAAAAGAATGTTTATTAAAAAATTACAAAAAAAACACTTAGGTAATTATTCAAGGGAGAAGTTGCTGTTGTTACTTCCCTAAGTACATGTCAGATGGTCTCGATTTTGAATTAAAATGATAAGACTCTTAATTTTATATGAGGTTATAAAGGACAGGCAACTTTTTGTAGTAAACTATCTTCTATGTGGAATCAAAATGATCAGTAAATGCAAATTACCAGACTTAATTTATTTTTATACTTTCTGTACTATGTTTTTGTGAGACAAAAGTCAACAAACAAGTGAGTAAAGCTATCTTCTACTATATATAGATTTAATTCAGTCAGGTACCCCTTCTGTATTTGTTACTGTGTTCAGTGCTAATTTGGGGGAGATCGTAGCAGGAGAATGTAGCTACTCATATGCCTATGGCCAAAGAATAGTATTTCTTTTGAAGTCTTTTTAGAATGGTGATGTATATCACATGAGAATGGTTAGGAATGGGGGAGCCAATGGCACCTTTGTCAGGAAGAAAGAGAACACCTTCATAACGAAGTGAAATGGCAGATATATCAACTGTGTCAAAATGATGACCCTAAAGACTGAAGTCCTCTGAAAGTCCTAATTCAACAAGAGTTTACTCTGTTCCCTGATGTCTTCGTTCTGAATATGGCTAGAGGATGTATTTGGATTCCATATGTAGTATCACAAGCTTGTTTTCCAACCTAGTAAGAAAAGTTAGTTGGACACTTGCAAAGTTTTAGAAAAACTTATATTGGAATACAGTGGCATTTTGTATGATGTCATATGAAAAAACTGAATAATTTTCATCTATCTGTTTACCATGCAGATTATTAAAATATATAGCTTTTTAGTTTTTTTGTGTGTCATCTTTTAAGTAAATAAACAGATTGAGAAGAGTATAATTTAAGTCAGAACGACTTGTTTGAATTTACTTAATACATGAGTTGAGCTGGCAAGTGAGCGAATAGTGTCATTCCTAGAATAATCAGTACTTTTTCTTTTATAATACACGTGCTAGTTAGCTATCATTTTTGCTGCTGCGAGTTTTCTATTACTCAGCATGATGCAATTTTTTGAATATTCCTTTGTTCTGTAGATAGGAGAAGCTCCCAGATACATAATGGGAGTTTTACGTCATATATATACATATCTACTCATATATACATATGTGTGTTTGTGTATGTGTATTCATATATTCCTTAATAGCATTTCAAAAATATGTGTTTATCCCACCATGTTAAATATTTATAAATCCTCTGTTCTGCTTATATGTTAAACAGAAATTAATAAAATGAGTGACATTTTCATATCCTTAGGCTTACAAATGCAGACCAGCGCTAGGTTAAAAGAATATATTCTGGACAAAGAAGTCTTAGTTTGTCACTGTTCTAGAAGCAGTTATTTGGGGATAATTAAAGGGAATGAAGCATCATTGTCACAAATTCAAAATGGCCCATGGTTTCAGATTAAACTAGAATGACTTGAGCAAGGAGGCCTACAGTTACCTTACGGCTGGGGTGAGCATGTCATTTATCATTAGAATCGTTGGGATACTTGCTACTAAAAGGGAGTGCTCATTGATTACTCTGGACTCTCCTGGGCAAACCAGATGAATAATGGCCTAGCTCATTGCTCACCTGATTTTCCCTTTCTAAATTCCTGAAGTCTAGAATGACTCAGTACCTTTGTAGTTCCTTCTTGGGCTTTCTTATAATCTGAATCTATATTTTTGTGGCTGTGAAGAAGCAGTAGTACATTGCTCTCCAAGAAGGATGAAATGGGATGTGAAACAAACTACTGTTCATCTCTCTCAGTTTTTTAAAAAATTGGGCATCTCCTTTGATACCTCCTGTTTTCTAAATGTGTATCATACTGACCAATCTTGCAAATGAAAGTTTTATGAATTTATTTCTATAATTAAACATGCGATGAGGAAAAGTACCTCCTGGTAGTTAGTGGTCATTCTACATTTTATCGTTTCTCATGTGCAGTATTTGTTTCCTTCTTCAGGGATGGCCCCATATATCTTTCTTTGTGGCAATCTACATTGCTTACCAAAAAAGGAAATGAGAAGTATCTATCATTTTGATTAAGTCCACAACTTCGTTTTAAAGCCGTATGGGTGTGATTCTGTTAGAGTAGAAACTCCAGAAATCGATAGCTTAATTTCTTAAAATAATGGACTGTATAATAAAATTTCCATTATTACTTAAGAATTTCGACAGTAATTTGACCTATATTATGAAATAATTTATCCATAACACTGATTATCTATGTAGTGCATTCTAACCATTTTATGTTTCCTTTAAGGGGAGTAACAATGGATGTTGGTATGACAAAGTTTGAGACTACAACCAAGGTTATTACATTAATGGATGCTCCAGGCCATAAGGATTTTATTCCAAACATGATTACGGGAGCAGCTCAGGTACCAGATATTTTCTTAACTGTAGTGCACTGATTGTACGTAAAATTTCCTGATGCTGATGTTATAATTCTAGGATAATAACTTTTCAAATATTAAAAAATTTTAACTTTTAAACAATTTTGAAACAACAGAGAAATATTGTATTTTTCATAGTCTCTTTTATTGGTACTTTATAAAACCTTTTCTAGTTTATCACAAAGAAGCAAATGTGTAAAAGCTATGAATTTCTTTATAGTAAAAATAATGGTAAAATGCTTGATGAAATATGAGCTTCCCAAGACATGCTGTTGCATAGAAAGAATAGAGAAATTGCCCAGTAAATTTTTGGAGATGGTAATAGGGAAGAGGATTAAGAAGAATACTATGGCCTTACTTAATACCAAGTCAGTGAATTTCAAATTTTAACCTAAGAAAGTAAATATAATTTTATGGTTGTCAGCAAAACCTGATGAGAGATATTTACAATTATTGAGCCTAGGATTTGGAAGGTCAGGGCTGGGTGCTTTATATAAACTATACTTACCCTCTGGTGTTTCTGCGAAGTGAGTAAATTGATACCCAGAGAGATTACACAATTTGCTTGACGTGTGATATCTGTTAGTGACTACATGTCAGTAGTGAAATTTTGAAATTTTTTGCCCCCGTTTTGCTATTAGCTAAGAATCCTTGATCAAAAGACCTGGATCTCATTAAAGAAATTAGAGTTCATATGACAATTTTATTTCCCATTATGGTATTATATCTGAAATTCTTTAAAAACTGGATAATACAAACATAAAGTATCACTGAGGAAACCACAAAGAGAAAAGCTGTTGTAGACTCTGTTCTGACCAAAAGGTCAGAGAACTTGGTGTGGATGGAATGTAAGAGGACCTTTGAGATAGGGTGACTATCATATAATGTTCTGAGATAGCTAAAGAGGGGAATGCCAAATTTAGTCATTGTATCCTGGATTAATGAAAAGCAGATTTCTGTGAGGACAGGTATGCATGCATACAAGACAAAAACTATATAAGGGAAAAGTGAGTGTTCCTTTCACAATGCCCTGACAGTGCATTGACAGAAACAATTGATGAGAATGAAAATGGAGAAACATCTGTGGTTGTGCAAAATGTTTATTGCAAATTTTCAAAGGCTACATCCATATAATGCAAGTGGAATTGCATAAGGAAGCATCGAACAAAAGAGTAGAGGGAAGCTGTAAAACTAGTATCAGTAAGATTAAAAAGGAAAATGAGCTAAGGCTAAGGTTCACTTTTTTTCTTCTTATTTTGTGTAAGTTGTGTATGAGAGGAAAAATGTCTTTCATCGGATTCTCAAAATGGTCCATAAAAGTTAGGAAACTTTGTTATTCAGGGTCTTTTTCAGTAGCTGTAGAGGATGAATATGCTATTTTTTGGTAATTCATTTGTTCAGGGTTTTTTTTGGTTAATATAAGTGATACTGTGACAAATAATTAGGTCCATAATTACTTCTAGGTCCATAATTACTTCTCTGGGATAAATTCCTAGAGGTGGAGTTGATGGTAAGCAAAATATACATATTTAAGGCTCTTGAAACTTCTTGTGAAAATGCCCTCCAGAAAGGTTTTGCATTTAGAGTCCCACAGGCAATGTATGAGCATGCCCTTCTTACTACACCTTTATTTATAGTAAATATTTCAGTCTTTTAAATCTTTGCCAATGTAACTTGTAAAAGTGGGAAAAGGGAGGAGTATGTTGTTGTATTTTTAATCTTTTCTTTTTGGTTTCTAATGAATTTGAATTTTTTCATGTTTATTGGCCATTTATTTTTCTTCAGCATATTTTTTATATCCTTTAACGTTTTTTTTTTTTTTTTACAGAGCTATCTTTTTTCCTTTTTTTCATAAAGACTTATTCAATTGTAACTTTTACCTTATATTAAAAGTATTTGTCTCTGTTTACTTATGTTTTATTTTTATTTTTCCTCCTTTACCTAGATATTTTAATTATATAAAGAATTCCAAGGAACTTTTTTATTTTTTATGCCTTTTAAATTTTTTTGGCTGCATGCTAGTACTTTTTCTTTAATTTAAAAAATTTTAATCCATCTGTATAATTGTTTTGTTTGATTTGCTTTGGTGTTTGATGTCAGGTTAGAGCCTGCCTTTAAAATCTGACCCACACAAGTAATTGAGTAATCTGTCCTTTGAATTAAAATGCTGTGACATTATTTCTAGTTTTGACATTTTATTTTATTTTATTCCTTAGGCAGATGTAGCTGTTTTAGTGGTAGATGCCAGCAGGGGAGAGTTTGAAGCTGGATTTGAGACGGGGGGACAAACACGAGAACATGGCCTCTTGGTTCGTTCTCTTGGAGTAACACAGCTTGCAGTTGCAGTCAATAAAATGGATCAGGTATTTAAAGACTTTTACGAGAATGAACTTTAGATGCTAATTCAGATGTTCATCTGCCATATTGATGACCTCAGATGTGACTAGTGTACATTTTATTAGTCTAGTTGCCATATTTTAAAAAATAAATTCACGATCCTGATATTAAATGCGATATAAGTAATTTGTAACCTATATTCCCAACTTCTTTCTCCCTAAAGAACTTGATACTTTTCATTTTGTATATCCATATAATTTATTTTTATAGATAAGAATTTTTTTCTTTATAACATTGGATTATAATCTAATTATGTGCTCTTTCAAAAAATTTGACAATATTCTTGTGCGTGTTTCCAAGTAATTAATAATTTTTGTATAAAGTTTTTATAGCTTTATTCTAGTCTATGTTAAAGACACGCTATAATTTATTCAGACAATCCCCTACTTAGGAATATTGCCAGTTTTGTGTGTATGTGTGTGTATATGTGTATTTAAAAATAGTTTATTATGGAAATTTCTGGACCTTAAGAGCATATACATTTTTAAGACTTGCTGTACATGATCAAAATGCCTTCAAGAAAAGTTCTAGTTATTTTCTCTCGGCACATATGGTATATTTACTTTCTTGAACTCTTATCAACACTGCTGTTGTTAAAGGATTATTTTCCAATTTGCTACGTAAAACATGGTATTTCTTTTTTAACTTACTTCTCTATGAATGTTAATAATATATAAATATGCTTTGTATATTTATTTGTATTTTTTCTTTTGGAATTATTTATAAATTTGCTTATTTTTAAAACATTTTATCAATTTGTAAGCATAATTTATTTATTAAAGATACTAATCTTTCATCTTGTCTTAGATATTTTTCCCAATTTATTATTTTACTTTCCATTTTGTTTGTGGTGTGTTTTTGATATTTATTTGACTTAATAAATATTTCCTTTTGACTTCTTTCTTTATGCTTAAGTATTTTCTTACCCTGGAGTCAGATACATATTCGTCTATATTTTTCTACATAGTTTTTCTATGAGCTCATTATCTCATATACCTTTTATTTTTTCCCAGGATTTTAGTATGAAAATTTTCAAATACAAAAGTTGAAATAATTTTACAGTAAATGCCTCTATTACATCCACTACTTAAGATTCTACTATATCCTTGATCACATTTCTGTCTATCTACCCCTGCCTTTATCCACCCATTAATTCATCTTATTTTGATATAAATTTCCAAATGAGTTAGACATTGTTAATCTTACCCCTAAATACTACAGCATGCATAATATTATCTAGGGTTCATATTACTATATGCATTTTTAGTCTATTTGGCTTTATTTTATTTCAGTGGTTGCACAATTTAATAAATTATTTACTTTTTCTTCCCAAATTTGAAACCATTTTTAGCACTTTTAGTGTATACAAAAATTTCTGTATGTATTAGAGTTTGTTTCTAGGCTTTCTGTTGTAGAAGTTACTTTTAGATCATATTAACAGTAAGAGCTGATATTATGAGTTTTAATTTTAAAGGATTTTATGTTTAATATATTTTATATTTATATTTTATATTATTGGTTATTTACGTTTTGTTGCAGAAGTATAAATTTTATATATAGCATGGTCTGAAGCATAGTTTTAAAAATAAATTGGATCTTTATCAGGTTAATTGGCAACAAGAAAGGTTTCAAGATATTACTGGAAAACTTGGGCACTTTCTTAAGCAAGCAGGTTTTAAGGTAAGATAATTTTAAATTGATTTGGTTACTACCCTTAAGTCTTATTTTACTGATATGAGAGAATAAAACTAATACTTTGGTGTTCTTGTTAAGTATCTTTAATTCTTTTGGTTTTTATTTCTTCCGGTATCATGTATATATTATGGTTTCTGGATTACTTTACCTAATCTTGCATATATTTTATAAGTTGGCTTGGATTTAATGTAAGTAAAAGACTCTGCACCTATTAAATTAGGTATATAGGTTTAGGGAGGTCCCAGAAAAGTGGAAACTAGTAGAGAGGAATTTCTCCAGCAAAAATGTGAAATATGCTTATGTTACTAAGTAAAAGTGCTTGAGTTTTTGGGAACAAATTTGTAACGTTCTCACAAAATCAAAAATGTTGAAAACTTTTGTATCAGATAACTTCAAGATTGTAGTTACTGTGATTTCTATTACTTTTTAAAAAGTACCTTGTTGCTTTTATAAACTTGGTGCAGTTTGGTAATGGGGAACTGTTTAACTTTTTAAAAACAATGTTGTATTAAGTTTCATATATTCGATCTTTTATAATAGGAAAGTGATGTAGCTTTTATCCCTACAAGTGGTCTCAGTGGTGAAAATCTAATCACAAGATCTCAATCGAGTGAACTTACAAAATGGTATAAAGGACTATGTTTATTAGAACAAATTGGTAAGAATACAGTCTTAACTAATTTTAATGCATTAAATAAACTTGACATTAATTATTATTTAGAGTTCTTTATGGTAGACAGTGTTGTGTGTGCAAAAGCATAGGATTTGTACTCAGAGGATCTAAGTTAGCAGTTTTGAAATCACATGCAATATTTACTTAATTAACAAAAAACTTAACTCAGTTTTCCTTAATTAACAAGACTCATGCTTACCCTTCCTGCCTCACAGATTGTTGTTGACATTAAATGATTAACATGTGTGAAAACATTTTATAAACTACAAATTATTATATGAATGACAGTCAATTTGCTATTAATATTTATTTTAAAAAGCCTATTTTTTAGGAGACATGGGGCTATAATGGGCTCACTGGACATGAGTAAGAAATTACTTTTAAATTAAACCTTGCATTTTCGCCATGTTTTCCAGATTCCTTCAAACCTCCTCAAAGATCTATCGATAAGCCTTTTAGGTTATGTGTATCTGATGTTTTCAAAGGTAAGTGCTACTTCTCCAGTGCTTCTTCAGTATGACCCCTGCCTTTCTGTTCTCTCCTGACCTCTTTTCTTGGACAAAATCATTAAATTGTCTTCAGATTCTCCCTCTTTATGCCAATGTAAGGATCATTGCCAAACTTAAGTGCACAGTTCTTGTTACTTAACTCCCCTGCCCAGAAAATCTTCCATTTACTCACCATTTCCCCATCTCATACTTACCTTCCAGGTATATATTAAAAAAGCTTTATCCTTTATCTCTCTAGCTTCTTCATTTTTTTCTCCCATCAGATCCCTTTAGTTTCTGGATTGTTCACTATTTCTTAACCACGTGGGAGGGTCTTGATTGCCAACATGTGTACCCATGTTTTGCTCCTCCCTCTCTTTATGTTTCTATTTCCTACCCATCTGTAGGCGTCTGGGTCCAATCAGGAGCTATTAGTAGATACTACACATAAGTAAAACGGGAAGTTTAATATAAAGAATTATTAATATGATAAAAAAGTGACTCTGAGATATAAGGAAACTACAGGGTGTCCTGGGGCTGAGGAAGAATACCCAAGGAAGGACAAACAGAAGGGGTGCAGGCCTTGAGAGAAGATGTTGTGTTAAATACCTAAGAATACATCTCACTTAATGAGTACAAAACCTTATACAGAAAACTATAAAATGGAGATGAAATTCAAAATGTCAATGAATAAAAGCATACAACATTTATATATTGGAATAATCAGTATGGTAAAGATATCAGTTGTCCCCCAAATCTCTGTTATCACAGAGCAGGCATTAAAGAGTGGGTTTGGAACTGAGGAACAATAAATTGATAACTGGTGAGTTCCCCAAATACATAGTCTAAGATGTTCCTCTGGATTCTATGTATCTTTTATCATGGCATTTTTCATGCAGTATTATAATTGTTTCTATGCTGTGTGTTTCACTTAGATTGTGAACTCCTTGAGGGCAAGTGCTGTTTTTCCCATATCTATATCCTGCGGGAGCTAGCTCAGTGCCTGGCACATAATACATGCTTAATGTTTGATAAAGGAATAAATAAACGTGTTTCACAAAAATTATTTAATGAAATTGAAATTTATCATTATTACTATTATTAGCTTCCAGCATTCTACTAGTAGTGGAGGAAATATGGTGATGCTTTCCAAATTACTATTACCAATTTAAAATATAAGAGGTGCTTAATTTTCTTTTTGATTAACAATGTTGTGGACTCTACTTTTTCACCTCCTGTTCTCTCTTTAGTCTATTTTCTGGCTCTGCCTACACTGCTCTCCTCAGTATGTTCCCACTAAGGTTACTAAATGACCTCTTGGTTGCCAAAGTCAGTAATAACATTTTCCTTGGTTTCTTTCTTTTTAAAATTAAATTAATTGGAGTGACATTGGTTAATAAAATTATATAGGTTTCAAGTGTACAGTTCTTTAATACATCATCTGTATATGGCATTGTGTGTTCACCACCCAAAGTCAAATCTCCTTTTGTTACCATATATTTGACCCCCTTATCTTGTCTATGTCTCTGACCTCTCTGTATCTTCTGTGCGGATACTTCTTTCTCTGTCTCTTAACTACTCCTGCTTCAGTTCTCTTCTTATTCCACACGCTCTTTTTGGACAGACATCCATGAGTTCATCTACCTCCTGCGTCGTGATGCTTCCCAAATCTGTATCTCCAACCCAAACCTGTTCATACTCTCCAGATATAAATGTGTTAACAGTTGGTGGACATCTCCACAGGGAGTGTCCTCCAAGGGTTCCATTCTCATGGAATTTGGTGTGATTGGTGCCCCCCGGAATGCATCTTCACCTGTGTGTCTGTAGACACTTCAAATTCGTCAAGGCTAAAATGGAGCTTGTTAGTTAATTTCCTATCTCACAGTTAATGCATTGTCAGCTCACATTTCTTCCTTTTTGCTATTACCCCTCACTTACCTTATCACCCTAAATCTGTTACACCTTCTTCCCGAATTCTTGAGTTTATTCCCTTTCTACAGTCACAGTGTGCATTTCAATCAAACCTTCCTTCCTCTCTGACATGAAAATACCACCATGTCCCTTCTTTGTTCACAATTCTTTATTGGTTCCCGTTACTTAATTGAGAATGAAATGCAAACCCTAAGTGTGATTTACGAGGTCCCTTTATCATTTATCCCTTGCCTACCCATGTTGCCTCATGTCTTGCCTGTCCTTCGTTATTCCGTGTGGTCTCACATAATTCCATATAAATGATATAAGGGTCTTAGCACATCCCACGTGTGGTTGTAACTGTGGTTTTGCATATGCGGTTTCCTTCTCCTACCTGTATACACAGCTACCTGGTAATCTGTTCATTCTTCTCAGTGCCAAGCTAAAGGGTAATCATTTTCACTCAATATGGATTCTTCAGTGCATCTTTTTCTGTTTCTAGTGTACATTATTAATAACATTGTCTCCAGACAATGGAATTGTTTTTTGTCTTTCTCTTCACTATTGTAAACTCCTTGTGGGTAGGGGCTTATATGTTCATCTCTTTATTTATTCCCAGAGTTTAGCACAGTGCCTGGTACTTAGTAAGCAATCAACAAATTTTTGAAAAAGGAATAAATACCCACTTTTTGTAATATGAACATTTTTATTTGTAAGAAAATCAAGAGTAGAATGTGATATGTTAAAAACTCTGAGATGATCATTAATGTTCATTGAACTACTCATTTTATGTAATTACTAGGGAACTAACTAGAGCTAGTAATATTAATCATCAGAGAACATTTCTGTATGAATCATTGTAAGATTTGGGCATGTTTTGCAGATCAAGGATCTGGATTTTGTGTAACTGGTAAAATTGAAGCTGGTTATATCCAGGCTGGTGACCGACTACTAGCAATGCCTCCTAATGAAACTTGTACTGCAAAAGGTATTCCTCTGTAAGATTCTTTTGCTAAACAACCCTTAAGTTGAGACAGCAGATTTTAAAAAGTAGTTTAGTTATTAACTCCAGAGTAAATAACCTCTTACTGAAATTGTAACTGACTGTCAAAATGATACTAACTGTTGAAGATAAAAATGTGAAAACATTAAACGATTTTTTTCTCTCGTGACTGTGTGTGTGTGTGTGTGTGTGTGTGTGTGTGTGTGTGTATATACACACATGTACATATAATACTCTAACTGTAGTAGCATTTTTTTTTTTTTTCCTTTGTGACCCTGATTCAAGAAGCCTGGTTAGGACTTAGCCAGATGCATAGACACCTGACAGATACATTTAAAATAGTATTCAGTAGCATAAATTTAAATCTAACCCTGTCCTGACACTAAACAGTCAATAGCAAAGCAGACTGCTACAGTCTGTTGTTTTGAAACGTGTATTTCAGAATTAGTGTAAGTTAACAGCTTTGATCCTATTTATACAAAAAAAAAAGTATTTTACAGGAAGACCTAAGAAAATAAGATGTAAATGCAGAGAATCCTAATGTTGAAAAGAGAAATTGAGCTAGTTTAAAGTGCCACAGTTACTGCTTTTGCACATAATCTAATATATGAGCTTTCATGATGACTGATAACTATTTCCATCTTCTAATCATTTGACCTTACATGTTTGCGTATTATCTTTTTCTGAGTTCTGCTTAAAAGATTATAATTTTATACTTACCCTAAGACTAAGCCTTCCAACTAAGCCTCTGTTTTCAACATAAAACTGAAGATGTGTTTTATACTATAAAATAATATTATTTGGAACAGTATTAAGCTAAAGTATAATCTGGGGATGTTAACATTTTTAAAAATGTCAGTACTTTTCCTTCTGTTAGTTTTATTTATAGTTTATATCCAGAGTTGTACCTGACTAGCTTATAAGTTTGTACATTTCCTTTGAATTAATTTGCTTTCTTCAAAAGCTGATTTCTTAAAGATTGTAAGAAATTAGTGAATATCTGTTTGGGTAACAGTTTAACCTAAATTTAAAGACGAGTAAGGGAATGAAAGCCAAAGTTATTTCCATTTTACCTTTCTGTTCAGATATAAAGTAATACACACTTAAAAAAAAAAATTCATTTTAACATAAATCTATTGTTTGCAAGTTCAGATCTCTGTTTTTGTTTTTGAAAGTGATCCAGAGCTTAGGTACTTTTGAAATACTAATTTTATATGAGCTTTTTTGAGTATAAGAAATTTTTTATAATCAGTTGATATGAATGAAAACCATGATTTTAAAACTTTCCATGGACCTTACAGATTGACTGTTTTGTGACAATTTGTTCACTTCTGAAAGTCCCACATTATTTCCCTCCCTCCTTCCTGTCCCTCTTCCAGAAAAAATTCTAGCCATTTATCTTTGATCTAGTGGTTCTTAAAAGGAAGCCATATCAGAAGCACCCGGGGAGCAGCACCCCACTCCTTGAGAGCCATGCTTCTAACCCAGCTTGGAGGCTCTGAGTTCTCAGTTCCTAATCCTATTGCTTTTGCTTGATTTACTTGGTTGTTGAATGCACACTTCTGTCTGAACACTTTAGGTGCTCCTGTGGCTCACTAACCAACCAGTGGTGTCCTAAAAGAGAGAAGTGACTAAATCTGCAACCAACAAATGGAAATTCTTAATTACGTTTTTACTGTATTAACATATCAAGTTCACGGAGTGTTGAAAAAGAATTTCTTTGGGTATAATGTCTGTCCAATGAAGAAGGTCCTTAGGAGCATAAATATCATGTATAGGACAATATAACCTGTTTGGGTGGAGAAAATCAGATTATATGTTATCTTTAGAGTATTTCATGTTATAAATTGAGCTTCTAGTATGAAAGCTCTTCAATCTTCAGTTAAGGCTGTTATAAAGTAGCCAGCTCCTGTCTTCAATTCCAGAGTTCATAGCAAAATCAGATACGGTCGTTTAAAATTTACATTTAAAAACTAGGTTTAATTAGTTGTAAATTTAACATGCTTAATATCATAATTGTTAACAATTTTGGAATCGAGAAGCTCTTTGCTACCTTGATGGAAGCTATGGCCTCTCTTCTAGAAGTAATTCAGATATGCACATCAATGAAATTTTGAATAAAACTGTAGGTTGTCTCAGAGTTCTTAAGGTTCTCCTTGAGCTTTCAGAAACTCTTGAAGAAACCCACTTTAGAGTATGCTACATGGGAAAAACAAGTATTTCCAGAAAGATATGGGTGAATTATAATTTACTAAAAACATGTTAATCAAGAACTAGTTGTTGGCCTACATATTGTCTTCATCAGAGGCTGAAGTCCCAGTGGAAAGGAACTTACCCCATAGAGTCATAATATATGAGATTCCTTTTAAAGTCTTTGAATAAGGTAGCTGAGTATTGCCCTTTGCAATTGTTCTCCAGGATTATCCCTAGGTAGGAAAGTTATATAGCAACACCTGAGATCATTTTTAAATTAAATGTCCTTACACTATGAATCTACTCCTTTTCACGTAACCAGTTATCATAGTGCGTATCTCTCTCTGGGAAGCAATTCTTTTGATACACAAGTTAGTGGAGGGGTCAGCCAAGAGCCCTGGTGCCCTGTGTTACTTGGTTACTGGTTAGTTGAAGAACACAGGCGATTATTTAGGTAGTTGTCTAATTAAAAATAAAGGTCAAGGCTAGGTCCCTTCCCCAGTCCCATCTTTTATGTTATTAAAAATAATATGAACTGTATTTATTATGCCTGCATCCATTAATAATAGAGAAATATTTGAAGGGGGGTTGTTTAATGAATATAGTCAGTTGTGTAAATGAGTTTAAAATTCTTGATTAAAATAGCAGAAATCAGCCTCTTATGAACACATGCAAGTCAGTTTATGTTTGGGGTGGTGTTCCAGAAGAGTCAAGTCTAGAGGAAGTGTGTTTTCCTCAACGCTCACAGTTACCCTTCTCACTCTCAATCCATTCATATTGAAAATGATGAGTAGTGACTGGTGAGGCACGAATCAGCCAAACTCTCTTGGTTGTTATGGTTCGATATTGTGGTGTTTTACTGTGTTCTTTGGTTCTTACTCATTTCCAGGAATCACTCTGCACGATGAACCTGTCGACTGGGCGGCGGCAGGTGATCATGTTAGTCTCACGCTGGTGGGGATGGATATCATCAAAATCAAGTGAGTGAGAAAATGAGTTGAAATGACCACTGTTTTGGATATAGGACCTCAAAACACACACATTTTGCAATTCACCAGTTCAAATGAAAGAATGAGTATTCTGAATCTCATTTGGCCCCAAATTGGCAGTTATTGAAAGTATAAGAACGATAAGAAAAACCTACTTAAAATGGAAATTAATACATGTCAGCACACACACTTGACATGTTCTTTGAGTGAAAGCTGCACTGTGTGAGAATGATGTAAGGCTAACAGTGGTATAAAGCCACACTTTAACCCAGAGGGGGGTATGTAGAAAAAGTCCCTAATTTGCTTGATCGTTTTGCTTTGCACAGGGTTTTAGAGGGACTCCTATGTGAGGTGTATTTATTTATCCCCCAATTACCTTCTCTCCTCTTTTTGTTACAGTGTTGGCTGCATATTTTGTGGCCCCAAAGAACCCATTAGAGCTTGCACTCGTTTCAGAGCCCGAATCCTCATCTTTAATATTGAAATTCCTATCACTAAAGGATTTCCTGTAAGTTCCAAAATGTTTCATTATTACGGTTATTATGAATTCAAAGTCACTTTATCCTAACAAGTGATAAATTTCTTTACAAGTGATGATGCTCAGTTGTTTTCAGCGAACATCTTGTTATTCTAATCCAGAAAAACATGAAATTAGAATTTGAAAATCATTTTTAATTTGATTTTTATTTTGATCCTTGAACCTGAAGATTTTCTTCAAAAAAACATTGAGAAGAAATTTCATAATCAATAGGATACAAGCTGATGATAATAAAATTCATCTAGGCAAAGTGGTAGATACTTTTTTGCTGTTTTCTAAAGTTTGCCTGACTAATCTTACATTGGGTCTTTCTGTTTTTTGTTTTGTTTTAATATGCTTATTTGTAGCATTTCTGATTATAAAAGTGATACAAAGTTATAGAAAATTTTGGAAAACACAAGAAAATAAAGATAATAATGTTCTAGAATTGCATAATCCATAAATGTTACATTCCAGTGTATTTTTTACCCATTGTGTTTATGGTTGTTCACCCATTGGTGTTTATGGGTTTATTCTGGGGGTGCTTGACATAGGGTACACTTAATTGTGCTGAAACAACACCTTTAGACAGCATGCATGCTGTGAGGTTGGTTTGCAGATTTTCATTGACCAGAGTCATTTGAACATACACATTTTTGGGAGGAGGGCAATTTTATACTATAATGTTACTTACCCAGAAAAGATACTACTCCTTGTGCATAGCATGAATTCCTTGTTTTATGTGTAATTTTTTTCATTTATTTGGAGACATACTCTGTTTATAATTTGGTACCTTACTTTTGCTACTTAACACATGAGCATTTTCCTATTAGACTTTTTTTTTTCTTGATCAGCTTCTGTAGTACAGATTGTGCACGACAGTAAAAAGTGTTTCTCATTGGAATTAAATGGCTTGCCTTTGCAAATATAAAGAGTCTTTCACCATTTGACACATCTTTGCAATAAAAGTAAGACAGTAATAGTAATTGACCTTTACATTTTAAGTTAGTGATAGTATTTTAGAGTTTGGAAATAAATTTATTTAGCTCATTTAAATTCATTTTATACTTACGCATTTTTATTTGCGATAACTGTATACTATGCTTATAATTCTTTATAATTATTTCTATGTAAATTTGATCATATAAAATTATATTTATAAGGTACAGTTTAAGTATTTTAGTTTTATAATTGTATTCCATTTCTCCCATATGCTAAAAAAAGTAAAAGCTTCTCTCCAAAAAAATTGTTATAGTTGAAAATATTTAATTTTTAAACATTCAAAATTCATGTGTTGATAGTCAAGAAACTACAACTTAATTGCTATGAACAAATGGCACTCATTCTTAGAAAGCAGTATGTCCAATGGAGAGAAGCTGGAGAGGTTGGTTACTGCATGTTTTTACTCATGCAGCAATCATCTTTGCCAGTGGAGAGGTAGAGAGGTCAAGAGGTCAGTGGTTACTTTGAATAGTAATACTGTCTTCCTGCCTACTGTAGTTTCTTAAAAATAAGTATAAATTGAAAGTTTTTCAGTGCTGCGTTATGAAATTCTACCCGCATATATTGATTTACGAATAGCAAGATGAAATTTGTTTCAGAAAAAACGGACGTATTTTGTCATTGTCCAGTCAGTGGGAAGAAACCTTAAAAAAAATTTTTTTTAATCAAGTAAAGGCTTTCTAAGCAATTAAAATTTTACTGCTTAGGAACTAATTCCTTAACGCTGCATAAATATATTTGTTTCTCTTGGTTTATGTGCTACACTCTATTTAAGAAGGAAAAATAGAAGAATTTAAGTAAATTCATGTTTGATTTTTTTATTGTGGTGAAAGAAAATATTCATAACATAAGACTTACATTTTAACCATTTTTAAGTATACAGTTCAGTGGCATTTAAGTACATTCACATTGTTGTGCTACCATCAGCACCATCCATCTCCAGAACCTTTCCTCATCCCCAAACTGAAACTGTACCCATCAAACACTAACTCCCCACTCCCATCCCCCAAACCCGTGGAACCGCTATTCTGCTTTCTGTGTCTATGAATTTGACTCTTCTGGGCACCTCATGTAAGTGGAATCATACCCTATTTGTGTTTTTGAGTCTGGCTTATTTTACTTAGCATGTTTTCAGTGTTCATCCGTATTGTAGCATGTATCAGAATTTCAACCATTTTTAAGGCTGAATGACATTGCGTTGTATGTATATGCCACCTTTTGTTTGTTTATTCATCTGTTAATGATGCCCTGAAATCTTACCTTCTTCTTTGGGAAATAGCACTTCAGCTTTCCCTTAAGAAATTACCTCTTCTTATTGATTTATTTTGCTGCCTAATAGGTTATATAGTGCATTATAGTTTATAAAACACTAGATATTTTGATTCTCACAACCCCACGTGAAATACAGAGTCTTAACCTTTATCTGAAATTCTTCAGGCTAGTGTGCTTCAGAATTCAGAGATGTTCATATTTTAGAAAGGTGATGTGATGCATGCGTGTTATACAAAACCCACGACAGAATGGGGCAACACCTTGTAATTAAACATACTAATATTTCTTTGCCACAACTTATTGATTAATGTTAATGCTAAATGAAATAAATAGGACTAAAATTAAATCACTTCAATACAAGTCCCATTTTACTACTTATGTGGATTTATAACAATTAGGCAAAAGTAAGGTTTTCAGTATTTTGGAATTTTGGAATTGCAAGAAAGAGCTTGTGGGCTTGTTATAGTATTGTGCCCATTGACAGATGAGGAATTGGAGACTTGAGAGGTTGTGACTATCTGAAAAATAAATGATCAAGCCAGGACTCATAATCAGCACTTTTCACTTTGAAGTTCAATACTATTTTTCTTTTACATTATGCTGCGATTTGCTTTGAATTGTAGTTGACGTTGGTTATATATAATATGAATTAACATGTTAAGATAGTATATAATCACTTTCCATTTATTTACATGTAGATTTCTTGACTCATGTGTTCAACGGGTACTTTGTTTGTGCTGCTGTCTGTGAGACACTGTGGAGATAGACAGAACCTAACCCATGCTGCCACAACCCGTTCTTCATCCATCCTGATTTTACCCTGCAACTCACACATAGCTCGCATGGGTTAGAAGGAACTTACTAAGTTCTTGTGCCTCTGTTCTTTCAAATTTGGCAAGCCATGGAGGCCAGTTACCAATTTCTTAAGTCACATTTGAGCCCAGCGAAGGGAACCCTGCTTGTTCACCTGGTTGTTGTTGCACAAGGGACATTTCTTAGTTCTGTAGACCTACGTTTGTGTCACGTTGCTGCTGATTGATACCGGACCAGTGCACAAACGTAGCTCTCACCACTTTACCACGCATTGTTGAAGTTCTCTCCCCACCCACCCCACGCCCCCCCACCCCCACCCCAAGAGTTAGTTCTTCATTTTTTCTGGAATCTTTCCAGTTTATAATGGTCAGATGCCATTGAAAAAGAAAACTAATTTGCCTTTGTAGAGTAATGGGGGTTCCGTCGTGCCTTAAAAGAAAACAAAACCATGTGACTGATTTTCTCCATGTGTTTTAGGTGCTCTTTATGTCTTCATTCTTACAAGTTCATTTCACAAATATTTACTGAGTGCCAGTTAGACGTCTGACACTGGTACACATACTTCTTTTTCTCACAGAGTTCATATTTGCATAGGATGACAGACATTCAAACTAGCAATTATAGTAAAAGTGAGATGTTACGTAGAGAGAGTAGGGGACATCGAGGATGGGTATCTAGCTCAGACTAGGGGTTCAGGCTTCTTGCAGGAAGTGATACTCTCCTGGGAGCAGGAGGAGGATGAGGAGGAGTTAGCCCAGTGAAGCTGTGTTCTAGGCAGGGGGCATAGTACCTGCAAAGCCTAAGGGTCAGAAAGGGCTTGGTACATGTAGGGAATGAAAGCTCTATGTGTTTGAACATAGAACGCAAGAGAGGATGGAGAAAGGTGAGGCTGGACAGGTTAGGAAGGGTTAGATTGAGAAGGGCCTCAGTGTCTTGTAGTGGAATTAAAGTTTCTATGGTCTTAAGTAGCAAGGGCATATCATTAACCTTGTATTTTAGAATGTCAGTCGGGTAGGTATGAAGAAGGGGTTATGTGATACAAGGACAGGAGTCGTGGCAGAGAGACCAGGAAGGAGCCTCCATTTTAATTCACAGGAGAGAAGATTGTCCTGGACTACTTTTGTAACAGTGAGGAAAGAGAGAAGGAGACAGAACTAGAAAACAAAGTGCTGATTGAATCACTCGGAGTTTAGAAAGTTCCTAAGTCCAGGGTTGTGCATCCACAGCTAAGTCCTCCTTGTATTTCTGTTTTCTGAATGAGCAAACTGTTTTAGCCAGGAAATTCCAGAGTAGACGTGTCAGTGTTTCTTCGGGCAAACAGCGTGAAGCAGTATTTACAAACCGCAGAAACGTTCATGGCTTTGCCCCTTCCTGGGTATTCGATCTTTCCCAAAATATGGGCATCGTGCACATCGGTGCTTGTGATTTGAGTGGAGGACAGTCACTCTAACTCTGACTCCAGTTGACCTCAGCATAAAATTCGTCTCCGACTCCTGTCACCACAACCACTTGAAGATACTTAAGGCCTTTTTGGTGTTAAGTTTTCTTAAACATGAAACATGAACAATAATAGCTGATACCTAGGGCCATCAATTAAGTGAATGGTTACCATTTTAAAATGGCTGGGCACCACTTTCAGGTAGCCTCTAATTTTCCTCATTTTAATGAGAAGGATCCGAGGCTGGGGATGTTGCGGGGAGACGGCTGTTAAAGGACTTGCCCCAATTCATACGGCTGGAAAAGGTGAAGTTAGGATTTGAACTCACGTCTGCCTGACTTCAAAGCCATCTAAACTCCCATATAATATTTTATTCTCATTATCCAAACGATGAATCCATTAATTCCCGCTCTCACAGGATTCCCCTTCCCTCGTTTTTCTGATGCACATTTGTTGAACATCTGTACCAGGTGCTGTCTCTAATCCTATTTAATTCTCGTCACAACCCTGTAAGGAGGTTATGTAACTCACTAAAGTTGACACAGTAAGTGGTGGAGGAGATATCTGAACTGCCTGCCTGTTTCCCCTAGTAATAAGTTAAGGAACAACCTGATTGGAACGGTTAGACTTGGAGGAGGCAACTGGAGATCCTGTAGGACTCCGGGCAGCAGTGCTGACTTTAGTGTTAAATGTGAGCACCGAAACAATAGGCCGGAGACGCTACGGTAAGCAGTTTCTTTTCAATATTATGATTTTATGTTTTAGGTGCTGTTACACTACCAAACTGTCAGCGAACCTGCCATTATTAAACGATTGATTAGCGTTCTAAGCAAAAACACGGGTGAAGTCACCAAGAAGAAGCCTAAGTGAGTGTTTAATGCATAAGTAATGGACACAGGGAATTCAAGCAGATTTCTTACAGTTTAATTCATTTGTGTAGTGTATCTTTTGGTGGTAAGTGAAGTCTGTCTTTACTTTTCCAGAAATCACTTTCTTCCAGGACTAGATTAAAACAGACACAAAAACAAATGTTGAAGCTGCTATTTTCGGTATGAATGCAAGATATAATTTCTGTTCTGTATGGTGGTGGTGGGGTGTGAATTGTAAATAAACATGGAAATATTAACTTAGATGTATATGTGAAGTCCTACATAGTGACAATACAAAAATAAAGGCACTTAAAAAGTCACCCCTACATTTTAAAAGATGAATGTAATTTATGCCTAGCCACTGTTTCCAAATTCCAGCTGAGTGTTCTTCTTACCTTTCTTGTCATCTCCTAAATGAGAATCATTCCCTGTGCTAAGAATACCCCAGAAAGAAAGTGAACTGCACACTCTGTAGCTCCTTGGTTTTTCCCCACCCAGAAAGTGTTTTCCTTCTGCTCAAAATCCACCTGGAGCCTTACTCTGAGGTGATCACCATCGTGTTGGTCCCCTCCGGTTCCCATTAATATCTAGGCCTGGGTGTGGATGATTCCCCTTTGGCTGGGACAATGTTGGGATTTTTCAAAGGAAGTGCGTCCTGAGAACTTAAGTTTCTTACCCTGATTCAACTAAAGGCTAACCACAGTTTAGCTTGGCTGCTTCAGCTTTGGGGTTTTCCTCACTTCAGCCCTATGGGGAATCCCACCCAAAATCCCCTCTTTGCAGACCTTTTGTGTTCCTCCTCATTTGCACCTGTGTAAGAAGCTAAAGGTAGTTAGTGGGTTAATGGGTTGGGTGCGGGTGGAAGAGAGAATCTTCACACTGTTCTAAACCCATGCCTGTTTCTCAGATAGGAAGAAAGGGCTACTTAATCTCTCTTAAAGATAGTTCTTTATTTTCAGTCTGAATCGTCAGCTTCTAGCATGAATGTGTGCCATCACGTTCTGAGAAAAGTGATGTAACTAATGACTGACATTTCTTGAGGACCACTGTTTTCTAGGCTCTGGAATGCTTCTGCATGGTTTATAGTCACAGGCACCATGTGAAGCAAGTACTATCCTTTTACCCATTTTTCAGATAAGGAAAACGAGGCTTAGAGAGGTTTATAACACGTTCAACGTCATAAGGCTAGCAAGTAGCAGAGCCAGGATCCTAACCCAGTGAGTTGCTTCACATAAATGATACTCTTTTTGGCAGGAGCCAGGTTGTTTGACCCAGACAAGTGATTTGGAGAATTCTCAATCTGAAATTTGCTCATCCTGTCTAATCCTGAAATTTCCTCTTCCTTCTCCTGCTGCAGAGTCCTAGCTCAGTGATGTTGGGTCTTAATACAGTTAGTCTCATGTTAGTTTTCCCTGTCACCTTATCTGTGACTTAGTCCTTTTCTCTTATTTTGCACCAACATCATTGGGCCTTTTCCTTTCATCTTCACTCACAGCACATTGTAGACTCGATTGCTTTATATGGAGTGGAATTGAACTTTCTAGAAACTAAGCACAAACTATGATTATATAGATGCTCTCCTTCCTAAGGAATGCGACTTTGGGCTGAAATTGTCTAAAACAAATATTTGGAAATTTGGGAATAATTTTTTAGAAACTTGTTTGTCTTATTCTGTCTTTCCCTGAACTAATTTTTCAGAAGGCGAGTTCGTGATTGCTTTTAGAGCACATCAAAATTAAATTAGAGCACATTTTCAGAATGTCCCCTTTTGGGTTTTACCTCTTTTAGTAAGTGTGGGTGGGGCCCATGTATGAAGACTTTGGTTTGCTTGCTTATCTGTATGAGCCTGTTTCCCGTCAGTCCCATGCTCCAAGCCCTGTCATTTCCTGCAAACATCATATTGTGGGAAAATCTTCTTAGGTGAATTTGTCCCGAGCCTCTGTTAAAGGACCACTGTTCCTATGTGAGGAAAGACAGAGGACAGAAGGAGAGAGATTGAGCGTAGTCTGTTGGCATTGGAGATCATAACTCCCTCACACATAAATCCACCCATTAGAATTTTACTAGGGAAGACACAGGGATACAATGCGACTTTGGGCTGAAATTGTCTAAAACAAATATTTGGAAATTTTGGAATACATTTTTAGAAACTTGTTTGTCTTATTCTGTCTTTCCCTGAACTAATTTTTCAGGTATACATTGTATCCCTCTCTTAAAGTGAGAGTACCTCAATTTCTTTATTAGATAATTGAATCTCTCAGTTGTATGAGGAAATGAAAGGGGAGGCTTTGGTGAAGGGGCCTTGAGCATAGTTTAGGTTATAGGCTCCTTTAAGGGACAGAGTTGTATTTGGAAGATTGGTAAAAAATATGTATATGTGAACTAGCTAATATTTCTTAAATCTAGAATTACTCGTGTCATTTTTGTCAACTAACCCAGAAAAATTCAAAGCACATATTTCACATTAAGAAAATTATTTTTTTAAAGCTTTTGAAAAACTAACTTGATTTGTCGATTAAGTGTAAAATATTTATTTCACCTCTATTGTATATCCATTTGTTCCTCTTTTTTTTCTCACCCTTCATAGGTTGTTGACTAAAGGCCAGAATGCAGTGGTAGAGCTACAGACACAAAGACCAATCGCACTTGAGCTATACAAAGACTTTAAAGAGCTGGGGAGATTTATGCTGCGTTACAGTGGTTCTACAATAGCTGCTGGTGTAGTCACTGAGGTATTTTAAAGCAACTGCTTATGTATCCATGGCTCTGATGTCTTTGCTTTTTCTACTCTTTAAGAGTGATTACTGAGATTTTATGGCTTAAGGGAAACACAGTTATGGTATTAGAACAAGACTTAAAAATTTATATTAAAAAATTAAAAGAAAGATAGAAAGAAAAGTTTGGTCTTAGAACTTCCTGCAGTGAGCCTTCCAAACAATTTCTCCACTAATAATATTGCTCAAAATTAAAGGAAATGCATGGAAAAATCTGTTAAGTATGCAATCTAAATTATGAGAATACAGACTTTAAGAGTCAAATGATTTGGGAGGTAGTAATTTCATTTAATGCAAGAGCCCTCAGTAAGTTTTTTGCTTAAATAACTGGTTCTCAGGGCATGAAATGATTTGTTCAAAAAGTTCAATGAACATATCAGTAATGTTTCTGAAACAAACCTATTATCTAATGTGAGGTGCAGTTGAGTTTTGGAGAACATAGCCAGAAATGAACCAGAAAATTTAAAAGGGGTTTTATTAGTTTATATAATTACTTTCTGCATAACACTTACTGGGTATAAACTTTAATCATGGGGCTTTAGGGTGCATGAAAACTCAGTTATACACCATGTACCATGTAAAAGGCTCTGGAGTTAAAGTGGCACGTTTGTGTTACTGCTCCACTGATACCTAGCAGCACAAGTACAATATTTCTCCTTCCATTTGTTCTTCTATAAAAACGGGGGAATAGAATCTACCTCCTTGAGTTGTGAAATGAAATGACCTATAGAAAGACTTGGCACAGTCATTGTCACACATATAAAGCATTCAATAAATGTTATTTAATACCATTGTCATCAATATCACACTTAATCTATCAAAGTATCCCTTATAAAAGAGTATTCTAAAAATAAAATTGAGTCTCTTGTGGAAAATAATGGAGAGGTTATAGTTAATCTCAGAAATAGCATAACTAAGGAAGGGAAAAAGTTGCAGGAAAAAGAAAAAAAGTTTCATCTTGATGTAATGATTATTTCACTGCCATTTTTCTTTTGTTATTGTTCTTATAATATGATTGATGAAATTATAGCAAATAATGTTTTTTCCTTTACAGATAAAAGAATGATGGGGTCAGAATTTTACCATGTCTTCAAAATGCAAGGAAATAGCTAACTTCTGTTTTTAAAGAATCCAGTTAATTCAGTTAAAGGAAGAATGTGCCATTGATAATTTTTTTAAATGAGAGAAAATTAAAGTTACGATCAGCTGCAAAGAAGTATTAATCATCATTCCTGCAAAAATTTGAAGTTGCCCACTGGCAAAGAAAGGCTAATATTGTATTTTCATTTTTAAAAACCAGCTTTCCCTTTGAAGTATTAGTAAATGGATTTACTTTGTTGAGATTTATGGAATCTAGCAGAGATATGTTTTAGAAGACATTGGATCATCATGAAATGAACTCTACTTCCAGCCACACCACAGAAAGTTTACAGTTTTCTTTTGATTTTCAACTCTACTGCATACATTTTAAGGAAAAATAATTAAATTGGGTTGTTGAGGTAGTTAATATTTGACCTGAACAATTTTTTTCCCTTTGGTTAACTCTAAGAAAAGATTTGCTAAAGGTTACAAGAAAGGTTTTGTGTTGAGCCCAAGAATGTTCTTTCGCCAATAAGTAAACTTTTGAAAGACTAGTTTGGAATTAGTGGAAACTGTTACTTTGGTATCCAAGATATTATTTAAGGTGTAAAGCCAACTAATAAAATACCTTAGTTTGAGCATAACAGCAAAGTGTGTTTTGTTTCTTAAATGTTTGAGATTCTCTGCTACTATCACTAAATATGACTGGTGGTTTTATGGGATCCTTTTCACCTGAGTTTCCGGCCTCTTTCACATGAATTCTCACTTTTTATCCCAATAGCAGATCAAATTTAGTCTCATCCATTTCTAACCATAATTTAACTTTCTTTTTCCCGTTCTCACTTTTAGAATTACAAACATGATGACTTTATCTTGCATTACCTTATAGATTGTAAGTCCCCTGTGAGTAAGAATGATGTTTTTCTTAAAAGTTTCAACACCAAACTCCAGAGTATATTTAGTTAACAAGTGTTTGTTGAGCTGCCTCCTGGGTACAAGTTGCTTTAGAGTAGATTTTGTCCTCAGCTGAGCCCAGAATTATCTGTATTATAAACTTTTTAAATTGGGAAATGGTGTGGCTTGTGTATTGATGGCTTACTTGTCAAATTGTTTTCTTCATAATTGAAGAATGCCATTCATGATCAAGTGCACAGACCATAAATGTGCTTCTCGGTGATCACCAAGTGACACACCCATATATTACATTTCTTTACTGAAAGCTATTTGTGTAGTTGTCACTTCACAATCAACTTGCTAAGGTAAGAAAGTATATATATATATATATATATATATATATATATATATATATATATATATATATATATATATATTCATCAGGAATTTAACAGATACATCTGGCAGAAGCCTAATTGAAAGTGACTTCAGCAAAAAGGACAGGCTAGCGGTTGGTAGCACTGGCTTGGAAGCAGTCTGGATTGAGCTGCTCAGTGTCAGCGAGGACTCCTCTGTACTCTGCCTTCCCCAGTACTGGTTTGGCCCCAGGCTCCATACAGAACCCCTGTGATTCCATGTTTAGACCCTCAGACACTCATGCTAGGCAGGGACAGGCTAAAAGAGCATGGCTTTTTCCAGAAGCCCTAGAAGCATCTCATCATTGACTATAATTGAGTTTCTTTTCTTTTCTTGGGGTATCTTTGGTGTTGGATCTGAAGTGAATATCACTCAACACACAGAGCTGAGAATTGTGGGAGGGTTGGAAAATCAGGAAGGGGGAATGGATTGGCGGGGGCCGTGGCAAAAACAAGAAACATCCACTCTATTATATAAGATCATGATAGAATTCAGAATTTTAAATAAGAATTTAGCATAAAATGAATAGTAATGGCAGTAGGAGAAATGAATGAGTTTATTTCTTCCTCTTTAAATTGTGGTAAAGTGCAGTCTTTATCCAAATATGTTTACAATTGTCATCAAAGGGAGTGGTAATACTAAGAGAACCCTCTGTGGGAGAAGAGTGATGGCAGTGAGGTAAGTGACAAGAGGCACAGCAAGCATACCCAAGCTTGGTTTTGGCCTGGTTTCCTCCCCCTGAAACTTCGGGCCATACTAAATAGTACATCCACTTTGTGTCATTTTGTTTCAAGTATGTCTTGTCTTAACTTCTTATTTATGCTTTCAACATTTCATCACACTAGTGGCTTTGTCCTCTGCTCTTGACTCTGTGAGATTCTACTGATCTGAAAGCATTACAAATCCATCTTTTGACTTAGTATTTTTAAATTTTTCTTCCATGTTCATTATTTATGGTAATATGTGAGCCCCCTATATTGTGAGAAGTGTTTTTGAAAACTATTTCTGGACATAGGCTTTTCTTCCATGAATCTGCTGATCAAGGATAATTTTAACCATTGTTAAATGTAGTAATTCAATTTTACAAAATTTGGAAAATACAGAAAAGTAGAGGGAATAAAATTCACCCGTAGTTCTAGTGCCTAAATATTACTCGTGCTAACGTTTTGATGTATTTTTTTTCTCAGTGCAAATGTAATTCTTTTATGTAGTTGTGATCACTAGTCAGCATCTTTTCATTTTATAATGTAGTCAAGATTTTTCAATAGAAATATTAATAACTTTTTTTAAGGATGTAAAAATACAAAACTGCATACCATGATATAGAGGAATTAGTCAAGATTATGCAGCTAAAGAAAAAAAAAAAAGCTTCCAGATAAGAAGACCCAATAGAAACTACTGGGTCTTCGCCTTCCAATTTCCCTCTAAAATAGTCATAGAAATAGGTAAATAGAAAACAATCATTTATTCTTTCTAAATATGAACTTGCCATGGTACCAGCACAGGAGAGAGCTCTGGAGTTCAGGTCTTCACAGGGCTGACAGTGCAGCCAGGGTGGGGTTCTCAGTACTATACAAATGAGAATTCATAGTATGAAAACATCCAGGAGGCATCCCCTAAAGACAACACGGAAGGGACTAGGTGAGGAGGGGGAGCCATTAATGCTGAAGTAAAATTTTACTTATAGAAAAGTTTCTCTTGAGTCCAAGTAACTGAAACTGTAATCACAACCTCCTTCCAATTCAGAAATTAGTAGGGGATGGGGGAGGCAAGCTTTGCATTGGCAAAAGCACCCAAACGGAAGCTTTTGTCTTCCAAACTGGCAACATTCAAAACCCCACCAACAGTAAAAACCATTCTTTAGAAATCCACCCCCAATAAAAGCCACACTAATGAGAATCTTAACAGTGGGACTGAAGCTGGCACAAGCCCGCAGAGCCATGCACTGACGAGGGATGGATGCAAGAGGCAAGATGAGCCTAACCATAACTCACTGCAGCCCCTCAAAGCCCTTAGGCATCAGGGGTCTTGAAATCCTAGAAAAAGAGGAACAGATCGAGTCATCCACAATCTGGTTCTTTGAAGATGCCAAAGCTATTTCAAGATTTGACAAAGAAAAATATCAAAAATATAAAATACTAGGGTTGGGATGAGGCATATAACTATACATGATGAAGATTAGTTAGAATAGATTCATCTTTTGTGTCCCAGCTCATTGCCACTTTCTCAGGGAACCCCTGGCCTCTGACCCGTGTACAGGAAAATGGGTTACCATGTGCTTTCCTAGGAACTTGTCCCCATCCTTGAAATGCTTTCATGGCTGCAATTTTACATTTATGTGTATGATTAATTATTGTGTTCTCCATCCACTGAAATGTAAGTCCCAACAGGAAAGAGACCTTTTCTGTTATGTTTACTATTATTTTTCAGCAACTGGTATAGTCCATGGATTCTTAAATGAAAGAAAGCATTAATGCTGGTGGTAGCATTATAATTTTGAGCTCTTTCTGCCTGTATTCTCTGAAAATTACAAGCTTTTATTTCTGTTATAATGTGTGTGAAGGGGCTTTTTTTATAGTAAAGGAAAAAGAAAACTTGTTACACACAAACTTTAGAGCTGCTTCTGTCCTCTTGTCTGGTGAACCTCAGCCCCAGTCGAGACTTTCCTGAACTGGGGTGAGCTTCTTAAACCTGGAAGATTCAGTTGTGCTTGCATTTCAGAAGGGGAACCAGCAATCACCTGGCTGCCAGGGATTCTTCTAGCACCCAAGCGGGCTGTGTGGTGGCTAAAGGTAATTGATGCATTCTTATTTTCCAACACTGGGCTTGAATATATTTCTTTTTATTTAGAGATGATTAAAAAAAAACCAGTAACAGGCCTGTGAGAAAATCTGCTGGACATGAAGAGTAGAGTTCTCAGCACATGGAGGCAAAAACCTTTCAGGTGTATTGCTGGAAACAAGTTTTCTTAACGGCTGCATGGTGTCTGTAAGGTGTAAGACGGTTGTTGAGTTGAGAAAAGAATCAGGATAGGTTAGAAGGGGGGCTACACGGGAACATGGATCATAGTAACAAAATTCAAATATTCATTGAAAGTTGTAAAAATAGAAAGTGGAGTTGATGATATAGACGTTGTCCTTGGAAACCACCCCGAGATGCAGACACATGAAAGTGATGAACAGGAAGACCCCAGGATTGCACTTGAACAGAGTACAGCGTATTTTATGTAAAACATCACAAAGGGACCAGAGCACTAAATTCCAAAAGGCAAAGAGACACAGGAGCTAAATATATAAAACTTTACATTAGAGGGATTGTAACCCACACATGCCTTACTTAGCTATGGCCTTGCTTATAGGTGGGGGTAAGAAAGTCTCAAAAGACGTCCTTCTGGGAGAGGGGGGAAGGGCCTGTAGGGAGGCAGGATTTAAAATGCGCAGATCATAAAGAAGTTGTTCAAAACTGTAAAATGGGGTGTCATGGGAGAAAGTTCTGCTCAAGCATCTGTTGATGCCCATCATTTGTTGATGCCCGTCAAAGCCCGCCAGGACACAACTGTAGTGAAAATTTTTTCTGAGGGTCACTGCAGCAACGGAGACCACACAATGGAGGTGCTTCTTCGTAAGAAGGTGCAAGGAGCGGCCTGTGAAAGCATTTGAGCACATGTAGGCGATTTTGAGGAGGGCTCCAGTGAGTGAAGGTTTCCTTTGGATTGATGGGGTGTTGTCAGAAAGTGGGAATCATTCTGCACTTGGGTATCAATTTTTATCTGGGAGGTAGGAGAAACGGGACTGGGTCAAGCAGAAGCAGTTGCTCATGTGAACCACAAGAGGGGGTTGTTCCGTCATTTTTCCGGTTGGCACAGTGACTTTTGGTCAGTCTGACTTCATCAGGATCACAGTGACTTCGCCTGATGTCGGAGACTCTGGGGTTGTTAACGTTCAGGAGGAGAGCACCGTGGCCAGAGAAGTTTAAAATCAACCAAATATAACTCTTAGAAATGAAAAACGTAATAATTGAAACTAGAAACTGGTATCTAGATTAAACAGATTAGGTACAACTAAAGAAAGAATTAGTGACACAAATATGTAATATATATGCATAAATATATAATGTAATATATACGTATGTAATATATGAACTGCCCAAATATATGTATATATAATTCATATGTAATGTAATATATGGAATTAGAGTATAGCCCTAAATATTTTATTATCAACATACAGGAAATAAATGAACTAAATATTTAACAAGAAAACCTAGAAAAGATACAAAACAACTTTCTTCAGGAAATACATCTCTAAGTCCATAGTGATATAAATAAATGATGGCATACATAAAGGGGAGAAGAGACCAATCTCCCTTGCAAAAGCATTCCAAATAATTTATGTAGATACTCCATCCTCAGAAGGTGCGGCCTAACTCCCATTCCTTAAATGTGGTCTGAGCATGGTGACTTTTACCCAAAGATTCAGTATGGAAAAGAGGGGAAAAGAAAGAATATAGAGGAGAAACCTGACAAATATTACCTCAGCCAGATGATCAAGGTTAATTAACATCAACAGTGATTAGGCCGTGTTGATTAGGTATGTATACCTTTGGTATGATGTAGTGAAAATGGCACTCTACGTCTGTGGTTTTCTCCCAAAAACTCAACACCAGTCTAATCATGAAGAAAAAACCCATGTTCCTGTTGGGGGGGCCGGAGGGGAGGTTCCTCTCTGACCCACCCACTAGGAGTCCTGTTGTCTAACGTTGCCAACTTCCCGCAATACCTTATATATTCAATCTTAAAGAATCGAAGGTATAAGTTCTCTTTCTGGAAAACTGTTTATGTCATCCCTGAATTCCACATTTCACAGAGAGACCCTATCTCCTGGTTTGCTGTTTCTAGCACCTTAAGAGTGTCATGCAGATTTCTGGTATCTGTTCTGCCTAGAGCTGGTCCCTCTGCAGATCTCTGCATGTGCCTTAGTTCTTGATCTCTATGGGCAGCCACGATTCCCTCCCAATGTGAAGAAATAGAGAAATCTGTGGCCTTATTCCTGGTGAATTGTATAAGTGGACCAAGAAGCCCATGCTATAGGGTTTGCACGTCTTCTATTCCAGATATGCTTGAAAAAATTCTGCTAAATTTCTTGGATAACAAGATGTGGTCCTTGGCGTTTCTTATGAAACCCTTCTTTTGAAAATTGGTTCTCAGACTCTTTCCCTTGATCCAATTGGGTCTGACTGGGGAGTTAGGAAGCCTAGAGGATCTGCTGCTGCCAGGGAGCTGGGGGTGAAGGGATCTGTACTCTGGTAGGTTTTGAAAAGAAGAAAAGATCAGCGCGCACTCATTCTAAGGTCTTGTGGGTCACTTATTTCTAAATAGCCCGTTGTGCTGAGCGATCCTTTTCACTTAATACATTAGGTATAAAGTATAATTTCTCGGATTATCCTTGGCCATTTGGCCCAGGAAAACTGCACCTTAATTGATTCTAATGTGTGTTCCTCCCCAAACATCTGGTCACAAATATTGATCAAGGCACCATGGAGTTAGATCGTAGTAGCTGCTTTCACAGCTTGTGTCCTTTGTAATATTAGTTTGACACCCCATTAGCTAGGTTTAATTTTTCTGATTCTCAGAGTAGTGTTCTCAGGCTGGTGGAGGCACACATCTTTATCCTGCCAGGCCCCAAATTTCCTCCACACTGGTCACATGATATATGATATTGGAGAGGCTTGAATTCATTTAAAGTCTGAAGAGCCAGGAGGGAGGAGAAGGACTAAGGCTCAGATAGATAATCCAGCAGTCAAGGTTATTATGGAGACGGAAGGAAGATGGGATCCCAAATAGGTATTTCCTCTGCCTGGAATTACCTTCCTCTTGTCCGTCATTTAATTTCCTCTCCACTGATCCTTACTCATCTCCAAAGTCTCATCCTCTGATGTCTTCACTCAAATCACGAGGGGCGCTCTGTTCCCTGCCTTGTTGAGCGCCTACCTCCACGGTACTCTTGTGCGTCCATATTGTGATTTTTATTTACCAGTCCGCCTTCCCTAGTAAAAGGTGAGCTCTTCCTTCAAGTACCTGTATCTTCACTCATGGCTCCTGGCATATAGGAGACGCTCACTTAAACTCATTGTGTTACACATCCTGGCACTGTAGTCTGCCTGGGTCGGGGTGTCCAGAGCCCCCCAAGCACTTCAGAGCTCACTAAACGAGGATTGTCTCCCTCCTTTTCAAGGGAGTCACTTCTGTCAGTGAGGTAAAGGCACCCTATCCTCTTCTGGAATATTCTAGAAGTACTAGTTCTCTTAGAATGTTGGTCCTCCTAATACCTCACATTTAATAATTTTTGTCAGTTGAGCTGAAGGTCTTGAGTCCTCTAGCCTCACTGTGCAGGACCTGGCACTAAATCCACCCACTGGGGTGTGGTGGGGACAGATGTTTGCACATGAGCAAGTAATTTTGTTGCAGACATTTCTAGAAAGGGAATTGCTAGACCCAGAGCAGGTACATTTGAATATTGACACTGCCAGGTTGCCCTAACCAGTGTTCAGTGAACCCTCCTGGAATAAGAGACACGTGCTTTTCCACATCCTCACACAGAGTGGATGTTATTGATCTTTAAAAATGTTTTCTGGTCTGATTGGCAAAACAGGGCACCTCTTTATATTTTGCATTCCGTGATTAACAGTGAGACGGACCATCCTTTCGTACATTCATAAGCGAATTGTATTCCCTTTGCTATGAATTGTGTTTTTATATCCTTTGCTTATTTTTTTCTGTTGGGTTGTTCATTTCTCTTATCAGTTTGTAGAAATTGTAACATACATCACAGGTATGGATTTCTTATATGTTATATATCGTACATATTTTTGGTTTGCGTCTACACCTCCATGGCACACCTGGGAAGATGGGCACTCCCTCTGCAACCCTGGTTTCAGGATGGAGAGAAAGTTTAGAGAGAAGGCATCCAAGGTGAGGAGAAACAGATGAGCAATGGAAAAACAGAGTCTGTCTTCCATCACCTCTGCGGGGTGAGGGCAGCGATGTGTTAAGGGAAAAGCATAAAAAGGATTAAGGTTCATTTCTTACTAACTGTACTTTTGGACAAATTAACCTCTCTGAGGCTCAATTTCTTCTACAAAAGAAGGGAGGTAATGACACTTACTTTACATAGGATTGTTGTGTGGAATAAATGAGTAAATTCATGTGAAAGACTTGCTTCAGGGCTTGGCACTTAATCAGTGTTTGAGTCATGTATAGTTTACAGTGTGAACCCAACAATATACACACAGAAACTTTTTGACAATTTTAAAGTACGATGAACAGATAAGCTGATGATAGTTTAACACATTGTTATTTATTTCTTATAATGTACTAGAAGTCTGAAATATTTGAGAACTCTCTTCATCTAGAGTTTGGAGACTGGAATACTCTGTCAGGTCACCTCCCACTTTCACTGATTGGCAAATGACAACTTTGGGCCTGGAAATGAGGAGGAGACTAATTCAGGAGTAGGGAAAAGTGGGGATAGCCTAACTGAACAATTGTCAAGGAGAAAGGCAGGAGTACTCTTAACTATGGCTGGAACAAAGACACTTCTGATGCTGGAAAACTTCATAGATGGAAAATTTTTACCTTCTCACTCATATATAGATTCTTACGATCCATCTACAGGTGAGGTGTACTGCAGAGTGCCAAATAGTGGAAAAGAAGAGGTGAGTATATCCACTTACAGAAGACTGAAATGTGTTTAATATGTTGGTGAATTATGTGTAACTTAATTTTCTAGAAACAAAGGGGGTTGGGAAAAGGTGAAGAATGGCAAACATTAGCAGCAGGCAGATTTTAGTTCTAGGAAGGTTTGCTTTGTAACTCGACATATATGGTACATGGAGCAAATCTCAGGTCATGATATGTTGAAGCAAGTGATTAAGTTAGGCAACTTCACAAACAGCCACAATTCTCAGACATTGCTTAGTAAGTGTCTAGTAAAAAAAGTATTATTCGTAACAATTATCAGCATTAAGTGCCCCTTCTTCTCTGCCAAGTGTTGCCTAAATTTGCCACTGTACCCGTGGATGTCTAAAAAATTTTTAAAACTATTGATTTACTTGAGATTATCCTCTAATAATTCGTGATATTTCTTCAAAATACCTACTAAAGCAAAGTTGATCGTTTTAGTGGTGAAATTCAAAATTAAATTCCCATACATTTTTGGAGTTAAATTTTATAACAGCCTTTTCTTATTCAAATGCTTAATGTCACACACATTAAACATTTTTAGTGATCCACATCACTTTTATTTGAAGAATTTTGTGATCTATTGGATTAGTTATCAATTATTGCACTGAGAATATAAATATGCCTGGAGTGATAAATGTGGCTGATGCAATGTGTACTCATCTAATGCCCAGTGGATTTTAATTTATTTTTTACGATACAAAGAACCAGATTATTTAAGAGATAATTGTAGCCTTCATATATAAATAAGTATTATATGCAATTTTTTTGGGAAGAACTAAGCTAGTATTTTTCTGTTGTTAATAATATTTTAAATCTGTCTTGCGTTAAAGAAAAAGAAAAAACCTTGTGGATTAAAGTTTGCAAGTATTGACTAATTTGTTAGTTAAACTGTTACCCATAGTTTTGTTTGTTTCAAATGACCTAAGATAGATGTGAGGAATCCAGCTTTGTGTTTTCCAATCCTCCTTATCTCAGAGTGTTTTCCAAACTGAAGTTAAAAATGAAAAATATGCCAAATTCAGTTGAAATATTTTCTGCAGCTTATGGTTCGTGCATTTTCGAGTTATGGATGTTCCTGCTAGTAGAGGATTAGATATTTTGGATTTCTCAGCAATCTAGCTTGCAAATAGTCTATCTGATCCCATAAATCCCCCCTTTTTTTCTGGCTTGAATAATATGGTCACCATAGAAACTATAAGCCCAATTTCCCAAAAAAATCACTCACAGAAAGAGCTGCTGGTGCTCTAACAGTGGTTCCCATTAATTTAGTTTTTGCTCTTTACTTTGCATTCACTAAGCCCTTTAATATGAATGGTCTCAAACATGAGTCATAATCTAAAATTTAGACTATCATCATCCTTGTTTTACAGAGGACAGTATGCTAATTCTCTTACCTCTGATGCTTAGATCAGTGGACACACACACACACACACACACACACACACACACACTTCTGGTAGCATTTGCATTACAGCGTTGCAGTTAGAAGCACAGACTGGAGTCAGACAGCCTGGCTTCAAAGACCAGCTTCACCACTTAGTACCTAGGGTCTTGATTTAGAGCTGAACCTCCTTATGCCTCAGTCTCCTTATCTATAAAATGGGGATAATAATAATCTACATCATAGTGTTGTTCTGAGGATTAAACAGGCTGATTTACTGATTTATATTAAAACCGTTAGTGTCTGGCATATAGTAAATGCTTTCGAAGTATTAGCTTTTGCTAACATTGTTGTGTATAGTAGATTAACATGTATTCTGTATTAAATTGACATAAGATATTTCACATAAAACAATTTAAAAAATCTGACTGGACCTGTTCATCAGAAAAGATTGGATTTTTACATTGACAACTGTAGGAATGGACCCTCCTCTGGTTGGTTCGCAGCAGGGCATCTGCGAGACTGCAGCTCGGGGTGGAGCTCACTAAAACACACATGTTTACCTTCATCCTGTCTGCAGGTCCATATCAGAAATTCAGTTTTATGAAGTGAAACCAGAAATTTCCAGAAATATCTAATTAAGATGAGAATTGTTTTACACCTTACCTTGGCTCATCTGAAAATGTCTTTGTTCACGTAAAGAAAATGTAGGTCAGATTCTATATGAGAGGGCTAGCAGCAGCATGGGTGGCTGAATTGTCAGGTCATGTGATACAAGAAATAAGCTGTGGTTGCCTGAAGCCTGTAGAAAAGGATTCTGGGGCTGAGCCTGTGGCCCTGTGGTAGGAAAAGGCTGTGAATGATTATAAATGTTTGTCAGGCATGTGAGGCAGGAGAGGGTGAGGCAGTCTATGGATTTGCTATCTCTCGAAAAGGCATTGCTTACACATTGCTTAAGAGAGGAGAAAAGCAGCAGATGACCTAAAAATTCATTCTGCCTGCATGAATTGGCCTTGCTCAGACCTTCCCATATATTATTTCCTTTTGGATTTAGCTCCAAAACCAGGCTGCCAAGTTGTCTGTTCAATCACAGATACCCGTCTGCCCAACAGAGGTCTCTTCTATTGGGCAGAGACAGGCAGGGGGCAGGCACTGTGGCTAGGCCACAACAGGCCAGCATGTAGACTTGGGACCACAAAGACTTGGGTTTGAATCCTGATTCTGCCAATTATTAGCTGTGTGATCTCTGTCTGGCAAGTTACTTGAGCTCTCTGTGCTTTAGTTTTTCATCTGTAAAATGGGCATAGCAACACTCATGTTATAGAATTTTAAACGGGGTTAAATGAAATGATTTGTGTAAAGCATTTACAATACGAGGTCTGACAATTAAGTCTGAGAACTTGCCACCATGCTCTTACATTGGCAGCACTGTACGAACAGCTCCGTAAGGTTTCATAACCTTGGTGTATCAGTGTCTCACAGCTGTGTTCATGTCGACATGTGGCGGTGTCTTGCTGAGTGGTGTTCATTATTGCTGTTGCATGTTTTTGTGTGCCACCCTAAAAATATCAGAGCTTGAATTAGAGCAATGAACAAACATAAAATGTCTTGTTAAACTTGGCAAGAGTGGAAGTTAAATCAGGGACATGTTGGTCCCTGAGGGATAATGCCATGAAGAAAACAGCAGTGTACAAATGGATGAAAAGTTTTTCTGAGGGGAAAGACTGTGTCACTGATGAAGAGAGGTCAGGGTGGCCGGTAACGAGCAGAACTGACGAAAACATTGCAAAAGTTCGTCAAATTGTGCGTCAAAATTTTTGGCTGGCTGTGAGACGCATAACAGACCAAGTAAACATCAATAGAGAAACAGTTAGGAAAATCTTAATGAAAATCTTGGCGTGAGAAAGGTGTGCACAGAAATGGTCCCGAAGGAGCTCTTGCGTCACAATGCACCAGCTCACAGGGCACTGTCTGTGAGAGAGGTTTTAGCCAGTAAACAAATAACTGTATTGGAACACCCTCCCTCATCACCTGATCTGGCTCCCAATGATTTCTTTCTTTACCCAAAGATAAAGGAAATATTGAAAGGAAGATATTTTGATGACATTCAGGACATCAAGGGTAATATGAAGACAGCTTCGATGGCCATTCCAGAAAAAGAGTTCCAAAGTTGCTTTGAAGGGTGGACTAGGCGCTGGCATCAGTGCATAGCTTCCCAAGGGGAGTATTTCGAAGGTGACCATAGTGATATTCAGCAATGATGTAAGTAGCACTTTTTCTCAGATGAGTTCGTATACTTAATTGTCAGACCTCGTATTCTGTTACATGTAAAAATTAGTCAATAAATGACTAATATGATCATTTCAAGTGGGAATGACAGTATGTGGTTTCAAACAAAATTTTACACTTTATCAGGTAAGTCAGAGCTGGGGTATAGAGATTCTACACGTCTCAGCTAACTTTCATCTCTCATATTGCTATTCCCAAAATTCTGTATTTTGAAATGATTGAAAATGTACATCTGTTAAAATCCAAGTAGGGCTGGCCTGGTGGCTCAGGTGTTTGGAGCACCATGCTCCTAACCCCGAAGTGGCCTAGGGCTCTCCCTGGAGCTGTGCTGTCATGAGCAGCAGAGGTCACCATGTGCTGCCAGGAGTGGCTGGTGGCCAGCGTGAGTGGCCGGCAGCCAGCATGAGCTGCTGTGTGAAAAAAACAAAAATTCAAGTAGCTTCCTTTTTAATTATCTGATTACCACATTCTGAATATCTTGGTTGAAACAAAGCATTTTTTTTTGTTGTTTCTTTGGGGGTGCTTCTGCTTTGCTGGTTCACATAAACACCACTTTGTGGGTAACTCAGCACTGGGAAGTTAGTCAGAAAAAAATTAAGATGTGTATGGACCTGTGGGTTCCGGAGTCATCCGACCCCTGGGTAATAAGTGTCAAGGCGACCCTCTCTCTCCTCTTTGCTCCTCCAAGATTGAGGCCGCGGTGGAGGCTGCCAGAGCCGCCTTCCCAGGCTGGTCGTCCCGGAGCCCGCAGGAGCGCTCGCAGGTGCTGCACCGGCTGGCAGACTTGCTGGAGATGTCCCTGGAGGACTTGGCCCAGGCAGAATCTAAGGACCAAGGTGAGAGCCGCTGGCGCGTCTGGAGAGCCCACTCTGCCGGCCTCTTTCCTTTTCTTCTTCCAGGCTCTCTCTCCCAGAGCCAGGGCTTGAGTGCAGCTGTCTCTTACAAAATGCTTTATGGAAAGGTGATCCATTACTCAGATGTGAGCGATTCATTCCCTCCTTCCAGTTTGTCAGGTGGTCTCTTGCTTCTTAACTGTAATGGATGGAACGCGGCGCTGTTTTCGTGTTATCCCTTCTGGGACCATCAGGCTGGGTGGCACATACTCTTTTCATAGCAGAGGCAGAAGTGGAAAGCAAAACCCCCCAAGCCCTCTGAAGGCGGAGGCTTGCTCATTCCCATGGCTAAAGCGGGTCACCGCTGAACCCAAGTTCAAGGGGCAGGGAAATATATACACTCTTTGGTGGAAGGAACTGCAAAGATGTATGTCAAAGGGCATGGATCTGGGGAGAGAGGAAAACGTAGGGTTGATCATGTGATCTTCCACCACCAATTCTAAGTGGAGAATTTCCAAGGAAAGGCAATCTGAAGAGCAAGTTATTTGAAGAGTCAAGTTATTTAGAAAGATATCTGAGGTGTCACTATTCCACTCCCAAAACTATTTCCATTTTTTTTTTCTCATTCCCAGACGTGAGGATAATGAAGTAAATGTCTGGAGAACTTTGCAATAATATCTGTTAGGAAAAGCCAAGACATTTTAAAATTATAATGCACGCTGTAAACCAGCCTCAAGTTAGGAAACAGCCTGATTCTAAGCCCTTAAAAGGAACATGTTTCCTGCTGGTTCTCCTGACACTGCTGTCTCCCTGCATCACTAAAGATAACTAACAATCCAGGTGAGCTTAGGTGTCTCTTTTTGTTCAATCCCGGAGCTGGGATGTGTATGTGACACGTGATGGGTGATCAAGTGCCACACAGTGTCCTGTTCCCATCAGTTGTTCTGCCATGCGTCCATCTGAATGACTTGCCATGTGTTGTGGGCACATTTCATATACATCACGTGTTTGTCAAAGTGGTTTTTTGTGATGTGCAAATACAGCTGCTTTAACACCCACGGTTCCAACCCCTTTGCTGCATGTACAAAGTGTGTGATTTTGAGTTGAAAGAGCTGGTGTGAGTGAAGTGGTAGCATCTGGCAAATTCATGATGCTTCCTACGAATTGTTCAGTTCACAAAGCAAAGATCATTTGACTCAAATTTAATCCCGCCACCTCCTCTTATAACCTCATATCCACTTATTTTGTGGTTTTATCAAACCATGATCAACGCGCTGTATATTCCAAGAGTACCTGGCCGAGACTGGAAGGAGCAGAGGCTACTTCAGTATGAGCTGAGGTGCGTGTGTCGTAGTGTCTCCACTGTCCATGGTGAAATACACTGACAGTGCTTTCTCTTGTTGGCTTCTTACAGGGAAAACCGTAACACTGGCGAGAACCATGGACATTCCCCGGTCTGTCCAGAACTTCCGGTTCTTTGCCTCCTCCATCCTGCACCACACGTCAGAGTGCACACAGATGGACCACATGGGCTGTCTGCACTACACTGTGCGGGCCCCTGTGGGGATCGGTAGGTGCTGTGCAGTGAAAGCCTGGGCCACAATTGCACATAGAGATGCTGGGTCATTTCTGTAGAATTGTTCGAAAAGAACAGACGAAAGAAAAGGAAGGAGGTGATTGTTTTCTACTTGACTGGAACATAGTTGGCCTTAAAAACATCGATTTCTAGTTTATTTTCTTTGTGCGAAGGTCCCTACTTATTCCTGGGACAGTGTTCTTGGGAAAGCACAGGGAAAAGAATGACACTGAGAGTAAATTCAAGCCAAAATTATTTTCCTTTGTAATTAAAAAAAAAAAAGTATATTTCCAGACAGTGTTGTGGTTAAGACCATGGATTTTTAGATATGTGTGGGGCAAATTACGTAACATTTGTGTGCTTCAGTATTCTTATCTGAAAAACTGGGAGAATAGTTTAATTTTGTATTTACATATTTTTATGTAAATTAAATAAATTAATAAATGTAATGCTCTTAGAGCAGTGCCAGGTACGTGAATAAACCTTGACTGAATTATCTGCTTCCCGCATTAATTTCTTTGCTTCCTGCCCTTTGAGGACATATAAGTATCTGTAATGACTCAACATATCCACTAGATGTCATTGTTTCCTCTGAGAAAAAAAAAAAATCAACCCTGTTTATATTTTACTAGTTACATTTTAGGACAGGATAAAAGAATATAAGTTAAAAGGAAAGAAAATGGGACATTTTTACCACTTTGATTATTTGAGCCCTTTGGAAATGGTATTTTCAAGGCATTATGGACAGCTAAAACATCCTCCTAAGAAGTATGCTAATACATTATGCTGCAAAATAATAGTTACCACCTAAAGGAAAGATTTTTCAATGGGAAATGTAATAATATAAATTACGTTTATTTTTATAGCACAGACTTAAGGGCAGATTATAAAATAAGTGGAATCCATTTACTTATTCATAAGGTAGATATTATTTATATGTGTTATATGGTCGGAAGCCTGGACGGTTTCAGAATATTATATGGAGACAACACTCTCGATGTTGGTTCTGTTACTTATCCAGCAAACCTTATCTGATCAGGATACAAGTGAGAACATAGAGAGAATTTTTTTATGCAAAAATACTCTGGCTAGATAAAATGGATTCCCCAGTCTCAGAAACTTTGTGCTCTGATTTTACAAATAATTCTAAAAAGCTTGAGATTTTATGTCTCAATCCACAACAGATTAGAAACAGATGGAAAAGCTTTGAAGAAATAGTAGCCGGCAGTTTAATGCTGAGGAGGGAGACGTTGAAACAAAAATCAGTCCATAAATCTCAAAAGTCATCCCATCCTGGAACCGGATAGAGGGATGTGGCAGCCTTTCAGCTCAGGAACTTACACTGCTGTTGTTCATAAATATTTTGTAAGTCATCAAGAAAAGAGTAAACTGTGTTGATTATAGTTGTAAAAGGCACAGTTGCTTGTAGTACGTTTTAGAATGATTTCCCTGCAATTGGCCTCAAATAAGCAAAGTTTAGGGTTTTAGGAGCTTCAGTGTCATGCGGCATGAAGGAGTTGCGTCTCAATAACCCCCCCAGGCCAGTTTGCTTTGATTGTCACTGTTGGCCCTGCGTCTGCTCTCCTCTGTTAGCTGGTCTGATCAGTCCCTGGAATTTGCCCCTCTACTTGCTGACCTGGAAGATAGCGCCCGCGATCGCTGCTGGCAATACTGTGATAGCCAAGCCCAGCGAGATGACTTCGGTGACCGCGTGGATGATGTGCAAACTCCTGGACAAAGCAGGTCATTAGGGGTGAGAGGGTGGGGGAGGCACAGCAGCGAGTGGCTTTCCAGCTGTACGTTTTGTAGGCTCAGTCTCCTTCGGGTGACTGACATTGGAAAAGTGGTTTTGGAGAGCAATCTGCTCAGCAGCAAAATAGATTCCAGTGACATTTTTGGTTTTTGTCTCCCTGAACTTTTTCTGAGAAATCCCCTCTGTCCATGGGGGTTCCCTCACACGGCTTTCTCTATTCAACCCCAGAACGGTGCGACTGCACGATAGTTCCTCCCTGTAGAGGTCGGCTGGCAGAGCAGTGGGCACACAATAGGAAAAGAAAGGCTTAAAGAACCTGAATAAATCAGGCACCAGCCTGCTCCAGGGAGTGTCTTGAAGTTAAATCTTATGTATGAAGCACAAGTTAACCTTGATGAAAATTGCTAAGAATATTGCTAAGTGCTTCTCTGGTTTGTGTAGCTGTAGAATACCGACAGAAATAGCCCATTTTTAAGAGATTTGAATATACATCCTTCAGTATTCCCTGCATGTGGAACCACTACTCGTGTGCTGATATAATATATTAGGTTGGTGCAAAAGTAATTGTGGCTTTTGCAATTATTTTTAACCTTTTAAACCACAATTACTTTTGCATCCACCTAATAGCTTCTCTTTCTGCTAATATGGTAATGGCCACATTCAGGGTACATTCCTGGTTTAGTTTCAAGGTGTTCAGCCTGGCACTGCACCCAGGTTGGAAGGTAATAGGCAGGAGGCCCTAGCTTATACCCCATGAGGAAACCCCTTGCTGTTGGGTCCCTCAGCTCATGTCTCCTCACAGCCTGGGCTGGAGTGATGGGTGGGTGGCAGGAAGGGGCCGTCTTTCTGGCTCTGTTGATCTCTGCTGTGCCTGCTTCCTTCAAGTCCACAGAGAAGGTACTGCTGGGCTTACCCATGTCCATTGAGGTATCTCTTGCTCCTGGATACCTTTTCTCTTGAAGCAAAAACATACACATTGGCTTCCAGGAAAGCTGAATCAGTTCTTTACTCCAGGATTTAGATGGCAGGTTAAACCATGCCTACTTAGGGAAGAGCACTGGGGCTTCTGGCCCTGATTTGGTTGCCCATTTCCCTTGTATCCTACAGAGGAATGAGGCCTCCCAGCTGAGGTCTTTGGGATGATGTCTGAGGATGCCCTAGGCCTCCGGAGGATGTGCCTACCTGTCTTATGACCCAGCATGTGCCATTTGTCCTTTACACAAGGGATCAGATTCTAATCCCATTCTTTACAAAACTGAGTCTCTAGTGTCTGCAAAGGTCTGAGGCATTTCTTTCCTGCCTTTGGACTGTAGGTTCCCTTGAGTGAGGTAGGAATGGGTCTAACCTCTGCTTTCATCTGTTCTGGGGAGGGTGCCATGGAGGTGGGGAGGGTGGTGCAGAGATGTAGTCCAGAGAACACGCTCCTAAAATGAACCACTTCTTGATCTGTGATGATTTCTCTTTCCTAACCACTCTCCCCATTTGTACACCCAGTACTTGGTCTGCATGAAAGCTTTATTTTCTATCCATTTGCACAGCATTGGTCTAAATTTTTTGTGCATGACTAAGCTTATGATGTCAAGATGGTCCTCCACGCCTCCCCTCCCCAGGCTAGCTTTGCCAAACTTTCCTCCTCTGACAAACACTGAGAGAACGATGCTCAGCTTGCACCTGTCTAAACTCTCAGTTTCTGCACTAGGATTGGAGGAGGCCTGAATCACATTTACATAACCTTGCTTTAGAGCATTGTGAGAGAAACTTTCCAATAGTAGGGAAAAGAAAGCTAACAGGACATTTAAAGAGCCAGCTCCTCTGGTCCTGAAGGTTCAAACAGACTTGAACTTGGCGGATGACCTTTCTTTGAAATAAAGTCATTTCTAAAAGTATGCAGTGAAGACCCCTTTAGGAGTCCTAGAATATTCGTTTTCTTTCTGGGGGCACCAATTATTTGCCCCATTCCTGGAGGATCCACTGACAGGTTTTTTGGCCCTACCTATTAGTTTTTGTTCTGCTCTATTTAAGTTCAAACTTGTCACCCTTCCATATCCTAGCTTTGGAGGGCTTTTGTTCCCTTCATTGTCTGTTAGCACCCATCCTGAGTTTTGCCAAATTGTTATTTGTTGATTACACTGCCTCTCTTCTCTTATAACTAGACTCTCTTAAGGGTAGAGCTCAGATATCTCTAAACATTTTTCATTAATGTCTTGATCAAGTGACAAAATGGTACTGAGAAATAATGACCAGTACATAGCTCTTAATGTATTACCATCAGAGCTCAAGGAAATGTGACAAAATGTTTATGCCATTGTGTAGAAGGCCATGAGCCCGCTGAAACAAGCTCATTTTCCTGTGGTGATAAATATGTGGTGTTTCTGTTTTCTCTCACTCTTTGATAAAATGCTACTGTAAACATTACAAGTGATTTGGTTCACTGTTTGCCTTCAGGATTTATATAGCCCAAGAGTCCACCTTCTCCTGCCCCCAACTCTTATCCAAATATCAGACAAATACCCACATGCCTGATAGTTTATGGAGATGCAGGGTCCCATCTGGAAATGGTGGGGAACTTGTCCTTCCTTTCCTCCCGTCAGCCACAGGGAGGCCTCTCCCCAAACACGGCCTTTGCCCCAACCAGAGCTGCTCTCACATGGTGCTGGACTGTGTGCCCACTCTCATCCGGTAGTGACTTAGGATCCAGGACTGCCTGAAGCTGGATCTCAGCAAGTGTGCACACTGAGTGTAGGAGTGAGGTTTGTTCCAGACGCCATCATGATTCATTGAGTCTTCTCACCTGTCTCCTCGGGGACTCACCTGAATGGGGCCTTGGTTGTGCCTTCAAGACGATGGGGCTAAGGCTGTGGCTCTACGGGAAGGTGTTTTGGATGATAATGGACCGTCAATGCAAAATTATTATTTACATTATAAAAGTAGATTCTGGAACAGATGGTTTTAATCCAAGAGAGTATGTTTCTATGGAGAGAATGTCTAACGTGGAACAAAGGAAACATGCTAGGAGCAGGGACGTAGCTCAGAAACCTTATACAAGAGAGGATTTCTGCCCTTTCTGTAGTTCAAGACTGAAGAAACAGCGGGAATAAACTCAACTACCTCCAGGCAAACACTAAAAACTGTCATTGCACATAGATTTTCTTTCTGGACACTTAAAGCTTCCCAAAGTCCAGAACCATTCCCAATGTGGATAATGTACACTAAATATTACTTCCTCTGTTTACTTAACAATTACTATTTCTTAATCTTCTACACCCAGTTTTGCCTCTTACTATTGTCACTTACCCTTACTTTGCCTCAATTTTCTCCTGAGGATGTAATACTACCTATCTAATAGAATTGTTGAGGGGTTTAAAGGGTATAAACCACTCACAGCAATGACTGACCCACAGTAAGCACCCAGTAAATGTGAGTGAGCATTTACTGGTATTCCATGTGGTAAACTCGGCTGTGTGCAGGGGATACTCCATGGAGAGCGACACACGGATATTATTTCTCCCCTTAGCTAGTATACCTTCTGGTGGTAGGTAGGTAGTAAACATGTCAATCCACAAAACATGTGAGGAAATACATACAGACATAGGGCAATAGGGACTTGTGATAGAAAAGACTGGAGCATCTATTATTGGGTGTTTTTGGTCCCTTAAGTCAGACCTGGAGTATAATGGTGCATCTATATCATGGGGCACAGGACCTTCAACTCAAAACTTACCTTCCTGGAGGGCCTTCCTTCACTCCTCTGGGCCACAATAGTCAACCTCATCTCTGGATTTTGCAGCATTTACTCTCTCCTCTATTTAACATTTTCACACTCAGCTGTGACTCCTGGATGCCAGTTTGGAGCAGGGCTCTCCTCCCTCACAGGGCTTGACCTGCCTGAGAATATCTCTGCCTCCTCAGCCCGAGTCCATTTTATGGAATGAATTACATAGAATGTGCTACTGTGCATTTTTCTAGGGCAAAGCACCCACAGAAATCCCACCTAGGGTGTGCTCTAGGCAGAGGTGACACTGCAGTCTTTGCCTTGCTATTAAACTGGAGACAGCTATAAGAATTTACTCCCACCTCCATGCAAGCTATTGGGCTTTCAAGGAGAATCTCCATGTAACCTAAAGTCCTCAACATACTGAGAAGAATTGCTGTAACGGACACTGTTTCCCATGCAGGTGTTCCACCCGGTGTGGTAAATATTGTGTTTGGAACAGGGCCCAGGGTAGGTGAGGCCCTGGTGTCCCATCCCGAGGTGCCCCTCATCTCCTTCACTGGGAGCCAGCCCACGGCTGAGAGGATCACACAGCTGAGCGCTCCCCACTGCAAGAAGCTCTCCCTGGAGCTGGGGGGCAAGAATCCTGCCATTATCTTTGAGGACGCAAACCTGGAGGAGTGTGTTCCAACCACTGTCAGGTCCAGCTTTGCCAACCAAGTATGTCCTCTGCCTGTTTTTGTTTGTTTGTTTGTTTGTTTTTCTTTTTTAACCCTGTGGCCCTGTCACACTGGATCTGTTTTATCACAGGGCAAATTCAGGAGTGAGTAGGTCAACCCAGTGTTATTTCAGTGGAAGAAGAATTATTACATTGTGTTATTCCACTGACTATCTGTTCAGTGTCAGTGTCAATCCATTGCCTTGTAGAGTCTCAGCTTCGGTTCAGCAAGCTTGTCTTCTTGAGTTACACAACTTTTATCAGGGACCAGCCATGGGCAAAATGACTGATGTTTGCTTCTGCCTTCTTGTATTCATAGAGTTGCCCCCAGTCTCTTCTTGCTGTCTAAACATCCTATCTCTAATTATTCTCCTTCCCAAAACACCCCAAATGCATTCTCATACTTAGAAATAAATTCCCAAACTAGTCTAGAGCTGGTTTCTTACCTGAGAATCATGGATGAGCTTCAGGGAAACTTTGCATCTCCTGAAACTGTAACAGATCTTTTCCTGGGATCCATACCTTTCATCAGAGTCTTCAAGGCTGTGGCATCCCAAAGGGCTAAGAACATGGGATCAGATGTGTTAGACTGTGAGCTTCATGAAGAGGACAGCTGTGCCTGCTTCTTTGCAGCATTTTAATGTCAACACCCGGGATAGAGCCTAGAATGGCACAGGTGTGCATGAATACTAAATGATTTTCTCCAAAGGGTGTATTTAAAAAATGTTTTAGCAGAAAGCAAAGACTTAAGCCAAAGAGTTAGAACTTCTATAGAAGGAAAGATGAATGGAATAAGATATATCTTTATTTACCTCATTTGAATAATTTGCATCACCTTTTGAACCTTCATTTCTTTACCTGTAAATTATGGAAATGACAGTTGGGTTTTTGTGAATGTAGAATGAAAAACATTTTTTACAATAATTATTTTTATAATCATTATAATTGTAATGATTTCTCTCACAGTAATTCTCACAGTAGAGAAAGTGGTTTAGAAATATACATATTTATATATATTATGGCAGGTGCTCAGAAGTGCAGTGTGATCTACTCATGGAGTGTGCCCTTAATTCTCGTCTGTCCTCATGTGTCATTCTTGGCAGGGTGAAATCTGTCTCTGTACCAGCAGGATCTTTGTCCAGAAGAGTATCTATAGTGATTTCTTAAAGAGGTTTGTGGAAGCTACCAGAAAGTGGAAAGTTGGCGTTCCCTCGGATCCGTCAGCCAGCATGGGAGCTCTGATAAGTAAAGCTCATTTGGAGAAAGTAAGTAAATCTCTGCCATGCCAATTATTTGGAGAGAAGCTCCATGCAAGGCATAGCACATATCCGTGCCTTGAAATATTGTCAATTACTGCCCTGTTTTTGAAAAATTATAACCTGTGGAAAATTGTCTCCAGACACAGAGTCTAAAAATGTTGGCTACGAATATGCAAATGTAGTGCAGGTTAAGGCAGCATCTATGTGAAATGAATGCACTTGAGAAGTCAGCATGGGAGAGACCATTAGAAGAGAGAGAAAGGCAAATTTCAAAGCCTAAAGAGTCAGCTAATAAGAATGATGTGGATTAATGGTGGCAAGAATTTCCATAGGTAAATGTTGCCGGTGGATGGGGCTCTGCCTCTGGCTTATAGCAGATGGCATTTGGAAGTGCCAGCACATGCAATCCAAATGACGTCAAGCAACTTGTTAGTGGTGGCCTAGGTGGGAGAAGCTATTGGTGGTCTCTGGGTGGCTTATGGAGTTTAGGTCTTTAAGTTTGTTTTAATTTATACCTGATGTGAGTACTCCCAAAATAAGTGTCATAGTTTTTGGTGCTGCAAGCGCTTTGATTTCAGCTGCAGTGACGAAGGCCCACCAAGGGAAATATGTCTCCATCAGTCAGCTGATAAGGGACAGAGCCTTTACTTAACTTTGTAGAAATCTCTGACACTGTGCAGATTTGGCAGACGCACCACATTTTAACCTTGACCTTCACCTTATTGTGAAGCGCAGATGCTCACAGGTGGGAAGGTATAGTAGCTTGATGGTCTCTTTTTATTTTTCTGTATCCTCAGTGAAATAGGCAGCAGGTTGGGAAGGAGAGAAAGTGTTGGAGGTTTCAGGAGGAAGGAGGAAGTGTGACACAGTCTTGCAGGCGATCAGGAGAGAGAATGGACTTTGAAGTGACCATGTTGTCAGCAGGGCAGCTCCCAGGGCTCATTGAGGTTTGAAGTTTGTGATCATTTATTAAAGCGAAGTGCCCAGTATGGCTGTTTTTCACCAGTCAAATTCACCTGCAAGTTTTCAGGTATGTAGGCAGCAGTCCCCAGAATGCCCATTGGATCCACAGTTGTGGATGTCCCCCATTGTGGAGCGAGGAGTCACCAGGTGCAAGATGCTTCCTCATCCTCTTTCTTTGGCTGTTCTGGACACCAGGGCTCCCTGCCTGCCTGCCAACATATACAAACAACTGGTCAAAAACAACTTCAGCATGTTCTGAATGCTTCCTGTGGAGCAAAAGTTAACTTCCCAGGAGCATCTTGCAGTCGGCTCAGGCTGTTGTGCAGGCTAAGGTCCCCTTTGCAATTCATTACTCACCTGAGGTTCTAAGTTCTCGTAATCTCAAATCAGCAGAAAAACAACTTCTTCTATTGGAGGCCATAGTAACTATTTAATTTACCCAATGAGGGGAGATATATCAGTGAAGCAAATCTAAGTGTCTGATTTTTCTGTGGGCTTTGACACAATATTTTTGATGCTCAGCATATCCCTGCTTGCCCACAGTGGCCCTCTCTTTAGCTTGCTCCCCACCCCCCATCGTTCTAGCCCCAAAACAGGCCCTCCTGTAGGCATCTCTGCTTTCCAATAACAAACACCCTTAGCCATCTGAGTTGCTCTTCCCCACACGGGCACAGGACCTCTCTTCCAAGCCCTGGGTCCTTTCAGTGCAGTAATCAAGGCCAGCATCTGACCGTGTGGATGCCCATTAGATGCTCCATGATGACGGGAAGTAGCCTGATGACATCCAAGAGGAGTCGACGTAAAGCCTGGTTGTGCTGAGCTCACACGTTGCCTTTTGAAGAGGGTCCTGTATCCAAGCTGCTATTTCCAGATTAGCCAAGCTACTTGTTAAACCTGGCACTAGTAGCAGTCATTTCATCACTGGCTGTGATGTAGCATGTTATGTACAGTCATACCTCATCGCGTTCACAGCCAAGCCTAAGACTTTAACATGACCCGGCAGACTGTCCCCTGATACCTCTGTCCCCTATTACCAAGGTCGCCCTCCCCTCCCTCATTCCCCTGCTGCACACTAGCCTCCCTTTTCTTCCTTGAAAATAGCACTCCTTCTTCTCGACCTGTGCTCTGGCTGCCCACACCGCCTGGAATGCTCATCCTTCAGAGATTTGCTTGGCTCTCGCCTTAGATCAAATGTCATCGTCTGAAGGAGAACTCGCCTGCTCACCCTGTGCAACATCGCACCCCCCAGAACTTCCTCTACCTCTTCGATGCTTTATTTTCCTCTGTGATTCTTATGACATATAATATGTATTATTTATTCCTTTATGGACTATCTTTCTTTGGCTGGAGTGTAAGCTCCATGGTCAGTTTTGTTCACTGCTATATCCCGAGGCCCTAGAAAAGTGCCTGGACCATAGCGGGTGCATAGGATTTGTTGGGCGAATGATTGAATTAACACTACAACATGTGTTCTAGTTACAGTATAAACTTAACAATTCCATTTTCCTTGAACTCTTGAACACAAGTATGAAGCATCTGGTATCACTGATCATTAAATAACAGCAACAATAAGGAGACCATATGGACACATACAAGCCTTTAGGTTTCACTTCAGACTCTCCTTTAACTCTTCATCTTTTCGTTGGTTATTTCAGCTTATGCCACAGGCAGCATTCGTATTCAATTCTAGTTTCTTAAAAATTTTTGGATAAATCTGGGTGTTCAATACCTCAATATTATACAAATCCTACTTCTTAAATGCCAACTAAGAATTTTTTTTAAATGATCAGCTTATTTTCTAAATTCATTAGCAATTTTTACAGCATTGCTATAAAGAGGCAAGTGGAATATTTTCTGCAGGTCTGCATTTCCCCCCACAATGTTTTTGCTTTCTCAAGAACCAGCTTATAAAAAGGGACCCAAACTTAAATTATAACACATTTAGTTGAAAATACTATATTCGCATTGCATTCAGGTACCCTCCCAATTCTCAAACTTTTGTTTTTGTTTCGATTTAGTTTTTGGTGATTCTCAGCAGTTTTAATTACCCCTAAAATGGACAGAGAGTATTTAGCAAGTTACAATATCAGAATATTTCAGTATAAAATATTGTAATTTTTCTCTAGAGTCAACTACACACCTTAAACTTCCTGTCTTTGAGTGACTCCACAGAGAAGACCCAAATTGCTGTCTTTTTAGTAGGGTGATAGTTGGGACCCAATAACACTGACCCCTAGGCAGGCAGGGGTTGCCCTGGTGGACCCCAGGAACTTACCCGTTGCAGAATGAGAATGGGTTGAGGGTATGTGAGAGCTGAGGCCTCCTTTAGCATGTGTGTGTCCCTTAGCACCTGTGCTCAGACAGGAGAAACACCCCACTTCTGGGGGTGTTCTGGGGGGCTCCACACCCCAGGTCTGTCTCCCTCTGCCTCTGCCCAGCTCCCCACATGGGTTTCACCAAGCGAGCAAGTTCTCATCTGAGGCCAGGCTAAGATATGTAGGGAGAGCCTGGTTTCCCCATTGTCTTGTCCTTTGCAAATTGCAACTCTTTTCAGTTCAGTGTGTCAAACCATCTGGGATCAAGCAGGCCGTGTACACACTCCACTGGTGGTCATTTCCCCCTGCCTTTCACAAGAAAGCTTTGGGGGCTGTGTGCCAGTGAGGGCCCATCTGCCATCTTTGAATTCCATGTCTCTTCTGCAGTATGTCTGTGTCTTCTCCACATCAAATTAGCCCTGCAGAGTCTGGGGTCTTTGTGTCCATCCTACTTCTGTGTGATTGTCATGATAGATAGTGATGCAGTGACAGAAGACTCCAACTAGAATATGTAAAAGTTACTGTATGACGGCAAAGGGCTCAGTGACTTACAGAGATGAAGCACGCTCCTACGTGGACGTGTCACTTTCCAGGTGCCCAGTGACTGCCGGGGATGCACAGTAAATTGCAGGTGATTCTGTCCTCAAAGAATGAAGGAAAGACCCCCTTGCCTACTTCATAGAGTTTCTTTTTTTTACCCTTCTGACTCCTTCCCCACTTGGCTGTCTGGAGAATTGGGCTATACACCTTTCTTCCCATAAATGCCAGTAACTAATGAGGTAGAAGTTTTGAGGGTTTACAATGCGGCTGGAAGAAACCCAGGGGAAGTTCACAGGTGCATCCACCTGTAGGGCCAGGCTCCAGCCCTAACTAAGGTCCACTCTTGTAGTTTTCTATCTTTGTCAGGTAAAAAAAAAACACACAAAAAAAACCTGACATACTGAGTGGGGGGCATCCCTCGAGTCTCCTAGCTAGTAAGTGTCAGATCACTCATCATTTTCATCAACAGCAACAATAGCCGCTGACATTCAAAAGTCTTAACTATGTACCAGACATCATGCTAAATGTTTTACACCTCTTATATGATTTAATCCTATGACTAGGTGGCAATGTTATTTTTCAGATGAGGAAACGGAGGCACAGAGCACTTAAAATCTCTTATCTCATAAGTAATTTGAACACAGTTGGGCTCCCCAGCCCACTCTTCCCTGGGCTCTGGTTTTATGTGCAAAGCTCCCACACAAAAGTTTTATAATAACAATTCGTTACATTTTATAGCACATTACCAGTCACAAGGGTTGCTTTTCCCCCCTCAGATTTTACTGAAAATCTCAGTTCCTGAGCTGCTAGTGTAGACACCCTTCTATCATCCAGTGACACTTCCTCTAGAAAATAAATTCAGTTTAGTATGTGTCACCTTATACATGAAATATGTTGATAAGTTCACATTTTGAAAACTGATACTTCCCTTCATACTTGATTATCCCAAGAGCTTTTAAGCGATAAACATGTAATTCCATTTAGATGTGATAATTTAAAGCCAGAACAGCCTTTGCACCATTGGAGCCTGGCACCGCCTCCAGCGGGGGCCTCTGAGATCTTCCGCGGACTTCCTTTGTTCACACAGGACGCTGCATTTGGCATCTTTTAATTAATGTGGGTGAGTTGTTTCAAAAGGAGCAAGAGCCTAGGGGGAAAGAGAAGTCCAGACCTATTTTAGTCTCTACCCACAAAGGAGGCTAGGGTTTTTCTGGGAAAGCTTTGAGATCATGGTGCTGTGGTGGGAGGCAGTGTGGAGCAGAGGGGAATATAAAGCTGTACCAAATGTTCTATTTTTAAAAAGTCTTTGACTTCACGGCTTTACTAAGCGTTCTACCAATTGAAGCACACTTAATAATAAAATAACATCATCTTTTTAAAATTTTTGCATGGCAATTATATAGCTCTATACTGAATATAGTTCTACTGTGGAGTACTGAGCTAATACTGGGGCAAAATATTCGGACAATAAATGATAAGTAGGATTCCATAACGTCGTTTTAAAATTTACCTTGCTTTTGATGTACTGCTTGACTGTTGGTCTATACTTTTACTTTTGAGGATTGTTTTTGTACTTCTCCTATGCTTATAATAAATACTCCTCAGGGGTGGAATCATGTATCTTTGTGACTTCAACAATATTTCCACATATCATTATTATAGAATCATTTCTACACCCATTATTAATTAACATCTCTCATTGTCTGTGAGTCACTGAGTTAACTTGTTACATAATTTATTTCCCATTGTGGTTAGCTGTGTTATATTACCGAGATATAGTTTCAGAATATAATCAGTAATGAGGCTAAGAATTAGAAATTCTTTGTTCTAGAAGCTCCGATATATCCTGGCCTTTAATTAAATCTTATACACCATTCAACGTCCCACTTTCTGCAATGGACATAGTCCCTACCACCCCCCAACAGTGCAAAAATATTCTTTTGTGTATTTAACTATTGAATATGCTTGAGAGTGAATTCTAGCTTTCCTGTCTATTAGTTGTGAAATGTTTACCCTTTCTGAGGCTCAATTATATCATCAGCATGTAGGGGATAACAATGCATAGAGTTTTGAAAGAATTAAGTGAGAATGTGTGTAATGCACTTAATCCTGGCGCTTAGATATTACATAAATTACTCTTTCCTTTTCCATATGAGGGTTGACTACCCAAGTGATGGTTAGAGCACTTCTGCCCCTCAGGCTTAGCAGCTGAGTGATAAGATGACCAACCTTAGATTTCTTGGCAATGACCTTATATATCTTTCCTAGATGATTTGAAAATATTGACTTTCCTGTTGCTTTGTATTAAGCCAAATGGCAATATGTTGCTAATCGTGGTTTTTATCCACCCAGGTCAGAAGTTACATCCAGAAAGCTCGTGCCGAAGGGGCCCAAGTTCTGTGTGGTGAGGGAGTGGATAAGTTGAATCTCCCCCCAAGGAATCAGGCAGGCTATTTTATGCTTCCCACTGTGATAACAGACATTAAGGACGAATCCTGTTGCATGAAGGAAGAGATATTTGGTCCAGTGACATGTGTTGTCCCCTTTGAAAGCGAAGAGGAAGTGATTAGAAGAGCCAACAGTGTGAAATATGGGCTGGCAGCGACAGTGTGGTCAGGCAACGTGGGGCGTGTCCACCGCGTGGCTAAGAAGTTGCAGTCAGGTTTGGTCTGGACCAACTGCTGGCTCATCAGAGAGCTGAACCTTCCTTTTGGAGGGATGAAGAGCTCCGGGGTAGGTAGAGAAGGAGCCAAGGACTCTTATGAATTCTTCACTGAAGTCAAAACCATCACGGTTAAACACTGACCTTGGCCAATGGAGAAGCTATTACGGTCAATACCTGGTTGCAGATGATCAGTCGTCCAGTGTGGTGAATGGAAATACTGGCATAGGTGCCAGCCCGGTCTTGACTTAGCAGGAGGTTATCTCTGGCTATCCTCAGTAAGTATTTTTGCCCATTGGTGAAGAGACGCTGTCTATTTTCAAGGTGAAGGCAAAGAAGAGAATGCGTCTGAACAGGAAAACGCAAAAAGGAAGCCAAACAATTGTCCAGCTCCTCCTATGTTGTGTCTTCGTAGGATTTTTATCATCATTTTGATTGAATTCTCGGAAATTCACAGATAATCAGAATTTTTTTTTTTTCCATTTGCAAGTGGGTGGTTCAAAAAACCTCTACAAAGCTAAAGAGAAACAAATCACCATGATTTCCTACCTTTGGGAAGATTGTCAAGATGATCTCCCTGTTCCTCAGCCAGTAGAATTGGTGATTGGTAATTGACTGCACCTTATTACCCAAGGGGACCTTGCACGTCAATGATAGACACAGCATGGAATTTATCAGAGAACACATATAGCAGGTCCCACTAAATATTTCTGTGTAAGGACAAAGAAAAAGAATACAGCTACTACTTTGGGAGGAAACTTAGAACAAGAAGAGTTTGATCCATTCCTACTGTGCAGTCAAATCAATTCCAATTCTTCGTGTATGGATTTGATTATATTTACAATTTACTAATCCTAACGAAAACAATAAATGTAGAGCAAGTTTAGCAACCAGAATGGCATACACCTTCTTTTTGAACTGTTCTTTATTCCCCATCCCCACCCTATTAGGAGTGTGGACTTATACTAAGTAGTAGAAGTATTTCTAGCACTTTTTTTTTTCTGGATCCCCTGGTGGTCAGAGGAGAAAACTGAGGTTTATAGAGATGAAGTTGCATGCTCAAGGTCACACGAAAGGTATGAAGCAGAGGAAGGTTTGAACCCAGGGCTCTGTCTAGGATATTAGTCAGCCGGCAAGTTGGGAAGAGGAAAGGGTGGGGGCCAAGGCTATAGGCTGTAAACTACTTTCCTCATCTAACAAAATAGAGACCAGGTTGATAATGTCAGAAGTTGATGAATCAAGAAATAGGGATTTACGTATATTACTTAAAGTTATACATGTGACCATTAGAAATCTTAAAAATTAGAGGTCTTGAAATGTTCATGTAACTCACAAGAATTGGAAGGTGAAATGCAGATGGGCTGGGAGGTAGGGAAGTATACTAAATTCCGTTTCGTGGTAGGAACCTAACAGATATTATCTGAAGTTGATAAGGCCAGAAATACAGGCACACACATATGGGTCGGTTCTTGTTGCCTTACAGCTGCCAAACCATTTGTTCCCCTGCGCTCTTCCCAGGATTTCACAAGGGCGTGCCTCGGCAAACTGAGGCCCAATGGAGAGATATAGGAAAAGCTCCTTTGAGGGGAAGTCTCAGCAAACTGAGACCCGATGGAATTATATCGGTCCCTCCCCTTCAATGGATTCCTTGGAGATTGTGTGTGTGTGTGTGTGTGTGTGTGTGTGTGTGTGTCTGTGAAGGCAAAGTTCAGGCTGGAACACAATGAGAACTTTCGGAAAGACACCCAGCAGGCTACCAACACACAGATCTTGAGATTAACAATCTTTTACCTCTTTAGAAGTTTACCAGTAAAAACTACACATTGGCCTGATTCGGGGTTCAGTCCCTGAGACTGTTCCCCTTGGCTCCTTGTTTTGCATTCTATTCAAGGCTACTGTCTTTTCTTCACTCTGCACCGCCCGCCTTCTCCCTCCCCACAACCCTCATCGTGCGGGATGCGACAGGTTCCATGGTATGGAAGACTTAAAACCAGAACTATTTCAAAATGGGTACTTCTGGGATGTGGAACTAAGGCTGGGGGAGGGCTGTTGGGCATAATGGACAGACTTTCATCTGAATCATTCGGTATGCTTTTGAGTTTACTTTTTAACACATTGTGAACAGCCTTTTATAAATAATAATATCTGTATTTAAAAACTTTCCTAGTGATGTTTTTCACACATGTGGGAATTGGGGGTGCTTCATATTATCTGAGGGTGTTCCAGGTCTCTAGTGCTCTGATCCCTGGTTGCCTTAAGAGATCTGAGATCACCTGGTGTCTTGGGAGACCCAGACCGATTGGAGAAAACCTGGGAAACCTGTCCCACATCAGGTCAAAGGAAGAAGATGTGCTCCAGTGCCCCTAGCACTGCCAGCCTGCCCAGCAGGAGTCCTTGGGAGGCCGCCCAGGAGAGCCTTCCTCCCACTGTTCCTATTCCTGCCCTCCTGCCTGCTAGTCTGGATAATTCCCCTTCTCCATATGGGATATTCCCCTAAACCTGAGCCCTGAGTTTAAAAGAAAACTCCTAAGATGTGGTCCTTCTTTGCTGTGGATTTGCTTATTTCCTGGGAATTTCCAGTGTCCTTTTCTTGGAGGTGCCTGCAGCTGCCTGTGACCCCATTAATGGTGGATCCACCCCCTGGATGTCCCAGGGACGAGCGCCTCACTGCAGGCTTTGCAGGTGAGTGTTCCAGGGTATAGTTTTAGGAAGACATTTTGTTTATTGGTGTCTACAGTAAGCCTTCTGGAACGTGTCCTGGTTGGTGTTCATCCACCTCACAGTCCTGAGCACTCACACTGTCCATCTCTGAAGCCTCACCTATCAGCACCCCAGGGAGTGCTGACTCACCCAGGGCCTGTGCAAACCATTGGCATCATTACCCTGAGATTTCTGCCAAACAGATGATAGACAGTTCTTCTGGGAAGAGTCGTATTTCCGATGAAAGCTGGCCGTTGATCAAGGGTCGGAAATTTGCCTAATCTTGTCTGTGGGTCGAGGACATGCCATCCCTGCTCTCTGATTGTGCTTTCCCATCTCACACCGTATTGCATTCCTCATCCACCTTCCTCAGTCCAATCTTATTTCAGGAGATATCATTATTCTCCAATCTCATCTTCAAATTGCCATTCCAGTGTGACTCAACAATGTTCAACAAAGCATTGAAAACTACTCCTGGGAATATTAAGGGCTGGTGGCGTCTTTGAATCATAACAGGGTACAGTTGCCAGGGATCTTGAGAACATGCTGTGTAGCTCTCTCCCCACTCCCAGATGGACAACTGAGGCACAAAGAGGTCAACTGACGTGTCAAAGATCTTACAGTAAATAGTGCCTCTATGTGGGGCTGGAGATGCAGAAATAGGCAAGCATCAAAGAGGTAGAGGTATTCGGAGGACAATGCACAACAATTGCACATTCTGGTAAGTATTTTGGAGTTCCCTCTCACAGATAGCCAGGCAGCTGGCCTCTATGTCCACTGAGGACGTGATGTGGAAGGTAAAAGGTCTTAATTACAATTTGAGTTTATATGTAAAACTAGAAATACAGTATTTTATTTTAATGTTTCAAGCTTAAAAAGAGTGAAGGGTGGAAGAGGGTGGAAACCCCTTTTCTGGTGGACTCTAAGCATGGTGGTGCCCCCGTCAGGGGCGGTTGGGCTGCCAGGCGTGGTGTGGGGGAGCAGTTTCTGATTCTGTGCAGTTTCTGTGTCAGCACAAGCTCCATTGTACCAGGTGCCAATTACCTGTGTGGGAGCAGATTTCTGCACCCCCATCAAATGCTCTCGCCGTAGTATCTCATCAAGGTGTCCAAATACCAGATCATGAGGTCTGCCACTGGGAAACAAGCAGAAGGAACACCCGAGTTTCTAAATAGGAGAAATCTGATTTTCATGCAACAGCCTTGAGAAACAGTATGTGAGAATCATCAAGATAGGTTAAAACTTGATGATCGGCATATTTATCTCTCCCGGGCTATAACTATTTCTCTAATATTTCAAGTTCAGCAAAATCCATGCTTCTAGATTCCTTTTTACCTTCATTTACGGAGTCTTCAGGGAAATGCATGTTCCCACTCAGTAGTAATAAGTCACCAGAAAGCAGTTCTGAGGGGTTATTTAGAACTCTCTGGGATCCCGCGGCCGCTGGCTCAGACTTGGTCTGAGGTAGCGGTCTGCGGGCAGACTGAGTTCCATCACCAAGATGGCTATTTCCCTGTTGCACGTGAAAGAGACATAAAGCGCTAACTGAAGCATCTGCTCTGAGCTGAGATGATTGAACGATTCTCCCCTCTCCTGCCCCTTCCTCTGATATCCTAAGTGAAGGGAGAGAGTTCACATCTCCTGGACAATATTTGCAGAAAATATACTGCACCCTTTCCTCAGGATGTATTTAGTGCATCCTAATCTTGAGGAAGACTAACTCCCTGAACTTTAAGGTTAGAAATAATTAGACAAGAAAATCCCTTCTCTTGATTTCTTGTAACTGTCAAAAATGATAAGTAGTGGAAAAACTGCTTCAGCTCAGACTTCTCATTCTCCCTGAACCTTTGCACCATATTATTTATAGAATGAATATAACATCCTGTGGCATGATGAGGTGAGCACTGCTGTTTCTGCCTTTTGATATCGTAAGCAGAGGGCCAGAGAGCTGCAGAAACCTAAATAAATGCAACGATTACTTGGGACTGTTCAACACAGACTCCCCCTCTCATTCACCTCCCTTTCACTGCAGAAAACACCTCCTTTTGTCTCAGCAAACACATTTTGGAAAAATGATTTAAATCATGGCAGCGATAGATAGCTTTTTATGTCCTATTTTGATTGCCTTAAAGGTCAACCACACAGAAAATGACATTTAATTTTCAAGCTCTGAAGGATCTTAGGGTGCCCTGTCCTGTTTTTTTTTTTCTTTTTTTATGATTTGTATAGTTTGAAACATAGAAGAGTCATCTGTATGCTTCCTGTGCACTGTTCTGAAAATGAGTTCCAACATTTCCATTTTCCATAGAGTTCAAGCTCCTAGAAGTCACAGAGTGTTTTTCATATTAGATGCATGCCACCGTTTCTTTTATCCCTAGCGATCCTAGATCAATGCTTCCATGCTTTTGATGGACGAATACAAGGTTGCTGTACTGAATTTAATGAAAATCACTACATGACCATATGAATTGTCTTGCGTCCTGGAGAAATAACACACTTGTTTACAATGAGGCTGAAACCAGATTGTAATGACTATGTCAGTCTTTTCTGATTTCTGAGCAGGCCCATTCATCCCAGAAACAAGAATACAGCAGCCAGGTGTTTTGGCTCATCAGTGCAAAACCTGATGATGCCAGGTGCTTGTTTCTTGGTCAAGGACTGTGGCCCAAGTGGTGGAGAATAAAGCCAGGGACTCAACCCAGCACTTCAGCAGGTGTAGCCTGCCTCAGCCTATTGTTCAAGTACATTGTATTCAGAGTTTATTAAATGTTACCCCTTGAGCACCACTCCCCAGGGGCCTAGGCGTCATTGTGTGACTGAAAGGCAGTAATTGTGTCACCACTACCTTAGAGCTCCTAGAATGAATAATAGAATTTCTGTAATTCCCTCCAAAGTGTGTGCCTGGGCTCTGAAGCAGAAAAAGAAAACACTTGGTAGTTGAAAACATGAGAGAGAGAGAGAGAGAGAGAGAGAGAGAGAGAGAGAGAGAGAGAGAGAGAGAGAGAGAGAACCAATAAATCAATCTAATAAGAAAAAAGTCAAATTAGGAGCAGGAACATTTGGTAGGAATTTAAAATCAGAAAAGTAATGACTTGTGTTTCAGATTAAACTCACTAAAGCAATGAATTTATATTTTATAAAATGAAGCCTTCAAGTGGGATAATCTGGCCATTTACTGAGGTGGTGACATCATAGACCAATAAAATCCCAGGGGCCAGAACGTGGACATGTCATCCACAACTTCTACTTTTAGCTCCTAAAAACCCTGAAGTCATTGTTTACTTTTTTTTCTTTTCTTTTTTCCTGTGTTAGTTCCATTATCATGGAAAATGTAAAGTTTGACTTTGCTCCATGAGAACAAAAATTAGATGAACATGTTTGTCACCTTATTCCTCTGTATGGGAGGCAACACTTTTCCTCCAGCTTTCTTAGATTCTGGGCCTGAGTCATGCAAATTAAACTGACAAAAACCAGATTAACCAGAGAAAAGGCACAAAAATGTTGTTTTAAATTTTATGTGCACAGGGGCTACGTGGAAAAGAAGTAAAACCCAAGGAAGCACTTAGACTTGGGAAGCTTATACACCATTTTAACAAAAAGGCAATGAATTGTGAAGTGACTAGATAAAGGAAAGGGGATTTGGGCTTCTAGGGGTAGTAAATTGGGTTAAGGTAAATACGTGAAAAAAAATAATGGTAGATAAGGGTTATTTAGTAAGGTTTGTTGATGCACACTTATTTAGGTGCTGTTTTCATCTCTGGTGATCAGGGTTGCTTCCCTCTTCTTGGTATGGGACAGGGTGGGGGACACCTTCACAAAAGGAATTTACATCCTAATTTGAGATGGATTGGAGGAAAGCAAAGCTCTTTCTGTGTCTGCTTTTTCTCCATTGCTTTCAGCTCAAAATAATCTTTATGTCTATGTGGTATATTTTGGGGTGGCATATTCTGGTCTCCTTCATTTCATATGTTTCCCACATCTTAAAAGAAAAAAAAAAAGGCCACTACAGTCTAAGTGAATAAATATTTGGCTGTTATGCTTGTGTGACTATTCGTATATTCTAGGAGAAAAACACGGTCTGTTGGAGGGCAATCAATGTGGCTCCTGTCGGTAACAGGTTTTTAAACCATGGAAGGTCCTCAAGGCCCTATGTACTCAGAAAGCAGTGAATAAACAGGAATGAAATGCAAGTGCTAGGACAAATTCCTCACTTCTGCGTTCCGGGCTTATTCTAAGAAAGGAAATAAAGGTGAGTTCCAGTGGATAGTCACGTTTTAAGAAGATCAATGGAAAAGGAGTTTAACACACAAGGCCTTTACCAAGTCTAACTTTTATTAGTTGACCGTGAGAAAGTGGTCAGGAAGTTCAGGTCATTAGGGCAGAATGGAAGTGGACATTTTTCCTATTTTCCTCAAGATTTTGTATCTGAAAAAATTCTTTTCAGTAATAACTTAGAGATTTCATCAAGGGTTTCATTTTTAATGTGTTCTACTTTCAGTATTCAATGAGAATACCTATTTTGAATGCCCATTTATTTATAGGATCGTACAATGGAGCACAAAAGAAAAAGCAGATTCTGACCATCGATTCACAGAGTTTTAAGTGAGAGAGAATGAAAAAAACAAACAAACAAAAAACAAGATAGCTAAAGAATAGAAGCCAAATTAAATACTACTGACTCCTATAAGTAAATAAAATATAAAGCAAGGTGGAAATGATCATGAGGTGGGATTTCCCTCAGGGGAAAACGTCATGAAGTTCTGAAAAACACAGGGTTTAGTCAACTGATGGCAAAGAGGCAGAATGGAATTCTAGAAAAGGAAATGTATTTACAAGCATGGAGACAGTGTTAACAAAACGTTACTGTGATTATGTTATCCTTGTCTGGAGGATAATCCCATTCTTCAGGAATGGGTGAATTTACTGGCACTTGAAAATGAGGATTGCCTCTATACAGGTATATCTCTCATCTCGTTGCCCAGCCTGAGGTGCCTGTGTCATGTGTTTCCTTAAAGAAGCCAAGTACACTGAGGTAGGATACCTGAAGGAATGAACTCTGGTCCTGGGTGTCTCTGTTTAATTTCGGGACACTCCATCTTTTGTGGAGATATTTGGTTCACGATAGATTTCACAGCCTCCTTTCTTTTCCTTTCCTCCGGGAGTTCCTGCTCTTCTGTTAACTTTTACTTGGCCTGTTCAATGTTTATTTTATAGTGTGGAGTTTCCCATTCGGGTATTTTATTCTCTTGACCTGATTTTTAACCGAATGTAGCTTTCCTGGATGAAATAATCACATCCCTGAAAGCATATGTTTTGCAAGAAAAACTTCCTTTCTTTCAACTTCCCAAGACCTTTCTAGCCTAAGTTTGCAAATGGTTACATTTCTCTAGCAGGGTTTGCCTTCAAAATGTCAGCATGGGACTTTAAAATGCACGTGTTTCTATAGCTACCACCCACTATTTGGGCTGTCACATGATGTACATATCTGAACCGGCCAGACATAGGGGCCACCATGCCTGCTAAATCCTACTTGATACTATTCTGTCCTTGCAGACCACTGGGATCTCAGCGCTGTCACTGCCTTCTGGTGGAGGGAAAAGATCAACACCGGGAGGCTGCCTGGGAGCACCTTCAGCCGGCTCAGCCGGTTACCAAGGTCTGAGCAGGGCCGAAGCGACTGGCAAGCAGCTTTAAGCTAATGGGAAAATGGAATCCTGAGTTGGACCGGTGATGTTCAACCCCACATCTTCCTCAGTAAGGATGTCACCAGTGAACTGCTTCCAGCAACTGCACAGGCACTGGGACCACAGCTCTCACTTCCTTTGCACAGGTGGGAGTGGGGGGGTTAGGGGAAGCGTCATTGTGTTGGGAGATAATTGTTTTCTCCTCCTGGTGACATCTGCTTATCAAAATTGAGGAGGTGGGGGTCGATCATTTAAAGAACAGTGTTAAGCTCTTTCATAGGGCGAGATAGAGGGTCTGCAGTAATAACTGCAGTGATGGTGTGTGGTCCTGTCCAGGCATCTCCACCCGGAGAGGCGCTGCGGGAGGCCTCTTGCTTTCTCCCATTTTGTGTTCCTTTCCCTCTTCCTCCTTTTCCGTCTCCTCCTTCTTTTTATGTTTCATTTTTGGGTATGTTTTACATAGCAATTTTATTAGTGTGCTGTTCTCTAGATTTCTTTTTTTTTTTTTTAATATCTGCATAATCAACATTCTTCACCCTCTGAACCTCCCCCACCCTTAGGTATTTCCCAGATACTGTCAGAACAGCCTGTACTCAGAACTCCTATCAAGGACTCCCCGGCGATCTGTATACACATTTCTGTCACAGAGTATTGCTAAGTAAGATGAAGTGTTAAGATTATGGGAATTTGTATTAGGTTACAGATTCTGAGACATCATGTGAGGTGGCGTGACAACTCATGTTCCCTGGTGCATTTTCTGAGCTTGGCCTTTCTGCAACCTGTGTAGTTTTCAAGGAAATGACTGAGCAGTTTTGTTCTGGTCGGGTGTCAGGGAATGAGGACCTATGAGGAGACGCTCATCTTATCGTCTCTTCAAATTGTGTCAAAGAGCAGGAACAGAGCAAAAGAAAAGTCCAGCCTCGCTAGTGGTCCTTAGCAGCGACTTGGCACTGGAGCTGACGCACCCTGAAATGCCCTCCACAGTGACTGTAGATGGCTGGGGAAAGTGGGTTGCTTTTGAGCTGGGTGTTTCCCTACAGAGGGCTGCTCAGTAGTGGGAAGAGTTGATGCTTTCCACTTCCTTACTACCTTGAGTGCTCTGAGGTGGGAGAGCCCTGGGTGGGAGAGCCCTGGGTGGGAGAGCCCTGGGTGGGAGAGCCCTGAGGTGGGAGAGCCCTGGGTGGGAGAGCCCTGAGGTGGGAGAGCCCTGGGTGGGAGCATAGGGCCCTGAGCGCTGAGTAGAGAAACTGCAGCCATCTGCAGCCTTTCCCCACAGGACCTGGCCGACCTCGGAGAGGGGAAGTGCGTGAGACCTGGTCAGATCTCCCTGTATACCCTAATCTAATCATCATGGATCCTGGCTACTTGGTTTATGGCTCATGGTCTCTGTCAATTTGCAGACAGTGTGAGTTTCATCAGGCTGGAGATGGTTTGATTACAAATGGTTCCTGACCCGTCAAAGAAATACATGTTAAGGATGACAAAGCTCCTCAACTAATGAAAATAAAATCCCTCTCGAATCACAAATGATTTTTTACATCTGAGCCAGAGTGCATAAATCCCAGTTGCCACAGCTAGCTTTATTTACTAGTTATAGGACTTGGATGGAGTGTGAAGAGCCCACACCAGGAAGTAAGGAGAGGTGGCTCAGCCGTAGTTCTGCTTGGGGTCTGGTCTGAGTGGGGTGTGGCCTGGTGGAAGACAAGAAAGAGCCTGCACTCGATGTCCCCAAAGGAGTGGGGCAGGTGCCGAAGGGCCAGACACCCTGCAGAGCTGTGATAGGAAGTGAGTGGTCACTGCAAACAGCTGAAAGGGGAAGGGCACCTGTCCCAACAGGGCAGATGCTACAAGGTCAGGAGAGGTTTTCAAACTCTGGCAAGCAGTGTGTGGCCTCAGGAAATGTGGTTGTAGACAGAAGGGCTTTGCTGGAACCCAGGGGTGGGGCTCTGATTCCCAGCAGGGAGATAGGAAGCAGCAAGGCAGAACCCGGTGCTGAACAGAGATGGAACACCAGGAAGGTTACCTAGAGAGGGAGCTGTCACTAGGTCTGTGAGAAAAACAGTCTTCTCTTAGTGACCTGGTTATGAGCACTGAGACACAAAGTCAGGGTTAAACTGGCCACCACATTAACTTGAGCCCGGAACTCCTTTAATCCCTTCCTTCTCAGCCCATGAGATGCTCAGCCTTGCCGGGCTAAACCTGACTATGAAATTCACGTGGACGGTATGTGCGTAGAAAGATGGGAGCGAAGAGAAATGGGCTGCAGAATCTGGGACCCAGCCAAACCTGATAATTCTTGGTCTAACAGGGCTGTTGTGAGTTTGACATCGGATATGGTATACTAAAGCATTTTCCAAAAGAAAATCCAGGTGAAAACTATTAGGTAAAATCAGAATGAAAGTGTGAAATTTCAGGAGACAGAGATGCCAGGGCAACTTCATACATAAAACTTTTGCCTATGCCATCTATGCTTCTGCCAAACCCTTCCTCCCTCAGACCTCACTATTCCACTTAGGTAACTCCTACTTATTGTACTGGTTTCAAACTCATTTCAGTCAGCCTTTCTAGAGGAAGCCTTTTCTGCATCTCTGACCAGGTGACATCCTGCTTCAAAGTAGCTCAGAGCAGTTATTTGAGTTAGGATTTCACACAGCTTTGCCTGATTGTTTCATTACCTTTGATCTCTCCCACTGGAAGTTAAGCTTCACGAGGGCCGAGGGTTGAGAGCCTGTCTGTCCTGTTTGCTGCTTAGTCCCTAGAACCTAGCCCACTGCCTGGTATGTTTTAGGTGTTCGATAATTATTTGCTGAATGAGTGAATATTTTGAGAGAAATGAGACTCTGTTTTTGTAGGTGAAAACAAAAGCATGATCGTTGGGATTTGGTATTGTAGAGCACTTAGGAACATAGGGATATCCTATAAACACATTTCAAAGGAATTTGGGGAGACCAGATTGGAGGGAGTTATAAAGCCTCTTACTACTGACAATGAAGTCCTTATGCCCAGATACAAGATAAAGTGAGCAAAAGTGAAATAAGTTGGTTTTTAAAGAGAACTTAAGTTCATCTAGAGGGCAAAAAAAATGGCAATAAACTTCTATTTTTCCTTCACTCTACCCCTTACACTCTGTATCCTGTCCCCACAAATCTATATAGGCCAATAATGTGAAAATAAACCTCGAATACTTTCTTTCAAGGGGAAAAGAAGTCATGCCCATAGCTAGAATTGAGGCTGTGGAAGTGGGCTACTCCTCATTTGATTTTAATGAATGTTAGAGATCTTTGGATTCCAGTAACAAAATCTAATATTGGCTGTGGTATAAGTGATAATGAAAGGGAAGGAATTAATAAGAACTGGAACATCTCTATGTAGCCAGAACTACTACTCAGTCTTGCCTGGTTATAGCTGTGTTTTTCTAAAAGACTTTTCCATTTTTATTCTATTTATCATGTTGCTTGTGTTTCAAATTCTAGGGCTGAACAGCTGCTTGGATTGTTCCCAGCCCAGAGCATATTAATACTTCTACCAGGCTTTATCCACAGAAAAAGGAAAATTGAAGAGCTATTTCCCAAAGAAGGAGGTAAGAGTTCAGGGCACCATCAATAGATGAATGACTAAATAAAATGTGACATATATACACAGTGCAATATTATTCAATCTTAAAAATAATTGAATTTCTGATATATGCTGCAGTATAGATGGACCTTGAAAACATTATGCTAAGTGAAATAGGTCAGACGCAAAAGGGAAAATAGTGTATGATTTCACTTATATCAGCTACCCAGAATAATCACATTCATAGAGGCAGAAAGCAGAATACTGGGTACCAGGGACTTGAGGGATGGGGCATTATTATTTGATGGAGACAGAGTATCGGTTCTGGAGGTGGATGGTGTTGATGGTTATGCAACAACGTAAATGAACTGAATGCTACTGAAATATACACTTGAAATATAAAATGGTTAAAGTGGTAAATTTTATGTTACGTATATTTTACTACAATTTATTTTTTTAAAAAGAGAGCATGATAGCCAAAGTCAATCAAGTGTGAAGATAGGGAGAATGGAAGGTCATGGTCATTGGAAAGAGAAGCCACCTGGTCACTTGGTGTCGTGGACTGAAAACCTGGATTCAAGCCCCAGCTCTTCTGTGTAACATTGAGCAGGTCACCAAACCTCCTTGAAGCTCTTTCACATTTGTGGATGGTGACCTTGGCCCCTTTATCTACCCCTTTATCTGGCCCCTTTATACAAACTGGGTTATCCTGTGACAGTAGTTTGTAAACTTATAAAATTCTACACAAATAAAGGTATTACTATCAGAGGGAATGGAAAAGCCCACTGTAAATCCATGTTTTTGTGACCTGGATGGCAAATGGAGACCATCACTTCCTTAGGTTAGTGTTCTGGAGGTGGCTCTCCCAGCTGGAAGGAAAGGGTTAGGGTGAAAAAAAGAGACAGTCATTCACTACATGCTACAAAATCTAAATGGGCCTGAATCACCCTGCTGTGTTGCTACTCCACTAAGATTTTACAACCCTCCGAGGAAGGCTCAGAAATATCCATAACTTCAGTGAAGCAGCCAGCATTTCTAGCTGAGTGTCTTTAAATGGCCTGCCAACAATGGAGCTGTTAATTTACCTCCATAAAAACCCATAAGTGGTGCCTGTTGGATATATATGACCTATGTCTGGCACAGGCTTTTGGCAAATAAAAGAATGATTGATTCCAGGCAAAATTCCAAACATTTGGCTATAGAAACTAATGGTCTATTTCTATGCTAACTGCTTATTTGTTAATACGAGATCCAAAATACAGTATTAAAACAGGTTTCATTGCAAGATTCCTCTGCTTCTGTCATCTGCCTAGATTAAAATCCCCAAAGAGGGCCCATTATTAGTGTTATGATTTGTTCAGCCTCAGAGGTTATTAGAAGAAATGCTAGTAGCTTTACAACGTTTGAGTAGAATTTTCTGTTCACTCATCAAGGATGGCACTTGGCTTTTTCTCTCTTGGCTTTGTACAGGGGGTCCAGTTCCAATGGCCTGTTGAATAGAGGTTTGGGGCTCCAACTCCAAAGCTTTAGTTCTGAGGCTCATATCACCTCCCAACACACCTGAGGACTACCTAGCTTCAATACCTTCTCATAGCCATGTTCTGAAAGGTATTGTTCTCAAGATGTTACTTCTTCCTTTTGAATTTGGCTGTGAATATATAGCTTATATATATTCCAGTATTTACAGTCATTCTATAATGTTGGGAGTAAAGGGGTATTTTCTATACATGTTCAATTACCATCTCAGCTGAAAACGGAGCTAAGAATCAGTATTACTAAATTCTGATGATTTTGATGCTTAGATTCAGAGAACCAGGGAGCCAAGGTGATGCTGCCTCTATGGATCTTGGTGTGTCCTCCTCGGGCTGCTGATTTCATGGTGGCCAGCCCACGACCACTGTAGCTTTTGCGGACCCCACTCCCTACCATAGGACTGGTCTTTTTAAGGTACTTATAATGATTCAAAGTGACATTGTTTCCTTGTATCCAGTAATAGACCAGGGTTGGGGTTTAGCATTAGGTGGAAAAGGCACGATGGAGGAAAAGATATGAAAGAGATAGAAAGAGGAACAAAGAAGAGGGAATAAGAATGAAGACAAAGAACAGGGAAAGGAGGGGAAAATTGGATGGTCCCAGAGAAAGAGAAGAATCAGAGAGGAAAAGAAGTGAGTGCAGGGATGAGAGAATGTTGCCTGCCTTCCTTATAGCTGGCAGCTTCCAGCAGCAGCGCAGGCTTTGTCTGTGTTTACATCTGGAGGGGGCAGCTGGCAGGTGGCTGCACCTTCAGGCATGTCCACTCTAGTCTCCTCTCTCCACCTGTCAGACACACTCAAAATCCAGCTCAGTCCCTGAAGCCTGCATCAGTGTGTCCTGAAGAAAACTCATTTTCAGTGAACACATCACCTGGGAAAGTGACCAGTTGCTGTTTTTCACAATTTCAAGATACTGACTTCAGAGCCAGGCTGCTGTCACCCGTGCTTTCAGTTTTGAGCTGGCGTGGGGGCACGTTGGGGAACATTTTCAGCCAACCCATTTTCTGTGTAGCAGGGAACATCAGTGACATGCAAACATTTGTAATGAAAGGCTTTTGACAGTGTTCTTGAAGATCTGAAGATGCAATCTATCTGGCCAACTTCCTGCATCAAATGATCTGCTCCAATGCACACAATTAATATGAGACCTCTGAGTTGTGAGATTGATGAATTCCAATTAGTTTTCTCTTTGAATAGCAATGTTTGATGTGTGGTGCTATTTAGAAATGTCTAGCACCCATTCTATTTATAAATTGCTTTCATAAGATAGGATATAAAGGCTGAAAGAGACCTTAGAAATGCTGTAATTAGAAGATATTCAAATTTGTAACCCTGCATGTAATGTCTGAGAGTGCCCCTTTCCACATAATCTTGCCAACACAAGATTTTATCAGTTTTTTTTTTTTTAACTTTTAAAAAATTTATTTTCAGTGTGTTTTTCCAGGACCCATCAGCTCCAAGTCAAGCAGTTGTTTCAATCTAGTTGTGGAGGGCGCAGCTCCCCGTGGCCCACGGGGGATCGAACCGGCAACTTTGTTGTGAAGAGCCCCACGCTCTAACCAACTGAGCTAACCGGCTGCCCCTTTATCCGTCTTTTGAATTTTTGCCAACCTTTTGGAATAACGGTGTTTCAATATTTGCGTCTATATTGTCCTAATCACCAGGCACTCAGATCACACTGCTGTGCTGGGGTTTTGGCCCATTGTACTGCTGCTGCTACCTTACTTTGCTTTGCTGTCACAGAAGCTCCAGGTGAAAGTAGGTTGCAGTGTCTATGTGCTCAGATGCTGAAGGACACGTGGATCTTTTATGAAGCTCCACAGCCCAGTAAGCATGCAGGTTGACCCTCTTCTCTGTGATTGGTACCCTCCCTGTGTGCACTAAGCTGGGGGATTGGACAGGAGCATCCCTGCTCCTGCCAAAGCACCTGTCCTCCAGGCTGGCACCTCACCGCCTGGATGACTCCTTTTGTCCTTCTGTCAGCCTGACCTGCTTCTGGAGGATGGATGGGGCAGTGGGGTGAGGGTAGAAGGAGCAGTTTGGCCAACACTTTATAAGACTGAGGGAGTTCGGGTAGCTCCTTGGCACTGTATTTACAATGTGTGGCTTTGCTGAGACTACTGTCCTCAGCTTTGGAGCTTTAGCCAAGATTTCAAGAGTAAAGGAGAAGGCTGTTGGAGCATTTTGCTACATAAATGTTACAAGTGTTTGTATACATGGAAAAATGTCTGCAAGGGTACACTCGCTCTTTCTCTGTGACTTGTTTTCTGTACTATTGTGCGTGCGTGGGGCCACTTTTACTTTTTGCTTTATACAGTGTCATATTGATTAATTTTTAAAACATTTGCTAATTTTGTACATATAAAATTTTAAACATTAATAATTCATCTTTGGGAATCTCCCTTTTACTAGTTGTAGAAAGTAAAGGTATCAAAACATTGATTTTTTTTTTCTTTCAGCAGGAAAGGGATAATTTTAAAATTAATTTTAGAATGCATGTCAGATGCACACCTTAGGAATAGAGTCTATCATCTTTCTTGTTTTTGCAATCCTACCATATCTTGTACAGCTAGTCCCAAATAGGAGGTGTTACAGCGATAGAGAGAGAGAGAGAGAGAGAGAGAGAGAGAGAGAGAGAGAGAGAGAGGAAGAGGAAGAAGAAGTGGGAGGGAGGGCGGGAGGGAGGGAGGGAGGAAGGGAAGAAAAGAGGGAGGGAAGGAGGAAGGAAGGAAAAGCTAACTAATAAATGACAATAGAATCCTGAGAACTGCACGGAAGAGATCTGGGCTGTCACATTCTCATGACTCTTCTTTAACTTTACACAAAAGAGGCCATTGTTATTTACATTTATCTTGCAAGATTCTATTGCAAGCCTGATTCTGAGTTCACTGGGGAGATACTTTTCTGATTACTGTCTCCAAGACTTCTGAGCTTGTGTTTCTCCTCAGAGACTGCACAGAGAACTCTTTGAAGTTTTTCATTTAAATCCTGTGCCCAAGGGCTATCTACATCCAAGGAACTTGATTGTGCTTCAAGGGTTGGTCAAGTGCTTGAGAGCAGTGCAGAGGATCCAGAGCTGCATGGCTTCTGACCCGAGACACAACCAGAAATCTGTTTTGCTGGCGGAGACTTGGGTTCCAAACTATAAAAATTAAATTCGTTAGCTGATGCCACCTGCTCTGGTAGGTTTTGGTGAAATGGGCATGCCCAAGACATAATCGTTGCCCTAGACAAACACATCTTTTTATTGGGGTGATCGACAGAAGATGGGGGAAGAAATGAAAAGGGTTAGCTGTTGGTGGAATATCAAAGTAGCCTAACTTACAATTCTAAATTGGAACACTAATTATTTGCACTAAATATTAATATTTACCAGGTACCAGATCAGTGTTTGGTCTGGGCTGAAATGCTGTCAAAAAGATAAAACCTCACAGGGAATAACAAAACATATGCCCCATTTAGGCTCAGCACCATCAAGTGCCCGAGAGGAGGGCTGAACTGACCTTGCTCATTTGAGTACCTACAAATAAAAAGAGTCCCAGAGGTGAGTCCTGCACAGACCCATGCTGAGTATAATCATAGGCTCTGTTCTGTGAACCAAGGCAGGGAGACATGATCATCCTGTGCAATGCTTTGATTTTTAGGGCATTTCTAGAGCAATGTACTCAGTACTGGCCTATCATTTTTAGGACTTTGGCAAAGTAGACAGTCTGGAATGAGCATGGTGATCTAGCCTTAGGGAAAAGACTGGGTGTTGGGATGGGGAGACCCCAGGCCTGCCTCTGTGCAGATCTCTGGATGATGCACCTGGCACAGCAGGGAGCTCATGCCATTAGACAGAGCACTGAGATTGGGGGGCTGTTTATAAGGGTGTTGCACAAAGTGTGCCTGCACTGACAGGGAGATGATTTCTAAGTCTCCTTCCCGCCCAAAGCTCTATAATGAAAAAATCTTAATTAACCAGTGAGTTAATTCATTTATTATTTGTGCATTCTTTACAATGCGTAACCATGTCTGTTCAATTATTTTCCTATTTCTTATTCCTCTAGATGTCTCTGGGTTTTTGGGTCCTTTAATGTTGCTATTGCTTCTCTCAGGTAAGGATCCTTTTCCCTCTATAGCAGTGTGTGTGTGTGTGTGTGTGTGTCTCCATTTCTTTTTTCTGCTCGTATAGTGAGCCTCCCCTGGATTTAGTATTCAAAGTAATTTTACGACATTACATATTCCTCGATACAGGGAAGTATCATAGCGCCAGCTTCCTTTTCTGTTTTTATATGCACATTGTGATCTTGAAAACTCCTCCCCTCCACCCCCCCCCCCCCCCCCCCGCTTTTTTAAACCTCTGTGTCTTTTACATTCAGGGCATCATTTTCACCTCTTATAATCATGTCATCCTGTATCTGATTGCCAGGTGAGTCTTCTTCAAACACAGTTCTGATCGTTTTCTTTCGTTTCCTGGAAATCTTCAATGCTTTTCAATTGCTTACAGGAACAAGCTCAGACTCCTAATTCTGGCATTTATGGGATCATCTAATCATGTCTCAACTTCCCTTTCCTGCCTTATCGCATACCATTCTCCTAAAAAGTCTTACTCAGGTTAAGTTGATCTTCCTGGTGCTTCCAAGCACATGGCATTTCATTTTTTTCTTGTTAAATAAAAAACTCAACATGTTATCTCCCTCCATTTTTTTTGCGCTTGCTCCATTTTTTCCATCATCCCTGAATGTTATCCAAATGCTGATAATTTTGCCAGATGCAGCTCAAGAAACCCTGTCTCCCTCAAGCCCTCTCTGCCCCCTGCCTGAAGCACTGGTTCTCAGGCAGTTAGGGTCCATTTCACCCAGGGACATGTTCGTGTTCATCTGTTTTTTGATCAGCATGACTATTTACTTTTTATAGTTGTTATTTATATTTGTATATTTTCCTGCCAATTTTCCACAATAACAAATCAGAATGTAGAGTCAAACACTTCTCTCTATCCCTCAGTATATAAAATGCCCTGTGTTTAACAGAACTCAGCAAATACCTGATTTTCTCCTTGTGGCTGAATTCTGGAGCTGGTGGGAGACTTGGAGAGATGATGGGTTGGTTGATTTGACTAATGGAGTCTGAAGTAAAGGACATTTTAAACCTTTGAGCCTAGCTATGTACTCAAAATAACAAATTTTGAGTAAGTGGCTTTTATTGGTACATAGTATTGAAGCTGATTTGTAAAGAAAGACGTATAACATGGATGAGCAGTTTGATGCAAAAATAAATCTAAACCATGGCTAAAATTAAGCTGGGGAGAAATCATTCCACAGTCTGTTGGTCTTGTCAAAGTTTAAAGGCTCAGCTTCTGATTAAAACTAATGCTCCTGATTTTGGTATTCAGTGAAGTCCCAGGCTGACAATTCATTCATCATGATTTATACTGAGAGTGCCAAAAAAAGTGTATACACATTTTAAGAAAGGAAAAAAACTATTAAAATTGTAATAATATATACTGATAACAAAAGATGAATATAAGTCAGGTTTGACTTCTGCAATTACAAGAGGTGCTCAAAGTTACCATCAGTGTCCAGACACTTCTGATTACGGCGAACTACTGCTTGAGCAACGTTGACTAGTATCCACGTTATTAATTTTTTTGGCACCCCTGGTATTTACCACACGCAGAACCACAACACGCCAGCAGGTGGCACTGCTTCTCTACAGAAATTTTCTGGGATCCAATCAATAACTTTCCTACTTCTCATTTGTATTGCTCCTGTAAAGGCTTGGCCCTGAAAAGCAATTTGAATATTTCACATTGGTGGAAATAAAAATTGATTACATTTATGATATATTCTTTTTTAGACAAGGGATTTACAAACGCCAGTTTTTTTGTTTGTTTGTTTGTTTGTTTGTTTTTTAATGGCTTTTATTTTCACCTTTCTGACCTTGAAAGACCAGGTTCCTCATTATTATCCTTGAGCTCTACACACATTGAGAGGCTCTTGCAGATCTTATAATCAGCTGAGATGGAGAGAACTTGAGTAGGCGAGGCTCACCTTTTGTTTCTCCAGATGAGGATCTTATAGCCCAGGTCCCTGGCCAACGTCATTTGTCAAGTCAAGGGCAGAGGCAGGAGTGAGACCCAGATCTCCTATCAGTCGCCTTCACTGTTCCATCCTGTCTTGGCCTTTAACATGCCATTAACATCAGGAATGCTGTGCCACAACTGAAATGTGACAAAAACCAATATCGATTTCAGTTTGAGAAGCTGCCAGCAGGAGCCCCAAAGTAGGAGTGTGTGTGTGTGTGTGTGTGTGTGTGTGTGTGTGTGTGTGTGTGTGTGTCTGTATGTGTGTGTGTAGAACAAGGATTTTGTACAATTGCAATTGTCTTTGTCTCATCTGACTGGTGGTAAGGCCTCTCAACAGGTATTTTTTGAATGAATGAAGGATGCAAGGAAATGAAGAAAGAGAGGGAGAAGGAAGAGAGGGAAGGAGAAACAGGGGAAGGAAGGGAGGAAAGATGAAGGGAAGGGAAAAATAACTGAAAAAGAGAAAGAGAGGGAGGAGGAGGAAAGGGAGGGAGGGAGGAAGTCCAGTGAACCTGTAGCAACTCTCGTCATCAGTGTCATCTGGTAGGTCCTGAGCTGCTTCAACCTGGTTTAGAGCACTCTTAGAAATAAGATGTAGAATATTTTCTTGCCAGCTGAGTTATATTTTCTTGCCAGCTGAATTATTTTATTAGCTCTCATTTCATTCTATTTTGACTCAGACAATACATTAGAAGGTGAATTTGGCGGCTCGTTTATCTCGGTGAAGATAAATCTTGACCTGCCACTTGTGTCAAGTCTGGCAGCAGTGAGCTGGCATCAGGAAGCTGCCTGCATTCTCCCTGTGACACCGTGGAAACTGCCCATTCATGAAGGTAGATGGAACAAGGAAGTTTTTGGGAACAAGTCCATTTTCAGAGTCAGAAAAATTCCAGGAAATCCAAACACATGGTTTTATTAGATTCATGTCTCGAATGAGAATTATCCTAAGTGGAAGCAGAGCCTCGAGCCTCAAGACAGGAAGTACATCTTCTCCTATTTCTGACTCAAACATAAATTATCAGATTTTCTTTCTTATGATAGATCTAACTCTAGAGGCAAAGCCTAAATGTCCTGAGTTTTATTTCTGTGATTTTCCTTTAGATCCTGTCCCTTCATGAAGCAATGTCTTATGCTGTGGATCTCATTTGACCTAATTAGATATCAAAACTCACCTGTCCCATGTCCCATTCAAAACCTTGCTAATTGACCAAATAAATTGATTTGAGGTAAGAATTCTTATCTTAGAGAACACATTTGATTTTTTTAACAGAGGCCTCCTGGAAACATAATGCTTTAGCTCAAGAGTTACATCTATTTTGTCAGTGGAGATTTCTGGCATTGTATCATGTTGTGAGGGAGGTGGGTTTGAATCACTTTTCTACTCCATTTGGTTGCCTGCCAGTCATACCACCTGGGCCGCCATATGTTCTTGCAAATGCATGAAGAGGTTGTAGAAGGCAGTCATTCATTTAGCAAATGTGATTGAGGACCTGCTAGGTGCCAGGCACTACGTTGTCAGGCCTGAGGCACAGAGATTATGTGGAGGTACCTTTAGGGAAAGGCCAGGCAAGGGTTTTGGTGATTACAAGGCACAGTGCTGAGTACTGGAGGCAGGGAGACAAATGGATGGGCTTCAGGGTTGGTAAAGAGGTAGGATTCAGCAAACGGCAGCTGTTCCATGCTGGTGGAGAGGGAGAGGAAACAATCCAGGGTGAGTTCCAGTTTTATTTTGGAAACCAGGCAGGTAGAATGAAGAGTATTAGGTAGGATAGTCACAGGGGGAATCATGGTTACACAATAGTGTGTGTGTGTGTGTGTGTGTGTGTGTGTGTGTGTATGTGTGTGTGTGTGTGTGTGAGAAAACGTGAGTATGTGGGGGGATGGGGATGGTATATTTTCAGTTTAGGGGATGAATGACTTGAGCCTAAGGGAAGGCGGTCCTCCTTGGTACCAACTAAGAGTATAGTACACGTCATACTTTTTATCATAGTCATAACCCTTCAGTTGTTAAAAGGCCATGCTTGGTTTTCTCTTCACCCTATATGGGGGCAAATATGCACAGTTCTTGCATTTCAAGCTCTTGTGACTAAGGAAAACCATGCAAATAGAACCACAGAGCAACTGAACACATACCCAGCCCAAACACAGAGTAACAGGAAACATGGGAGAGGTCCTGTGAGAGGTCTCCTCTGCCATCGGCATCACCCAACACTGGGCCAGGGCTTGCGAACAGGCTGTCATCCTTCTCACAGGACACTCAGACTTCTCAGTGGCTAGAGAATAACATCACTTGCTTTGTCATGTACACACATCTATAAACAGAACTTTTTAGCAGACCCTAATGCATTTTTGACCAAACAGTTTGTCAGAGCTGATGGTCGTTTGGGAGATGATAGAACTGGGCTTGAAGGTGTCTGTGGCACCATTAGAACTTCCTTCTGGCTCCATTTGCCCTTCTCTGAGCCATGCAGCTAGTAGCCATAAACTTATAAGATAGTCCACTAGTCAATCTAAAAAAGATAGTCAATCTGAAAAAATAGCTAGAAAATTGAGTACTCGGTGTGCCCCACATGGCTTTGTATTTGGCTTTGGGCAGTGGAGAAGCTCACTGAGTTTTTTAGTTGTTCTGTAATGCTCTTGGTATGGAGTGCATTAAACATGAGTCAGAGCGATAAGCCTCTTTAAGGATCTCTCTGGAAACTCACTCTGGGACTCACTCATTAATGATGGTAAAGAAGCCAAAGTAAAAATGCCAAGGTCCTGCTCCTTTTGTAGAGTCTATACCTTTGGCGGAAAGAATGCTATGTGTTACTTAGAAGGAATTTATAATAATGATGAGTATTTGTAGTTGAATCAAATATAGTAAAATCAAGTGTCTTTGAAGCTATTCCATGAGAAAAGAGTTAGGTTATTTCATACGTTTGGGAAACCCTCATTGTTTTCTCTTCCTTAGGGAGCATCACTGACATCTGAAGGGTTCTGAGAACTTTTGCAGTAAAGTACTCCATGGAGGACTTCAGGTTAAATGAAAAAATAAAAAAGGTCCACTGGTGAGTGTTTCAGTTATCTGCTCTGAGAGTGCATATTACAATCTTTCTCTTCTATCTCCTCTACAAAACCTTTAGTAAAAGCAACAATGCATTTAAATACTTTGAGATGAAAAGGGTGAGTTAATGTTTTGGTATGAATGTGAAGAGTTGCTGGGAGATGGTAAAAGGAAAAAAAAAGCTGGCTTTGGGGGACAGTTGACAAGTGGGTTCCATAGACAATATAGAGCAAAAAGCGGGGTAGATAGTGGACCAGTGGACCAGTGGACAAGGGTGGCTGTTGGATCTGTGGACATCTGTCTCTGTGGACATCTGTCTCTGTGGATAACAGAAATAATGAGAATTCAGACCTGGGAACTTACATACATTTCCTCTTTATTTGAAGCCAAGTGCAATTTTCCCGCTTTCCTCAACCATTCCTATTTCCAGCTTTAAAGATTCCTGAAATTCTTGCCATTCTAGTACCATTTTTCAGTAACAGCATTGTCTCCAGAGACTTCCTGTTCCCTGGGAGATTGATATAGTTACAAATGGAAAGAATCAAATTGCTTATAATTTCTAATTTGTCAGATAATTTGCCTATAATACTTGAAAGCAGAAAACATGGACTCAAAGATAGGAACCAAGCAATGATGCATTTTGAGTGGGTGAGGTAGACCAGGGCAAAAATGTCCTTCCTGGAAGAAGCTATGGCCTGGGTGGTGCAGGAGAAAAATAAATAAATATTAATTGTTATTTGCTGAATTGTATCCCCCTCCAAATTCATATATCGAAGTCCTAACCCTCAGTACCCCAAAATGTAACCGTATTTGGAGATAGGGTCTTTAACAAGGTGACTAAGTTAAAATTAAGTCATTAAGGTGGGTCCTAATCCAATATGACTGGTGTCTTTCTAAGAAGCGATTAGAATGTGGACAGGACAGAGGCAAGACCATGGGGAGACACGGGGAGAAGGCAGCCATCTACAAGCCAAGGAGAGAAGCCTCAGAAGAAACCAACCCTGCTGACACCTTAATCTTGGACTTCTAGACTCTAGAACTGTGAGGAAAAAAAGTTTCTGTTGTTTAAGCCACCCAGTGTGTGGATTTTGCTCTGGCAGCCCCAGCAAGCTCAAACACTAACCAAAACCTGAGTGGCAGTATCGCTTATTATGTAGAGATTCTTTGGGCCAGAATTGGTTGCTAGTCTAATTTTACTGAGTATAATTAAGGCAAGGACATTGTAACAACTTTTATGATCTTAAAATTCATTTTTTTTTTTTTTTTTAAATCTCCGTGTCTGTAGGAGGAAAGTGGAAGATGAAGTGCCTTTTCAGTAAGTGCTGCGGAGTGCTGGACTACAGACTGTGTCCTTCACGTTCAAGGTAAGTGATTCTTAATTGTCTGGCGTATTGCTCATTTGTTGGTCTCTAAAGTAGTTGGGATGACATTGGTGTTCTGCATCAAAAGAAGGTTATGTCTTAGCTTCATTTTCCCTGCTGAAGATGATTCTAGAACATATTTATACCATTCTTTATTCTGCACTTTTAAATCTGTATGGTTTTTCTAAGTATTAGATTGGTGCAAAAGTCATTACGACTTAAAAGGTTAAAAACAATGGCTAAAACCACAATTACTTTTGCACCAACCTAATAAAATATGAAAAATGCTTTGCAATTTGAATTCTATTTGAAATTATAGCCACGGCAGTCTAACCTCCTCCAAATTCCTTCTTTCTCTCTCACAGTCCTCCTTTTCATCAGATTAAAAAAAAGAAAACTTCCACTTTTTTCAAAACATGTGACTGCATAGCTAAGGGATTCAATTCCCTACTTGCTCTTGGGGCTTCCTGGAGGTAGAAGAAAGAATGCAGAATGGAGGGAAAGGAGAGCCTGGGTGGATTATTCTCCATTGCCTCCGTTCCCCAGCTCCGTCCTCTGCCCCAGCATGCTCTGCTCTGAGACCTGGGAGCTGACCTCAATGGACTGTGTCACATGAGCTCTTGCCCTCTGCTTTCTCGTGGACCTGGCCAATGGGAAGCCCTAGTAAGGAGGAAGGGAGGCATAGAGAGAGAGCTGGGTATTTATCTCCCCCTACCCTTACATGCTTTGCCACAGCTCTGGAAGTTTCTGTACCTGTGGCTAGGGTTCCTGTTGGTTGACTCCAGGAAGGTCCCTCCCTTTGGCCCTTTAGGCTTAGGGGTAGTAATGGCTCCTGTGGCTTCTGTTGCTAGTCCCTAAGTGCTTCCCCTGTCCTTGTTATTTCCTTCAACTCTATCCACTGCTCTGCAAATAGTCTTTTCATGAAACTGTTCTCAGGTAAACCTTTGAGTATGCAAATGCTGGGACCTTGATTCATACAGACTCATGGTTCGGAAGACAATGACTTTCTTATGTTGGATACCTTGAAGCAGCATCATGTATTCTGGCCAACGTTGGTTTCCTTTCTCCTTCTGCATACTTTATGGAGAGGGAATATAGTATAGGTCACCATCACTAATCTCCAAGTGAACTCTTGTACCCTTTTAATCATGCACGCAGATGAATTCTGGTGGTTTTTCACCAGACACACAGCTGGGAAGAAGTGGGGATGAAGTCCCCTCTGTGTAGTAATAACAGAGGTATACATATCCAATGGTGCACTGAACGTTTAAAAAACTGGTTTCTCAGGGAGAGGGAAGCCCTGATTTGTGGCATTTACCATTTTCCCTGGTATAAATATTTTCACCATTGTCAACTTCAAACCACCAGTGACATCACTGACCATAAATTGGGAAGAGATGCTACCTAACCATCACCTCTTGAGAGCTGGTATAAGCCAGTTGCAGCTGTTTAAATCTAGCTATAGACGGATTGGGATGAACACTTTTATATTATAGTGGGAATTTAATAGGTTAAAACATTATAGTAGTTTGTCGGGAAAGTCATTGTGCGACAAAATAGGGGTGTTAATTAATTAGCAGGTGAATGTAAATAGGAAGCACAGGTGTGTTTATGTTCTCAGTGGAGGGTACAACTGCTGTTCAGTCTTTCCAGGTTTCAAATGCAAATTGACGTAAATCTTGTGATTCTAGGATCCTGGTACATTGCCACAGTCTCTAAAATACTGGATGTGCTGGTGTATCACTGCAAATAAAGCTTTAGATAATAGCTTGAGGGCTTACTTTTCTTCTTTCTCAATTCAGTTTTATGTTTAATTAGCAAGGGGAGGGGGTAAAAATTATATAAAAATGATAGAACAACTGACACAGTCTCATTTGGTGTTCTCTCAATGTATTACTGAAATGGGACCAAAATTATATAGCTGGATCTCGGAATCCAGAATCCAGGAGGCAGCCCTTAAAGCTTGAAAGAACAAAGTTTAAAGAGAACAAGAAGTATAATAGTAAATAACAGGTATGAAACCTACAGTACTTCTATTATAACACCCTAATGTGGGCCATGATGAAAATAGAAATAGGTTCCAAAGTGTTTAGAGAAATTTTGGTTAATACTAAACCTCTTGAAGTGAAATAAGTGCCACTATGATCCCCCATATATTATATTACTAAGTGAAACTGTCAAAAATCCAGTGAAGGACTGGATAGACCATTGGAAATTTATTCCAATATTTTTAAACTTACATACAAGTTGAGTTTCTACAATTACATGCAATTTAGAGTCCACGAGTAGTGTTCCGAGGATGGGACGCTAGGAGCACTCAACATCTGCGCAGCAATATAGAAGTCCATTGTCTGTAGAGAATTTAAAAACAATAATAAAACTGACTACAGGTCAGCCTGCTTTTAATCATCTCCATGTGCTAGCAATTTTAAACAATGTCAGTGATGAAACGCTCCTCAAAAAAAAAAAAATTGTGGTTGGGTTAAATTCCAAACAATATTTATCATTACTACAAAATTTTTATTACACACACACACACACACACACACACACACTCCAAATTTGCTGGTATTTATTACTTGTCCTTTATTAAACATTGTTCTCTACATACAAGTTAATTTGAAGAATTCCCAGCTATCTCGTTGGCCCCTAACACATGTGGATTTAACTACACACATTGGTGTCTAGTGTAAGTTCCTAACGGTTGGAAGTGTTCTAGTTCACTTCCGACAAAGTCTATGTCTCCATACCTTAGGGGATTACACACTCCTGCATTTAAGTCACAGATATGAGATAAACAATGGTAGTACAATTTAAATTCCTACCGATATAGGTTTCTGAATTTGGCTAATATCTGATGCTATGTTGCAGGTGTTAAATAACTGGGTATATATGCTACGTAAATATGCTAGGTTTAGAGAGACTTGTACCAGTTATATGAGAACCACCCATTATGCCTGCCTTATTAAAGAATGTTTTATACATTCTTTAAAAGGAAGTCATTTGTAATAAGCATTAAGATCCTCCTCTAAAGGATGCTGGTATAATGGACTTTAGTTGCACAGAAATAGAAATGTTACCTGCTCCCAGAAGCCTTGCAGGAAGAGTCCAGTGCACTCAAGTGCCCTCTCCCTCACACAGTGTTCACCGAGGGCTGAATGTCCCTGGAACACTGTAAACCCATTGTTACAAAATCAGAGGCTAAGAGAAAAAGAAACATAAGTAAACATCCTTCGACGCCAGCTGCTGAGCAGCACACATGTGTGCATGTGTACACACACACACACACACACACACACACACACACACACACACACAGAGTCATATTTTGGTAAGACAGCACCTTCTCCTCCCTCAACAGTATCGTTACCTGAGGTGAACTCTGCCCATCCGTAATTCACACATGAGTGACATGAGGAATCAGACCATCTCCTCCCTGAAACTAGTCATCAATCCTCAATATTGTTTGCTGCAAAACACAATACTTGGAGATAGAATTTTCCTTAGAATCTCTTACCAGCAACCAATAAAATGGCAGTGTTGCTATTATCGTATTTCAAATTTGCCTACGCAATCTGCTATCATATATTTTTAAATGGAAATCACTTTTCATGTTCTAGGTGAGGGCAGGCAATGGTGCAACGCTGTTTAGTTACTGGAGAAAATGTTTGTTGTGCTGAAAAGCATTTTTCATAACAAAATATTGCATATTCACAAAAGTTTACAATCAGGACTTAATTTAAAACATTTTATGTGTTCTTTTTTTGGAAGAACATTTGTTTCTACGGCAGTATATTGAATTCTTAGTACTAGTTGAGGCAGTTTCCCTGAGTCCCTAACTTAATATCCTTTAATTTAATTAATATGGAATCTGTATTATTTTCTTATAAAACTTAAATCTGTCAGAGGTTGGTAACATCTCTTGAATGATGGCGCTTAAGGCAAAAATAATTTTTGGGTGCGTGAGATTACTTTTTAAAGCAGGGGGTAGAAGACAGGAACATTTCTCATAGGTTTCAGGGAATATAATCCCCATTTCTCTAGTTTCTTTCCCCAAGCAATCTCTGAATGTAAATTTAGAAGTTCAGGCTTAAACTAAGTAATTTTTAAAAAGAGAATTATAATATAGATCAGGGCATCCAAGAAAAATCCGAATTCACACAACTTGACCACAGGTAAATGTGTCATGTTAAGGTGATCAAATATGCTTTTCTGGGTCCAATTTAGTTCTTTATTTATATCCTTTATGGTACTGATGATAATGGATCAAAAATTGCTCAGGTATTGGGACAGCCTGCTATACTGGTTTAAGTAGAACTGATAACTAATCTGACTGTTTAAAGAAGCAATCACTCTGCAGATTGGTATCTGTGGGGATAATAAACTTGAGAAATCAACATGGATATTCTTGTTTTCTTCTTGTGAACATTCCCCAGTTGGGCTGGGAGATCTGGGGAATTTGCAGAACTGTACCTGAAAACAAAGACAGCAAGTTCTAAACCTTCTAAACTGAAAACACTAAAGGTCCGAGGGCAAGACAGAAAGATATTCGAAGTAGACTGTCCTGTTGACTTCCAGAACTGTTTCTTTTCCCCTGTCTCCTTCAGACAGGAGAAATACCTCCAAAGCTGGGGTGGGAGTGAGAAGAGAGTTTGGAAATGTAAAGGTGGGGTGGGAATTGACATATGATGGAATCCTCTTTTCTATTTGGGGTTCTAAAAATCAAGAGGATCTGTGCCTTGCTTCCTGGTTAAATCCTGAGGACTTGGAATTTGCCCCATGGCCTCACAAATTGGCTGCCATCCACAGAGCTGGTGGCAGGAGGGTCAATCTAATATGGAGAAGCTGCCAAGATTCCTGGAGACTCAGAGTGGGTGGGTGGACATTTGGAAGTTTCTGACGCACTTGGGTAGCTCCACAGCAGTGAATAAAAGCACAGTTCGAACCCAAATTATAAAATAAGTGATTGATGCAATTGTGATCAAACTTCTCTCTCCTGCTTCATTCTCCAAGGCTCATGCAGTGCATGCGAACTTTTCATGCCTCTCTGACAGTTAACTAACACGTGATGGAGAAACAGTAAAAAAAATGGAACATGCTTATTTTTGATGTGTAATAAACCCTCACCGAGCACACAGTGTCAGGAGTTTCCTGTTTATTTATCACAGATATGTCATTGTTCTCTAAGACCTTGTGGGAAGTTCATGGTGTTTCTGGGTTGTTACCATAAAATACAATATTACTAGTGTGCAAGAAATGAAAGCTTAAAATTCTCCTTTTCAGATTGTATAAGGGTAAAACCTAAAATGTTCTGTAGAACTTACAGCTTTAATAATTGTAAATGGGATTTTTTTTTTCTGCTTTCTGTGATTTTTCCTCATTTCCTTATATGTGTTTTCCACACATATAAATTAGAGACTCTAGATCAAGACTATCCAATAGAAACTTCTGCACTGATGGACATGTTCTATATGCTGTCCAAGACAACACCCGCTAGCAACATTTCACTATTAAATACTTAAAATGTGGCTAGCGGGACTGAAAACTACTACATTTTAGATTTAATTTGTTTTAATTTAATTCAGTTTTAACTTGAATAGCCACATGTGGCTAGCATCAACCATTATTGAATAGTACAGAGCTAAACTCTTAATTCATTTTTCCCTCCAGTTTATGTAGAAAATAATTCATGAAATATCCATAACAGGAATAAAGCCGCATAACTTTTATACGACATGTATCACCTCAATTGCTCAGTTAACATTGGCTTTCTTCTGGCTTTATTGGTTATCATTTTTATATACAAATGCTTTCACTTCTCAATAATCTATGTATTCCTTGAGGAAAGCTATTGTTAATTAGATTTTTTTTGTATATTTGAGCATCTACCACAGAACCCTACAGCCAATAGTAGGCATCAATAGATACTGATTGAATTATAATCTAACTATAAAGTAATGACACTGATATTATAAATATACCTAAATACACACATACATACCCAATATGTATAATTAATCCTCACTCTCAGATTCTGTAATTTTTAATTCACCTACTCACTAAAATTTATTTGTAACTCCCAAATCAACATTCACCATGTTTTTACTCTCAGTTATGGACATGCACAGAGTGGTGACAAAATTGAATCAGCCAGCACGTGTGTTCCCAGCTGAGGGTGATCACGGTGACACTCTGCTTTCTTGTTTCAGCTGTCGTGCTTTAAACAAGTGTCCTTTGCATGGTCTGTTTATTGACCCACTTTTTCCATTTTTGTGCTTTTCATCGGTAATTTCACTGTTTAAAACAGTCCCCAAGCTTAGTGCTGAAGTGCTGTCTAGTGTTTTAAAGTACAAGAAGGAGAAAATCCATGTGTTAGATAAGCTTTATTCAGCCATGGATGATAGTGCAGTTAGCTGTGAGTTCAGTGTTAATAAGTCAACAATCTATATTACATAAGCCATCTTTAAACAGATACAGACATACATCAAGGTTACCTACAGATAAGTTAATGAAACTGTGATGAGAGGCTTGCAAGAACCCAACCCTGTGTATACCCTGTGTTTCTGCTTAGGAGTTGTTCTCCAGTATTTCCTATTTCAGTGTTCAGAGTGACTTTATAGAACATCACTACCATGAATAATGAGAATCGATGGCATACGCTTGTGTGTGTGTGTGTGTGTGTGTGTGTGTGAGAGAGAGAGAGAGAGAGAGAGAGAGAGAGAGAGAGAGAGAGAGAGAGAAAGAGAGAATAATAAACTTGTTCCACATACCCCACAGATTTTTTTGGTGTGTATATGTATCTGTCTCTCTCTCTTTCTCTCTCTCTCTCTTTCTCACACACACACACACACACACACAATCTGTGGGATATATGGAATATGTTCATCACTTTACAAGTCCATAAATATTATTCTGAGGCAGGAAAAGGACTGATTTTAGTAGGTGATTTGTAATGACACTGAAGTGAGGAGAGATTCTAATGGAAGATACGTCACCATTTCTATTGGCCTTGTGATCATTGCTACAGATTACATTTGTATCTTCCTTCATTCATCCCTCCTTCCTGTTCTGGGGGCTCTAGCTCTGCACACTTGTTCTTTTCCCTTAGACTGTGTGATGGTGAACAAGTTGAAAGACAGCTTCACAGTGCGTACTGACCACAGAAGCATGGTCAGCCTTCCATAGTTAAGGTTTATCCCAGTGAGGGTTATAGCAAAACTGAACACATCTTTCCCAACAGTGTGCCCACCCTGTTTATATTGCCATGGGGAGAAGTAGGACTTGCCTGCTCTTCTCTCAGTAATCTCATTGTTGGTTGTGCTGGTTGATAGAAGCAGAGCTGAGGACCCAGCAGTCTTCAGTTCTGTGCTAGCTCAGCATCAAGGACAGGGAAACCAGGTTCCTTGGAATAAACCATGTTGTCATTTCCATTTGCCCCAGAACACCTCATCTTTGAAAAGAGTAAGAGTAAGAGCTTTTATATTTGTGAATCTTTCACTCATAAATTAAGATTCTGAGAATCAAAGAAATAGAAATCTATAAGAAGCTATGTAACTTTCGCAGAGAACAAAATAGCTATTTTCCCATCACAGTGTTAAGTAACCTGTGTTAAATTAAAAATAAATTTAGATGGAAGGTTGCTGCTTCTTATAGAGCAACAACCTTGGTCAATTTATGGTACGGTCAATTTTAACCAAAATTAACTCCCAGTCTCAGGTAAACCAAACTTAAAAATTATCTTTCATTTGCACAAACATAAAATTTACTAGCTCTGAAGACTTTCTAGAAAATCAACTCATTCTCTTAATTGCAAGAATTAAAAACAAGAAACTAGCATTCTTTACCCTCACAGAGTGCATTTATCAACACATACTGAGCATGAATGGTTACATTTTTTTGAGCAGATTTAAAGTGAACTAATTTTAATGCTCTTGTCTCAGATTTGAGAGGCAGTCACTATATGTACCCTTAGCATTCATTTGACTGGAAATCAACAATCTGCCAGGATTGTAAGCAGCTGCCATTTCATTTGTATCTACTAACCGTATTTTATTTACTGACGGAATTTTTTTCTTTTAAAAACGCATATATCTATTTTACTCGTGACTTGTTTTTATTTTTGGAGGGCATCTGCTGCTTTGTTTAAATCTGGAAAAAATTTCAAAAGTCAGTTGTCAAAATTTGTCAGCCGCCCTCATTCTCCCTTCTGTTTTTCTGCCTTCCTCAACATTTTTGAAACTGGGTAAGCATTGAACCAGACTCCTCAGGTGGAAGGTTCTGGGTCATTCAGCTAAATGTGGAATTTACCAAGAAGTGAATGAAGCTTAAACTTCAGGGCCTGTCACTTAGATGGACTCTTTCCAAGGCTGTGAATGTCCCCAAACATGTGTACAGTTGAATTGGTATATTGCTGAAGAATTTTGTAATTTCATTTTTATTTTCTTGAAAAGCACATCCACCTGGACCCATGGCATGGTCTAAGCTGCAAGTCCCACAAAATCTGAATGCATCTCTACCCCAGTGACTAAGTGGGAGGTGTCCAGACCTGTGGGTGACTTTTCTTCCTGTGACGTAGGCAGCTAACCTGGGAAGCCGAGGTGGTCATACCTTCTCTTTCTGTTGCTGCTTTCTCAGCAGCTGGGTTGGATTGACAGGCCTATCATGCTCAAATTGAACCCTGTAATAGTTATTAACAATATTTTTTGTTTCCTCTGTGTAGTATTTGGGGTTCTCCAGCAAAATTCATATATATACATGAATTGGCTCATGCTGTTTATGGAGGCTGGCAAGCCCAAAATCTGCAGAGGTAATATCCCAGCTTACAGGCCATCAGGCAGGAGAATTCTCTTTTACTTGGGGGAGGATTACATTTTTATTCTATTCAGTCCCTCAGCTGATTGGATGAGACCACCCACATTATGGAGGGCAAATGGCTTTGCTCATTATACTGATTTAAATATTAATTTCATTCCAGCATCCTCAGAGAAACACCCAGAATGAGGTCTGACTAAATATCTGGGTACCCTGTGGCCTAGTCAAGTTGAGACATAAAATTAACCATCACACTCTGTCAACTGAGTGTGCTGTGTTTTCCATGACTGGCCTGTTAATACTTGGGTTCAGAATAATCCATTAAAATAAAATAAAAATAAAAACTATATATGCAATTCTATTTTAGCAAGCATTGTTTGCAAAGCTGTGTGCCTTATGAGCATAAGGTAGGGAATCCAGGGGAAAAATAGAGTCTTGTCTTTGAGGACGTAGGTGTAACCCTGTGACAAACCTACTCATTGAAACAAGTCAAGGAGAATTCAAAGGCGAGACAATGATTTATGCAGCTCAATGCAGAGATTCCAAGAGGTCTTAGCGGGAGGAAGAGCTCTTTCCAGAGAGGAATAACTCAAGAAAGACTTCAGGTGATACTTGAAGCCGAATTAAAAAACAAACAGCAGTTGACTTGATGGGGACCAGGAAGTGGGAATTCCTGTTAGACAAGAACATTTGTAGATTTGTCCAAAGCATCTGATGGTGGCTCGGTTAGTTGAAGAGGTGGGGCCCTGTTGGGCTGGAGAAGCTACTAAAAACCAGAGATGGGCCGTGGATTGGCAAAACAGGCTCAGTGTAGTTCCTGCGAGGTTTTGAATTGAGGAGTGGCCTCTCACAACAGAGAACTGATGGACTCCGAGGACTTCTACATGAAATAAGAGCTTTGTGCAATAAACAGAATTTTCATTGCAGTATGCTTTGCCTTTTTAAAAACCTAAGAGCATTGTTCTTCCTTATAGTTAGCCTACACCTGTCTTTGAAAATTATGAATTTTTTTTCTGAGGCTAATTGAGAATTTGCCACATAGAAAGGTATGTGACCTGAAAATGCTTATGAACCTTACTTATATCATGCCTCATGTTGTCTATAATAACTACAGAATTACAATTTTAATTCTTTTCCCTGTGTCGGGGGGTTCAAACTCTGCCTCAGGAGTAACTCTGGGGGAGAAGAAGAGAAGAATCTTGTTTCACACGATGGGTTTCTGTCTAAAAAGTTATTGGAAGAAAGAGATGCCCTAATTTTTTTTTAGATGAAAACCACTGCCATAGGGGATACTGGCAGTGTCTGCAGACAATTCTATGTGTGACAGCTGGGGGAGTGCTGCTGGCATAGAGGCAGGGAAACTGCTAAATATCTTACAATGCACAGCAGCATTCTCTCTTCATCAAAGAATTATCTGGCCCCAAATGCCAATAGTTCCAAGATTGAGAAATTCTGGTCTAAATAGATCTATCATGCCTTATTTTGTATTAGGAGAATGGTTGGTCGTCCATTTCTCAATGCATTCTTTGCTTTATAAAACAAAACGCAGCATCCATGATTTCAACAGAAAAATATGCAAGCAAGTTTTGAATTATAAATACCGCCCCTCTTGCAAATAATCTTAAAATACCAAAATCAAATCACTCCAGTACTTGCAGGTAACATGAACAGAAGCCTTTATTCCTCAAGAGGGAAAATACTGATTAAGAATTTCTAAATATGGAGATTAGCAGAGTCACAAATCCTGCATTTGAAAGCAATTGGGGGCTTCATACTTTTCCTCCACTGACTTTCACCTTGGGAGTTTTGACAGTTCTCATCTAATGCACGGTTAAAACATGATCACCCTGATTCTTTGGAAAGGAGGGAGCAATTTACATAAAATTTCACCACCTGCTTACGTGTAAACGACAACACCCACCCATAAGCCATGTCTTTACAGGATTCAAGGAGAACTTGTATTTTGTCTTCTCAGCAGCAGTGGCAGCAGCCGCTTCATAGGTATAAAATTGGGTATCAGTCAGTGAGTGCTCAATAAATACTATTGAGGGACTGACTTCAGACCTGGGTGAATTTCTTCCCTGACTCGAATTCTTTTTACTTTGGCAACTATCAACATTTTCACCCAGTCCACCTGGGCTGCTCCAGTAAGAGATAAGCTTACAAACATAAGCAAAGAGAGTGAGATTATCATTTTTTGAACATTTGCAGAAGAGAATGCTTAGAAAATGAAAACTTGTGTTTCTTACAATTAACAAAAAGGGATGTTCAAAACAGCCCACTGAGAACTATTTGTTTAACTTCAAGTATGCTTGACCTTGTTCTGACATCATGTGTACCCTCTTATCTGCCTCATGATGAGAATTTTTCGTCAGCTTCTGGAAAATATTTTGACTACAATGAAAGCTGATCTAGCTTGTTTAGCTCAAATGGATTGGGAAACAAAACCATGTGAAAATCTTGGGGATAGAAAAGAAGCCTAAATGGATTAGGATTTGCTTTTAATTCATGAGTCCTATTGCTATAGGTCACTGTTTATAAACTGGAAATGCAAGCTGCATTTAATTCCAAAAGGTAGTTTAAACACGTGTGTGATTTACAGATCTGCTTTGGAGTTTTTACAGTGTACTTTGGAGTCTCAGAGAAGTAAAACAGGGCCACTCCCAGCCTTAGGGGCAGGTGCAGTATGTACAGCAGGCATCTTATCCTTTTCAGACTGGGCCAGAGTGTAATGTGACCTCACTGCTATTGATAGCCTTAGTTCCCTAAAGGAATGAATGTCCAGAGATCATCATTGGGCCCTTTGATAAACAGGGCCAATCTAGAAGAAAGAAATCCCAGTCAGCCTAAGGAATCACGTAATCAGAGAAACCACACAGGCAATGGAACTCTTAGCTGCTGGCTTGAAAAGCAGAGTCCACTCAGGTAACAAAGCAGCCTTTTCCAGGTCATCCAATAGGGAAGGGCAGCGAGTGACCCGTAACAATGGGGATCAGCTCTAGGCCCATTATATAATTAGCTCTCTGTTACTCAAGGACGACGAGTTCCACAGTTAATGCACCATGTCCTTTCCTGCTGCTTGACTGTTAGCCAGCTTGGAGCTTACTGCCTTTGGAAAGATGTTGGCTTTCCTAAAGAGGTGTTAGAATTCTCAACAATTACGACAGTAAGCGTGATAGGTACACCTGTGTTCTTCATCCTCATTGTGACATCAGCACAATACTTTGCATTTTACACATATTCTTACTTGACTGGTCAGTGACATTCTAGAATTTTTATTCAATTCTCAAACCCCTTAGTACTGAGGAGCAAGAGCTCAATAGGCCAGAAATGACCACTTACTTTTCCTTTCCTGGACCATTCTGACTATGCAAAAGCACTTAGTTAGCCCTGAAAGACTTCCTGTTGGTGTTACCTTCTCACATTAGTGAATTATCGAGAGAAACTTTGGTAGATTCTTCGAGCTGGAGGGGTCTTGGGGCAGGGGTCATCATTCTTTTACGTTTGAAGATTTCTAGGAAAAGGAAGCATAAGTAGTTTGTCTGAGGTCACCAGGATATTGAATAAATAAGTCAAGATTCTGCAGTTTAATATATGTTAAGAAGATAGATCTCATGTTATGTATTCTTACCACACACAAACCACACACACACACACACACACACACACAGAACACAAGAAAGTTTTGGAAGTGATGGATATGTTTAGTACCTTGCCTGTGGTGATGGTATCACAGGTGTATATATATGTCCAAACTCATCAAGGTGTATACATCAAATGTGTGCAATTTTCTGTATATTAATTATACCTCAATAAAGCTTTTTTCCATTTCTCTAAACAATGCTTTCTTTTTAAAAATCCTTTTTTCCAGCTTTATTGCGATGTGATTGACATACAGTTTGTGTCAGTTTAAGACGTACAACAATAAAGATTTAAAATGGAAATAAAAAAGACAAGCATAGATTGAGAGAATATATTTACAATAAATATATCTGTCTAAAGTCTAAAGACTTGTATCCAGAATATATAAATAACTCCTGCAATTCAACAAGTAAAAAATAAACATCCTATTAAAATATGCAAAAAACACAGACACGTCAAAAGAAGACATGCAATGTAATAAGAAAGATAAACTGTGGGAATAGATCATTTTGTTTGGAACAGTGTAGTAAAAAGAGCTGTGAACTTGGACCCAAGCAAATCTTTTTTTTTTTTTCCCAAACAACTTGGAAAAAAAAATTGCTTGGGTTCAAGTTCACAGCTCTTTTTACTACAGTGTTCTAAACAAAATGATCTATTCCCATGGTTAGGCAATGCAAATAATTATCATAATAAAATAATAATTAGCACAAAGTTATACCCAGGTGTCCAAAGACTCAGCTATTAAAGATTAGTGTAGCATGGATTCCATGAACATATATCTTTAATGGGCTCTCCTAAAACGGGACCCCTAATTAATTGTGGTGACTAGATTGGTGGGATGTTCCCTACAGCAATCTGTGGCTCACTGGACACTCAGAATCCAGAGATTGATGGTACCTTCTGTGAACTCGTGGCTGGGCATGTAAATCCACTTCTAGCTACCTGTCAGTCCATTCTTCCCTTCATCCTGTCCTCCGTCAGCAGTCTATGCCACAGGATTTCAGGGGTATGAGAAACTAACAAAATATACCTTTGTTTTCTGAAACTGGGAATGAGTATGAGACATCCTTTATTCCGTATTATTTGTTTCTCTCTAAGAGTAATGTTGGAATTTTCTTCCTCACAAACAATTAAATAGCACCCCTCAGGCAAAAAGGACACTTTTGCCTCAGTATATATTAAAGCAAGAGCCCCTGCTGGTGGGATTTAAGTCCCTGAGGGTTCTTAGCCTAGGGATTCCATGAGTTTGAGGAGGAATCTGTCATTTTATGAAGCTTCTGTCAGAAGTCTCCTTCTGTAGGTCAGATCTGGAGGGGTAAGTCTCCTGTCAGGGGAGATAATTAGCTGGTAATGAGCCGCAGTCATCTGGGCCCCTCTGCTGATCTCTGTAGACAACTGGGAGGAGGGAGGATGCAACAACAGGCCTGCTGCTCTGCGTCTCTGTTGTGTTACGTGGGACGGAGAAGGAGCTTTAAAGCTTAAAATGTTTCAAAACCCCAGATCAAGCTGAGCCTCCTCCTGGGAGGCTGGTACTGCACGCAAATGCAGCTGACGCTTTATTATTTTGGCGGGGAGGGTGCTGGGATTCTGTTATTTTGCTTCTAAGTGTACAGGCTTTTTTCATACTGTGTCATCTTCACAAAAGGTCACATATTTTAAGACTCCATTGACGTATATAAAATTTCCCAAATAGGCAAAGTCATAGACAGAAAGTGGATTAAGTGGGTGTGAGAGGATGGGGGAGGGTGAGTGGGATATGACTGCTATTGGGTAGGGTTGCTTTTTTTTTGTTTTTTTTTGGTGAGGGGGTAATAAAAAACATCCTGGATTAAATAATGGTGATGTTTGTACAAGATAGCAAATATACTACAAACACTGAATGGTTACTTTAAAATGGTTAATTTTATGTTATATTAGTTATACACAGACAAAAATATTAATATATAGTTGTATCATCTTAAAATGAAGACTGGTAAAAAATGGCCTTGGGCATGATGGGTCTTACAATGCTCTGGATGATGATAATGGCAGCTCGTGCTTGTTGTGTACCAGCTTTGTGCTAAGGACCTGACTTGTGTTTGCCCATTGAATCCTCCCAACAGCTCCCTGAAGGAGTTGCTCTCATTGCCCCCATTTTACAGATGAGGGAATTAAGGCACAGGGAAGTCAGATGACTTGTGTAAGGTCACACAGCTGGGGTATGGCACTGAGGCTCCCCACCAGGCAGTCTAGTTCCAGAGTGTGTAGCTGGACCCCGGTGCTGTGTGACTTTGGATTCTAGCAAGGTCACTGCAGGCAGGGTACAGAAAAGGCAATCCGGAGAAGCCATGTAAGTACAGGAGCTCAGGGTGGCCCAACTGACTGTTGGCATAGGCTTCGCCTGCAGCAAAGGTTATCTGCACAAACAGATTAGCCCCCCTGGCTGTCATGCCAGCTCTGTGGCTGACGTCAGCCCATTTGGCCCCTATTTGTTCAGAGCTGGGCACACAGGCGTCTCTCACAGCAGATTGGTTCATGCAGACACACCTCTGCCTCTCCCAGTTAGCCCACAGAGGGCGGGACAGAGAAAGCTTGGCACTAACTTCTGATGCAATATTGGCAGCTATCTCAGTGCACGTGACCTTGAGGGTTCATGTGTGCCCATAACACCATCCAGTGTAGGTTTTTGGGAAGAAATAACCTTTAAAGTAATTTTACTCACTGTTTTATGCTTTTAAAGTCAAACATATTGATCTCTGAATGAAGGAAAAATGAATCACCTTGGATATCTTAAAACGAGTCTCATTTTATGTCAATAACACATAGAAATAAGGATCTAGGTACTTTCCATTTTGTAGAATATTAAAATATAGATAATTTCCCGTGTTCTAGTTTGTCTTTAGAATCCCTTTTGCAATAACAAGTGAAGCAGAGGTATATATCAAGCCATGTGGATTGAGAGGTGAGGTAGAGTGGTGAATAAAAATCCCTCGCTGGGTTAGAAGCCTTGCCTGGTCACTTAGTAGCCGGGTCCCCTTGTATAGGTTTCCTTAGCATCTTATGCTTCTGTTTCCTGAGTGTAAAATGGGTCAGTCGTAACACCTACCCCACAGAGGTGGTCTGAGGTTTAAATGGCCTAACAGGGCCAAAGCCTGTAGAGAGGAATTAGTACAAGGCACACGGTATGCCTGCTATTCATATTAAATCTGCATACTTCAGTCTGATACATTGACAATTGAAACAGTAACAGTATGTCATATATTTGTACCAACACTTGCGTGCTCAGTCTGTGTTTCCTTCATTAATTCATTTGATTCTAATATGGGTCCTAACTCATGGAGTAATGGAAAGGGTGACAAGTGTCTGTTCAAGATCACACAAGGAATTAATCTCTTGGCTGGGTCCAGAGCTCCGTTTTCCTTATTCTTCAACTATTTTTAAAAATAATATTTGTATATAATTTATCATTAATTTTAATGAAGAATTTATTAAAAAGGAAGATATATTTCAAGAGTCAAAAAAAGGAAACTTAAAGATCAAGCGGCAGAGATGCATTGTTTGAAAGACAGAACCCGAGTCCAAAATCCAGCTTCTTGTTAGTTCCATAGTTTCTAGAGTAAGCCTCTGTTGTGTTGTGTTTGTTTATGGATTATAGACTTTTTTCGACATAGTAAGGTATAACGGGTAATAGTATAATATTATAATAGTGGGTATTGAGGATAATCAATGCTACCCTTTCATTTTATGGATTAGAAAACATTTCCAGAAAGCTGGTATGACTTTGTCGAAATTGCTAAATAAGTAGATATAAAAGCTGAGCATTAAACATATTGTCTGGCTGCAAGTCTCAAGGGTAAAAGAACTCACTTCACCTGCATCAGAACCAGGCAGTAACCTCCTTCCCAGCCTCCCTGCTCTCCTCTTGCCCGTCCTTAAACACCCCATTGTAATAAGGACCCTCCAGGTGCAGGGGCTGCGGGAAACCTGAGGTTCCTACATGTACTGCAAGTGCAGAATGGTTCTCCTTTCTGGGATAATGGGGGAGCCCTTTTTTGTCTGCATTCAGCCCTTTTGTAGCATCTTTTCTGCCATCTGCTACCGTGTTTCCCCCAAAATAAGACCTAGCTGGACCATCCGCTCTAATGCGTCTTTTGGAGCAAAAATTAATATAAGACCTGGTCTTATAGTAAAATAACACCAGGTCTTATACTAATTTTTGCTCCAAAAGACGCATTAGAGCTGATGGCCTGGCTAGGTCTTATTTTCGAGGAAACATGATAGCAGATTTGGCAAATCATCAACTTCTCTGTGAATCAGTTTCTCCTCTTGTAAAATAGGTACAACTCCGTCTATTTCATAAGGCTTTCAAGAGGATGAAATGAGCTAATAAATGTATGTGACTTAGCACAGTGTCTAGTATACAATTAGTATAGTTCATATTGTTTTTATTCAGGACTGCTCTTCCAATTCATTTTAATATAAATGAAACATTTGTTGGTGGCAGTCGGGACAAGAGATTTGCTTGGGACTCCGCAGCCCTTTGGCTTGGGTCTCCAGAATCCCTCCTCTCTGGTTCATCCAACTTCAGGCCTCAGTATTCTCAAGTGAAGAGTGCACTAGCTCCTTCTGGTTGCATCCCTAAAGTTACTGGTTTGGTTTCTTCTCTGATTAGAAGGCATGATAAGAGACAGAAATGCTACTCATCCAGAATGTTGGACAGAATGGTGCATGCCTCCTATTAAAAAGAAACACCAACACATGGAAATTGAGAGGGATGGTGTACAGGTAGGTTTTGCTTTCCTTGGCCACAGCCTTCCAGTGAGCTTTGAGCAGAGAGCCCTCCAGCAGGAAGGCATATGCCAACGTCTTTTTCCAGAGAGAGATGTATGCACGACTTGGCCGAGTTGTCCCTTGTCTGGCTCCTCTGTCATCAACAGCACACAATTATTTAGCATTCACATTATTAGGGACCAGCTCAGTCACAGGACTTCTTGAACTCTGTTCACCCGCCTGCTTGTTTGCCTGTGTCTCCCACAGACTGTAGGCCCTTAGCAGCAGGTTATCCTGTTCACCTTTGCAGCGACGGTTTTCAGCACAGTGCCGAGCACATAGTGGGTGTTTAACAAATGCTTTTTAAAAGAAGTCACTGACTAGACAAACTGCAAAGCCAGGGAGCATCTGTGAACAGGAAGCAAAGGATGAACCTTAGTAAACTTTCCAGGCAAAGAGGCCAGATTTGGCATGACCTGGTCTCTGTCTTATCTTGCATCACTCTCCTCTTTGTCCTCTGTGCATCAATGGGTCTGCTCTCCTTTCATTTCCCCATGCTCAGCAGGTCCATTCCTGCCACACAGGGCACACAGCAGGGTTTGCTGGGTTGTACAGTGTACGAGTCCACTCCACCAAACGGTACATCTGTGCTGCCAGCAGGAAGGTCATGTAAGCCACAAACATGAACCACGCATGTGATGTTAAACTTTCATGCAGCCACATTAAAAAAAAAAGTAAAAAGAAGCTAGTGAAATTAACAAAATACTTCATTTAGCTCAATATATCCACATAGAACCATGTCAACGTGTAGTCAATATAAACGTAACTGAGCAGTCTATACATATTTTTCACACTAAATCTTTGAAATTTAATGTTTATTTTATATTTATGGCTTGTCTCAACTTAGACTAGCAACATTTTAAGTGCTTACCAGCCAAAGGCAACTAGTCGCTATGCTATTGGATGACATAGTGCTGAGCCATTGACATTCCAGATAATGTAGAATTGTATAAACAAGTTTTCTGGAAGTTGACAGTAAAAAGTCTTGTTCTAACAAAATCAGTAAAATGTAACAATTTTCTAACAGAAGCAAATGGTCCCGAGGAGGTCGTGCCTTTTTTCTAATTTGCACAAAGATGCTTCTGGACCAGTGGTGGCCTTGCTATCGTTGCGCTTTTGCAGCTTCTGTTCCCTGTGCCTGGAAGTCAGCACCCGTTGACTGGTCAATATCTCTTCATGTTTTTATTAAAGTGTCACTTCTTCCGTGAGACCTTGTCCCATTTTCTCACAGAGCCCTGTTCCTTTTCCTCATGATGCTTGTTTGGATTTGTAACGATATATTCAGGTGTGAGATTATTTGATTAAATTCTGTCTCCAACACAAAACGGTAATCTCTAGGAGGGCAAGTTCTTGTCTCTTTTTGCTCACCATGGAATCGCCAACTCTGAGCACAGTGCTGGGGGCATAGAAGGGGCTCTGTGAGGGACCCTTCTGAGGGACCGCCCAGCTGACTGCATGTGTCAATGTCAACTGGTCCCACAGTTTGCGATGCTCATGTTCTTGTGGTCCCAGATACATCTTATTCTCTGCCACCAGGATCAGGCAGAGACTGGAATGTTGCTTAAGGACCCTCCCAGGGAGAAAGCTGGCTGTCCCCTCTCTTACCACTCAAAAGTGTTTCCTGTGCAAAGTATGTGAATTCATTTGACTAATTTCTCCTGAACCTGTTCCAGAGTGTAGCCGCCTTAGGTCTTTATAGAGCTGAGGGACTTTGAGTTTTATCATGGACTCATTCAGAAGATTTAATCTTTAGTGGACACTTTCAAACAAACACATTTTGAAAGTACGTTAGTTGGTATGTGGAGAATCAACAAGTCAGGTGATAAAACAGTACATTTTGAAACATACAGGATTGTGCAAATTCTTATCTGAAATCCAGTAGCTGGTAAGCTGGGAAATTTACTCAGTTGCTTCATATGCTGTCTTCTCCCTTCCCCTCCTCCTGGTAGGACTACCAATAGATAAAACCCACGCATGGGGCAGTCATGAATAAAAGCTAAAAAATGAATTATGAGCCAAGGCAAAATGATTGTTAACCAATTAACGTTAATAATGTGTATAGTAGTTAAGATTTGGAACACTGATGTCGTCAGACTACCTGGGTTCAAATCCTGAACTTGCCATTCACCAGCTGTGTGACCTTGGGCAAGTTTCTTAACTTCTCTGAGGCATGGGTTCCTTATCTGCAAAATGAAGGATAAGGAGAATCTATCTCCTAAGTGTGTCGTGACACTTAAGAGAGCTACTGACCATATAGGGCTTGGGTGATGTTATCCCAGAAGTTATGTTTATTTTTTTGAAGGCATTTGTACCAATATGACATTAAATTACTTCAGGTAATTATTGTGCACATACAGCCTTCATTTGAGAGGAAACAAACAAGATCCAGCATCCACTAATGTTCTGATTTTTCCTTGGGTCTTCTTTGAGCAGGCCTTACTGGAAAAATGTTTCAACAAAGCAAAACCTCCCATGAATAAAGTAGAAACAGACCTAATGGCTCTAGAGTGTTAGGCTAGATCTCACTGAGGCCTCTTCCTGTCTATGAAATTTAGAAATCTGTATCTGGTGGTGAAGAGAAAAAACAGTTGAGGTATAAAAGGCAATAGAACAATTTCATAACTGGGAAATGCTCAGCGTTTGTATTAGCCAGTTTTTTCTAACCGGATTTTCTTGAGCCTAGAGGATAATTTGGCTCAGTCGGGGAGGTAGAGCAAGACATCATTTATTAAGCACTCTCTGCTCTGTTTCCCACCAGGCCTGGCGAGATGCATCTAAGGTGGTTTCGTACACAGTGGCATTAAAAGGAAGTTGCCTAAAGGTGTCCCTGCTCAAGGGTGTGTCTCACACAGATCTGATAGGCCAGAGTGCCCACAAATCCCACTATTAGAGATGCACTCTTTTGTACTAGGGCTCTGGCAATGCCATGTGAAAATGAACACTTCCCTCCCCCTTCCTCCAAAGAGACAGATCATGTAAAGCCATTCCCAGCTACAGCCACCTTAGTTTGTCTCTGACACTTGGCAGTGAGGATTGTGGAAAGGACACAAACTTTTCGGTCAGAGACACCTGACCTAAAACAATTGTATTACCTTTACAAATTATTTAAGTAATTAGGGCTTGTTTCCTTACGTATAATGAGGGTTGACATTAACGGACTACTCCATAGGGTTGTCCTGGGGATTAAATTATGTTATGGCTTTAATATAGGGAGAACATAGTTGCCTGTAATAGTTGTCATTATCTTGAGAGGTGGAGAGGTAAATTATGATAGAAGGAGGCAAAAGTCCAGAGTAGGGGCTCCCACCTGGACCTGAAGCTCTGGAACATAGAGGATAGGATAAGGTTACAGGTGCCTGAATGGGCATGTGTGGTGGGGAGGGAGGAGAGTAGGGAGAGGGAGAGGGCAGAACATACGGCAAGGGAAAAAGGACACGGAACACATATGTCACTGACGTTAAGCCTAAAATTTATCATAATGCCTGGGTTGGTTTATCTGTATTAGAATTAAAAGAAATGGGGTTGATAATGTCGTACTTCAATCACAATTAAGTCAAAAGGAAAATAATGTACTGCATATATGGAAAGAACTTGATATGTGACATGGCTCCAATGTGTAATCCAGATATTAATCTACGTTCACTTATTTGTATACTTCCTGTGTGAGCTTGCTCCATGCCAGAAACTGTTCTGAGCACTGGGATACAGCAGTGAACATAACAGCCTACTGCCAGTGAGCTCAAGTGCTGATGGAGAGAGATGGACAAAAACCAATAAAGAAATACAAAATATATCAGGTGACGAATGTCAGGAAAAAAGTAAATTAAGTAAAAATGCAGGGAGTGTTGAGGGGTGATATTTTAGATATGGTGATCAGGGAAGTCCTCTCTGATAGCAGCTAAGTTTAAAAAAATAGTCTCTCCATTTATTCATTTCATTCAGCACACCTTTACTGAGTACCTACTATGTGTTTGGTGGTTGCTAAGAGATGGGAACTTAATAATGGACAAGATTGACAAATTCCTTCTCTTTCATAGATATTTCATTCTAGTGGGGGGGGCAAAATAAACATATATACAAATAAATAAGCAAGATAACTTTATACGGTATAAATGTGTAAAGGCAACAGATGATAAAATTGGGGAATATGATAGGAGAGTGATTGTTTGGCAGGGGTGGGTAGGATAGGGGAAGTGGGTGGCCAGTAAGGCAGAATTTAAATCTCCAAAGGATGTTAACATACAAATGCACAATACCAATTATAACATTTATTACATTTAATCTATGTTTGTAAGTGTAGAACCATCTTTAATACATCAGAATATGTTAAAAAATTAGTGACAGTTTCTATGTCAGGAACTATGAGAGAAATTCCTGGATTATTTTATCTATTTTTTCCCTCTTTCTTACCATCTCCCTACTGAGGAAACCAATATTCTCCTCTTCATTGTCTCCCCACAACTTTAGTTTTATAGTTACCACCCACTTAAAGTACTCTACAGACCAACATTCTTCACACTTTAACTATTTGAACCATTTCCACACTCTACCACTTTTCTGTGGTCTCCTGCTAAATGAAATATGTTTAGTATTGTAGTTTAAGGCATTGTGTTTATTTCCAGAATTATCTCCAGATCTTTACACAGAAACATGGCTACCCACACGCTTTCAAAATGAAGGATGACTGTTGGCTTATTCAGATCTATTCTCTGAAACCAGGACAATTTTTGTACCATTTTTTAAATGACCCCAAATACAATAATCTTTTAAGGTCTTTTTTCAGTGAAACTGGCTGTAGAACTGCAGGATGGATTTCTTCTAGCCATCTTTGAAATTGACTCATAGTCCCTTCTGTAGAGGGTTTGTTCTTAAGATATTTTTCACCATGACTTAGTCACCTGAAGACATAGTAATTTCCCCTTCCCCATTTTGTTGTGCCTGTCCCTTAAAAGTTCCTCTTGTTTTCTTTCAATCCTCTTCTCTTCAGGCTTTGTTTTCCCAGAAGGACAAATCTATTTCTATAGCTTGAAGTAACAATAAATAATATACTATGGCTTTCCACATACATAAGCCCGGCCTGTATCAGATTGATCTGTCACTAGCCTATCGGACAGATCCATGTGGGTATTCCATAGCCTGGGAAACTTGCCTTCTAAAAGGAAACTCATATTTCCCCTCTAATTGGTTCTACTTCCTATATTTCTTTCCTTGGCTAATGGTTTCTGCACTTCAGTCACTTCAGCCGGAAATCTAAGGGTCATTTTTGACCCTACCTCTCTCCACTCCCCCACCCCCACCAACTAACCGTAGGTGACCCAGTCCTGTTGGTTCTACTTTTCAAACATCTCCACAGTCTGGCCTCTTCTCACCATTCCCCCAACTGTTGTCTCAATCCAGCCCTCAGTGACCATTTTGTGCTACTTCTAATTTCGTCCTTCACACAGCTACCTGGGAGGTCTTAACATGCAAATCTGAATATTTAGCATTTTGTTACTTAAAATCCTGCCATGGTTTTCTATTAGCTACTACAGATTAAAGTCCAAACTCCATGGCATAATGTTGGGCCATGCCTATCTGTTTAGACTCATCTTGCCTATGTGTTGTCGCTCCCGTAATCATTATGGCCACCATCATGCTCCAGAGACTCTGCCAAGGACCTGCTAAGTATTATTTCACTTGGTTTTATTTAATTTTCACAATACTCATCTCGGGTAGGTACTACTATTACCTCCATTTTACAGCAGGTGTAGAGTTCCCAAGGCCACATAGGTAGAACATTGAAATTTCAATACAGGTCTGCCTTAGAGAGCCTGGGTTTGCAACAATTTTGCCTTAAATTACATCCATTTCACTTCGTTGTAGCTCACTGCATCGCCCCCACAGCATTGCACAAACCATCTCCCTTAGGTGGCTGTCTTCCTCCACTTTGTCGTCGCGCTCACCTTTCAGGACACTCCTCAGGCAGCACTTTCACAAGGAAGCCTGCCTAAGTGGGCTGTACCATGACCTTCTGCAACTTTCTTCCTGTCCCACTTCTCCATCGTAGCTCCTATCGCTCTTTATGGCACTGACGTTGTACACAGCTGACACCCCCTCGGGCTATACATTGCTTGAGAGGAGGAAGTCTATTTTATCATTTGTCCAACTCCCATGACATACCTGAAACATGGCACGCACTCAACAAATATTTGTTAAATAAATGAATGAGTAAATAAATGAACAAATCAAGCGTGGGAACAGGGTCAGGGCTGAACTTACCCATCAGCTTCCCCAAAGTGAATTGATATAAGACTTTACCTTCTACCTGGGCAACTCCCTCCCTGGATTTCCCCAGCACATGTATTCATTCATTACCTCACTCTTTCCTCCTTTAAACATTCATGGAGTGCTACTAAGGCCCAGCTAAACTCTGTGGATGAAAAGTTGAGTCACATTAATTCCTGTCCTTGAAGAGCTTATAATGTAGGCGTGGGGGGGAGTGAGGAAAACTAGTCAACAGATGATTATACTCCATGACATATATGCTATAAAAGAGGTTTTCAAATAATGTATTAGATAGCATAAAGAAGGGAGTGTAATTTTACTAACAATTGTCACCCCAATAAATTAAAAAAAAAAAAAGAAGAAGAAGGGAGTGTCTACTCCGTTTAAGGACATGAGGGAAGGAATCACAACAGGACATAGGAGCTGAATCTTAAAGGAAGTGTAGAAGCCAATCAGAAAAGGTAGGAAGGGGGATGACTTCAGGACTGTGGAAATGTCTAGAATGAAGGACCTTTGAAGCAGCAAGAACATAAGTACGAAGGCACAGAGGCACAAGGGTATATGGAGGCTAGGAGGGCTCTCCTGGAGTAGGGAGAGAAATGGAGAGGCAGCCAGGATCCAGGTCCAGACAGATTTGGGGTACTTCCAGACAGAAGTGTGGACTCAACTCTGTAAACACTGGAGTGCCCATGGAGCAGTTTGAGCAAGTAAGCGAAGTGATCAGTATTGTTGGCTTTTAGAAGGGTCACCTTAGGATCTAGTGGAGAATCGGTAAAGGCCCAAATTAGGACAACTGCTGGGTAAATGGAGAAAGGATGTGCCTGAGAGATGCTCCAGAGTAGAACAAACAGAACTTAATGACTGAATAAATGTGGGGCAAGCCCTGAAGCTAGGTGTGAAAGGGAAGTGAGGTTGGTGCCACTCACCGAGCTTTGGTATATGGTTCTATCTCTATAGGACACATAATGATGCAGATACAATAGCAGGCTAATGAATGTTTTTTGTTTTTTTGTTTTAAGTACTCATTTAATTGAATAAAACATTTCCCTTAAAACCTTGACTTTAATTATTTTGCATATGTCTCCTTTTACTTATTTAAATATGCTGGTGTCAGGGATATGTTTCAATAGTTCTTTGATCAAGTCAATCTCTCTAAGTTAATGGTTCTTGGAACTAGGTTCTTCAGGGTCTTAGGGCCCTTGAGGCCTCCTCTGGGAACAAGGAAAGTCTGTGCAGGCAGAGCCTGGCCACCTGTCTGCTGTGTCACCCACAGAACCTCCTGTCTTATTTGCTCTACCCCTGTGCTGACAGTGGGAATTTCAGAAGGAACTCTGGAGCTTTCTTATATTTGAAATCGCTTGTCTAAATCTCAGTAACTCATGCAATATGTTTTCTTAAATGTAAATGCTTGGCTGCTGGTCTGTGTTATAGGGTGTTTGTTTTGTTCTTGTTGTTTGTTTCTTAGATAAAAATGTAGATCATGTCAGGCGACCCATATTCATAAATCTAGTGTACTGTGCCTGATTCCTTTTAACTGTGGGTAAGATTGTTTCCATTGCTACATATTTCTGTTTCCTAATAAACGTACAGCTCACTCACAAACGTCCCCGTTTCTCTTAACAATTAGCGTAAAACATCTGTGAGCAGAGCAGGCCACAGGGCCTCCATGGCTCTTTTGCCATCAAACTAGATGAGATGAAAAGTGAAGGCCGGCCACGGATCAGCTGAGAATGAACACAAGCTGTTGTTTTTGAGTTTGCCAAATATTTTCCAACTCCTATTGTGTGTTTTTGTGTTTTGTACTCAAAAACCACTGCCCAAACCTCCCCCAACAGCATTCCTTCCTGGGTTCCTAAATCATTTGGACAGCAAAGCAAACTTCTCATAGGTCATTAATCTCAAGGACTAGTGTTAAATATGAGAGATGACTAGGACACATATTTTTTACCACGTTGGGGTTCACAAATTCATTTTTTAAAGATAAGAACTTGGCTAACTGAATCTGTAATCTACTTCTGATTTATATCTTTAGGATAGTGTTCAGATATTCAAAAATGTATCTCAAATGAGAATCACAGCCCTGTGGAGTTAATAGGTATAAACACCGAGGAAAGAATGGATAGAACAAGAGAAGATAGAAAGTTAGAGTATCTTCAACAGAAAGTAAAACGTACACACATAGCTATTTTCCTGTGTGTGTGTGTGTGTGTATGTGTGTGTGTGTGTGTATGTGTGTGTGTGTGTATGTGTGTTTGTGTGTGTGTGTGTGTGTATTTTTATTTAACTGCCTGTGGACAGACTATTCTTGGGGATAGTCTTCTGCTTATATTCCTTTTATTGAATACTATGAATTTTCAATATTTTCTACCATGTAATGATTATTAAGTTCTCAAATAATAACAAGACAGTTTTCCTTTTTTCTACCTGTTTATGGGCACTATTAAAACTGATGACAATGAATCATATGTGTTAAGTACTAATCTCATTTTTCTTTCTTTCATTCCTGTGGCCAATGAAATGGCATAGATATGGATGCCATTGTGCCCCAGGGAAACAGAAAATAGAGGTTGTCCATCTTTGCCAAGGAGATTGATGTCTTATTTGATGTCACTGTGGGGCACATGGGAAAGCTGTGTCTCTCCCGCCCCACAGCTCCTTCCTGTATCGGCTCACAGTGGTTGTGATCTGGTTTCTTTTATCATTGCAGCAAGAAAATGTTAAGCTTTCCTAACTCCTTATTCAAAATGCCCCTGAAGAAATACAATGAGGTGTCAGAAAATAGATTTACATACTACATTCTCCACAAACCTCTTAAGTATCCTAGGTATATGCTATTTTATTTGACTCAGTTTCCCTCTTGCTTGGGATTAGTAGGTATTACAGGTATCTGGGTCTATCTAGATACCCAGATGCCTTTGATACTGCAAATAGTCAACACAATAGTAAGATCTTTTCTATAATGTCTCTTTTCTATTTCATATTGTCTTGCTGAATTTCAAAACATCTAATAAAAACCACTAACACCATAATTTAATGTTAGCTGTCTGTTTTGCAAAAAGCCTGTAGCAAAAAACCAAAAAACCAAAAAAACAAAAAAAAAGGAGAAGGGAAGGAGTTGTTAGGCCATTTATTTCTTATTATTTAAAATCTATGTTCCATTTTTTCTTTGTTGCTTTTTAAACTTGAAATCTGTTTTGTGATGTAAAGAATGTGAAAAGATTTGGAAGACTAAAGAAAAACATCTCTGAATATACTACTCCAAATATTATAAACCCCTTTGGAATGCACAGATAAAATCTTTCATAGTTTGTGTGTGGGATCTTGATTATGTAGCTATGAAATATTTAAACAAAGTTTATGCAGCATAAAGAACGATTGTCTAAAAATATGAATCATTGGTTTTTTTCCTCTTGTGTTGTAAATTCACTGGTGCTGTTGATGTCGTGAAGAAATATTTTATTCTCTATAAGCCTAGGTTTCCGCCTTGCTTTCTCATTAGGATTTGGCTAAGCTTGGCAGAGTCAACTAGTGAGTTTTCCCAAGTTCAACCTGTTGTTCATGGAAACAGTGTCACATGTGGCAAAACAGTGAGCCTCATACTACAGACTTCAGGTTGGCCTCTGACGTGTGGGCTGACTCTTGTTGCACCAAATGTCTAACATTATAGCATGTGATTGATCACTTTTCCACAAGGGAAACGGAATAGGAAAATAGCTCCAGGCTCTAAAAGCTGTTGGAGGTCTTGCTTTGGTTGGCCTTTTTATATTTCAGGGTCCAGCTTAGCTCTACCTTTTTATTGTTTTTCCCTTCTGAAATAACTCGTGATATCTGTAAGCAGATTAACAGGCATTTGAATTTCTTTACTGTCCATAAAAAAGGTTTGAGGGGTGGAATGAACACAGAGTAAACTATCTATGTTTCTCTCTCTCTGTCTCTGTGAAGGTTTGAGAAGGGAATCTGTTCATTAATGATAAATATTAAATCCTACACTTGTGCTTAAAAGGATAACTTAAAAATATGCAAAGTGAGGAGGTATTTAATTTGATGACAGGCTAATGTGAAAAAAGTTCCCTCTGGACTAGTGATGAGTTGAAAGTTGAATGCCAGTGAGCAGTGTGGGGCAGCTACCAGTCCTGCAGGAGTGGTCTCTGGGCACATTGAGGGAAGTGTTCTATAGTCATGGGGACAATACTTGTCGTCTGACAATTCTGTTTCCAGGCCCTGCATTTCGAATTGAATTTGCCCCAAACTTAAAAAGCCCAGTGAAGAGTGACCAGAATAATTGGATCTCAAAAAAGTGGCACCTGGGTGATGAGCGAGAAGCCAATAAGGATATGACTTAGGAGGATGTATGATTTCTCTTCCAAATGTTTGAAGGGTGCTAGAGACAGAGGGGTTGCAGGTCTGCACTGTGGCTTCCGAGAGTAGAGTTTTGGCCAGCAGGTCTAATTACAGAAAGGTATATCTCATCTTAAGGAAAGGAAGCCATTTCTAATGGGTTGAGCTCTCTGAAGTGGGTGTAGCGAGTCCCTGTCACTGGGGGTGAGTCGAGAAAGGGTGGTTGCTCCTCTTGAGGAGATGAGGTAGGGGTTGGACTGGACAGTCTCCATGGAGCCTTTCAACACGAAAGTCAGCTTTTACTGACTCTGGTAGTAAATGCGAATTCTCTATGTCTCTAATTATGTGAGGATTCACTGATAACAGGCTCTCTACAAAAACAAAATGGAAATGTATGTTAGGGAAGCACGTGGCTAAGTTCTGGGGTTCTAGAACTTGGCTGGCTGGGTTTACTATTTCTGAGAAGATACACTTAACTTCTGAATTTCTGTTTGTGTAGAATGTAGTAGGATGCAGCTTGTTGGGTATTTGTAAGGATTAATCAAGGTAATATATGTAAAGACATGAGACCAGGGCCTGACACAAGTAAGTCCTCCATATTGATTAGCTGTTATTATCATCATCTGGGCACTTGGATGTATTATGTTAATAGTATCTAAGCTGAATTCAAGTAACCACATATAAATATTGTGGAGTCCTAATGAACGAGATTCTGTTGGGAAGCCTGGTCCAAGTTAATCCTTAGCTGTGTGTGACTGGATACAGAATACCTAACTAGACAATGTTTTTGTATCATTAGTGGACAGTGGTTTTTCTGACTAAACAAGTATGAAAATGCATATACTTTTTTTCAACTAACTGCTTTCACAATGAGCCAATAAACAATTTAGCTAACATTTCTAGGTCTCATCTAAAATATCAAGTTTTCCAATTGACTCAAGCATGCGCTACAAGCATGATTTAGCAGAGGGACAAAGAGACATTTTGGATCAAGGGAAAAACAATAGCATGGGTAATAGCTTGTTAACTGCACCATTTGCCCACTCCCTTAGCAATGTTTAACAAGGTTTTATTGATCACAATAGCCTTGATTTGTATGTGGGAGCAGAAGATTACATTGTGGGCACCAGACCAATCCTTGTCTATAGTGTCTGCAAGCCAGAGACTTCATTAATCATTGATTTTAGGGGGTTGTCCAAGTCCATATGAGCCTGTCTTTTGTCAGCATGCTTCATCATAATATACAATTTGGCTTATGAATAATTGTAGGGTATTAGTTCTGGAAGGGACCACAGATTAGAAATCGAGGACCTCATCAGTGGCACAGCCAGAGTGAGGTTTTCTGACCCCTTTGGCAAAGATTTTTACACTAAACGTGTGTGGAATCTTTCATGAACAGTATTTGAACCTTGGATGCAGATGTAAAAACCTGACAGCTCAATAATAGGAAGCGTTTCTCTGAGCAGCTCACTGCAGGTGGCCTCCAGGCACTCATGGCTGCATCTTCTCTGAAGCTTCCCCATGAAGTTGAATATCTATATCAGAGACCTTGAAGATAGGGTTCAGAAATTGTTCAGTGAGACATCACACAGTCCCTGGTAAGTAAGGAATCATCTCAGGGAGCTAAGTTCACCGTCCAGAACTCTACCCAACCTTGCATAACAGACTCACCTTGAGACTATAGTTTTACTACTCACTAACATGCAGGACATGGCACACATCATGACTCGCTCAGATATCTGGCTTATTCTGACTGTAAAGCCTGCCTGCTCACCTACAGAGAAGACCACAGGTGTGCAACGGCAGCCCTGGGGCTCTCTCCCAGCTCTATTCTCTTGCGTCTGGAATCTCTGATTTCTAACCTCTTGGCCTTGGATATTTAAGGACCATGTTCCTACGTTGCCCATTTCAGCTGCTGTTTCGTGTGGATTATCTGCTTGGTGTTCAGTTTGGCCTTGGTTATCCTCGGCTCCATGCTTTGTAAGCCAGCACCAAATCACTCTTGGCCCTACCTAGCCTGTGTCTGACAACCCAGATTCTTGTTTGTCTAGGAGGGGAGTTCAGACATTCAATCTGTGGATCAAAGTTATGTGAATTTATCATAACTTACTGCCTGGGGCTGTGGCTCTGGCTGGGATGTTTCCTCGGGCTGCTGTGACTTTCCTTGCCTGGGGTCCACCTTTAACTCTGGCTGATTCCTCACACAGCTGAGTGCTCTAAGATAAAGGGGACAGAAGAAGTATGGTCCCTACCATCCTGTCCCAGATAGCAGCCACTGCCAGCCAGAGGTGCAGGTGGAACTAATGTTGCCAGGGGCTTACCAGCACCTTCCAGTTACAAGGCAGCCAGCTGCTTTCTAGGACCACAAAATGCCATGGCTCACCATGGCAAGAGACGGCCAACAGAATCAGCCACAGGCTCCATCAGGGGGTACATGGCATGAAGGCTTGTAATAAAGATAGAATGCAAATTGGGACCACAAATGTAGCTCTGGGAAGACCTCTTGAAAACGTTGGAGAGAGTGGCCTGAGGCCTTGAACTTCTTAGCCTTTCCAAAGCTCACATCGTGAAAATAAATGCATTTCTTGACCCCCTTTTCCTACCCTCCATAGGCATGCTGATTTCCTGCTCCTCTCTTCTCACAGGAGGTTTTCTTTCTAGCTATAAATGTCCACAGCCTTGTAACACTCACAGTACGAGCCCATTGTCATGCTGGGTAACCAGCCTTTGCTGGGTAGGGGTCCCTTTCTCATTGTTAGACCTTGGAGGTTTCCCTCACATCACTGGCTCCTGCCTTGATCATACCCCAGTTCTCAGCCTCAGGAAGAAATGTGTCCCGTCACACTGAAGTGCTAGATTTGCACGGTGTCATCGGTCAAGGTCTGGTCATTTAGACTGTTTTCTGCCTCCTGGTAGTTATGGACCTCATTACCAACTGCTTGAGGAAACCAGTGGTCTGTGGGAAGACTATGTTACAATGCTTTGCGAGCTGCCCATGCTTTTCTATGATCCCTCCAATGACTTGGCCATCTTATAGGGGACCATACCCTCACCTTCTGTCATCAATGATGCTTCTATCTACAGTCAGCTTCCATTTTCACTGAAACCATTATGCCAGGGATTCCAGTGAAGCATATGCCTCACAGGAAAACATTTCTTATTGTAGAAGAAGAGAAATTGACCTGTTGTCCAGAGCACTATTATGAAGTCACACTGGTGCTATGGCCTGTTTTTCTGCTGAATGATTATATTCTTCTGAGTCTGATATTAATACCCTCTACAAATACATGGGTGCCAGCTTGCAGAGGAGTTTCACCAGGCTCTCCATCTCTTGGAGCCAACATGTGACTCTGTGATATTGTCCTTGACTGACTGAAGCCTCGTGTTTGGCAGATGATCTCCTAGTCTAAAGGGCATGGACTACTTCTTCCTTACATGTCACGAACCTGGTTCACATAGTCTGTGTCAGCCATTGCAGCGGTTGGCAAAATTTTTCTATAAAGAGCCACATAGTAAATATTCTGAGCTTTATGGGCCATATTTTTTCTCTTGCAACTGCTTGATTCTGATATTATAGAGCAAAAGCAGCTGAAGAGAATATGTAAATGGATGGGCTTGGCTGTGTTCCCGTAAAACTTATTTACAAAATCAGGTGGTGAGCCATACTTTACAGCTACCTGAGATTTTTATAATACCCCTTTCAGGCTGTCCCTGAGAAATGACCTAATCAGACTTGTGTAGAGTTTTGGGGACATATTTTAAACAGCTAAACAGGCCATATAATGGCAAACAGACAGAATGTCAGCGGTTCTAAAAATGGCAGTCCTTCTACGTCAGTCAAAGGCAGCTAATAATTTCTGGAATTTCTCCCTTTGTTTCTGTGCATTAAGGACCTTGTTTTCCTCTGCCCCTTTCTCTTAGTCCCAGTTTCTCTGGGATGTCCACACTGTTAGACCCTAGACCAGACTAACTCTTTTTGTAATGTCACCTGTAAGTTGCATGGGAACGGGACAATGATTATTGTCTAACATAATGCTAGGCTCATAGTAAGTATCCATTTATGTTTTGAAATTTTTTTAATATGCTCAGTTGAATTCATTCCTATGCATGCTTCTCACAAAAGGTGGCCCCAATGGGTGTGAACTATTCTACTTAACAATGGCACCCGCCTTGCGACAGCCATCCTTGGGGTCTGGAGGTTCTGCTTTGTAGTGTGCTGGCATCTAGGGCCAGGCCTCTCAATAGACACAGAATCTCAGAATCTCACTCCACTCAGTTCCACCCTCTTTTTTGAATGCTTAGTGTTTTCATTTTTTAATTGTTAGGCAGTGAAAGCCACAGAGCAGATACCCTCTCTTGGAGGGCCAAGTATGGAGCTAACATAGTCCCAGGCTGTCATGCACATACTCCAAGCTTCTGAGAGCTCCAGGTCTCAGAGGCAGCTCCGAGAAGGGCAGAGGGCCAAAGGAGCTGGCTCTGTGAGAGTGGGAAGCTGGGTAGGCAGCCTGGCCACAGGTCATCCCCACCTCCCTGTGGTCTACCTAGCTACCACTTTTCTGGGAGGAGAATTTGGAAATGATACACCCGAATCTACAGGGTGACTGTTGAGCTGGGCCAAGTGTGAGTCTGGTTATTCTTTGTGGTCTGGCAGCTTCAGAAGTATGGCAGTCCATTTTGTTCCCTACCTCACTGGCTGTTCACTTGATGAATGGAATGTCAACCTCAACATAAAATACATAAAATACTAGGGTAACAGCATTGGCCAATGCATTATATCATATGATTTGAGCTTTTAGCTCAATGTGAAATCTCTGGCATTCATATGAAGAGAAATGTCAGCTCAGATACATATATATATTATCTGTCTCAAAAGCATGGAAAATGGAATACAGCTTTGTAAGACCTGACACTCAAATGAACATGGTTAGTAGGTGAAACAATATCAGGAGTGGGAGAGTTGTCTTTTGAGTTAGGATTTTAGAAGGTAGATTTTCTACCTGTATAAACAAAGCAGAAATAGAAAACATGGGCCCAAGTTTGGAAACAGAAAGTGCTTGAAAAGAAACCTTGGTTTCTTGATTACCAAATTGGAACTGGGTGCCAAGATTGTCTTTTAATGACACTTGCGAGTATATTATCTTTTCCTCTGACACCAGTGGGACTGATTCTTCACAAAGCCAATAGAAACAGACTTTCCTCAAAATCTTTACACAGCTGTGCTTTTCTGATGTTTCACGTGAGCTTTCTTGCTCCTTTAGTATTTAGCCCATGGTGATTTATATTTGCCTTATTTTCTTTTATCACATCTTTTGGTCTGAGCAATTTCTGACTATTTCTCTTATGGGTGCTTTAAAATACAATGCCTATCAAATCATTTTCTCATTTATGAAGCAGGCCCATGAATGAGGGTGATATGATTAAAAAGGACAATTGTGAATATTTAAATGTACTTTCAGAAGATTTATACAGGAAAAAAATCGGAGGTAAACCTGGAAAGTTTCAAATTTAAAATTATTTTATTCTTCTAAAGATATTTCATGCTCTTGGCTCGCTCTTTGTTACCAAGAAATGGATTGGGAGCCAATAGTTCTAAGTTTTTGTCCCAACCTTGACAAATACTTCATATTCAGGGCCTCAGTTTCACCAGTTGTTCAATGAGGATGCCATTTGGGGAGGTTTATAAGTTTAGGTACTCTCTTATGAAGAAAACAGCTTCAAAATGACTAAAACGAACAAAGTATTTCATTTCCTGGAGACCTCAAAACACGGTCTTTTTGCTGTGGTACACAATATGAGGGTATCTCATTGCATATAATGTCCAAATTCTCCAGGATGACATCTAAGCATCTTTCTATTCTAATTCTAAACTGTCTTTCCTCACTTCCCATTTATCTTTTTGGGCCTTTTTTTCTGTGAATAAAGTAGGCTATTTGTTGGCCCTTTATCATATCTGTATTTTCCTGATTCGGGACCTTTGCTCTCGCTGTTCCCCTGCCTAGCATGCCATTCCCACCCTTCCTTCCTCAAAAATCCAAAGGCCTACCTACCTTCAAATTTCAAGTCTAATGTTTTCTTTTTGGTGCAGCTCTTTCTAAAATCAGCAGAATGGTTTTTCCCCCTTCCTTTTGAGTTTACTTATAATAGAGCATTTATCAACTAAGACAATTATTTGTTGGTTATTTTGTCTTCTACCTCCAAAGTTAGGTCCTGAGGGAGACAACATGTCTGGCCTTTGGAATGTAGTGAGAGATTGGTAAATGGTTGAGAACATGAAAGAGGAATGAATACATGTACTTGTCTGAAACTAGTCCACACATTTGTTCACAGAATTAGTCCACACATTTGTTCACTTGTTTACTTGAAAGGCAGCAAAAGGTCCCAATTTGTTGCTAGGCGAAGAAAAGCAAATGTTATGTTAGCATGGCTAAATGAAAAACATAATCTGGGTCTTCATAAGAAAGGAGGAAATTTCTTTGACTGAACATATCAATGAGTAAAAGGCCTGAAATCACGGTTAAGAGTGTTATTTTGCTGCAAACTTGAATTAGGAAGCATTCAAAGGACAACGGCCATGGTGGGTATGATCCTTGAAGCGGATGATTCCTGACGCTGTGTTGAAAGTTTAGTATGAGAAAAGACTGGAAAAGGGGTTGTTGGAAGGTATCCCACTGGGAAATTCTTGGGCTTTGGAAGAGCTAGAGAAGGGAAATTGGTCCAGAAATGTTATGTTGGGCAATCAGGGACCGCAGAGATGGGAGAATGAGATGTTTTTCATCTTCCTGTGTATCCAGTTGAATCATAGTTCGTCTAGAAAACTTACATAGACTGCCACTAGATGATGCTATTTCCTCATTAGGCAGATGTGACTTGTCACCCAGGTGGAGGCCCAGGTCACACAGGCCAGAGCACTGGCCTCAGGGCCTGGGATCTGGTTCCAGCCCGGCCCCTCACTAGACTGAAGCCCAGGAGGAACAGCTTCTGAGTCGCAGGGGATTCCTCATGTGTAAAACAAAGAAATCTTAGACTGGGTGATTTCTGAAGCCCCTCTAGTGACTTTTTAAAATTTCTTATTTTTAAAATTCAAACCTTAGAGATGCCTTTTATGTAAGCATATTCTTTTACAAGCATATCAGTTTTTATTTACCTAAATCTCATTTAAATACTTAAACTTTGTAAAAGATACGAAGCAAGAATGAAATGAACAATGGCACACCTGTGTACATCCGTGTACTTCCTGAGCTTGAACAATATTTCTCATGTTAAGTCTTATTTATGTACTCAGAGAATTGTGAAATTAGAAAGAACCTTAGAGGTCATACCGTTCTAGCCTTTACTTTTCATATGCAATACCTAAGCCTACGGTATTCTATTTTCCCCCATTATCACTCCTTTTCAGGGCTGTAGTTCTGGAACAATGTACTTGTGCTCCAGGCTTGCTCTGCAGTGAATTTTCTCATACCGACTCTCAGATATGACACACAAGTTTCGAAGCTCTGTTAAAACCTAATGGATCACTGAGTAAATGAATGACATACAACATCTAGCTATTGTGGTAGAGCTATTTTTCTTGCCTTCTTTTGTAGCAGGGGTCTATAAAGCAGTGCTTTGCTCTGTGTTTGCTTCAGATGTTTTAAGTTAGGTGGCAATTAAACTCCAAGGTAAGAATATGGCGGTGGATCAAATGCTTTAACTGTGTCCATCCTTTCCCTTCCCCCAACCCAGGGAAAGTATCCAGCTCCATCCACATCGTGGTGGCGCCTGGATCGTTGTAACACACAGAAAGGCTCCCTACATTTCCTGAAGGTCATTTGTCTGCAACTTCTTACAGTAATTGTAACAACAATTTATGCCTTGTAAACAAAATAGCACACCCTTAACCTACATACCACTGTTAAAACATCCCAGCAGGAGAAGCGAGTTGCTGACTGTTCAAGAGAATGGACAAAGTAGGGGAAAAAGAAACAAGGTTTGAAAACCCAGCTGTCTTAGTCTACATCTTACAAATGTTGGTGATGCATATTTGTATCTGAAAAAGACGATAGACTTCCATTTTGTTCTTCCACTTTTTTGTATATCCGAATAAGGACAGTTTTTAATACTTAAGTTCTTTCGCTTTAGGAAGAAAGACAAGAATGGCAACGATCTCTCATGCACTCATGACCCCCTAGTGACCTCCCAATGACCCAGCAAGTCCTCTCACTGGATCAGTTCACCCCCAGTGTTCATAGCTAACGAGGATTCATTAAGGCTGAAAAAATTTTGCCTTTTGCTTCCAAACACAAGTTCAGCTTTGATAGGGCCTCAGCAGGGAACAGATTTCCCTTTTTTATCTTTTTGCTTCCCTGGTGTGTAATCTTGCCTGTTGAAATAGTTGCAATCAGAACAAATTACCTAAAGAGTGGGGAATGAAAAGATTTCACAGTCATTGTGGGTATTTTTTAGTTTTCTTTAACAATTGCTACCTTCCCTTCATAATTGAAAATGATCCAGGAAATCTATATGTACTTGGCAATGTTTTTTGAAGTGTGTGAGCTGGAGAGTGCTCCCAAGGTGACAGAGATTGTTTCAGCCAATATGCAGAAGCTCTTGAAAACTAGGAAACTGCCTTGTTGCCCAGTTCTCTCCCTTGAAAGGGACTATGTGGAGGTTTTAGGACAATTGATGCTTTGGTTGGAAGAGTCAGAGCCTGGAAGAGGAGGTGATTTTGTGGCTGGTCTTTGGCTCACATTTCAGATGCAGAGTTTAGTGTTGTTAGTGTGTGTTCCTCACAGTTTGGGGAAGAGGATCAAAGAAGGAGTTACTCAGAATGCTACTTACTGGGTTGTTTATTGGTGCTGCTGTATCACCAGGACGTGGGCGTGGGTCACTATCAGGGAGGCAGCCTCACCATGCCTCTCCAGCAAACACAGTGGGCCCTCTGTACCGGCTATTTCATTCATCTCTCCCTACCTGTCCCATGAGTGCTGGAAAATGTGTTTGCTTCCTGAGGTTCAGGGAAAAGAGGAATGTGCCTGAGTTCACTAGCACTAAGGTGGCTTTGGAACCTCTGAGGGGAGAGTTTATAGAGTTGGGTTGTGGTGTTACGGCATTCCTGGAGGTTGCTTAGAGGAAACACTTGCCACTTCAGGAGTAATTTCTGGAATTTCATACTGGATGAGTTCAAATTGTGCAGAAATAGGAACAGCCAGCTATTTGAGAGGTTACCTTCTGGACAAAGCAGCAATTACCTTCGGCTCAGACTTTACTCACAAGGCCGTAAGGAGAATACGTGGAGCTAGGTGTCAAGGAAAGGTCCACGGATAAGAGGCTATGACACTGATGGAAAGTCAAGTGAAGAACAGCTAACATCTAGTACCTTGAACTTATTATTATTAGTTAAATACATAAATGAGCAGAGGTTGGAAGGACCTTCACTAGGACCTAGTACTTTCTGAGCCTCATGTTATTTAAGACTACAGTGCTTGTGGAATGGGCTATATGGGCAAAGTCCAGGGAAACTTCAAAAGGGGATAAAGGCTCAACCATGTGTAGTGGTGGGACTTAAACAAGAAGACATTTTTGACGGCAACTCAAAGAAGTGGATACCCAATCAGTGCTTTCTAATCGCTAAGGACTTGAGTACCTTAGGTGAAGGGACTATAACACCTCAAACTGAGGTATGTCTAATTGGGAATATGGGCAGGTCATCTCTGCAGATGTATTAACCAAAAGGAGCCATCAGAGGCGAGGAGAGGGAGTCTTAGGCACAACCCTCAGTCTTCAGCGGCTCACAGACTGGGTACCCACCAGCAATCTCAGTCATTAGGAGGCTGAGTGCAGAGTGCAAACCCAGCCATTGATGTTGGACTCTAAGGTCAGAACAGGACCAATTTTATCAAGGTCACTAGACCAAGTTCAAGATAAGGCTCAGTGACCTCTCCTCCCCTTGGAACAATGCAGAAAGTCTATTTACTCTTTGGGTTACTTGAATGCTGGGTGATTCAAATATCCATATCTGTCCTTTTTAGTGAAGCCAGATTTTTCATGTGCTTGGCCAAAAACTATTGAAAAATCAGGATAATAGCCAGGTTCAAGGTAATTTCTAAAATACAAGACAAAGTATAAAAATTACAAGACTGTTCTTTGAACATAAAAACAAATAACATTACCAACTTAAGTTCAATCCCAGCATCATTAAAAAAAAGTATAATTGTAAATTTTAACAGCTGCCACTGAACTATATTTTGTATGGATTTGTAAAACAACCTGTGCAAAAAAGAGAAATCATGAATCACGAGCATGTCTGGGTCAGTACATCAATTTCTAAAACTGATCTTGAAGATATTCATGTCACTAATCTCAAGATGCTTCTGATATGTCTGGTGCTTCAGAGTTGAACTATTTTGGAGATGTTCTAACTAAGGGAACCTTTTGAGTAGGTCATTGATGGCCGTCAGCATATTCCATCCTACTTCACAAAAAACAGTTAATCTTTGGTTGGAACAGAAAAGGGCTAGTGGTGGAGATAACAAGGAATGGTGAGGAGATTGTTTTAGGCAACTATGCTGAGCAACAATTTGAATTTGACCTGTATTTTGCACTCCTTAAATTTCTTCAGAGGAAAGAATAGTGGCAGGATATTGACAATTATTGAAGGTTGATGGTAGATAAAGGGAGATCATTATATTATCTTTAGGGTTTTTTAAATTTTTATTGGGAAATATTGGGGAACAGTGTGTTTTTCCAGGACCCATCAGCTCCAAGTCAAGTCATTGTTTTCAGTCTAGCTGTGGAGGGCACAGCTCACTGGCCCATGTGGGACTCAAACCAGCGACCTTGGTGTTATGAGCACTGCACTCTAACCACTGAGCCAATTGGTCACCCCACTATCTTTAGTTTTGTTTAAATGTTTCTATTATAGAAGTTAAAGCACTTCTCTAAACTAGGTCCTAGGAAATCTTTCTTTAAAAAAAAAAGATTAAATAAAAATAAAACAATTTAAAGGGTTCTTGTATTCTTACTGGTTTTCTTATTTAGTTATATATGCCTATTATTTTGCTTATTTTGCACATTTATATATGCTTATTATTTATATTTCTAACGTATAAGAGGGGGAAAGTGAACAAATGGGTGTTTTCCCTAAAGAGACTATATGTTTTTTCTCACCACGCTAATGCTTATAGTCTGAAAAATTCCATTAAGATATGGCAAGTAGACAACTAGAGTCCATTTTCCACCTTATGTGTAGGGTTAGGGAATGACTCTTGGCAGAATCTACACACATAGATATACACACGCTTGCCTTTCTTTATATTGACTATCTTTTATGCAGGAAAACTCAAATGGGCATTGATTTGAGCCCTGAGGTGCACTCTAAAATACTCAATGCAGCAAGATTTCCAAATAATTCATAATCAAGAGGGAATAGTCCTTGCTATAGCCACATTATATCATCTTTATTTTAATAGTTAGTAATACCTTTTAAGTTACAGACCACAATCTGATGTGTCTGTTTATATATTTTAAAGATCTGTGTGAAAATTCATTAAGGCTAGTTGTGTGTGTGTGTGTGTGTGTGTGTGTGTGTGTGTGTGTGTTTGATTGTGCTCTTTTGATGTAGGAAATATAAGTGCTTGGAGAACTAAATGGGTTATATTTTATAGCATATTAAGTAAAACTCTAGAACCATCGATTTATTGATTTAATAAATTCATTCAATGAAGAAATACAGAGGATGCCAAAAAATGTATACACATTTTAAGAAAGGAAAAAACTGTATTAAAATTGTAATACTTAATATGTACTGATAACAAAAGATGAATACAAGTCACGTTTGACTTCTGCAATTACAAGAGGTTACCATCAGCGTCCAGACACTTCTGATTACGGCGAACTACTGCTTGAGCAACACTGACTAAAGTGTCCACTTGTATACATTTTTTTTGGCATCCTCAGTATTTAGGAAATACTTTTATGAGTCAGGCATGTGGTAGGTGCTGCAAAGATGCTAAAGAGCAAAGTCATGTGACCATTGTTTTCATGGGCCTTCCAGACTAAAATGGGAGCGGACATTAATCTAAATAACTACCCCTGTGGTTACGTAATTATGAATACCACTAAGTGCTATGAGAAAAGCATCAGGTGCTATGAGGTCATTCCCACCTAGCTGGGGGTCAGGGAAGGCGTCCCCAAGGAGGTGATATTTGAACTCATGTCTGAAGGGTAGGAAGAGTGCCAGATTGAGGGAAAGGAATACGAGAAGATCCTGATTTCTGAGAGAAGTATGGCACTTTGGGAGTACTGAGGGGCCAGGGTAGCTGGAGTGTAAAGTGCAGAGGAAGATTGGTGAGCAATGCAGATAGAGAAGTAAACTTAAGCTTCATCCTGCAGGGCCGTGTGTGTCATGGAAAGAATTTGGTCTTTTTCTTAAGAGCAATTGGAAAGTCTATTAGCAGTTCTAAGCCTGGAGAAAACATGATCTGATTTACATTTTTAAGGAAATCACTGTGGAGTCTGGATAATGGATTAGAGCAGGGCAACAGTGCCTACAGCCCCTGGAGAGGAGGTGGTGATTAGGGGCCAGCCTTAAATTGGTAGTGGTGTTGAGTAGAGTATTATCCCATACTATTCAAATGACAGAGCTGTGGGGAGGCACACTTGAAAATAGATAATGATACAACGTGTTGAACTTCATATGAAAAGGTGAGTAAAACACATTATGTGAGCACAGCAGGTGAGGCAATTAATTTTGACTTGGAGGATCAGGGGAAGGTCCACCAGGATGTAGCAATTGATCTGGGCCTTGAAGAACGAGTAAGAGCCAGAGAGGAGATTCAAAATTATTTCAACAAGAAGAAAGAGCAAGAACAAATTTAAAGTTGCTTGAAATGCCCTGAGCTTCAGGTAATGCTAGGCAGTTTGATACTGCTGCATCATTGCCAGTAACCGTACTGTCTCCAGCCCAGATCAGATGCTTCCAGATTGCTGCCTCTAATACCTTCAATAATTCTTTGATCACACCAGGGTCAGGAATCCATCAACACCGTCCCCAGCTTTTCACTGTGCCTCACTCCCCTAGTGTCCTCAGTTACCTAAATTAAATTCCATGTACCATTATTAGCATCATTTCTTGGTATAAAACATCAATTCCCCGGCCCTTCTTTAACTTTGTCTTTAAGACCATGACCTTCAACCCTGGTTTGCTCCAACCCTGCCTACTCGACCCTACGCTTTAGCAGCTACTACTGGCTGGAGAAAAACCTCATGTCCATAGTCTCTGGTCTCATTTGGGACCACAGAACTCAAGGGAGCTCTCAGTGTAGCCATGCCATCCCACTACGTTTTTCTAGTCCATTCATAACCCCACACTCTTAAATGACAATTTTACACCTTCTACTCTCTCCTCCAAATACCGTGTTTCCCTGAAAATAAGACCTAGCTGGACAATCAGCTCTAATGCATCTTTTGGAGCAAAAATTAATATGAGACCCAGTATTATATTATATTATATTATATTATATTATATTATATTACATAAGACCGGGCCTTATATTATAGTAAAATAAGTTTTGCTTTGTTCAGTGGACTGCCTATTACTTCTGTGGCATAATCCCCAATTTTTCCTTTGGCTCTTTCCTCTACATGGTTTCCTAATTTAGGTTTGATCTGTTATTAGACAGGTACATGTAAAGCATGAAATGCCATCCATGTACTTTGGGTGGAAGTGTTGTTATGGGGGTGATTTCAGACTTCAAGCCCAGCTCTGAGGCTCCTAGACAGCTTCCCCCAGTGTCACCATTTGAGACCTAACTGAGTTGGGTGGACTGTTTTCGATTTAGTAGTTCATGTCGGATTCCTAGGAGGTACATCATGTCCATGATATGTCAAACTAAGAATACACACCTATATTTGGTTACCATGTTGCCATGTTCCAGATATTTGGAACTATTACATAATCAACTGAACACTAGTTCTGTCAACATAATCTCTGTACAACTGTAAGTATTCTTAATTGATCACATATCTTTGCAGCATAAAAACCATCTGTAAGACGTCCCCTCCAAAATAGGTTATTTAATGGGAATGATGAAAATATGCATAAAAGATTCGTTTTACAAAATCTTTTATTTAATATTTGAAAGTATGCTTATTCTTTGAAGAGAAATCCATCCAAAGGACTTGTCAATCAAAACAATGGATGTGTAGTTGTGAGGATGCCACACAGAGTTTTTTGAGAGAGAGAGAGAGAAAGAGAGAGAGAGAGATATTAGCAAATGCCTGACAAACCCCGCAAGCTCTTACTCTGGAATACTTTTGTTTGAAAGTCCAAGACATATTAGGTTCAATTTAATTGAAGAGTAACTACTTCTATACCCTAGAGTAGGAGGTGGGAACAAAGCTGTGGCTCATGATTATCTAACTATATTATACAACTCCCTTCATCACAATTAGAGATATAAAATTTGATGTTTTTCTACTAAATAGTATGGAGAAAAAGCCTAAGGGTAGGATTTGTGAGGATATATTTTTTCCCACTTTTTCTTTTTTTGCTAGTATTTTTCCTTCTTCAAAACACCAAAAATATCATTTAGATTGCACAAGCTGTTTCTCTGAGTTAATTCATTGTAGAGATACTTGGGTCTCCTAAGAGCTATGACTATCACAATTGCCTTTCAGAGCCCTATTGATAAATAACTTATTTATTGATTTTTTTCCCCTCTAATGGAAATGTTAACTAGTAATTTTATCATCCAGGTGAGAGATGTTTCCTATTTGTTAGTCTGCTAGGGCCACCATAACAAAGTACCACATAATGGATGGTTTAAACAGCAGAAATTTATTATCTCACAGTTCTGGAGAGTGAATGTCTGAAGTCAAGGTGTCGGCAGGGCTGGTTCCTTCTGAATGAAGGCTGCAAGGGAGAATCTGTTCCACGCCACTCCCCTTGTGTCTAGTGGTTTGCTGGCAATATTTGGCATTTCCTGAGCCTATAGGATCACCCCAATCACTGCCTTCATCTTCATGTGATATTGTCTGTATGTGCATGTGTGTCCAAATTTCCCTTTCTTAGAAGGACACTAGTCATGTTTGATTAGGAACCTGCCCAACTCTAGTGTGATCTCATCTTAACTAATTGTATCTGCAACAACCCTATTTCCAAGTAAGGTCACATTCTGAGGGACTGGAGTTAGGACATCTATATATGTGTTTTGTGAGGAAACAATTTATCCTCTAACACTATCCAACAAGAGATCTCAGAGAAAGGGGAAGAGAGGGAAAATCTAGTAAGTGTCATTTACATTCTTAATGCTGTATAGCCACACCCAGTTTGAGTTTCCTAGGTGATCCATTTTTACCTAAGAAGATGGAAGAAGAGAATTCAAGTTTCCCTCCTTCATTGAACTTGTTTTATGCTAGCATCTAAGGAGAATATACATATCTACGTCACATTTTTTTCAACAGGTGGAAATGAAAATGAGAAGAAATAAAGGACATTTTAATATTTGAAAATATATAATGCATTATGTCTCCAAGGAGCAGTGTTGTTCTTTGTCACTACTGTTATAAAGATTCAGTAATTTCCTAATTGGCTGATTATGACAATTTCCTCTGTATTTAGGAAGATTCCTGGGCACATCCTCAGAGATTCTGACTCAGTAGTTCGGCAAACATTCTCATTAAAATAGGACATATTTTAAGTGTTTTCTAGGTAATTCTGGTGATTAGCCATGTTTTGAATGACTGGTCATGGAAAATTTTTCCTTTATGAATGAGCACTATCAGTAACGTATATTTAATTTTATTGCTCACATGAAAGAGAAATATCGATTGAGAAGTCCAATAATGGCACCATTGATGGATTTCAGAAAGGCATTATGTGTTTAGTGAGAGTTCCTGGATTTGAATTTTGATTCTACATATAGCTTTTAATGCTCATGTATCCATTTAGTAAATATAAATTAGGCAAGTAACTTCTCTAAGCTTCAATTTCATCACCTGTAAAATGAGGATAATAATGCGTATCTTGCAGAGTTGTTGGGAGAATTAAATTGGCTAGCTTTTGGAAAGCCACTGGAATTAAACGAGTCTTCATTTAGAGGTCATTTCTTTTGTACTTTTCCAATACTTTGATTTAGTTTGAGTCACTATGCCTAAATTTTTGAAAGTCAAAAACTGTCAAAATAGATTAATTAAAACTATACACAATATTCCCCTTTGCTCTAGCTTTTATCCTTTTTGATTATTTTTTCTTGCATTCAAATGTCTAAATGTGTAATTATGAGTGCTGGATATTTTCAGAGTACACCCAGTCCTAATAATGCTGTATTAATTTTGGGGAAGAGTGAGAATGTTTGTGGTAAATCCTCAATTCTAGGGAAGTGGATGAAATAAGAAAAATCCCGTGTGATGAATGACCCATTAACTTATGAGAAGCTTGGGTACATGCTGCCGGGCAGGACAGAGCTGAAGGCACTGGACCATAATGTGGTTAAGTATTAAACTTGGAGTAGCCTGTTGAAGAGGGCTCCATAGCATTCTGGTGGAATGTTTGAAGTAAGCATCTGGCTCTTAACAAGTCACTATTATTAATGAATGGCCAGTCTTTCTTCCTTAGATTCTTCATGTTATCGGTCTTCCAACAATGTTACTGGTGTACACTAAGAGTTCTCAAATTTGGAAAGAAAATAGTGGAAAACAGAAGAAAAGTGCAAAGTTTATTTGCAATTGGTTGCATCTTAGAGACAGAGCATCAACTTTTTAATTGCTGAATCTAGTCTCGTTCCAAATTAGTTCAGACACACTTTGAGTTACCCAATCTGAAGTCCTAAGAAAATCTATTTAGTTTCAGTTTTCTTCCATACATATTAATGGCAGATGTTAGCATTTATTTCTGTTCCAAAGCCTCTTTTAGAAGATTTCTTTGCCTCTTGAGGTATTCTATATTCTTACATAAGACCACAAAGAACAAACAAGAGGCCTACCCAGAACATGGACTAGCAAACTACAGCTAACCCTTGAACAACAGGGGTTTGACTGGCACGAGTCTGTTTATATGCAGATTTTTTTCAATAAATACTATAAATGTATTTTTTCTTCCTTATGATTTTTAATGACATTTTGTTTTCTCCAGCTTACTTTATGGCAAGAATACAGTATAATACATATGACATGCAAAATGTGTGTTAATTGACTATTTAGGTTATTGGTAAGTCTTCCTATTAAGAGTAGGCTATTAGTAGTTAAGTTTTGGGGGAGTCAGAAGTTGTATAAAAATTTTTGACTGCACGGGGCCCCTAAACCTCACATTGTTCAAGGATTAACTGTATTTAATTATTGGTCAGAAATGAATTATAATTTTGCTACAAAACTTCAAATATTGTAGACCCTTCCATTTTTATTGGGTGGTTCTAACATGCATTTCGGAAGTTACTGCTCCATCTTCTTATGTGTGATCCATAATAATGGGTGTGGCAGCACTATGTTGGTAGATATTAAAAGTGTCATCAGGTTTTTCTCCATCTATAGACAGCCTGTAAAGGTCTTTCAGTCCTATTGGCAGATAACAGCAAAGGGAGAATTTTTGTAAAAGAAAGGGTGAAAAACACAGAGAAAGGAGTAGACAATCTTTGTAAAACTCTGAACTGAAACAATTCTTTTTTTCTTCTCTAAAACCATGGGTGAAAGATAAGATATGCTGAGGATTGGAGACCCAGAGTCTAGAGAAGGATCATACTAGTTACTGACAATGCCAAAATTTGGTATTTTCAGACCAGAAGGAGGTAACAATCAATGTGTGGCAAATTCTGAGATGAAACAGATCAATGTGTGATATGTGTGCATTTCGGCAGAATATTTTGGGTGTTACCAACAAAGGAGAAAAGGTTGATCTTTGAAGGCTTTGATCCTGTGGACAAAAGGGTGGGGTTCTTTGGTTGACCAGATGGTCTGACATTTGTCTTTAGATGGGGGGAGGTCAAAGCCAATGATTCTCAGAGAGGGTACCAAGAAGAGTGCATCAGGGAGCCTGAGCCCATCACAGGGTAATAAAGTAAATGTCTATTGAGTTCGACTGTTTACCTGGCCAGTAGCCAGAATGGCATTAGCAGAGAGCTTTTCAAGGTCAGGCTCAGACATAAAAAAGGAGAGAAGCTGGGACCCTCACAGTTTATTCACATCCCAAAGGTTGACAGGTAGGTAGAAGGAAATCACATACAAGAACAGGTCTTAGAGGTTTGCTTTTAGATATTCCCCAACTTAGAAAAGTCAGGGCTCAATTTTCTTGATTTCAGAAAAAACAGAATTACCAATTAAACAAAACCATGGTTGTCCTACCTCTTGAAGCCAGCAAATACTAGGAATGCTGCAAATTCAACTCTTTGTAATGCAGATTGGTGCCACGGGAGCCTTTTGCTCAAATGTCTGCTATAAAATGCCTGTGAAAGTCTGTGAAATTGTACTATGGCTGTGGGGAGGAGAGGTTTCCTTAACTTCCTGGCTTCATGTGTGGAAATAATAACTCTTAGGTTAAGCATTGTCTGCAAAATTATCTCTTACTATTCCCAACTGAAATACGATTTCTGCTACAACAACTCATTGCTTCACTGTTGAACTGTTTCATTCATTCATTCAGAAATTCATACATTCATTTAACCATTCATTCATTCACTCATTCAACAATTCATTCAACATTTAATCTGGGCACTCACTGTCTAGCAGACATAGTACTCAGACAGGCATGCAGATTACATTTGCACTGATTCTTTCCCTGTGACTGGACTTTTAATATAATTTAGATGGGGACAGAATGTGAAATGGAGCCAAGTTACACATGAAGCCTTTTCTCCTTAGAATGAAGGATTCTAGAGATGTAACAACATCAATTATTTTTGTGAAAAGCCACAATATAACAGGCTGTCTTCCAACAACAAGATTTGAAGAAAGAGATTTATTTATAGGTTAGCAGGACTCATGATCCAGCTGGACAATTCGTCTTTCCACAAAGAAATCTCAGGAGAATCTGCCTGATGTCGAGTCTCTTCACATCCACAGAAGGAGGATCCATCCCAATTTACATTTACCTAGTAAAAGTCTCTCCATCATGCATAGCTTTCCGAGAGCATAAAAAGCAAAATACTTTCCATGTCTTCAAAATAACATTAAACTGAAAGAAAACTTGAAAGCAATGTCAAGGAAAAATAGAGAACTGTTTAAATTCTGCATTTTTTTTTTTTAAATTTGGAAAGCAGCAATCTTTCCTGGCTGAACTCAGATGAGAGCTTTTCTCATCTGGTGTAACAATAGCCAGTGTTTATTGTGGCTTATAACGTGCTAAGTGCCTCACACGTGATAAGTCATTAAATCCCCATAAGAGCTTGCCATTATTTCTTTCCCTATATTACAGATGAAGAGTTAGAGGCCCAGAGGCCAGGTAAAGTAGCCAAGGTCTCAGGGCTAGCAAGTGCAATTTTGAGGTATAAATGGGAACATCCTGGCTCCGGAGTCAGTGCTCTTGACCGCTACTCTAGGCTAGGAGAAGCAACAGGGGAAAAATGGCTGCTTATTAGGTGCTAGTTCCCTTCCTACTCTCCTGTCTGGATTTATTTCCAGTCACTCTCTCTGCTTTGTTGGAAATGAGAAGCAAGTAGAAGTTAAAATGTGAGAATTGAAACACAGGTTTCCTGTTCCTCTTTGGTTAAGGGCTCTAGTGTGTGAGCATGTTAGGGACTGGAGAGGGGAGAGAGTAGAGGCAGAAAACAGGAAGCTATCTGGCCAGAGTCCAGCCCAGAATACGATAATATAGGTGTGAGCCCTCCAAATTTAACAAATAACAAGGCTGGTTCTTAGCTCATTGACTTATCTCAAAGTTTACTCTGGTGGTAGTGATGGTGGTGATGGGAGGGATGCAATGAGAATGGGGATGGTGGGCAGTGGGGGATGAGGAGGATGCTGGGGGGCAGAGGGGTGGAGAGAGACAGAGGGAGCTGCTGGTGGGATGAATTCACATGAGATACCATCAGATTCAGAGAGATCCGGGAAATCTAGATGGAATGGCAGAACTAAAGCATGTCTTCTTTCAGACTTAGGGGAGTTGGAACTAATTGTTGGTGCAGTTTGAAATAATCCTCATTTCTGTAGGAATAGAAATCTGTGTGAGGAGCATTACGTCAGGGTGAATGTCTTTGGTGCTGAAAAGGAGAGAGAGCAGGAAATTGGGTTTTGTCTGGAGTCAGACTCACATCGGCAACCTACTAACAGCCCAGAGGGCCACGGTCCAAAATGGCAACCCCAACAGAGGACTATTTGAACTCTGCTGAGCAAAAAAGGGAAGAGAGCTGAGAAAAAAAAGAGCCTCACCCAAATGAAGCTCTTGCATGGCTTCCAGAAATATCCATGCCAGTCAGCAGGTATGTCAGCCTTGCACACATTACATTAATCCCCTTGAAAGAAACTTCTGCAGCCTGCGCCTACTGAAGACATCATTGCTTTGCCTGGCCAGCGGAGCTATAAATTAACATTCTGGTCTCTGAGTGAAAAGTAAATCATTAGGCGTGTTACTTTTTGTTACCTGCCCAGCAAACAGACTTCTCCACATCTACTATGTGACCTGGACATGCTATCTGCGTCTCACCTTTAAGTACGTAAGAGGGAAATTTTCATTGCTTGGAAAGGCCTCCACGTGACCTGCAAGAAGTTGGCCTCAAATCTGGCAAACACACCTCCAAACAAGCTTCGTATCATTGAGTGAATAAAAAAAGCCAAATGTTTGTTTTATTTCTTCATTAATATCTACAATGTTTGCCTTTTGCCATTCAGGTTTTAAATAAATATACTTAGTGATGGACATTTACGTCAGTCACTTAATTTTGTCCTTGGAGTATTTTGAGCCTATGAACGAAGCCAGGATAAAAGCAAACTGTTTTATCAAGGATTTTTTTTCTCCAACTGTTTCTGACAGTCTCTGATCTCCTGAGGTTTGCTATTATAGGAAAAGCCAGCTCCCAGCAATCTATTTGTGCATCCTTTTAAGAGAAAGGAGATGTTATAGAGTTTATAAAAAATTTTGTTTTAAAAGTACTCATGGACTGGTCTGCTCTAAATAAAGCTTCTCTTTTGCTTTTAAAAATCATTTGCATGCACTTTTCCAGGAGCAAGTTTACTTACTGTGTGCTGCTTGGACACTAGGACTTCTCCTGAGGATAGCAAATGTTTAGGAACTCTGAGGTGACTTGGATGCCCTTGTCAGGGGTCTTGCTGCTTAGCGATAAAACTCTCATGGCTCAGCATTGTCCTGCCCTCCTTTCCAGGCAGGCAATTTTATCCTGTCAGGTGCTTCTCTGAGGGCTTGGAGCAGGTAAAGAGCTGAGGCCTGTGTAGTTCAAGGAACCAACCCAGACTTGGGCTTCAGTTGTCGTGAGAACCAAGCCCACATCCCCCACTCTAGTGACTTTTGTTTTAACTCCTGTGAGGCTCGGTATCTACTGGGAAAATAGAGGTGTCACACTTACTTCACAGGGTTGTAGTCAAGATTACACTCTCCCCTTCCCTGCCAATTATCAGTTTTGTTTGGATAACTCCTACCCAGCCTTCAGTCCCCAGCTGAGATGTCACCTCCTCCAGAAGTCTTCCCTGACTTTGACTGTGTAAGAATCCTTCTATGGGCCCTGACTTCATTCTTTTCTCCTGTCGTAGCTCTTTTCATGCCGTTATCATCTTGTGTCTCTTGCCCATTAAACTGCAAGCTCTGTGAGGACAGGAATCATATGTGTCGTGTATCTGGCATGTATCGTAATGCCTGGGCACATTGTTAGCTCTTGATGTTTGTGGAATGGAACTGAATTAATACATATAAAATACCTAGTGTTTGTGTGGCCTCTGGTGGCGGTCCCTTTCCTATCCTTGCGCTTTCTTGAACACATTATCAGTGAAGGTTAAGGCTCCAAACATCCTTTGCTCACACAGCTGCATTTCTCTTCTGCTCCAACTGATGCCTAAAGCTAGCGCTTCTTGATTTCTGTCTCCATAAGCACAGTTCTGTAAAACGTTGCTTTTTGTTTGTATCAATCAGCCTCGATTTGGAGATTTCCTGAAAATTTATTAAGAACTGTGCTTGATGAGGCCCTCTGAGAGTGATCTTCTTAGGAACCAAAGAGGAACAGCAGGTTAGGTGATAGGACCCTGGACCAGTAAATCTCAATGGTGGGGAGAAAAGAAAACAGGGGACATGAGAGGGAGAGATGCTGGGTTAGATCTGGGTGGCAGGGAGACCAAAAGGAGACGGGAAGAGAGTGAACATGAGTAACAGTGATCTCAGCGTACATGTTTCTCAACCTAAAACACTGAAAATAAGATGATATGTTGCGGTTCATTACTGATGCTTTCTTCTGAGTAAAAAGGACAAGGAAGAAGAAGAGGTGAGGGAGAGGAGTGTGGCAAAGAGGAAATAAAAGGCTGCTGCGATACCACCATTGGTCCTTAAGACCAAATGGGGCCTGTCTTGGAATAATGGTGGTGCTGGTTATTCCCATGTCGCTTGGCCTGTAATAAGCTCATTGTGACCTCACCTGGGCCTGCCCACTCTTGTCACCTGCCTTGCACGGATGAAGGGAAAGCTTTTTTGATTGCTGCAAAACTTGGCTGGGTTTCAAGAGTGTAGGATCTTCTGGGGAAAAATTTAGTTCTATGTCAATTCTAAGTAATAGTGAGCTTCTTTAATAGCAAGGATTAACTTCATGGCTAAAAATCACTGAAAGATGACAATTCAAGTAATTCTCAGGCTATTTAAAGTAATCCCTACCTGTCCCCATGGATTACTGGGAAATTCACTGAGAAATGGGGAAAGGGGAAAAAGAAAAGAGGTCAACATGTCTTCAGAGGACGGAAAACTAAGGCATTTCCTGGAGCTTAAGTTAACAAAACATAGTTTAAACCACGTACAATAAAAGCTAGGTCACAAGGAAAGGTATAAGTAGAGGAGAAATTGAAGATTGAAGACTTCAGTGACCTAGATTTAAGAGAGCAGTGGTTCAGGTGTTGAACGGTGAGTACTTGGCTTTTGGAGTCAACAAAGTGCATTCATTCGGTGGTGACTGTACCATTCCGCTCCCTGACATGAAGTGTGAGGAATGGACCAAACAAAACAGCTCTCCTGCCCTTGCTTCAGTCACCTTGCCCATATGCACATTTCTATTTTTGTTTTTTGTTTTTTTTTATCTCACCAGTTTTATGTATACTATCATATAAACCAAATTTCTTCTGTGTATTTGCGTATTCCAAGGACTGTGGACTCCCAATCCAATAGTCACCTTGTTAGCCTCCGATAGTCTTCCATTTTCACTCTGTACTTTTCTGCCCTGTACTCATTGAAGTGTCACCTGTGGAGATTTGCTTCTCTGTGCTTATGGCTTTACACGTTGTTTCCAAGACAAACATGTCCAGCGACCAACTCCTTTAGCTCTGATCAGTTTATCACCTCTGAGAATAGGTGGGGGTGAATGGGAAAGAAAAGGTAATTTGGAATCTGGAATTTTCCATGTGAAAAGTGCAGGGCAAAGTAGGCAGAATGTGCTGTCATCAGCATGAGAACTGGGTGCCAGGTGCACCCTGGAGTTCGGCCAGAGGGAAAATGTGGGCCTGCCAGAAAAAATGACCCTGCCTCAAAATTTCCCCTGCGACTGCCCTTTTTCTCTAGATTAGGAATGGTTAAATGAGCATCGCTTGTCTGAAAACCTAGCTGAATTGTTCACTCCCCTAGAGTAAGAAAAATATCTAATGACTTGGACGACCTAGTCATTTAAAAATATATATTATTTAAAAGACTGAAGATTGAGGGGGATTCTCATTTATCTATACTGGGAACAGAATTCAGAGGAAGAAAACACCAAGGTTTCCTGTCAACACATGAAGGCAGGAAACAGGAAAATATGAGCTCTTCATCTAAAGGAGTATAGTTTGTTATCCTTTGGCTCTGCACAGTTTTGGCTGTAAGGAGGTGGATAATGAGAGAGAAAATTTAGGAAATAAGAGAAAAAGATCAGCAAGTATATATCCACGACTACGGCATTCTCCAGGGTGGGCAGAATCCCAGAGTGAAACTCGGTTCTTCCAGTGTTGGACATAATTTGATTGTGAGGCCTGTTGTCCTGCAAAGTCCCTTAGCTCCTGTAGGTCAGGCCTCTGTGTCCTCCGTCCTGGTTATTATTCTGTAGCTAACGCACTCCTTAGTGTTTTCCAGTGACTTGCTCGTATACTAAATAGTGGTAAGCATACTGCTTATTGAATCAGAGCATATTTTTCTAACAAAAATGTTATATAAAATATAAATCAAAAGTTTAGTTAAAGTATATGTGAGAATGACGATGAAATTGCCATTTTGATTAAGGATGAGGCAGACATAATGAAGCTTGCTTTTCTGTTCACAGCTTAAAATTTTATTTATTCAGTCAACAAACATTCACTGACTGCCCGTTAAGTGCCTGGCACAGGACAGGGCACAACAGTGTGTAAACGAAACACTGCACTCCCCCATTTGTTCTGTTGGAAAAAATCAGAAATTAACCAAATCACCTGTTTGTGATTACTAGCTGTGATACGTACAAAGACGGGACAATGCTATCCACTCTCATATTTTCCTGCAAAGTATAGAATCAGGGTGCTGATTTCGTAGCAGTCCCAGGCCCTAGATCAGACAGGATGGGCTCCATGGAGACCTACAACTAATAGTGTTTCCTTCTGCTGTGAAGTTGGAAAGAGGAAAATGAGGAAGAACTCAATTGCTGACGACTTGATTGGACAGTAATATTTTATTAGACTCAGGATAATATTCTTTTCCTAATAAAGCTGCTAGTAATCCTCTGCTTGGGTCACTGAGCGTTCAAGTTAAACTGACATGACTTTGGCTCCAAATCTATGAGGTTGAGGCATTTTTAAGATCCATCCTTGGAGAAAAATTAACTTTACAAAGGCTCCATCAAATTTCAGATGATATTAAACTACTTTCCATTCGTCAAGAATAACATGTAATGCATTAAAAGGAGTGCTAGTAGTAAAAAAAATTAATTACAATAATAACTAGTATAACAGCCACAATAAAAAAAAGTCTAATTAAAGAATAATGGCTGTAAACACATATTTTAACCCTTCGATGGGATTTAAAATGCATCTTCAATAAATTCTAAGGAAATTAGAGTTCCAAATTTTACTGCAAAATGATAAATTCTCAATACAGAATTTTTCATACCTAAAACAGATGTGAGAAAGCTGATTTGAAGACTAAAATTTATTACTTCCTTTATGATCATATTGTCATAGAATTTTAGAACTTTCAATTTATCATGTTTACATTTATAAGTCATTGTTTCTCTGTGTCAATTGTTCTCTCCAGGTTGTGACAATTTCTGATTTTCTTTCTCCTGATACCAGACCCCCGTGCCACTGCCTCTTTACTGCTTACCTGTCCCTTTGCTACTTGGCACACTGATCTGTGCACTTTGATTTCAAAGGTCTGCAAACTGTTAATGCAGTAAATTAATGTTTAATTTACGTCAGGGACAGACTCTACTGATATTTTCCTCTTGTTCATCCTGATGAATTGCATCTGTAAGAGGCATTGATTTAGTGCGCAAATGAGGATTTAAGCTATAGCTACACACATTAAAGTGAGCTCATTCGGTAATGCCTCCCGGTTCTTTAGCATTAGTAGCTTTATGTGGCCAGGCTGACATTTATTTTTGGGCTGAATCATTTACGCTAATCCAGAAGATCTGGATATTCTCAGGCGGCCACCATTCACTGTAGTCACTAGTATAAGTTTGGCAATGCCTACCGTCTTTTGCATTATCCAACCTCCACTCTGTCTAAAGAAAGGAATGACTTGCTTTCCAAAAGATGGAAGATGAAGGCGGTTTCCAACTGTGTAAGTACTAACAGGTTACAAGGACTTGGTTTTCATGTGGTATCCTGTTTCTTTAATCACAGACCATGTCTATGAATTCTGTTTCTGCTGCAGCTTGACAAAAGCGTCAGATAACCAATCAACAGTAGACCTTGTCTCCTGAAGAGCTTGCACAATGCTTGCCAGCAAGTCCTACGTCTTAGGCTTCTGTGTCCACCCGCCCTCTGGCCCTACCAGTTATGAAGCCCAGCTTGATACTTTAAAGGATTAATATTTTGAAATGGTAAACTAATTCTATCTAAACTGCTAGTGTTGGTCTAATGATTTAAAGTTACCATTTCTAGATAGCACTGAGTTTTAACTGGGATCTTTAATACCTTATTCCATTCTCGTGTTTTATATGTTTAGCTTACATCAGCTTCTCCTGGAGGGCTTGTTAAAATGTAGAGCAGGTTTTGAATCCTGCCCCCAGTGTGTCTGACTTAGTCTGTCTGAAGTGGAGCTCAAGAATTTCATTTCTAACAAGTTCCCAGGTGATGCAAAAGCTGCTGGTGCGGGATGCACACGACGAGAACAACTGTCCTCCTGGCTCTCAACCCTGGCTACACATCAGAAATGCCTGGGTAACTTCTAAAAAATTACTGGTGAGTGACTAAGCTCCACCTCCAGAGATTATAATTTAGTTGATTGGGATGGGGCTTGGGTAATGATATGTCAAAAAGCTCCCCAGATGACGCTATCATGCAACAGGCCTGAGAATGAATGCCTTTATTCAAAAGCAGTACTACCGTAAGTGGGAATTACAAGCATTGGGGCAGGGCCAGAGTAGAGATGCTTTCCTTTTTTGTTTTCCCTTTGGGGGTATAGAGGCAAAAAACACACATTCAATCTTCACTCTCACCTCATGGGACGGGTGATTTACATCATTTTAATTTGATCAGCAATGATGCTGAGGTTCAGGGCAATAACAGTGATTTGCCCACATTGCACAAGGAGATAACAGGAGCTTCGTGCTCCCTCTTCCTTAGTTCAAACATCCCCAGTTAGTCCCCGATGTGCTAGCAGGTCAAGACCTGGCATTTCAGGTTTCTCTCTCGTGTTGTCCTGTGTGGTTGATGCCTCTCAGTGGCTTTCGAAACACACGAGTCAGTCTGTGCTGTACAGAAATACTTGATTTACTTCCGAGAAGCTTGGCATCAAACGAAGTTACCATTTTCACTTGCAAGTCTGGTGTGTTTGTCAAGAAGATGCATTTGAAAAATAATTGAATCAGTTGTGTTTGCCTTCAAGTGACAGGAAAACATGAGTATGAATTCAGGTTGTTGATGAATCACCAGCTTCGCATAGCCCCCGATTTGCCTGACTCATTTGGTGTATGACTCATGTGTTGATGGATTTATATTGTTTCAAGATGGATTGCTATGACTCCTGGAGGTGTTCAGTTTTCTTTGGAATTTTTTAAACCATTGTTTACAGTTTATAAAAAAATAAAAAGAAAACACAAAAAGGTTAATAATGAAATAGTGCACACATTTCTGACAATTAAGAAATTGAGGTCTGACAATGAAGTTCACAAACACATCCTAAAAAAAGTGCTACATACCTCATTGCTGAATATCATTATAGTCACCTTCGAAGTACTTCCCTTGGGAAGCTATGCACCGATGCCAGCACCTAGTCCACCCTTCAAAGCAATTTTGGAACTCTTTATCTGGAATGGCCATCAGAGCTGTCGTATTACCCTTGATGTCCTGAATGTCATCAAAATGGGCTCCTTTCAATATTTCCTTTATCTTTGGGTAAAGAAAAAAGTCACTGGGGGCCAGATCAGGTGAGTAGGGAGGGTGTTCCAATACAATTATTTGTTTACTGGCTAAAAATTCCCTCAGAGACAGTGCTGTGTGAGCGATACATTGTTGTGATGCAAGAGCCATGAATTGTTGGCGAAAATTTCAGGTCGTTTTTGTCTTTTTCTCGCAGACTTTTCAGCACTTCCAAATAGTAAACTTGGTTAACTGTCCAGTTGGTACAAATTCATAATGAATAATCTCTCTGATATTAAACAGGTTACCAACATCATTGCAACAAGTTTGCAAACTTAATTGGCATATCTGGTATACATGTATATATACATCAAGACTTTCGCAGGGAGAATGGCTGTAGTTCCTAAGGTTATGGCTCTAAGGTAAAGTACTTATTTGTCAGGACTAGAGGAACAATAAATGTTTTGTTGCTTAACAACCATGACTGATATGCATGAGCAACCATTCCCAGGGTATGTATTTTGAGTTGCTTCTCAATAATTTGGATGAGTTCAAGTGATAATTCACTTGTCCCTGTTTTTTTTGGTCCCAGTGAGCAGTGGTAAAACTTCACAAAGTGATTGTGTACATTAAGAATATAAGCATTTTTAAGTTAAAATTCTTTAGGTTTATTTCTTCAATTTTGGCTTAGGTCACATGGGTTAATTCTCAATACTAAAGATATTTTTATTATTTTCTTTTCTCTCTGAGATGTACACAAATCAATTCCATGTTTCCTGGGTTCTAAATTTAACATCTCACCACCTTATTGCCTCCCATTCTTTCTAGCAAGGGTGCAGACATGCTGCCCATGGCTTTGCTTTTAGGGACAATTACTGTCTTTTACCTTGATAATCACTCATGACACATCGAGAAAATATCTCTTCACCAACTAAATGGTAGGTTATGGGATGGAAAAAATCAATCTTTTAAATCAAAGCATCCCAAGCTCCTGATTTTAACATGATCTCTTTAAAAGTGACCAGAAATAGGTATTCTTTTCTTGGGGCAACCCATGACATACATATTTTAAATTACCTGGTTTTTCCAAATATTAGTGATGCAGAGGAAGCAGCATTGATCTGGGAATCTAAAATATGCACCCTAAATAAAGTCATGCAAAAAAGTGGCCATCTCTAGTCTAATGTGTATATGAAGTCTCTATATAACACAGATAACTCATTTTAATGCATGTTATACTCGCTTGACATACTGTTTCGCAAAGTTAATCGAAACTGTGGAAATGGTTGGTTTGAATTTTATCCTCTTTTTCTTCCCCAACTTTTACTAATGAACATACTCTTGATCAGCAAAATGTTTAAAAAGGCTTTCTTTCGTAGGTATGCAAAGAGCCTATGCATTTTTAAAAATTATTATTTAGAGTTTATCTGAAAGAACTGAGTCTGAAAGACTTGGCAGACATCACCAAACCAACTCAATGGAAATAATTTGTGAACAACAGTAAGTCTGCTAAAACAATCTGGAAAATCTTTAAAATCTGTCTGATTAAGACCTATATAACTATACATACAGGCAATTATCTTTAATTTTCTCAGAATGTTTTATTTTGGTATATTTGTTTTATGGTCTGTAGTAAACAGGGACAATTAGCGGCAAATGACAGAAATTCAATGTAAAGTTTTTAGAGCGGAAAAAGAACTGTTTTTGAACTGAGGGGCCCACGTTTGTTTTCAGAATTTTATGTCTCTCTATCCTGCTTCTCTTCTGTTTACATATTGGATTCATTTTAATCTATTATCTAAATAAGATGGCTTATTTCTTACAGTTCGAAAAGATGGCTGTAGAGAGCTCCAGATTTCATTTTCCTTACTACTTGCCACTGTAGAGGAAGGGAGACCCTTTCTCATACTACTACCACATAAGAAATCTCAGCAGAGAACCAGGCTCATCCTGTCTGGGAGATAGGTCCATTCCTGAATGACTCATAATGGCCAAGGGAAGGCCCATTCTGGCCTTCCCCACTGGAGACCAAGAAAGGGTAAGGTCAGCCTCATTGAAAATACATAAACTGTATTTCCTTTAGGAAAGATGTGTACTGTTACTGGAAGAGAAAGAGGGATTAGATGGACAAAAATACCTCACATGGCCTCTATTTGGCCATTTTACTATTTTTGCTTTCAGAAGCTGTAAATTTAGTAGCAAATTTGTCTTGTCTGTTTAATGATTTCTAGATTGTTTTTTTGGGTATGTGAGTGTGTTTGTGTGTGTGCACATTTTCATTTTGTTTTATTTTAAAATATGGTTGTACTCCTTAAAGGAAAGTTCAGTTTTTACTGGGAAATATACTCACTCATGTCTTGAACTCAGCATGTCCCCAGGGTTTGTCCTCGGCACGGCTTTGGAAGCTCCAAACTGGAAATAATCTGGTGAATAACCACAAGGAAATGGAGAAAAAAAGAAGTGGAAACAAAGTATGCAAAGGGAAAAATAGATTCTTCATTTCTTCTACAATACTACCTTAAATAAAGAGTCATAAGTATGGGCAAACTGTTCTTCACTGCTGTAAAAGTTCCTAGGAAGTCTGCGTGTCCTCTGCTCTCCTAATATCTCCACCATCCTGACTTTCGTCACCATAGATTAGTTTGCCTGTTCTTTCAATTTATGTAAATAAAATCATGTCGTAGGTACTATTGTGTGTCTGGCTTATTTCACTCAACATTATGTTTGTGAGATTTTTCTTTGTTTTAGAATGTCGTTCATTTTCATTACTCTTTGGTATTTCAGTGTGTGAACATGCCACATTTTATTTAACCATTCCCACTCTACTATTGAAGGATAGTTGGGTTGTTTCCAATTTTGAGCTATTATGAAAAGTGTTGCTATGTATAATTTTACATGTTGTTTGGGGAGCATGTGAGTAAATATCTCTTGTGTATATACCTAGGAGAGAAACTGCTGGCGCATAGTATACCGTGTTTCCCTGAAAATAAGACCTAGCTGGACAATCAGCTCTAATACGTCTTTTGTACCAAAAATTAATATAAGACTATATTATATTATATTATATTATATTATATTATATTATATTATATTATATTATATTATATTATATTATATTATATTATATTATATTATATTTTACCAGGTCTTATAGTAAAATAAGACCCAGTATCATATTATTTTATACCTGGTCTTATGTTATAGTAAAATAAGGCCGGGTCTTATATTAATTAATCCAAAAGATGCATTTGAGCTGGTTGTCCGGCTAGGTCTTATTTTCAGGGAAACATGGTATGCACATACTCAGCTTTAGTAGATACACCAAATTCATTTTTCAAAGTGATTGCACCAGTTTACACTCCTATCAGCAGTTAATGAGAATTTTAGTTGTTTTCACAACTTTACTAATGTTTGATATTGCCAGAGTTTTAAATTTTAACTATTTTAGAGAGTGTGCATGTTTTTTTACTATAGTTTCAATTTGCATTTCCCTGATGACTAACGTGGTTGAGCATCTTTTCCTGTGTTAATAGGCTATTTGTTTATTTTATTCTGTGGAGTGCTTGTTCAGTTCTTTTGTCCATTTTTTACCAAGTTGTCTTTTTTTTTATATGGATTTATAGGAATTCTCTTTATATATTCTGGACACAAGACTACTCAAACACACACAAATATCTGTGGCTTGTTTTTTCATAATCTGAATGGTATCATTAGGTGAAGAGACTTTCTAATTTTTTTGTATTTCAATCTATCACTCTTTCTTACCATTAGTCCTTTGTACATGTCCAAGATTCTTTCGGTTATTATTCTTGGCCCTTTTGCATCTCCATATATATATTATAATCAGCTTGTCAATTTCCATAAAAAGCCTGTTGGTGTTGGATTGCTTTGTATCAAAATTTTAGGAAGATCTCTCTTAGGTAGACATGTTTAGTCTGAGACTTAAAGGAGAAGGAGCCAATATATAAGGTCAGGGGTGGATGGGGTGGAGAATTTTTCTAGGCCAAAGGAAACATAATGTGTAAAGGCCCAAAGTGTATATATATGTATATTAACCAAAAAAAAAAAGAAAAAAAAAAAAAAAAAAACTTAGCTAAGTCAGCAACTGCAAGCAAAGTGGCCTGAATAGCAGAGGGAAAGGGACTGGGGTGAAGCTGGTGTGTGGGTCAGTGCCCAGATTTTACAGTCTTGAAGGTCAAAGTAAGGAAGTTGGATAAACAAGTGATCAGCAGAGACTTAGAAACTGTTGCTTTGTTTGCTTGTTATTAAAATGCTTTTTGTTAAAACATGATTTTACTTTGGCATTTCTTCTTCTGTTTTTTTAAAATAGGTGATTTACCTTGAAAACGCCTCAGAAATTTTCAAAGCTATAATTTGATTCTCTGACTAAAGACAAAAGTGTAATATGAGTTCTGTTAGATTCTTTGACTCGAATTCGAATTTGGGCTGAATACATCCATGGGTACTTTCTGAATCCATTGAACTCCCACAATTCCCTGTATTTGAACTCAGTGGGCTAAACCATTTTCTTTGAAAACTAGGCAAAAATGTCCCCCACATGACTCAGGATACGTTCACTTCACATCTGCTTTCATTCTTCTTTGTTCACCAGGAATAATCACAAAAGAGATGAATCAACTGTAAATGGAGGAGTGTGAACCTGTGCCCATTATCTTCAAGCATCTATGGAAACACTTGTAGCTTAGAATTCTTATGAAAAGCTTTTTTGTTATTTCAAGGGCAGCAATAGCATACACAATGACTACATATTTTTGAATGCTTCAAAGAATCTTTGCTATTCTCTAGAAAAATGCAGCTGCCTTAGCAATTGCAACACTGCTCCATGTATAAAATGCTCTCCAAGTGAGTCCTAGTGGTTACATAAATGTCAAAATGGGCAACCTTTACAACAATACTTTGTATCAGAGTAATTACATATGGCTCTAGAAAGTAAATCCTTGTTGCCTTGTCTTAATACGGTAAAAAATGCAGTTGGATAAATAGTTGAGTAACTTTCTTGACAAGTTAACATTGTTAGACTCTTCGGAAGATACAAAGATGACTAAGGCTGAAAAACTAACATTAAGGGCCTAGGTATTTCAAAGCACAGCGAGGTGGGGTCCTCTTACAGAAAATGATATGGGGGGCAAGGTGAGAAGAGCTAGGAGAAATAAATAAGAGTAAGGGAGAATTTAATAAGTACAAGCGAGCTATAAATAAAATGGTTTTGTTAATCCTTGCTTTTCTCAGCTCTGCTCTGCCTTGGTATCTCTGTCCTTACCAACAGGTGCAATCTGGAAAAGTCTTGTTACGTGAGGTCACTTACTGGGTAGATTGGAGGTCAGTTTCTTCAGAGCATACTCGTATAGTTACTACTGAATCTGACCTCCACTCTGAATTCCTGAGCCCTTGTTAGAGTCTAGGCTCTTTACTGAGGGTATGACCCTGCTCCCCAAATACTCAGTTTCAGGGCTCTGTAACAAATGGGACAGCCCCCTGACACTTCCATGTTTTCTCCAGGTTGGTTTCTGAATTGCTTTTGCCAAGAGGTTCTCCTACTACAACCCAACTGTCAGGCCTAAGGCCCTTGAAAGGTGTGCTAGCATATCCTTTCTAGGCTGTCAAACTTTCTTGGACACTGATATGGAAGGTAGGCCTTCTTCCTTCCAGTGGGGCCAGTTGGGCAGCTTTGTTTGTTCCTTAGCTACAGACCTACCAAGTTCTAGTTCTTTTCCCATTCCTTCAGCAGCCATGTTGGGGGCTCTTTCAATTTATCCCCACTACAACAGGTAATTGTTATGGATTTAGATTTGCTATTTGGACTTTTAGGTTTCTACCATAAATTTACAAATGCGTTCTATGTGTGTCCCACACAATATTGCTTTTGATCCATGAACTCACTATATAGAAAAAGATACAAGGCTGGTGTCCATGAGGTTCCTAGGTCTTGTGCCCATCTCTCAAAGGTATTTGGCCTTAGAGAACAATTCAAATGCCTACTGAAAACTTTGTTAAAACACAAGCTGGAAAAGAGTATCTTGCAGAGTTAGTGTTTGTCTTGCCTGATGCAGTGTATACTATGAATTCGCAAATAGGACATGGTACTGTTCTAGAAACAGAAGATACAGGTGTATGTACAAGGGATGTATATTGAAGTGGTTCCTTATATGAAACTCTTAATGATAGTCTTTCATCTAATCTCTGCAACTCTGGACTCAGTTGATTTAGAGATTTCAGATCCCAAGGACATAGGTGTCCATTAGGGAACACAATAGTATCTTCACTGAATTGAAAGCTGAGTCTATCACCTGCCTAACTGGGCTTTTTTGTTTTAAATGTCTTTTTTCCCCAGTTTTATTGAGATATAATTGACCTATAAGATTGCATTACGTTTAAGATATACAACGTGCTAATTTAATAGACATATTTCAAAATAATTACCACAATAAGGTTTAGTTAACATAATTATCATCTCACACATCTACAATTATTTTTGTGTGTGTGATGAGAATTTTTAAGATTTACTCTCTTAGCAATGTTCAAGTATATAATACATTTTTGTCAACTATTGTTACCATGCTGCATTTTAGATCCCCAGAACTTATTCACCTTATAACTGGAAGTTGGTACACTTTGAACACCTTCTCCCTTTTTCCCTCCCCCTCCACCCATGGCAACCACCAATCTACACTGTGTTCAGTGTATTTAGATTCCACATATAAATGATACCATATAGTATTTGTCTTTCTTTGTCTGACTTATTTTACTTAGCATAATGATCTCAAGATTTATCCATGTATTCTAAATGGCAGGATTTCCTTCTTTTGGGGGGCTGAATAATATTCCATTATATATACAAAGCATTTTCTTTATTCATTTATGTGTCAACAAACACTTAACTTGTTTCTATATCTTGGCTATTGTGAATAATGCTGCAATGAACACAGGGATGCAGATATCTCTTCGAGAGAGTGATTTCACTTACTTTGGTTATTACCCAGAAGAGAGATTGCTAGATAACATAATAGTTGCATTTTTAATTTTTTGCAGCTCCTCTATACTGTTGTCTGTAGCAGCTATGGAAATTTACATTCCCAACAACAGTGCGCAAGAGTTGCCTTTTCTCCATATCCTCCCAAGCATTTGTTATCTCTCTCTTTTTTATTTTTGTAATAGCCATTCTAATAGGTGTGAAGTGATATCTCATTGTGGTCTTGATTTGCATTTTCCTGATGATGAGAAAAAGATTAGTGATGTTGATTATCTTTGTGTGTACCTGTTGGCCATTTGTATATCTTCTTTGGAAAAAATTCTATTCAGGTCTTTTGCTCATTTTTAATCAGACTATGATTTTTGTCATCATCATCATCATCATCATCATCATCATCATCATCATTTTGCTGTTGAGTTGTATGAGTTTCTTATATATTTTGGATATAAACCCCTTATCAGATACGAGATACGATTTGCGAATATTTTCTTCCATTCTATAGGTTCTCTTTTCATTTTGTTGATTGTTTCTTATGCTGTGCAGAAGCTTTTTAGTTTGATATAATCTCACTTGTTTATTTTTGTTTTTGTTGCTTGTCCTTTTGTTGTCATATTCAAAAGATCATTGCCACGACCAATGTCAAGGAGCATTTTTCCTGTGTTTTCTTTTAAGGTTTTTATGGCTTCAGGCCTTATATTTAAGTTTTTAATCCATTTCAAATTAATTTTTGAGTAGTGAAAATTAGGGGTCCAGTTTCATTCTTTTGCATATGAATATTCAGTTTTCCACACACGATTTAATTAAGAGACCATTTTTCCCCATCAATTATTCTTGGCTCCCTTGTCAAATATTAGTTGACTGTGTGTGTGTGAGTTTATTTCTGGGCTCTTGATTCTGTTCCATTTGTCCTTGTGTCTGTTCTTAGGCCAGTACCACACTGTTTTGATTAAAACTTTATAGTATAGTTTGAAATCAGGAATTGTGATGAATCCAGCTTTGTTCCTCTTTCTCAAGATTGCTGTGGCTACTTGGGGTCTGTTGTGGTTTCATACAAATTTTAAGATTTTTTTTCTATTTCTGTAAAAATAGCCATTGAAATTTTGATAAGGATTGCATTGAATCTATAGATGGCTTTGGGTAGTATAGACATTTTAACAATATTAGTTCTCCTAATCCATGAACGTGAATATCTTTTCATTTATTTATGCCTTTTTCCATTTCTTTAATCAATGACTTATAGTTTCAGTGTATAGGTTTTTTGACTCCTTGGTTAAATTTATTCTTAAGTATTTTATTGTTTTTAATGCTATTACAAGTGAAATTGTTTTCTTTATTTCTTTTCAGCTAGTTGGTTGTTGGTATATAGAAATGCAACTGATTTTTTATATTAATTTCCTATCCTGCAACTTTACTGAAGCTGAGTGGCATTATATTAAGTAGAAGCATGTATTAGGTACTAAATATTTTTGAAGAAATGGTTTAAAAATGAAACTGTATAAGAATTTTGAGTAGCCAGAGGTGAGAGAGTGAGATGGTCATTTGTGAGGTGGTTTTGGCTGCCTAGCCATGGAGCACCCTCTCCATTTGAAGGAGGTTTCACATTGGGTTACTTTTGGTGAGGGCACATCTAACACACATTCTACAAAGGTTTCCTGCTTTTTATTGAGGAGGCTGGTGTGCAAGATGCTAACCTGGCTCCACCAATCAGGAGCTCACCTTCAGGTATGGACTCCTGAGTGTGGTAAAGATGAAGTGATGGCTGGAATTTACTTGCATCAGAGTATCCCATAGTTCAGGCATTTTCACAAACGTGGAACAATGGAAGTAATCTAGAAACCTACTTTATAACTCATTAAGATTATCCCATAGATGTTACATGTTAAAAATACCTTTGGTTATCCTTAAAAAAGAAAAATATGACCCATCTCCCCAAACTGACAGCATGGTACAATCAAAACAATTGTAGAATATTACTGACATGTATACTATGTTTTTTCCTACTTATTCCAAGCACCCAAGATGACACATTATAAGTATTTGACAAATGTGTGTATTAATTGATTTTAAGAGAACGATAATATGGTATGACCCATAAAAGGACCTAGTCTGTTGCATTTTTTGAGGAAATTTCTAGTCATATAAAAATTGACCATTTCATTTCAGTTTTGCATATTTGTTAGCAGTATTATCACGTTTGTTATCACTCTTTGCTATTCCTACAACCAACATCCTTTACTTGTTCAATTTCCTAATTCTTTACCTTTCTGATGTGCCTAGTAGTTCCAACAAAAGTGACTTATTGCCAGAATTCTTTGAACTACGGATGGTCCCATGATGCTACACAATGATGAAACCATCACTGGTTTGGAAATCACCGGTGTGCCACTTTGAAGTTTTTGAAGTTTGGGCATTGATGTTCACAGTTCTTTGTCTTCAAATTTTTATAGAATCCTATTATAAAAACACTCTGTGAAAATGTCTGAGAATTGTCAGACTGAATATCTCCATCACCAACCTGAGAACTACCTTTGTTAGAAATTAGAAAGAGTCTCTGTTCAGCTATACTGTGTCAATCAGAGAAAGCAAAAGGCTGAAAGGCAAAAGTCAAACTAGTTATTTTACCCACTTTTAAAATTTAAATATTTTCCTTTTAGAAAAAGTGCTAGGATGCTCATTGTAGAAGTTGCTTCCCATAGCAGGTAAACCTAGTCAGTATCTTCTGGGGCTGTACTTATTAACATAGGTTCACCTTGTCTGCGGTAAATATTCAGAATGTGATTTCTAATCTCAAAGTTAGTCAATACGTCTGAAAATGGATGAGTAACTTGATCAGGAAACTTACAAAGTTTCTTTTCTTTTTTTCTTTTTTTTGGGGTTATACTTTAGATTTTACAGACTTTTATCATACAGATAAAAATTTGCTCATAATTTCAGTTTTCAAATCTGGACTAAAAAGCACAACACATTTCCCCTCTAACACCTACTTCACATCTAGCACACATTCTACAAAGGTCCCTAAAGGTTGAAGAAATTTGGTAAAAATCCAGTAAACTGCATGACTTGAATACACTTTTTCCAACAAAAGCAGTAATTGTGGTGAAGCTAAAGCAATTTAATTCCAATCATGGAATTTGTTATTGAGCTGCTCCCTGATAACAGGTGGCAACATTTGTTACAGGACTGGAAGGAAAGGAGCCAGTAGAAACTGCTCCTGGCACCTTCTGACCATCTGCAGTTACCTCTTAGATTCCTATTAAATTACAGCATCTGATCTGCAAAATTAAGTTTTCTTTTAAAAAGTGAGTAAAGAGGAAGAAAGAACCAGTTAGAAGAAAAAATGAGGGCTCACGCAAAATCAGCCTTTGAATCGGAGAGGCACAGAGAAGCTATTGAAGGATTAAAGATGACCTTCTCTGAGGACATGCTCCTCTCTTCTCCGAGACTTCTGTCGCACTGCTCCAGCAGATGCAGAAGCAAGTCACAAGACCAAGGTCATGTGAGCATTGGGATGAGAGGCCTGCTAGTTCAGCGTTATCCTGGAAGCACGTACTCCAGCCCTGCTCGTGGACTGTTCTGCAACTGGGCTGAGTTCCAGGGTGACTCTGCCTCCTCTAAGAAACTAGTGGGAAGGGCCTGGTACTCAGATGTAACTTCTTTCTAATTCTAGCTCTATCTCTCTAGCTGGCTGCATAAGCAGTTTACTTCATCTCTCTTTAAATATCAGTGACCTACAAGGGTTATTGTCTAAAGTATGCAGCACTGCGTGTGGAGTTAGCAATGTTTTGATAAATGGTAGTGATGATGATGATGATGATATTGATGGAAATGACCATGATGATGGTGGTGATGGGGGGAAGGAGAAGAAAGAAGAGGAAGAGAGGAGGAAGAGGAGGATAAAGATGAGGAAGAAATTAATGCTGATTAAAAGAACCAAGCATTGGCTAAGGCTCGCTTTTACCTAAACTTTGGATGAACACAGCTCACTACCCAGATGAAAGTATGTTCTTTATGGCACTGAATTAGACCAGGCATTATGATGCACCCTCCTGTTTTTATAAGATTGTACACATGTGCACACACATACATCCTTGCTGTCATTTCCAACCTCATATTAAAATTCATAAAAACAAGGAATGGCAGTCTTCAAACAAAATTGAGTTATTCCAAAACACATTTGGATAAAATAATTCTAATTTTTAAATTAGCTTTTCTTTACTTACAAACACTTTTTTTTTTTTAATGACAGAGAATTTGCCATATGTAAGGCATTTCAAACAATCTGAAAAAACAGGAAAACACACAATAAAATTAGCAGAAAATCTTGGCTTTTGGCTATTTTCTGCTTCAAAAAAAAATCAATAAACATTTTTGCAGGTGGAATGTTACAAAAATTTTAAGCCATGCATCGTTCAAGATAGTTTCTAGTAGTATTTTTTCCTGAGAAGTCCTCAAATGAAGGCACTAGCTCCATGGTGGTCTGTAGGAAAATTGAAAATCAGAAAGAGTATAAAACAAACCTGTAGTTTTCATTTTGGGAATCCTTTGGAGGTGAGAAGAATATATCCGTCTTATAAATTCTATACGTACGAATAATTCTATAGTATTTATATATATATATATTCTATAGAATATTATATATATTCTATTATATATATATATATTCTATATTCTAAATGTATATATTCTAAGATCATATTGCAAGTTCAACTGAATTTTGCTCTAGTCATATTGCTGCTCATATCTCCATAAGTGCTTACCAAAAAACATTGTCATCAACTGTGTTCTCTTCCATTGGACTGTGACTTCTTTGCAAAATGGTTTATCAGTGTGGGATGTGGTGGAGGGCCTAGGCAGCAAGACTGTAGTTAATTTATAATTGTATTCCCTCGGCTGAGTCTGGTTTGGCACATAGTAGGTGCTCAATGAGTGCTTGACTGAATAATTGAATAAATGATTGAATGGAAGATGCCTTTTTACAGACTTGAAAATACCTGTTTTCAAAATGAGAAGGAGCAACATGCTTTCCTTTTTCATTTTTTTCTCCGAAATATACAATTTGATCTATGGTTGGCTTAGGTAAGTCTGCTAGCAGCCCATAACATGTCAGAACTGGGTTACCTTGTCACCAAATTGCTGTAAATGTGGTCTGAAGCAGGTAGCAAACACGACGAAAGCAAGTACCAACACTGCTGTAAGCCAACAGGTACCAGTAGAGAGGGGGGAAAAATGGCTTTGAGGAAATTTAATAATAAAGTTCAAGATTTCCATCATTTATTAAGCCCTTAAAACTCAAGAAAGTTACAATTTTGAAAAAGCTTTCCTTTGTAAATTGTATACTAAAAGTTGAGCACAAAGCAATAAAATTGATAAGATTACTGGGAGAATAAAATTCACAAGTAGGGTTATTAGGACTTTTGAATGAGTAATGTACTCAGAGATAAGCTTTATTGCAGAAAAATGATTAACAAGTTTATCATCTGTACAGTAGATATTCTTGCTGCGTGCTGAGGCTACAGGAAAATGAGATGGAAAAGACATTTGAAATGTGTTCTATTTCACATTCTTTGATTATGCCTTGTTTGCCTCAGATCTTTATATATGGATAAGATAACGTCTGGAAACTTCCCCTTCTATCTCTTGAGACCGTATTTTCTCCTTATGGTCTAAGTCAGCATTATTTTGGAGCACGGTATAAGTTCTTTTGAATAAGTTTATCTTCTTTAGTCACATTGTAGACTGCTATCAGCTGTAAATCATCACAGACCACATTGCAGGACTAAAGAAAAAAAAAGGAAGAAATAAAGTCTGAACAGGGGATGTGGATAATGTCTCTCAAGTATCATTCATTCAAGTGAGGCATTTTTAGTGGGTTTGTTGGTGAAAATTAATTCTTAGGAGATTTCTATGATTCCAAATTCCTTATCAAATGATAATAAGACTTAGAGAGTCTCCAAACACAGGATGGCCAAAGTCTATAATGGACGCTTCACAGAAGAGCTTCTTTGAGTAGAAAGCCAGGACTATTCAGAGAAGAGGACTAAACACTTGGCTGATAGTCCATACCCTTGGGATAGTACCTACAGCTTAACTTCCATTGTTTAACTTTTTTTATATAATCATATTTTCTACATAAAGTTTTTTGATTGTGTCCTGGTGGCACAAGAAAAATTTAGGTAAAGGGAACAAGAAAAATTACAGACAGAACCTTGAGCATAGTTAATTCTATTAGGCTTCCCCTTATATAAGGTGACAACAAGTGATGGGGTAGTGGAAAGAACTCCATTCTTGATGTTAGACTATCAGGGTTCAGGCCCCAGCTCTGCCATCTGAATGGAAGCCTTGGGCAACTCAGACACTCTGAGACTCTGTTTCTCCATCTGCTCTATCAACCAATAGGATTATCACAAGCATTAAATGCGATAACATATGCACAATTGCTTTGTGAAATACAAAAGGTTGTGTAAGGTATTATTTTTCTAAGTTACAGTGTATCATATCTTGTGTATTACATTAAAAGCCTACATAAGAAATTTTTTACTAAATTAAAAACATCTTAAGTTTATTCTTTTTGATGCATCGACTTTACCTTAGAGAAGAACCTTTGGTAATGTGGTTAGGAAAATTTCAAAGAAGAACTAGAATGTTTTCATTTCCCTCGGGCTTTTATAATCATTGTGTGAGAAACATTTCCCTGGGCCTTTGTCACGACCCCATAGAATTAGACAAGAAGCCAGTCCACGTAGGTCACTGTCCAAATCCACCATTAGCTATGTGGCTTTGGGCAGGTCCTATCACCTCTCTGAGCTTGTTTCCCTAACAATAGAATAGTGCTATCCCCCTTGCTTTTCTCATAGAATTATTGTGGAAAGCAAATGAGAAAATGGACGTAGACCACTTGGTGATCTTAAACAAAACTCTGTTCAAACATAACATCTGCATTATTTCTCTGACATTACTAATAATAGTTTGCTCTACGGTAAATGGACTTGACGACAATAAGAAAGCTTTTCATATCTGGGGTATTTTCTCCAAATGTGCAGTTAAACAAAGCTATTGTATCAATGCTTGCATATTAAAACCAACAAGAAATGGCACTAAAATATGTAACAATTTTAGCAAAGTAGCTACTCAAAATGTAAGTGGAATGCGTTAACTCAGAATGTTATAATAGAAGATGGGCCATTAGCTGTGTAGTTATTATTGCTAAACATAGTTTTCTCTGAATATAAAATTATGTCAGTATCGTAACCAATCATTTCAAATTTTAAAACAACTTGGCATGGGTGAGTTAGCTTGTTTTATACCACCTAAGATGAAATGGAAAATGATAAATATCCCAGAAAAATTTAGACAACTAATATAAATAATTTAGCACCATACTCCAACCTATTAAAGTTCATGGCATTCCTTATTTTCCCAAGTAAATGATTCAAATCACCATTGAAAGGGCTCTTTGGGCCTGGGAGCATCCAAACAGCATATATTGATCCAATAAATCAGATAATTGGTGAGTAAATATCAATTTTTTTTTTGTGCTATGCTGATATAACTTCAAAGGTGAAATTAGTTTCAGGACAAAGAAAGATTCACACAGAAAGAATAGCACATAAGGAAAATGATGTTTTCCCTGAATAATCTGAGCCTTTGACACTTTTAATTTAAGAAGGAAAGCATTTAGTAAATTGAAATTCCATATTTATCTTTTCTCTCCTGTGTGATTCTAAAATAGTTTATTGCTAAAATGTCTTGAGGTAATATGCTGAAAGGTTCTGTGTAAATATATACTGTTGCCAAAAAACCCCTATGTATTATATGCTACTGGACTCCCTGCTATTGAATAGTTTTCATTGGATTTTGTAGGAAAGAGCCATAAGCGATATCAGAATGTTTTGAACACTTTACAGGGAACCAAGTGAAACACTAAGTAAACTGAAGGGCTCATTTTGAACATGCCAGGTTATACCAGTTCAGTTCTAGGTAGCAAGAGTTAGTGACTTCCTTTCTTATCACCTAAACACTCTTTCCAATCTCTCTCTCTCTCTCTCAATAGGCAACACCAGGCATGAAGGCTTAATTCTCCCATTTATTACCCTGTGCCATTGATGGTCATGAAGAAAGATCAGCTAACAGCTCATAAGTAGTACAGACTTCAGGAAAGAGGAGAGCATTCTGTTGGCAAAGCAGGTTGTCTTCACTGAGCCCTAGAAAGAGTTATGCAAACAACCCAGCAACCTGAGATTGAAGTGTTTCAAAGACAGGACAAATCCTGGCCATGAAGTGAAAGCCTCTTCCTGGCAATAATTTCCCATTGGCATTTGAGGGAGAGACCAATAAATATGGTTAAAAATACCCTTTGGTTATGGTTATCTGTGAAAGTCACAAAACTGACTGCATCCATGACTAGTCTGTGGGATAGACCATTAAATATAATCTTTGGGTTATCAAAGATAGTAAATAACTGGGGTTCACTTATACAAATTTGCCAATTAGCACTAAACTTGCCACCAATACTAAGCTGCCTATAAAATAAAGATCACAGGGTATAGACTCAGTGAAGTCAGAAGCTGACCACAAGAACTCTCTGTGTGATGGATACTAAACAGAATTTGTCATTGCATCCTTTCACTTGATGGTGATTCTCAGTTCTGGAAAATGCTTGAAATTGAGGCCTCTTCAGTGAAGAAATGAAATCATCGAATTCTGTTGCTCTCTTCCTTGTCTTTACCTTGACAAGGGCTCACTGAATGCAGACCAAGAATTTACGTATGTCGTGCAGGAGACCCTGCTCGCTGCGCCATTTGTTCTGCAGGGCGGCCTGTGGGGTCTGTGCTCCCGCTCCCCACATAAGAACTTAGGACATGGTTAGGCCAAAAAGGAACACCCACGGAGCCATAGATAGGGGAGTCTATATACTACTATATTCTTGCTGGCGGCTGCGTTGGAAAAACGAAACAGGAGCCACACAATTCTCAACCCTCATTGCGCCACTTGCAGGCTCAGCCGCCATCTTCTTGCTAGCCCCCATTTTCTGCTAGTGTAGCCACAGCAGTTATATTAGTGGCCAAGGCTCACTGGTTACAGCTGATGGCCAACTTGCCACAGCTGATGGCCATCCAATCACAGTTGATGGCCATTTACTACCTGAGCCAGCACCTTTCTATGTGAGGCCGAGAGCCTGGAAACTGATTTCTGGGGCTCTGTCCCTACAACGTAATTCATTTAGTTTGAGACAATTGAAACTCTAGCGCTAGTTTAAAATTCCAAACATTTGTTTACAATCCTATGTTATCTACATCAAGTGAAATTTCATTATGGAATATTCAAGATGGCTTTTGGCCCCACCTGGACTCCCTGCTCACTTAAGGTTCTGTTGGGGAAATTCTTTTTCCCTTCCCTGGGATTTCTGGGGCAGGACTTCTGCTGAGCACTCCTTCTCAAACTTCTATGTGCATGCAAATCACCTGGAGACTTTGCTAAAACACAGATTGTAATTCATTAATGGTGGGTCCTGAGATTCTAATTTTCCAAGAAGCTTCCAGGTGATTATGCTGGCTCAAGGAGATACTTCAAGTAGCAAGGCACTGACCTTTCTTCCATCACTTACTCCATCCATTGGAGGAAGACTGATTTATATAATTGGCGAGATAGGAAAAATCTGATATTTAGTCACCCATGATCCTTCTATGAAGGGAATTATGGGAGCAGAGGATATTTGTTGAGTGTGGCAGCCTCTTTGGCTCTCTCCCATTGCAGCTGCCCTGCCAAGGAGCGGGTTTTCTTCTCTCTCAGGTAAAACTACTGGGCAGTTTTTGCCTGTGGGAGCCGGAAATCTACAGCTGGGACTATAAGAGATAGGTCTGGAAAGTCCGTGGACTTGGTGAGGCTGCATATCAGGAAGCCCTTGGCATTGGGTCTGTTAAAGAACAAAAATTCAACCAAATTTAAACATAATTCACTTTATTGAATGATTCATGAATTGGGAAGATCCCATCTAGTAAATAGAAACGTGCTCCGAGGAGTTGTACAAAATGGAAGGTTTTTATAGGCAGAAAGGGAGTGGAACAAGGAAGTTAGAAGAGGAGATTAATTTCAGGCAGGTTACCTTCTCATAGGGGAAGGCAGGGGGCCTTATCAGGCAGATTCCCTGACTCGTGTTGACCTGGTAATTCCAGATGGATTGGTTTAAAATTCCACTCCTGAGAGGAGCTGAAACTGCAGTTAGTTTAGGTAGTAAGTCTTAGGGGAAGTTAACAAACGTGACTCCATTTTGGGCCTGTGACTTCTTTCTACCTGGTCCAAATGTTATTTTAAATCCAGCTCCACCAGCAATAAGACGGACCTTGTGATCCTTCGTTTGAATCCTGTGTGTGTTTCTCAGTTTGTTCTGAACCTAGTAGAGAGGGGAGGATAATGAACTGGTGCTTTAAATGCCTGTGAACGCTGTAGAAACCCCAGCCTCCTGATACGGGAGCTCCTCATAGCCTCTTGGATATCAGAGTGTAGTTATCTACTGTGTGGCATCTTCAGCTCCCTTTCCCATGACTGTCAAGAGGAAGGCAAGGATGAGGGTATTTTGAATAGGGTTTTAAAAACTGGGTCAACAGTCCTGGTGTTCCGGGGCTTCTTAAACTTCAGAACCTGTTGAGCAGGTTTAGGTTCTCTTTAGAAGGCTGCAATTCAGATTAAAAGAGAGGCCTCTGTTACCCATGGACTCACTGGGAAAGCCCGAGGCTCCGAGCAGTGCAGGGCAAGTGTTGGACTTCTTCCTAAGGGAGAACAGGATGCTATTTAAAGGAGGTTAGAGGCTCCAAGAGTTAAGCCATAACAACAATGGTTCAAGATTAAAAAAAAATTCTATCCCTTTGGGTCTTCTCTGTGGACACGTTTTTAGTACCCAATCACTCCTTTTATGCTAGCTTGTAAATTTACCTGTCACTCAGCCTCACATTGGGACTTTGCCTTTAACCCTTGTCTGACCAAAGATCGAGACCCTCAGGCAACCATCTCCAATTGCCCAGTCTTGTGTTCTTTTTTATGGGAATTGTCTTGGCCTAGATGAGCTTGCATTGGGAGGATTTATGGTATATTTGACAGTATGTTGGATATAATGTCAGACAGACCAAATTCAAATAGCAGTCCTGTCAATTATTAGCTGGATGCTTTAGAGTCTGGGGCTTGTGTAACCTCTCTGAGCTCCTGTTTATTCATCTAAAAAGAGAAAAATGTTAAGGGTTAAATGAGATAGCACAAATGTAGTACCTGGCATGGAGTAGATGCCAAATATATGGTGGCTGCTATTATTAATATTATAGCAATTTTCAACTGTTGCTTCCTGCTATTCTACAAGCTTTGGGAGAACATTACTTCCAATATCTACTTCCTGCCACAATCCCCAGAAAATACACACATACACAAGGACGTTGTCTGAATTCAATTGCTTGCTAATCTTAATATCAACCAATAAAAATAAAGCTAAGCTGTAATATGCCTCAGAGTATCCCGTACACAATGCAGGATGATCTGTTGTGTTAACAGTTCTACTGCTCTTTTCCATTTTTTTGATCTTTGAAATAGAGTAAATATATGGCAAGATGTCTCTGAGGACTTATCATTTGAGAGCAAGGGCAATTCTATGAATGTCAGTCTCAATAGGCAGCCAATTTCGGATAAAGAAACTTGCACAAGAGATCATTTGAATCCTTCCATGTTGAAAGAGAACAGATACTCAAGCTTGGTAACAGGATGTTACTTCTTATATTAAAAAACAAGAGGAAGTTATTAAGAACATTAAAATGTGAACTGGCAGGTTTGATAGTAACATGCAAAGTAGTGTATTACCATGAAAAACATCTTCCTTTCCGTCTTTAAATGCCCATAACGAAGGCACATTACCAATCTCCCAAACTCCTTACTTGTTTCAATTTCTTTGACAGCATTTGCCTTTATTCCATCTTCATGGAAAAGAACATCTATGGGGACCAACAATAGCATTCACTTTTAAAGACTTTTTGGTCAGCATGTATACATGGTTATAACCACTGATGATTTCATAAAACATCAAGAGACATGTATGTTTAACAAGTTTTCTTTTTGAAGGTAGGGATGGGAAAGGTAATGACATTTGACTGAATTATATTGAGCATAAAAATTTGAACTGTTGGAGAAATAGCTTCTTAACTATTTGAACAAGAGAAAAACAATAACTTAAAAAGGAATTGATTTAAGATAATTTGGCAATTGGCAGAAATGTGTGCTCCTGCAGGGCAGGGCTCTTCATTCTGTTTTGCTCTCTGACATGTGTCAAATGCCTAGAAAAGTACCTGACAGCAGGGTTTAATAAATATTTGCCAAATGAACTCATCTACCATTTTTTAAATATATGACAAGTCATGTTATTAAGTCATCAAAGGAAGCAATTATTATTGTTTAATCATCTTAGGGTAAAGAACATTTAATCTGTTTCTTCACTTGCCAAATTGCTGGCTTCTTTTATTCTTTTCTTAGAGAGAGAGATTTCTACTTTCATCAATATGACCAAACATTCCTTTTTTATTTAATGTTTTGAAATTTTTCAATTACAATTGGCATTCAATATTATATTAGTTTCAGCGTAGTGGCTAGACATTTATATAACTTACAGAGTGGTTCCCCGATAGGTCTTACACCCACCTGACACCATACATGGTTATTAAAATATTATTGACGATATTCCCTATGCTGTACTTTACATCCCCCTGACTATTTTGTAATGGCCAATTTGTACTTCTTAATCCCTTCACTTTTTCACCTAGCTCCCCAACCCCCCCTTCTATCTGCTAACCATCAGTTTGTTCTCTGTATCTATGAGTTTGTTTCTGTTTTGTTTGTTCATTTACTTTGTTTTTTAGATTCCACATATAAGTGAAATCATATAGCATTTGTCTTTCTCTATCTGACATATTTCACTTAGCATAATACATACCCTCTAGGTCGATCCATGTTGTTGCAAATGGTACGATTTCATTCCTTTTCATAGATGAGTAAAATCCCATTGCACATATGTACTGCACCTTCTTTATTCATTCGTCTTTTGGAACATTTATTCAATTTACTTTTAGAGTAATTATTAATAGGTATGTAGTTATTGCCATTTTATTCATTGTTTTCTGGTTGTTTTTGTAGTTCTGTTTCTTATTCTTTTGCTCTCTTGTATGTTGGTGACTTTTTGTAATGTGTTTGTATTTCTTTTTCTTTGTATATCTCTTGTAGATTTTTGATTTGTGGTTACCATGTGCTTCATATATGTCAAGCTGTTTTTATAGCAGTCTATTTTAAGTTGATAATCACTTAAGTTCAAAACATTCTAAAATCACTACCATTTTTACTCTTCCTCTCCACGTTTGTGTCATTATTTTTTGCTTCTTTTGTGTGCGTGTGTTTGTATGTGTGTATCCCTTAATTTACTGTTGTAATTACACATGACCTTCCTACTTTTGCCTTTTAATCTTTGTACTAGCTTTAATGTTGGTTGACCCACTGCTTTTATTATGAGCCTGCCTACATCAGTGAGAATATTTTTCCTTGTGATGTTTTCTTATTTATATTTTTGACTTTTTTCACCTTCTTCTTAAAGAAGTCCCTTTAACATTTCTTATACTACTGGTTTGGTGGCGATGAACTTCTTCAGCTTTTTCTTATCGAGGGAGCTCTTTATCTTGCCTTCAATTCTAAATGATAGCCTTGCTGTGTAGAGTAATTTTGGTTGTAGGTCTTTGCTTTTCATCACTTTGGATATTTTGTACTAATCCCTCCTGGCCTGAAACATTCATTCCTTTAAATGAAGAGAAATGTAGTAACACACTCAAATTAAGTTCAAATCTAATTGCAACTCAAATCTGTTCTGCTTTTGACATAGGATAAGTCAGGCAGGTCTGCTCAGCGCCTTTCCTCCAACAGTGCCTGAGGGATCTGGACTGCTTTCACCATGAAACTGTATTTTGGAGGGCTTTGGTTTTAGCCACATCAATAGCAGAGAGGAAATGTAGACAACTCACAAACACTGCGACTGTCTTGAGCCAGCATCGATACACTACTTCAACCCACATCCCCATAGTGGGGATTCGGTCACATGATTTCTGCCTCACTGCAAAGGAGACTGGGAAATGTGGTGAATGCTGTCTCTTCCACAGTGGGCATCAATATCTTGGCAGCTCAGACTTGATGTTACTATGGTTTAAAATATAAATGGTTTCATTTTAGAGGGAGAATCTAGTAGTGGGCCAGTAGAGATTCTGCCATTTGCATATACTGGTATATTTTATTTCTTCAGCCAATTGAAAGACAAATCTAGATTTTTCTTTTCAGTGACTGGCATTTGTTTGGTCTTATTTAAATGTATCCCTTCCAATGGGCTAGTGGCTTATATCAACTCCCATTGCATTTTCTCTACTTTTATTAATAGAGTAAGCTCTTTAGTTTCCTTGACACAGATTTTAACCAGCCATACTGGCAGGTAGTTTGGACAAATGAGTCATTAGTTTTCTTGAACTGATTCTGGAAATCAGTTAATTGTGTTGGCTAATTATATTTTCATAACAGATATACTTTGCCCCCAGAATACAGAATGAGAAACTAGAAACGTTTTACTCAGCAATTCAAGAGAACATTCAAAGGTTAATAAACAACAACAACAACAGCAACAGCAAGAACAAAAAACAAGAGCACACGATTCTTTGAAAGCATGAGGTCAGAGAACACCTTTCCTAGTGCCAAGTTCTTGCTTACCTTGTCATAGACTGCATAGAGTTGTTTGAGAGGTTTTGTAATTTGTATCTGTCCAGGTTTCATGTGGTTTTATTGGTTGCTTCATCTTTTTATTAATCTGAATACTTTTTTTCCCCTATATTAATAGAACTGATTTGCTTATCCTAAGCTAAAGTCCTGATCAAATTACTATGTAACCATCACCTTCACTTTGTATATAATTTTAGTGATTGTGTGCAGAAGCTCTTGGAGCCGATACATACAGGATAATCCTTGAAGTTTAGAGAATCTGTTTCGCATGGGAAACTTTGTTTAAGTTGTTTGGAAATGATAAATGACCCAAAACATATGGGTAAGCTGCCACATTCTTTTCTTACTTCTCAGCAGGTTGCACCAAGCCTGTCTCCTGTTTTCATGATGTTATTTTTGACTTTCCAAGGCTAAGAGCAATTTTTGATATAACTCTGGCTTTGAATTTCCTGGATATTTTCTTTTAGAAAATATAGAATGTTGGATATTTAGGGCTATCTCCTTTGGTTATATTTTGATTATCTCCCAGATGTCCTTGTAGAAGTATTTTGAGTTAGATGCATGTCTACACATAGGAAACTTGTGCCTTTCATGTTTTATCCCTTTTTTTCTTTTTAAAGTCAACACAGTATTTTTACTTCTAGAGATTTCCTCTCCATATACTGTGTATTCTCTATACTGAGCCATCCTGCATTTTAGACTAAGTATCACAGGCTATTGAAAAGACAAAGTAATTTTGGTAAGTTAGGAATCTCTAGGGTCCTAACAACTGGGCACATTTACTTCTCTCACCTCTAGAATAATGATGGTAGAAACGAGCAAGAAATTGAGAAACAATATGACAAATTTAACATAAGAAATGTGTGTATGAAGACCTGGTAAAAATGAGTAAAATGCTTGAAAGTTGTTTGTTTGAAAAATGTTAAGTAACATGCCATCTGAATCTATTTGGAAAGTTTTTTTGCCCAGTAGTAGTAGTTTCTGATGTGCTAAACACAATTTTCTGTTTATGCGGAGGGCAGGAGATGGAAAGAAGACCATGGAGAAGAGAAAGGAAGGTTGGACCTGATTAATTTCTCAGCAATATAAAATTATTGTCTTGTTGTCAGCCTGTTTCTCTTAATTTAATTTCAGCTGTCAAAAAATAACACATATAGTATATGTTTAATTGTGTGCTAATCAAGCCTAATTTACTGACCAAGAGGCCAGCGGTAGACATGCTAATTCCCTGAACCAAGTCTATTTCCTCCATCTTCTTCAGTAAAAGAATCCCATGCTTTTATTTGGCGTGGCAATGTACCCAGAATTACTTGCAAGTAGTGGTGACCATGTGATCCTATTTCAGCCAATAAAGTATAAAAGGAAGTCTACTGCTGGAGCTTCCAGGAAATAAAACCCCACTTTTTCTAATTAAAGGGGAAAATCTCAGCTGGTGTGTGTCTTTTGCCCTTTGTCCTCCCCTCTTCTTCCGGTTTGGAATGAGAACTTTATACCTGGTGGTACAGCAGCTGTCTTGTGATTATAAAGACAAATGTCACATGTTAAGGATGACAAAACATGATATAGAAGGAGCTTGGTTCCCTGCACCAAGTTGTCTCAGCCCTGGACTATTTTGCTTCAGTGTCCTTTAAAATGAGATCTATAGGCTCCTGTTTGTATAAGCCACTCTAGTTAGTTTCTATTCCATACAGCCAAATGCAATCCTAAATGACTCAACTTAATTAAATAGTGACTTTGTAAGTTTTACAATAGCATCCTTTCTGCTGCTTCCATGGTGAGACTAGAGACAGACTGTTCTATTGTCTGCCTCAATCTGTGCATAGAATTGACATTATAAATCTACAAAGGCTAAAGTTATCATGAGGGGTATGTATCTTGCCCTCAGTGGCTGAAGCAGTTGACAGGAAGAAATGAAAATGCAATGCTGTTTGTTTGTTTGTTTGAGCATGTTTCCTGCTTTCAATGCCCCTAACTGCTCTTCTGGGAAATGTTTTAGAACTCATTCCTTCCCTGTTCATTATATCCCTCCTATGCCCTCCTCGGCACCCCTCTCCTATCCTGCCCGCTTTCCATTGTGGGTTATTATTAATACAAATTCATAGTTCTCTGGACACTTTTTAACATATTTTAGAGCTGAAAGGACTTTAGAGATGGTCTATTTCAATTTTATCATTTCACTGAAGAGGAAATGAGGAGACAAGATAGAAAGATAATTGCCCAGATGAAAACCACCAAATAAAATAAGACTTATTGGCAGTCAGTTGTGTGTGATAAGCATTCATTACAATAGCAAACATTTATGGTGTTTTTAGCTATGTATATGCCTGGTCCAGTGCTAAGCGTCATGCATGCTTTATCAATACGTCATCCTCCCAACAACACCATGAAGAAGGATTTATAATCATCTTCATTTTACAGATGAGGAAACTCAGGTGAAAAATGGTGAAATAACTTCTCAAGGTCACATTCCTAGTCATGCTTCACACCAGGAAGAGTCTGGGAAATGGAACCCTGAGCAGGTATACATCATAACAGATATCAAACAAATTAACCTATAACATCTGCCAGAATGGCAGAAAATAAAATGGAAATAAAATGTAATTAGTCTGTCACAGACTAATACAGAATTTTAAATTTGCCCTGTCACACATTAGTCACTTATAGATAGTTTGAGGGTAGTATGATTTCCATTTATTCACTCAATAAATGAGCGTTTACTATATTTCAGGCATTAAACCAAGCACTGAGGATATTACATGGTGCAAGTCCCAGACGTTGCATTGAAGAGACTAACAGCCTATAGGAGGAGAGTGAGAAGCAAACAGGCGAGTAAGTACTGTATGTTATGTGATTATCCTGTATTTCGTAGAGGATGCTGTTGAAGCATATAGAGGAGGAAGCTCATGTAAGAAATCCAGGAGGCTGTAATGGCTGAGCCATGACCAGCAGGAGACTCAGGGATTCAACAAGTGAAGTGGGGAGAGGGCATCAAATGCATGGGAAACATCTTATGCTGAGGACAAAAAGGAAGAAAGAGCATGGTGCTTTGTGGGATTTCAGGTGGAGAGTATGGCTGGAATATTAGCTCAGGGGAGCCTAGGAAGTGAAATAAGCTGGGAATTTGGTTAGACAAGAGAAGTGGGGAGCCATCAATGGCCTCAATTGGGAGAGATGTGATCAGAGTTACAGTGTAGAAAAATCACCTTGGCTGTTCCCAGGGAGGCAATATCAAAAAGGAATTTTTAATCCTGTGTTTTAAAACTTTACTGTCTTTGTTTTTCACTTTCTTTGTTTTCACACCATTCATGATTAATAGTCATCAGAAAACTAAAAAAAGGAAATGATTTCTTGCTTTCTCACAAACACATCAGGACCCTGGGATCAGATAGGAGCTGAGTTTTCTGTGTCCATTTGGATAATTTTGTAGAAATTGTTTCAGATGAATCTGAACTATTCTTATTATGGATTTGGGACAGAGCAATATGTTGAATTTAATGCACTCATGCACATTTGCCTGTGTTTGTTCAAAACCTTCTATAGTGGAGCAGAAAGCATGACAAAGTGGGTGCTGACACATAATGCACTCCATTTTTCCAGACTTATACATATAAAAATGAAAAACCTTTCCTGCTTTTTCTGAAAGGTCAAATGCTCAACCCTAAAAGATATCTCTTTAAGCCAAATTCCAAGGCATTCTTATCACTGTTGAAGACATTTTTCAAAAATAATGAAAAACATTCCAGTGACTGCTCTGTGTCATTTCAAAGTTCTGAGACAAAAATGATGGTAGGTAACTATGCAAATAAAAACTTCTCCAGTTGTGCTAAATATTAATAATAGTCATTGTGTTTTATGATTCACTGTTGTGCTCAGATCTATTCACATGTTTGTTCCTGCCATTTCTGAGCAAATGTGGAAGAAGAAAATAAAACCCCATTTTCAGCATCATATTTAATAATGAATATCTGCAATAAAGTTCATAATATACTACAAAGTACTTGTATACAAATAGTGAAAACGGTGAGATATGCTGAAAATATGCCACGTTTCACTTGTTGATGCCAGATTTAGCTGCAGAAATTCAGAACATTTAACTTGATCAAATTCTAACATTTGAATTCCTGAGTCGGTTGTGATGTACATTTGACCTCCAGATGGTGGATTTATTAATTAGATTATTTAAAAAATTTGTGACTTAATGCTAATTCTATTTTTTTTTAAATGCTGTGTGTCTTACTGAGAGGAAAAATGAGTCTCATATGAGTAACTTCAGATTGGTACAAAGTTATTATTAAACCTTACTTAAGGTTCATCAAGGTATTAAATCCTTCTTAAGGTTCATAGCAGGTAAATGAAAATAGTATATGCCATTCTTAGTGTTTACTAACATATTCTCACAAACATTGATGATTTATTATTTTTTGGTGCTTTTCATCTTCTCTCTCAGATCTGTCTGTGCTATTTTCCAGCAGTATGACTTTGAGCAACTCAATCTCTCTAGAACCCTAGTTTCTACACTTAAATTCTGTAAAATGTAGACAAGTAATACTACCACAAGGGATTGTTATAATGATCAAATAAGATACTATAAGTGAAATGTTTAACACAATATCTGGCATGTATTTATTTCTCAGTGGAATCTGAAGTCACTGCTCTTTAGAAAGCAGAGTAATATCTCAAAGAAAAATAAAGGAGAGATGCTAAAACACAAATAATTTCTTTTCATGATATTTTTGCTCCCTTCGTCCATCAAAATCAGAAATGTCAACAAAATTCTTTATGACTGTCTTTATATACTTAATTTTAGGAAGGTTGCTGGGGATTGTAAATAAATTTGAATTAGTAAAATGAGCAGTTGCGATACGCTATATGATTACGTTGCATTTTTCCTAGTATAGCTGATGTGAATTTCCTTCCCAACTTTCAATGATAGACGTTACATTGCTTTACTTTAAAAATAGCAAATTTAATCTGACTCTGAGCCTTCATCTCTAGCTAAGCTGTCGGGTTTTAGATCCCTGGGATCATACCAGGACCTGCATGAAAAATGAGACTTTGAAGCGTGGTCATAATTGTCTTTACCATTGCTGCGTTCAGGCTTGACCCTCCACTCGGTTGGAACACAGACCTTGTATGATTTTTCAGATTCTCCCAGTTGCCGCCTCCTTCATCTCACTTGGCTGGTGCCCCGCCTGAACCTTGCTGTCCCACTGTTTTAGGCTTGGATGATATACCATGTGGCAGGATGTGGGATATGATTTCCTGAGTACCATCAAGGGGATGGCTGGTAGTGAAATCCAGAAGTTCAGGCGGGGGAGTTAGCTCCTTTTGGGGTGAACCTTGAGCAATGAAAAGTGGGAAATGGGAGGGAGCCGAGATCAATTACCTGTCTTTATTGGCTCTTTATTGGCACCTTGTAAACACCACTGGAGACAACCTTCATGCTAAGTGAACATGTCTGCTTAGCAAGCTGGTATCTCTCGTCACGGTTTCTGAAGTCATATTCAGCTAGTAACTCATTGCATCATGTGTTTCCCCTCTTTCCATGCCTCCTATCTCTCCTTTTTTTCTTACCCTAACTCCCTTGGCTTGCATCTCCCAAGGTTTACCAACTTAATCTTTGCCCCAGGCTCTGCTTTACAAAAAACTGGGCTAAGGCTTCCCACAACCATTTCCTATCATGTGCTACATGGAAGGGCAGCATGAGTCTTTGCTATAGTAGAGAACGCCCCGACCAAAGTGAGTCTTAGGATCCTCTCCATGGCAGGTTGGGTTCTTTCCTCTATTCAAACTTAAGGATCAGCCTTTCATAATAAGTTTAGATTCTCACATAAAACCTGCAGGAGAAATTGTCTTCACAGGCTTCACATCATCAGTTCCACCCCTTGAATACCAAAGTCATAAATTGCTTTCTGTGACAGGAAAGACCAGACTTGGGTCTCAAGCTTGGCTATTATCTTAAGCTGGAGACGGAAAAAAATACTTTTTTCTTATATCTCTGAGAACAGAAAATAATTTCTTATTTGATTATTTTGTTACACTAGTAGTTCTCTGTTTCACCACTCCACATAAGCATTCAAGTAACAGAAATAAAGGAGATTCGTTAAAAGTATTAAGCAGTCATTTAAAAGAGATTCATGATGCAGCTTTAGATGCACTGATATGACTTGACCTCCAATAAAGTTTAAGTGAAAAAAACAAGAAGTAGAATATATACATATACATATAGTATATATACTATATCTATCTATCTATATCTGTATATAGATAGATAGATATACATACATACATACATATACACACACATCTCTTTTTGTGTGAGAGTGAGTGAGAGAGAGAAAGAGAGAGTCACAGAGTCAGACTCTTATGTTCTAAGACACCATCAAATGAGTTTAAAAATTCCTAGCAATTTGTTTTTGATAACAACTGCAAAGCTTCACAGCCAGTCATTCTTGTTCACTCTCACCACTCCCCAATCTCACACTGTTGTACTAGTATTGAATATATGAGCATATTTATATTTCAGGATAAAACAAATTTGCCTAATTAAAATTTAACAGCTTACATTAAGGGTATAGCTACTCAGTTTGCAATATATATTAAATAGCAAAAAATTTCTGAAAAATACTCAGCTCTATATTTCTGAAAATATTTCTTTGATAAGAGAATTTAAAACATTGCCATTTCTTTGCACGAGAACAATTTGTTACTATTTAAAGTTAACTATTTTATTCATGTTTCCTTTTATAGATTTCAAGTTTTTAAAAGCACATTATACAGTATGTTCATGGGCCTCTTGGTTTTTTGTTTTTTTTTTAATATCAAGGGTAGTCTATTTGCCCTATTGTTGCAGACTGTATCTGCTGATATTTGAAGAGAGATGTCAGTGACTATTTAATGGAAGCGAGTATCTTGATATGTACCCTAATGAGGAAGTAGCTATTATTGGGGATAATATAATAATCACATTTTCATTTATAACATTTTATCAATTACACAAATTTTTGAAACTACATTTAAGTTAATTAAACAAATGAAAATTTCATTAGCAATTTCTTCCGGGTTCTTTCACATCCGCAAATCTTTACTCAACCATGTTCTGTACTTTCCAGAAATTGCTTTCTGTTTTTGGAAGCATTTAGATGACGGCTTACTGGCCAATTATTATTAGATCCACACTTAGTTGCTTCATATCAGTTCTCTTTTTTCTGGGTCAGTTTTTCTAATGTCATCGGTTTTATCCTGTAGCACTATCGCTACCTGAATGAATAGTAGAAACTAAAATAATGGAACTGAAAGAAATGCCCATAATTATTTTCTTAAAGCCTCTCATGCAAATACAGTAATTATCTAGTCTAGCATTTATCAAATGGAGCACATGTGCCATGAGGTGTTAATAGATGTCCATAATAAAAGAGTTTCACTGTGAAATTATCTTTGGGAGATTTGCAATGCATAATAGCATGCTGAAGGCTCTGAGAAACGCTGTGCAAAGAAGCCAATTTATGTTTCACGCAGTTTTTCTCAAATTTACTGGGCCATGGAAATCCCTTTCTGCATCAAGCACCTTTGAAATGCTGGTGTGGTCTCATCAAACACAAATATCTATAGCCTTCCTTGTAGTTCACTGCCTGCCATTTCTATTTATCATGTGTATGACTTTACTGTTGATCTAATCTGACATTTATCATGTCCAGCTGGCCTCGCTCAAGGCCCCCGTCCCCACCTCCCAGCCCCCATTTCATCTCTACTGCTGGCATGATATCCCTGCTGGTCACTGACATCTCACTTGAAATATCATCCGTGGTCTTCTTGGCCTGTAAAAAATGAGGAAATATGGGAAATGACTAACACTATGACTCCCATCTGCTTTTGCTGTCATATTGTCGCTTCAGGCTGTTTGTCACAGCGACGGTGATGAGCATACTCTGCCTGTGATGTGGAAGGTCTGGTCCCGCACCCCCCACCTACCGGCCATCTGGGCAGACAGCGGAGGTGAGCCAAAGATTACAATCCCGAAAGATAGAATTTGCCAGTGATTAGATCTCCCGGCGATAGATACACAAGAACTCTGATTTGTATTTCATGTTTTATATGCTGTCTGATGACCTTGCTTTACAATTGAGCTGAAGTATGTGTGGGTGTAACATGAAACTAAGTTTAGGCCCTGCTGCCTGCCTCGAACCTGGCAGAGGGAAGAGGTGGGGTGGAAGTTGAACTTGTACTGAACTTGTCTACTTCCCGTTCTGTTGGTATGAATGTGTTATTGACAGAAAAAAAAAAAAAAAAAAAAAAAAAAAAAGAAGAAAGAAAGAAAACCTTTCCACTGAGACTTCAGTGGCCTGACTGAAACCAAACCTGGTTGTGCCGCTGACATGACTTCCACATGTCAGTGTACTTGGGGTCTCCTCCACTGGCTGTTGTCAGGACAGGCTGGGTTAGGGAAGTGGTCAAAAACCAAGGGTAAAAGGGTCATGGACAGGGAGTCTCTACCAGTGAGAATCTATGTAATTCACTGAGTTTCCCTCATCACCTCCCTTGTCTGACCTCTGAAAGTCCCTTTCACCATTCTCTGCTGTCACCTTCAGATACCGCATCTCCTATCGTCCATTGCTTTCCTGGAACACCCCACTGCAAGTGCTGTCCTAATGTCTGTCAGGGTATAGCTATGACTCATGTAACATGCATCTACGTATTCTTCGAGTGATACTTAAAAGTACCACCTTTGAATTGTAGAGCTCTCATAACTCTATTGATTAAATCTAGGTAGGAAGTTTTTCTTGAGAGTTTCTTCTTTTTTATGTATTTTTCTCCTGCTAATGAGGAAATTATTTTAAGCATCAGTTTTAAGAACCAAATAAACTAGAGAGGGGATAAAAATAGCATTGGCATATTTAAAATTTGTGAGGCAAGTGGAAAATGTTGAAAATTAGTGGTTGTACAAATAATTTGGTAATCTCTGGATATAGTGAAAATTGTACTCGCTTCGGCAGCACATATACTAAATTTGGATATGGGGAAATCTAACTCTGGTCTGTAAATAATGCTGAAGGTTTTATCTGGTTGAGTGAGAATTTAACTTGGTATGTCAGCCAGCCTCAGTGCTTGCTGTTTTAGAAATACTACCCGCAAAACTGGTCTTGATGGGAAGTTCAGCCACAGTAGTAAGTGGTTGAACTTTCCTGTATCTTTACACCAACTCAAAAGATGACAAGGAACTCTCTGACAGTGTCTTTTCCTCCTGTTGTCAAATTAAAAGAAAGGCAATGGAAGTCTTCTTAAGTCTGCAAGCGCTTCTGGCACTGTATGTAACTCAACCCAATGGAACAAGGAATTCAATATGGGATTTCCACCTCAAGCTCTTACTCAGCAGATGCAGTGAGAGAACCTGGTCATAATTCATCCCCTCGTCTTCTCTTTGGCTCTTCTTTCACTACGGTCATATAATTAGCTGCTTTACATTTTGCTGCTCTAATTTTCCTCTTCATAGCTAATGATTATGAAATCAGGTACTTGGTGAATTTCCTAGAAATTTGGCAGTGAGCGTAATGATCATGACTAAGGAAAAAAATCAAAGTTTTTTTCACTTTTCAATGTTAATGTATTGAAATTCTTTCTTGCTTAATACATATCTTCAGAGCTCCTTCCTTCCTTCCTTCCTTCCTTCCTTCCTTCCTTCCTTCCTTCCTTCCTTCCTTCCTTCCTTCCTTCCTTTCTTCTGGCACTTGCTTATCCATGCAGTAGTATGTTATAGTGCAGGTGAAAATGATCCATTTCTCTGAGTGGACAAAGTGCAAAGTAAAATATTGTCTATGCAGGTCAGGTCTGAAACCTAAGGGGAATTCTTTATCCAATGATATGTGATATGTGGTCAACTTTACTCAGTTACTGTGAAGAAAATTGAGTATGGTAGAAGGTGACAAAGTCCAAATGGTGTTAAGAATTCTTCCAGGTTGCACAAGGAAAACATACTTCCTCTTAAGAAGTATTTGAGATAAAACCTCAAGTGTAGACAGGAATGATGGAAATTAACGAGCACCCAGTTCTTACAATGGGTTGTAGAATCTGCTTCACTTTCCTGAATTTTTTAAGAGAATTGTCCGTAGTATCTCCTCAATAGCTAAGAAGAGAATCTGCCTTAAATCAATGCTTATGGTTGGGTGGGATATTGCAAAGGAGGTAGGGGTTGAGAAAGAGAACCTGATTCCTTCTCTGAGCCTTTTAAAGCAACATCCTAGAAACTGATGTAAGAGAAACCCAAAGACTCAGTTTTCTGCTAGGGTGGGAATAGCACTGGGCTTATAGTTAGGAGGTGAAGATTCTAGTACTGGGTCTGCCATTAGGTAATTCTAAGTCCCAGTTTTTTGTTTGTGAGATAAGGAGGTCCAATGAGAATGATCTTTAAGATTTCTGTTACCTTTGTTTTTCAGCATAACCATGTGGTATAGTGCTAGAGAATTTTCTGATTTTTTTTCTCTGTGATGAATCTATATTGTTTTTCTAACAAATAAATTGGTATATTTTAGTAAAATACTACTGTTTTTCAAGACAAAATAAAACAGATCACCGTTTCCTCAGAGATTGGAATTGTGTATATGCTATATATGTTGCTTTACTTTCTCAAATGGGATTGAGAGCATGAATATTCAAATGCAAATAACCCTAAGTCTTAATGGAAAGTTCTATGCTAAAAACCTTATGAAATTTTGGGTGCTGATGAGAATGTAAGTAAGAAAGCAAGATCCTGTAGATATTGATCAGATAATAACGTAGATTTATAACTAGTCACAAATGCAAATTTGAGAATACTTAAAATGAAGTAAACATTCATTTTTAGAAAACATTTGATCTTTACTCATCAGTCTAAATAATATTCTCTTTCTGATATTTTGCTCCCTTTTAGTTTGTTGTGTATAGAAACAGACACACAGAAATCTTTGGAATGTGCCTTACCTAAAAACCAAGTATAATGAAATTGACGTCTATGTACCTTTTCAGTAATCAAGAGAATTTTGGTTCCAATACATATTAATTGCACAGAATGAAAGTCACTCCTATGAGAGATGAACACATGCCTTACTGGCTTTTCTTTGTATGACTTTAGACCTCTGTGAAGTTGACTCCCTGGGTTCCCAACTATTTCTGTTGTGTTTGGTTTCCATGAGGCTTCCTTGACTTTTCTCCTATCTTTCTGCTCCATCTTCTTCCTGGGTATCTCCATATTCACTAAAAAGCACTAAACTGGGTATTTCAGGACCTGCCTCTTATTGGACCCTGACTTGACTGAACTACTGTGGACAATAGGTGTTGCAGGGGATGATGTTCTGTTGTGATGTAGTGTGTCAGAGAGTACCTTTCTTTCCTCTCAGTGTTATTCTCTGTTGTACAGACACAAAATCACTGCAGGGTGTGCCCCAACAAAACTGGTAAAACAGATTTCCAGTTTTTTTATCCTCAGTGCTGCCATTCACTATAAGACTCAAAGCAAGTCTGTAGGGAAGTCTGCTGGGAGTAACAACCCTGTTAGAGTCAAACTGTCTCTGCCCTCTGACAACTAAATCATTGACATAACACCTCTTAGAATGGAAGGCTTCTCAGGTCCTCGTGCACAAAGATATCAGGCAGATCTTCTTACTAGTTCATAGACATGCAACATACGTCTGAAGCTTGTTGGAGCTCACAACTTATACGCAACTTGAAGACGTCTTTCTATGAAAGGAGAAAAAGGGAAATAAAAAAAAAATGTTGGAAACTGTAGAGCATGGTAAAGAAGGAGCGATTTTTGCAGTGATGCTTCGTGAAAAATCAAGAATGTTGTGGGAATATGAAGCTTAGAACACTACTGTTGGTTTACCTGGGAAAGGAGAGGGAGTGTTTGAGAGGGACCCATTGAGGCAGAGGGAAAGGAAGGATGTGGGAGCAGGCTATACTGGTAGTGGGGCTCAAAGTATGGGAATCAACAGTTCCTAGGTCTTGCAATTATAAAAACATAATAACATAACATTTTTCTCTTAATGGAAAAATTCAAGAAGTGAAAATACTCAATTTGGGAAAAGGTATTGTAAAATGAACTCTGTCTTTCACAGCTAATTTATTGCTTTGGTTTGTAATCCCTTATTTTCTTTAAATTTTTCCTGCTAATGATTTCCTATACATAATAGAAAGTGAGAAGCCAAATAGTTTCTGTGTAGTTTCCCAGGCAGAAATTTAGGTCAGAGCCTTACAAAAGCAGAGACTTTTGTTTTGGCCTATTAGCATATTTAATAGTATTTTATGAATAATGACACATGGGTCATTATTAACTGCTTTTTCCATGCCGTGGATGGGTGTGTGTGTGCTCCTGCCCCTTGTCTATCCAAAGCACCCTGAGCCCGTTAGACTCAATTCCTTGAAGGCATTTAGGTTCTCAGGAACACATTTCTCTTTAGGCTTTCACTTTTAACAGAATAAAGTAGATAGAGATATGTAGTGGCCTACATTAAATTATCTGTGATTAAATGCATGAATTCACCAATACCATTTTCCAACTATTAAGAAAATTGCTTGAATAATTCACCTTCAGATATAATTCAGAAAGAAATATTTGTGCCATTGTGTTGGAATAGAAAAAGTCCTGGTGTTGATATCGTGGTGCTGAAGTGTTTTCTTAGGCATTTAAAAACAATTTTGCAGATTTGCTTAGTTCATTAAGTGATTTCCAAATATGGCTTTTGAGTAAGAACAAAATCAGAAACGCAGGGAGGGACCCCAAGAGTACATTGTAAGTTGTCTGCATTTATTGAGTAAGATCATTCATTCTTTCACAAATAGAATATTTAATTTTATTTTCTTGGCAATAGAAAGGAAATATACTATCAGAAGTAAGTGAGCCCATCTATAGTATCATAGAACATGCTTAGTATATTGTTCTCATGTTGATTCAGAAAAAGAAAGGAAAACATTTCCAGTGTTTTGTATCAAGTAGCTAAGAAGCAAGTAAGAGTCTTAGGTTCCTCTTGTGATTTTTACTGTACATCCAAAATATTTGTTAAATATTTTAAAGTGAAGGATGTACATGGATAAATTATTTCTTTCTTTTAAGTAAGAAACATTTGAAAGTCCCTCAATAATAATGCAACTATTGTAATTTTTACGTGTTTCCTCCATTTTCCACATGTGTATACAAGGATTAGTTAGGATTTTATGAGCATGATCCACAGGCTCCCTCCACAAAGATTTAATGTCATTTTTTTGTTGTTGTTTTGTTTTGTTTAAGCCTCTGCTCAGAAAACTGGGAAGCACACATTGCAGACAAATGCTTCGCTACTTTTAAATCTTCTTGTTCAAGGTAAAAAGGCCCTTTAATAGTGACAATTGCAAAGCACCACATGGAACCTTGCCAACAGGAGACCATTCACTTTTCCTTCTTCGGGAACCACCAGAGTAATGCTGGGGCCACGGCTGGCGTTTTTGCTTCTCAAAGGCATATAAAATCCATCGTCACTATCTTCACTTCCTTAATTCTTCGGCCCACTGTAGTCTGCCTTCAGACTTTTAAACTGCTGTAGAAGGTCATCAAATGGTCTCTCACATGCTAAATCGAGTGTTTTCTTTGGTTTTGACGTCTTTGCACCATGTGATCCCATCCTCATTGAAATTCTCTCCTTTTTCGATTTCCACAGCCCCAGTCTCTGGACTTATTTCTTTCCCTTTTCACAACTCTAATTCTTCGTCAGGTCCATTTCTCTGTGCTTTCTGTATTTGCAGTCCTCAAAATCCTTGCAACTCTAAGTGTGGTCTCAGGCCATGCAGCATCAGCCACACCTGAGAGTTTGGACCAAAGATGCAGGATGCAGGTCGCACCCCAGACCTACTGAGTCAGAATCTGCTTTCTGACAAGATCCCCGGTGACCCATTTGTGGATCCAAGTTTGAGAAACACTGCTCTAAATGATGGTGTTCCCTAGGGTTCTGCCTTCTCTCTTTTCCTGGAAAATCACATCTCACCACACTTTAACTTTTATATCCTGATGACTTTCAAAGTAACTCCAGCTAGATGTGTCTTTCAAGTGCCAGGCATTCATTTTGATTTGCTTAACTACTTGCATATCCCTCAGGCATCGTGGACTAAATATGTCCAATATTGAACTCATTTTCATTTACTCCTCTATCTGCCCAAGCACCTAAGCCAGAAACCCATTATTCTTGACTCCTCCTTCTCCCATCAGTGGTAGAATAGACTAATAGAGAAGCATCAGTTATAAAGAATACCCTGGGAAATTTTGAAATTAAATGTTCCTATTTTATCATAAGTCAATTTCTCTTCCCTCCCTCCCATCGAAAAAGAGGGGGGAAAAATTCTATCGAGGTCAGCTGTCAAACCTGATTTGCTTGTGGCTTTCTGAGAGAATGAGAGAGCATGAAGTGTTTTCCATTGGAAACACTTGCGAGTTTGACATAGATTAACTCTTTCCATTCATTTTTAATTGCTTGAAGTCAGAGTAGAGGGAAAATTGAATCCTAAACAAGTCGGTTAAGAGTGGAAGTGGAGGTCCTTTCCTAGTGCAAGAGATGACAAAACTGTATGCATCCTGGTTTGCCTCTGACTGTTATTAAAAGGAAACATCTATAATGTTTTGGCAGTTCACCAGGTATTGATTTTTTTAACTCTTAAATTTATATGCTTCCAGAAGCAAAAGTATATATGAAATTTTCTTACTCAGGATTTTAGTTGGCCTCTGCATAACATCTAAAGTTGAGTTAATCTGGTTGTAATTAGTTGAAATGACATGCATGGGGTCAGAGACTGCTGGTTGCTTATGATTACTTGGCATCCCCTCCTTGGTGACAGAACCCTGACTTGATTTGAGGTGACCTCTACCTTGCTGTCATTAACATGATGAGTGTCGTCCCCGAATGACAACCATACACTGCAGCATATCTGCCACCACTGCCCTCTTCCTGCCACACTCTAGAGTGAGCAGCACTCTATGGGGACTGCTGCCCCTCTGGACAAGGTGCTACTGCTCATCCCCTAGTTCAGAAACCCCAGAGGAGAAGGCTGGCTCCATCTGCAAAGCTCCCACTGGTGCCTGGAAATGCTGGCACAGTGAGTGAGCAGAAACTTCATAGCAGTCTCCTCTAACAACACACCCTTTACCTTGGAAACAAGGCTAGAAAGCGAGCTTAGCACCTATAAGTCTCTTAATAGCATCATTCACCTGTATTGTGTATACACAGGCATTTTCTATGCAGACTGGATAACTAACCACCATCTGTAACACCATTTGGGAAAATGTGTTTGGCACGCCAAGCATCTAATTTCCTAAGCAGCATTTGCAGCACTGCCTGCGTGCGTAAGTGGATGCCTGCCAAGGTACGCGGACTGAGATGAATCAGGAATCAAGGGCTTCAAAATGAAAAATGGATTTGATTCCTAAATATGGCTGTGACTATGCACAGGAACAGATTTCGAGAAGTAAAACCCATAGATGGTTGAATTCAGTGGAAAAAAAAAATCTAGCAATTTGATGTAATTCCATTATTTCCTCACCCACCCGCTTGGCTGAAACCAAAGTGGTTTATGTTCTCTTTTGTCTAATGCGCTAAGATGTCCTCAGATGGAAGTGTAAATAAGACCACCACTGAGTCATGAATGCATCCCCAGAAATGCCTATGCACCATGAGAAATACCTGTATCACCAAGGAGATATCGGTTCCATGTCCTTCCTGTTTCCAAATAGAAATTTCTATAAGAAATGGCAGAGAAAATGTCTGTTTGGCATGACTTTAAATCCTTTCAACCACTATGTACTTTTCGGCCTTTATTATTCCCCATTGATTTATTTATTTATTTTTTGAATAGTAGAACAAATAACTTGAAGTGTGTATATTACATGGGATCCATCTGGAGTTTATTTCTTTGTAACTTGCCAAACTTGCTGGTTTCTTGTAACCAGCCAAATCTCTTTAAGGGGATTAAAAGCATAATAAAACAGTACAGGAGAAATAGCAATTTTCTGTAGTTTTCCTAGAGAGATTGAGAAGGAAGAGCTGATTAAATAAGTGCAAGGGAAAGCAGCCCAAACCAAAGGGGAAACCAAAGAGAACATGACTTTAATAGATGAAGGTGCTACAGAGTGGCCCTCAGCCATGTCACTGAGGTCACCAAGCTCCAGTGTAAAGCAGGTCCTAACCCTTGCTGACTGTTCAGGTTTGGAGAAGACATTGAACAGGTTTAGGCCTCAGCTGCTTCCTCTGTGAAATGGGATAGTAATAATAAATGATACTTTCTGCTATTGCTGTTGTGGCCAAAATAATGGCCTGAAATGGTGCTGATGAAAAACTATCTGTGTTTTAGAACATTATTTTGGCTCTTTTAGGCATTGGTGGACCAACCAAACTGAAGTACATTCCGCATTGGCTTTTGAGGTCTGGCAGAAAAATCATTGTTAGAAAAGAATGAGACATGTGGCATATTAAAACCCACACTTTAAAGTGTGTTATTCTCTTCATAGCACCTTTGATATTATACACACACACACACACACACACACACACACACACACACACGGAGGATAATTGTAATAAAATCTCTCTCATTATTATTTGGGAAGGGAATTTCATATATTGCTGTACTGTAGGCTACTCTGCTACCTTAGGTTTTACTGGAAAACTTGAGATGAAAATCAGCTTGATGTATTGCCAGAACAAATCATAAGAAACAGTGGGTGCTCATGACGTGTGGTCTTCTCAGTTTCCTCTATGTCAGGGTCATGGGTCCTAATTCCCATTAGGGTGCTAGGGTGGTGCCATTTACTGAAATGAGGAATACTGGGGTTGGACAGGCGGGCAGGATACTGATATACCAGTTTGAGACACCAATATAACATCCCAGTGTATATACCATATGGGCAGTTGGATACATGAATCTAGATTTAGGGATGTGGTGGAGGCTGGAGGTATAAATTTAGGAATCTTTAGTGTAGGCATGATATCTAAAACCATGAGACTGGGTGTGGTCACTTAGGGGCCAGCATAGCCTAATAGAGGAGAGATTGGAGAAAAGGGGACATTCTATGATGAGATTTCTGCTACTTAGGTTTATTTCCTAGGCTGAAATAGACTCTTGTTAGACTTGTATCCAGAGAGATGATGATATGTTACTCTAAATCAAAGTGAGAACTTGAAGACATGTTTCATTCAAGGTTCCATAAGACATGGCAGTATGACTTGGTCCCATCCTAACAGGAGTAACATAAAAAGGATGGGCAAGTGGCACGTAGCTGAGGTGGTTGTAGAACCCAGCTGAAGGGATGATTACACTGGGGTGGTGTCCCCCAGAAGAGAGAACAGTGCCCAGCTGAGGCTGCAGAAGTGAAAGAAGGGTCGAGTGGACAGACACTTAAGTAATGGGGGTGGGGGTCAAGAAAGGTGAGAATAGCTGATACCTTTTGACAGCTGGCTGAAAACAGTACATAGGAAGCAATACCATGGAGGAGAATATTTGGTGGGTTGGGGGTGAGGTACAGAGGCAGCTTTGCTGGTTACTGAGCTGCACATGTGACCGGGCCTCTGCCACCCATCCCCAGGATCTCATTTCACCTCTTGCCCATCTCCCTTTCTGCCACTTCACAGTTTTCAATTATGAACAGGAAAAAGCCACAAGCAATGGAGGTGATTTAGCAGACAGGTTGCTTTAGCACACTGTGTTTTTGGAAGTTCTAGAAGTTTCTCAGAGATCCTCAAAGGCACAGAGGCAGGGTGGGGTGAGTGATGCTGGGTTTCCCCACCTCCACCCCACTTCAACCAGAGTACTCTTTCTTTATGCTGTTTTACATCACAGCTTCCATGCAGTTTCATTTGAAAGAAAAGAAAGAGCCATTTCTACTGCTTAATTTCTTTTTTTAACTCACTGAACTGCAGCAAAGACAAAGTGGTGGCTGAATATATAAAATATGCAGATGTGATTTGTTTGAGAAACACAAGGATGTATTATTTCACTGACTATCTCAACCAATTAATCTCTGACATGGAAGACAGAGGGAGAAAAAGGAACAAAACCGTCATACAACTGCAGTTAGTAGAGGGATTATTTTATTGGCCTAATTCAGTGACAGACTCTCCAATTCAATTGAATCATCTTCAAACACACTATATGCATCTTCCCAGATGACGTCAACAGTGACCTTTTAATGTATTATTTTTCTAAATTATATGTGTCATGAATCCAGTATAATCTTAGAACAAAGGCATTATTTTATTCCTGTACTGTGTTTCCAGGACTTGGCTAAACAATGGAGTGGACGTTGTTTTTCTAGTCAAAAGACAGAAGGAAAATGTGAAAAGTTAGAACAATATATTAGATGCGTTTCTTCTTCCAAAATTATTCACCTTCAAGAATAAAATGGGGGTGAAATGGTAAAAGACGAAACTGTTGAACCAAAGGAAGAAACCTTTAGGTCCCTAAATTATGAAATGCTATGGAGTGTTACTCCATTCCCTGTGTGCCTGTCTTTCCCATTTTCTAATTCTGTTCCTTCCTCAGAGCACAGCTCATATCTCCCATCACTTGTGACAATTTGCAAGAATGGCCCAGTGTTTCTTTGCCAGTGTACACACATAGCATTGATTATATATGATTGTGTTCCATTTCTTAGATGTCTTTCAAATCCATCTGAACACTCTAAATACTAGGGCCTATTGTATGTTTCTTTTATTATTGAAGTGGTATATAGTAGATGCTTAAAGAAAACAGAGACCACCAAAAATCCACCTTTGGGTAAACAAGGTTGGTTTGTAACCCATTGCAGTGAGGGACAATGCACCCCATGGGGACTGTGAGGGTGCTGGAATGGCTAAATATAGGATTAGGCTTATGTTAGGTGATTTGGGAAAGGGTTTAAGGAAGTGGGACTTTTCTCTGGATTGGATACTGTCGTGAAGCAGGGGTAATTCCATGATTGGGTATCTTCCTACCTCTTATCTAGAAGGAAAGAAGACTAGCCTAAGACCAAAGCAACAGCAGTAACTCATGTTAGTCAGGACAGGGGCTGTTTGAACAATGTTTGTGTCTTTTTGTGTTTAGACCTTATTACGAAGTGGTTTTGTTTTTGTCCTGATCCATCCTGGTTGCAGAGTGGCCCTGCCCAGTGTTGATGTTCTGTGACATCATTTCCGTCCAACTGGGAGACACCAGAACCTAGCTGTGAGCCCTAGGCCAGCCCCTGCTGTCAGGGACTGCTCTGTTCTTTCTCACTGTTAAATTGAATTGATTTTCAGCATTGGATTTACGTAATCAGAATTGATTTACATCTTTATCCAAGATTCCTATTTGATAACCTGGGTACTTGGAAGGCATGCCAAGAGAGAAGATCTCTGAGGTTTCATCTCTGATCTCCCCTTTCTTACTACACAGAAGACATTATATAATTTCTTTACAAGGCTGCCTTTTGATCTGTGGAGGGGGTTGCACTGAACTTTAATGGAGTGTCCTGATTCTTTCCTTCCATTGGAATCTCAGGGTGAAAATCAAAGCCTAATTTCTTTATGCTAGCGAGACTCTGGAAGCTAGTCTTTAGTGTGCTTATCCCATTCTCTAAAGGCACTAGGTTATAGTGAGGGGCTGCTGAAGGGACACAATACCGCCTTCCATACCTGAGAACTGCTTTCTTTTCTTTTTTTTTATTAAAATTTGTTGCGGTGACAATGGTTAGTGAAATTGTCCAGTTCTCGGTACAGTTCTGCACTACATCATCTATATATAGGACTGCTTTCTGTGCTCAGCCTGTGTGTCCATTTCATGCCACCTAAAAGTGTTTGGAAGTTCTGGGTGAAAATTAGTATGCATCTATTTGATCTAATCATATGTAAAACATTTGTGTGGTAATGTGTTTGTGATGGAGACTGACTTTTAAGCAGTGATTCATAATCCTGGCTGCATAGAAGAATCAAAGGGGAACTTTTAAAAAGAGATCCTGGTTTAATTGATATGTGTGGGGCCCAAGAATCTATCTGTCTATGTATCTATGTATCTATGTATCTATGTATCTATGTATCTATGTATCTATGTATCTATGTATCTATGTATCTATGTATCTATCTCTCTATCTCTATCTCTATCTCTATCTCTATCTCTATCTCTATCTCTATCTCTATCTCTATCTCTATCTCTATCTAAAAAAGAAAATCTCCAAGGTGATTCTACTGTGTTTCCCTGAAAATAAGACCTAGCTGGACAATTAGCTCTAATGCATCTTTTGGAGCAAAAATTAATTTAAGACCCGGTATATTATATTATATTATATTATATTATATTATATTATATTATATTATATTATATTATATTATATTATATTATATTATATTAAAGACCTGGTCTTATATTATAGTAAAATAAGACCAGGTCTTATATTAATTTTTGCTCCAAAAGACGGATTAGAGCTGATTGTCCGGCTAGGTCTTATTTTTAGGGAAATGCAGTAACAAAACTCCTTGTTAAATATAAAAGAATCCTTTGCCCTGAGTTGATAGTGTAAATTTACCTTTGAGAAGGTCAAGGAAGATTTGTGACTATTGGTATCCAGGCTTGGTATAATTTGCCTTAAAATAGTGATAGCATATTTGCATAAGCCAATGAACTTTATGTGACTGCCCCTTGGAAAAGTAGTATTAAGCTAAAGGCCGAAGTGAGGAATGAATTGTCTTAGAACAAAGCAAAACTGGCTAGTTTCTTGAAGGCTTTGGTGAGTTAAAATAATTCTGCATCAGTGGTCATCCTCCCTGCCCAATAAACAGGATGAGGGAGCAACAGCAGTAAAAATGGGAGTACCAGTGACTGGCTCTGAGTTGACAAGCAGAAAATAAACAGAATCTTGGAGGAAGCCATGTGTACAGCCACTGAAAGGGAAGCCGTAACCTCTGATGTGACTGGGAGACTTTGGTGTTATAAAATAGTCAGCATTTGATAATAATTACTCATCAATAAATATCTTCAATTATGTATGGGAATCAATCATCGGTTTGATACCTATTCAGCTATCTATTGTACTTAGGGTTTCTACAAAATCATTGTAGACTAACCCACATAACTTCCTAGTGTACAAGTAGCAATATGTTTCAAACAACTGACTCACAATACTAAAACTCTCAAGGAGAAGGTGACTGAGGTGTAAATGTTAGCTCGCATAAGTCCACCTCCTGTGGAGACCTGCATGAAGGGCCCTTAAGAGGTTCCTCTGTGACGGATGGTAGTGATTACCCTACAGAAAAGGATTTTATTTGTTGCCAGGAAAAGCATCGACTGAGGGATGTTCTCTGGCATGTATGTTATACGTATGTATGTTTATATTTATCTAGCTATATATTTTCTAAAAATAAACATTTGCATATTGACTGGTGTGATGTATACATGAAAAGATATTGGACTTACAGCTCATTAAGCTGATAAGTTGGGTTTTTGAGATACGTTATTACCTCCAATTATATTCTAAAGGGAGATATTGAGAATTGTATTATAGTAGGAATATGCTATAAGACGTCTTAAGTTTTAAAGGTATTAACTTTACTTTTGGAAAAAAGGCAATATAATTGAGTGGTTACAATTGAGAACTCTGGAGCCAGACTTCTTGGGTTTAAATACCAGCTTCATCATGTACTAGATCTGTGTGATCTTGGGCAAGTTATGTAACATCTCTGTACCTCATCCTCATCTGTAAAATGGACAATAATGACGCTCATAGAGCTGTTGTGAGGATTAAATTATTTCAAACAATAAAACACCTGGAACAGTGCCTGGCACAGAGTAAGCTCATATAAATATAAGCATATTTATTATAAATATCAGGTGCTTACATTTTTGGTTTTGCAGAGAGAGTTTTTCACAGAGAATGTGAAATGGATTTTGATTGAGCAAGAAAACTTCCTGAAACAATCTCAGTTTTTTTGAAAATATTTTTCTGAAATGACACATGGTCCAGTGTCAGTAATATTTTATGCTCTACGTACCTGCTCTAAGGAATGAAACTCAGAAAACCCCTGAAACTAGGGCTGTTTGCCTTTCTATCAGTATCCCTTGTACTTCTTAGGACTTCTGAAGGGAGACAATAATCTTTGAACAGAAATCTCTCTGTTTCCATCTCAAGATGGATTTAAAAAAAAAACAAAAAACTGCAAATCTAATTAAAATGATTTCAAAAGATTTTTATACTGTGAGTAATATTTAAGTGTCTGTTGTAGAAATTGCTTTTATAAGCATGGAAGACCCTAACGGACAGAGAGCATGTCTGTAGTCCTTTGTCACACACTGTCTTTCATCCTCAGGATGCTCCCTGGTGTGTAGTTACTAAGCACCTTCTTTAAATGTGACAGAGGAAATCAATACCAACACACCAGCCACGGGGCTCCAGGAGGCTGTGGGAGGTGTTTCCATCCCGGGGCAGTATGCTAGCCTTTCTTAATAAAGGAAATCAAACTGATTTATGATAATACATGAGCTCAAATGCTAGATTCAATGGAAAAGATTTTAAAGATATTTTTGTGTTCATGTCTGAGGAAGCAGGACAATGAGTTCCACTTTGATTACTTTTAAGGGACATGGCACTGGGGTTAAAACTGAAGGTCCCATTATTTAGCAAACATTATCTAAATAATAGTCATATCAGCAGGAACAAAAATGAATATTTACTGTACATTTATCACATCCCAGCACGAGTCTATGCTTAACACATTAGGTATCACTCATTCAATCCTCACAACAACCGTATAAATATCATTATCAACTCAGGCTCCCAGAGCGTTAGTGGCAGCGTTTCTAAGTTAGAAAAACACGGGGCACAGTGAGTGGTGCTGGGATTTAATCAAAGGCATAAGATGATTTAGAGATCAAAAAATCTGGATCAGATCCAGTTGTTCCGACCCCATGTCTCATGACCTGGCATTTCTCCAACTAAAGCGTTTCAAAATGAGGAAAGGGGAGTAAGTCCTGAATAGAGAATCATTTTTATGTAAGGCTATGCCTGTTCTTCTCTTTACTCAGTGCCCTTCACTGAAACTACTATTTTCTATAAAGGTTGTAAATGCACACAATGTATTTCAAACATTTTTTTCAACAAGACAAAAAGTTTAGCTTGTTACATGGCTGTGTGTTAATCCCTGAAATTGTGGGGGGGGGGGCGTTTCTCTTCATGGGAACTATGTTCTGTGAACAAAAGAAATTACATAATCCCGCATACTGCCCTGTGGTCCTGAGTGAATTACATTTTTCCATTGTAATCCCTGCTCCCCCACTTTCCCCCCCACCCTGAAAAAAATGGCCCAATTTTCTACCAGGGAAAGAAAAGGAGGCTATTAGTTTGTGTCTGGAAACAGTGAAAGAATTACTGAGCTATTTACAAGCTCTGCACATGTGGAATCAATCTAATTTTCCATTGGATGGTTCAAAAATGTATTCAAATTATGCAGTTTTGAAATGCTAAACTTTGGAATTTATTTCTTAATAGGAAGCTTTTTGGGATAGTTTACCTGATGAATATTCCCTTTGTGAATTTGAATAACAAATTGTTTATAATAATACATAAACAATCTTAATTTATGTACTATTCTTGTTTCCTGAAGGTCAGGACAAGTCTGGCAATGTATATTACTGCTTCCTTCCTATTGGGGAGGTGATGACTGCAGGAAATTCAAAGAAAATCAGGGCAAGAACAAATCCCTCTTTTCCATTAGGCTCTTATTTTGATATTTGCCCATGAATTTGAAGTCATACCTAATTAGCCATAATCTAATTTCTATTGCAAGATTTTTCTTAAAGAATGTGATCATGTTTAAGTACATGTGGATTTTTAAATGAGACCTTTGAAGAATAAAAAGTAATTAATGATTCACATAGACTTGGTTATCTATAAGAACTCCTGAGATGCAACACTTCAAAATCTAGTTGAACTGAGTTAAAATATGTAAATTCCTTAAAGTCAATGAAAACCAAAATGATACTTAGGTTATGTGCCAAACAAGATCCATATTCCTGGCCCTGTACAAACCTTCCCCATGTGTTTGTAATAATGAGGTTGGAGATATGGAAGAGACATAAAGGTTGTTGAATAACAGTCTACCTTTCTGTACAGTATCCTCACCTATGTAATTTCTTTTGATCTTCATAGCAGTGTCACAAAGTTAGGTATTACTTTCTTCATTTTACAAATTAGGAAGCTTAGGTATCTAGGGAATAGTAGAAATAGTACATGGAAGACAACAGGATCTAATGGAAAGGGAGCAGACTTGGAATCAGACAGATTCAAAATCCCAATTCAAAACCTCAGTGCCCTGATGAACTACGAATATATTATTTAGTCTCCTTAAGTCTTATTTTTATCATCAGTAAAATGGGATAATGCTACTACCTCACAGAATTTTTATGAGAACCAAAGGCAATAAGGTGTGTAGAAGGCCTCACCCTGTCTCAGCTTAGCTTTTACTGGAAGATACTGGTCTTGACTCTAGGAGTTTCCAAACCCAGTGCTTCATTGGTATGTGGTTGAGATCTCTATTCTGCCGTTCATGACGTCAGGACATTCTTTCCTAGGCCCTGTTGCTGAAGCTACAGGGAGCCAATGATGGGAGAGGAGCAAAGAGACCTCTGCCCTAGATAGAAATCATTGCCTTCCTGATGCCTTATTACCCTCATCTGGATTTAGCTATTGTTATCCCCAAGTGGTAAAACTCTACAAATGTATATGTACAGTGAGAATTACATGGTCCCGCTGCTTATATTTTACATGTTTTGCTTTTCAGTACTTTGTGGGTACATGTGTTCACCAGCTGTAAGAAACTGCTTTCTCCATGTACAGAATTCTTATCCCCTACAACATGTGTTTACTGATCTCCCTCTGTGCATGGTTAGGGCTATTTGTTGGTGACATACAGAGTATTTATGGCTTTATGGCATTACCTACTTCTAACATCTGCAGATGAAGGAGACTACTGGCACCGGTTAAGTTCTTTCCCAAAATGGAGACGTGAAGGAGCAGAGAGGGAAATTATTTGTACAACATTACACAGAAAGTCCATGACGAAGCAGGAATGGGAAGCCACATTACCGACCTCTTGTCCAATTCTCTCTCCCTGAGAGAGAACAATGCTACAGCAACGCTTGGGCGTGCAGTTATATGTCCATGCACACTCACAAGTGGGAGACATCACTGCATGGGCCTCTACCCACCCCCATACTACTTATATTTAGCTCTGAAGACAAGATTTGCTTGACCTAGACAGAAATCAAAGGGGAGGCCAGACTGTAGGGGCCTGGAAAGGGGAGGAAGAACTAAAAGAAGTGGCTCTGTAGGAACTGCAGGAAAATCTCTGACCTTGAGGTCCTTAGAGAGAAGGAGTTCTAACCCCCATGATGACAGAGTTGAATTACAATATAAATGCTTCCACATATCTGTTGCCAGGAAGCAGATGACATGCTAAATTACTCTGCAGATTGACTACTTAATTCAGCGATTTCCTGAGTCAGGAGTTGCCAGAAGAGCCATTTTGTCCTTTCTGGCAAAAAAGCCGCTGGGATTGCTGTCTCCAGTCCTCCTTCCTGTGCTTCCTGCGTAGGAAGGCCTGTTTCCTGCAGAGATGCCTGATTAGACAGCACTATTTTAGTAGGCTGGGGACTGGGCAACAAGTGAGGCCTTTCATTTCACATTGATTTGTGGACAGTGTGGATGTCATCTACATCACAGAAATACATATCCTCTTAGAAAATGTCAAATAGTGAATCAAAAGCAAATTAGACCCAGTAACGGTCCAAAAAGTCGTATCGCAACATTTTCATCTGTTTATTTTTACGTGTTTTGCGATGCTGGGTTTATTTTTGGGGTACAGAGTTCTTTCCGTCGTAGTGCAGTTCTTTGAAACAGAATTTTGCACAATGGGATTAATATTTACCAAGTGAATACAATGCTGCTCAGGGGTCTGATCTTGGTGACGGATGACTTTGAGAAGATGGCCCAGCAGTAGGCTACAGCTTTCGTACTTGACCTTGAGCCAGAGTGGGGATTTTGTAGACTCTGATGGATAAGCTGTTGTATCCCAGCTTATCACTACTCCTGGGATTTCTTTAGCAATACCTACCCCTTGTCTCTAAAAGAAGTAAAGTGGCTGAGTAAGGTGCATGTAATTCAGCAAAGCTAAATAAAGGTCAGAACATTCAGGCAAAAGGAAAATAAGTATAGGAAGCAAATTGGAACCACTAATGAATTTGTTCACAAAGCATAGAGAGTGAAGATTCATTTCTTTTAATACTTGCTCTGTATTGATTCCTCGTGACCTTGTGTTACTGTGTGTGCCCTGACCACTCAGTTATATTGTTAGCTTCTCAAGGGCAAGGACTCTGTCTTGGGCCTCTTTAAGTTCCATGTCTTGTTCAGATGCTTGCTTGCAGGCTGTGCCCCTGAAATATTTGCTAGTCTTGATGGTCATGGTTGTGTTTCTTCTCATCCACAAGACTTTACCTTGGAACATCTGATATCTCAACATCAGTAAGCAAATTAGCAATTGTTTCTGGAGTTGTTATTTTGGATCAAAGAGTATCTCAGGTTAATTGCCATTAAGCATATTTGGGATCTTTAAGCAAATTTGGAGTCGCTAGGTTGAATGGTTTCTAATTTCTATGATTAGGTTTTCACTCCAACATGTGGGTGCTAGTCGGAGATCTCCCTGTCACTAAGAGCGTTTGCACAAAACAAAAATGTCATTGACTATGGGGTGTTGTAGAAGGGTTCCTTTCCTGGTGAGAGGGGTGACTAATAGACTTTACTCATTTTGTAATTTTATATTCACCACACTTATTTTCATAGTTTGTATTGCTAAAGAAAATAATAGAAAACAAATACTTAGTAGATGGCTTTCAAGTTTCTTTCTGCTTTTGACTTTTGGGTGTTGTTTCCAGTAGGAGAATTACCAGGCCCGAGAGGTCTCTGGATGTATCATCAGCCAGTTTTGAAATTTGTTGTCACCTTTGTAAAAGAAGGTCAAAAAACAAAACAAAAGAGAAAATCTGAAGTTTTCTCTTTGGCTTTTTTCTAACAGCACTGGTAACAAGTTTAGGGGTGAAGAAGACAAAAATATTAACTAAAATAAGATTTGGGTAATATTTTTATTATGACATGCAATTCTGCTCTATTAACATAGGTAATGAATAACTAATTCTAGTGTACATTAATAATGAATAATCTGATGTAGGTAATAAATAACTAATTGTAGTGTACATTAATAATAGAAAACTAATCTGATATATAACCAAATAAAGGAGAAAAAAATTCTAAACAAATTTATTAGCTCAGCTTGTAAATATGGCATACATATATATTTTATCTTGTCTTGATCTGCATTTTGAATTTACTTGAATTCGCAGATTCACCAGTAGTAGTGGGAGGTGGGGGGGAAATTTTCTACATATTAAATTGTATTTTAAAGCTATAATATGTATATCAGTGTAATGCTGACTGAAGTATAGACTGCCCGGTGAATCAAAGTGGTCTAGAAATAGATTGTATTACAAAACATTGTCTAGTATATATAAAGATGACATCACAGATCAGTTTGCAAAGAGATTATTCAATTAATGGTGTCAGGACAATTGGTTAATTATTTGAATAAAAATCCTACTAGGTTCTCATATGCCAGAATAGATCAAGATGGATAAAATAGTTATACACTAAAATAAAACCATTAAGCAAATGAAAGAAAATATTAAGTTTTTATTTATCTGATCTTACAATGGAAGTGAGCTTTCTAAAGAAAAAAACACCTCCAAGAAAAAATGTTACATTTGACAACATAAGTAAAGAAACTTTAGAACCTTTTTAGGTCTATAATACATATAAATTGATTTTTAATAGCAAAATGTTGTTGAATAGTATTGGCAGCATATGCAACAAACTAAGTGTTGCCATCATTATATAAAGAACTCTTATGTATCAATAATAAAAATATGAAAATACCAAAATATTGAATAAAGATATTGAACAGTTACAAACAACAAGAGTTGGCGAGGAAGTGGAGAAAAGGGAACACTCGTACGCTGTTGGTGGGATTGCAAATTGGTGCATCCACTATGAAAAACAGTGCAGAGGTTCCTCAAAAAATTAAAAATAGAACTACTTTATAACCCAGCAATTCTACTTCTGGGTATTTATCTAAAGAAATCCAAAACACTAATTCAGAAAGATAAATGCATCTCTATGTTCCTTGTAGCATTATATACAATAGCCAAGATATGAAAGCAGCCCAAATTCTCATCAGTAGATGATTGGATAAAAATGATGTAGTACATATACTCGTATACAATGGAATATTATTTGGCCATAAAACAGAATGAAATCTTACCATTTGTGAAAACATGGATAAGCCTAAAGGGTATCATGCTAAGTGAAATAAGTCAGAAAGAGAAAAACAAATACCATATGATATCACTTATATGTGGAATCTAAAGAACAAAATAAAACAAACAAAGCAGGAGCAAACTCATAGATACAGAGAGCAAATTGATGGTTGCTAAATGGAAGGGGGATTGAGGCACTGAGTGAAAAAGGTGAAGGAATTACGATGTACAAGTTGCTAGTTACAAACGAGTCACAGAGATGTAAAGCACAGCATAGGGAATAGAGTCGATAACACTGTAATAGCCATGTGTAGTGCCAGGTGGGCACTGGACTGATCAGAGTGATCACTTTGTGAATTACTTGGATGGCTGACCACTGTGCTGTCCAGCTGATACTAATATAAAATAATGTTGGATGTCAATTGTGATGAAAAAATAAAAAAAAATAAATATAGAACCCTAAAGAAAGATATTGAACAGTTAATTGACAAAATAAAAGGTGCACATGGCTAATAAATAGCACAAATTCATTCTCTAGTAATAAAATGAGTGCAAATGTCATCAATGTGATATCACTTTTCTCCCATCAAATGGTCAGAAATTTAAAAATTATAATGCTCTGTCACGTAAGGCACTCTGTTCACTGCCAATGGGATATAAATAGATACGATTTGGCATACATATTTTAAAAGCCTTAACAATTTTCCCTTTGATCCAGAAATTTGACTTTTACCAATTTACCCAAAGGAAATAATAAGAGATGTACACAATGCTTTATGTGCATGTATAGTCACATAGTATCATCTCTTATGTTACAATATTAGGAAAAGAACAAATGTTCCACAATAGGGCAATAATTAAATAAAATTTGATAGGTCCATATAATGCGATCTTTAGAAGTTGTGTTTCTAAGAATAATGACAAAATGAAATGCTAATAATATATTTTTAAATTAAAGAAAAAGCAGATACAAAACAATGTGATCTGAAATTGGGGGTGGGGGTAGAAGGCACAGGAAAACAAGAAAAATAATGTATGTGAGTATAAATTAAAGAGAACAAAGATAATAATAGGAGGGGATGAAACCAGAAGTTAAATGTAGTCTTTTTTTCTGTTAGGGTAGGGGATGATGTGTATTTTTAATATTTTAATTGAATACTTTTGTGAATATTCCAAATTGCTATTTTTTTATAGAAAGAAATAACTCTCAAAATAAATACTTTTTTTTTTTTTTTTTTTTAATGAACACATGGAAACAAATTTTTGGGTGCTGTGGGCGATAAGCTTTCCCAGAGCCGTGGATTGCTATTCTGTGACAAACAGGGCTTATCTGTTCTTTCCAGTCAGGACACCAAGAGAGTGACTGTAAAGTTGGCTGAGCCCTTTCTGGTCAAGTGCCTTTCCTAAACAATACATTTAACTTGGCAGTTTATAAGGTCAATAAAAGGGTTGGTTAAAAATGAACCACATGAAAAATAAAACATGGCCAGTGACTATAGAATGACTTGTCCACGATGGATCATTTATTCTGTGGACCTGGTTCTCTGTTTCTTTGTCTGTCTCCAGTGCCTCTCACAGTGGGGGGTCATGAGGTAAGCTAGGTGGACTCTGGCATTCACACCGTCTGAGCATGCCTGTTCAGGGGTGGATCCGTTTCCATGATAGTCAAGGACAAAAGTCTCCTGATGGAGATCTCATCCAACAGAAATTTCTGCCTGGCACAGCAAGCTTGGCTAGAGTCCTGAGTGTGCATTAATTATTGATCAGAGAGGTCTTAATTCCAGCTCCACTGCATCTACTACTCCCCTGGGGTTGAAGGTGAAAGGATCTCAAGTAAATGATTGCAAGTTCTCTTTTAGAAGACTCTGGGCACTGATTTGTTGTATGGCTAACAATGTGTAAGAAAAAAAAGGATAGAAGCTTTTTCTGCCTAGATCTCGATTACACGTAATCCTCGACTCATGACACATGCACATAATTGGTCTATACAAGGAACTTATTTTATTTGTTTCTTTGTTCGTCTGGCTATTTTTATAACACAATAATCACCCATGAACCTACTATCTCATAACTTTTATCTAGCCAATGGTCCTCCACAATCCCATTCTTTGACTCCACCTTCCTGAAGTAACTACATCCTAAATCCAGTATTTATTATTAGTTTGCTATCCTTTTTAATATTCTTTCAGCCAATCTCTGCACATTCCTTAAAAGTATAGTTTTAAATATATATATATATATATATATATATATATATATATATGAGTTTCATCGTTAGGTAATTTTCAGATTCGTCCATATAGTTGCATGTTGCTGTAGTTCATTTTCTTTTGTTTAATCTCCCACGTGTGACTGACTGTATCACCGACAGTTCCTCTATTCACTCATTGACTGGCATTTGGGCTATTTCCAGATTTTTATTATTGTGAACCATAAACACTCTTGTATATATCTTCTGGTAAACATGTTCAGAATTTCTCTTGTGCATATGAATACAAATGAAATTGCTGGATTGCAGGGTAAGAGAATATTCAATTTTAGAAGCTAATACCAAAATGTTTTTCAAATAGTTTTACCAACTTATACTTCCACCACCAATATTTAAGAAATGTTTTGTGGATATATATCTTCTTCAACATGAGGTATTATTAGACACTTTAATTATTGCCAATCGAATGGGTGTTAAATGATAGTTCATTGTGGCATTGATTTATAGTCCTCTGAACTGAAATTGAACATACATTCATGTATCTATTGGCCATATGTGAGTTCTCTTCTATGAAGTAATGAATCATGTTTTTTGTCTATTTTTCTACTGGATTTTCTTTTGGTGCTTTTCTTAAAGATATATTGACCTTCTTTATATAGTCTTGATAATAATCCTTTGTTGGTTGTATATCTTCAGTTTTTAATTTGTCTTTCCATTCTATTTAAGGTGCCTCTTTCTTGATGAATGTCTTAATTTCAATTCCTTGAGGTCAAATGTATGCGTTTTTCTGGTCTTAAAAGTTAGCGTTTTCTGTGCTTTATATCATTTCCTACTTGAAAGTCTAAAAACTATTGACTTACATATTTTTACTAAGAGTTCTAAAGATTTGATTTTGACATTTAGAGAGATGTGTTTTCTTCCACTTCAAAGCAAACGAAGGTAACATCGGCCCCTTAGGATCCAGTGGAAGTGAAGCACTGTCTATTGAAAGAAGTATATCTGCATCCAGCAACTTACTCATTTTCTAACAAGATTGATTAGGTATACCTGGGGACTCCCCAAATAGCCAGGTGATGCTCAAAGAGCCTGAGCCTTTTTATCAGATGGAAGAAAGTAACAGCTACTGGACCATATTATTACCCAAGACCATTGAAGAAAAACTGAATTACATTAATTTCGGATATATTCATGTGTTTCTCCAACTTGGAGCATTCCTGTGCAGGGCATTGCAAAAGGTAAACTTCTCCTACATGTTTCCCTCTGTTGCAAGTTCTTCCTCTATGCATTGTTTTTTAGGCATCTACAGAAAATGAGATATTTCTGGCTATTTCCTAGAAGTCTCTTGCCTTATTTGCTTTTCCCCCCTAATGTGTGTCTTGTTTCTTTCTATGTATGTACTTTTTAATCTCTTTCTCTACTTCCAGAGCTTCCTAAGGCACTGGTGGCAGCAGACAGAGTTGTGCTCCCCTTGTGTGTTAGGGAGGGCCAGTGGCTACACTTGGTGCTCTCTTGTTGGCCTACACATGCATTCTCTTGCTTGTGACTCAAGTTGCAACAGGTGTCTGTGAGTGGGCTCTGGGCTTCCTGCTACCGGATGTGTTTCTGTTATACTTTGGACAATAGTTGGGACACTAACATCTGGAACTATAAAGAGTAATGATTAGGGTATAATTAAATATCCCCAGACTTTAAAATAGCATTTGTATGCATTAACAACTTCCTGTCAAATGAAAGGCTGCTTGTGACATCCTTATAAAGGCAAAAGCCCTTCTCTATTTGTCAGCCTTTGCAAGCTAACCTTTGAATTAAGCACCATGCTTTTGATCTGGAGAAAATTTACTGGTGCTTGTAGCTGGCTACTAGAAATGCATGTGCTTTGGAAAAATTCGTTGCTAAAAACTAAGGATTCTTTGAAATATCATTTAACTAGGTAAAAGGGTCCTCTGAATCTGATTATAAAATATGGTAATGATTGATAGCAAAAAGACAGAAAAATTTAAAGGCAGTAAGTCAATCCTTAAACAGCTATTAGGTGCTGTGATGGAATGGGTCTGCTATCCCATCTCTATTAAGTCTGGCATTAATTCTAACGTTACCAAAATCAAGGTTAAATAAAGGCAATTTATCCAACAAAGATTTATCCCTTGGGTCAGGGCACTTCACAGAAGAAGAAAAACATTTAGCCAATGCACACATGAATAGATGTTCAACATCTTTAGTGGTCAGGGAAGAGCCAGTCCAAACCACAACAAATACTATTTTATTCTCAGATGGTTGACAAAAGTTTTAGAGTCTGATATTCTCAAGTATTGGAAATGGCGAGGGTCAACAGGATCTCAGTGTGGTTGGTGGGAGTGTGCATTGGTGCAATCTCTTTGGAAAATAGTTTGACATTATTTTGTAGAGCTGAACATCATGAACCCTTTACCCCAGCAATTCTGCTCCTGGGTATATAGCCAAGAGACACTTACGTATCAATAACAGGAGATGCGTATTTTAAAATGTATAACTGCATTGTTTATCATAGCAAAACACCGGTATGCAGCCCATGTGCCCATCGACAAGACTATGGAATAAAGAATATTCATGCGATGGACACTGTACATTAATCAAAGATAGTGAACTACAGAGACATGAAATAACATAGATGAATCAAAGCTAAAAACAACGAAACTGAAAATATATGCTTTGTAACAAGTGCACATAGATGCAGTAATACTACTTTAAAAGGAATCAAGTGATTCATGAACACAGGATTTAGGATAATATTTACCTCAGGTCAGTTGAGTTTGGGGGTTGGGGTGCTGGAGGCTGTGGAGTTAGATGGAGATTGGTGTCCAGGTTCTGGCCTTTGTTTTGGGAAGTACATCTTTGGGTGCTTATCATACTTATTAGAAATTACTAACTGAAAAACTAATAAAAGCAGGCTATGCAATATTAGTAATAAATGTGATTGTGTTTGATTCCATTCTGTTCACTTGAGGTCAATTGTCAAAAACAAAACAAAACAGAGCAAAACAAAACTTTTTACTTCTGAAGTAAACAATACAAGAATTTTGTAAAGAATAGAAAGTGGTAGAAAGCACATGGTCATGATAAGTTGGAATTCTGATTCTGTCCCTTACTAGCTGTCCTCTCTTTAGCAAGTTACCTAACCTCATGATTCAGTTTTCTCATCTGTGAAATGGGAATATTTTTGTGTTTTCCTGATATTGTCATGATGAAAATTTATTAGGATCAGACATGTAAAATGTAATGAATTTAGCTTAGTGCCTGAAACAGCTTAAGTGTTCGGAAAATATTGGCTGATAATATTATTAGTAGGAATAGCAGTAGTTTCATATTTCTTGGACTGATTAGGTTAAAATGTAGTTTCTCCTTTTATGTAATTCTGTTCTAATTCACAAGTCTTTCCCAACTATTCTAGTCACTGTACCCTATTTTCACTTTTAAATCCAAGGTTAGGGTAGAGTGCCCACCACACAGCAACTCTGAAGAAGAAAGAATCTTTCCTGTTTGAACTTCAGATGACTTCCTTTGGCTTCTTGCTACCACTAAGTTGGCAATTCCCATATGAACAGAATTAACAGAAACTTTGACTAGATGAAGTGCTGGCAGATGCCTACAATTTCTTATTTAGATAATTTGGGCAATCAGAAAAATGAGAAGATAGGGAAGATGATATGGCTTTTGGCAATATAAGTGTGGAAAATAAGTTTGCTGGTTGAAACAGTTTCTTTCTGTAGGTATAATACTTTTTTAAAAAATTGAATGAGCTCATATACGGAAAAAATGTACCTCCATCATATTTTTCTCCATGCCAATCATAAGCAAAGCAAATTCAGAAATTGAATTTTTCATCTAGTGATAGTCCTTTGATCTAAAAAGCAATTAAATATAGATTAAAAAACAATTAACTGGTCATAGTTATATAATTATAACTATATGGTTATATAAAATTACAGATAAGATTATTGAAATTCTAATCCATGTACAAAATGGGGTATTAATTCCATTTTTAATAATAGTGTATGTTTCCCAAATGAGAAAAAAAAGTATGGAAAAAATAAAAAGAAATAAAAAATTACATCTATACATATATGTTTAAAATCAGTGTTTTGTAGTTGCTGGAATTTTATTGTTGCATTAAAAACAAGCCTGTGTTAAGCTGAAGGATAACATTTTGCCCTTCCTGAGTATGAGTAAAAGAATTTCTAAACTGCAGTTGAAAAAATAAACCCTGTATCATAGCAATTTTTCCATTTATTTATAAAATTCCCCAGTTAAACTACTTCAAAAGAAATTTCAGGATACCTCTTCCCCTGGCTCAATGCAATTTCAATTGAAAATTGCTGTCAGCGACGGTGGAGGAACGATGGGGCAGAGAAATACCTCTGAGACTGAATAAGAATGGGAAAAATGTCCTACTTTTCAGAAAGGGGAAGCAGTTTAGATTCAGATCACAAAATACAAAATTGGATCTTGATATTGACCAAACTTTGGAATAGATTGTCATAAGCCCATAGAAGGGGAAGAAGTGATCATTTCAGTCACAGTGAGATGAATAAGAGCTCTCCTGACAGACCTCACTTCCTTTTGATAGGGCCACGGGGCTGGCAGATTAAGCAACTCTGCAGCTGGGTGGGAGGGCAAATTAGTTGGAACCCAAAATAGCTTGACAGGATGAAACAATGGGCCAAATCTAACAAGATAAAATGTAAAAGGGAGATATATAAAGGCTCCCCTTAGTTCCAGAAAAATCAGCAACACAAACGCAGGAGGGGTGAGCATATTGCAAGACCAACTGGTACGTTTGAGCAAGTTGTATCCTGCATACAGGCTGAGGACGTGAGTAGGAGCTGTGTCCATCCAGAGAGCGTGCCTCTTCCTAATTTGCATAAAGGTACCATGAAGCAGAAGGGTGAATGCTTGAAAAAATACAGGGTACAAGTTTTGATGCACTAGGCGCTCAGTGAGGTACTGCTATAGTGTTGTCGCCAAGAGTTGGGGAGGGCGTTTCTTGAAGCGCCATGTCCAGAGCAAGGTGGTCGGTGTCGAAGCGGAGTCTTACCTGTAGAAAAGAGGACAATGGTAAATTGGATCACAACTCGAAGAGAGAGGTGAAAAGTCTGGAAACCTTGATCCCTGAGGAATAGTGAAAAGAAGAATGTTTAGTATGAAGATGGGGAGACTTAGAGGGTCATAATGGATTTCCCACCAGCAAATGAAGCGTGAGTGGAGGACGCTGGAAAGCAGGCCGTCCAAGTCTAAAAGGAAATTAAAGAATTTTTTTTTAAGGAATTTGGCATTTGAGATTTAAAGAAAACACCATTTTTTTTTCATTATGAGGAAATTTTGAACTCAATTTAGTTCCCTTATTCCACAGTTCAGTTTTAAAATTTTTCAATTACGGATCGCCTGAAAAGTAGAGCGTGCCAGAAAGTTCTTAACGCTTAGGGCTTCTAAAGTCTTAGCCAAGATCATTCAAGATACAGACCTTTCCATCGATTTGAATGGACAATGTTGTAATGCAGCTGAGTTCCTTGTTGCTGGGGTGGTTAAGGCTGAAAGATCATGTACCGCTGCTGAATGTGAGCAAGAGGCAATTTGTGCATTGGATAAAGTGTAGGGCTAGATGGCCTGTAAGGCTCCTGCCCATGCTAAAATCCAATCATTATGAGAAAAAGTCATTTCTGTCCATAAAGAGGAAAACTGACATCACCAGTATGATTGTCTGGTCTTTCATAAAGAACTCCAGAAACAAAGAGAGAAGTGTCATACTTGTGACGCAAGAATTTGGGATGTGCTCGATATTTCCTTCTTCTTTTTGAGTGATTTATGAGGGTCACTCCAAGAGTCCCCTGGAGTGTCAGTAGTTGAGCTTTGGAACATAACACTGCAAAGTCTTGGGTTTGATTTTGGTGAGGGCTAGTTAGCATTTAAAAGTTTGATTTCAATGCAAGCAAATCAACTTGCAGCTATTTTATGGCTATAAACTTTATTGAAAACTGCAACTGTCTTTACTGAGTATGCTCAGAGTAGCAAGTGGGCAATGGAGAATGGGTGGATCAGATAATATTTGCATTTCCTCCTAGAAAATCAGGGCAAAGCCTCATCCTCCATATAGACCTTGGGTAGTTGTAACATCTCGTGTTTACTCTTTGTCACGATGAGATTATCATCCAGAAATGACTACCATTTACTATCCCTTTGATTAGGCCATGGGTTTATTTTGCAAAAGTATCAAACACACATTTCTTGATTCCAGTATATATATCTCACACATAATGAATTGTCTAATAAAGAAGAATTTGATTTTCCTTTGTTTTGTCTTCATTCTATTTATTTTCAGGGAGAGGATAAAACAGCTGATGAGATAGCAATTAAAGGAAGAGGCGAAGCCACCCAGAGCTTTCCATGCCACAAATATGCTTCTCCCTCTATTAGCTACTTTACTGTTAATCTGATTGGGTTTATGCTGTGGATGTGGGAAGAAGGGCTGTGAGGCAAACTTATGTGGAATCCCCTTATCCTAGTAGAACAAGACAACCTGTACAACAAAAGCAGCCTTGAACAAAAAGAAAAATCATTGGAGAGCAGTCTAAGAATGTGCAAGGATGAACAAAGGGGCTGTCACACCCACTTAGTTTTGATAATTAGCACTGATTGTGTTTCTCTACAGTGGCCTTAAAATGTAGAGGCAAGGCAAGGGTGGGTTTGCATCTGGGAATATTATTCTGATTTTACGTGTGTTATGATCACAGTCTCAACAAACAAACTGAACTCCTTGCTGTTGGCCAAACAAAGATCAGGGCAAACAGAACTTCCCAGCAGTGATGACCTAGAAAAAATAAGGACATTGGAACTTGCTGCATCAGTGAAACAAAGTCAAAGTTGGAGGAATTTTGAGATGATCTATGTATTTCTTCAAAGTCAGGGTATGTTGTACAATAGAACAGCAGGGATGGGTGGCAGTGTGCTTGTTAGGCACAGCATTCTCCATTGATGATTGGTTACACTCAGAATTAGCACAGTTCTATGACAGTTTGTGACAAACATATAAAATATCACTGTGTAAGTGAAGTGAATCACTAGTAGTTTTGTACCAAAGGAGCATATTGTTATATAACATGAACCTTGAAACCTCCTCCCTTAATCTAAGTAGACCTTCGGTGATAGAGGTCTGCTTCTAGACCCACAAGTTATATAACTTTGCTGCTTAAACCTCCTTGTGTATGATTGTTTCATTCATCCAAGTCATTGATGTAGTTACTTGGACATTACATAGAGCTCTGTACAACGAAGGTGGTGGTTTACATGTCTTAGACTATATATTCTAGCACTGATCAGAGCCTTTTTTAGTCCTGGGCATGTTGCAATAAGAATTATGGAATGTTAGGAAAAAAGACAATCCAAGGAAGCATTTGAGAGGGAGAAAGGAGAGAGGGAGGAAGAGAGAGAGAGAGAGAAAGAGAGCAAGCGAGCAATGGCAGCAACAAATGATACAAAATAGAGTAAGAATCAGTAGCAGGTGGTTCTCAGTTGACCAACTTGAGTAAATAAGATCAGACAATTCAGTGTGATTCCTGTACTGTGGAGCCAAGGTGCTCAGGGATTCAGGAGCATTCCACTTTTTTGTTTTTTTGTTTTGTTTTGTTTTGTTTTTTATCAGTTGCATCAAACATACAAATTCTTTCCACTTAAGTAAACTGTGGTTATACCTAAGGCTCCACTTAAGGAGATATGCCTCATATTTGGTATATTTCTTTAGTTACATAAATGTTTACTGAATTCCTTCCATGATCATAGTTTAGTTTGTGAAAAACTTGAAGAATCCATCTATTATGCACCAAGTTGCTCCTCCAAAGATGGACGACTTTACTTGGGATTTAAATTCCTAATCAAAATACATTTAAACCACAACTACTAGAGCTGCTGTAGGTCATTTGGGGGAAAAGGTATAGATTGGGAAGAAATGTTTGAGATACTTGAAAATGTACTGTAACACATTAACTGCCAGCCTCAACTTTTATTTGGTCTTTCTCTGTATACAAACATAAAGTCAACTATGGTAGACTTTACATTATTCCATTTTGTATTCATTCTTGGTTGAGAAGGCCCTGAAATAGAGGAAGGGAAAGGAGTTATGAAACTCAGTGTGGGAGAGGGCAGTGGAATTGAACCTGTTGCACATTTCAGACAGTCAAAACCTCACAGTTTAGCTCTCTCCTAGGCAGAAGGAGGGACACTGAAGCATAATGAGGGAGAAAAAAGGATGAGGGAGAGTGGATGAGGTGGAGAGGGGACAGTTTTCATAAAACATCACTCTAAGTGCCCTCTACACTGTGTGTCATGATTACTATGAATTCCTTCATTATTACTAGTCACACGTAGGATGTCAGGCCACTGAATATTTGGGTCTGGACCGAAGAAAAGAGAGGATACTTCAGTCTAGACTTGCCTTTTCCTATATAACTCTACATATAACTCCCAAATCTCCATGGGAAACATCAAAAAGCAATGAATAAATTTCTGTGGGGTGTGTTTTAAGTAAAATAGTACAGAGGGCTCTAAGGCACTACAACTTAATGATTGGCAAGCCAAAGTAGTAAGTGAGACAGTAAATCTCTGAGTCATCCTTTACTTCTCCTTTCCCTCCTCCCCAATCAAATATGACCTGGCAATAGCACTATGTATTAGATAGTTATTTCTAGAATCTCCTCCTCTCTCCCCCTGACTTCCCACTGCTCTAGTTCAGGTTCTCATAATCTCTTGTCTAGACAGTTGTACCATGAAATAGCCACTGAATGTCTACCTGGTGTGTTACACTATGCTAAGTGCTCAGAGTTAAAAATGATACACATGGGTGCCTGTTGTCATGGGGCTTCCGTTTTTGCAAGGGAAACATAAAGTGAGCAACCAATTACACAATTCATTATTAATTAAAATGATGATAAATGCAACAAAGGCTAAGTGTAGGGGAATATACAAAAGGCACCTGAGGGAGGTTTCCTTGAGAAACTAATACATGAGCTGAACTACGAAGGATGAGTAAGAATTAAACTACTTTAGAGGAAGCTCCAGACATAGGGGAGAGCACTTCAGAAGGCTCTTAAACATGAAGAGATGCTGGAGAGGCTAAGAATGGCAGTAATGCTAAAGCAAGGGAATAAGAAGAGGCAAGACTGGTGAAGGCGGCAAAGTTAGAACCCAGGTAACCTGAAAGTTAGAAAAGGATTTGGTCTCTTCTTGGATAATATTCACTCATCCTTTGAAGATTAGTTCACGTGTCTTCTCCAGGACGCTTTCCTCGATGCCCTCTCCATCCTCCCTTCCTTTGTGTGGTGCCTATGGCCTATCATTGCACACAATATGATGCAATTATTTGCTATCTGTCTCTACCGTGTGTTTGATGGTGAGATTATTCAGGTCAGGAACTATGTGTTAGCCATCTCTATATAACCCATATTACAGATTTCCCAATTGAACAGAGATATTTTGATGCCAATAAACATATATCTATAATCCAGAGGAAAAAATTCATGAAAGATAGGAAGAATAATCTTTAGTGTTAACAATTTTAAAATTTTAATTTATAAAGTTGATATGCAAGAAATCATGCCCAGGTATTCAGAATTTGTTTGTTTTTAAGAAAATATTTATGGGTATTCAGATTTAAATGGAATACCATTTTTAAATCATTATCATCTCCCACCTTTCCCCAACATACACAGGTATCTAGTCATAAAGGAAAGAGAATCTTTATGAGTATTTAGTGAAGAGGGAATTTTTTAAACTCATGTGACTACGAAATTGTGTATGAAAGATATTAGGTACCAGACCAGGAAGGGCGAATACACTGAATGAGGTCCATGGCTCCCCCAGGGCTTCACCCTCACCACTGGCTATCATTGTGTCAGGCTTCTCCACTTCACCTGTGTGTTCCCTCTGAGTGTCACTCAACACGGGCTTCCTAGCAGCCACTGTTAACCACTAAACTCAGAGGAGACCCGTTCGCTCTATGCATGGAGTCCAGTCAGAGAGTCAGAATCTGGGCTTGTCACTGACATACCTTGAGAGAACCCCTGTGTTTTCTAAGAGCATTAGAAAGGGGCCCTGATTCTAATAACAAGGCATTTCTGGACCCCAGGCATAAAGGTGTCCTTGTTTGCCTCTGGGAATCAATTTTAATTAGAGATTAGTTTTCTTTTCAAAACCATAGCATCAAATTGTGCCTATTGAAAGCTTTCATAAAATTAAGGTATGCCTATTGGTAGGAAGCTTTCATAAAACTAAAAAATGTATCAGTTTTAAACTTCTATAATTGTCTATAATATTGAAATGATCTCTGAGGCTCTGTAAGTGTTTGCTAATATACGGTTCATTCTGATTATATAAAAGGCCCCAATTTGCTGTAAAGTGAACATAAGTCATACTTAAGAGTATGGTTTTACTGTGCCATAAATCAGTGTAAAGTAAATATGCTGGCTCTAGTGAGGCAGGTTAATTATTAAATGTCCAAGATTTTTTTTCAAAGATTTGTTTGTTCCAAATATATTGCGAAAGATTTCCAAAGGCCTATGAATTAATATCTTCTTTTTTCCCCCCCTAATTTATTTCCACCCTGGTAAGCAAAAACATCCAAAATCGTCCCTCTGACTTTAAATCTGCCCTTTTCAAATAACCTTTAGTTTCTCCCTCCTTCTATTTTGTTTTTCAATTCCCTGGTGAATGAATGAGTGAATGAATTAAGATGTCAAAAATTCAAATGTAGGCCTATTTTAAGCAAAGCCAGATGAGTGGCTAAGAAGCAGGTCCTACCTCTACAGGCGTAATCCTTTGGTTTTCTGTTGACATCTTGTCATCCCTACAGCTGAGCTGGGGCAAGAGCTAGAGAGGCCTGCTTGGGTCACCCACTTCTGGGAAGATTCAATGGGAAGACACACATTACTAGGCCAAGATCTCAGAAATCCTGATGTACTAACCTACATTTAGTATATGATTCTGTTGTAGGATGCAGCAGTGTTTTCTAAGAGATGTGCTTTCTGCCTACTAGGCATTTATGATTTAGTCTTTTAAAATGAAATATGTCAAATATACAAACCACATAATGATTAACAAAATTAATTCTATCTTCCAAAACCGTTGAGTCATTTATTAATTTTATTGAGGTAGTCAAATAACCAAGCAACTCTTAATTATCTCTGCCATGGGAAAAATCAATAGCTAATCTTCAAATTTATTTTTTGACAATGCTATAGACTTGACATTATAAATGTTAATAAGCAGAGAAATATAAAAGTGATAACTGTAGGAAGGAGATGGAGGAAGAAAAATCAGTAGTGGATTCTCTACAAACTGAACAGTCAGCTACAGCACTCATTTCTATTTGGCAAGAGTGTTTTTTTGTTAAATCTTTGACATTACACACACACACACACAGACACAGACACACACACATATTCTCTTCTGAGTGTTAACATGGATGCAAAGTGGCTTTTCAAGAATAAAGAATAAAGTCCAGCCAAAGCAAGAGAGCCACTGGGCTTACTCAGATTTTCCAATTAACATATCATGATGAACAAAGTATTCTGTGTTTTGGATATCCATGCTGTCCATTGCCCAGGCAGCATATCTTATCTTTTGCCGACATTCTTGTTTGTATCTTTGTCTTGTTATATAAGAACTGATCTTTATATATCCCTGGTTATTAAATAACTTGATAGTTTTAAACGTTTCAACAAATTGACACACATATGCCGGTGGACCCTGTGTACTTTGTACTTGGATGCTGTGTTATGCTGGTCATTTGAATATGATAGTCAAGAAGCCTGCCTCTTTGCAGCAGGCATATGTCTATATGACATCCTCATTTCATCTCTGCCAAAATATTTCCTAAAAGAGAGTGGTTATATGAGGACATTTAAGTGTGTTATCTCATTGTATGAAACCGAACAATATTTTCAGTTTCCAATACTTTACAAACAATGGGTGTGTAGAGAGCTAATCTTGCAAGAGGTGATTTCTCAGCTAGATTTCTTTTTAAATTCATTTCACATATAGGATAATGCATGTCCTGATTTGTACCTTTGGAAGACATGTTTCAGGGACAGCCAGAAATAGTGGAGAGCTTTCCCTCTGGGAACAGATTGCTGTGCTGGTATCTGTAGATGCCCCAAGGCTGAAGTTCCTTTTGAAATTATTTTTAAACAGCTTGACTCCCCAACCTTCTAGCATCCCCCATCTAGCAAATTCTTAATGCTGTTATTTCAAAGAAAATCCATGACTGTGATGTAATGTGTATTTATTTGTGAGTGTGTTAGGAAACGAAATAAATATAGAAAGACAAGAGAAAGAACATATCTTAAAAGAACTGTATTTGCTCAGAAACTATATTTAGATATAAATATAAGTACTACCATGTTTCCCCGAAAATAAGACCTAGCCGGACTATCAGCTCTAATGCATCTTTTGGAACAAAAATTAATTTAAGACCCAGTCTTATTTTACTATAATATAAGACTGGGTCTTATAATATAGTATAATATAACATAACATAACATAACATAACATAACATAACATAACATAACATAACAAAACATAACATAACATAACATAATATAATATAATATAATATATAACTGGGTCTTATATTAACTTTTGCTCCAAGAGACGCATTAGAGCTGATTGTCCAGCTAGGCCTTATTTTTGAGAAAACACGGTATATCAATCTATTTCTCTTATAGTCAAAATGAATCATTCTTCCCTGTTCTTTATTGTGCTTTGCTAAACCTGCATTGTACTTACTATTATAGCCAGAGTTGAAATATTGTTGTGCATGTACATAGCCCTTCTGGTCAGTCTTCCCAGCTCACTTAGCATTGATTTCTTAGAAAGCAGGGACCAGATTTTGTGTTTCCCCTTCTCCACCAGATGGATACTCAGCCAGTCCACATAGTAGATGCTCAGAGGTTATTGCTTCACTTGAATCCAGCATTTCAGACCTTTAGAGCAAACGAGCTGCTTGTTCAGACAATTTCATTTTATTTCTCAGTGAAGGACTGTGTTCAACAGAATGAGGTCAGAGCCACCGTGGGGAATCTTCTTGTGTTTTGAAACATTTTTATGTTCACATGTAAATGAAAGGGCATTGATGCAGCAGTCCCTCCAATTTCGTGGCTGAGGGCACACCATAGAGGCATTTGATTTCTCTTATAAACTCATGAGATGTTCATCTCACAGGCACTCTGGTGACGCCCTCAGGAGCTGGACCCTGCAGCAGCCAGGACCCCAACACATTACTGTAGAGGTCAAGGCTGTGGGTCCAGGTGGGGTGGGAATGGAGAGGCAGAAAGAAGCGAGGAGGAATTCAGCCAAGGGGTATTCATATTTATAACCCTAAGTCTTTCATTGTTATATTGGGGAAAACGATTGGAATTGTTCCGGAAAATCTAGTTCATGAAATGGCTGGACGAAATGCTACATGGTAAACAAGTAAGCAAACAGACGACTTTCATATACTGAACTGTCTTTAAAAAGCAATGTCTGGGAAATTAGAGCACTATTTTTAGGAGAATGTCAACAGAGATTTGATGTGTGGGGATCTTTTCAGATCCGCACTCCATGGCCAGCTATCAGGAAGATGTGCTGTAATCTGTGAAAAAAAACAAGGCCACCCAGAGATCATACCAGTTGTCCCTTGTGTATGGAGCCCAATGGCAGGAAAACTTCTGAGCCAAACTTTCTTGTGACTCTGCTTAGCACCCCTGTGGAGTGCTTTGGCATTTCAGTGCCTCACACAGGCTCTGATCTGGGTTACCCTGATTCCTTGTCTTCCCAATGGTAGCCCCCTGAAGTCACCAAATAAAACAGGTGAAGCACATAGCTACTTAATCTGTGCTGCACAGGCATCTCCTGACAAGCTGTAAACCATACATACTGATGTCTGAGCTCTACCCCAAGAGTTCTGATTAATTGGCCTAGACATCTATATATTATAAGAAGGGATCCAGGTGATTCTACGGTTGAGAACTATTCTGCCAAAGTACGTGTTCAGAAGAACAGCACATGCTTAAAACGCATCCGTGCAACTGAGCAGGGCTTTAGAGACAGCAGTTCTGGGAGCAACTGCAGCAACCACCCCAGTAACCCCAAAGGCAGTAGCAACAATAGCAGACAAGCCACCCTTGGCTGGGGAAATGCCAGGAAAAGTAGATGGCTTGCTCATAGCTTCCGCTCTACCTGGCACTGGCCAGGAGCACAGAATTACTCTTCAATGGACCAGCAGGTCAGCACGTTTTTTGCTCAGTGAACACCACATTGCCAGCATGGGGTGAGGACAGGGCACTACAGAAATAAGACCAAGTCTCTGCATTTGAGTAAGAGAGGTGAACATTAGAGCGCATGACGGAAGTGTGAATGGAGCACAGAGAAGGGGTTCTCATTCCACCCGTGGTGGGAGCTGTGTGACAGGCAAGACAAAACATTATCATTATCGTTGAGTCCATCAGGTGACTTGTGGGGTGGGGTGCAGAGAGTGATGGTGGTGGTGGTGGCCATAGGAGTTAGTGTGGAGGCAGGAAAAACAGCTTGGTGCGTTTAGAGAGCTCGAAGCGCTTAGCGTAATGAGGCTGGAGGTGGGTCTGGACCATGTAGTAGAGAGCTTGAGTGTCTTCTTTATGAGCATTGACTTTCTCCAATAAGCAGTGGGGGTACAGTAAAGGGCTTCAGGGAGCAAGTCATGTGATCAGGGTTTTGTTCTGGAGAAACCATTCTGACAGCAGGATTGTATTGGGAGGTATCATGACATGCGGTATAGAAACAGTTGCAATTGTCCAGCTGAGAGAAACAGAGTGTCTGAATAAAAGCAGGAACTGCCAGATGGAGAGGAGGAAGATGGTCAGAGAGAAGACGTAGCGCTCTTCTTTCCTAAGTGGCTTATCAATGCCTCACATTGCCTGGTGACCTGAGTAACTGGAAGTACACTTGAACCAATAAGAAGCAAGAAATGGCTAAATGCTGCCTCTTGGCATTTAATGATCTTAATGTTCCTGAGTTAATCACTACATATGTATGTATAACACAATCCTTACCCTCTACAAATTTGTATGCCAGGATATTATCATGGTCCTTATTACACAGTTGCACAGATTAAAGACTACTACTATGCAGTCTTTGAAAAGCAAGGATTGATTGGATGAGAGGTGAGATGGGGTCAGTTAGAATTAGACAATTCCTGAAGAAATCCAGGATATGTAGAGTGGTGGATTAATTTCACTGCTCTACCCACTAAGTGTGTGCGGTAGGGGTCGGGTGGGCAGCAGTGCGGAGGTGGCAAGGAAGAGACAGGTGGGGGAAAGGGCGACCAGAAGGGCTTTGCAAGGAACCTACTCCTCGTTGTCTTCCTCCCACTATCCAGGTGGATCTATCCAGGTGCTGCGGTGCCTGGTCTTCTTAACCCCCAGTCCCAGCGGGTTTGTGTGCTGGCAGGTAGAGGGTGGGAGCCTAGCAGAGCACCTGAGGTCCAGGGCTGAGCTCGCAGCCTTTGTTGGCCTGGATCTGGCTGCTGTGATACGGTTATTAGGGAAACCTCAGCTCCTTTCCAGAGCTCCAGTGCTCCCCTCCCCCCGCCATACCTAGGCATTGCAAGTATAGTGAGCAGGAGCCACCCTTTAAGAACATCCTTGGGATTTGAAACATTATTAGACATAAAGAAAACTGTGGCTTGGCTCTGAGCTGTTGTTTCCTCTCCAGGGGAAGTGGCAGTCAAGATTGTATCAGCCGGATATCATTTCAGTGAAATCTTTCAATTTCCCAGGAGAAGAGAGTAGGGGGAAAAAAAATCCTAGGTGTATAGGATATCTCTCATTTAGCCAGATAAAAGCCAGCCTGCTAAATGAAAAAATAGCTCATTCTGAGGACGGTGAGGGACAGCACTGGATTTGTTCAGTGGCTGTGAAAGCCTGCATTATCCCAGTGATGTCATTTAGAGCAGGGGAAGTGGCAGGGATGGGGTATTGGGCGCAGACCAGGGAACCCGAGATTGGTGACTGGACACCTGATTCATCACGTTACACTACAGTCTCAGTTTCTGTGCTTATGAAAGTTATAGGCTTAGGAATAAGCTCATAAAATTCTGTATAGCTTCATAGAATCCATAATTAGAAATGGCAAATATTTATCACGTTTCTCCCAACCGCTTAACTTTGAGAGATTTACTCTTCCGTTTGAAAACCAAATATAGTGGGGTGAAGAAGAGATGCCACTCTATTACTTCTCTTTACTAACAATGTTAATTTCTGTCTGAGGAGCTTGGGTACATTGTATATTTAACTCCTGAGTACAAGTCTCTAAGAGGAGCATTCAAGTGGTTAGACTAAATTCATTACACTGTTGGAAATTTCCAACCAACCCACCACTCTATAACCTTAACTGGGTGGGTCCTGAATTTCCTGATTCTACACCACACCCTGAATACAGTTCGAATGAGGAAATGGATATAGCAATTCTTTCATTTATATGATACTGAGAGCTGATGTTTTGATTTCCCTTACAAGAGAAAATATTTTATAATACAGTGGAAACAAGTGATAAGGACATTGAAGGGGATAAGCTTAACACCCAGAATATAGGCTTCCTGTGTTCCTGCAGGGGAGAGAGAGGCAGCTGAGTGGGTAGGATTCCTAACGATGACCTAATTTGATTTGCAATATGACTGTATCCATGGCAGTTCAGAAATTGGTTTCCAGCACTTGGCAGCAATACAATGACTTTGGCTTCTTGAAGAAATTTATGTTTGTTATCTAAGACGGGATGAGTCAAAGAATACAAGTACCCCGAAGCTAAGTATATTCGTTGTAAAGGATGAGTTGGCTCATTGCAGCATTGATTGTGATAGGAAAAACGGAAAACAATTTAAGTATTTGAAATAGTTAAAGAAATAATGGTGTATTCATTTAAATAGATGTTATGCAGTATTCAAAAATTAAGGAAAGTTGAGGTATTGACTTAGAAACTGCCCATGTTTTAGGAAGTGGGAATAATTATAGAATGATACGTAAATCATAATTCCATCTTGGTAGAAACAAATAAATCAATGTATATACATACTGTATGTTAGTATGTACACGTACACAACGTGTATATCTCTATGGAGGTATAACGGTGTGGTGTGTCCATATGTGTAGAGATGCGTAAATAACTGGAAGTGGAATATAGGAAGGCAGGCATTACGTGTCTTCCTCTTTGTACCGCTGTAATAAACACAATTAATTAATTAATATTTAAAATAATAGACGTCTAATTCTTTTGTAATGTAGAAGAAACATTAGCAATAGATTGATTTCATCAAAATATATGTAGTATATTTTAAAACCACCATTAAGTTAAGACATTTTATTTAAGGCCACTGTGGAAACATAAATGTTTCTGAGCCGGACCAGAGAGCCTGACAAGTATGACTTGATGTTTTCAAGATTTTTGTGTTCCTAGCTCCAACTATTATTGTGCATTTACGAAAGCATACTTCAGCATTTTATCTGAGTAGTCCAGAGATTGAAAAGTAGTGTATTTTAGCATTCCAGAAAAACTGTCATTAAGCAATCAAGAACTTACAAACTATTCGATTCTAAGCATGCTTTCATTGCCCAGTGTAAATATTTTGATGGTAGCCTATGTGCACTAAGAACATTTGCATAACAAAGAATGACACGTGTAACAAAAAGGCAGGCAAGTTCCATGAGGATGCATTTTTCCATTTATCGCATGTGCCTTGACTTTTCTAAATGTATAGTAATAGTAATTGTCATTATTGCTTTTGCGGTGTTATTGGCTGGTATGGATTACCTATGGTGATGCAAACCTTTGGAAGCATAATAAGAAATCTACCCAGATGAGTTCAGGAGACTAGCAAGAGGTACCCTACCCAACACCTACACTTCCCAGGGGTGCTGCCCTTCCGTGCCATGCTGATCTTTCCCTGGGGCATGTTGAGTAAGGAGTGTGACAGGAAAACAAGAACTCAGGATTGCCAATTCAATGATCACAGGCAGTGCTAACAAGCACGTGGATCCCCCACACACCCACGCAGACAGAGGTGATGTGAGCACTTGCTAATTTAGAAAGGATGAACAATGCCTGCTGTCAGCCAGGGCCAGGGGACGTAGCAAACGCTTTTTGGCAGGTAGATTTTTTTTTTTCTGTTTAATTGATATATTTGGAAATCCAGTCTAACGTGCATTTGTGGGTAGAAGAGAAACCATAAAATAGATTTCTTATCTTGATAAAGTCGTTTAGAAATCCAGGAAGGTGATTCCTGTTAGGATATGTAAACCAAACCCATATATTTCATACTATTCTTATCATGTGAAGTCAGTTTAAAAATAGAAGTGAAAGAAAAATCCAGGCTAATACAAAGGTACTACCCAAAGTGCTTTTCAGCTGCCTTGGCGTTGAAATCATGGACAGGGAAAAATGTATGTCTCTATCATTAAGTGGAATAAAAATTCTTGGAAATTAATTCAATAATACTATGTGAACAGCTGCAGAGAAAAAAATTAATACAAATTCATTCACCCAACATGAAATAAAATACATAGGTTTCCCCCCATACATACGCTTTTTGAGGTTGTTCATTTTACATAGCTGTGTTTCCCCGAAAATAAGACCTAGACGGACCATAAGCTCTAATGCATCTTTTGGAGCAAAATTAATATAAGACTCAGTCTTATATTATGCTATATTATATAAGACCTGATATTATTATATTATATTATGTTATGTTATATTATATCATATATCATATCACATCATATTATGTATTATATTATGTAAAATAAGTCTTATATTATAGTAAAATAAGAGTGTGTCTTATATTAATTTTTGCTCTGAAAGACACGTTAGAGATGATGGTCTGGCTAAGTCTTATTTTCTGGGAAACACAGTAGTTTATGAGCATAAGATAAATGTAGCTTTCTGATTAGATATGGGCTTATTTCTCTGTCTATCTTGCTTTCTCTGTGTCCCTTTTCCTCTCTTTATTTGGTGTAGGTCGCTTCATACCAGAAAACAAGTTATTAAATGCTAGCATTTTATTCATTCATGAATCCACTTTTACAATAGACATGAATGTTCTATTTCATAGCTTTAATTATCAGGTTTGTTAGCTCTTGTTGAGTTATAATTGTCTAATAAAATTTAAAAGTGTAGCACATTTTACTGAAGAAAATATCCTGTATGTTTCTCCTTGCTGTTGAATTATGAATCCTTGGCTCTGACCTACATCACTCTTGCTATTCAGCATTCCTGTATTATTGATGAAAAAAGAGCAATGGAAACTCAGACAGGAAGATAGAATGACAGAAGAAAGATCAACGGCAGACTGAAGACATAGCACTATACATAGAGTAAGAGTTCAACACATGTTGAATAAATAGAAAAACACATTCAGGGCTTTTGGATTTCAGTCCTGTAGAGTGTACACTCAATTATACTAGGCTTACTAAAGCTGAAAGAGAAATCAGTTTCTCTTTCTGGGAGTTAGTTCAAGGGAACTAAATCATTCTTACAGAAAAGAGAGCAGTGTTCACCTGTTTTGACTCCAGGTGACACCTCACTGGTCATGTTCGTAAACACCTTGCACCAGGAATTGAGTTGTCTTGGATTCTAATATGGATCCTGGTCTGACTCATGGGGGAAAAAAAATCTATAAATTATATATTGCTACACAGGTTGCCAAGCATCAGAAATTTAATTTGATGTATCAATGTCTATAAGAATTATTTCTAGAAACACAGAAATGAATTATTTAATACATTTCAAGTGGAAGTCTTTGGAGAGGCAGCAAGAGTTAAACAGTTGAACCCAATTGAAATCTTTGCTGGAAATAAATTTAAACTCCTTTTTGACTTCATGAACAAACCGTGAAATTAAACGTTTCAAAGATTGACTCCTAAGTGTTCTTTGGTGTTTGCAATATATATTTATCTCTGTATATTTGAAAAAGTGACTTTCCTGGGTTTGATCAATAGAACTCTTAAGCCCTTACTCTGCCAGGTACCACACTGGGTTCAGGCGTACAAAGATGAATAAGGAAGTCTCTGTCCTTGAACTTTCCAGTTTGGTAGGGTTACTATTAGAGACTTTTATTGATTTAAGATAAGTCTATTAATAAAATACTATGTTCCATGCAATTGAAGACTTATAAAATGAGTATGACATAGACGTGCTCCCCAGGGTGTTTACTATCAGAAAGGGGAGCAGACTTCTGAATATCTAATCATAATACAGTGTTATACATGCCACAAGCGAGGTCAAGTTGCTGGAAGGAGAGAGAAAATAATTCATCTTAAATTTGTAGGAGTTTTCCATTTCCCAAAGCAAGATTCCTTCCTAGTCTAGCATATGCAAAATTGGGGGATAAAATATATTTTAAAAATGTTCTTTTAATGCAATTTTCACCTGCAAGGAAATATGAGAATTCCCTGAAGGCCAGGAAAAACATCTACCGACAGTATAGAAGCTAACTTTTGTGGGGTTATTGGCACAAAACTTACATTTTTTAAAACATACATTGGGCATTTCTGGAAATCAAGTGGATATATTTGGCCTTAAGGAAGATCTCAAAATTTTTTGAAAGATTGGTAACATACCTATCACATTTTCTTACTACAATGCAATAAATAGGTCACTGAAAATGTTCTATACTATCAGAACATTTAAAACACTTTCCTAAATCAATCAAAAATAATTAATGGAAATTAGAATAGTCTTAGAAATGAATAATAACCAAAATGCTGTATATCAAAAATTGTGAAATGTAGCTGAGACTGTAGTGAAAGATAAATTTATAGCCTTAAATCCTTATATTTAAAAACAAGTAAAATAAAGAAACTGAGCTAAGCATCCAATTTAAGAAGTCAGGGTGAAAAACAAGATCACTGAATAAGCTAAAGAAAGATGAGACAGAAACTGATGAAGTAGAAATCAAAGTGGCAAATTAGTATATTAAGAACAGTTTATTTTTAAAAGAGTAATAAAATTGGCAACTTTTGTCAGGATTTATCAAGAAAAATTAAAGAGAAAATTCACAAATAAGCAATATTAGCAATAAAAACATGTTGTTATACATATATAATTAAGAAATTAGATAAATGAGAAAAAACAAGTTTATGCCAATAAATTAAAAACTTAGGAGAAATAGATATGTTCCTAGGAAAATAAAAATACTCAGACCTGACTCAAAAATAACACAAAACTTGATTTGTGCTATAAGCATTAAAGAAACTGAATTAAAAATTATCTTCCCCTGGGCAAAATCCTGGGCCCAGGCTATATTTATGGATGAGTTCAAGGTATTGGTAATTCCAAATTTCAACTCTTTTAGAGAAAAGAAGATGGCACACTCCTCAACTCATTTTGTAAGTCTATTATAAACCAGATAAGAACTGTATGAGAAAATAAACTTATTTAAAAAATTATTGATACCAAAAACAGATAAGAACTGTATGAGAAAATAAACTTATTTAAAAAATTACTAAACATAGAGGCAAAATTCTGAAACAAGGTGCCAGCAAACAAAATTTGACCATTGGTTGAAAGCAATTACAGCCAAGCTAACACACCTAAGGCTAAGTTAGTTAGCAGGTTAATGGGGTGTGGGGGATGGGAGAGGAATATGGTTGTCTCTGTAGTCATAGAAAAAAACATTTGATAAAATTACACACCCATTCGTGGTTTAACAAATAAGCACACAAAACTTCTTATAATAGGAGCATGATCACTCCTTTAATCAGAAAACAGTGGATCTAAAATTTTTGTTTATTTTTCAGAGATCTGGTAGCTGTCTAAACATGAGCTTTCTTCCTCAATAGGAGGATGAAAAAAGACTGTTAATAGTTAAAGCATTTTCCCCCTTTACATATATAAAAGCATGTGTGCATTTTTACAGATATAAACATATACACCTACACCGAGCTGTACTGCATGGTAGTTAAGGACATGAGCTCCGGAGAAAGATTTGCTAAATTAAAATGCTGGGATTGTATAACTTGGGGCAAATTCTCTTCCCTGTGCGTCAGGTTTTTCATCTGTAAAATGGGTAAGGAAAATACCTCATTGGGTTATTGTGAGGACTAAATAAGAAAACACACTGGAAGTGTATAGGAAAATGCCTGGCAGATTGTAGGCACTCAAGAAGTACTAGTGGCTATAGAGCTTTTTTTTGTTGTTGTTTTTGTTTTGGCATCAAAATGTTAACAGCATTATCTCGGAGCTGATGACCCATGAGTGGTCTTTGAATTCTTGATATTTTTCCTGTACTTTCCACATTTTCTGCAATATTTTACTTTTACAAAAAGAGCTATTTTAAACACACACACACACACACACACACACACACCACTTACATGTGCCACCACACAAGCTTAAGCCCTCTGATCTGAGTTGGCTCCTACACTTCCTAGAAGGTGGGGTAGTGGCATAACATCACTTGGGGGCGCTCTGCTCTCACCCCCGGGGACCTCTATACTTGCTGATTCTCCTGAGGTAGGACCACTGAAGCGTTGACTCTAACCACATGTTATCATCCCATAGCAGTCCCACTGTGAGCAATAGTGACTCCAGAGGCAAAGGAAAAGGTCTCTCTGATCATGTTGAGACAAAGAAGCATCAGAATCACTCATGGAACTTCTTCACCAAGGATGTTTGGACTCTGCCCCTGGAGACTGTGATTTAGCAGGTCAGAGTGGCACCTACAGATTTGTGATGCGTTGAGCACCTGGGTTAGGAACAGCTGCTTTATTCTGTTTTCACTCAAGCTTTTTTCATGTCCTGACACAGGCAGCCCTGGGCTGGTGGATTTTAAGGGTATGAATCAGTCCCTCATTAATTTAAAATATATAGAGCATGCCTGCTCCTTCATTCAAAAAAGTCTATTGGCCCATTTGGTCAGGAAGTGCTCTAGATGAGAAAAAGGACACAAAGGAGAAACTAACAGCATTCCTCATTCTCACAAGTTTAAGTTTTCATACAGAAAGACAAAACTAACAAGTAAGCACATAGGATAATTACAGAGTATAATAAGTGCTCTCAAAAGAGGAAATAAACCCGATGACAGGACATAGTAACGGGAGAGGGGGCTTCAGACAGGTGTGCAGGGACGGCTATGCTGTCAGGTGATATTAGAGTGGAGACTTCAAGATGAGAGTGGGAAGTCATGCTAAGAAACAGCACTGAGTGTTTTCCAGACAGAGGCAATAAGAAAGAACTGGGCATAATAAAGGTTGTCATGTCTGGAATACAGCGTATAAGAGAGAGTGACATAAAGAAGATGCTGGAAATGTAGATACATAGGGACTAGTTTAGGCTAAGGGGTTTGGGTTTTATTCTAAGTGCAGGAGAAAACCACAGAAGGCTTTTAAATGGGGTAGGGTGGAGGTGACATAGGAAACGGATGTTTTCAAAGATTCCTCTGGTTTCTGTGTGGAGACTGATGGAGAATAATAACAGAAGCAAGGAGGTGAGTGGGAGGCTATTGCAACAGCCTAAGTGAGAGGTGATGGAAACTTGGACTTGGAAGGAGCAGAGGAGATGGTGAGAGGTGAGCCACGCTGGGGTCTCTGGAGGTAGAAGGCAGTTGGGAAATTTGTGGCAGATTCATGGGTTCTGATTGGTTATGTGGCAGAGGTGAATCAGACCATTGGTTCAAAAGCTACTGTAACATCTCATGGAGGTAAATGGTAAAAACGCTGACTAATCTTACAGGTTCAAAATACAAGTTCCCAAGGGATATAGCTCAGTGGTAGAAATGTGACTGCAAAATACAAGTTCCCATGTGTCCTTTTGGACCCTTAGAATGGTTATACTATGGCTATTGTAAATACCCTACTGTCTTCCAAGGGTGAGATGCTATTTATGCCCAGGGATCATTTTTAGCTGCTGAACTCCATATTCTGAGAACATGTCAGGCTCACACGACTGCTCATTATGTCTAGGCCTCATCAGTCCCAAAAGGTCTGCCCTGGATGTGGGGCAAGCCCCAGAGTCTTTGGGGGCACCTGTGGTGTGACTTAATTCTCAGGAAGAACCAAGGAGTCCTCACCTCACCTGAACCTTTGGGATCTTTTCCTTGTGAGGTCCAGAACTAACCTGCTTCCCAGAGACTTTTTCTGAACCAAAGCCAATCCGAGACCAGGTCAGATTTTCTCTTTCTCTACACTCTTGCTCCACAGGGATGTAATCTTCTTGGGTTCACCTCAATCCTGCTTAGCTCCTGGGCTAGCTGCTCAGTAACTGTGGGGAGGAGATGTAATCTGAAGGCTGGGATAGTTTCTGTGAGCAAAAGGAGGAAAAGAGTTAGCAAATGCCTCACTTTCCCATTTCCTGTCTGAAGCAAATGGTGAGATATTGTACATCCCACAACTGTCATATGGGGCAGGTATGTATGACATGTGGGAACATTCCTGATTACCCAGCCTTAAGGACAATAGAAATAAACCTGTGTGTAAGTCAATTGACACACCTATTGCCATCAGCACCAGGAAAGCTATTTTGTATTTTGTGTGCACATTAGGTTATGAAGGTGCTCCCAAGAGTATGATTCAAATTCCTTTTCTCATTCACAAAAATACTTTTATAAAGGACTTGGACCTTTATGCTTATGGCGTTATGTGAGGGGTCAGGAATCATTTTAGAAGCAATTTGAAAATGTGGGAGCTGTAACCATAGATTTTACAATTTAAAAATACCAAACAGTAATGTGGATATAAATGCAGTGAGAATGGTAAATAGTATGCGAAGAACTTATTTAAGTTCTCTTGAAAAGCAAGTTACAAAACAACACATCAAGCATGAACCATTTCATTAAAAACTAAAAAACTCAGTATTTCATTGAATCTAAGAGGCTGTCAAATGTAAGAGAGCCCAATTTCAGAAGTGTTAAAATGTGAAAACATATGTATTTTAAACTCAATATAGGTTTTTATAAATGCATTTTATAATTATTTTTAAACAGATACTTTTAAATACATAAAAAATGTCAGAACAATATACTCTAAAATGTTGAGAGAAATATTATGCATTAAAATATTAAGATACCTGTGGGAGAGGAAGGGGGAAGATATAAAAGATTGTGTGTATTTTTATTCTATGTATTTTTATATTATTTGAATTTTTACAATGAGCATGTATTGAGATAGTGTGTGTGCGTGTGTGTGTGCGTGTGTGTGTGAATGGCTCTTATGGGAAATGCTATATGTAAATTTGTTAGTCAAAAAATATTTGTATATAAGCAAATAGCCTAATAGATCCTGATTTTATTAAGCATAGCAAACACTCACATAATTCAGGGAAGGCCAAAGACATTTTCTGTTTGTGCTGCAACAGCACATTCCTACCTGCTGTGAAATAAATCCAACATTCCTGCTGGGGTCTGTTGACTCAGCTTTGCCATCTGGAGCAATCTAGCATTAACAGTTTGAATGGAATAACGCTGCTTGGGTCAGGGGCTCTGCTGGTAGCAAAGTTTGGGGTACGTGGTATTAATTACATTCTTTCCATAAAATAGCAGGGTTCATAGTATGGAGCTGGGTGGAAAAGGTGGAGCACATGGGGCAGCCAAGATTCAGGATCAAGGTAATTTCTTTAAGATTTCATCTGTTATCGCTCCTGGGAGAGGAGAGGGTCCAGATTCAGGTCAGGAGGTGAAATGTTTGTGGGCAAGAGAGGACAGCAGGCAGGCAAGGCTGTAAAGTCCAGGAAGTGGCCGTCTTATTATTCATGAGTCCCGTTGCTTCTGAGAACATTCTGTACCATGTGCACAGCTGGCTTAGTACAAATTCCAAAGCCATTTTTTATTATCGTTCAGAATCTCATTTTCAGAGCAGGTAGATAAGTAAGCTGATAGTTAAACATTTGTAAACCAATACATTCCAACAAAATCCACCCATTGACCACGTGACCAAAGAGCATTATAGTGCTTTAGAGTCAGGCAGAAAGCAGCATTCTCGTCCACTGGAAAAGAATATTCATTCACTTGTTCATTCACTTCTTCAATCATTAGAGAAATGACTTGTTGAGCGCCTTCTATGCACCTGGCACTGTCCCGGAAATACATGACGATGGAAACAGAGAACTTCCTGCCCTCATATTGTTTACATTCTGATGGAGTTGAGAGATAATGAACAAACAAAAAATAATTTCAGATTGTGACAGTGCTATGAAGGGCATGAACAGGGTGACATAACAGAGAGTAAGTGGGAGTGAGAGTGAGCGTGGAGTTCCTTGTATGGTTCAGGGTACAAGCAAGGCCTCTCTGGGGAGGTGTCCTTGGATGTGAGTGTTGAGGGGTGAAAAGGCAGCAGGAGAAGCTGTGGAAGAACCCTTCTCTGAGCATTAGGGGCCCTGGGTCTCAGTGGGCTCAGCCCTCCCTGGCATGTCACCTCTTTTTCTGCAGGTTTTCCACTAGCTCTGGTCACAATTGCCTCACCTGCAAAAGGAGCAATATGTTCCTCAAGAAGCTGCCTGTCTGTGAATCTAAATAGTTACAAATCAGTTAACTAAAGGCTAATAGCTTTATGTGAAGATTCTTTATAAACTGTAAAGGATTTTATAATATTAACCCCATTTGATCTTCATAATAACTCTTCGTAGTAGTTCAGGTAAGGCTTAGAATTAGTCAGATACTGGCAAGTCTGGCTACATAATTTGCAGTGCTCGGTGCAAAACAAAGAATCAGGGCCCCTTGTTCAAAAATGATGAAGGATTTCAAGAGGGCAACAACAGAGCACTAAACCCATTGAAATCCTGAGTGCAGGGCCCTGTGTGACTGGATAGGTTACATGCTCATGAAGGCCGGCCCTGGATTATGGACTATCATCAGATTTGGTGGTAGGGTCATTTTATTTTTTTGGCTACATTTGCTTCCAAAGTACGTATTTCTGCAAAATACTAAGTAATCAAATACTAAATTGTCACATACTAGTTTTTATTACTGTAACTCTACCATTGAGTTTATTCTGGGAAATCTGTTCTCTTTCTTTACTGGGTGTTTTCTACCCTCTTCTCTCAATAATTTAAAAATTTGGAAGCATACTTAGAGAGCTAATATCTTTTCTAAAAACCTGTAGCAGTTGATGCAAGTTGTCTTGAAAACAATGAGTTTTGTGCAATAAAGAGATCTTGGTTTGAACTAAGAATGCCTAAATGTGAGTCTTGTTGTGCCATTAAAAATTTATGTGACCTTGAGTTAATCACATAGCTGCATTGAAGTTTAGTTGCTTCTGCAAAATTGAAGAAATATCCTTTAATATGTGTCTGGGTTTTGGTTGGGATTCAGTGAAATTATGCCTGGTGACCTGCATTATCTGGCTCATGGAGGAAATTCTTCTTTGGTGGTTTTCTGTCTGCAGGCTGGCAAAGCTGACATTCAGCTGACATGCAGTAATTGTAAATAGGAAGTGTCATTTCTGATTGGAGGCATTTGTTCCTTGCTGGTTATTAAATACTTTGAACATCACAGTTGTATGGTAGGATGTGTACTATACTGATTTCCAAAAGAATGACAAATTTATAATTTTATTTAGTGTATTAATAACATCTCAAATGAGAACACATGCAATTTTAAAAACTGAGGTGAGATTCACATAACATAAAATTAATCATTTTAAAGTGAACGATTCAGTGGCATTTAGTACATTCACAATGTTGCACAACCATCACCTTTATTTAGTTCCAAAACCTTTTCATTACCTTAAAAGAATACCCATTAAGCAGTCACTGCTCCATTTAACCTTCTCTGGCTATCATTAATATGCTTTCTGTCTCTATGGATTTACTGATTCCGAATAGTTCATAGAAATGGAACCATACACCATGTGACCTTTGTGTCTGGCTTCTTTCACGTAGCATGTTTTTAGGATTCATGGTGGTGTAGCATCTGTTGGTACTCATTTCTTTGTTAATGGCTCAATAATATTCCCCTCTATGTCTATGCCATAACTTGTTTATCTATTTATCTGGTGATGGACATTGGACCTTTCCCACCTTCTGGCTACTGTGAATAGTGCTGCTATGAGCCTGCATGTACATGTATTTGTTTTGAGGAAAGAACGAAAATGGAGTCACTTTAACCACACTGCTGAAATTAACATTATGAAGGTTGAGACATGAGTAAAGACTCTATTCATATTCCAACTAGCCTGGAAGCTTCAACTTTTTGAACTTTCCAGTCCAGTGTCAGAGTCTGGATGTACATCTGGACATATGCCAGACCTCCAGAGACCCTTCTGATTACTTCCCCTAAGGACTCCTATATCCAGAACACCTGACATCCACCTGACATCTATTATCCAGACCATAGGAAAGGCCCAGATCTTCTAGCACCCATTCTCTAGACCACCAGACATCCATCATCCAGACTGCCTGGCATCTAATTGATAACCCTCCTGGACCAATCCTAGGGCTAAGAATGCAGGACTGATTTATCTCAAGAATGCACTTTTTACTATAGAAACTTAACTTTTTTTCTGCAGAACACTTCTGGGTTTTTGTCTATCTGTATTCTCAGTTTTCAAACTCTAAGACCCATGAATAAATTTTTATCATTTATTTCTAACTCAAGCCTCCAGACTATTTTTGAGTTTATTCAACAGTTTCAATATCCATTTTCAACTCTTTTGGGTACAGTAGCCTCCAATTACCACCGCTTCATTTTCTATGATTTCAGTTACCCACTGTCAACCATAGTCTGAAATATGAAATGGAAAAAAAATCCAGAAATAAAAAATTCATAAGTTATAAATTGCATTCGCTCTGAGTAACATGATGAAATCTCATACCATCCCACTTTGTCTGGCCTGGGACTGGAGGCCTCCTTTGTCCAGCATATCCATGCTGTATACACTCCACACCTGTTAGTCACTTAGCAGCCATCTCAGTTGTCAGATCAATCGTGGTGTTATTGTAGTGCTTAGGGTTCAGGTGACCCTTATTTTACTTACTAATAGCCCTAAAGTGCAAGAGTAGTGATTCTGGCAATTCAGATATGCCAAAGAGAAGCCATAAAGTGCTTTCTTTAAGTGAAAAGGCATGTATATCTGCTGTTCCAGACATTCATTGGGGGTCTTGGAACTAGATAAGGGGGAACTACTGTATATACCTAGAAGTGAACTTGCTGAGTTGTATGGTAATTTATGTTTAACTTTTTGAGGAGTAAGACATGCAATTTTAAACCAAATAGGTAATTATATATACTATTTTATTATAAAATATAATAATAGCCACACAAAAAAATTTCCATTTTTTTTTCTTGCCTTTCTATCCCAGCTACTGGTTATTGAACTGCTGCTACCTTGAGACTGACTGATCAAAATCAAAGCCTCTGCTTTTGACTGGTAGACCTCCTGGCTGAGAGCTTGAATAAGTAAGAATATGCTAGATCTCAGTTCTTGAACATATGAGCCAAATTGCATTTTGTGTCTTCATCTTCTACCATCTATTATGCAAGTTTGTTGCTTTTAACCGTCCCTGAGTCAGTCTAGTGAAGAGAACTATTAACCATGGTTACTTATCATCACTGAAATGTGTGTAAATGAAGGAACATGAGTCACGCTCTAGGGTGATTTTATGATGGCTATGAGGGAAGGGTAAATCAAACGTACAAATCTAACTACAGGGAACATTTGAGTGGCTGAATCATACCTCTGAGTGAATATATATTTTATAGCCTGTGCCTGGAGATTCTTAACATAGTTGTCCCGCTGCTTTTGTCTGACCATTTTCTTCCTGGAGGCCCTGTGGTGACCTCTCCAAACATACCAAGTGAAGCCCAGGACACTTCAAATGGAAGCCACTCATACTGAGAAGAAAGACAACAGAAAGGGAAGAAAAAGAGCAGCAAGGTCACATTTCTACTTCAGAATTTCATTACAAGCTAGCTCACTTCCTGCCATTGGCTATTTTCCTTATGATTCATCCAATTTAACAAATCTTAGCACCAGCCTAAGCAAAATGGCATGCGGGGAGTACTTGGGAATTAAGTGACTGAAGAGAAAGAATGGTGTTGCTCCAGCCCTATCACCACCAACATGTGCTTACCATGAATATGTTCTTGCTGCCTAGTCCTAGATGCCCTTATACTTTCTTCACTCATTTATTCAGTGATTTGATCCCTAAGTCTGCCCCAGGAATTATTTTAATGTTATATGGAATAGAGACAGGCATCATAATGAACTCTGTCCTCAGTAAGCTTGCAGGGTAGAAGAAAAAGTTGGGTGTGTAGGCTTACAAGCCTAACACAGTTAAAGGGGTGTAGGGTCGGGGTTAGAGCATGAACTCTGAGCCTAGACAGCCTTGGTTTGAATCTTGCTCCACCTGGGCAGAGTTATCTACTAGCTCTGTCCCTTAGGTGTTCATCTATAAAATGCAAGTAATAATAGTACCTATCACATAGGACAGTTTTGAGGAAAGCACTAGAACAGCGTTGGCACTAGGTAAGTGCTAAGTAAGAGTTTCTCAAACAAATCAGTGACAAATACCCTAGCAGAAACAATTGAAGCGTGCTGGAAATTCAGAAGCAGATGTGTGCTGGAGACTAGAAAATCTCATGACAGCTGAAGCCTCTGTATGATGATTGTTGTTCATCTGTTCTGAGTCAGTATTCCAGGCATTAGATAGGCAAGGTTTGGCTCAAATTTCTCTGTGCATATCCATCAGAGTTTAACATATGTCTGGCTCTTTAACTATGCTTTCTGAGGACACTGAAATAAACTAATTATTTCTTACATAAGGGTTAGTTATTTGTCCTTCAAATAGTCAAACCACTATTTGCTTGGTTTTGAGTAAGTCGCTTAACCACACTGAGACTTGGATTATCCATTTATAGTAGAAAAGGTCTAGACTCAGTCAGCATTATAGATTGTTAAACCAACTCTAACCTGTTGGGATTATTAACAATATTGTTACAAGTTTTGACCTTGTATGTTATTCACATTGTGAATGAAGAGTTGACTACAGATCATGTAGGACTTGGGCCTGAATTTCAGAGACTGATTTCTCTCTGAAGTTTTATATTATAGAGTCTTGAAAGGAGCTTTCCAAAACCACAAGACTGCCAAAAATTCTATTTAACCAACAAAGTTTACAATGTCTATGCCCATATTTACAAAGGCCACCCTTGTCCACCTACCCACGCTTCTGTCTGTCTGCTTTCCCCCTTTCACCTAGTTAGGGAAAAACAACTAGCTTACTACTTCAGTAAAGTCAGAAATACAGAAATCTCTAAAGGGAATTGACTTTTAAATTTTTTTTTAAAGATTTGTGACCTAATTTCAATTAGATGTAATACATACTTTCACTCTGTTTTAGTTTATTCATACTTGTCATGGATCCACATACTGTATTGCTCAAAGAAAAAGAAAAGAACTATTGTTTGTTTTCTGTGAGCTAGAATCATTGATGCATTTTGGAGCATCATTATGTCCTTTAGTCAGGATACAGGATGTACGTTGTAGATAATAGAATCCCCTGGACCTGGTTTAAGAGAAAGAGTCTTAATTCAGGGAATGGGAAGAGCAGATGCAGGTTCTAAGCTGGGTGTTTAGGAACCACCACTGAATTGGCCTACCTAGATAGCTGCTGCTTTTGATAATAAGGAAGCTAGGAAATTAAAAAATAGTAAAAGAAACCTGAACCCATAACTGCCATCTCTAGGAACAGTCCACTGTGCTATAATGTGCATCGTCAAAATGGATGTCACCGTCTCTGCATTCCCTGCCTCGCAACACCTACAAAGCTAGGAGCCAGACATTGGGACCTGTATTATTTTGTCAGGAAAAATGGCTTAAACAACAGAAATTTATTGTCTCACAGTTCTGGAGATTAGAAGTCTGAGAGCAATGTGTCGGCAGAGTTGGTACCTTCTGAAGGCTGTGAGGGAAAATCTGTCACATACCTCTCTCCTAACTTCTGCTGGTTTTCCAGCAATCTGGCTTTCCTTGGTTTGTAGATGCATCACTCTGATCTCTGCTTCCACATGTACATGGTATTCTTTCTGTGTATGCACCTATCTCTGTGTCCAAATTTCCCCTTCTTATGAGGACACAACATATTGGATTGGACCCATCCTAATGACTTCATCTTAACTTGATTATCTGCAAAGACCCTATTTCCAAATAAGATCATATTCAAGGGTACTGGGGGTTAGGATTTCAACATTTTGGGGGGACACAATGAAACCCATAACAGGACCTCTGTAATAATTGCTAAAGAAAACACAATAAAGCCAAATGCCACCACTGTAGTGATGCTACTAGAAATAGCAGAGGTGACTGAATGGCCTCGACCTTGTGAGGTTTACTTCTGTCTTCCAAATCTTGAGTGGGTAGGTCTGCTTTATGGAAGCTAGGCTTTGGAAGAAATGAGCTGTAAGGAAATTTGGAAAATGACATAATGTCCTTTTAGCTTCTAGGACACTGTAACATCTTCTATGGCAAGAGTAGTGGTGGGGGTTGAATGGAGGAGGGTGAACTAAAATGGAGTTAGGTAAGCCAATCTGTATTATCTTCTACTTAGGGAAGTGAAGACTTGTAAGAGATATTGTGAAGACTAATGAGATAATGAGTGATGGAGTTAAATAATAGGATCATTATTTAACTAATAAGATCACTAGTTGGTAGTGAATTACTACATCCAATGTCAGGACACAATATATTAAATCTCCTTTTCAACTACTACAAGCAATTTGTGGACAAGGAATTGTAAGTATGCAAAAAGGCTAGTGATTTATTCTTTTCATACCAGCAAGGTTATATTAGGCCCAATATCTTTGAAATCAGTCAGAGATTGGACGGATGTGGTATATAAATACAAAGGGAAGAAAAAGGGATAAAGGAAAACCTTGACATATGCTTGGGCTGGTTAATAGTGTCTACTCACCTGGTCTCCTCAGTTAGGAATCTTAGAAACATCTTCATACTTCCCTTTCTCTCACTTCTTAGCCTTTTTTTTTTTTTTTTTTTAATTGCCAGACCCTAGAAATTTTGATTTAAAATGAGAATCTCAAATTTGATCACTCCATTTTATTCCCATGGTCATTCTCTGAATTTAGTCCCTCAACACCCCCATATAGACATTTCTAATAACCTAGTTTTCCCACATCTAGTTTCTTTCTCATTCCATCTTTCATACTGTTGCCAATGTTGCTTCTTCCTAAAAGTCAAATCTGACCATGTTCAACTTACTTTCCAAGTCACTGTTGTCCTATTTATAGTTATTGATAACCATTGTAGAAGCCAAAATTTCTTCTTTGGAATCCATAATTTTCTTGAACTTTTCCCTAAGTTCCTGTGACATTTTTAACTGTTGGCTTGATAGCTACCACAGGATATCCTATGGGTATCTCAGAAGTAACATGTTCCAAATTGAATTATCATATACTAATCTCCCCTCTGGCCCTTCAAAACCCAACAAACAAAACTAAAAACTCATTTTCCTCCTATTTCCTACAATCTCTTTATCATCCCACCACAATACTACCAAACAATGAGGTCTAGGATCTTTTATTTTACAATAAAATTTGACAGCTTTCAAAGCCAGAGTCTAAATTATTAGCAACCAACCAACTTGGTTCTTTCTCCTTGAGGTCAGGAAAGATCAGATCTCAAAAGATACCAGGAGACAAAATATTCTCATCCCCAGGATGAGCCTATTCCCGTAAAACAAATGAAAACCAAATGACTGAAAATACAAACAAAAGAATGTCCCATTAAATCAAGCTATATAGTGGGAGAGTGGTTCAAATATTGTTATTTGGGTGCTCTACACACTTCCTTGGCTTTTATTTGCCTACCAAAGTAAATCACCAGGAGGAAATTATAATTTTAAAATGTTATATTCTAATTGTGTAGCCTCAAAATATAAGTAGCAAGAATTGATGAAACTGAAAGAAGCAATTCACAGGTTCATCATCATAGTGCAAGACTTTTATACTCTTAATTATTGATTTATTAAACAGACCGTGAATCTGTAAATATATATATATATGTGTGTATATATATATATATACACATATATATAATATTTGAGTAACAGAATTTGCAAACTTGATCTAATGAACATTTATTTAACACTGTAGTCAACTACTAGAGAATATAAATTCTTTAAAAGTATATGTGAAACATTTATGAAAATTTATGATGTTATCCATAAATCAAATCTCAATAAATTTTCAAGCAAAGATATTCTGCAGACCATGCATTTAAATTGAATGCATACTGCCTGTATGCAGAGGGAAAGAAACTAGATTTCTTAAGGTAGGAAACACCAAGGACACACTGGTTGAGATGTCAAGGAGGTATTCTAGGTACCTGGGCTCAAATAGGAAAATTTCTCAGTCTCCCAAGGACCAGGGCTTACCCAAGCTTGAAAGGTGCACCAAGCTGACAGGCCACACCCTTAAAATGAGCCTGAGGACTAAAGGGCAGCAATAAAAAAAAAAAAAAAATCCATTTGGAAGGAACTGCTTAGTTTTTTAAACATGGTGATGTCCTATGCAAATCTGATATATAAGAAATGCATTTGTTAGAGTTTTCAGCTATAATCAGCTTGTATCTCCAGACCCCCTTTAATTGTCTGGTACTCTAAACTGCAAGCAAAGTCTGCACGTATGTGTTTTGGGGTTTGTGTGTGTGTAGGGGTAAAGAGTGAGCGTATAGCACATTGCCAGAGAGAATGGGGGAAAAGTCTTTCATTAGAAAAATCTCTCTCTATTAAAACAGAAAAAATTACTCCTAGGAAATGGTAGCCAAAATAGTACCTAATACAATTAACTGGAGATAGATCACTCCGTAATATTGAAATATTGGGTGAAGTGTAAGAAAACTCACTGGGAATATAAATTGTAATTCAATTATAGTGTGTCGATGGGAAAGGTTTTCCACATATTCTTCATCTCCTTGCTCATCTTTTCAAAGAGAAAAATGGCATATGCAGAGAGGCAGTAAGTACTGACAGAGGAACCACAATGAGGATGTGACTGGGGCTGGAAGGGCACAGTTGTGTAAGACTTGGTTCACTCTTCATAACGTGAGGCTGCTAGGAATGAATGGTCACAAGGCAACCCGTGACAAGGGCATATTTCAGACTTTCTCAACTTGCCTAGAACTATTTTTGTTAGTTCTCCTTCCCTTAACTTTAGACCCAGGTGCCTGGTGACAAAATACCCAGGCTCACAGCCTTTATTACTTGTCTCTTCAGAGCTCAGGAAGCCACTGCTTCTCTTTGGGTATCTGTCTAGTGGAGCATGCACAGACAGATGTCTGTGCAAGCAAACATTCAGGTTTCTCTTTATTAATATGGAAAAGCATGCTGTAATCTCTAAAATTCAAGGCTTCTGGTAAACTGTGTTGGTTAACATAGTATAAACTTGAGGCCAGAGTTGGGCTTTCTACTCCATCCTCCGTGATTTAAAACACTAAAGGGCAGAGACTTCACCCATTCAGGCACAAGGGTAGAGCTAGAAAAGGAGAGAATGGGCATCTCCCGTATGTGTAGAAGGTTCTTCCCAGGTGTCCTTACTGGATATGAAGGCCTACTGACCGCAGAAAGTAGAAGAACAAGGGGACACCTTTAATGTTTAATAAACTTTTCATGTCCCAATAAATGCCATGCCCTGACAATCAGATTTGCCTCGATTCTTGTGGGACCAGCAGGTAAAGGGGTGCAGAGAGGGAGCAAAGTTTCCCTTTCGAGGCGTTCTGGCTTACAAGGAGAGAGGCAAAGCCCTCTCCTCCATGGCCAGGTGCAATATGTGAAGAAACAGGAACTGCTCCCTCTCAACTGCTCTCTCAGACCCTGTTGCAAACATGGATATGAGGACCATGGGGAAGTCACCTGAAGAGCTACCTGTGGCCCCAGAGGCAGCAGAGGTAGCTTGCAGATATCAGGAAATATTGATGTGATTCAGGGAATCCTGGACCACTGCAAGAAAGATATTTCTAGTTGAGGCAATTTGATTGGTTATCTCCCATCTAAGGAGAGACCAGCAGATGACTAATTGACTGACTCACCTGTCCATCTGGCAGAATGGGAGGCAAGGTGGACTCCAGGCACAGTTTATTTCTTGGTCCTGCACTCCAATATTAACCTAGCCAGATGACTAATTATTATATCTTTTCAAGTGGACATGGACATTTACTATACTTCATCTTTTGACTTTTGAGATATAGATCTTAATTAAGATATTCTAGAACTGTCTTAGTCCCTTCGGTTTGCTATAACAAAATACCACCGACTGGGTAGCTTATAAACAACAGAAATTTACTTCTCATATTTCTGGAGGCTGGAAGCCTGAGATCAGGGTGCCAGCAAGGTTAAGTTATGATGGAGGCCCCCTTCCAGGTTGCAGACTGATGACTTCTCCCTCTGTTCTCCTACAGTGGAGCAGTTAGGGAGCTCTGTGGAGTCTCTTTTACAAGAGCACTAGTTCCAGTCACGAAGGCTCCATCCTCGTGACCTAATCACCTCCCAAAGGCCCCACTTCCTAATACCATCTCATTGGGCATTAGAATTTCAACATATGAATTTGGGGTGGGGAGATACAAACATTCAGACCATAGCAATAACAAGCATAAAGGTATCCTAATGTCTGGAGGCTTGAGGAACCCACAGGACCCCGTTTCACCTTAACCTGGCATCATGTTATCTAGCATCTCTTCCAAAATCTGGATTCTTGTGTGGCTGTCAGTATAATTTGGCAAGTAGAAGTTCCCTTGTACTAGTTGATCTACGTCTTCTCTCTTCCTGCCTTTCAAAGCACATGCCCCCTTCCCTCTTCCAGCTATCATTGCGAACATTGCCCATTCAATCTGGACCAGCTTCTCTGCAACCTGGCATGTTTCACTTTAGAATCACTGATAACACCGGTCTTGTGTTGATCATGAAAACAAACAAACAAGCAACAACCGAAAAACACAGAGACTCAATACAGGGATCTTTAACTTAAATTTTATTGAGCTCTAAAGACCAAGGGAAGGGTGTCAGAATCTGCTTGTGTATGTCTTCATGAGAATGCATCCAACTGTGAGAAATCTTGAAAAACAAGTCTAATTGATATAAATTGCCCCTGGTTCAGTTTTTCTGTTTGGAATAGAGTCTTTATGTAATTAGTGTTCACAACTGTAAGCATGAATTACATTTTATTTCCTGGTTTCACAGCATATAGCAAAATAAGAACAAAAGTTGCAGGCTAGTACTATTTTGTCTTTACTTGCAAGTCTTCATTATGCGTATATTTAAGGACTGAGTCTTAGAAGGGTTTTTATTCTGATCTCTTGCTCACAGACGGCACGGCCTTAAAAAGAAAAAGCTCAAAACTATCCAGTTCCTCAGATTCCTTCTTTTTCTTTCTTTTTTGGTTACTAGTGTCAGCGTCCAAACCATTCTTAAATTATAACGCATGTGATATGAACTTAAAAGCTTCCTTGCAATTCTAGTTCATTTTATTTTATGGTTATCAGTAAAGATGAAAAAGCTTTACAAATTCTCTTAGGATAACACGTCATTAGCTTGAAGAATGATATTAATTTTCATCTACCTAAAGTTAGAGAGAATAATGTAATTGATGGCCTAAGGTGCATTTCAGGCCATGGTTTAGAGTTGTTGTTTTTTATCACACACACCCTATCTCCTTTTGCTGACAGTCTACTTTTTCAGCTGTTTCAAATGCCTCCTTCTTCACAAGGACTATCCGTCCCCACAAGCCAACCAGCCAGATTTCTTTCTCTTCCTAGCCTTTTCAGCTCTTTGATCTCACTTTTATCACACTTCCATTTTATAATATTAATAGCGTTTTAGTCAGTATTGTAGTTATTGAGGGCACACGTGGTATGAAAAGGAAAGCACAGACTGAAGGCAGAAAGCTTGGATTGTGTGCCTCAGATATATTACTGCCCTCACTGAGTCTCAGTGCACTCTTCTCTAAATTGGGGATAATAGTACCTGTTTTGCATGGCTGCCTTGAGAGTTAAATAAAATATTGTGTGTCAAGCGCCTGGAGTCACTCCATGGATGCACTTGCTATTGGTGGTGGTGGAAATCAGCTTTACCTGTTTTGTGGACTTTCATTTCTTATAGCTCGTATATATAGACATATATATATATATATATATATATATATATATATATATATATATATACACACACATATATGTATGTATTTTTACTACATATTTGTTTATTATGGCTATGTATATTGAGCAGCATTGTTAATTATATCCTGATGAAGATTTGGGATCATGAAATTAGGTTGTTATATTTAAAAGTAAGCCAAACTTGTAGACAGTCACAAGCAGAATATGTGTGGTGTGTATATATGTGGGTATTTACCTAGAATTGGAAGTTTGCTGTTGCCCCATCCTCAGGGTCCCTGCCAGCAGCCCCACCGACTATGAAACAGCCATGTAAGAAGAGTCTTGGAAACGAACTGTGTAAACACTTGCCAGTTCTCATCCCACATGAAGACGAAGCCTTACCTACATAAAGATGGGTTTCCCTCCCTGTATATTTTCCCTGACGGTCTTTTGGTCGAATTTCTCTGGGGGAGAAAAACACAGTTGTTACTACATATGGAAATAAAATATATTATTTGCTCTTTGTAAATGGAGGTCATAAATTCCAAATGATTGTTACCCCAGACACTTACTTTCCTCCTGGGGACCTGCAGGCTCGCTCACGCTTCTCTTCTGCTGTATGTATCACAAAACCGCAGCACTGGCCCTGTGCCAGCCCTGCCTTCCTGGGCCTCCTGCACTTTCAGCAGCACTGTGCTTTAGTCCTCCCTTTCCTCCCACACACATGTCAACATGGAATGAATACCAGTAGCAAAGATTTTTCGGAGGACACTGAGTACTGTAGTTAAGAATTCTTCTTTGCATTGAATTTCTCAAAAACAGAATGAGTAGAAATAAAAACAAGGATAATTCGGTCAAGGCCCTGAGGGCCAGAGGGCCAAAGGGCAACAGTGAAGCAATTTAGAATCAAGGAGACCCACCTTCCGAATAAAATCTAGTTTTCTGAAAGATTGCAGGTATTCTTTTACCAGCTCCGGTTGTTACTAACCCATCTTGGCGAAGGGAAAAAGGCTAGAAATTTGTATTCTGTTCCACTATTTAGTTTATTCATTCGTTCACTGATTCAGAAACTTTTTCTCTTTCTCTGTTAAGAATGTGACATATTTTCTAACGAAGGCCACAGATCATCATAAAACACTCATTGTGTGACCAAGACACATTGCACTTGCACAGTGGAACGTTCACGAACTCAATTGTCCAACCTCATACTATCACAGCCTTCCTCCGTCCATTCCACTATCACAACCAAGTGGTGAGGATTTACTGCTGGCTCTGTCCTTAATCCCTGTTTTGGGAGAGCAGTATCTGATTTGGGAGTCCTTAATATGCTTCCATGAATATGTATGCAATTATGTTTCATATAATCAAAGAATTTAGGACTGAAAGTCATAAGGTTTTCACCACACAAGAAATTTTAAAATTTCTCAAAGCAGCTAGCATGTCCTTCTAGATTGTTTTCTAGAATCTAACTGTATCTTTTTTATTGATCCTTATCAACATTTAACCTTATAGTTTCAGCATTCCAAGTTCTTTTTAAATCTTCATATGCCCTTTAACATATAAGCTGTTCTTCTTATTTTTGAGTCACCTGCAAATTTAATGAATCAATATTTATCCGTTCTTCGAATTGTTTAATTTATTATGAAACCACTAACTATACTATAAATGTAGCTGGTTCTATGAAGAAATGATGGGGAAAATTGCCAGATACCTTTTACAATGAATAGATACCACATTTATAGCATTTCTAAACTGATATTGTAATAATTTCATCAAATAAAAACATGAAGCTAGTTAGCCATGACTTACTCTTGTCAACTCATGGGAGTTCCGTTTGGTTGGTACTAAGTTCTACACATCATCTGTTTGACCAAGCTACATTTGTAGAACTTTATTAATTATTGACGTTAACTGATTCATCTGGAATTTCTCAAAAGAGCCTTTTTTAAAAAGTCAGGCATTTGTCCATCTCTAGGTTTCCAATGTCTCTTTTATTTCTGTAAATGAAAAAAATTACTAAAATTGATTTTTCAATCAGTATGTAGACCCTTTCAGAAGCTTGAGGTAGTTCATCTGAGCCTGGAAAAATGACATTGGATAAATAGAGCATAATTTAAAATGTGATTGCTATTTCCTCTCCTATTTTGATCTCAAAGCCTTACTGTGTTTGTTCTACACTGCAGTTTAAAGATACTCTCTTTCTAAGGCAGAAACAAAACAGGAGAGAAGTAGTTTTGTTGTTTCTCATCTGTTAGTTTTTTGTTTCTTGTCTGCTGTCTGCCAAGCCATGTTTCTTTGTTTTTAAAAAAGCTTTTTCCTGTTCTTGGCAGTTTGAGCAAGTGCATCTGGTCTTTAGCCTTTCATTTCAACCTGTGCTATATTTTCTCCTTCCCTTCCCTTCCCTTCCCTTTCTATCTTACTTGCACTTTTTTCTTCGATATTAAGTCCTTTTCCTTTTAATACCAGTCTCCTCAGATAGCTTCTTGTAAGGCCTGGGTATGGGCATAATTCTTCAGCTACCAAATCTTGTGCCCGTGGTTGACTTGCTTGATCTCTCAGAGATTCAGTTCCCTCGTCTCTAAAAATGAGGGATGAGAATGCACGACTTAGAAAATAGTTGTGAAGGTCAAAGGGAAGGATAACTGCAAAAGCTTTTGGTAAGCACTAAAACACTATCAAACAGGTAAGGTCTTATAATCTAAGTAATACTTTATAGAAGCATATCTGTATAGACTATTAACACTGGAAAGGACCTGGAAGTTCATCTAGTTCAACTCCCTCAATTTACAATGAAGGAACAGATCAGGAAGAGAGATGGAACTTGCCAAAACTTCCAGCTGGAGGCAGCATGGTGGAGAGCTTAGCACACTATGGATGGTGACCTGTTATCTTGGCCGATGTTGTGCAAATCTGATGACCTCGGTTCTAGTCCTGACTCTGCCTCAAAATGGTTATGACTTCCTTACAGTTGAGCTTGAAATGACCCTACCTTGTCCACCATTCCACATTGTAGAGGTGGCCATTCTTGTGCCCTCCTGCCATGATGTGACACTCCTCAACACTGTGTCACAGACAGCCTCGTCCAACTTTCCTGAGATAGCCTCACTTGCTGGATGTTCTTCTCCTTTTATATTCTATCGAGGCTCATGTGTTGTCCTATAGTCAGGGTGGTTTTTCATTCTATATTTCTTTGTTATGAGTCTCCCATTCTTCCATTCTCTGCCATTTAGTGGCAAACTACTTAAAAGATGTAAAAAGTTCCTAAAAATTGTTCAAAAGTTCCTAAAATTCCTATCAATGGAATTAATAAATACAGCATAGGAAACGGAAGCTGTGGGGAAAGCTGGCATAACTTGTTTGTTTGAAGACAATATATAACTAAACAAATTAGTAAATATTTATTTAGTACCTACTTGGATATGAGGTCTGACAGCTTCTGCAAAGGATATACAGGAAGTATAATAGAACCCAAGCTCCAAGAGTTTAAAATGTTCTAGAGGGTTTTCAATATCCAGTATATAAATAATGCTTCTTTTCCCATGAGTCCTAATAATAGCTGCTACTTTTGGAGTGTCTACAGATTGTGGACTTGATGACATATTTCATCTTATTTAGCACTACAAATTACTACTATTATTCCCATTATATGGGCGAGGGGACTAAGACACAAAGAGTATAAGTTTCTTGCTTTAGGGCACACAGACCAAGTGACACAATCAAAATTTGAACTTGAATTGGCCTGAATTTAGTTTGTACTTCTATTTAAATTTATTTTTTATTTATAGTTAACATATAATATTGTATTAGATTCAGGGGTACAACATAATGATTAGACATTTATATACCTTACAAAGTTATCACCCAGTTTGTACTTTTAATGAAAGTTTAAGAAACGTACTTCCTGTTGTAAATTATATGTCTGACTACACCCAGTATTATGAAGTCTGAGATAACATGCTTGCTTTCTCCCAAATTTGATTCATCCAAATAATTAGGGATAGAAGTAAGGAACACTTAATTTTAGAAATCAGCTGATGGCCAGATGGAATTCTGCCAAGAACCATTTCTAACCCGGAAGTTTTCTATCTCTGGTCAAAATATATAGATCAAACACTTGCTTTATATTTACCTTTTAAGGTATTAAAGAACAATAGAACAATTATCTAGAAGCTGCATATATTCATTGAAAATTTATATGTACAAGTAGTTACTACATTTATTTTTCTTGGCAGACAACAGATATAATTTATTTTACATGGAATGCACTGAATTGGCCAGATTTTCTGAAGTAGGCACTCTTTATTCTGTCCTTCTTTAGTTACCAGATCTTTTTTGGAACAAAGGCCTCTTCTCTTAGGCCTTTTCCAAAAATATTCAGACTGCAGTGTCATTGTAATTCCTTTAATGGGAACTGGGAGCCGCAGTATGAACATTCATCCCAAACCTTAGCTTTGAGCTTGTACTTCTCTGACCTGTGTCAGAAAGATGAGAATGGACTGGAAAGTACTGTAGAACGTCCAGTGTGTCCTGAGGATCAATAACGAATAAAGATGTTAGCTTGCGTGGGTGACTTGGGTTTAGTCTGAGACGTTTGTTTATTTACTTGTAAATAGTAGCATACCATAGATATTCTTTTATAGTCAGAGGAATTAGCAGATTTTTTTTTCTTGAAAGAACCAGCATCCGTTTGCTGTTTATAAAGATAAAGTTATTTATTGTGCTGCTAAATCTAAACAGCTGTTATGTAGGATTTCCTCCAGGATCATTGCCAATTAAATCCAATATATGTTAACTCTACTTCCCTGTTCAAGCAAGTCAGGGGTTTTCAGTTGAATATGTTAGATTGGGCAAGTGGTGATAAAACAAGATTGGGCATCCATTAGCTGCATTATCGTCATGTTTTTTCACAGACATACTATGAGAATTTGACCTTTGGGTCTATTTGCCTGTCTGAAACATAGCAGTAATAGGCACTTAGGTACTATCTACTTATCTTCTGTGTTGGTGTACTGAGGATTTAAGAGTTAAGCTCCCTTAGTTACCTCAATGAATGGCTTGGCATAAGCATCAACTATGATTAAAGAAATGAGTAAAGTGACAGACATTCTACCACCAGAAGTTATTTCTGGAGTGAACTAATTTTACCCCTTGGTTCTCTATCATCCAATCCATACTGGGATATAGGTTAATATTAAGCAGGCAGAATAAATTGCCTTTACTGCTCAGGCGTTGAAGAGCTTTCCTTAATTAGAATTTGGTTTAGAACAAAAAGGTAAAAATGTGATCATTGATTATCCTGACACTTTTAAATAGTTTTTAAGTTCCTAAAATGCACCTAATCCTAAATTTAAAAGAATAAAAAAATTATGGGATGAAAGTAAATCAGAAGGGATTATGTCCTTCCTGTAAATTGCAACAGATGGTGTTTTAACAGAACTCTTTACTCATTCACTGGCTCCTAAGTTAACTTTCGATCTTTTTACTGGAACAAGTTGTGCAAGTAAGATTTGTTTAATTTTTTCCTACTTGTTCATGGTATGTCAGGGGAGGGGTAATCTTGGGGAGTTTACACTAAAGTAAAACACAGGAAAATAAGGAGAAAGGATAGGGAGCACTTACAAATATATGTTCCTTTGTGACTTTTCCTGTGGGAGAATTTTGCACTAAGATATATTTATAAGGAGAAAGGATAATTAGTTCCTTGGTTCTAGTCCTCTGTGACTTTAATTCTAGAAACAGAGAACATCTACTATGTGTAGGCACTGGTGCTGGTACTCAGGAAACACCAAAATGAATAAGCCACACACGATGCACTCAATATTCCTTCTGTCTAGTGGAAGTGATCAAGGTGTAAACGCAAAATGTAAAATGGATTTAAGAGTCTGAATAGAAGTGGGACAAATGATATGCATGGGGAAAATAAAGGAAGAAAAGATTAAATGTGACCTGGGTGGCCAGGGAGAGATTTTGAGAAGACTTTGCCTTTGGTTGCAACTCTGGGCAGATTTAGAGAGAGAGCATTTCACACTGAGCACTGTTATAGAAATTGGGACACAGACGAGCCTTTAGGGAAATGATGAGAAGACTGATGGGGCCAGAGAGTAGGATGTAGTGGGAGACAGTTACAATGGTAATTTTGGGTCAGATTATGGGGGAAAATTAATGCTCTTCTCTGACTACTAATTCTTTTTGGAATAAAACCTCTGATGAAACTTCAGAGACTCTTCTTCAATTGCACTTGCTCTTTAGAATAAGCAGTCCCTGCTAAACGGTCTTGTCAAACAATGTTCCTTTTAAAAGACAAGGTCCATTAAGGCACCGAAGTACTGCACAGTCGGGGCCATTTAACATTGGATCATAACTATGAAGTAGCAATTAGAGTTAGAAGCAGCCACAGAAGTCACCTGATACAACCTTGTGTTCATTTCTTACTGCTGCTGTAACAAACTACCACAGATTTAGCGGCTTAAAACCGCTCTCTTAAAGTTCTGTAGATCAGAAGTCCAAAATCAGTTTCACTGGGCTAACATAAAGGTGGCTGTAGGACTGGTTTCTTTGGAGGATGTGACATGAGACTCCATTTTCTTTGCCTTTCCAGCTTCTAGTGGATGCCTGTACTCGTTGGCTTGTGGCCACCTCCTCTTTCATCAAATCGCATCACTCCCAATTGTACTTCCATCATCACCTAGATTTCTCTGACTGCCTCCTTCTGGGTCCTTTGTATCACAGTTGTGATTACTTCTGCCCCCACCTAAATAATGCAGGATACCCTCTCCATCTCAAATTCCTTAACCAAATCCTATCAGCAAAGTCCTTTTGCTATATAAGGTAACATTCACAGGTTTCAGGGATTAGGACATTTACATACTTTTTGGAGGGTGAGGGCAATATTTAACCTGCCACAAATCTTCATAGTTTACAGATCACCATTAGGTCCAGTTTGATCTAAGGACAAACAAATAGCTAGTGACAGAGCTGGGCCTACAACATATTGTCCCTGACTCCCAGTTTCCTTTCCACTGCACCATGATGCCAATCTTTCATGCTTTCTGTGAGTAATCGGTCATGCTCAGTGAAGGCAGAGATCCCAGCCAGATGGGAGTGAGACTGACCAGGAGCGCCCAGAGTAGCCATGTAGGAGTGGAGAAGGCTCTTCATCCTCAGTGTCACTGGGCAAGGACCAATCTGAGGGAAAAATAAATGCTCTTTTTAGAACCAAGAAAGGCTATGGACCTACTCTTTGATTGCATGAAGAATAGATTAGGGAAAGAGTAAGAGAAAGGATTAAAAAGGAGAAGGTAGAATGTAGAGAAGGAGATGTTGTAACAGAAGTGGAGTCAAAGGGAAAGATGATAATCGTATATATCATATAACGATGCCACCCTTCTATGTATTTGGTTTCTGAAACTAAGTGTGTCCTGTAACACTTGCTCTTCATTAATGCTTAGAGCTCATCTTCTATAATAACTATATTATTTTGTTGCTTTATGTATTTATTGCACATAATTCATGCCCTTTATCTGTGCAACCTCCTTAATATTAGATTCCCTGGAGAATAGCAATAATTTCCATCTCTTTGCATACCACAGAGCACAAATACGTGCTTTATAACAGTTTTAATCATTTTAATGATGACATACAGAGTGTGTCACACCACTATCATTAGCATTTTTCTTGAAAAAGATCTGGAAGAACTCCAACCTAATTTTATACTATAACTGAAAGAAGAGCTTGAGGCTGACATAAAGGGCATATTGTTCTTGAAACTAATAGAGAAAGTAAGATTACCAAGAAATAGAAAAGGCATATTAACCTAAAGTTGGAAAAGTAATGCAGGAGATGAAATGCAATGTTTGAAAGGAAAGGGAAAGTTTTATTTCTAACTATAAATGGAATAAGAAAATGAGAATATAAAAATTGTCCCTATAATTATATAAGGATTAATGTTACTAAAATAGAAGCTTAAAAAAATGTTCACCTTTGCCCAAAAAGTGATCTATCAGAGGATTCATAATACATATTACTTAGAAGAGACGTGAATCAAGTTTAAAGAATATGGAAAATTATCAATATATTTAGTAAGAAATACTGAGTATTTTTTAAGTTAATGTTTCTATGACTTATAATTTCCTAGTTATACAAGTTTTATGTTATTGTTGCAATTTGTCCGATATCTGTTGACAGATTTCAATATTCAGTGGATACTTAGTAAATATGTGATAATGGGTATTAATATTAATTAATGTTGAAAATATTTTGTTGTGCCCATATCAGCTAACTTAGATATTTAACTTACAATATTATTTATGCTCACCAACAGAGACTATCAAAAATAAAGTGAATCTGGTATAACATAATTTTTATTCAGAGCACCTTATTTCAGAAATTACCTGAAAAACCTACTCAAATGCTCTTTATTCCTGCCCATGGAAATATCACCTATTCTCCAAGGCCCAACTTAGTGACTACCTCTTCACAAGACCTTTTGTGACCTTCTAAGTCATTTCTCACTTTTCCAACTTTTCACAGTATTTTAAGTAATTCACATTGTCCTCATAATTTCATATTAACTTCAGTTAAAATTCTTTTTGTTAAGTCTATATCATCTACCAAAAATAGTTCTTCAAAGACTAAAGTCTATTTATCTTTGCATTCTTGCATGCCTAGTGTATCAGTTATCTACAAGTGAGCAGTATAGATGTCGACAAATAGATACAGATAGATATAGATAAGTATGAACAAGTCAATGTAATAACTATTTATAATGGTAACTCAGAATTACCTTCATGAAATCCTACTTGCTCCACCTATTGAAGAAGTTCCTCTGGGCATGGGAGTAGGATGTGCAAATGTATTATTTTTAACAGACTTCTCAGGTTATTCACATATAGCCAGCCAGGCACCAGGCACCAGCAGAATTTGGGAATCATGCACCCATTAGTCAGTCAGATGTAAAGTTCACCTTTTTGTGTACCTGTGAGAAATGTTCCCCATAAGTAGTGTAATTAGCAAAACATGGGTAAACTCCTTCGAAGCGGATGTAATGCATCATTCTAAAAGCAAGAAATGGAATGTATCAATTGGAGGTGAGATAGGCTGGTAATTCAGGTAAAGTTAATATTCTGAGGAAAATCTGGGTCATCTCTGCCTAGCAAGCTCAGCTCTCTTCATACCCAATGAAGAGTTAAATTAAAACTGCTAACTAGGTTCTAGAGTATTCTTTCCTGTTCTTCATGAACCATCAGAATAGTTATGAGTCATTCTCTTTTCCTTTCCATCAAGACCTGTTACAATAACTTCATCTACATGTCTACTTATTAAATTTACAGTAAATATGAAGACTGCCCTTGAGATTCTAAATACCAAATCTTCGTCTCATTTTTTATGTTGTCAATAGTTACCTAGTAGGTCTTTTCATTAAAGATGCTTACTCGAATGTTTCTCAGCAAACTAATACTCTAGTAAAGAAAAAACTACAGATTCAAACACAAAGAAAACAAAAGAAAAATCAGTAGGCGAAAGAGCTCAACCTTTGGTGAGATGGAGAGAGGATGAAGTGGTAACTGACTCAAAAGAAAGAAGGAAGCTTGTAGGCCCTCCCAGGCAAAGCACTAATGAAAAGTGGACTTATTCCCATCACAGAATCATTAAGATTCCCTAGAACTACAGAAGCCAGATTCTGCAGAGGATGGGAATTTAAAAGAAAGGAATTGATTGTTAAGTCAGGCTATTGGGCGACTGTATACTTAGATCTCTTTGTGTACCAAAGGTTACCTGTGATTAACCTACACCCCCACCGAGGGCAGCAGATGAGGTTTATTCTCAAGCCTCAAGATGGGTGAGACTTGGTCTGATCATGGGGGGATTGAAAGAGTCTGCGTGAATGATAGAAATCCCCTCCCTTTTGTGCTCTCTTTTGATCGTCCAGACATTTACTTCTCAGGTAAAAGACAGAGGTTTCCTTTTTGAAGAAAATGAATGTCTCCTGAGAAGAGATTTCCATAGCTTGATTTGGGGGTGGGGGCCTCACCCAAAGTATTTGACTCCCATCATGATTATTCTATAATAATCTCATCAGTTGATAAACTCCGTGCTGGAACACAGCTGCTTAGTGTCTTGTTCTTAATTGTTCATCGGTGGCCAAGGATCATCAGACATTCCAGGAAAGCCTCCAAAACAAAAGAGAAGCCAAACATACAAACAGAAAAGAAATTCAGATCATTTAGGGAATGGCTTCATGTTTTCACTTCTTTCCATACACTGAGTCCCTCTAACTGCTAGCCCTGCCCCAGTTCTAATAAATGGATTTTTGAACTCCTTTTTTTTTTTTTTTAATGACAGAGCTTTCCTTGTACCTCTTTTGGGGGTTCCTGCCTTTTTTTCCTGTGCTCAATACTGTGCTCTGATACCCTACCCAGTGGTCATTCCTTCCCAGCCCTAAGCTCTTTCCTGTTATTATTCCTAACACACATAGGTCATTTTTCCCCAAAGTACTCAACTCCTGTAACTCCTGTCCCAGACACTGAGCTTTGTAGCTTTGGCCTTGTTCCCTGTCCATAATCTTCCCTCACCTGTTGACCTGCCCACCTGCTTGTGAGAGCTTAGATTTCCCATTGCTTTGCTCCCCCCACCTGCTGTAACATCCAATTTTATTGGCCCTGCTGGTGTCTACTGGCTGCCTATGCTGTCCCTCTTGCCAATCTCCAACCTTTAAGACACCCGCTGGTCTTCTCCCATTGCCTACAATTGTATTTGCTCCCTAAGAACTTAACCTAATTAGATGGATACCGTGTTTCCCTGAAAATAAGACTGGGTCTTATATTAATTTTTGCTTCAAAAGACACATTAGGGCTTCTGTTCAGGGGATGTCATCCTGAAAAATCATGTTAGGGCTTATTTTGGGGGAAACACGGTATGTGTTCTTTTCATTTCCTGGTCCCTCTAAGGCTGAGACAGCCTAACGAATCCTTAACTGGGTACTAAGTACCTAATCGTTTGGGCACTTAAGAGTCATCTCCTACCCCCAGCCAAGGAAATAACTTGGTCCCAAGTTGCTCATGAAAAGGACGTTACACTCTGGTTAAAGGAAGGAAGATCCTCTGTTGTTCTGAATTCCCTTGCTGGGAGCTGAAATCCTCATTTCCTGGGTCACTCTGTGACATAGGTTAGTGGTGGCAGAGACCTGCCCTTACTATCTGCCTCCACCAGGTAAACTTGCCTTCTATCCCAGCTTCCACAGCTGTGATGCCCTGGCCATACATAGGCCTGGGCACCTGGATGCTTAGCAAAACTCTGAGGATGTCTGTTCCCAGAAATACACAATTGAATTGCTGCACCTCTAAATATCCTCTAAATAGAGAGGTTTCTTTGGAGGTAAATTTTTAAACTTGAAAAATTTCAATATGATTAAAGTGAAGGCTGATGTATGAACGATTCCTAAGAGATATCATCAAGTAATAGTCTTTAATTTTTATTTATTTTTTATTCTTTTAGGTTCTGCGGGAAATAAAAGAGATAAAAAATTATTTAATTTTTTTGTGTCTATCTTTCAGAAGTAAGCATTTTACTTGATGAGCCATTAAGTACCCAATAATAAGAGAAAAGCCATTAAGTTGTAAATTAAAATAGGGAAAGATTCTAAATCCACCTACATTTTTTCATTGTTCTTTCTTCAGAAGTCTTATTTAAGTGTAACTTGTTTTCTCATAAAATCGAGTTCATATTTTAACTCCTGAACATCGCCTACTTAGTGAAACATTAGAAATCCTTTAAAAATGGTGAAGTATTGTCTTTAGCAAAACACATTGTTATGATGCAAAACACATGATCATAAATCAGAACACTGATTTAAAAACTGTAATTTTAATCCACCAGTTGATTGTTTTGGTTTGGATTGTATTTCCCCAATACAACCTGCACCCCTCATGGTATAGAGATGATTTTTCAGGAGGACATAATAATAAGGATTAATATTAAATGAATTGCATAGAGAAAAAGCTATGTTCTGTTAACATTATTTTTAGTTCTTCTTCTTAGCGCTAACATTCTTTTTCCAAGTCTTTAATTTTTTTTTTTAATTAAAGTTTATTGGGGTGACAATGGTTAGTAAAGTTAAATAGGTTTCAAGTGTACAATTCTGTAATACATCATCTATATACCACATTGTGTGTTCACCAACTCTTTAACTTTTGATAATTACCTTTTTAAATAAAGAAAGCAGGCCTCAGGCACTGAGGCTTTCCGACATTCCAGCTATAATTACAATCATATTGTTATGTTTTATTGTTTCTTTAAAAAGCACTGCCTCTTATTTATGACAAATGATATTGGTATTTAACTTATGATTGTTTTATTTCAAGAATTATTAAGTTTACTAAAATGTAGGTGGTACACAGATATGGAAAGTACAAGGTTGGAGTGTTTCTCAAGCTTGACTAGTTGGTTAATTTTTTTTTTTCACTGAGTCAACCAAGTCAATCGGTTGTTTGATGCAAGACATAATCACTGGTAATTAAAAACTTGGCACATATTAATAAAATTCAACTGGTCTTGAGGCATTTAGATCTAATATGATTTATAAAGCAGACAATGTCTTCCAATTCTCCTGAAATAAATAAACATCCACTGGTAGCCCTCTTCTACCTTTAAACTTGAGGGAAGTTCCTGAAAATTGGTCTTTTGATGTCAACAAGATCACAAACACAGTGCCATTGAGAGCAAGGTATCTTGTGACAGGACTTGGAAAAAAAATAATGAACACCAAGAATGTTTGTATATTTTAAAAACTTATTGTCCTAGTGAAAATATTAAAATAATTCTCAAAGAACTTGTGGAACTCACCACAAAACACATACAAGATCTCTCCTGCACCTCAGATGTTTGGGAAACATTTGGCTTCTCCAACGTATTTCCTTAACTATTTTTTCTAATTTCCTATTCTTTAAACCTAAGAGTCTCCCAATAATATTGACCCTAAAGCTGAAATGAAAGAGAAACAACTGTTCTCCTCTGACTATATCTGCACATGTACTAACAAACCTTACTGTGAATTGGTACTGCTATAAGTGGTAGGTACCTGGGCCACTGGGTCAGTGGAACAAAGCTGCAGAATGAAACAAGGCCTTACTGAATGAGCTCACAGTCTAGTGGGACAGAGAGAGGAGGGTAGGGCAACCAGAAGACAAGACAGGCTATGACTGTAGACCTTAATTACACAAATCAAAGTTATGGGGATTTGAACAAGGAAAACATCTCATCAGTAGGGGAATAACAACAAAGTCCTAGAAGAGATGGCATTTGCGATGGGCATTGAAGAATCAGTAGAATTTAGACAAAGTGCGTATTCTAGATAGATCACCCTCAGACTTTTATTGTGAATACGTTCTTTACCAGGAGCTGAAGGTACAAAGCTTCAAATAATAATAAGAATAATAACAATAATGATAAATAATAGTCTGTTATAGAAAAATATTTTGGTGGAAGACATGGATACAAACAAATTGCTACTATGTAATATATTACTGGTGTCAGAATCCTTTAGAAGCAACTAGGGAGGAAGAAATTACTTCTACCTGGGGACTTGAGAAAGCATTTGTGAAGGAAATGAACTTTGATCTGGGCTTTGAATGATGACTGGAATTTTACTAGATGGAAAAAGTTGAGAAATACATTTCAGACATTGAGTGCAACATATGACAAGGCATAAAGACATAAAAGTGCATGATGTGTTTGGGAAAGGTGAGAACCTTCTATGTGGTTGGAGTGTGGGGGGCGGGGAAGGAAGATGTAAATGAGGGTTAATAAAGAAAGTGCCCAGAAAGATATGCAGTGACTAATTTATGAAAGGCGATATATGCATACTACGGAATTTAAACTTCATCCTATAAGAAGTTGCTTTAAGGAAAATAGTACAGTTCAATCTTCGCTTTTAGGAGCATCACTTTGGTGGCAGGATACAATAGATGAGTTATGGTGCAGAACAGGTAAGGAAAAGTCACCCTAAACAGAAAGAGTCTTGCATAGGAACATGGCCTAGGAGTAGGGAGGTTTGGAATGAATTGTAGAGAACTTTGAAGACTAGATTGAGAAGTTGGCATTGAGCTCTGTGAAAACACCGATGTTGTACTTGATGGAAATTGTTCTGGAAAGGGTTTATGAAATGGATCATCATGGAGAGTCCCTAGACCCGAAGGACTAGGACACTACAGTGACAGCTCAGGCAGAAGACGCAGCACACAGCACTGTCTCCACTCTACCATCTATTCTTTCCCTGCTTCTTCCTTCCAAGCTGAACCCTAGTGTGTTCCATTATCCTCCCACTTCCTTCTAGTCGTGGTCTTTAGAAAAGGAAACCCCCACCCCCTGCCCAGAGGATGGATCTGCTCTAGGATGATTCCATTTCTAGCCAATAAGTTGTGAAAGAAGTCCTCTAGGGGCCTTCTGGAAAATGTCTGGGAAATGCAGGAAGAGACAATCTCTTCTGCTGAAAGTTGTCTCCATGTTACACTTGGAACTACCATGCCACCATTTTGTTATCAGAAGAGCTCATCCGTGGACAAAGCAAATAGCCATGTTTCCTGATTCTTTGAAAATGTTATTGCACTCCTGATTTAAACAAACCTGGAACTGCTTTCTCTTCAGATATCTAAAAAGATGAGTCAGTTTGGGAAAGAAGTTAATGAACCAAATTTTGTACATTTATATTGAGTGTGAAGTGAAGACGTCCATGAATACAGTTTAGGGTTGGCATGCTGAGAAATAGAACTAAAAGCCAAGCACAATTCTCTTTTTTTTTTTTTTTTGCTGTAGGCTTGAAGGAATTCTTACATTATAAATGCCTGCTCCTTGCTGCATTTCCTACTATTAATTATATATGTCTTTGTAAGTATAATTAATACAATTTACATCAATAACAATAATGAATAATACATAACGTAACAAACAGATAAGGTTTTGTTTGGCAAATTCCATTAGTACTTTCACAGTGCAAGTGCTGGTGAAAGTGTTGTGCTATCACTTCAATGTACAGAAACGTGTCCATGTGCAGTATGGCAGAGAAGGAGCACAGACCTGGGCTCAAATATCTGCCCCTCCAATAGATTACCACTTGGCCCTGGCAAGTGCCTTAAACACCATGAATTTCAATTTGACTAAATTTTAAATGAGTTTCATAAAACTTACTCTGCAGGATTTGTGCTTAGTTATGGTAATTGCTGTATGTAACCACATTTTCAAAACGGCATTGACCTTTGTTCTTGAAGTTCTCAAAATTGTCAGCTACAAATTAGGACCACCTATACTTGATTTCCATTTTTGCTTTTCTTTTATCAAGGTCAAGAGCCCTATTTCAAGAACCCTCAGTTCCCAGGAAGGAGGAGTTACAAATTTGTTGAGCTGAAGGACATGAATGAGGCCATAATGATTGTCTGGCAGGGTCACTGCATCAAAAGTACAGGCCCAACCATCTTATGTTCTCTCTGTCTCTTATTGCAGAAAGAGCTCTGAGAGCTCTGGAGAACCCATCTCTTCAGGCTCTGCAGTTAGCCGTGGAAAGACTAGGATTCATAGGTGTAACTAGACCCCTGGCGGGCTTGAGCCTCCAACAAGGGTGCCAGTTCAGCCTGCCAGAGAGGCCACTGTTAGGATCCTGGAATCTCTTGCAACTAATAGTAAACATGTATTTTTATTTTTCACTTGTGCTTATTCCTTGTATGCATGGTTCCCCCAGGAACCACAGTAAGAGGAATTGATCAGGCCAATATAGGATCTGGGGATTCCTTGTTGTATTAACTAATCTCATGGCAAGGTTCTCCAAAATCTTAACTAACAGTTGTACATTCTAACATTCAACAAATATTTATTGAGTACCTGCTGTGTGCCAAGCCCTGATATATCCTATCACAAATTTGTTTGGTTTTGTTTCAATAGAGGCTTTTATTTTGAGAAAGTTAAGTCGGTGATGCTCTTAGGATCCGTTTAATCATCATTTAGAAGTTTTCACTTGTTGTTCGACCATCAACAAAGCTAGAACTAGGTTCTACGTCTACAAACTTATGAAGGTAGAATCTTAGTAATTAGAAGACTAAGAAAAAAACACTATGACCCTATCCATCCATAACATCAGAGATTAAAAACTCTTAAATACAAAGGACTACACCTGGATAACTCATTTGGGCCCCACTGTGGCTTATAACCCAGCTATCAAACCCATACATTGGTTTGCAGTGACCGCTACAGTAAGAGGCCTGCCCTGCTTCTGACGATCAGGCCCCGTGACTGACAGAATTTAATGGATTTTGACTAGGTATCAATCTTGACAACATCCCTGGATAATCTGAACACTTGAGCTCACTCTTTTCTAATTTAGTGACCACATATTTCTAGTTAGGACATGTTCTGCTTCGCCTTTTATTGTGTGTGTGAGAGTTGCCTGATGATTATGGATGTCAGTTTCCCTTTGATATCTGGGAACAAAAATGTTTTCACTTCACTTGTGAAACTCAAAATTTTGCTTTTATGGCAATAAATTCATTATATAAACTCTCAAATACATCAGAAATATTTATTCAATGATTTACTTTTTTTTTATAACTATCCCCCTCCCGCTCCCAGGGTAGGAAGGGAGAGCCCATTCAGTTTACTTTCCTCTTCCTGGGAGTTGCCCAGTAGAAAAGATATAAATAGTGGACACACACTCATGTGTAAAGAAGGGAAAACTTCAATATTTATCTCCCAACTCACACTCCGTACTTTCTGGGTGGATTTGGGTTTGCCTGCCTTCCCCTATTACGCACACACTCAGAGTCTGAGTTTGAGATGAGTAAAGTAGAGGAAGATGAGACTGAGGTATTCATTTGATTTATTTGAGTACATTCTCTGCCCACCTGTAATCTTCCTTCTCGAAACAAAAGCACCCATATATAAACACCGTAACTACTATGCTAAAGTAAACAAGTTTCATAAATGCTTATCTCAGTGTAAGCCTCCATTAGCAGGGAGATATTCTGAGTTGAGCCAGATTCTTTGCCTTTTTTTAAGCCAGGGTTTCATAGTGAATATTGATATTTTGGAATAGTGCCTGGAAAATTGCACCGAAACAAATCTGTTATGATAATCTATAGAAAATGTGTGTTTATGTACAATCGTAACTTCTTCCTCTGCTCTACAAGGGCCTGCATGAGCAAGTGTTGGTCTCAGGGACGTAGCAAATGGTAAAAAGGAGTTTGTAAAGAATTCTTACCCTTTCTACAGTTAGAGAAGTTTGGGAAAATAGAAAAGTGTCTGCAAGCTTGGCTTGGCATTTGGTTATATTAGCATACAATTAGTACTCTTGGGTGAAACAGAATGAAGAGAAAATTTACCTGATTTGTCCCAGCTCTCCCTGCCTCTTCTCTCTCTCTCCTCTGGATGTCTTTGAAACTGTACTCCGTAATAAACCTAGCTCTGGTTTTCCTGCAAAAACCTAACAGAACAGTTGTGAAATTTAAAAATGTTGAGTTTTCAATGTAGAATTCATTCATTTCTTAAAAAAATATATGTATTGTGTACCTACTGTGTGTAAAAAAAATTGAAATGCAAACATAAACAAGACCTTCAGGGGGCTTACATTTTAGGAGATGCCACATTCATTAAACAACAATTTCTATGATTAATTATTTAATTGTAATAATAATGAGTGCCTTGAAGGAGAAAAACCAGGTGGTGTGAGGAGATTTAATGGAATCCTGATATATAGTCTTCCCTGCAAAGTTGTCCTTTCAGCTAAATGTTGAAGGAGGGTAGGGTTTAGTGGTAAAGGGGGTTAGAGAGCTTTTTGGGCAGAGGGAGAAGCAGGTGTCAATGTGATAAGGAGGGAGAAACCTGGCGTAGTTAAGAGAATGAGCTACACTCAAGTAGGGTGGCCCAAGTAGCACCCCGGAGGGCTCTCTGATGAGGGGCTACTGAGGGCAAGACCCAGAGCCCAGAGTCTCTGCCATTCTCCTCAGTAGGGCTGACTATTACTGGGTTGAGTGTTCCTCTCCATTTGTTTACCTGATACTTACATATTTTGTACCTACCTCATATGGAAAGCCCTCAAATATCGTGGCTTTCCCATGTGCCATTAACAGTAGACTTACAAATCCCTCTGTTGCTGACTGGAAGATCCCTCTTCTGAGTCACCTGCTGCAGTTGTCGGTAAGAAGCACCGGGGGCAAAAAGCATTCTCCTGCATTTGCTTTAGTAGACCACAATATGGTGAAAATGTACACTAATTTTGACCTAAAGTGTTGAATGAGAAATTAGCAAGTGCGGCTACTACCAGGGTCTGAGATCACTGCCCCTCTGATCTTAGCAGAGCCTTACACAAACAAAAGAACAAAACTCTTTTAATCCACTCTGAATTAAACCAGAAAGTATCACTAATGTCTTAAGGAAGCCGTGGCAATCACATGATAATGATTTTAAAAAAAAAATGTCCATTTGAGGGGACTTTTCAAAACCTGGTACCAGGCAGCCAGAAGGACAGTGTTTAGCTGTCTTTCTACATTGGAGTGAAGGTTGGGAGGAGACCCTAAGAGAAATGTAGAAGGCCTTTAAATATGCAAATGGATGGGCCAATGCAATTTTAGAATTGATATGTTGCTGGTATGAAGACAATGCCACTGCCATTTGAATGAAGCTAGGTGCAGTCTCCCCGGGTTCATGCTGAACTTGTGGCAGCTATGTTTCCAATACATGATACATAATGATACCTCTGGGGAAAACAGAAAAATAGCCAAGGCTACTCATTACTACAAATTGGTCACGGACAGAGCAGTATGAACCTCACATTGACCGTCTCATACTGATCACTGCAGATGGCAGTCTCATGCCAGCCATGAATCAAACCAAATAAATAGCAGATGTCACCAGTGGCAATCTGCTGATGTTTAAAAATGGAACAAGTGAATCAGCAAACTATTTAGGAAGGTAAGTCTGTGTCAAGCATTCTGTCATCAAAAACTTTGTATGGACAGTGTGATCTATGTGTCATCAAGGTCGCTCAGCATGACCATGAAAAAGAAAACGGAAGCTGACAGCTTAAGCAGAGCTATGAACATTGACTATGTTTATAAATACCATGTTATATAGATGTAAAAAAATCTCAACACAGTACTTAAAACTAATCACTAGGGCATCCAATGCCTCCCTGTTATTATTATCATTGTCAGTCATCATTCAAAAGCACACAATGATATTTTTTCTCTGGAAGCACATACCTTGATAATAGATATTAATATGCATGGATGTAAGATATATTTACAACAAGTAAATATATATGAAGCTAATATAGAAAAGTCTAACACAGAAACAATGAAAATAAAGGATGGTATGATTTATGTAAAGTTAATAGACACACTATGTGGCAGGTACCATGCTGGGCAGTTCATAAACTTTACAATATGTATACTTTAAAGCAATCATGTAGAGTTGGGTTTACTAATATCCTCATCTGACAACAGACTTGGGGGAGTAGAGTAGTTTGCATATCAAATAACAGGGTCAGATGTGGAAACAGGTCAGTCTGACTCTGTAGTGGACCTACGAGTATGTCGGCATTGATCAGCCAGCATCCATCTCCTCTTCCTATCAGCTTCTCTACTTCATTTGGGGGATTTACTTCTCCCCTGTGGTGGGTAGTCTTGGTAGGTCAGACAACTCAGATAATCTGTTCTTTTTCAAGGATAGCAAAGAGCTTCCAGGAGCAGCCTTTGGCCAGATTCTTCCTGTAGGAATAATGTAAAGGAAAGACACTCTAAGACCTACCAGTAAGCCTGGTCAACTGACCTTTCTCTCCTCAATCCTATGCAAGGAGGGAAGAAATTGCCCTGCCAGGAGCCCTGTCTGAGTTCGCGTCCCACCTCTAAACCTTCTTCTCCAGACTTGTGTCAATTTGGTGTGTTGTGCTCACCTATATCCTTCTAATAAATTGAGCCAGGGTTGCATTTGTTGCTTGTAACTGAAGACCCTCACTAATGCCTCAAAGTAAGTGCGCTTTGCTTTCCTCCAAGCCCCAGTTGTGTCAAAAAAAATGCAATATTTTAAGTTTATTTCAAATACTGAAATAACTTCACAAATAATAGATTAGGTAGAAGTCCTTATCACAAATAGAATAATTTGCAAATCAAAGCAATATTGATTTTCATTGCAATCTTATAATTGTGCATAAATTCGATGTATGGAATTTGTGATATCTATGTAACAACAGCCCCTCTTCTAGGTAGATTAGAATTTTTTCTTACTATTTGTACTGTTTTCTAAGAAGATCCCTTCCCTTTGTAATGCAAAAGTAAACTCCAGCTACTGTGTACAGAGGAGGCAAATTCTGAATTTTTGAGTAATACACAGTAATTTCTTATACCAAGTGCCATGAATTATGCTAAACTCATCACATGCAGCAATTGTGTGGTAAATGTTATTCTCATTTCACACATGAAGATGCTGAGACTTGCAGAAACTAGATTAGCTATCAAAGAATAACATACCTAAAAAACCATGAAACCAGCTCTTGAACCTGGCTTGTCTAAGCCCCAAACTCCACATATTCCTTCCAGGTAAGTCTGCTCCACTATGCTATAGAAAACCAGGGAGCCTCCTTACCATAGCCCTCCAAGGCGGGCTGCATTACCACCAATTCACAGACAAGAAAATTAAGATGAAGAGAAGTTAAATGCCTTGCTGCAGTTCACACCGATAATAACTGAGTCAGTTTGTAATGAGAAGTCTTTGTCATTCTAAATCCGCCAATGCATTGAGTTACTTCCTGGGAGGTTTCGTGGCCTGTAGATTAAGTAAAACCACAGTCACAGCATGTTTATGACATGATTACGATTCTCCCAGTGCATTGCATGCTTCCAAGAATGCAAAGCACTTTAACCAACCACCTGGATTCCTTTAAGGCAGGAGGGCTCACTAGTAGATGTTTAATAAATATGTGCTGAATCATTGGAGCCAACCGATTAAGACATTAGTCTTCATCTACTGGTATTTGGAAAAACAGAATTCTGGAGTAGAAAAGGAACTTAAAAGTGACTTAGTCCACTTTTTAAAATCTCAATGGGGAATCTAAGGGACAAACGTATTGGGAGACTTTCTCTAAGACTCAGAGTTTCTGAGTCACAAACTGGGAACTAGGGTACCATTCCCCAGATTCTCAGGGGATTGCTCTTTCCACAACAATACATTTCCTGTCCTGGGTCCTAGTGAAACATTGAGCACGAGCTACCTTAAGAGAACATCAGTAGTCCGATTAGGTAATTAATTTTCCTCAAATTTCAATTTCTCAAAAACCATTCTTAGGCAAAGGCATCTGCCTACTGAACGTAGTCTGGATATATGGACTCTGAAGCATTTTAGGTTTGCTTAATCTGGAGAATGAATGCTTACTGGTTAAATAATGGCATTTTAGCCGCCAGGGAGATAGGGTGATGATGGTGGTGGGTGCAGGACAAATGCAGGCTGCCCACTCATACCCCACCTCTCAGCATTCTCTAAAACTGCAAGGTATTCCCCTCATGTTCAACTCACTAAGTGATCACCTCACTCTTTTTCCCTCCTCCTGATAAATAATCCTGAGATTTTGACTGGCAGCTTGCTTCAGTCTTCCCACATTGTGTGGCGCTCCCACCTCCATCCCTAAGTGCACTTTCTCAGCCCTTGTGTTTGATCTGTGTTATTTTTCATTGCTTGCTCACACTAAGATAGTTTTGTCAATTCTCAAAGGACTGTGTCTTTGTTCTTTTCCTTGTATAGCATCTAGCATGGTGACAAGCAAAACTGAGCATGAAGGGAAAATAGTGGGACACAGGCCCATAAAACAGTCTAAGCATCAATATTCAGTCTTTCCACTTTTCAAAAGTGCAATACTGTTAAATAAATCAGGTGAGAGAGAAGGAACGCATGTTTTCTTTCTCCCTAATATTTCCTCTAAAATGAGAGGCCCATGAAACACACTTTGTTACCCACTGCAGGATGGATGGGGACTTGGACTGGCCAGGTACAGGCTCTGTGTGCTCTTTAGACTCGTGACACATAATACAGCAGTTAGACGGGGAACTCCCTGGATGAGAGCCACTGGTTATTTTTTTGCTGATGCTGTCGGTAGTGCAGATTGTTGCAAGTGCCTCTCTTTGCATTCTTCTCCTCCTTCTTCCCTGCCCGTTTTTTGAATTAAGGTGTAATCCTTTGGCTATTCTGGCTCTTTCTCTGCCCTTTCCTCACTCACCACACAGGAGATATCGGCAGTTAGATGGCACTGGCGTGCCACCTATGTAGAATTGCCTGTGGTTTTAAGATCAGTCCAAGAGAAGCTTAGCATCTGGGTTGATGACTTTCATTCTGAGGCTTCCTAGAGACAGTTTGTAACAGTACCATGAGCAAAAGTTGCCTGGTTTTATATTTTGCCCATTGGATGTAAAGGTTTGTGTTGAGCCAAGCATTCTGAACTGGCTGTTGGGGATGGTTCGGCTCTCAGAGATTTCCTAATGAGCATGGAGCTCAGGACTCAACTTCAAAGACTAAGGCCTGGAGAAGCAGCCCCAGCTTCCCCAGTTCTGCAGTGGGAGAAGCGGGCACGCTTGTCAAGCCAGTGGATGAAATGTTAATAGCTTTGTGTCCAGATGTTTTCTTTCTGAATGCCAGAGGTGAAGGGCCTGAGCAATGGTGTTACACATGTTAAGGAACTTGTCCAAGTTCATCTGGCAAGTGAGTAGCAGAGTTGGAGATGATTGCCACATTCCAGCTTGTACTCATTACTCCACTTCCAGTCCACTTATTTCAAAAAATAAATATAAATTAGCCAACACTATTCTCAGCATGGAAATACTTCTCCTTTCATGGGAGTAGGCCTTGTCTCTCCAATTAGATTATTGGCCCTTTAACAGGTAGTAAGTCTAGCATTGTGTTCTCATCCTTGCAAACAATAAGTACTCCATGAATAAATGCTGATATAGCAGTAAAGTGGCTGCAAGGATACTTTTCAACCCTGGCCACCTTACAACTTTTTTCTTTATTTCTCCTACTTAAAAAAGTTACCAAGCCAATACCTGCTCATTGTAAAAAGATGCGGTATATAAATTAATTGCCTCCGCATGTTAGCCCCGTTCCATTTATCCAAAATAATCAATGCTGTTAGGTAGGTAGTCTTCCATATCTATTTTCATGCTCAAACACATTCAAACATATGCACAGATATATAGTATTCCTCTTATATTTAAAGCAAAACATAGCATTATACTATATACATTACTCTGCAACCTTGTTTTTCCACTTAAGTGTATATCATAGACATCTTCCAGAGTCAGTAAATATAAAGCTTACTCATTCATTCTAATAACGCATAATAGTACCTTTAATGAGTGTATCGTAATTTACTCAACCATTCCCATAATAATGGATATTCAGGTTCCCACTGTCTTCTGAATAGCTTCCTGTTTGATCACCATGCTGTGTGGCCTCTTGCACATCTATTCCTGCTTTTATAACTGGGAACAAGCCTTGCCTAAAATGATGCCATTCACTCCTTGGGAGAAATGTCTCCAAACTCTAGGCAATTTGTTTTGTATGAATTAAAGTAACCATGTTAAGGTATTGTTTCTATTCCATAATTGAGGTTACAGTATATCTTTTCTGTACACTGTTATCTTTTAGGAAATGTATAGTATACAGAGAATATAGGATCCTCATTTAGAAAATGGAATATTTCAAGTTTACAAAAGAATTTTACATCTTTCGTGTTAGTTTCAAATATGCATATATTTGTAGTGTATGCTTTCTGCCTCACTGTAGTTGGAACAACAACAAAAAGGGTTTGAGCCTGCATTTTCATTTTCTTGACTTTTCAAAATTGTTAATCCATCAAAATGTAAACTCCACGAGAAAGAAATTAAGCAAAATTTAGAGCCTAGTTCTCTAATGTATCTCCAGCACGGAGGCATATGGCAGGGACTGTATCAATATGAACTGAATGAACGGAAATCTATTCTTTTACATTTCATACGCTCTGAATCTCACTCTGTTTGGTCAGGAGAAAGTTACATTCTACTTCATGCTCTAGTTTTCCTTTTCCAAATGACAACAGAAGGCTTAGTTCTCTGAGCTCAATTAACTCCTGACTCAATGAACTCCCAGAAGTCTATTCCTGGGGACGGACTCCATCGTTGCTGGGAGCAGAGGCACATGTTCAGGCACCAGCTGAGATCACAGCTTCCAGGACAACCTAGAGAGGGAAAGGTGGTGTAAAGACTGAAGCTTTAAAGACATCATTTATCCTGAAGCTATGAATGTGTCTCTACTGGTTAAGAAATCATAACATAGTGGAGTATTATGTTGTCATTAAAAATGAAGTAGAACAACATTGAATGACATGGAGAAATAGGATATATAGCATCATGGAGCGTATGATCCGATTTTCAGTTAAAGGAAACATAGGTGTCTATTTGTATATGCATGGAACCTGAGGACATACACTAAAATGTTATCAGTGTCTTTAGGGGAAGTGATTATGAGTGAATTTCAAACAAAGAAAGTTTCTTATCATTGCTTATTTTTCTGTCAAAAAATTTCTCAAAGAGAAACAAGATTGGAAGAATTGTTTCTATGAATATTATATAACTCTTAATTGCCATCTTATCATATCATAGCAGTTGTTTTCTTTTAATTAAAACTCTTTCACAACATAATACTTTTTAAAAGGGTGTAGGATGAGATATGTTCCCCAAACCAGAGAAATAGCAAGCAAATCTCACTACCAAACGATCTGGAAAAATAGATCAGGTCAGTTTTCCCTCGATAAAAGTATTGGTCATTGTGATTTACCTGGCTATTATGCTGATGAGGTCTATTTGTAGAAAAAAAAAATGGGTGTAATTATAAGAATTTTTGACAATTATAAAGTGGTTTTCCTCACAACACTGACCAGTTTTGTGTAGAAAGATCTTACTTTGCTTAGAAATCTCCCCCTGGTGCAGGGGCAGCTGTGCCTTGCATGAGCTTTCAGATCAGGGATGAGCAACACAGAAGCAAATTTTGCAGCAGGTGGCGATTACCTACACCTCGAACTGGGCAAGTGTGCTGTACTTGAACTGGCTTTCCTAGGGCCAGCCAGCAGTTTGCTGTTTTGCTTCATGGTCCATAGTCCTCACTGCCTATAAAAGTAACTAAACCTTTAGTTGTTCTTTCCAGTTCCTGATCATTACAAGCTGTGAAGCATTATATCCTGGAACTTCAGGTTTGGTGTCACGTGTCAGATTAGCCCTAAGGAGTGACACTTACTTGGAAATTACAGGAAAGCCGCTAGAAAATGACTGGTTTTTTGCAGCTCTTGCTTAGGAGGCCATGTGCAATTGGTGGCTTAGGAAAAATCCATGTCCCTAGTGCAATCCTGATACATGAAATGTTCCAAATAAAACCGTTAAATGAATTAACTTTTTTGTATGATGTCCAGATATAGGACCACACCACAAATTCACACTCTCAATCTCCCTTAATCCAGTTGCCTCATGCCAATTAACTAAAATTCAGCCATCTCTTCAGTTGGTTTCTTTTTTTTTTTATTTAAATTTATTGGGGTGACAATTGTTAGTAAAATTACATAGATTTCAGGTGTACAATTCTGTATTACATCATCTATAAATCCCATTGTGTGTTCACCACCCAGAGTCAGTTCTCCTTCCGTCACCATATATTTGATCCCCCTTACCCTCATCTCCCACCCCCCACCCCCCTTACCCTCTGTTCAGTTGGTTTCTTACATAGTTCTGCAAAAGACAGGTCTCAAGTTTTTCTTGATCTTTAGAAAAATGCCTACAAATTTTGTCTCCAGGTTTTATTTCTTTGATTCTATGAACAAAATTAAAATGAATACAGTAACGTCAACATAACACACATGCAGACAAATGTTTGCAGTTAAACATTCTGCTAACAGCCTAATTCTTATGAAAAGGCACACGTTTGCGTGCGTACACAGACACACGCACACACACACACACACACACACATACACACACACACGGCACTAACTGGCACCTAGACATAAATAGCAAACCTTTAGAGTCTGTAATAACCTGACATTTCACTGGGAGATTTTTATAATGTCTGAACTTGCTAAAACAATTCTCCTCCCCCTCTACTTTCTTACTATTTTAAAGCAAGTAATAAATAGAACTATACCTAGAGAAGGTGGTAAAACAGGGTGAGTAGAAAGGACCCATTATTAAACATCTATTGTGTGCCAGGCATTACTCTAGGCATTTTAAATATGATATTTCTTTTAGTCCTCACAAACCACTTGCCACGTAGATATTAACATCACTTTATGCATCAGGAAACATTATTCAGAGAGGATAAGAGACTTGCACAAACTCAAACAACTAATAAATGACTGAGCGGGACCAGGACCCAAGTCCTTCTGTTTTAAAAGCTCAAAATTTTCACCCCACCACTTACAATAGTGTAGAAATAGTCCCACCCTCTCGCGGTTCTCCTCGGAAGATCATTGTGACTTGGAAGGCCGAGGGTAATAGTCATTTAACCCATGGTGTCTTTCCCTCGCCCCCTCCTATGTGACTGTGGTATCTACTTTTGAGCATGTGATTCCCCAGAGCTTGAGCAATGACAGGACAATAGTGCTGGAGACTTTACTGTCTGAGTCAACACTTGTCTGGGACGGCGTCCTTATTTAGTTCCCTTCCTCTTCTCAGTTTCAGGTCCCAACCCCTGTCTGTGCCCTTTGCACAAGGAACAGGTGGCCTTCCACGCTACCACAGGATGACAGTCCACAGTGCTTGTGGTGATTCGTCTCACAATGTACAGGACATTTTTTATTGCACCAAAGATCAGCGGTAACTTGAGTTTTGTACATAGAGGTGAAAGATCTCTCTGACGAGAGTTGGACACGAGCTGGGCACTTCTTTTAGCCTGGTTGTTTTGCATGTGTGTTCCTAACAAATGTCCTAGGTTTCAGTAACTTGTTTATTTTTCAGTTAAACTTCACAATAGTTAGCAATGTTCTTACGGTACAGAAATAATTTTGATGAGGTGATGTCAGAAATAGATTGGGCTATCGTTTATGCAAATGTTTGATGAACTTTGATTCATCTTTTTTACTCTGAGAACTAAGAAGGTGATACTTACTGATATATGTATATATATATATATATATATATATATATATATATATATATCTGATATGTATATCTGTATATCTGATATATGTATATATATATATTCTGTAAAAAATATAGTCTTTCTGATATTTATGTTCCTGGTTTTCAGGATTCACAGAATCAGAAAAGGGAAACAAGACGGATCCTTTTAATAGCTCATCATATCATCATCATCTTCATCCAGTTTAGTCAAACTATCTACCTTAGGGATCTTCCTTCAGGGGCATGGATGATGAAGTCATATTTTTTCTACTATATATTATGTTTCAAAATTGGCATTATACTGTATGTGCTATTCTATAGCTCATATTCTTTACTTAAACATATTTCATAACTATTTCCTGCAAATCAGTAAATATTTTCCTGAAGCATAATTTTTCTAGCATGTTTACTATTCCTTTACAGGATGTGACATAATTTATTTAACTAATCCCCTACCATTAGAAATTCTATTTGTTTCCAATTTGTCTTTGCTATAAAAAATGTTTAAAATATTTTTGTGTGTGGGTTTTTGTATATAGCCATTCTTGTTGTAAATTTATATATATATATATATATATATATATATATATATATATATATATATATATATGGAATTGCTGAGTAAAGGACACACACTTTAAAAATTTTTTGATACATTCTATAAAAGTGTGATTTTTGCGAATTTTTAAATTCTCCATCAGTTTCACCCCTCTCCTCCTTTCTTTGCCATTTCTGTGTTGACCTTATATCCCAGCACATGATTTGGGCTCCTTTAGAAGCTGGCGACATGTGTTCATCTCCACTCTTCTGAACTCCTACTTCTGTAACTTCCTCAAAATAAGCATTTGTAGAGTCATAATGACTATGTGTCATTCATTTGGCATACTGAAAAATCTGTATTGAAAGTTAGAGCAACCCACATGTGTCAAATTAATTAATTACAGCTCTTGGTGAAGCCCAGTACTATGCCAGCAAGTTCTGTGGTAAAATTCTATAGATAAAATTTCACCCCCAAGTAATTTTCTCATTCTTCTTCTATAGCATAAGGTAATTTTCTTCAGATAAAATTAATTAAAGATGGCATATAAAATTATGTTTTTGGATGTGTACTCAGGATTAATCAGTAATAGTTTTAGACATGTTTCTTCACCTGAAAATACATTGATCTTATATCCATCTATCAGCTGGAAAGCCTGTGCATCTAAATTCAATACCAATTTATTTCTTTGTACTGGAGTTCCTGTCTCTTGTTTATTTCTTGGCTGGGTTAAAGGATCTCAGTGATATTGGGAATATAGTTAGACAAGTGTAGCAGCCACCAGGTTACTAAAAACACATAGATCTTTGGCATTATTCCAAGAAAATAAGTCGTCTCATTTGGTGTGTACACAATGTCCTGAACAGCTATTATGATTAATTAACTTTTCCATGTTGATGTAGTAAGTTTTATTAGCTCTCAGAAAACTAGCTCCAACTAGCTTGTAGTCCGATCACACACGGAGAACAAGTCAAGTGAAAATGGAAAAAGCCAAGCAGCTAATCCTTTCAGAGGCAATAGTAATTTTCTTAAAAGGCATCTCAATATAGTTAATAAATTGTTACCTCTCTTCCTAAAAGGGATATTATTTTATATGGGAACCATAAATACACATTTGCATATTAACGATTAATATGCTATGTTTGTTAATGTTTGTTCACATGTTGCAATCTCTGCTGCATGTAACCCCTCTTTTAGTTCTTTATGGAGGGGTCTGTCTTGGGAGTTGTTCACTTTTAGCCGTTATGTTAGAGCAGAACCTGACTACGCAGAGCTTGTTTCTTCGCTCAGTTAAAAACCTTGATACCTATGTAGTAGTGCTTGATGTTTGTGGACTGAGATGGAGCTTCATAATGATAAACACTTCAGTTTTCAAGCACCTACTATGTGCCCATTCTTTACATTTGCTATTTAATTCTCATGACAGTCCTCCAAACTATTTGACAGGTGGTAAAACAAGTTTAAAGTGGCTGAGTCTCTTATTCATGGTCAAATAGCTAGTAGGTGTCAGTCGGGATACACAAACTAAGCTCAGAGCTACGTTCTTTCCACGTAGGACAGTTCTGACTCTTCTTGTGCATGTGTTTATGCTATTGCTGTGTGAAACACAATGGAAGACGTCCCAGGCAAAGAAGGGAATTCAGAGCTCATCTCTCACAGTCATCTCACACTGTGATTCTGGAAGCACATCCTCGCCAAGAAATGTCAGCCTTTGACACCACAAACCTTTCGCCCCTTCTCAAGCCAACTTTGAAGAAGGAGCAGAGCATGAATGCGGAGAAACTTTGCCTTTCCTTCCACACAAGTATCTTTTTTTTCAGGATGCCTGGGATATAATGTATGGAAAACTGAGAAGCTAGAAGGAAATTAAAAACAGCACAAACACGAACACTGCTCACATACATGTGCCTCGTCAGCACACATGGGAAACACATTTGTCTTGTGTGGCACAGTTAATGGTAACAAGGACAATGAATAAAAATGGTCTGTTTTTAAACTCACTCTAAAATCCACCCACAGTTCGTTAGGAATGTTGCAAATGGTGATGTGGCTTCATACGTTGAACAATGGCAAAAACACATGGGCATTTAGAAAAAAATATTTCTTTAGCCACTCACTTTCTTTACGATTCTGAGTAAATTGCTTATTTTTATATATATTTTTAATAATTTGACGAAGCAACTCACAGACTATTTTTAAGTTAAATATTTAATATCAGTCCTAAATTCTTTGTAACTACTCGTTCTCACTTGCCTGTCCCTAGCAAGAGATATTTCAGATACAGTGTTTTCCTAAGGAAATTAGGATGGGCTAGAATATTCCAAGCTTTCCCAAGATAATAGGGCTCACTTTGTCTTCAGCACAGGGCTAACTAAGCACTTTCATTTTCACACAATACCCCTTTGAGGTAGGTAATATTATTGCACCCAATATTCAGATGAGGAAACTGAGACCCAAGGGAGATTAAGTAAGTTGTCCACTAACATGGTAGGGGAAAGAGTAGAGTCAGGACTCAAACCCTGGTGGTTTGGTGCCAGCATCCAAGAACTTAAGTGCCAGGCTATACAACTCAGGGACAGCCAGGTTACTGGTTGGGAAGTTAAGTTTCCAAGTGATACTTCTCTGTGTTCAAAGTTATAGAAAGGGCTCCAAATAAGGCTTTATAAGATCACCACTACCTTCAGCAATATCCTGGTAGCATAACAAGACTAAAGGAAGAAAAGGAAGGAAACTGCTTAGGATTCAGGACTATGGATCTGTGAAACTCCTAAGGACCTATGGGGATTGAGAGGTGCTCATAGAGCATCATTTCTTTCAAAGACCCAAGGGATAAGATGGAAAAATAAACATCACTGAGTGGAAAATTACTTTAGACTTCATGAAAGGTTCACGTTGTTAGAGGGGAGGACTGTTGTTTACCATTTTGTCTTTTGAGCTCATGCCTAGGGTTTTCATGATTCTTGACTTTGGCTTCTGGCATATGCAGAAGCAAGTAGCAAATGCTCTTTACCCCTAGCACAGATCTTTCCCACACACTCTGCCACCATCTGTGGGCACACCCACATCGAGTTCTAGTGCTTTTCCCTTTAAAAACACATAGGGCTTCATAATTCCTTGGTCGTGCTTGGCCCACCCCCTGGGTGGGGCTGTTTGCTTCTCAAGGCAAAATGGCTTCTATCTTTGAGAAGCTCGTCTAAAACAGGCAAAGCTACTTTATTTATAGGCTAATCAAGTCCATAATTGGATCAGATCTATCTGCCAGTCACCCTAAGACATTTATGGCGTGTGCTTTCTCTAAATCTGCCCCTTTCCATTGTGTAGATCAGAGGGAAAGTAAGAGAAGAGAGAGTTTGTTTCTGTTATGGAGTATTGAACAGAGGTGATTCGCCATGGGTGCATTTTAGCATTGGGTAGGACAGAATATTTGCAAAATAGAAAAAAAAAAAAGGAAGAAAAGAGTAGCAGTTTGTGCTGGGAATCAGGTGCAATCAATCCTTTCTGTCTGGCTTTTGTTTCTGAGTATGTTCAGGCTAGTTTAAGGATTCTCTGGATGATGTATTATGGTTGTTTTATTTCATTCTGTTTCAATTTGGGGTTTATTTGTTTCCTTTTGTGGTTATTTTATGTTGCTGTTTATTTCATGGGCTTGTTTTTACTTAGAGGAACCACTGTGTCTGTGTTAGGACAAGATAAAACTGAGAAACAGTGATGTAGGTCTTAGTCCCGGCTGTCAAGCAACATGATCCTGCATGAGACACATAACTTTTCCATTTGCAAAAGGTTTTAGGCCGTATTAGTGATACCCAAGCATGGCTTTCTATCAGAATCACATAGGTGGTGTTTTAAAATGAGATGCCTGCTATAGAGTATGGTGGGACTTTTTCGGGTGATGGAATTGTTCTATATTTTGATTATGACGGTAGCTACTAGACTGTACAAGTTTGTCAAAACGTGAGAGCTGTACACTAAAAATGGTGAATTTTACTGTATGTAAATGATCTTAATTTAAAATTTAAAAATAATTTTAAAATCTTTTGAATGTTAATACATTGAAGAAAAAAAAAAATACCTGGGTCCCACTGGAAACCAATTACTTACAAAATGCTATCTAGTCTCTGAATCATCTCTGTATTTGTGACTCTAATGGGAACCAACGCAAGCGCTCTAAGTTGTCGTGATCCCAGGTTCCGGTGTTTGTCAGCTGTGACATGAAGTCAACAGTAACCTGGGTGGCAGAGACCAGTTTGGGTGCCTATAGCCACAGCATGTCTGGTCAGGCCACTTAAATCACATGGGGAGTGGAGGAAAACTATGTGGCTAAGCTCTGAGTTTAATACTCAAGGAGAACATCCTTTATGATCAATGAGCAGAAAATGTGGGAGTAACCAAGTACTGATCACATGTTAGAAACCAGTGTAAAGAGAGAGGATGTGGAACCTAGAACTGTATATTAATAAAAGCTATTGATTTTTTTCTTAGCATTAAAAAGAAAGAAACGATGCTGTGGGATGACTCTGGCACCAATCACATGAAAGCATGTAAGTATCCAGCAGAAACAGGCTCACGGATTTGAACTATGTGAACTTTAACAGAGAAGACTCAGGCTGACAAATATTTTGGGCCCCGTGTCAACCTCTGAGACGATTCCATCCAGCGTTAAAAAAGATATATGAGACCCTCAGAATTAAAGTTGTTTACGGACGGCATTGACAATGGACTGGACTCCTAATAGGAAAATGGGATGTTGAAAATATTAGCTTTGTTTAAAGTTCGTGGGCGAAGGTAGTAACTATGTTTTGGGCTATGACTTAGGAACATCCCCCACCAACAGATACTTCTGAAGCTGAGGGTTCAGGTGAGTGCATTCCCATTGTGTAGCCACTAGCCATGGCTACAGCTGGTGGGCCCATCACCAATGTCCACTTGATTGGGAATACTGAATACAGTAACACCAAGATGACTCTCTGGGGGAACTAGAATGCAAAGTCACAGAGAAGGTGGGTGGCAGTTGTGCCATGGGAAGCCCACGCTGGGGGCAAACTAAAATTAGAGGGAAGCAGGAAGTGTAAGTAGTAACAACAGCACCAATAACGATAACAGTAGTAGCTAACACTTACAAAATGCGTCTGTGAGCTAAGCACCCGGCTAATCCTATCAGATGGGTAATATGACTATCTTGATTGGATGTGATCACTTCCCTAAGGCCACACAACTAGTAAGTGACAGAGCTGGGAGGCAACCCAGGTAAGGTGACTGATTCTCAAGCTTTATTCTGCCTCCTAGGAAACTCAGGAGGCAGCTGCAGTGAAGAGATTGGAAGGGATGTACAAGAGAAGCAGATCCATGAGACACAGGGGTCCCATTCCTGAGAACTTTTGGGGTCTCAGCTCCAGTCTGCACATGCTCGTACTGTGCGTAGGGGTGGTCTAAGTCTCAAGCAACTCTCCCTCTCCTTCTCCTTGCCTTTATGAAGAATTAGCTTCTTCATAAAAGATCTCTGTTCCTTGAAATCAATAAATGCCAAGCTATAATGAAGAAGTATGCAAGGGGAGGGTGAGACTGAGGGAGCATTTTTTATGGAGAGGCCAGGGCAGAGAGAATTACCCCAACTCTCTTGTGATACTATTTTTTTAACCTTCTCAGCTTGAGGAAGACGAGCACCTGCAGTTCATTAAGGAAACATTTAATCAAGGGAGACTCCACAAGAGGATACTAAGCTGTCAGGTAAGCTTGGAATTGCTCAGCCATACACTTAGCTAAGTTACAGCTCTTGAGTCCAGCTTCTTAATATGGTCTCTTTTAGGACTTTTGGCTCAATTTCTTTAATGGAATTATTTGTCCATTTTTCAAAGGTTTTCCCTCCCACTGGGTCCCTCATCTCACTCATCCCCTTTCTGTGATGCAAGTCACCATTTCTAATTTCTCTTTAAGAATCAAAAGTTGGAATCCTGAACATTGTGCTGTAGTCTTTGGTATTGCTCTGTGAGGAGGCTCTCCTGTTGCCGAAACAGAATGAGCTGGCAGGCTCCCTCAGCCCCTTGGGTTTGCCAGGGAAGATCAGACCGAGGAGTGGAGGAGTCGTCCAGGAGCCCAGGAGCAGTCACACTAGGAGACAGCTTTTCTCTTTGAAAGGCTCTGAGGGAGGTCAGCTGGGCAGACACAGAAGTGCCGAGAAGGGGATGGTGTGCAAACTATTAGGTTGGTGCAAAAGTAATTGCGATTTAAGAGGTTAAAAATAATGGCAAAAACCACACTTACTTTTGCACCAACCCAATATATGGCAAGCTGGCCACAGTGCAAATTTCAGAGCTGTGGGCTTATGGGGCTCAGTCCTTCATTTTCAGTGTCTGGAGAGGTGGCCCTGGTCTTTTCGATTACACTGAAACACACCAGGAAGGGAAAAATCCATTCTGGCTCGCCTGTTAATTTAGTCGGTTGACATGTGCCTTCCCAAAGAGCTTTTTAAATACTGTATGACTTTGATTCCCTAAAGGAGGACTCGGGAACCAACAACATTTTCCTCTAATCTTACCTCAGTGTTCCTTCTGAAGTGAGTCACTAAAGACTTCCTGTTTGAGGCTGAAAAACATTTAAGCAAGCAAGCAGCTCTAGCCAGTTTAATACGGGCATCAGAGATGTTGTTAGGCAGGACATTTCAATATGCAAGCATTAGCCTGGGTTGCCAGGTTGGCACAAATGCACAGGTTACCTCACCTGTCCTCCTAGTTAATCTTGTTAGCTTAATGGATGCAATTTCCCCACTGTAGAGACTCTATGTTCTTGGCACCTGGACAGTGCCCTAAGGCTTGACTCAGAGGTATATAAGAACTTGTTGGGACCTCGTTTGTTGCCAGGAGGGATTGCAGGTGCTCCAAGACCAGCGAGGGATCCCAGGTTCACAGGAATGTGTGCACTATTGAACCGTGAAAAACCTGCTCCAGGAAAGCAGCCCCGGATGAAAGGGCGGGACTTCAGGGGATTCTTTTGGTCCTCAGAACATACTTCACATTCTTTAAGGCATCCTGGCCTTCTTTTCCTTTCCCAAGGGAAGCATACACTTTTACATCTGCATGGTGCCCTTTAGCCAGGATGTGGCATCCAAGCCAAAGCATTTCTACGTTCCTGTCCACCTGAAAAAGCTTTCTCTGTAATGGAACTTGCTTCATAAAACACTTATGGAACAGCTAGACTAAGCAGTGCATTATGTGAGAAGGCTAGAGAGCTAGATTTGGGGCACCCCTCAATCACGTGGATGGAGCAAACAAACCCCCATTACCTCAAAGGGTGTTTATTAATTTTCCTACTGCCTGGGTGGGTAATCTGTACCCTTGAAGAGTGGTGGGCCTCATCTGGCAATTCCACACTGCCTGGCAGCCAGGGGATTTGCCACTATCTCTTCGTAGAGGTTGTCTACAAAGTCAGGAAGAATGCTAATGAAGCTTCATTTTCTGATTTAGAGGGCAAAACAAGAATAAAAATTTTTGAAGCATATTTTTGAATTGTGTTGAAAAAGTTGGGTCACTTGTAAAACTTTGAAAGGAGATTATGCTAGACACACACGCACACTAACACACACACACAAGAATTAAGAGAGGCAGAGTTCTTTTTCATTAACTAGCTGAGGGTTTTATCCCTTGAGAAGTGGGTTAGAATTTTAGCTCTGCCTCTTTCTAGTTGAGAGACCCCCCCGCACCACCACCACCACCTTGTAATTTACTCAAGCTTAATAAAGCTCCTTCACAGGATTGGTGTGCAATCTACATGAGAACATATTTGTAAACTGGCCAGCCCAGCCTAGAACATACTATAGTAGGCCTAAATAGAACATACGGATTCCTTTCTAGTCTTTTGAGCTAGATGCTTTTAGCCATTCTTCCAAAGAAGATATTGCAGAATCAATTTCTGGGTTTCCTTTTTATAAGGGCCACTTCAAACCGCAAGAGAATAAGAGAGGGTCAAATAAAGACCTCCCAGCCCTTTACATTAAGAATACTTGAAATAAACTCAACATAATGAAACTTTTTTCATTTATTTTGCCCATTATGGGCTCTTGTATCAATGCTGTGGCAACTATATCAGGATACATGCACATACTAACAGTCCTGGAATTTGTTGTTCCACACAATATCTTTGAGGGGGGAATTTGTGGGAAACCTGTATGAATGACCATGGTCATGAACTCATTTGTTACTGAGAAAAAATGGTGGTGGTTCTGGGCCACTGTGAAGTTGGGGAAGGCATTGTTCCTGTCATATTGGGGGTAACAGCCTTTGACTAGAGTAAAAATGATGGATTTATTCACACATGTGGAAATGTTCACTGCCATTGAAATCTTTGGGTTTACCTATTTTTGTTTAAAATTTTTTTAGATTTTTTTTTGAATAAAAGTATATCTCCTCTGTGTTCCCTGGGCTATCAGTACATGCCCTTAAAGTAGCACGATATACTCAGGACTCTCATCTTGTTTCTAATGTGTCTCCGCACTAGACAGCTGATCAAAACACTGGGTTCAACTCTCAGTTACTTCTATTATTAGATGCATAAGTTTGGGCATTATTTACTCACCTTAGCCTCTGTTTTTCTCTTCGTCTGTGAAATGGTGATGACACCAGTATCCATTCTCTGTTGTAGGATATTTTCGTGTGTGTGTGTGTGTGTGTGTGTGTGTGTGTGTGTGTGAAGATTAAATAAGACCAGAGAGCTTAGCATGGTGTTTGGCATATAGAAAGAGTTCTATAATTATTATTGTTATTATAATTGTGATGCCAGTGTTTAGCATGGTTGTTGACTCCCAGGAGACTCAAAAAGTTTTAAAAACGGATTTACTGTGGCTAAACCACAGTCCTGCTTCTCCAGCTCTATGCTTATTCTGTGCTTTGACCTACAGGGCTGCACATGGCTAGAGAAGAATAACAACTGTGTTGACTGGCTTCACTTTAAATTCTTGACCATTAATCTCAAGCGGGCACTTAACTCTGGGCACTAATCATACTGTATTTCTCTAATCCAGCCATCCTTTCACTCCCTAGCCTCACACCTCCTCATTCTCATTCTCAGCTAATAATCATGCTTCTATTCCAATGGTGGGCGGGGGGGTGGGTGGGGGGGATGCAATCAGAAGAGAAGGCTCCAATCATTCCGACTTCTTCTCACCTACCTATCTAGAAGTCTGTATATTCTATATTCTCTCCTGTACCCATGGATGGACTGCTGTGCCCTTGGCTGAAACCACCCCTTCCTTTCATGCACTATAACCCATCCCCTCTCACCCATTCAAGCACATTGCTCCAGTATTTTCCTCTCTCTCTGCATATCTTTCTACTAATCATTCCCACTAGGGTACAAATATTTTCCCCTCACCTTTAAAGATTTTATTTCGACCTTCTTTTTTCCTTCAATTATACCCCTATATCTCTCATTTCCTTTAGTGTGAAGCTCCTTGAAAGAATTGACGGTATCAGTTGTCTCTCACTCCTCTACTCCCTTTCTCTCTTGAACCCATTCCAATCAGGTGCAGCCCCTGCCACTCCAGAGCAGCTGTTCTTGTCAAGTCACTGGTGACTTATACACTGCCAATTCCAGTGGCCAGTTCTCAGTCCTTATCTTCCTCCTCCTGCCAGGATGACACACACATCTGTTTTTTCATTTATTTATCTTTAGCTGTTTTCTCCTCAGTCTCTTTTGCTGATGCCTCAACCTCTAACTGTTGGAGAGCCTTAGGATTCAGACGATGTATCTCTTTTTTTTCACTATTTACACTCACCCCCATGTTCTTCCTACTCAATGCTGGGAAACTTCCTTGTCAATGTCAACTTCATCTGGTAGAGTGTTAAATATGGCCGACCCCAGACTTGTTTAATCAGAATCTGTCTTCGAACTAGATCCAGAGATGATCCATTTGCATATTATTTATAATCACTCTAAGTGATCCTATCCAATTTCATGGTTTTATGACATTTATTTGCTGAGTTGACTCCCAAATTTATATTTCTAGCCAAGAATCTCCAGGGAAATACAAACTCATCCATCCAACCACCTATCATCTTTTCCACATGGATGTTTTATAGTCATTGTCATCTTATTGTGTCCAAAACTGAGCTCCAGATATTTCTGCTAAACCTGCTTCTCCAGTATTCTTTCCTCTCATCATAAATAGCAACTCCCTTCTTCCGTTGCTCAAGTCAAAACCCTTGGAGTCATCTTTGCCTCTTTCCCATACCTGGGCTGTCAACGATCATGTTGGGTCTATATGTGCAATGTAGTGGAATTTAATTGTTCTCATCACCCTGCTGTCTTGGATCCATGCTGCTTCTACTCCTTCCTCAAGTCTATTCTGAAAATGACAGACAAAATAAGTTTTGATAGATCATGACACTCCTCTGTTTGAAGACTTCCAGCATTACCATCTTACTTAAGGTAGGGCCCACAACACCCCACATGGTCTGTTTCCTCCCCTGATCTTTCTGCTGTTTATCTCCTTTTTTTTATACTCCAATCTCATTGCCTTTCTTTCTCTTCCTCAAACTCAGTGGGCATGTTCCTGCTTTAGGGCCTTTTTGTACTTTCTGTTCTCTCTGCCTGAATGCTTTTCTTCCAGATATCTGTATGCCTCCCTCCCTCTTTTCTCAGGTCTCTACTCAAAAGTCACCTTCTCATGAAGCCTTACCTGGTGTTGCTATCTAAAATTTCTGCCTCAACCTCTTCCCACCATTTCATACCCCATTTTCCCTTATTTATTAATTCATTTATTTATTAGCAAATCTAACACTCTCCCTTCTCACTCTTTCTCTGTGTATCAGTCAAGGTTCTCCAGAGAAACAGATTCATGATAGATGATAGATAGATAGATAGATGATAGATAGATAGATAGATAGATAGATAGATAGATAGATAGATAGATAGATAGATAGATAGATAATTATGAAGGATTGACTCATGCCATTATGGAGGCTCACAAGTCCCTCAATCTGCAAGCTGGAGGCCCAGAAAAGCTGATTTTGTAGGTCTAGTCCAAGCCTGAAGGCCGCAGAAACAGGAAAATCAATGGAGTAAGTCTTAGTCATAGTCTGAAAGCCCAAGAACCAGGAGCTCCAATGTCTCAGGGCAGGAGGAGATGGATGTCCTAACTCAAGCAAAGAGCAAATTTGCCCTTCCTCTGCCTTTTTGTTTTGTTCAGGCCCTTAGTGGATTGGATGATGCCCATCTTTATTGATGTGGGTGATCTGCTTTACTCAGTGTACAGATTCAAATACTAATCTCTTCCAGAAACATCCTCACAGACACACCCAGAAATAACATTTTACCAGCTTTCAAGGCATCCCTTAGTCTAGTCAGCTTGACACATAAAATTAACTACGGTTCTCCTCCTTTCTTCTCCTCTCCTCTCCTCTCCTCTCCTCTCCTCTCCTCTCCTCTCCTCTCCTCTCCTCTCCTCTCCTCTCCTCTCCTCCCCCCCCCCCACCCTCTCTCTCTCTCTCCCTGTATTTCTTTCTGGGCTTTTATCATGTTCCACTGGTTTTGTCAGTATTGGTGAAAACACCACACTGCTTTAATTACTAGTTTTATTACAACCCTGTTTTTCTTTGACTTTGGAATTGGCTTTCTTGTCCCTTTGCAGTTTCACACACATTTTAGAATGAGTTTCTTGAGGTCCATGAAAAATTTAGTCAGCATTTTGATTGAAATTACATTGGATTTATATATTAATTTAGAGAGACTTCACATCTTTATTACATTGAAATTTCCTATGCATGAAATAGCATTTCTCTCTGTTTATTAAGTTCCTATTTAATATTGTTTGATAAAGTTTCATATTTGCTTATAATGGTCATACACATTTTTGTTATGTTTATTCCTATATAACATATTTTTCTTTATGTTGTAGATGTTATATATGAATTCTTTAATAAAGTTTTATATTTGAGGATGATTTAGATTTATAGAAAAGTTATAAAGATAGTACAGAGAATTCTTGCATATATTACTCCTCACCCAGTTTCAGTTTCCCCTCATGTTATCATCTCACATTACTGCACTGCTTGTCAAAGCTAATAAACTGACGTTGGTATGTTAGCATTAACTAGACTCCAGACTCCAGACTTTATTTGCATTTCTCCAGTTTTTCCATTAATGTCCTTTTTTCGTTCCAAAGCCTCATCCAGGATACCACATTACATTTAGTTGACTCAACCTCTACATATTAAATTTTTCACTTAACAGTGCTTATGTTGACTTACAATACGGCTGTTTAAAAGAGTGTTATGTAATATTTTTATGAGCTGAATGTTTGTGCCCCCCACCCCAAATTCATATGTTGAAGAACTAAACCCCAATGTGGCTATATTTGGAGATGGGGCCTTTGGGAGGTAATTAGGTTTAGATGACATCATGAGTGTGGGACCTTCATGATGGTTTTAGTTCCCTTATTAAAAAAAACAAGAAACAAAAACGGATCTCTCTTTATTCACACACACAGAATAAAGGCCATATAAGCACAGAGCTAGAAAGTGGATGTCTACAAGCCAAGAAGAGGGCTGTCAACAGAACCCAAACATGCCAGCATCTTGATCTTAGATTTCCCGGCCTCCAGACTGTGAGAAATAAATGTCTGTTGTTTAGGCCACCCAGTCTCTGGTATTTTGTTATAGTGGCTTGAGATGACTAAGACACACATGTTCTTAAGAGTGCTGAAAATTTCTATATAATATGTCCCTAAATGTTGCTGAAAAAATGTACTTAATGTAACTACTTGAGGAATGATATGGGCATACTAAAGATCTTATCAGTAATTGAGGAAGATTTTACTCATTTGAGTTCCATTATTTATCATTTTTGGCCACATACTTAATTTCCTTATATAGAAATAGGTCGAACAGTGAAGTGCTAACATGATAAAAATTGAGACTGATCTTACAGGGTTGTTATTTTAAAAAATATATACATGTAACATTATATAGAACCTCTTGGGAAAACTCATTTTAACATGAATTACCAGGATCCTACAAATTTTTCAGGGTCAATATTGCTCAAAGTTATCTAGATTAATAAGAAATTGACAATGGCAACTTGTTATAAAAGGGTGATATTTGGTAAATATAGAGAGATAGTAGAAGAAATATATTAAAATTATTTTATAACTTTTCTCATACCTTGGTTCTACCACCACCAATGTAGCAAATGTTTCACTATACCCTTCAAGCAATCTTTCACAAATGATGTCCTGAAGATTTTATGTCCTCTTAATAGCCCAAAGGATATTTAAAAGAAGTTTCAAGTATCTTTCTATTTGACCAATGTTTTAAAGTTGAAATGGAAAGAAATATTTTTATTTATTTATTGGGGTGACAATTGTTAGTAAAATTACATAGATTTCAGGTGTACAATTGCGTATTACATCATCTAAAATCCCATTGTGTGTTCACCACCCAGAGTCAGTTCTCCTTCCATCACCATATATTTGATCCCCCTTACCCTCATCTCCCACCCTCCACCCCCTTACCCTCTGGTAAACACTAAACTATTGTCTGTGTCTATGAGTTTTTGTTTCTCATTTGTTTGTCTTGTTCTTTTGTTTTTTTGGTTTACATACCACAATCAGTGAAATCATATGGTTCTCTGCTTTTTCTGTCTGACTTATTTCGCTTAGCATTACACTCTCAAGATCCATCCATGTTGTCACAAATGTTCCTATATCATCTTTTCTTACCGCCGAATAGTATCCCATTGTGTATATATACCATAAGTTCTTTATCCATTCATCTATCGAAGGACATTTTGGTTGCTTCCATGTCCTGGACAACGTAAACAAAGCTGCAATGAACATTGGAGTACACGTATCTTTATGTATAAATGTTTTCAGATTTTTTGGGTAGATACCCAGGAGAGGGATTGCTGGGTCATATGGTAATTCTATTCGTAATTTTTTGAGGAACCTCTACACTGCCTTCCATAACGGCTGCACCAGTCTGCATTCCCACCAACAGTGTATGAGCGTTCCTTTTTCTCCACAGCCTCTCCAACACTTATTTCTATTTGTCTTGTTGATGATAGCCATTCTGACTGGGATGAGGTGATATCTCATTGTGGTTTTTATTTGCATTTCTCTGATGATTAGTGATGTTGAGCATTTTTTCATATGTCTGCCATTTGTATGTCCTCTTTGGAGAAATGTCTCTCCCTTTGGAGAAAGGTCGTCTGCCCATTTTTCAATTGGGTTGTTTGTTTTTTTGTTGTTGAGTTGCATGAGTTCCTTGTATATTTTGGATGTTAGCCCCTTATCGGAGGCACTGTTTGCAAAAATCTTGTCCCATTCAGTTGGTTGCCTCTTTCTTTTGTTGATGGTTTCTTTTGCTGTGCAGAAGCTTTTAAGTTTCATATAGTCCCATTTGTTTATTTTAGCTTTTACTTCCCTTGACTTTGGAGTCAAATTCATAAAATGCTCTTTGAACCCAAGGTCCATAAGTTTAGTACCTATGTTTTCTTCTATGCAGTTTATTGTGTCAGGTCTTATGCTTAAGTCTTTGATCCATTTTGAATTAATTTTGGTACATGGTGACAGATAGCAGTCCAGATTCATTCTTTTGCACGTGGCTATCCAATTCTCCCAGCACCATTTATTGAAGATGCTGTCTTTCTTCATTGTATGTTTTTTGCTTCTTTGTCAAAAATTATCTGTCCATATTTATGTGGTTTTATTTCTGCGTTCTCAGTTCTATTCCATTGGTCTATGTGTCTGTTTTTCTGCCAATACCATGCTGTTTTGATTATTGTAACCCTGTAGTACAAGCTAAAGTCAGGGAGTGTGACATCTCCAGTATTGTTCTTTTTTCTTAAGATTGCTTTGACTATTCGGGGTCTTTTGTGGTTCCAAACAAATCTGATGATTTTTTGTTCTATTTCTTTAAAAAATGCCATTGGGATTTTATTAAATCTGTATATTGCTTTGGGTAATATGGCCATTTTAACTGTGTTGATTCTTCCAATCCATGAGCACGGAATATCTTTCCATTTCTTTGTGTCTCCTTCAATTTCTTTTAAAAATGTCTTATAGTTTTCAGCATATATGTCTTTCACATCCTTGGTTAAGTTTATTCCTAGGTATTTTATTCTTTTTGCTGCAATTACAAAAGGAATTGTTTTCTGTATTTCTTTTTCTGAGATTTCATTGTTAGTGTATAGGAATGCAATGGACTTTTGTACGTTGATTTTGTAGCCAGCAACTTTACTATATTTGTTGATTGTTTCTAATAGCTTTTTGGGGGAGTCTTTAGGGTTTTCTATATATAGCATCATGTCGTCTGCAAAGAGTGACAATTTAACTTCTTCATTCCCAATTTGGATGCCTTTTATTTCTTTCTCTTGCCTGATTGCTCTGGCAAGGACTTCCAACACTGTGTTGAAAAGCAGAGGTGATACGGGACAGCCCTGTCGTGTTCCTGAATGTAGAGCGAAGGGCTTCAGTTTTTCACCATTAATTATGAGATTAGCTGAGGGTTCGTCATATATGGCCTTTACTATGTTAAGGTATTTTCCTTCTATACCCATTTTATTAAGTGTTTTAATCATAAATGGATGTTGTGTCTTGTCAAATGCTTTTTCTGCATCAATTGATACAATCATATGATTTTTGTCCTTTATTTTGTTTATGTCATGTATCACATTGATGGATTTCCAGATGTTGAACCATCCTTGTGTCCTGGGGATGAACCCCACTTGGTCGTGATGAATAATCTATTTAATGCATTGTTGTATTCTATTTGCTAGAATTTTGTTTAGGGTTTTTGCATCTGTATTCATCAGAGATATTGGTCTGTAGTTTTCCTTTTTTGTGTTGTCCTTACCAGGTTTTGGTATCAGGGTAATGTGGCCTCATAAAATAAGTTAGGGAATACTGTCTCTTCAATTTTTTGGAAGAGTTTGAGCAGGATTGGTATTAGACCCTCTTTGAAGGTTTGGTAGCATTCACTAATGAAACCATCTGGTCCAGGACTTTTGCTTTTGGGAAGGTTTTGGATGTCTGATTCAATTTCTTTACTGGTGATCGGTCTGTTTAGATTTTCCAGTTCTTCATGGTTCAGCCTAGGAAGGTTATATGTTTCTAAGAACTTGTCCATTTCTTCTAGGTTATTGAATTTGGTGGCATATAGTCCTTCATAGTATTCTTGGATGATCCTTTGTATTTCCGTGGTGTCTATGATAACTTCGCCTTTTTCATTTCTGATTTTGTTAATTAGTGTCTTCTCTCTTTTTATCTTAGTGAGTCTAACCAAGGGTTTGTCCATTTTGTTAATCTTTTCAAAGAACCAGCTCTTTGTCACATTAATTTTTTTCTATTGTCTTTTTGTTCTCCATTTCATTTAGTTCTGCTCTGATTTTTGTTATTTCCTTTCTTCTGCTGACCTTGGGTTTCATTTGTTCTTCTTTTTCTAGTTCTTTTAGGTGTAACATGAGGCTATTTATTTGGGATTTTTCTTGTTTCTTGAGATAGGCCTGTAATGATATAAATTTCTCTCTTAAAACTGCTTTCGCTGCATCCAAAAAAATTTGGTAGGATGTATTTTCATTCTCATTTGTTTCTATGTATCTTTTGATCTCTCCTCTAATTTCTTCTTTGACCTGGTCATTCTTTAAAAGTATGTTGTTTAATCTCCATGTATTTGTGTTTTTTCCTGCTTTCTTTTTGCAGTTGATATCCAATTTCAAATCCTCGTGATCAGAGAATATGCTTGGTATGATTTCAATCTTCTTAAATTTGCTGAGGCTGATTTTATGTCCCAATATATGGTCTATCCTTGAGAATGTCCCATGTACACTAGAAAAGAATGTATCATCTGATGTTTTAGGATGAAGTGCTCTATATATGTCAATTATGTGCATTTAATCTAATGTGTCACTTAGGGCTGCTATTTCGTTATTTATTTTCTGTTTGGATGATCTATCCATAACTGTCAATGATGTATTTAAATCCCCTAGTATAATTGTGCTTTGGTCAATTTCTCCCTTTAGTTCTGTTAGTAGTTGCTTGGTATATTTCGGTGCTCCCTGATTGGGGGCATAAATATTGATGACTGTTATGTCTTCTTGTTATATAGTCCCCTTTACAATTATGAAATGTCCATCTTTGTCTCTTGTTACCTTTTTCACACTGAAGTCTGTTTCATCTGATATCAGTATGGATACACCTGTTTTTTTCTGGATACCATTTGTTTGGAGTGTCAATTTTGACCCTTTCACTTTGAGTCTATGCTTGTCCTTGTAGCTGAGATGTGTCTCTTGGAGTCAGCATATGGTTGGGTTTAGTTTTTTGATCCAATCTGCTACTCTGTGCCTTTTTATTGGTGAGTTCAGTCCATTTACGTTTAGGGTGATTATTGATATGTAAGGATTTCCTGTCATTCTATCTTTAGTTTTCTGGTAAGACTGTGTCTCCATTGTTTCTTTGCCTTTTATTTGTTGTCTATTATTTCTGTGTGGTGGTATTCTATGATGTTTCCCTCTGTTTCTTCTTTTATTACAGTACATATTTCAGTTCTGGATTTTTTTTTTTTTTTTTGAGTTGTTACCCTTAAGTTTATGTAAGAGAAAGTTTGTTGTTTAGAGTATTCCATTTTCTTCAGCCTGCTTACTTTCTCCATTCCCATATTCCAGTTCAGGCCTTTACTCTCCCCCTTTTTGTGTTTTGGTTGCCACAAATTGTCCCTGCTGATTGTGGTCGAATAGCCTCCTTTAGTATTTCTTGTAGTGCAGGTCATGTATTAGAAAATTCCCTCAGCTTCTGTATGTCTGGAAAGATCTTTATTCCTCCTTCATATCTAAAGGATATTTTTGCTGGATATATTATTCTGGGCTCATAATTTCTCTCTTTGAATAGTTTGGATATTTGGTTCCACTCCCTCCTGGCTTGTAGAGTTTCAACTGAAAAATCTGATGATAATATAATGGGCTTTCCTTTGTAGGTTACCGTCTTCTTTTCCCTGGCTGCCTTGAAGATTCTTTGTCGTTGATTTTAGACAGCTTGAATACAATGTGCTTTGGAGGAGGCCTGTTGAGATTGAGGTAATTAGGTGTTCTATTTGCTTCTTGGATTTGAGGATCCAGTTTTTTCCACAAGTTTGGGAAGTTCTCATCAACAATTTGTTTGAATATATTCTCTGTTCCCTTCTCTCTTTCTTCTCCTTCTGGTATGCCCATTATTCTTATATTGCTCTTTCTGATGGAGTCAGAAAGTTCTTGTAGAGTTCTTTCATTTATTTTAAGTCTCCAGTCTCTTTCTTCTTCCATCCGTGTGTCATTTATAGGTTTCTATCTTCGATATCACTGATTCAGAAAGAAATAATTTTAAACCGACTAATGATCTCCTTTTACTGAGTATGAGCACAAGAGAAGGAAGTCTTCAGCTTCTACTTGTAGAGTTGGTATGTAAAATCTAGGAGAGCATATACATCAGCAGTGCATAGTTAAGTTAGGTATTTGAGATCATTAACTTTCAGCTATTACTCACTTGACACAAGAGGCCTCAGGACTTGAGGAGACATACTCTTATACCACCTGGAAATTTACTGTAATTTTGTCAGTTAGGATGGACTAGGTAATTGTGTAATAACAACAGCAAAATAATTCAATGATTCCACATAATGAAAATGTATTTGTCCCCATATTTGTGCCTCATGCACATCAGCAGAGAGCCTTGCACCCTACAGTCTTTCAGGGACTTAGAACCAAGGTAAAGGAAAGAGAACTTGGTTAATGATGTGATAGCTCTTCATGCTTTCTTGAAGAAGTTACACGTGTTGCTTCTCTTCATATTTCATTGGCAAAGCAAGAAAAATGACCATATTTCAGTTTAAAGGATAAAGAGGTATGGAAATTTAATTCTACCGTGGGTCCAGAAGGGCAGCAGGAATATTTGCAAAACTTCATATATGGCGTTGCAACAGTGTTTAAGAACAACTATCCTATTTTCCTTAGCTGCTCTCACACTATACTCACAGCACTACTCTGTACTCCAAATATGAGGATGTTTTCCTCACACTAAGAAATTCTCAGATTCTCCAGACACCAGTTGGTGAACTATAATTTAAGTCAATTCTGACACTATCTCCCTGGGGATAGTGTCAGATCCCACAGGTTAAGGGCTCATTCCCAAAAGACTGCATTACCTCCATCCTGTGCAGATGCCAATTACTAGTACAGGTTATTTATTACTTGTATTTCTGACCAGTCAGCTGTCAATTGGAGGTACCCACGTCCCCCTCCTGGAGTTTGATTAATTTGCTAGAGAGGCTCACAGAATTCAGGAAAACATTTTACTTACGATGTTATTGGTTTATTATAAAAGACTATAACTCAGGACAGCCATGTGGAAGAAATGCATAGGGCAAGTCCTGTGCGATGAGATGCAGATCTCCCATGCCCTCTCTGGGTACACTACTGCCCCAACGTCTCCATGTGTCCACCAACCTGGAAGCTCTCTGAATATGCAGACACTTCATTATGTAAATGTGATTGATCAAATCATTGGCCATTGGTGATTAATACAACCTCCAACCTCTTTCTCCTCCAGAGAGGTCAGGAGGTGAGGATGAAAGTTCCAACCCTCTAATCACATGGTTGGTTCCTCTGGCAACCAATCCTCATCTTTAAGGGCTTTTCAAAAGTTGCCTCATTAATAAACTCAGATGTGGTTGAAAGGTACTTGTTATGAATAACAAAAAACACCTGTTTCACCTTTATCACTGTGGAATCCTTTCAGGAATCGAGGACAAAAACCAAATATTATAACAAAAGGTGCCCTGGTTGTTCTAATTACTTAGGAAATTACAAGGATTTCGGAAGCTATGAGCCAGGAGCAGGGATGAAACCAAATATATGTTTCTTATCATAATTCATAATATCACAAACAATAGCAGAAAATTAGAACTGACATGAAGGAGAATATTATGTCAATTAGAAATTTGAATATATAGTCATAAAAGAAAGGACTATATCAGGTTTTGAAAGCCTCATTCTACCGAATCCAAGGTGGTAAATCTTAGATTCTGGGGCACCCACTGCAGGCATTTGGAAGAAGTTGAGTAGTGGGTTGAAGTGAAATTCTCTGGAACATCAATGTTTGGATGAGCAGAGGAAGTAATGAGACTGAGGAGAAAATGTGAGAGCTCGAGAAGAACCAGATTCTTGAGACAAAAAAATGTAGAAAATTTTCAGACATAAATAGTTAAGTGTATTAAATTCAGCAGAACACTTCAGGAAGCTAAGGACTGAAAATAAATCATTGCAGTAGGCACTGTGGAGGTCTTTGGTGGTATATCCACATAGCACTTCAATGCACCTCAAGTTCAAAGTCACAATGCTGAGTTTATCATCCTTCTCTCTGATCATCTCTTCCTCCTTCATTTTCTATTTTAATTTTTTGGCATCTAGCCACAAAGCTAGAAAGCTGAGAATAATTACATGCTCCTAGAACACCCACATCTACTCAATGTCATGCAGATTTCTATTCCTGGATATTTCTCAGATCCTACTCTTACATCCATCTGTGCTCTATAGCCATAATTCAGGCCCTCATTATCATTTGCCTGGACTACTATCATATGACCTCCTAAGCAGTCTCCTTGCCTCTGCTCTTGTTCCTATAAATCTGTATTGCTTATCTATGTTGCATAACAAATTATACTAAAATTTTGTAACTTAAAACAAAAAATATTTATTATCTCCCAGACTTCCTATGGATCAGGAATTCGGGAGAAGCTTGGCTGTATGGTTCTGTTATAAAGTTGTAGTCAACATATTGGCTGACACTGCAGTTGTCCGAGGCTTTGACTGAGTCTAGAGGATCTGCTTCCAAGGTGGCTCCGACACATGGTTCGTATTATATGTGTTGCAGTTGTTGGTAGGAGGCTTCAGTTCCTCCCCAAAGTGGCTTGAATCACCTCATGACCTGGTTCTTCAGCTTCCACTAGAGCAAGTGATCCAAGATGCCAAGGCAGAGGCAACATTTCCTTTTATGATCTAGCCACGGAAATCACCTGCCCCATACTCTGTTGATTATGCAAAGGCTTTTTGAGAGAGACCTAACAAGGGCATGAATAACAGAAAGTGTCGAGAGTTTAGCTAAGCTACTTCATGGTACTGGTGCCTCAGCATCCATTGTATTTGTCCATGTAGCCTGCAGGGATCTTAAATTGACACTAGCCCCCACACTCATGGCATGCCCAAGATGTCAGCCCACAGAGTCACAAGCAAATGAAACTTTCTACATGACTTCTCCAACAGCCCTCATGATCAACATTCTTCCTTGACTCTCAGAACCAGTATGCTTTATACACCCGTTAGATAAGACCCATGTGGGGTTTACAAAAACTCCACTCTTTTGGTTTAAATTAACCAATCCAACCCTAGCCTGGAAACTGCAAAACACTCCATTAATGGACCCTAATAAAGGCATGTGCTACACCTCTTGCCTCTCTGTCTGCACTCTGCCTTGACCTTCCTGTGTGATCCCTCGAGGTGTGCCATGTACTTCCTCCTGAACCTGTGAGTGATAAACTTCTCTATTTTAATCTCTTTTGTAGTCTGTTGTCGAGCCTTGGTTCACCATCGAGCACCCTGTGCTCCACTTAATAAGTTAATTTAGCAAAGTCATAATGGAAGGTCAGGATCATGCAGGTCAACTTGGAGGCTGGCTGTCTATACATCCTCTTCACTGCCCTCAAAGTGATCTCTTAAACTTGTACTTGCCAATTTAAAGTGGAAGTGATGGCTGTACAGGGTGGATAGGGAGACTGCAAAATGGTGAAGGTTTGGCACAGTTGCAGAGAATAGGACAGGAAGCAGTAGATTACAGTAGACAAACAAAGAGATTTGCTGAATGACATTGCGAATTGAGCTAAAGACCATGAATCTGTAGTGACACCAACTTCATTGCTCAAAACATTTTCTTTGCAATGCTAAGTTTTCTAGCTGTAGGAGAATGGAGCACAGATTTGGGCATGATGTGGTGTTTGGAGTTTAATAGGAACATACAGTGTAAGAAGGTGAGTGCCTGGAAGTTGGGTTGCTGGTGAAGAAGTCAAGTCCTTTACTATGGCTCCCAGACTGAGTAGAAAAGCAAATGAGTTTAAGAAAAAAATTTATAAGTTGAGAGAAAATGGGGTGATCAGAAGAAAATGGAGTAATCAGTAGACCTAAATGAGACATATAACACCAAAAGTAGATTTAAAGGCATCAGCGAATTTGAAAAACTTCAAAGGGTAGGAGATGGGTCAGAGTGAGCATTGGAACTCGAGGTGTCACATGTGGAAAGGTTCTGGCTTATAACATGTCTGTGATGTGGCCATGGGTATAGGAGGCCAGAGGTTAGAGAAAGTAAAGTCCACTGGAATTCAGAAATTCAAAAACCTGAGAAGCTAGAGTGTTAGAAAGGTCATCTACATGGACATTGATAGATGTCAGTGTCATCTAATACGATAGAAGGACATGGGATAGAGAAGAAAGCTATGAGTGAGGTACTAAGATCTTGGATAAATGTCAAGTGGTTAGGAGGCGACAGCAATCAGGAGGGTAGAAGGCAGAGTAGTCAGATGCCATGTGGTCATTATGCAAAAATAGAGGAACGAGATTGTGAAAGCTATTGAGGAGCTGTGCGAATACTAATATCACCTTGTGATCTCACAGTCAGTTGATGACACTGTTATTTGCCTGGGTTCTGTGGATGTGCAACAAGGAGGAATTAACATCTTCCCTGAAGGTTTTCTAATGAGATGGTAACTTTGTGAAGAAGTCTACTTTTATTTAAGATAGAAGATAAGTTACCATTCTGTGAAGGTGTGTTTATGGGGTGTGTGTGTGTGTGTGTGAGTGTGTGTGTGTGTGTGTGTGTGTGTGTGTGTGTCTGAGAGTTTAATTACCATGAAACAGAAATTTCCGAGAGTATAATTGAAAAATTTGGAGAAAGGAAGGGAGTGGAAGGGTGGGCTGATGAAAAGGACACAACACTGAGATCTCTGAGGATCAGAGTATGGAAAAAGAGAGACGAGAAAAAGCTTGCATTTCAAACAATGACATGTGGGACACAATTTCATGCAAGGTGGAAATAACTGTCCTTGTGGTTTCAAATGAAATCTGGCATGAGGTTTTGGCAGAGACACAGCAGAACTGGCTTTGACATTGTGATTTTGTGACAATAGCATTTGAATAGGATCTCTCTCATCAAGGGGAGTCTGAAATGTTTCAAGCGAGTCTTAGAGGTGAGTCTCAGCTTCAGGGTCTAAAAGAGGAGAAAGTATTTACTGGAAGGTCAGGGAGTTGAAGAAGATTTCAGTCAATGGGGAAGGAGTGTGGGTTTAAATCTGAACATGGCCTGTAGTCTACCTAGTTAACAATGTTTATTGTATAATGTCAATTCCCCAGTTTTGATATTGTGCCAAACTACATGAGATTTTCCATTGGAGGAAGCTGAGTAAAGGGTACACAAGACCCTCTGCGTAATTTTTGCAATTTTCTGTGAGTTGAAATTATTTCAAAGTAAAATTTAACCAAAAGGGAGGATATAAAGTAGAGTCTAGAGGATCTAAGTCCTAAGAGGGAGAAAATGAAAAGTAATACTCATTGTGAGACTCAATGGGAGGCGATGGGTGGTTGAGAGAAATGTCTTCTTGATTGTTTCCATGTGACTAGAAGGGTCCATTCAAATCTCTGTGGGTAGGGTACAGAGGAAGCTTATTCTGTGAATCTTATTAAATGTAGAACTAAAGCTCCTTGAGAACAAGGACTTTTTGACTGCTTGGGTGACTGCTGAATCTCCAGCACTTAGGATAGTCAGTATTTGGTGTATATAGCTGCTCTTTGGCTGAATGAATGAATAAATGATATCTTAAGAACGAATACAGTGGTCAAAGTTCTGAAGGGTTCTTTATCTAATTTTTTAATATTTTCTTCAGTTTGTTTTCTGGAACTCAAACTTATCCAATAATACAGAGATGCCCTCTTTCTATGGGGCTGTAGAGCTCTTAACAAGCTCTCTGATAAAACTTCTATTTTCTTTTTAATAGAGATGTTCACACAAATATATGTAGAAACCTCTGCCTTAAACAACCTCTTAGCTCTTTAATGGGGCAGATAAAAATCATAACTACCACTTTTTGAGCACTTGTATCACTTGTCATTATAATAGATAATTACATACATCATTTTATTTAATTTTCCCAACAATCCTCTGCAGTTATTAGTTCTGCTTTACAAGTTAAGAAAAGGAGACATAGAAAGGTTTTATGAAATATGGTCACATGGCTAAAATTTGGAGGAGATTGTATTTAGATTTAGTCTGTTTTCAAAGCCTGGACTTAGAAGAACATATTTTTTCTATTAAGGTATAATGCACATCCAGAATAATTCACCACTTTTAGTGTCCAGTTTTGTGAGTTTTGACTAATGCATAGAGTAGGATAAATACCACTGCATTAAGATTAGAATATTTCCATCACTCCAAAAAGTTCTCTCATGTCCCTTTGTAGCCAACCACTGGCACACCAGCCCCCAGTAACTACTCATCTGAAAAGTAAACAACTCTTCTTAGATTTGTAATAGAAATGAGGTCACAAGGCAAACTACTGTCCTCAAAAATTGAAGAGACAGATGGATGGATAGAGAATCAACTTATCAGAGCAGAAATCTAGAGCAGACTAGGCATAGACTGGGAGAAAATATTTGTAAAAGAAACATCTGATAAAGGATTGTTATCCAGAATACAAACAACTCTTAAAACTCAACAATAAGCAAACAACTAATCCAATTAAAAATTGGACCAAAGACCTTAACAGACACCTCACCAAAAAAGATATACAGATGGCAAATAAGCATAGGAAAAGATGCTCCACATCAAACGTCATCAGGGTAATGCAAATTAAAACAACAATGAGGTACCACTACTGCCATGTTAGAATAGCTAAAATCCAGAACAGACAACACCAAATACTGGTGAAGATGTGGAGCAAAAGGAACTCTCATTCATTGCAGGTGGGAATGCAAAATGGTGCAGCCACTTTGGAAGACAGTTGATGATTTGTTGCAAAACTAAACAGACTCGCCACATGATCTAGCAATTACACTCCTTGATATTTACCAAAAATAGCTGAAAACTTACACCCACACAAAAATCTGCACACAGATACTTACTGAAGCTTTATATTAGTAACTGCCAAAACTTGGAAGCAACCAACATGTACTTCAGTAGGTGATTGGATAAATAAACTGTGGTACCTCCATATAATGGAGTATTGCTCTGTTGTTAAAAAGAAAATGAGCTATAAAGCCATAAAAAGACATGGAAAAACCATAGATGTATATTACTAAGTGAAAGAAGCCATTTTGAAAAGACTACATACTACATGATCTCAACTTTATGACATTCTGGAAAACGCAAAACTATGGCAACAATGAAAATATCAGTAATTACTAGGGGAGAAGGAAAGGATGGATAGATGAAGCACAAAATTTTGTACGTCAGTGAAACTACTCTGTATGATATAATGGTGGATGCATGACATTACACACTTGTGAAAACCCATACAACACTGAGAGTGAACCCTAATGTAAACTATGGACTTTGAGAGATTATGATGTGTCAATGTAGGTTCATCAGTTGTAGCAAATGTACCATCCTGTTGGAGGACATTGATAATGGAGGAGGCTATGTATGTGGGGTAAGGATTATATGGAAAATCTCTCTACTATCCATTTAATTTTTCTATGAACTCAAAACTGCTCTAAAAAATAAAGTCTATTTATAGAAATCCCTAAGCAAATCTAGACAAACAAACGAACAAATATACTACCCCACTATTCAAGAAGCAGTGGAACTTCATGGTTAAGAGCAAAGTCGCTGGTACCAGATGATCTGGATTTGGCCTTGACAGTGCTGTTTACTGGCTACAAAACTTTCCTAACTTCTCTGTGCCTCAGCCTTTTCATTTACATAAGAAGGTACTAAAATATTGTTGGTGATTACTATTGAGTGACTATCTGTGCACGGCTGAGAGTGATGTCATGTAAAGTTGACCTGTTATTATTATTTCCTTTATGATTGTTAAGAAAATTAAAGTGTGCAAAATAAGCAAAAACACCTGGTATACAGTAAATCCGTAGTAGATGGGCACTTCTAAATCTACCTTCCTGCAAATTGTGTCTTGGGCTCTGCTTTCAAGGGAACCTAGATTCAACCCACTATGTGACACCTACTATGTGCCATCACTGTGCCTTCATGAATGAGAAGCTAAAGAAATGAAAATCTAATAGAAATATTTAGTGTTCTACTCCAGACAAAGACACTGATTACAGAATGAAGTGCTGTCGTCTTAATTACAGCTTTTTTTTTTAAATACAAGACTCCATCTTTAAGACTTGACTTAAGCATTAATAGGTCACAACTCTATATTCAAAAAGAATAAGATACCTTCTATTAATAGAGTACAGCCTTTTTTTGGTACAAATATTTTTAAAAGTCCCAAATATAGCTTAGATGGATAGACATCAATACACTGGCAAATAGTAACCTTTCACTCAAAAAAGGTATGTTCATTCATAAAAGGTATGTTCACTCATAAAAGGTGTGACAGGCCAAACGGGCCTAGGAGAATGGGAGAATGCTAGTGTCTTTCCTTCCAAGCAATATACGTTCAAATCCCAGAATTTCTCCAAATTCTCAAATCACTGGTACTTGCTCAGTTAAATACTGTAGATTTGAATTTTATCTGAGAATGTTTCCATTTCTGTACGTCGTATTTTGTTTCTCCCCTGTTAAACAGCCAATGGGTCACTCGAAATGGCGAATAGAAATGTTTGTCAAGTACTGTATGTCAAATGACTCAGAGATTGTCAAGGGCTTAGAACAAGTTCTAAACTCGGGGGCCTGTGTTAGGGACGCTGGCGCTGGGCAGGCAGTACATCACTAAGTCACAGAGCGCCTTGTCACTCAGCACTGCAGTTACGGGTCAGAGGAGTCCTGGGGGGACGGGGGGGATGCTGCAAGGTTAATTATCAGCACAAACCTTCTGGCTTCCCAAGCAAATTGACCTGCATGGAAGGCTGAAAGCCTGGATTAAAAACAGTGCAGAACATTTCACTGCTAGAATACACCTCTCCTTAGAGTCAAACTCTCAAGTTGCCCTTGCCGTGTAATCAACCCCGCTGCCTTCCTACTTAATGCTGCAGAATGAACTGACTCCCAGGGAGGTCAATGATGCCTGTTCTGTGGGAATCAAGTAGATGCCCAGCCTGAAGAAGTGCTTCCAGAAAACCACCCAGCCACTCAGTAAAGGAAGAAAAACTCGTATCTTCCATTGCAGCCACTGACATCTCTCTTTCCTGGCCCACATGGGGTGAGGCCTCTGTGTCCCAGTAGAACTAAGGGTCTTGTGGATCTGCCTCTATTTCTAATTTGGGGAACACTTGGTAGTTCAGAAGACAGAGTCCTGGTCCGGCAGGCTCAAGAGTATCTCCCTGTGATAGCTTCTTTCGGGTGGGCTCATCCATGAAGTGGGTAAGCTGAGTAGGGTCCCAGCCTGAGTAGGGTCCCCCATCTGTGCACCTGGCTTTGTCTGCCATCACTACCTGACTTTTCCCCTGACTGACATTCAACTCCTTTGTTGCCAGGGGCAATGTCACCTTGCTTCTCACACATTCTACCACCAGTACTGGCAGTTCTCACTATACAACTTGTGTTGGTGAACACTGTGTAAAGAGGCCCTACAGAGAGGACACATCGACCTGAAATCCAGCCCAGCTTCGCTAGCCAAAGGTGCTTCTATGTGGCAACATAACATCACCTTCAAAAAGCTTTATGGCCAGGGGTTCTTCATGAATTCAAATAACACCTTTACAAAAAAAATTTTATATGTGTGTGTGTGTGTGTGTGTGTGTGTGTGTATAGATATACATATATATGTATGTATATATAACACATTTACCTCTGCTTTGACTATCCTGCCAGGCCCTCCCCTCCTTACCAGACCCTGCTCCCAGCCCAGGCAGCCAGAGAGAGAGAGTCTGGTCTGTGGTCGGACCACCAGACTCCCCTATGACCACAGTTGCACCCCCCCATCCCAACATGGTAGAGAAAGGAGTCATGAAAACCCACCTCCAATAAATTTGTTTTGGATTTCTATTTTTATCCTATACTCACATTCTAACTTTGTCTCCTTTTATTTTTCTACCTTATTCAACACTATATTTTTCTACTTTATTAAACACTGCTAAACTATTATGGACAAAGATCTCAGATCTAGGCCCTATCCATAATAAAATCATGCATAAAATAGATATACTGCCCTAGAAATTCACTATTTGATGTTTCTGAGACGTTATATAAAAATTCATCTTTTCCACATTGCTAAACTTGGAGGCTGATTTATTAGAATTGAGTACAGTTTGAGGTTGACTATGAATCAAGCAGGTTCTTGAAAACCCAGATTGATTTTCCATAGAGAAAGAGACGATTTGGCACTACAAGGCCAATTGGACTAAACAAAATAAATTATAGGTTGTCTGATTTTTATTCATTTAAATGTAGAAAAATGTTACCAGCATTTGAAAAGGGAGAAATAATCTGGAAATAAAGAAATATGAAGAAAATAAAAAAATTGTAGGGGGAAAAGGGATGCATGGAATTCTCAGGACTTTAAATTCCTCTGTGATGGACTGGGGTTTTTGACATACAAAGGAATTCTACCTAAAGTAAAGTAGGCTAACTTAACAACAACAACAAAGATAATTGTCATGTCTAACTATAAAAAGCCCCAATATATTGTAGGTCCCTTCACCCTGAAATCTTTTCCCAAGGTGTCCAAGCATGACCCAATGGAGCCAGATCACAGGTCTGTCTGTCCTTCTGCATCACACATCTTCCCACGTGCATCTGGGTTCACAGTCACCGAGGTGGATCACAGCTTACTGATGTGACATGATCTACTTCATCAGTTTTCTGGGTTCTCCCATTTTCTCTTGGGGTAAGGAATGGGCTCTGTGTATTGATTCCAATTCACAAAGAAAGAAATCGCCTGTGTTTCCACGCTGGGACTGACCTCACAATTGTTTACTCATCAGACTGAGTCGGCAGAACTCCAGCCTCCTTCTGTTGCTTGTTTGTATGGGACAGTCCAGAACGTCCTATTTTGACAAGATCATTACTCATGCTTTTTGTCTTCCTGATGTAAACTCTGCCAATTTAGTGACCATTTTTTGAGTTGGTACTGAGCACGGTTACACATTTTGGTACCAGCCCCTTATTCTCTTGTGCTTTTTGCCATAGCACGTTTTTAAAATTAGTGATCAATCTATTTCCCCTCCTTTATTTGTAGCAGGGCCAAACTTGAGCTTGTACTTTTGAGGTGATGTTAGAAAGAACAACAAGTCTCATGTAACCACTTGTGATTTAAACACACACACACACACACACACACACACACACACACACTGAAAAGGAGCCAGATGTAGCTAGCATTTATCTCTCTGGAGTTAATAGGTTTCATAGATGATCTCAGCATGATGACATCTTACAAATAACACATTACCTCTGCCTTCCAAGACATTGCAGCTTTATGATTTATTTATCTAGCATTACCTCTCTCACCTGTTATTATTCCCTCTTTCGCGTTCCTGTCTATGAAGAAATTTCATTTTAAGACACGTGATGCATAAAATTAAGAGCAGCAACTTTCATTTTCTCTTTTATGAGCAGGTTAGAGGTATTTCAATGCCTGAGGCCAGATTTCCGAGCAAGGCATTGGGAGAACTAGAAAGGGAAGGACAAAGCCTAGCAGAGTGCCGGGAGTTGCAGTTTATGCACTGTCTCCTGAAAACTGCTGAGCAGGGCTCTGCACACGTCCTCCCTAGGCCTGAGCAGGGGGTGCATGTCAAGAGGTCAGACACTAGATGTTTTCCCAAGGAATAAATCTCCCCCTTCAGTTGGGTAACACAGGAAGGGTAGGGAGGATTTGATTCCTCTGTGGTAGAAATGGTTCTTTGATATGTCAGCAATAGGGAGTTGTTCAACTAAACTGTGGTCAATACACTTGATGGACTATAATGTGGGTTTTGAGAGTGAAAATTTAAAGACTATGAAGTAACCTGAGACGTGTGTATGAAAAAAATTACAGTATAAAAATCAGAATGCCCAATTTCATCAGCACTGTCATTGCAGCAAGTGGGAAGGAATATGGGGTGGAAAAAAAGAGATAGATGATTTTTTTTTTACATGGGTGGAACTGGGTAGTGTTTCATTTTCATGTATTTCTAATATTTGTTAAAGTGCAATTACATTGCTTTTTAAAATGGAGCCTAGTCCTGAATGATTTTGAGCTGAGTCTTTAATGATTGTATCGTTTAAATACTTTTTTTTGTCATGTATTTGATAGAAAGGCAAGATCTTTGAGCAGTATAACTTCCTTCCTCTCCCTGTTTCTCTCTTTCTTTTAAATCTTCAGAATCTTCAGAAGATGAGTTTATGAGGTATCATAACTTAGAGAATTTATAAAAGAATCTTTGAAGTACAAGCATAACAGATTAGACCTACTATATGAAACAAAGACCTTTCATGTTTTTCTAAATAGTATTAATTGTTAAAATAAATCACTTTTAGAAAAGGTTCAGATTTACAGAAAAAATTAGGAAGTATAGATTTTGATATATCTTGTAATCCTGTTACTAACACTTTATATTATTATGATATATTTGTTTCAAATATTGAACCGATATTTATAAATTATTATTAATTGAAGTCCATATTTTATTCATATTTCATTAGTTTTTACCTAGTGTTTCCTTTCTGTTCCAGGATCCTATCCAAGATATGATATGACATTTATTTATCATGTCTTCTTAGACTCTCATGGCTGTGATAATTTCTCCAATGTGCCTTGTTTTTGATCTTGGCTGTAACGAGGAGTATTGGTCAGATATTTTCTAGAATGCTCCTCAGTGGTGATTTGTCTGGGGTTATAGGTTTTTTGTTTTGTTTTGAAAAAAGCACGGAAGTAAAGTGCCATTTTCACCATATCATATTAAGGGTACATACTATAAGCATGACTTACACTGTTGATGTTGACCTTGATTATCTGGCAGAGACAGTGAAAGACCTTTCCAAAGCATTTCACGACTTGACTAGCTGCCAAAAAAAAAAAAAAAAAAAAAAAAAAAAAAAAAGATTTAAACAAATATAACAAAAATAAATAAATAAACTGAGAAACAAACATGGCAAGACTCTAATCTGTGACTCCTAGAATTTATTAAACAAGAAACATCACTCTTTATGTGGATCTCCCTTGTCTCTTCCCCATATACCCATGTGCCCCATTCCTCTCTGCCTTGACACTTATATTTGTTTCTATATTTCTTTTAGTGAGCTATTTCTATTTGTATTATTTCACAGATCCAGAACCACTCAGCACGCCAATGTTGACTGGTGTGCTGTGAAGATACAAGCCAAGTTTTTCTGTAAAGGTGGAGATTATGCATATAAAGACATCTTTCCTTCAGACTGACAGAATAATTACATTTCATAGTGTTGACAAGTCAAAAATGTGTAATGTGTTCTCAGTAATGAGTGCCAACCTTGCAGTGAAGGGAATTATCAAGGAACAAGTGCTTTTGAGCATCTCCACTTTCTGCCTCATATTGTTATTTCTCCCCTATACCTGATCCACTGAACTTGCTTAGTAAAAATATTGAATGAATAACTGAATAGTTTAATAATGAATGGATGGGATGTTAAAAATGAAGTGTCCTATAGATACCGGTCATTTTCAGCCCTGCTGCAGGCCTTTCTAAGAAATGTACTTTATCCATAGTCTTTGCTTTGTAAAGACTTGACTCATTTCATGAGCTGCACCCTACAGATACACAGAGATTGGACAAGCCTGACCCAAGGACAGCCAATTCATAGACTTATCATCACCTACACAGGGGCTGGCACATGGAGATGAGCTGAATCAGCTAGTCTTTCCCTTGCAAATTTAGAGTAAGAAACAAGGAATGAAATGTCAAGAAGCAACTGTGCTAGAGCTGTCAAATCACCACACACTTGAATAAGCCAAAGCCACGTGCAAGATGAAGTTATGAAGTGGCATAGAAAAGAGAGAAAAAGATGGTTGGGAAAGAGTGACTTTGAGAGAGACTAAACCAGAGAGAGACCATGAGACGGAACATTAAAGAGACCAAGGTAGAGAGACCAGTGACTAAAACTAGGTAACATCTAGGGCTTTATGTCTTCTGATTCATTCTGATTTGTGAATACTTTCAAATAACACCCAACCCTCTTCCCTGAAGTCAAGTGAGTTTTTTTGTTCTTTTGGGTTCAAAGAGCATTACCTAAAACAGTAAGGTTGTGTAGGCCTCTGCCTCACTAACAACCTATTTGAAAATTTTCAAATTTGAATAACTTTCCTTGCAAGAAAATATTTTCAAAGTCCCCATAGTCAATGTTTCATTTTACTATTTCCCAAGAGATTTTTATACATAGTGCAGGAAAGAGGAAGAAAATGGAAACCAAACAGTGGCCTCCCCCCTCCTTTCTCAAGGCTAACCTGGAGCTCTTTACCCAGGTCATGCCCACACTTTCTTCTCCTTCAGGATGGAGCCCATCGCAAAAGCTCCGATGTCCAACCTTGCAAATGCACCTGGTTGTGCATAAATCTAGTTGCTCCTGAAAGTTACCGGGCTGCCATCCTTACTCATAGTATAGGCATGTATCTTTCACATCACTGATGATGTTTTTGCAAGATCAGTTATGTTATGTGCTTGTTGAGTAATAATAACATCATATTTGTTATTTTATAATTGTGCAAAAACATGACCAAGGAGCCTAGGGAAATATGCCACAAGTAGAATGTTATACACAGCATTAGATTTATAAAACAATAATTAAAAAGTGATTGCTATTCAAACTGGTGAAATCTTTAAAAATAGTTAAATAATTATGCTTCTCTTGAAGATAGTATCTGCTTCTTATCCATAATAATTTAAATGTTCCCTTTAGAGCACATGTATTGATATTTTCACGGTGTTCAACTTTCTAATTTGGGGTAAAAAAATAAAAATCAACTTACTTAAAAGTACAATTGTGAACTGTTCAATGAATTTTTGAAAGCAACTATTCTTTTTAGTAATGGACCTAGGTTGGCACTTTTTTATGCTTCATGAATTTGTTGAGTATAAAATTTGAAATATTTTATTAGGTCATATCTTTGCCTGAAAATTAGAATTACGTAAGTGCTTTAGAATTAGATTTATATAGTTTTATCAATTATATAATTGAGTGGAATTAGAGTTTTTCTTAAGATTAGTAACATATCAGCAAATAGTGGCTAAGTATGGTTGATATTGAAATGGATTTTTAATTTAATTTTGCTTTTTAATTAAAGCCTAACCAAAGACCAGACCAAGATGTCAAACAGATGGAAAGAGGAACTGGTAAAACTAGATTATTAAGTTGATTTGCTTTTAATGTTTAGAGTTGAGGCTTCATTTAAATTGGAAAAGAATTTCATATTTTACTACTGAAATTTAAGGGTATTACTACAACTAAAAGAACAGAAAATTTACATGTTTCACTGGCATGATTCCTGGGATGGCTTGCAGTGCTAAGTAGAGCATTCACTCAAGATTGCACATGAATTAAAAAATATAGGAACACACAGAGGAAGGTAGGGTTGGGAGTGTGAACTTTGTAAATCATCAAAGCCAACAAATATTATGCATTCAATACTGTAATTACATATTCAGTTGTTCTCTTATAGAGGGATTGTGAACATTTAACTTGAGTTATTCCTTGACCCAATAACAGCTCAAACTCCTTTCATCCAGAGAATGACTTAGTCTACATTTGCTTTATTGCACAAAGATTGACAGAAACTTTATTTATAGGGAGCACACATCAACCTATGTATTTGAATTGGTGGGGTTATGCTTGTTGGGCATTGACGTACTAAATATATAGATCCAGACCCCATAGTCCCTTTCTTATATACACACACAGACACACAGACACACACACATACATACACACACGCACACACACATGAGGTCTGACAATTAAGTTTGCTAACTCATCCTAGAGAAAGTGCTACATACCTCATTGCTGAATATCACTATGGTCACCTTCAAAGTACTCCCCTTGGGAAGCTATGTACCAGTGCCTAGTCCACCCTTCAAAGCAATTTTGGAACTCTTTTTTTGGAATGGCCATCAGAGCTGTCGTTGTATTACCCTTGATATCCTGAATGTCATCAAAATGTCTTCCTTTTAATATTTCCTTTATCTTTGGGTAAAAAAGAAGTCACTGGGGGCCAGATCAGGTGAGGGGGGAGCGTGTTCCAATACAGTTATTTGTTTACTGGCTAAAACTCCCTCACAGACAGTGCCATGTGAGCTGGTGCATTGTCATGATGCAAGAGCCATGAATTGTTGGTGAAAAGTTCAGGTCATCTAACCTGTTCATGCAGCCTTTTCAGCACTTCCAAAGAGTAAACTTGGTTAACTGTTTGTCCAGTTGGTACAAATTCATAATGAATAATCCCTCACACCTCAAAAATGTTAGCAACATCATTGCAGCATGTTTATGAACTCAATTGTCAGACCGTGTGTGTGTGTGTGTGTGTGTGTGTTTTCATATTACCAAAAGAAAACTCTGTCCTCAGCTTCTATACACATTCATTGTATTTGTATTTACAAGTATTATAATTTATGTTTATCTCATCGGCACCATTTTAGAAGCTGTTCATGAATTAAAAGCATGTCTTCTCCTTTCCTTGGAAGTTGCCCATAGTGTTCGAGTTAATGTTGTGCCTACTGGGATGGTTCAGTGAACACTGTGGTCCCTGAAAGAATATGGGAAGAATAATAATTTTTCTGTATTTATTTCAAATGGAGAGGTTGGTAATTTGTTTCTGTTCCTACTTTTTATAAAATGCATTATTTATGGCTCTCACATCCTGAGCGCCTTTTCTATTTTCATCATTTAATTCTTCTCATCATTCCCTCAAATAATAAAAGTGATGAAAATTATTATGCATAGTTCCGTGGAAAACAAGATAAAAAGCCTTGTGAAACTTTATTTTTGCACCAATGGCATTTGCATTTTCTTCTTTAATGCTTCTTCTACTTTTCCAGCAAAGTAGCTCCAAGTGGCAGGAGGTCATGAGCACAAACCCAGAAGCCCCCAGTCTTGAGCTAGAATTCGAAGCAAGCTGTTAGAAGTTCAGCATTTCTTGAACGTCTCCTGTTTTATCTTATTCAGGTTTCTTTCTGCCTTACAATAGACATTCACCTTTGATTTCATATAGTTTCCTCTAAATCTTCATATAAATGGGAATATTCCTAAGAGACATGTCTTGTACTTCCTGTGAGCTGGCTGCAGACCCACATTGGTGTGTATACTCCAGTTTGAGAAATATGAGCTCACACTAGCAGAAAATAGGCTATTTTGCTGTATTTTAGAGAATAAGCTACTTCACCTAGGATTTAAAGCAGTCATTACATGTGATTTAAATACATAAACAGAATTGTCAGTGTATGGCAATAATGAAAGCTTATGATTTAATTTTTATAGAGAAATATGTGATTCTTTGTTTTTGTAAACTTTGCCTAAAGGTTTATTAGAAATAATCATAATATTTTTAAAATCATCATAAAGGCAGTACCACGAGTGGCTTAAAGGCAGGAGCTGGGATCAGTTTGTGGTCCTGACTTTACCCCTTACCTACCATATGACCTGTGCCTGTCACTTTACCTCCTATGCTCGGTTTCCTCATCTATAATTGGGAACAATGATACTACTTACAATGTTGGGTTGCAAGGATAATTTCATAAATATTTATAAAGCCTTTTGAACATTATCTAGTGCTATGAAACTACTGGAAAATATTTGTATTATAATTGAAGTTGATCATATATTGATATTTGTTTTATTAAAGAGCCTGCATCAATGCAGGGTTAATTGAGAGGACTCAGAGGGTGGAACTCAGACCCTGCACTCTCCTCTGAGTTTGAACACCAAAAATTGACCTGTCATCCCCCTTCCCATCAAACTGTGACAACAGTTCACTGTCTGCTATCTCTCCTACCTCTCTGTCCCAAAAGATAAGGCATGGAGCCATTGGAAAGAGGCCATCCATCATGACATCACTTGATATAATTATTCTTTAGAAACTCAGTTCTCTGCCTGAGGTGGAAGTGTGCTGGGCAGGGCTGTCAGGAAACACAGCTGAACAGGCTTTGTCTTTCTGGCGCTGTCTTGTCTCTGCAGGTTATTATTCCAGGGTATACTCTTTTTGTTTGTTCCCACGTTTGGAATGGGAAATTTTAACCTTTTCAAAAAGACAATGATGAAGATGATCATTGACATTGACCTCAGAGACCAACTCTCAATGGAATCACTGGCAATTGATTGAGTTTCCATCACCTTCATCCTTTATTATCTTCTGGTGATATGGGTATTTTTTATTGTGCTAATAGCCTAGCAACCAGGCTTTGGGAACCCACGTTTATTTACACTGTTTACAATAAGCCCAGTTTTCAGCTGAATCTGTTCCCACTACAGCACGAAGATACTACTTAAAAATAAAAAGGGCCTCATTGTAGTTGTAAGAACACACAACAGAAATAGTTTTTATGCACAAGAGCAAAATGTAGGTATTGCATATGTAAAAGAAATATGAGAACAAAGCTCTGTTGATGATGTTTATACACCTGGACCTCTAAAAAGTGAGAAGAAACATGAACATACAGAGTCCAAATAGTCTACTGGCAGGAGAACAGGAATCTCATCTGAACACATCATCGTGGGGATTGTTTCTGTTCCCTGGTTGATTACCTGCCTGACGACTGCAAACTGCAAGCCAAGAGAGACCTCTCTTAAGAGTGCTTGAAGCACTTGTACTTTTCTTTCCTCTTGAGCTCAAATAGGTAGAAGCATAACAAAATATTTACAAAATGGTGGCTGAATGAAGCATCTATTAAAAAGGGAGATTAATATACAAACTTTTGCTGCAGAGGATCAATGGTTATTAACATTATCAAAAACATGCATTTGTTTTGAACTGCCTGAAGTCGTAGGTTTCTATTGTCAAAAGTTAAGGTACACTGGAGGCAATGAGAGAGAAAAGAGTTGCTGAAATCAGGGACTTAGGGCTTGAAGAGGTGGGCATTTCAAGAGGGTGTTGAAACCAATATGTGGTAATGAGTAAAACCATTGACTTTATTGCCAGACAGACCAGGGTTCAAATCCCAGCTCTGCTACTTAATGTGTAAGACTTTCCTATTTTCTTCCTGTGTTTGGTGTTCTGTGTAAAATGAGGAACTTTATAAAGCTGTTGTAATGTTTTAAAACATAATGTATACAAGGTTCCTGCATGATAGATTTTGAATAAATGATGCACATTTTTCAGCTGTTAATTGAAGAGGATTAAAGAATCATACACTCTGTGATTTGATTTAGTAACTGGAGATATAGGCTACATTTGGTGTAACTCTCCAGGATCAATTAATTAAGTAAGCATTTCTAAAATCTCTCCATGTGCCACATCCTTTGTGAGGTATTGCGACAGCGATAGGAAGAAGTCACAAGAGGCAAAGTTAAAACTTGTTGGCTTGTGTTCTCATGGGTTGTATCTGATAGATTATCATAGTTATCATTCCTAACTTGTGGAGAATAATTAATGAATATTTATCGGGTATGCAAATAAACCAATGAATAAATGAATTTAAAATTTAAGATTTAGTTTCTGCTCTGAAAGAATCATGCAGCTCAGGAGAAAGAGATATGTGCACACAAGTAAGAGTAGGGAGAAAAACAAGGAAGGGCATTGTACCCCAGCTCCAAGATTCCAATCAAAATGTTGTTTTAGAAGCCTAACCCAGTACAGTGATGGTGCTTATGAATCCTTATGGGAGAGTCTGCTAAAATATCGAATCGACATATCCTGATTTATTAATGCCTATTACATCTTAAGCTCAGGGCTAGACAAAAGGAACACAGAAGTGAATGATGCTTAATTGGGGCTCTGGAGGAACATACAGTGTCCTAGAGCTGTTTTTATATTGTTACACTGGGGTAGACTTAAGCCTTACTGGATTGAGGCCTTTTTTCGTATTTTTCCAAGTGTGAACAAAATCATGTCATATGTCAAGATATGCTTAATGAGTGTGGTTGATAAAAACTAATTTGAGGAATATACCATATCAGGATGCTAGTCAGAGAAATATATGCTGATGGAGTTTAATAATGTTGAAATTACAGCTTTTCACATGTTCTAGTGAATTCTACATATTAAAGGTTAAATAGAAAGGGACACTTTTTATCTTTTCCTAAGAACTTTTTTTCTTTTCTTAATTATTAGTTACTATCACAACCCATTCACCATGATTCAGAAGTCATCTATTTAGCATCTTCCTTTTGGTTGTCTCATTGGGCTCCAGCATCTATAGTACAAGTATACAGTAAAGGTGAGCAAAAGAGAAACTCAAATCAGTGATTTGTCAAATCTAATTGTCATTCGCTGTTATCCTCAAAGGTTATATACAGGGCAGAAAAGTGAAATTGTTAATCAACTTGAGTGTATTTTGAATAATCAGAATTTGACTCTCCTGGGCCATTTGTTGATCTATCTATTTGCATTGTAGGCTATGTGACTCCACATTCACTTCTAACGGTGACCACAAGTCTAAAATAATCCATGCATTTCCTCTTCCCTGAACTCAAGTTATTTCAGGGATTAGTACATGACCCAATCAAAAGCCTGCAAGATTCCTTTCGGTCTCCTAGGAAAGATATCCTAGATCTTCCATAATAGAAATGAATCTAAAAGAATAAAGATTCCACTGCTGCTACTTCAGTTTAGCTGACACTGCAGTTAATATAGCTGAAGGCAGAGCTGAGGTTTTCATGGTATCATTTCAGGCATGAATAGAGACATGTTGAAGGCATCCCCTATACATAAAAATTTCAGTAATAACATTTTCTTTTTGCCTAAGCCTTTTAGATGAGATTCTGTGTCACTTTCAACCAAGAATTTGTACAAATCTTAATTTGTCAGAACTGTTCCAATCTTTGGTAACTTTTTTCTTTTCAGTTAAGACAATTAGTTAAGTGTTAGTTAAGCATAAAACTCAGTATGCCTTAACTGTTATACTACTGTAAAAATTTTCATATAAAAGACTTTGCAACAAAAGTCCCCCACCTTTTTGCATATGTTTTTCTCTTTTTGGTACGAAAAATATTATTTCTTTATGTGTGGATATCAAAGATACTTTTGATCAGAATGGTTACTGAGGATTTGAGCATGATTGTAATCTAAAAATTTCCTGACAAGGAAGCTTCTGGGAAATGTGTAAATCAAGCTCCTGCAAGAATCCAGACAGTGTCTCTTCAGTGTCCCCCATGAATGTCATTTCTACAGGTCAATGCAGAAAATCACAATGCTTGAATGAGATGGAAAAAAAAAAAGGTCTCAATCCTTTAATCTATTCTTAGTAGATCACTATCATTATCTGCAATCAGTTCTATGTATAATTAGAGGGTTTATTTTTGCATTACAAAAACTATCCCTAATTATGTGTTATTTGCAAAGTGCTGTAGATCTGCATTCATCTTTATGATGAAATGAGAGTTTTGTTCATCACTGTATTAATATCATTTCTACACTCTTTTTCTCTCCCCTAAATAGCCTGATTTAGTGACTGGTGATGTTCAAATGTTTTTTAAAATTATTCACCTGTCTTCCCAGTATTCATACAACACGTTCTCTGTCAAAAAATCCTATTCATCACTTGCCTGTCCTCTGGCAGAAGCAAAAGGCAATAAGTCATGACAGGCAAAATCAGACACTTGGAATAGGCTTTTATACAAACGCTGCGTTTGCTACTTTACGGTTCTGATACAGATGCTTACGATAAACATTTTCTTGTTCCTTTGTTTCAAAATGTCCAGCAAAGTTGTAAAAAGGGATATCCTTTCAGGGTGGACCTCCTTCTAGGGAAGAGATTCTTTCACTCTAAACAAACTGACCAAGGCTATCCTGTGACTGAGTAGAGAAAGGATAATGGAGAAGTTGTACGTTTCTTCAACCTTTTAGTACAAAAGGGTTTCACGGACCCACAAAGTGAAAGAAAATTTCTTTGAACTAGACGAAACGTTTTAGAAAGCCAAAGAATATGCAATTGGAGCAAATGATTTCATAGTCTTCAAAATTTATTTTAATGATTGACTAAATTATTGCCACAATATTATTTTGTAGGCTAAACAGAAGTCCGTTATTTTGTATCTCCTAACATGTAAATCAACAAAACCCTGCCAGCGCTATCAAACTCTGCTCAGTGACAAATAAAAGGGAAATTCAAGGGGTTAAAGTGTATCCCTGTGATTATTCAAGGATTGTGGACACCAAGAATTAGTAAGTTCCAACCATTTGAAAATATTAAGAAAATCATTTTCAAGTTTGTGGTCAAGTTGAAATATTGAGAATGAGCTGTGCAAAAAAGATCAGAATTTAAATTTAACCCTCCTGATGCCTAGTTTCATTGGAGCTGGATGACTCAACAGCCATATGCATTGATATGCATTATTTGACATTTACCTGTAAAGTATATTTATTTTAAAAATTAACACATATTGTCTCTAGGTTATTTCTTCCATTTTCAGCAAGGTAAAAAAATCTAATGTAGTTGAAAATATGAAGAAATATCACTGTATGCCACTAAATGATAACTTAGTAAAGTTGTCCTTCAGGATACCTGAGAATACTTAAGTTTTTATCATCAACATTATTATCGAAAATATTTATTAAGATCTCTTCTGCGTTTATATTCTCTGTGTTAAGAACCCAATATGGGTTCAAGTACTTTTCAGTCTGTTCTAAATCTCTAACTGCATCTGCCATTCATATTAGGTATTCTCCAGGATTCAGTATTGGCCCACATACATGACATCTTCCTGGGCAATCTCACCTCCTTTGCTCTCATCAAGTATTGCAGAAACATGAGGGGAAAGTAGCACAATGAACACAGACTCTGGCTATGAGCTTAGGCTGCCTAAGTTCAAATCTCACCTCTGCCACTCACAAACTTCTCTGAGGTTCAGTTTTTTAATCTATAAAATGCAGGGAATAATAATACCTACTTGATAAAGTTGCGAGGTTTATGTGTGTTAGTATAATAAAGTGCTTAAAACAGTTTGTCACATTGGTCAGTGTTGGTTGTTATTATCTTTATGTCAGTGATCACAGATCTGTACCTCTAACCTGTCACCACAACTCTAGATCTGAACAAATACCATCCAAAAAATTGTCCTATTAATTCGCAGTAGTATCATCTGGGATGCATACTCAAAATGCAGATTCCCAGATCTCATCCCATTTTTCATGAATATCTGGGGTTAAGACTCAGGACTCTGTATGTTAACAAATGTCCTAAGCATTCTGATGCAAAATAGAATTTGTAACCACTTTTGTAGGTTTATATTTATTGCCTCTCAGTCATCTCTACCGGGCTGACCCTCAAACACCCAGAGCTGAACTTGTCCCAAACTTATTTCATCATCTCACCATGAGAAAGTAGCCCTTCTTACTTAGTGACATCATCTGCCCAACACTCAACAAGATGTCCTGGAATCATCCTTGACTTCCGATCCTGTGAGTCCCCCCTTTGATGCCATGTTTCTTCAAGACATCCTCCCCCTCTCCATTCCTATTGTTATTGACTTTATTCATTCATTCAACAGTTTGTTACCGAGCACTTACTATGTGACAGCAAGGGATACAGCCATGTGCGTGTGAAGATTGCAATTTAGTGTAGCTCAGGCCCTCATCGTCTCCTAGATTAGAATAACTACCTACTAACAGGTTTTCTGTGTCTTCAGTCTTCAGTGCTTTTCAAGTAATCCTCCACATCGCTAAGTCCAATCATGTCAGTCTTGTGTTTAAAGCTCGGTCACTTCTAACGTAAGGTTAATGTCCGCAGTGTCAGAAGCAGCGTTTGCCAAGATGTGCAAACACCTCTTCCCCACTTCACGTTACTCTCTCACCCAGGACTTATGCTCCAAGAACACAAAGAAATTTGTAGGACCCTCTCCCACACCACAACTGTGTCAGCTAAACATACATATATTCAGTTTTTGCTCTTTGCCAGACGCGCATGCAGAATTTTTTGCCACATACGAGAACATAGACGGAGGGCCTTTAGCCCAGCCTTGTAGGGTAGGAAAGTTGCCTGCTTCATGCCTCAGTGCCTTTCCTGGTAGTGTTCTTTTCTTGTAATCCCACTGTCCCTTTCACCCTAATTCTTTCTTTCCCAGTTTGCCTTATTCATTCCAGCCAATCCCCACATCCTCGTGCCAAGCTGGCCTAAGTGACCCCCTCTGGTATCTCAAAGAATCCTAAGCATCATGTTTACCACGTTGGACTAACATTGTTTATTTATGCGTCTGTCTTTATGGCCAGGCTTAAAACTCCTTGAGAGCATAAATTTTTGTCATCTGTGCATACCTGGCAGCCCAGGATCAAGGCAACCACAAGAACAGAGGCACTCTCCCAGCCTGACCCTCACCCCTTCTCTTTTCACCCCCTAGTTCCTTCATTCTTTATAAGAGCACACTTAAACTGGGTCCAAAATCCATCCTCCTCTCCTTTGCTCAGCAAACAGTCACCTCTCTGACCTAAGAGCCAGCATTCCAGAGGTGCTATGGATACTGTAAAAGGTAGATCTGGGAGAGGCTGCATCACCCCTGGGAGGAGGCTCAGGTCATTAGGGCAGGAAATTCCAGGTCCCAATTAATTGGAGTCTAGTCTGGATTGGGGGTGACCCATTCTCTTTATCTCACATGGAGGGAAGAGGCTGGCAGAGGGAATTACTAAAGCTCTGGGCCCAGGGGAGAGACCCTGGCTAACTGGGTCTAAAGGCAGGGCTGACTGTGCTGAGCACAGAGCAATGCCTGGTACACAATAGACACTCAATATGTGTAGTCAAATTGAATCTGGAATAATCACCTGGTTTAACATTTCCCAACCTGCTAAACACAACGTCATGACAAACTCCTGTGTTGTCATCTACTGTGAGATGGTGCCAAGAAAGTTTAAGATTTTAAAAAATATATAAACAAAGCGCCATAAATTCAGAGTTGTCACCTATGATGTCACTCCCTCTTGTAATGTGAGTTGCTTTATGGTGGGAGACATGGTGGTGTGAGGATTGAGAGATGTTGTGGGCTTAGCTCGGCCCACATAGCCTTATCATAACTACTCAGGAGAGGATTTCACTGTTAATACTTGTGAAGATTATAAATTGTACTTTTACTTTTCCATGATTTTATTGGGTGTGGGGGGGAAGTGCTTATCTAAAATTTTGGTTTTCACATGAACTAGACTGCCTGAAAGATAGATACACTTAAAAATACTGCTGGTTTAAAGTTTCAAACACTCTAAAGGGAGATGAATGGCTTTTAATTGGAGGTATACACAGGGAAATGTCATGGACTTTGAAAATTCAGATGTAGAAACCACATGTAAGGTGTGTTTCTTTGAAAAAAGTAACTTCAGCTTTCTGAGACTTTGTCTTTCTATGTTAAAAAAATGGGATGATGATACCCACCTCACAGTTCTGTAGTGAGGCATAAAAGAGCCAGTATATGTAAATTGCTTGACTCTGCTTGGCATGGCCTCTGTTGGCATGTAAGGGGTGACATGTGACAGGCTTTTATTTTCATCTGGTATCTATGTAAACAGGACATGGGATGAGGAAGCAATAAAAGCAGAACATAGACATAATTAGGTGGAAAAATAGAAAGACGACCTGCAACAGAGCCAAAATCATGTTAGAGACCGTCTTTGGACCGTTCCTGATAAATAAAACAAAACAAAAAACCAAAGCAACAACTAAACTCATCTTCTGTCTGCTCTTTTCAGCATTCTTTAGTGGATCAGAGAATAGATAGGGAAAGAGCCATTACAGGCACCCACGTGAAAGGGAGGGACAGATGGAGAAGGAGCAGCCCCCAGGGCACAGCCACTGCAGGCACAGCCTGGCCAGACATTCCTGGGTGGGGTAAGCAGGTGTCACAGCCTAGTGAAGGACACTCCGAAGCCCAGTCGCGAAGCAAGTTTAATAGCAGAGCTGGGCTGAAACTCCATTCATGCTCCAAGTCACATCTCCTGGGCGGGAACTGTGTTTTCACCTAGAAGACCACTTAGACACATAACATTGAGTTTCTAAAACGACTTTGCGACAACATTTCTAGGGATTCACGGGACCTGGCTTGGGTTAGAGAGGTGGACATTAAGAAATAATTAGGGGTATGGATGAGGGAGAAGGGGAAGGGATTAGACAGCATAAAGTGTTAACTACAATATTGCCACAGGACATGAAAAACAGTTTGGGGAATAGAATCAATCATGTTGTAAAGATTTTGTAGGGTGTCAGATGGGCACATGTCTTATTAGGGAGACCACTTGGTGGATGGTGTAGATGCCTGACCACTGCACTGTACACCTGAAGCTGAATAATATTGTCTGTCAACTATAATTTAGTATATATATAGTCACGGGATATGGAGTCAATGGAATTGCAAGAGATATACACGATATCAGAGGGGCAATAGATTGCGGGAGGCAGTGTTATGACTTTGTGAGGGGTGAACTGTCTAACTATTGCATTGTTCTGTACACTTGAAACTAATGAAAACAAAAGAAAGAAAGAAAGGAAAGAAGGAAGGAAGGAAAGAAGGAAGGAAGGAAGGAAGGAAGGAAGGAAGGAAGGAAGGAAGGAAGGAAGGAAGGAAAAAGAAAGAAAGAGAGAGAGAGAGAGAGAGAGAGAGAGAGAGAGAGAGAGAGAGAGAGAGAGAAAGAAAGAAAGAAAGAAAGAAAGAAAGAAAGAAAGAAAGAAAGAAAGAAAGAAAGAAAGAAAGAATTAGTTTCAGCTAACTGATTCCTGGGCCCCAAGTACATGGCAGTCTGGCTTCTGACTACCACAAAGAAAAACAAAACAAAACAAAACAAAACAAAACAAAACAAAACAAAACAAAAAGGTAGTACAATTGGGTTAATTCTGTAGGTCCACATAATGTGTAATATCATTTAAGGTTTATATAAAAGACCCAATTGATACAGATACAACTTATTTAAATTATCACTCAATATAGTTACATAAATCTATGCTTAGATTTATATACTTTTAAATAACAGAGTATTTGACTTATAGGACAAGCATAAGGAATTCAGGTAATTCCATATAATTTAGCTTTTTCTTTAAACAAAGTAAAAAATAATATATTGAGCCAGATCTCAGGGATGGGGAGGGCTTGCCTAGAATTTGAGAGAGTAGCTCAGAAAGTGCCAAGCCCATAGATAGGTGTTTATGGGGTAAGAGAAGTGTTGCAAAGGAGCCCAGTGCTAAGCAGTGTCCGAGGTCAAGGTCAACCTGGCAGAAAGGGTAACTGAAACTACAAATAAGAGTTGAAATTAACTTCCCAGGTCTAAAGGAGTACCGAAGAGTACAGGTGGAACTGAAGAGTCTTCTGGAAGACTGGGGAGGCAGAAAAGCAAAGGAGTGAAGCAAAAGTGTCAGCTAGTAGCTGATGTGCATATATACTGATGAGTATTAGTTTGCTGAATTATTTATCCATGAAATAGCTATTGTTAAACTCAATGTCCTCCATCTCTTGTGGAATTAGTTTTCCTAAACTCATTTGTTGCTCTTTTTCCAGAATCTTTTGGCCATTGATAAGTAAAAATACCAGTCATCTCTGTAGACACTTGTCTTCTGGTCTTATAGATTAATATACCCTTCACAAAATGCTGTCTAAACAGAAACCATTTTGATTCCGGTAGATAAATATCAGACTGGAAGAGCAGTTAAAAACCATTTTCTCCACTGGTTTGGGAAATTCTTTCAGCCATGGGCCAACACAGTTTACACAGGGGTACAACATCTGTATGCCTTTTTTTTTTTTTTTTTTTAAGTTTCAGATGTACAAAACAATGTAATAGTTAGACATTTATACCCCTCACAAAGAAATAACCACCTCCCCCAATCTACTACCCCTCTGACATCGCACACAGGATGGACCTAGAGAACATTATGCTAAGTGAAATAAGTCAGACGGAGAAAGACAAATACCATATGTGTGTCTTTTTAAAGACACAGGGGGAGCTGCTTTGAATGAAGAAAGAGGGTGTGTTAGGCATGAGAGCAGAGAACCTGAGCCCTGCCAGATTGCTCTCTACTTCACCAGCACCCATCCCCTGCTCAGAGAGCAGAGTTTTAAAAAATGCCAGTCTAGGCTAGCTATCAATTTCTCATCCCCCTTTTTAAAGTCCATGTCATATAGCTGCCCACCTGCAGGGGAAAATACCCTCACTCTCCGAAGCAGCACATCTATCTTTGGCCAGTTCTACCTTTTTGTTGTTGTTGTTTTTGTACCCTCAAGCTTTGTCAGCACTCTGGTACCACATTAAGAAACTTTATGCTGAGGGTCCAAGATTTAAATCAAAGGATTTCACAGAATTCCTAACCTATATCCTTAAAGTATATGCTTCATGCCTTATTGAGAAAAATATCATGCTGAAAACAATAAAAGAATATTATTTTTGGAAAAGGGAAATTCTGCTGGGAAGCAATCTCAACAGGATTTGCAAAATAAATATATGTATGATTTATATTCATCTTTTGTTATCGGTATATACTATTACAATTTTAATACAGTTTTTTTCCTTTCTTAAAATGTATATACACTTTTTTGTCTCTCTCTCTCTCTCTCTCTCTATATATATATATATATATATATATATATAGAGAGAGAGAGAGAGAGAGAGAGAGAGAGAGAGACACACACACACAAAATACACACACACACACACAAATGCACAGTCTTTAAGATGAAATATTTAATCAATGCTAGAATGTTAAAACAAAACAACTGACTAATAAAATTGCCTTAGTAATAAAATTTTGATTGAAGGGAAAAAATCAAAGCAAATTCAGGTCACAAAAGCATATCAAAGGCATATTTATATAAAATAAGTAATGCGTGTTCACCTACAAAGAAATAGTGTAAACAGGCCATCTTTTCAATTGCCATTCTGAGATTATATGCATTATTTAACCTCAAAAATAAGGTAGCAATTAAAGAGAACAGTGGAATTGTCCTTTGCATACCATGACTTATATGTAGCACAGTTTTGTATTCAGAATCTGTCAATATTTAACTTATGATTGAAAACAACTAAATCAGTTGGCGTTAGGCTACCGTGAGTTTCATTGTCATAAGCAAATGGACTTTCTGGTTGTAAGTGATAAGCTCATTAAACACCCCAGTGTGAATGTAGCCACCAAAAAGTTAATATGACTTTAAACCAAATAAAAATATAGCTCTGGACAGAAAAATCTAGGTTTGATATTTAAGACAAAGTATTGATGTCCCAATCAGTCTCACACAGCTGGTATATCTGAAAATGGTGTGTACTCTAAGATAAGGGGACAGAAGGGAAACTATATCATACAAAGATATAGAAAGTGGGAATATCCAGTTTAGAGAAGAGATGACTCATGAGAGATTTGATAGTCATTTCTAGGATCTGGAAGACTATCACAGAAAGAGAAGACACATCAACCCACCTCCACACATAGAAATGTTCAAAAACAAAATAGTTATGGAAGAATTCGGATTCCATTAATAGGGGTGTTCAAACAAAAGCCAGAGAGGGGCATTTGGTGGAGATGTTTTAGTTAAGGGTTTTTCAAATGTGGTTCAAGACCTATTTGACAGTCATAAAATGAAACCAACTTGTGGATTATTCCAATTCCGTTTTCTTTAAACAGAGTAAAATAGGAAATATTTGTGTTTGGGGCCTGCAGAAAAGTTGTATATTATTTTGTTTTTGTTTCTTGAAACTTTGGTTACACATACGCACAAGTGTGCTCTAGGTCTCAGTATAAAATCAATTTCTTCTTGTGAATTGGAGTAAAAAAAACTAAAGTGTGGAAGTCACTGTTCTAGTTATCATCTTCATAATTCTCAGGAGAAAATCGGAGCCAGACACACCTGAGCTGGCATCTCAGTCACTAAACTTTTATTTAACCTCTCTGTGGTTAAGTTCCTAATCTGAAAAATGGAGAAAATAATGAGTTTCCTCTGAAATTTACTTATGTATTACATTTTAAAAAGACATACCTAAATGCTTACTGCTTTTTAAAGATCATATAAGTCATCATTTTTGCCATTAACTTCTTCAAAATTACTTTAAAGAAAATCAATGTTCTTAACCTCATTCCTTGTTTTCTTTATTCATTGATGCTGACATGTACAGATGGAGGTAGCCCCGATAAGACCAATCAATAGGACAAAATCTTTGGGAACAGGTGGTAGGGATGGGGAAGATAACAGAGCATGTGCCCAATTCCTTAATACAATAATATGATTCATTCCCAGATACCCAGATGTAGGTCTGCTGCATTCTGCAATGACTTTGGAGGGAAAGGAAGCCTTTCCATTTTTCTTCAATGGCTCTTTTGCAACTGCTAACGATGGCTGTTGGTGTCTCTCCAGCTGGGACTAGCCATTCATGTTATTAGAGAACTGAACGTCTCAGCCCCTCGTGTGTAAGCCTCATTGTCTGACAAGGGCTGCTGTGCAGGGCACTGTACCATTGGTGTTTATTGCTTTTGGGGTAACAGGAAGAAACGTGGTACTTTTGTACTATTCAAACACTCATCCTATTCACGGCCACTGTTTATACCAGAGGAAAATGTTCTCACAGAGAGACCAATAATTTAGAAAATATTTGAACGGGAGGTTGAATAGTTTCTATTAGGGTCTTTATTAGGGATCTCTTTCTGAATACAATGCAAGTCTGTTATAAAGTATTCTTCTCCACCACAGATTTTGTTTGTTGTAAGCCAAATTTTGTTCCCCATGTACAGAGCAAAATCTCTATTGCCACAGACAAAATGCCTATAATATGTGTAATTTTCATTCCTGACTTCTTGGATAATAGGAAAAGCTGTCATAAGAAAAATAAACATATATGCAGTGCTCCTTTTAGAAGATGAACAAACTAAATAAAGTAAAATAAAAATAAAGCATGAGATACCATTGCAGATATTTTAGAAAGTGCAAAAGCACTACCGTTCATTATCGTTAAACATATAGAAGTTTTCCAAATTAGAGTACTGAATTGGGTTAATGCAAGAGAGATTTAGACTCTGAGGAATATCTGAAGGTTTGTGATCTGCTGATGCATCTCTCCAACTTTTGATTAGAGTAAACCAGTACAATTGAGGAAGACCCAATTCTTTGAAATATTATTTGTGGCACATAGTGGGTTAAAAGTCTTCAAAGTCAAGTGTGCAGAAATAACAACTTCATTTATCTGTAAGTTGACTTAATGTCTATTTCTAGCCCCCATTCTCCTGGGTTGTGTGGATGTTGCAGGAGGGCCCTCCCTGGGCCAAGAGCACAGTGGCATCTGGTCCTTGGTTCATCTTCTCACGCAGGCATCCCCTGAAATATCCGTGATCCTCCTGGGCTTACCTCATTGTTCCATGCAGATCCATGCTGGGTTGTCCCATGTTCCCAAATGCAAAGCCACACAGCGTTCAGCATTCTTAGACACTACTAAGGTCCTCTAGGGGGCACAGGGATCATTCTGCTGCTACTGGGCTATGCTGAGCCATGGGAAACGTCCTGAGCCTCTCCAAGGTCAGCCCACCTCTGTGCCACTCCCCAGGCAAAGGAGACTTTCTCAGACATGAATCACTTCAGGATATGACAGGATTATGAGGTTCCCTAAGGCCTAAACTTCCTCATGCTTGTCTTAGATTCTATTGTTCCACCCAAACTTAGGACACCTGAAGATCTAGAACCTTCTCTTTCTACGCACACTGTAGAACTGTATCTTTTGTGGTCCTGCTCCTTCCCTGGAGTAACACCAAGGAAGAAAGCCCAGGTCTCTCTATTCTTGGAAACCATACACTTATCTAGGGTTTTGCTGTCGTTCCTCTCAGGGTTTGGCCTTTGGCAGGGCACAAAGCACAGGACTCACCTTTCTCAGGTATGCACGACATCTATATGGATTTCTACTCTTTCCCTCCATCAGAGGCCTTGCCCAGAATCTTGAGGATTGGCAAAGCTACGTTCTTATGCACTAAATATTCTCCCAAATATTCTGTCTAATTTTGGAAACCCCAAAGCCAAGACCTGATCCATTTGCTCTCTGCTTTCTGCTGTGTCATCAATTCCTAGAGAAAACTCTAATGATTAAAAGGGAAAAGGTCAGGGGATACAGGAAATAGGGAGAAAATAACAAACAAACATAGCTTTCTCTTTCAAAAAAAATATTTTTTTTGGCTATGATAATTTTGTTTTTATTGGCTTTGTTGGCTTTAGTCACCATTATTTGAGGAGCCACAGAACATGCAAGACTATAAGAATGATGTGTGAATTGTACTGCCGTTCCTCTTTTGCTTCAATTAGAAAAAGACCTAGGCAAAACACAGTGACAAATTCTGATCATTAGACTAGACAAAAGTACTTTAAAAACATCACCTTGGGTCCTTGGGTCAACAACCCATCCAGATCAGTATTGCACTTTTAATAGGGGTACCCAGGATCATGTATGTAAGTATAATTTCTTTCCATAATCTCAAAGAATGAAGGCATCACATCATCCCTAAATCCTTCATAGTTTACTACTAAATTCATTCATGGATTTACCATATTCTTTTGAAATCTGTTTTTATGTCTCATTTATCTATTACTTTAGGGTACATACTCTAAATTCTTATTGTTATGTAAAGTAGAATTTCCTTTCAATTTTAATAAGCTTCAAGAGTTACCTCTAGTAAAAAAGAATTTGGAAATAAGCCCTCAGTTATCAAATCTGTAGAAACCAATCATCCCCTGTCCACTTTGGTGATTTGGATCTTTTATTTGTTCTTTGTTTTTTTGTTTTTTTGTCTTGTTGATGATAGCCATTCTAAGTGGGGTGAGATGAAATCTCATCAGGGTTTTTATTTGAATTTCTCTGATGATTAGTGATGTTGAGCATTTTTTTGTATATCTATTGGCCATTTGTATGTCCTCTTTGGAGAAATGTCTCTTCAGGTCGTCTGCCCATTTTTTAATTGGATTGTTTGGTTTTTTATTGTTGAGTTGTATGAGTTCCTTATATTTTTTGGATATTAGCCCTTTATTGTAGGCACTGTTTGCAAAAATCTTCTCCCATTCAGTTGGTTGCCTCTTTATTTTGTGGATGGTTTATTTTGCTGTGTAGAAGCTTTTTAGTTTGATATAGTCGCATTCATTTATTTTAGCTTTTACTTCCCTTGTCTTTGGAGTCAAATTAATAAAATGCTCTTTGAACCCAAGGTCCATAAGTTTATTACCTATGTTTTCTTCCATGCAGTTTATTGTTTCAGGTTTTATGTTTAGGTCTTTAATCCATTTTTAATTACTTTTGGTACATGGCGACAGATAGCAGTTTAGTTTCATTCTTTTGCACGTGGCTATCCAATTCTCCCAGCACCACTTATTGAAAAGGTTGTCTGTTCTCCATTGTATGTTTTTGGCTTCTTTGTCAAAAATTATCTGTCCATATTTGCATGGGTTTATTTCTGTGTTCTTGATTCTATTTCATTGGTCTTTGGTCTGTGTGTCTGTTTTTCTGCCAATAATGTACTGTTTTGATTATTGTTGCCCTGTAGTACAGCTGAAGTCAGGGTGTGATACCTCCAGCATTGTTCTTTTTTTCTTAGGATTGCATTGGCTATTCAGGGTCTTTTGTGGTTCCATACAAATATGATGATTTTTTTGTTCTCTTTCTTTAAAAAATGCCATTGGGATTTTGATGGGGATTGCATTAAATCTGCATATTGCTTTGGGTAATGTGGCCATTTTAACTATGTTGATTCTTCCAATCCATGAACATGAAATGTCTTTCCATTTCTTTATATCTTCTTCAATTTCTTTTTAAAATGCCTTATAGTTGTCAGTATATAGGTCTTTCACATCCTTGGTTAAGTTTATTTCTAGGTATTTTATTCTTTTTGTTGCAATTGCAAAAGGAATTTTTTTTTAATTTCTTTTTCTGAGATTTCATTGTTAGTATATAGTAATGCAATGTACTTTCAGTTTTTCTCCTTTTTAAAAATGTGTATACATTTTTTCCCCTTTCTTAAAATGTATACATTTTTTCGCACCCTTTGTATATATATTCTATTTCTACAAAATGTAGTCTGTGTCTCTGACTCCCTAAATCCTTTACGTTTTCTGGAAGATGTATCCATTCTTTGAATGGGCAGTATACTCTTAGAAAACATTCATCAAGTTGATTAATGGACTACTTAGTACAGTCAGAGATATAATATGTCAATAACTACAATTCTGTTTTTGACATGAATTAATCATTTTCCCCTTGAGGTCATCTCTCACATAGTTCAGTTTTCTCTACTAATTCTGGTAAGAGTTTTTATAGCCGTGATTATCTGAGACTGGGATAAATTATCTTTCAGGTATTTTGCCTCTCCACATGCTCTAAAGGGAACTCAAAAACTTCAAAAATCAATGTTCTCATTTAAGAGAAGTGAGAAGGGAGCTAAAATGGGATGAGCTGAAAACCCAGACTTCACCTAATAGTGCTGAACAATTAGTGGTTACTCAATGGCTTGGGACTAGTATTAAATGTTTCACAACTCCATTTCCCAATATTCTCTGAAACAAAACCTTCCAAAGCAGTTAACTGTTTCCAGAATCTGTATGAAAAAACAAAAGATGGGTTCTGAGAAGTGTATCAGGAATCAAATAAAAACATCTAAATGCATAAAAATCTTTAAACTTCAGGAGGAATTGCATCCCTGAATGCCACAAGCAAGTCTATTTTTTAAGAGTATGAAAAAAGCAGACACATACAGATATTCTCAAACAGATGAACCAAAAAGGAGCCTAATGACTCAACGTTTTTGACACTTAACAGTGGGTTGACTTGGTTTTAGTTCCAGGCACGGGCAAAGGTTCAAGTTGGATCTCATTTTATTCAAACTGGTTTTCCCACCATCTTTAGTTACATCGTGACAGTACTCCCACTACTATGCCTCAAATACCAAACGCGTTGCCAATACTTTTATTGGATTAAAGAAAAGAGAGCTCAAGTAAACATGTTTTGATACCCAAAGAGCACATATATTTTTTTCATTAGTGCCCCTTGTTCCCTAGTATTTCTAGGCTCTTTCACTAGACTGTTCCCTAGTTTTTCTAGGCTCTGAGGCTGAACTCAGACAAGACCATACCTCTTTGCTACCAGTTATTTTTGTAGAGAAGGAATCTGTAAAGGGCAAATACACTCAGTTCATTCCTCAGTCAACTTCCGACTAGGCTCAAACTGATTTGGCTGCAAATACAGTGTCATGATTTTGTACCAAACTTTTAGCCACTGTTCTTTAAAGTAAACTGTAATTCTTAAAATTTGCATAATCCAAGTAATGCCTCAGTGTATCTGTCATATAAAGGAAGGAAATATAAGGGAAGGAAAGTAATTTCATCTTGTCTAAAGCCCTAAGACATTGTACAGAGATAATTGGTCCACCAGATAGTAATGTTGCTAGATTAAAGCTATAAACTGCTCTTCTCCCCACACTAATATGGTGTGGCCAATTGCATAGTAAACTGGGTTTGTTCCCATGATCCCAGGCCTCTGAGTTTTAATTAGCAAAATTTCATTTGCACAGGAAAATGCAAAATGTTCCTATTGCTAAAATACTTTGGAGAGTATTAATTTTTCCTCAAGAATGTCTTAAAGGCACCTCACTCCTCACCTCTCACCCACTCCTATACTTTGTGTGAACCATGCCTTCAAAATGGAAGAAATTGGATTCCCCTTTCCATTCCATAACATTAATTGACTTAAACAAACCAATGCTCTTTCTTCCCTCAACAGTAGCTACTTTCCCAAGGATGCCTTCAAACGGTTACGTAAAAGGTTTCCATGGCTGAATTCTTCTCAGGAAAGAATAATTTAAGAGTCATTGGTAAAGAGCACAGGGATGAAAAGAGCCCAGGACAGCTGGTACACTTGATTGAAAGAAGGAGTCCTACTTTGAGCCAGAAATTACTGTTTATGCTTGGAATTCAATAGGTACTACAGTAAGTTATTAGCAACACATCTCAGTAAAGACTAAAGGCGTGATCATAATCACAAAAACATGATGAGATTTGAAAAAACTTAAAAAAAAGCAATACTTCAGATATTTCTCATAGTTTATCACCAAGTACCATACTGAATAAAATGAATCCAGTAAAGAAAATCTGGGACATACAGTTCAATCAGTGATCAGTTATAATTATTTTCTGTGTGTGATCTTGGTAGGCAAAGAATAGAATTCTACCAGTAGCATGTCATTTCCTGCCCAATTATGCCCAAAAAGCCAAGTAAGTTTATGTTTTGGTAGGAGTATAAAAGTTTGGTCTAATAATGAGCTTCAGTTTTAGAATGGGAACCAATTACATCAAGCTATTCCCTTTTAAATAAGCATTCTGGAGATTATTACATTACTTAAAAGTGAAGTGCTGCAACATGCTAGTTTCACAGTAGTAAATCCTGCCCAAATCTGGAGAGGTACAAACAGTGCTCCTATTGGGTTGCTAGAGTCCGTAGCTGATCAGCTTCAGTTCTTACCTGTATCACGACCACAGTGTTACATAGATACTAGTTGTCTCTTTATTCAAGACATAGGGCTATATTTTTTCTATTCATATAGAGACGATATCATGGAAAGGTTTTACATATACTGTGTTACCCCCAAAATAAGACCTCTCCAGACAATCAGCTCTAATGCGTTTTTTGGAGCAAAAATTAATATAAGACCCGGTCTTATTTTACAATAATGTAAGACTGGGTCATATAATATAATATAATATAACATAACATAACATAACATAACATAACATAACATAACATAACATCATAACATAACATAATATAATATATAATACCGGGTCTTATATTAATTTTTGCTCCAAAAGACGCATTAGAGCTGATGGTCTGGGTAGGTCTTATTTTGGGGGAAACAGGATATAGATAGATAGATAGATAGATAGATAGATAGATAGATAGATAGATAGATATAGATATATATATATATATATATATGTGTGTGTATATATATATGGGGTGAGTAGGAGGAGGAGTGGGAGGAAGGAAGTCTTCCCTAGTAAAGTCAACTCACACTTTAAGCACATAAGAAAACCATCTAAGAAATATCCTAATCATTGTTTAAATTGGTCCTTAATTCAAGAGTTTCTGTCTTTATGATGTATATTTGCTGTGGACCACCTACATGGCAATCAGTGACAGAAGCACCATTATGTCTACCAATCATGTTACTTTCCAATATTGCTGATCAAAGTGTTAAAAGTCAACAGTAATTCTGGAATAGTTCTTACCACACTAAAGGAGATATAATCAAAATGCTACAATTCTAATGAATCTACAAGGAAATGTTAAAGACTGTTCTCCTGACATTTTCATAAAGGGAATTAAATAGCCCTAAGAATAACGGCATTCTAATAAGAAATATCAATAAAAATACTGCAAGAAAAATTCAACAATATATTACCTAAATTAGCTATAAAGTGTATGTTCTAAACACCATCTCCCTAACCCCTATATTTTTTTGTATAGGAGTATAGTAACCAATAAAACAGAGTAATTATTTAATGAGTTAAATGCATAATATAAAAAGCAGTTACCAAAAATCTTTAGTAAATAAAAGACTATTTTAAAGCTTTTGAAATTGATTTCATTACAGCACATAAGGATATTGGAAAGAGAAAGAGTAAATACCAATAATACATAGAGGGATTGAGATAAGCACCTTTCATTTTCTTTCCCAGTATGAAAGAATCAAAGTAGATGGAATAATTTACCAACAATACAAAGCTTTGAAATTCAAGTTGCTATCAAATCCAGAGATATTCTTTCTATATTATCTGGATGAAAGTTTGAAAATTGAGTTGGTTATTTGAAATGATTTAGCTACTTGACACCAAGTATCTAAGACTGGATGCATAGATAAGAACTAAAATTCTGCCAGTGTCCCAATAGAAAATGTGATTCCGAGGCGCCTTCATCTGCTAACGTGTGTATTCAGATTTTCTTATTTCAAGTTGGTTAAATATAAAAAGAGAATTCTGCTTCCTACTTTTCAGGTAGAAGAAAAAAAGAACAGGAGTATAGACAAACAATTAGTTTTATCTTTGCTAGCTATAACCTTTCTTTTCCACTCAGCCAAGTATTTTTAAATTATATGGAAATTATTCTAATAACATGATCTGAAATAAGAACCCTCCCACATAAATGAATATAAACTAAAGGCACAGGTGAAAAATATATTTGTCAAAAAACATTCCAATAAAATAAAGGATAACAGTTAACAGGATTAAAAGTCAAACTAAACTTTCTGGAAACATGGAAGCTTAATTGATTCAGAAGACTAATGGTGTTTACTTGTCTTTCATTGGAACTATTACTACAGCGTTTAGACAGCTAAACTTAGCATTTTCAAGGGAAGGAATCTCAGCACCTCTCTTAGGGATCTGCTCACAAATGACTTTCTATTCCATGTGGTGGCCTAGAATGACAGTGAGGGTATCGTGGCCAAGGTACTGATTGTGACCTTCGAGCTGTAAGAAAAATAGTTGAACTGAAAATGTACTTCTCTACCTGCTTTAAGATGCAAGGTCTTAGCCCCAGTACAAACTGTGGAAAAATGTGAAATTTTTCTAGAGGGAATCCTTAATACCTTATTTCAGAGCGATGAAGTCAGGAACTTAAAAGCCAGACATTTTTATGCTTCTTTATGTAAATAGGAGGTAGTACAAGCTGTGGTTAATAGATTTTCTGATGTTCCCTGTTGCATGTGAAATAGGTCCCCAAAAAACTTGATTGGATTTCTTTTTCTTTAGCTCTATAACTTTTCTGTCCAATATGGTAGCCATTAGCTAAATATGGCTATTTAAATTTAAACTACTTAAAGTTTATAAGATTAAAAATTCAGTTCCCCAGTTGTATTAGCCATTTTTCAAATGCTCAGGAGCCATCGTATTGAATAGCAAAACTACCAAACAGTGCTATCATTGAAGAAAGTTCTACTTGACAATGCTGCTCTACAGCACAGATTACTATTTCTAATATCTTACATTTGCATTGAGCAACGTCATTAGATTAGTATCACTATTTTATAAGCAAAAAAAAAACATGATTCAAAGAGGTAACAATAATAAACAGTGAAACAGAGTAACTATTTAATGAGGTAAATGCATAAAATAATATAGAAAGCAGTTACCAAAAATCTTTAGTAAATAAAATGCTATTTGAAAGCTTTTGAAATTGATTCCATTGTAGTGAGTGGGGACTTGCAAAAAGCTGCGACTCTCACCTAGTTTTAAATAGAGTCATCTGACTTCTATCGAGTGTGCTTTCCCAGAAACTACACAGAGATGAGCACTTAAGATAGATCACCAGTAAGTTGGTCCCTCCCCACAATAATTTAAATTCCCTATTTAGTATTTCTTAAATGAGATTGTCAGAGATAAAGAGAGAGTATCATGTGGTTATAGGAATCCATCAAATTCCTTTCATCTTCCTTCTAAATTATGTTAAACTTTACCCCCGTTTTGTATTTCATATTTTGGATCCTTCTGTTTGTATCACGTCTCCTCCCATCTTTTATTTCTTACTTTGATTTATCTTAGTTGATATTTTACCCAGATGTTCTGGACCTTTCCCTCAATCTGACTCACACTGATAAACTTTAACCTTAGTACCAGACTCTAAAGGCAGTAGATGACCATGGCTGGGGAAAACAGATGCTAATGTCCAGACTCACTTGGCTCAGATTCTGATCTCTTAAGTACTACGAAACAACCATATTGTAAATGTAGCCAATGTGATAGGCCACTGTAGACTCAATAACCATTTTGGATTTCTTATGATCAATATAGTCAGAGAAATGCACACTAATAAAAAAAAATAAAAAGATGTGCGGCAACAAATAGTATAAAGGATTTGAACACATTATCTCTATTTTGCTAACTTCTTCATGGTCACAGTCAATACGTGTATATTTATTAAGCACATCACCCTAAAAATGTGCAATTTTATATTTCAATTTATATGTGCAATTTATTCAATGACCTAAATTTCTTTGTCCTTGCTGATTTTCTGTGTACTTGTTCTATCAATTATTGAGAAATTGGTGCTGAAATCTCTGACTGTATTGTGGATTTATTTATCTTTATAGTTTCTATCAGTTGCTTCACATATTTTGAAGCTCTGTTATTAGGTTCATAAATGTTTAGAACTGGTATGTCTTCGTGATTAATTGATGTCTTTATCATAATTAAATCACCTTCATTATCCTTGGTAATACTATTTGCTCTCAAATCTACTTTTTCTGATATTAATATGATCACTCCAATTTTATTTGGACTAGTTTTAGCAGGACATATTTTCTTCCACCCTTTTACTTTTAACCTATTTGTTTCTTTATATTTAAAGTAGATTTTTTTTTGTCAGTAGTTTGGGTCTTGCTTTTTATTCAGTCTGACACTGTCTGCCTCTAAAATGGTGTGGTTAGACTATTTATATCAAATGTTATTTTTGATATGATTGAGTTTAAATATATCATCTTGCTCTTCATTTTATTATCTAAACTTTTCATTACTTTTGTACATATATTTTTTCACATGTACGTTTTACTTCCAAACTACTATTTAAAAATTCATTGAAAGCTTTGTCTAGTCTTCTGAGTATTCCAGGATATAAACGTATTTCTTTAAAAACTTTTTTTTTCACAGACTTCCAGTTAAGCATGGTAATGCTTGCTCTCTATTCTCTGCTGAGTACAGTGACAAAAAAAGGGGTTTGAAAAACTTTTTATTTTCAAATATTTGTAGATTCACATGCATATTTAAGACATAATACAGAAAGATCCTGTACACGGTTCACCCAGTTACCCCCAATGACAACATCTTGCATAACTGATATTGACATTGATATAATCCACTAATCCTTTTCAGGTTCACCAGTTTTAGATGCACTCATTTGTGTGAGTATTAGTTCTACGCAAATTTATTACATAAGTAGATTTGTGTGACTAACATCACAGTGAAGATACAAAAGAGTTTCATTACAAGGATCCCTCATGCTAAACTCATAGCCACAGCCACCTCCCAAACTCCAATCTCCGACAACCATTCCACATATCTATAATTTTGTCATTTCAAGAATGTCATTGTAAATGAAATCATGTTACCTTTTGAGATTGACTTTTTCATTCAGCATAATTCTCTTGAGATCCATTTTACATGTATCACTAGTTTATTCCTTTTTAATTTTGAATAGTATTTATAGTATATGTATATATACCACATTTTGTTTAACCATTCTTTCATTGAATGATATTTGTGTTGTTTCCAGAACAAAAGAAAGGAATTTTCTCTGCTAAAGACTCTATGAAGGGAATAGAAAGACAAGCTACAGACTCATAGAAAATATTTGCAAACCACATATGTAACAAAGAACTTGTAGCTAATATAGATAAAGAATTCTCAAAACTCAATAGTAAAAAAAACAAACAACAAAATTAGAAAATGGGCAAAAGGCATAACAAGACATTGCATCCAAGAAGATATAAAGATGGCAATTGAATATATGAAAAAAATATTCAAATCATAAGTCATAAGGGAGACAAATCAAAACTATAAGAATATATTACTTCATATCTATCAGAATGGCTAAATTTTTAAAAATGGTGATAATACCAAATGCTGGTGAGCCTGTGGAGAAACTAGACCACCCATTCATCACTGATGGAGATGCAAAATGGTACGCTTACTCTGGAAAAGATCATGGCAGTTACTTACAAAATCAAACATGTGCTTACCATATGACCTAGCAAATTGCACTCTTGGGCATTTATTCCAGAGAAATAAAAAGTTAAGTTCACACAAAAACCTATACATTAATGTTTATAGCAGCTTTATTCATAATAGTAAAAAATAAAAGAAAATTTTAAAGGGCGTAAAGCCAAAGGACAAAGAGCACAGGTAGATTTACTGTAAAGCTAATAAGGCAAAGCTTCAGGGCCCCTCTTCGCTTGCATGCGTGCCTTCCAAGGCTCATGTGGTCACATATTTTTGTAGGATTTGCAAAGGGAAGCCTTTGTAACCATAATTAGTTAAGATTGCTGATATTTCTACTCTGACTTCTCCTTCATCACAGTGTGCCTTGCATCGGATGGTGATTATGGTCACTTTTGAGATTTGGCTCAGGGAACTATATTTGGGTATACACTGAGTTTTGGTTTAGCAGGATGTATTTACATTTCATGCAATCACTTCTGCATATAGGTATGTTACTTCAAGCCATCCAATGTTGGTCATAGTTGCAGGAATACTTCTGCTACTCACTTTACCAATGCACAAGACATCACAATGCAAATACTCAGGGTCAGAGAGCCTTTCGTGATAAGATTGTTTCCTGTGGTACCAGGCTTCAATGCATCCAAGGAGAAGTAAGAGTTAAAAATATATAAAGCCAGAAACTAATGTTTGGAAAATTGTTTTAAACATCAGAAATCTAAAATTGTAAAGGAATAATTTGGTGTTATATTAAAAAAAGTGTGTATATATATATATATATATATATATATATATATATATATTCTTTGTGATGAAAAATTTACAAACTAGGATTTATGAAATTTCTTGTTTGTAGGACACAGAACAATACATATAGTTTATAATGTTAACTATATCTGTGTGTGAAGTCACATGTTTGTGCATCTCAACTCTCAAAGACAAAAACAAAACAAAACAAAAAATTACTTAACCTAGTAGTAGAAACACTGAGGAAAAGGTTGAAATACCTTTCTATTTTGTCCAAAGCGCAAAGTGGTGTTACAAAATTGTTCTCATGTAAAGAGACAATCAATATGCAGCCAGAAAAATTATAGGAAAAAATATTATAGAGTTGTGTTGGGTCATTAATCAATTAAAATATTATGTTTTATTAAAATGTGATATTTGTGGTATTTCTAAGTTAATTTTTTTCATTTTTATGATTTATTTTCTTATTCAAAATAAGTATTCACTTTTGGATCAAATTTTCTATTCATAATCTTGTCCTTATTTTCTTAAAGAGATACTCAAAATTATATAAACTTTAGTTTTCATGAAACCTAGATCTGTCCCCAGACAAGAGAAGATAATAGAATCAGGAATAAAATATGGATGCTGGAAAGCAGATGGATGAGTGGTTGCAAACTTAGCAAACCAGAAGACGCTCTTGCAAACAGTAAGGGATCTTAAGCTTAAGCTAAAACCTAAGCTGGTGGTAGTGGAAGCGTAGAGGCATATACAGAATTCCAGAAAGTCTCAGGTCATCCAAAAACAGAGGAGAATGTCATGCTGAAACCAGAAAGACTGATTAATATCTGTTTAAGAAGAACTAAGAGTTTATAATATTATATAACCATTGAATATTAATTTTATGAAAAACTGTTACATTCCCTCAATTCATTAAGGAAATGAAGTATGCATGAAGAGGGGGTTAGGGGCGTAAGAGAGTTAATTTTTTGTTGTCCATAGATTGAAATTAATGACAATATGTATTTCTCTACTATAAAATAATACTTCTTTTTCACCCCCTTTCCACCCTTTTAACATTTTATAGGGCAAGTCCACTGGCAATATTTTGATCAGTTTTTTGTTTTTTGCTTTTTTTTGGTAGGACAAAGTATTTTTTCTTTACTTTTGAAGGATAATTTCGTTGGCTATAGAATTCTAGGCAGGTGTTTTGTTTTTGTTGTTGTCGTCGTCGTCATTTTTCAACGCTTTAAATATTTTAATCTCTCTTGTAGTTTGATTGTTTCTGAGAAGCCCATGGTAATTCTGATCCTTGTCCCTCTGTAGATGAAGTGATTCCCCACCCCGCCTCCCCGTTTCTTTCAAACATTTCCCTTTGTCTTTGATTTCTCTGCAGTTTTAATATGATATTCCCAGGTGTATGCGTTCTCATATTTATTCTTGTTGGTATTTTCTGAGCTTCCTAGATCTGTAACTTGGTGTAGGTCATTAATTTTGGAAAATTTTTGGCCATTATTACTTAAAATATTTCTTATGATCCATTTTCTTTCTTCTCTTTCTGGTATTCTAATTATATGTATTTATAATTTTTGAAATTATCTTATAGTTCTTGGATGTTACATTCTGTTTTGGGTTTTCTTTTATTTTTCATTCTTTTGTTTCTTTGCATTTCACTTTGGGAAGTTTCTACTTACCTGACGTTAAGCTCGTTGGTTATTTTCTCAGTCATTTCCAGTTTACTAATAAGCCTCTGAAAGACATTTTTTATTTCTATCAAAGTGTTTTTTTTAGCATTTAATTTTTATACTTTCTTAGAGTTTCTATTTATCCACTCGCATTATCCCATCTCTTCTTGCATGTTATTTACTGTTTCCACATTCCACACTTTTCCCTTATACTATATTAATCATAGTTGTTTTAAATTCCCTGTCAGATCATTCCAACATCTGTGTCATATCTAAGTTTGGTTCTGATGTTTTCTTTGTCTCTCCAGATTGTGTTTTTCTTGCATTTGGCTTGCCTTGTAATTTTTTGTTGAAAGCCAGACATGTTACATTGGGTAATAAAAACTGAGGTAAATTGGCCTCTAGTGTGAGGTTTTATGTTAATTTTCTAGGGATTGGGCTGTGTTTAATGATTGAATTAGCAGTAGGTGCCAGCAGCTTTGAATGCCTCTACTTTTCTTGTTTTTGACTCCCCTCTTGTGTTTTGGCTCACTTAAATACGAGAGAGTTTGCATCTTTCAGCTCTAAGTCTGTGGCCCCCAGGAGATGTTTTCTCTCAGGCTAGACCACACTCAGCCTCCAGTAATCTGTCAAAGTTGCAAATATTCCTACCAGTTTATGGCTTTGAGTCAGTGGATCTCAGCTGTGACTCTCCAATTCCAGATTTAGGGGGACAATTTGTCCGGTGACCTCAGTTCTCTGGTGAGTCCAAAAAAAGTTTTTGATTTTCATTTTGTTCAGCTTTATCTTGTTGTAAGAAGTCTTTACATGTCACAGCTAAAACTGGAACTCTCCTAGCAGAGGAGATATTTTAATAGATATTGGCAAGTTGCCTTCCAAAAATTTTTCACTAATTTACATTCACAATTTCAATAATTTACATTACATCAATAATGTATGCAATGACTTAAACATACTTATATGTAAATATCTTGATATTCACACTGGCTAGTATTTGACCTTGAAACTGAGACAAAGTGTAAGAGAGCAGATATTAGAGAAAGGCTTAAAAATAATATTTTAAAATCCAAATGTATTTTTTTATATATTCACATACCTTATTAAATTTTATCATAGTGGTAATAGTTGTCTATTTTGATTTCCAAAGGGACTCATTAGTTGACCTAAATAAAGAAGGAGGAAGTGGGGGTGGGATGAGTTGTGTTCTTATGTATTATAAGTAAAGATTTCCTCTAGATATGCTCTTTCTTATTAAAAAAAAATAAACACATAATAGTTAAGAACATCAATTTTACTAAGAAATTGGTGAGTTTGCATGTATCTGGATTTACATATATAAAATGTGCCAGATTTTTCCACAAGGAACCAAAATTGAAATTTCTGACCTTGGTCTGATTCCAGGAGGAAGCATAGCTCAGCTATTGTGTGCGCGTAGCTGACTTCGACACAGGAAGTAATCCTTGATAATTTCAAACCCTGCCTCTACTTTTTTTTTTAAACAGAAATATTCTCCATTAGGATTTCTCTTAGTTTCCTTGATTACTGCCAGGAAAGTTATGAGTACTTTCCCCCTATCTATCCTTTTGCATAGAGACGATAAAGCAGCAGCAAGTATATTTTTCTCTTTTCCCACACGGTTGCTATTTTTCCATAAACGTTTTTTCTCTGAGTGGAAAACACATTTCAAAAATGCAGTAAATGCTTTTTCAGCCAGCATATGGCAAAACCCTAGCAAACCAATGATTTCTGTTGAACACAACCCTTAAACCATTATTTTATCTCATTGAAAATTTTATCCTGAAAATAGGTAATCTTTGGTGTAAGATAGAATAAATGAAAAGAGAGGTCTGATATTATTTCAGGGTCAAAATACTAAATAAATAAATAAATAAATAAATAAATAAATAAATAAATAAACGATAGTCAAATAATTTTGAATAATCAAGCCATCTTAGCTCAAACATAATATGCTCCAAAAGTCAAAGAAGTGAAGACTGTTTTAAATGGGCAACTTAATTATTGTTAAGAACCGAAGTGTCATTTGTTCATTTACTCTGGTACAAATGTCTAATAATAGTAAATGAATTCTGTATTCTAAGAAATGGCAAAAAGCTCTCCAATCTTGTAAACACTAAGTTGAACTCTATGCTCATAAGATATTGTCAGCCACGATGAAATGTGACTTAACTAAATGTTATCATTTAATGACATGGAGGGTGAACAAAAGTAAAACAAGTCACACTAGATGCTGAGGTTGGGACAAAAATGAAAAAGTTGTTTCCACATGTATATGATAATATTGCTATAAGCAGTGTGGAAAACTGTCTAATATTAAGTTATGTTTTTTAAAAAATTCCAGTTCAATCTTCTTTGCAGTTTAAAGTATCATCCAACAAAACTTTCATTTGGATACTAATTCAATTATTTTAGACACTCACTATCATGTACTAAAAACAATTTCAGGACCTAAGGATTTGAAGTATTAAATGTATATGATGTTTTTTTTATAAGGGACAATGCAGCCAGTAAAAGTAAATTTAGCTACCAAAGTGAAAGCTTACTATATGAACATAAGGCCTTTCGTTTTCAAATCCCTTTGCTTCTGTTTTAACAGTTTCTGAGTGGGAGAATGTACTGAAATCGCCCACTTTACAGCTCACTTTCTAAACCAGCACCCTAGGATTAGAGGGCTTTTTTTTCCACATACAAATAGGCAACAAATGTTAAAATATCTTCTATATTCAGTCATCAGGAATTACCCTTGTTCTATTATCCTTCCTCAAGTCAAAAGAACTTTCTTAAAAGGTTCTCATGCTACTGAATGTTATGCTTCAATATTTATCTCATCAAAACTGTGGCATGTATAATTTATGTGTCTTCTCTTTTTTTCTTGGTTTGGAATGAAAATATAATTCCAGAGAAAGCTCTCAACCCTAACAACTGAGAAACTTTTTTTCTTTTTATCATAAGAGAAACAATACCAGGAATAATGGTGCCATTTGGATGAATAGTCCTGCTAAATGAACAGTAATCTTAAAGAGTCTTGTTGATGAGAATCTAGTCAACTTCATGATAATTTGGGGACTAACAGTTTGTGAATTTATAAACTAGAGATTAACTACTTTCAATAAGTGGTATGCCAACTCTTTCTCTGTGGGCTAGATCATAGATTCATTTTATTCTGCAAAGTCTAGGGATAAGGGTAGGAAATGAGAAGGAATAGGAAAAGAGAAGTAGGAAATAGAGAAGGAATAGGGAAAGAGAAGTAGAAAATAGACTTGATTTTTTACTGTTGGAAGAATGGGCTTTTCATATTGGTGATCTATACTCAGATGCAACGGCTAGGAAGTATAATTGCAGTCTCAACCAACAAATGTACCTGTAAAAATGCTGGTGCCTTTTTAAGCACATGGTAGTAGGCTATCAACTCTTTTAGGAGACCCATTGCCTCCTCTCTTTTTTCAATCTGACTGTATTTCAGCTCCTCCAAGGATGTGGCATTGTTCAGAACCAATGTTTTTGTCATTTGCCCTCTTTTTATTGATTTCGCTTTTTTGAGATCTTGTAGTGGCATATTGCAACAATTTGGACTGAAAGAGGTCTCTACAGTTCAGTAGTCTGTTTTTTCAACATGCATTATTCCTAGCCTGTTTGAGTCTATCAAACGCAGCATCTTCTAGTGCGATGAAATAGGGTTCAATGCAGAATAAAGAGTAAGAGCTCAAGCTCCAATGTGAGAAAGTTTGGGGTCATATCCCATCTCTACTGCTTTCTAGATGAGTGTTCTTAGCAAAGAAAGCACTTTTATTCTCTGAGTCCTTGTTTCCTCATTGGCAAGTGAATATAATCAGAACTTGCTTCATAGGTTTTGAGTCAATATTAAGTGAGCTTCTCCCTGAATAGTGCTTTGCACAGAGCATGGGCTATAATAGACACTCAATGTAGCTTATCACACAAAAAATGTTGAGTAAATGACATTGCAAATCTACTCCAACTGGAAAGAAACTGAATATAGTACCCACACCTTGTTTAAAACAAATCCTTGGAAATTTGTTGAGGAGTTTAAGATCAGTTGATATGCATCTTAGAACTTAAGGGGTGAGTTTGCAGCATTGTGGATGTAAGCCACAAATGAGAGGGCATAGAACAGTAGCCAACTTTGATTCTAATAGGTGATAGAGCCTAAATATAATCCCTTAGACCTAAGGTATCCAATACACTTGTTCTTAACACCAGTATTCTTAACACAGTCACCATTGATTAATTTAAATATTAAAGCCTGAGTTGTGTGCCAGGGACAGTTCCTGCCACTCAAGTCAGGCCCTAAGTTTTTCATCAAACAAGATCCAAAAACAGACGATCCATTTTAGAAACCTGTTGTTTTTTTTTACAGTCTGACTTAATATAATGGATCTTTTTTCAGAAACTTCCCTTCTAGAATCACTGAGACTTCACATTTTGGCTACACACATCATGACTCAAAAAATAAAAAAAAACTAAAACCAAAAAAAACCCTAAAGAATCAATAATTGTTTTCCAGCCAATTACTCCTTTCTAAATTTTGAGTGAACTCACATTTCTGTAATAAAGTATGACTTGGAATTTTAAAGATGTATGCCTAGTAATGTGAGTAATCCTGAAGTTATTAAGCTCAATGCTCCAGTTTTGTTCTTTGTGAGATCCTATAGTTGCACGATGTAGTCATGTAGGGTCAAAGAAGATTAGTCATTTTTTTATAGCAATAGTTCATTCATTTGTTATCCTTTGTTTATGGCTACCCAACAACGCTCTGACCCAGTCTTTGACATTTATTTCTGAGTCAGCAGGTGGCAGAAAAAGAAATTAAGCACGAAGTTGTAAATTGACTTTTTGTTAAGAAGTATGGTGGGAATTTTGATAGAAAAGTGACAGTTAAAAAATGACTATTTAAAATAAAGTGTGTGAGTGATGCATGGTTTTCAATAATCTATTCTTTGCTTTTCCTCCTTTACCACTGATTATCAAGATCTGGCTATAAATAACTCTCCAGATGCAGAGTCTAAAACTGCCAATCATCATTCTCTGCAGTGTCTTTTATGAGTTCCTGGATGAGTGCCTTCCCGTTTTTTTCTGGTAAGGAAATGTGTCCAGCATGCCTTATGCTAGGTATTTCAATATTAACTCTTTTTCCTCACAACATTCTAGCTTAACACCTACAAAGTCATAGATGCTAGTTGGCATACAAAAAAGCTATGTAAGTTATTGATATTATCACCAAGAAATTTCTTTAAAATGAGTCACGTTCCAAGGCAGTGTTTCTCAAAATGGTGCCGTTGCAACTCAAAGGAGCTAAAAGAAGCAATCTTTACATACCTCTATGTTGTATGAAAACCCCTGTGGTGTCACAGTGCCTTATACCCCATACTAAAGATTCAAGGGTACTATTTAGCCTGCTCCCTCTTGCACCGTTACTTTCATCTTTCTTCCTGGTTGATAAGGAACACTGGGCTTGAACTTCTGCCCAAAATGAAAAACAGTGGATTAGCTACACTAGTCATTGTTGTAGGATCTTGAATGAGTGAGGTAAAAATTGGTAATAGCCATTAAAATGTTAGCTCAAATCATTTTAATCTTCACCTCTAATTTAATAAAAAAGTGCTTGATTCAGTCAGCTAAGTTATTTCTCCAGGTATATTTTCCTGCAATTAGTTAATCTTTTTGCCTGGTTTCTATGAGATTGAGTTATAAATTGCACTCTTATTAGTCTTATTGCTTTGTTTCTTTAAGGCTGGGGTGATATAATTTGGGGGGAGATTTTGCTGATCTCAGAAGACTTTGTGAAATAGCTCTATGGTCCAAATCAGAAATAATTGTTGGGAAGAAGCAGTTTCCCTAGATAATAGTCAGGAGAGTGTTAAGAGTGTTAGTCCATCCCTCCCAGGGCTAGCTTCAAGGGCATGCAAACTGCAGTTATAAAGGTGATCAGGAGGACCTCAAGCTTGGTTTAATGCTCTGTTATTGCCATTTTAAGATTCTTAGTAATTTCATCCTTGAACTCGTTTTTTTTTGTTTGTTTGTTTTTTAAGTAAAATCAAATGGGACAATGGAATATATGCACAAGCAGAGAAGATAGATACAATGTGCATGACTGCTGTCATTCCTTTTTGCCCTATCTCATATGGTGTTCACAATGGCCCATGAGTACAACATCCAGGTGGACCCACGATGCATAGGTCACTGAGGCTCAAAGCAGATACAAAGCCAATGAATTAAGCCTATGACAAATAAGGGGGGAGGGACAGACAGTCTGAACCCTGAGAGTCCATGCTTTCCTTTTGAATGAGAACTTGCTTCAAATGCAGATAGAAAACAATGGAGTTCTAAGAAACACAAACTCTATCATATCCTTTGTTACTCATGTTACTTCCCTGTATTAGCCAATCCCATATGCTAGAAATTAAGACATAAAGAAAAGAAAAAGAACGATCTGTAGTTATCTTTCTTTTCAGTCCTTCTTTACCCATCTGTAAGTTGAAGGTAGAGAGTGTTGATCCAATATACCTATATTGAGAAGTCAAATAAAAACAATTAAGTTAGTATGCCACAGCATTTCCACTCTTATGGTAAGAACAAAATACATATGCATGTATGATCTATAAAATATCAATTGTATAATTTTGATGATTCTATATACAAGTTAAATGCTTTTATATTTGTATTTAAGACTGACATGCACAATATATAAAGATGAATGGTAAAATTCATACTAATAACTTACAATACTTTTTTCTTTATTTAGTATGATATTAAATTATAAAAACAAAACAAAACAAACAAATAAAAAACCTCACAACACTATGACTGGTCAAGAAAAAGACTGTGGAAGAAAGAAAAAAGCTTTATATTTTAGTACCTCTAATAGCATGTTATTTTTTGCTTTTTGAATAAGAGGTTAGGCATTTTCATTTTGTTTTGGGTCCTACAAATTATATAGCCTCCCCTGCTGCTTCAGATCTGTCTGTTTATGACCTTGTTAAGTCACTAAGAGTTGGGGATCGGGAAGAATGCAAGAAGTGAGGGAAGCCCCTTCCCTCCTGAGGCCCTGTGGTCTCTTCTCTTTATTGTTTTAATAAAGGTCTTTCTTGCCTTATTCTGAAATTATTTTAATAATAGTAGTTTACATCAGTTTCCTAACCAAAGAATGGTTTCAATATTCTTCCTCTTTTCTGATTCGCTAGATACGCATGGATCTTGGTTGAACTCAAGTCACCTTTACAATCATTACTTCCTGTAGAGCAAGTTCAAGAGTTTGTATTCAAACATCTACCTTCAAAACATGTCCTTTGCATTCTGTCTTTAATCCAGTAATTTGAGGTCACTAAAAATATTGTATACATATCCTGCAGAGTTTGATCCTCTCTCTCCCTTTTTTCTTGTGTTCTGATTTCTTTCTCATTTATTCTTAGGTGCACAGAATTGCAGTTAGAATCCAGGCCTTTGTAGATGGCCTGTTTGTTCCTTCTGAAAAAATAAAATGAGTCACACTGCAAACGCTCTTTAAAGTTCTAAAACAGCCACAACCAACTGGCCAAGATGCCAGAGCCAGTTGGCCAACTTATCAATAATGTTTTACCCCTGCTTTGGACTCTAGTTGTCTTTCATCCTTTTAAATACATCTTTTGATTTTAGCACATCCTCAGACTTGCCTTTTCGGTTACTTTGATATCGAACCACACACAAATTCCTGGAGTCTTAGCAGCAGAAAATACTACCACCTGAATCTTGCTGATTTCCTTTATCTATATCCTAATAGAAGCTTTAAAATCTCATGACAGCTTTCATGCCTGGCGCCTACAGATGTGCCCTGCCTTCCTCTCAACATTTCAGCCATACCACGTTACTCGTAGTTCTTCAAATGTGCCTGGTGTTTCAAGCCCCTTTACTTTCTCATGTGAGTCCTTCTGTCTAGAATCTCCTTCCCTGTTTTCTCCGCCTAGACAATTGCTTTGCAAACTTTAAGTATTATCTTAGATATTACCTCCTCTGGAAGCCTTTCCTGTTCCTTTACAAGGTGAGTTAGGGTCCTAATTAGAGCCCTGCTACCCTGGGTATCACTTTACTCAGCACATACTATGCATGTGTCGTATCAAAATCAACTGTTTATATAACAGTGAGGTCCTTGAGGGCAGGAATGTATATTTTTATTTGCTGCAATTTATATAGTTCTGAGCATACAGCAGGTATTCACCCTTTATTTATTTATTTATTTATTTATTTATTTATTTATTCATTGATTGATTGATTGATTGATTTATGGCTAAATTAAAATGAACTGGATTAGATGTACTTTAATCTAATATGTGAGATCTCTTCTGGACATTATTTATGTGGTCCTAACCCAAAGAACAACAACATGTATATGGACGATATGCACCAACATTATTCTCCTAGGTTAAAGTCATAAAATCTTAGAATTGGAAAGAACCCCAGAATATCCCACTACAGTTCAAAGCAGGAATCCTTTTTACCAAGTTCAGGTCACTAGTTACCCATTTTATTTTATAATTTAATTTAATTAAAATTTTTTTTTAACTAGGGTTAGGGGGAGGGGATGATTGAGGAAGAAATAGTTTCACACATTTTCTTTCTACCTGTAGCCAATTACTAATGTAAATTATCTTTTCCAGAAGCCTATTTCAATCAGGGATGAGTTAGTTACTCAAGTCAGAGGTAGGAGAAAGGTCACCGGAAGCTTTTGCTATGCATAGGTTTGAACAAATCCTTTCCCAAGTATATCCCAGAGAAGACTCCACAAAATTTCCAGGTATTCAAGAATTCTGTTATTAACTCAGTTTAAGAAAAGCCTTTTAGAGAGCAATTTTTGGTCCTCTTCATGGGGTTTAGCTAGAATTTTGATTTCTTGGTACTTCTTCGATTTTTTCCTTCTTCGGAAATTTAACTGCCTGGGTTGTCATTTTCGTCAATGTCCTGCGTCAGTTATAAGATTGACGTCTGTTCTGTTTAGACTAGAATGAGTACACTGGATTCCAAGAAACAACTTCCAGGTTTTTCAAGTTTTCCAGTTTCAGTATCTCCTTGTATATCTGTTACATCTACCTTCATATAAACACACAGCCATGTGTAGGATTTTAGCCCACGGGTGGTGATGCAAGCCAAGTTTGATGGTCAGACTGGAGACTGGTCGCTTGTCCACATGTCTTAGGGACCTGACCTGATGAACAGGGCCTGGGCCAGGAACAAGACGCATGAGTTTTCCTTCATGTACAGTGGCCGGCTCTTTATGAGGTTCAAGGGTCTCTAAACCTATTCTGTGTCTCTACTGACTCCCTCAAATGCTGAAATAGACAATGTCTACTTACTTTGCCAGCTTAGTTTCAGGGTCAGAGAGGAAAAAAGTCTGTATGTATAGATTTATATCTATATCTGCATCCATATCCATATCCATATCCATATCTATATCTAGAGTTAAAAGTGTTATAAAGGAAAAAAAGGTATTATGTTCACTCTTTCCTTACTGAGACTTCACTGTTTTTTTTTTTTTTTAATTAAATTTATTGGGGTGACAATTGTTAGTAAAATTACATAGATTTCAGGTGTACAATTCTGTATTACATCATCTATAAATCCCATTGTGTGTTCATCACCCAGGAGACTTCACTGTTTAAGTCCATTTGCATTATAAGCTGGTTAGCCCATTGATAGATGGGACGAGGCGTCTAGCAAGAAGAATAGATGAACTAAACAGTGTTGAGTTGTTTCTCCATGTACTGATTTAGACCTCTCCTTAACCAGAGAGATGCTATATTGGACCCAGAATGCTTTTCCCTGTAAAGAAGATGAATTGCTAAATTATAAAACTAGGACAAAGGGATAGAAAGACTTCTCACCTATGATTTGACACTGTGGATTACTTCCTCCCTATTTTTGTCCCTCAAGAGCCAGAATTACCCCACAATAGATAATGGAGCCCAACTTGCTTTTGGGCAGGTTCTATAGGGCTAGCAGCACTCAGACCTATAGTTAAGTACCACCATTTGTGGCCTGTGGCATTGTGCCCATTGTAATGGCTAAAGCAATCAATACTTTCTGCTCCTGAAGTCATCAAGCATGCATGCGCTGCCCAGGAGTCATCATGGTGGCTCTGTGTTCTTCCCCTAACATAGCAAGTGCTACATCCGTGAGCCAGGATGGCGGGCGCTTTGTTTTTTATTTTTAATGTTCCTTCTAGGCTCCAGACTCACTGGAGACATCTTGACACAGAATGCTTTGCCCAGTACAATGGGATGCCCTTTACCTAGTAAATGAGTGAGTCTCATAAAGGTGCTGCCTTCCCCCCAGAACAAACAACGGAAGTGCATCAGGAGAGCTCAGCTGTAGACAGAATGCACATCGTGAAGCAGGAGCCACCACGGGATTCCTCAGATGAAAGCTGATTTCAATGAACATTGTGTTTCAAAGCCTACTTCCTCTGGCTCTGTAAGAGCTGCAGGAGGAACATCCCACTTGCGTCTGCTGACACAAAAGAATGCTGTGGCTGGGAGATCTTATCAAGCCTTCCTGTGCCACAGTAACAGAGCTCCAGTTGTGTCTTATAAGAATTGCTCATTGTTTCATGGGGACGACTGGCTCCTTTTGGTGGATCTGATGGCATCTCACAGAGTGGAGGTAGGCGGTGCTGGGAGGTCCGCCAGCCACGTGACTCAGCTAGCTGGCTTCAGGGAAGTCAGACAGAAGAGCAAACTTCACCCAGGTCTGTTGAATAGCTAAACATTTAAACTATTAAAATATGCATATGCTGTTTACTTACTAGTATCTTCAATTGTAAAAGTTAAGAACAAAAAATGGAAGTGATGGTCAAGGTTTCTCTTTTAGTAGAAGCTGTTCGTTCTCTTTTAATCAATTCACCTACAGTGGTTTGATTCTGATAAAATTGAAAGGAAGAAAGAACTGTTTGGAAAACAGAAATTTATTGATTTAAAAACCATCTCTGGAGAACTTAGTGCTAATAAATAAAATTTTACCATTTATGACATAAACCTTAAAAATATATACTTGTTTTATAAGGATGAACTTCAGGTTTAAAATCATCACATTCATAGTTAAGAATGTAAGTTAATAACATGGGATTAATTAAATCTGGCCACTTCTAAATAATGTCTCCTTTGTTTAGAAAGTTCATGGCTTCCCAATTTGGGTCTTTTCTAATAGGGAAAATTGATAGTTACCTGTTTAGCTATATGGAGAGTAGAATTAGTATTTTCTTCTCTTCCTCTTTCTAAAGGCTTGCTGCAGTAATTAGTACATATAAGAAATACGTAACTGGCAATAAGACATGCCAAGGAGAAAAGGTGACCATGAGTTTCCTAAAGGGACTATCCTTGCCGTTAACGTTTTAAGTGCCATTCTCTTATATCTCCATGTAGTACTTTGGAGAATTAAAAACAAAGCAAAAACAAGAAAGTTATTGCTTGTCCTCTCAGCGTTTATCAAGTGTTTTATCACACTTTTTATAAAATAAAGCCTTAGCCCGAAAGCTTTGTTTCCATGAGGGTGTCCATGCTTGGGTGGAAAATTTCCGTGATTCTTTCCATTCTGTTCTGTGTTCCTCCCTCCTTTGTTCAGTTGTTCAGGGTCCCTGTCCATTGTGATCCTAACACACTCAATCACAAGGATCCTCTTTATTTGAGATTTTAAAGCTCCAACGACAAAAATGGTGACCAAAAAAATCAGAATTATTTTGAGATAAGGCTAAATATTTGCCAACTGTCTGTAGAAGAGCAAATGTGACTCTTTTCTTACTTAGTCAATCATCCAATTATATTTGTTAAGTGATTATTCAATCAATACTATGTTAAAGACACTATATATATATATTCCTTCAATTCAGCAAATTAATGGAGATGACCAATTTTGTCACTAAAATGGTGATGTTATTTGTACACTTAAGTCTTGCTCCCACTTGTGGTCTTTCCCAACTCCTGTGTCTAAGGCAAGTATTGACAATTGTCATTCTGTGATGGGAATTTTTCGAAACACCGGTACTGTTGGGTGGACACATGTCTTCGTCAAGAAGTCATGAATTGGTTTGAGACAGGGAAGGGTCTATTTGAAAACCATCTTCCCCTTGGTCTCATTTGTACTTTCTCTTTCTTTAGCGGCTCTCTGTTGTGAATTCTGTCCTTTAAGTCACTGCAAAGCCTATCACGGGGCACACACTCACACATACACTCTCCATCCTTGCACAGAGCAATCGTCTTACCATTTTGTAAGAGAAACTCATAGATTCAGATAGTAAGAGACAAAAGTTGATGTCAACACTCTCTATGACGATAGATTTCAGAGACAGAGTGCTGTCTACACAGGAACAGGCCCACCGATTGGGGTGTTCTCCTCCTCTGGGACAGCCAATTCTGAAACCACAATGGCCCTTCATTCACTGGCAACAGGAGGAGTAGCATTCTAGGTAGCCTGGAGAGCAAATTCAGAGGCTTTCTTTTCATTACAGTGCAAAAGCATACCACACTGCCTGCCGTTGGCCTGCAACACACTTTTTAACTTAATTTCTAATTCTTTGAAGACTAAACATTAAAAAAACAAAACTCTAAACAAATTTTAGTCTCTCTAGAAAAATGACTGATAAATACACTCAAACTGTAACTACATTTTTACACTGTTAAGCATTTATTTATTTAAAAATGATGTACGTTTCTGGAAACAACTCTCTTTTGATAATGCCCCCAGGGCCAGAAGACACTCGTCATAGTCTATGTGCTCAAGACCTTGTAGGTAAGAGAAATCATTTTGTCAGATGGATTCTTTGGGAAAGAAGATCATGCCAGGCTAGGCATCCACTACTTTAAAAAAAAAAAAAGAAAAATGGAATTCTCCACTCAAAAACAATCTACTATAAATTGTATCTATGGTGGCTTGGTAATGTGTCACCTTGGCTACGATGAGCTACATTTCCCAGAATTCCTGTTCCTGTATATTTCTGGTTAAGGTGGTCTATCAGAAAGATTCTTATGAGGTGTGGAGGGTAGACGTGAAGCAGCAACCATATTTGAGCTCACACACACTGTGGTTTTTCTGCTGGTCTGCTTCAAGAGTGAGAAGCAGTGATTGGTCTTGCAATTCCTCCATCTTCCCCTGGCTCCTCTTTCAGCTTCTCTGATTCCTGTACCTGGTGAATGGGAAGTAGCAACTACCCTAGACACAGTGATAAGACATTGGCATGTCAGGGGGTGAGAAATAAATCTCATAAAAAATCAGGGACCCCAAACCTCGGTGAAATGTCTAGGAGTCCCGTCTCAGGAATGTTGCGGTACTCTTCCCAACTCATTTACTCTGGGTCAAAAAAAGTGACCTGAAAAATCTAGCAATTATGAGTGCAGTCCAGAATGAGAGAAAGCTCTATAAGAAGCCCAGACTACTATGCAAGCAGCTCTGCCACTTGGACCAAATAATCCAGAACATCCAGTGGTGCTTGAAATGTCAGTGACAGGGATGCTTTTTTGAGCCTTCTTCAGGTTCCTATAGGAGGATCACTGTGTGGTTCCTTAGGATTTTGGAAGAAAGCCCTGTCATCCTCTGTGGATAACTATTCTTCTTTTAAGAAATAGCTTTTGTTTTGCTGCTGGGTCTGAGTAGAAACTGAATGCTTGGCCATGAGTCACCAAGTTAGCATGTAACCTGAGCTGCCTATTACTAGACATTAGGTGTCATCTGACCCAGAGAGCCGTGAAGTCGAGCATGCACAGAGGTACTACATTCTCAGATGGGAGTGGTATATATGAAATTGGGCTTGAGCGGAACTTGAAGGCACAAGTATGTTGCATGAGCAAGGAGACCATATGTTCATGGCTCCTACTCCTGACACACTGTATTCTCTCCCTTAACCAGCATTGATGGTGGCAGAGGATGTGGTTAGGAAAGAGACATTTGAAAACAGATGTGACCGAAGATTTTTCCTTTCTGGAGTCCCAGAAGTATGAGCTGCTGTCAAAAGTGAGAGGCCCCATGTCAGCTGCTCTAATCCTGCATCTGCATTTGTTCTAACCACGTCCTCGTCCTTGTCCTCTGCCATCACTAACTGGCTGGTTCTGACAGGAGGCTTTTGTCTGAACGGTTGTCACAGGAGGAGCTGTCAGGCACATTTCTGTGGCCAGTGCTGCCTCTCCAGCTCTGCAGTTTGCTCAGAGTCACTCAGGAGAATGCAGAGAGAAGCAAGGCCAAGACTCATGTGGGCTTTCTTCTTTGCTGTTATCTTCCAGCGCTCTGTAATTCGAGCCAGATGACTGAGGTCCCCTGACAACGCTGCTCAGCTGTGAATACCTTGCTTTCTTCCCCCAACACCTCTTTGAACCACTTGGTCCAAAAAAAAGTCTTTTGATTTTTATGATCATGATACTAAAATAAAATTGCTTAAGGTCTGTTCCTGAATACTAAGCACTCAAATAATGTCAAAGGTGGTCTTAAAAATCCAGCTATTGGATAAGCTGCCTTTTTCTTAAAAACAATGTAACCCGTCTCCTCCATTTCCTCCACTTTCAACTGCCAGGCCCAGGAATAGCATGCAGTTTACTTATGGTCATGTGTTACATGATACTTTGGTCCTTTACAACTTTCACAGAGATTTTACACAAAAATTATCTCAATGAGTCCTCAGATAACCCTGTGAGGTGAGTGAGGTTGATGGATACTCTTAATACCACTTCTCATAGGAGGAAAAAGAGTGAATCAGTTATGTAACATGGCCAAGATCATTCTGTACTTCAGAGGTGGAACTAAATTCCAACAGAGGCATCTATCTAGAGGCTTGGCGGGGGGAAGGGTGGGAAGGGGGTTTTGTTTTGTTTATTCAATCTGTTTCATCACACCAAGCCATCTTTATGAAGGAAAGGTGCATACCTCTCTTCCTAATTCAACATTCAGGCTAAATACCTGCAAAATTATAGCCACAGTTTGTGGTCTCAGTAGTTGTGCTTCCTAAGTGACAATTTTTTCCACAGTTCCATATTTTTATTTCCCTACCACTATTCTCATTTTCTTCCCTCCCAGCATCCCCTATTTAATATTTATAAAAGTAATAATATCTGCATCTCTCTTGTTTCCTCTCTTCCCCTTCTCCCACTATGTCTCTTTCTTCCTCCTTTTTTTCTCCTCATTTCGCTCTCTTCTCTCTCTCTCTCTCTCTCTCTCTCTCTCTCTCTCTCTCTCTCTCTCTCTCTCTCCCCTCTCCCTCCCTCCCTTCTCTCTTTGTTCTTGCTCTTTGGGTGCTGAAAATATCACATGACTGGGATATAAGAGAACTAACCTTGAATTATTACAATTTCTTATAACCTCTGTGTATCTGTTAATTTGCAAAATTGTTTTTTCCTAGAATAATAATTTTTCTGTAGGAGTGAAGAATAGAAAAGGGATAATGTGATCTTTGTTCTAATTGACAAATGTGTATAGTTAAAAAACAGTTGAGAGCGACCTAATTATTAGGTTTTCTTATTTTAAGTTACTGATGAAATGATCAAACTCAGATCTGTCTTCTGTCTTTAAGTCAAATATTTAGTGTTTTTATTTTATAGTGGTTTCCATTAGCTTCACCAATAAACCATTTTTAATAAGAAATGCCAAGACAAGTTATCCAATATTTAGGAAAGAAAGAACTCTTCACCGTTATTAATACCCGGTAATTTCTCACATTGATGGCATTTTTTTTCAAAACTCAAATCTAATAGTCAACAAAAGGAGAAAAAGAAATGGTCACTCTAGCCCTAGTTTTCTGGTTTTCTTTACCAAGCTAAGAGATAACAGGTGACGGGGTGTTAAGTACTGATGAGAAATGAGCTGCATTTAGATCCTGTCTACAAAGGTTTTTTTCTAGGATGAAGCCCTTATTCAGCTACACCTATAATCTATAGACTTGTATGCTCTGAGCACAGCTGCATAATTAGAAATCATCATTAATCACTTCTACCTCTATATTTCGATCACCAACAAAATTATAGCAACCTATATTTTTAGTAAACTTTAATTGCAAGTTTAATTTGATATTTATTTATCACTTTAAGAAGCTGTTTGCTGAACTGATTATACAAATCTAAAATGACGTTTCTGAAGACAGAAATAAAACTTCTCATCAGGAATAAATAGGATTTGCAAGAGAAGCATTATCTGCCTCTTGGCAAAAATAAACAAACAAACAAACAAACAAACAAACAAATAAATATCAGACTTCCAGGCTTCTTCTACCTTTAATATGAAAATGAGTATTCATGTGGAATGAATTTAGATATTACTGAAAAATGCATATCAAGGAACAGATAAATAATTTATGGAACTCATTGCTTTAAGGTAAGCAGAGAAGATTCAAGATGAGTTTTTGCAACTCAGGTTGTTCTCATGAGGCAAACATATGCTAATTATTCAGAATTGAAACCTGACCATGAAATATACAACAAAAAGGAAAAGAAACTTTAAGAAATGTTTGAGAAGTAAAATGTTCCACCCCTCATAAATATTTACTTGTCTCTTTCTGTAGGAAGAGAGCAGGTGCCTGTTTATACTCTTGAAAACTGCATTGGATAGTGAGACTTGAACAGTGAGGTTCTCGCATGGGACTGTATTGGATATTTCTATGGTTTCCAAGCTTTCTTGGGGGGATGGATGAATGGATGTGTCAGCCAGAGTTGAGAAACGTCCTCCCAACCAGGCTCAAGACATGAAGGGGACAGTGGATTATTTCATCAAACAGAGCCACAAATATACTCAAGAGCAAAAGCCTAACAATCATCATTTATAACATAAAATTGTCACTGTCAGAGTTACATTATGTCCAGAAGAACTGGATTATAAAAACCAAGTGTCACGCAGGGTGTCATGCGGGACTTCTAGTCCCACTCCCCTCCTAAGAACACAGGATATGGTGATGCCAAAAGGAACACCCACGGAGCCATAGATAAGGGAGTCATACCACTATACTCTCGCTGGCAACTGGGTTGGAGACACAGGAGGCAGAAGCCACACGATCCGCAACCCGCAGTCCACTTGTCTCTGAAACCAACCTCACTCGCTAGCTGCAACCTGCCTCTCTGCAATCCGCTCTTGCTAGCTCAGCCCCCATCTTCTTGCTAGCCCCCATTTTCTGCTAGCGTAGCCACAGCAGTTATATTAGTGGTCAATGGCTCACTGGTCACTGCTGACAGCCAACTAGCCACAGCTGATGGCCATCGAATCACAGTTGATGGTCATTTACTACCTGAGCCAGCACCTTTTCACGTGAGGCCGAGAGCCTGGAAACTGCACTCCTGGCTTTGTCCCCACACCAAGTCATATGTTGTCAGCAGCTTGAGGTATGCAAGGAAATTCTCCCATGAAGGCCCTTGCAAAAAATGTCCTGAAATGGAATCTGAGACCTGTTAGTACAAAAGTGTTTTGACTGTTCTTAACTGGCGGGAAGAGAACACAGAGCTCTAAAGTAGCGAGAGTCCTTCAGTCACATGCAGGAACTGGTGATTTGGGGAAAAAAGAAAAAAGAAAAAAAAACACCAAAAAGAGTACAGATAACTGCCACAACAAATCAAGTTGAACATGATAAGCCAAACTCCTCACTCCTATGAGAACAAGGTGTTCCTGGGAGAAATAATGCTGGACTTTTTAAATGTGCTACAAAGAGCAATGCATTCTTCACTAGTATCTTATTTTCTGTTGTCGTTTTCACTTTACTGTCTTCTTTGGAAGAGATCACGTTCTCCAATTTAAAAAGAAAGAGAAATGGCCCTCACATGTAGCATGGATGGTACAGCATATAATACCTTATAAACAAATTAATTACCAGCTACAAGCAGCAACAACGGCATGAATCTAAAAAACATGATATTGAGCCAAAACAAGTCATAGGAGAATATATATAATACGATTCCATCTATACAAAGGTCAAAAGTAGGTCAAAAATAAATAATATACTTAGAGGAATCCCTACATAGATGGTAAAACTGTCAAAAGTAGCAAGGAACAACTAACAAAATTCAGGATTATTGTTTCTTGGAATGAGACAGTAAGAAAGAGGGACATGTGATCAAGAAGGCCATAGTGGTAGGGGCAATAGAACATAGTGACAATGTTCTATTATTACTTACTTGGTGGTGAGTGCCTGAGTGTCCATCTTCATATTATGCTTTAAACTGAGTATAAAGGTTACCATATATTCCTGTAAATATATGACTTACAAATTTGATTTTTTTCAAAAGACACAGGTCACATTTTTTTAAAATTACAGTTTATTGGGGGTAGGTGCATTTTTATCATTTCATTTTCTTTCTTGAAATGCTAACATTCCTATCTTCTGACAGTGAACTTCACCCAGAGATACCTGTGAAGAAACTAAAGATGCAGTTTCCAGACTCGAAAACAGTGTTGCCATAGAGCAAAAATAAATAAATAAGCAAATACAATAAAAACAGGGGAAGAAAAAAAAACACCCTGGTTGAATTATTTTTAAGTTGGCATCCACATATAGCCTGCCATGGCCTGACAGTCAAGGCCTTTTACAAGCTGAACCCAAACATAGTTCCCAGAACTTCTGTGGGGGCAGAGCCCCAGAAAGTAGTTTACAGGCTCTCGGCCTCACGTGTAGGAGTGCTGGCTCGGGTAGTAGATGGCCGTCAGCTGTGGCTGATTGGCCGTCAGCTGTAGCCAGTTAGCCAATTAGCCGCTAATATAACTGCTGCGGCTACGGAGGAGAGTGGAGGAGAGTGAAAGAGAGTCGTCGGTGGGTTGCAGACAAAACGGACAGCAGGTCGCACGTCCAGTGAACCCAGCCTCCAGTGATACTATAGTGGTATGACTCCCCTACCTATGGCTCCGTGGGTGTTCCTTTTTGGCCTCACCATATCCTGCGTTATGTGGGGAGCGGGACCAGAGACCCTGCAGGCCTCCCGCACAACACATGGCGCAGCGAGCAGGGTATGGTGCCGGCCAAGGCTCTCCCAAGAGTGGTGGAGCAGTTTGTGTGTGTGAACACCCAGTCTGAGGAAGACCAGGAGGAGCAGCTGCCGGAGAGCTGGACCCCCGTGGAGGGGTGGGAGGACGTGGACGGTTCTCTCACCAGCACAGGAAAAGCCATGCAGCTGCTAGAGAAACGGAGCCCCGTGGAGAGGTGGAAAGATGTGGACGGTTCCCCAACCAGCACAGGCCGGAGAAAGCGAAGGTCGTTGCAGCCCTGTGGGCCAGGAGGTTCCTGCTCAGGCAGCCTGGATGCAGGACTTATAGTCCCAGGAGGTAACGCTTGCTGAGTCCTCCGTGGGAGATGAGGGTGAGGTCAAGGTCGTCCCTCACCCCAGGACAGCCCTGGTGAATGGCTATGGACTATGGGGAATTGCCTTCCATCCCTAATTTAATGGACCACTTGACTGTTTGTTTGGGAACTGTTGTTAGTGGAACTGGGGGATATTTGCTTTTGTCTCTTGACTGGCCGCCATTGAGAATATGGAAGCACCTTGATTGTGAGTCGCTGTTGTTCTAGCAGGGTACCCTGAGAGGCACAGAGAGAGTGGCAGTGCCCTGAGAAGCCCTGGCTGTGTCCAGGAAGTGTGGCTGTGCCCACAGAGAGTGGCAGTGCCCTGAGAGCTCTGGCTGTGTCCGGGAAGACAGGTGGTACCCTAAGAAGTCCAGGAAGTCTGGCCGTGCCCAGAAGCACTGGTGGTGCCCTGAGAAACCCTGGCTGTGCCCAGAGAGCCTGGCTATGTCCAGGATATTGCATTCACCCCCAGGCTCCTCGCACAGGTCCCCTCGCGGAAGACGCTTGTCGCGTAGATTGTGAGGCGAGAGCCTGTAGGGGTGGAGTGTGGGGGCAGAGCCCCAGAGAGTAGTTTCCAGGCTCTTGGCCTCACGTGGAGGAGTGCTGGCTCGGGTAGTAGATGGCCGTCAGCTGTGGCTGATTGGCCGTCAGCTGTAGCCAGTTAGCCAATTAGCCACCAATATAACTGCTGCGGCTACGGAGGAGAGGGAGAGAAGGAGAGGAGAGAGAGAATGGGGGCTAGCAAGAAGATGGCGGCTGGGCTGGCAAGCGTGGATGGCGGTTTGCGGACAGTGTGGATCCAGCCTCCAGTGAGAGTATAGTGCCGCCAGAGAGAATATAGTGGTATGACTCCCCTACCTATGGCTCCGTGGGTGTTCCTTTTTGGCCTCACCATAGCCTGCGTTCTTGTATGGGGAGCGGGAGCAGAGACCCCGCCGGACGCCCTGCATGACAAATGGCGCAGCGAGCAGTGTCCCCCGCACAACAACTTCCCTTGTGGGGCCTCTTCCCTAGTTAAATATGATTCCCTGGGCTAGCCTTACATTTTCCACCTTCGTGCTTTGATTATCTCATTCTAGTTACTTGTGTTTCTCACCCTCTTGATGACTGACTATCATAATTTGACCTCTCCTGGGAAACCACTGTGATAACCTGTTAACTTGGTCTGAAGTGCTCTGTCCTTTTCCCGAACTCTTTAACAACTGCCTGTTTCATTCTTCTAGCAGTTAACCTTCTGTGCCTTGTTAACACCTCTATCTTCACCAACCAGATTCCTTTTCCTCCTAGGCACAAATCTGGACTGTACTTCCTTTTCTTCCTTTTGAATAGCTGTAGCCACATAGTTGTGTTCTGCCCAAAGGAATACAGACAACAAGTGAACCTTCTCCAGGCCTGTTTCTGACACCTCCGACAAAATCCTCCACACCCTCGTTCTTCTCATATCAGCAGTTGCTTACAGGGGACCTAGCGAAGCACTTTAAGGCCTGAGAGAATTGCAGACTCATATCAGGCTTCAGCAAACTGTTTCGGTTAAGGGTAAGGTAATAAATATTTTAGGGCTTTGCAGGTACATACTGTCTGCTGCTGCTTACTGCTGCTTCTACAATCCTTTAAAAACGTGACAATCTTTTTTAGCTCCCAGAATTGGTCTGCATTTGGCTTGCAGGCTGGAGTTTGCTGACTGCTCCACAAGGTGGAAACATCTTGGATTGCAGCTCCCATCCCCCACCCCTATCTCTACAACTGACTCACTTGGCTTCTGATGGGAACAATATTTCTTACTGTGTTTAGCTTTCTCTGAACTATGGCCATAGTACTTTCTGTGGCCCCATGCAGTAAAGAGAGAAGCAACTATTTGGTGAATTTGAACCAACTAGAGTCCCAATTTGAAGAAGTCGGGGCCCATTCACCCCAATTAGTCTTCTTTACTAAAACGTTGCTTACACTAAAAGCATCCTATTTGCTTACTCTACTTTGTCTAGGAAACCATCATGATCCAACAAATATGCCTCAGCCAGAGCAGCCTGCTTTAAAATCATAGCTTTAAAATCCAGCAGAATACATTCTTAAGTGGAAGGGAGAATCAAGAGGAGAATCTAGAACAAATAAAAAAGATGTATGCCTGACCACATAAATTGAATCTGTAAAGCGTATGGAATCTTCAGGTATATCTGACTCAATAACTTTTTCCTAGGAACTGCATGCAACCTCCCTTGTGCACTTTTCTGACATAATGCACACCTGTGAAGCTTCTTCTTTTTTTATATTCTCAGTCAGTCTCTACTGATGCATAGAACTCACTGGAACCAACATGCCCAAGCAGCCTTGGTAGCAAGTCAGAGTGGCATAATGAAAGGTTTGGGGAGGAAAACGCCCCACCACAGCCTGGTTCACTCAAACACCTTGCCAGGAAGGCTGAGTTCTCATGTGAACAAAGTAGTTTTTCACCTGCATCAACAAGTTGCCTGCCTTCTCCCGCTCCAAAAAAAAACCACAAAAAACCCAGAACATTGCATTTGTTTGACACTGAGCAAGTTGCTGTTTCCTTTCCTATGTTAACATTTGTTTTGTTCCTTGAAGACACAAACTACCTCAAGGGCAAGTTTTTTTTTTTTGTTTGTTTGTTTTTTACACACACTGAATCTTCACTAATTTACTCATGTTCAAAAGGTGTGAGGCACAAAAGAACCACCAATATCAAGCAAAATGCTAACAGATACTTGTGACTGTTCTTGTAATGCACTTCTAGAACCAAAGGAATGAGGTGGTGTCATGCGGGGTCTCTGGTCCTGCTCCCCACATAAGAATGCAGGATATGGTGAGGCCAAAAAGGAACACCCACGGAGCCATAGGTCGGGGAGTCATACCTCGATATTCTCACTGGCGGCTGGGTTGGAGACACAGGAGGCAGGAAACACAGAATCTGCAATCCACACTCCGCCACACTCTACGCTTGCAGGCTCAGCCACCATCTTCTTGCTAGCCCCCATTTTTTTGCTAGCGTAGCCACAGCAGTCATATCAGTGGCCAATGGCTCACTGGTCACAGCTGACAGTCAACTAGCCACAGCTGATGGCCATCCAATCACAGTTGATGGCCATTTACTACTCGAGCCAGCACCTTTCCACGATGTGAGGGCGAGAACCTGGAAACTGCACTCCTGATTCTGTCCCCACAGGTGGGTATTGACTATGATATAAAAGGTAGAAGAGAAAAGCAATATCTTTCCTACAGTGGGTTTAGAAAAAGGGTCAAAGCCTCCCCCCACCTTCCTATCTCTGAAATCATATTCATGCACATATAGCCTCACTGGAGTAGGCCATCGACTAGAACTCACTTCTCAGCAACAACAGACAGTGCACTCTGATGGCTTATTTACATGTGAGCATAGACATTACCAGCCTCTGTTAATTATCTGGTGAGCTAGTATGAATCAAGTACTCATATAGCTGGTTTGTTAAGTCTTTCAGGGAACCAGCATTTCACTCAGATCTCTGAAAATTGTCATTGTGGGCCTTTAAGAAGTAACAGAAACCCCAGCTGAATAAAAACTCACCTCCTTTATGGCTGCCCTGGTAGGTGGTACTTACTAGCTTCAATCTTCATAGTGCATGTCCCCTGGGCTAGGACACTGAATGCCCCACACCTGAGTCTGTTGCCTCTAGGAACCACAGGTGGGATGGTGGAGGGTGGGAGGAGAGCGAGGACAGGCTTTCACCATCCCATAAATGAATGAATGTTGGTCTAGTTTGTTTAGGCTAATCTAGAAGGACCCAGAGAGATAAAGTCAATTGACTCTGCTTCATCTCCTAAATGCCTTTCTTCTTATGCAATTATTTGAAATATACACAATAGAAAAGAGCTGCTCTCTTATAAGTTTCTTGAACTGTTTATTTCATAGGAAGGTTTTCGCTTATTTGATTAATTTTTAGTCATTTGTAACCTGATCTTTTCCTCTCAAAATAAATGAAAAGATGAGCAGTTTTAAATTTTGATTATCTTAAGAGAGGCCTTGACCCTTGTTAAACTTTTTTGAGAAAATTCATAGGAAGTGTGGGGACAGAGCCCCAGAAAGTAGTTTACAGGCTCTCGGCCTCATGTGGAAAGGTGCTGGCTCGGGTAGTGGATGGCCGTCAGCTGTGGCTGATTGGCCGTCGGCTGTGGCCGGTTAGCAAATTGGCCACTAGTATAACTGCTGCGGCTACCGGGGAGAGTCGAGGATTGCCGAGGAGAGCCGAGGAGAGCGGAAGAGAGTAGAGGAACAGAGTCGAGGAGAGTGAAGGAGAGTCGCCGGTAGGTTGGCAGAAAGGCAGACGGCAGGTCTCGCGTCAGGTGGGTCCAGCCTCCAGTGAGACCATAGTGGTATGACTCCCCTACCTATGGCTCCGTGGGTGTTCCTTTTTGGCCTCACCATATCCTGCGTTTTTAATGTGGGGAGCGGGACCAGAGACCCCACAGGCCGCCCCGCACGACAAATGGCGCAGCGAGCAGGGTCTCCCGCACGACAGGAAGTTACTGTGAAGTGATCATATTCTTAGAAAGCTCCTTATTCAAGACTTAATGGGTCAGTTCTGAGGTTATTCTGGGACCTGTGTGCATTTGTTCTCTCACTGAATCATAGATTCTGACATGTTATTTTACAAGTTCTGGGTCTTTTTCTAAAAATTGATAGGCATATGGAAAAATTAATAATTCAGTGAGTAAAATATGCTTATGTCTGCAAGCAACAGAGATGAGAAAAGATGCCCTATTTTTTTTTTCCACTGTGAATCTTCCTAAGAGCACTAAAAATGCAAACCCAATTTGACATAGGAAAGGTACAAAATATTTTGGCCCTTACATCTTCTCTGCAGTTTTCCATTGTCATACAATGTTTTCATTTTCCTTTAGCTGAAATAATTTAGAACCTGCTTTAGATCACAATATCCTATGCTATAGAAACTGTGGAAGGAAAAAAGGAAAGAGTTTTCTCAGAAAAATGTGGCTTCTGTGAAACATAGGTATATTTCATCAAAATGGCTATTTGTACATTATTTCTGTCTAGTTTAAAGATAAATTTGAGGACGTTTATCTTATGATACCAATGTCTTTCTTGAATGCACAGATGCAAATCAACTCTGATATCTTTTAAGGAGATCTGAATAGGACTTACCTATTCAATAATAATTTCTCTATTTTTTATAATTCTTTGCAATAATATTTCAGTCATATTTGAAAAGTAGCTGTCAAACTATAAAAATGGCCTCAGAATCCATAAAAATAATATGCCGTCTTCAAACTAAAGATAAATATTATTTGTTTAGAGCATGAAAAGTCCCACACTTTGGGTTGCTATTGCATCTGTCCACATGACTTTACAAACACTTACCTACCAGAAGCCCAAGCTTAGGTGGATAATTTGTGAAGTAATCCATACATTCATGGAAAGAAAGGAAATACTGTGAGCAGTATAACAGGCTCTTTCCCCCTGGCAGCCTTGGTTTCCTTTGCCTGGAGTTCTCTTCTCTCCATCTTTGCATGGCTGCCTCCTTCTTGTCTTAGGATCTCAGTTTAAAAGTCACCCTAGAGCAGGGGTGTCCAAACTTTTTTCAGCGGTTTTCACCAAGGGCCATGCGCGGTAAATACACAAACAGCCGGGCCACTCACTCGAGGTAAAGTATGTATTGCCTCACCTGGTTTATTTAAGTAAGCTAACTATATTTTTGGAATTTGCTGTAGGCCAATTAATGGATCATGGGCCGCAGTTGGCCCGCAGGCCACAGTTTGGACACCCCTCCCCTAGAGTGATCATTCTCACCAGCCAAGCTAAGCAGGTGCCGGTTATATAACTCTCTATGTAGCCGTTATCACTACCTGATATTCTTGGGTTTTGTTTGTTTAATGTCAATCTCCTTGACCTTGAGGAACATGGACTTTGTCTTACTCATGCTATAATCTCAGCATGTACAACACCTGCCCTAGTAGGTGTTATGTGTTGAAATGTGTCCCCCAAAAAGGTATGTTGACATCCTAACCCTCAACACCTCAGAATGATTGCATTTGGCATAGAGTCCTTGCAAATCTAATTAGTTAAGATGAGGTCACATGGAGTAGGGTAGGCCCTTAATCCTAAAAGACGACTGTGCTATACTAAGAGAGAAACACACAGAGAGACAACATGATACATGATATAAAGACACAGACACATGGAGAAGATGATTAGGTAAAGTCAAAGGCAGAGATTGGAGTTCCGCTGCTACAAACCAAGGATTGCCTGGAAAAGGCAAGGAAGGATGGTCCCCTAGAGGATTGGAGAGAGCATGGTCCTGCTAACATCTCAGGTCTCATTTCAAATGCTAAGGGCTGACACTTCACTCCCTCAACCAGTGGCCAAATATACACCTTAAAAATGAAACTAAAGAAAAATAGATCTTTTGTAATAAAACCTGCTGTATAGCAAATGGGTTGAAACATCATTCTAAAACAGTTCTCTAGTTTGGCTTGAAATAATATTGTTATAGTTTCATCAGAAATAAATATTTATAGGAAGGGAGATTTTTGCCATAATTTTGTGCTCATTGTTACTGTAAATTTGTAAGTTTCAGCTTGCATCATTTAAAAAAATTTAAATGCATTATATGTATTGTTTCCTTTTTTGCAACAATGGGAGCAACCTTTGGGGCACTGGATGGAATCTGATAGTTGAACTAAAGCTAACTCCACTTTTTAAGTGGAAATTTTCATGACACTTCCAGGTAGGCAGATGCAAAGGGTGAATCGGTGTCAAAATGATGAAGAAAATATTCTGCGTTATAAAGTCCCAAAGTCTGCATGACCAAAATGGTAATAACTCAGAAACACAAATTTGAAATGTATTCACTGTTTAAATTGATTTTTAGTGATTGCTTTTTTACAAATCTAAAATCACTTGAAAACCAATGATATATGTGTATATATGTACGTGTGTGTGTGTGTGTGTGTAAAATCATTAGCATTTAGGAACTCAAATTTTTTATTATGAGAGCCTTTGTAAAGCTACTATAACAAGTCCTTTCGTTTATAGCGAACATCTTCTCATAAAACAGTGGTAAGCATCTTCTTTTGTTCCTTCGTACTATAAAAGCAATTTCTTTAGTAGGCATATTGTCCTGTCATTGCAGTTTTCTCTCTGTGTCATCCGAACACAATGCAAAAAAATACGCACAAAGAAGCAAGTGGATATACTGACAACAAAGAACAAACTTCGCGGGGGTCATGCGCGGGGTCTGAGAGTGTTTCCTGTCTCATAGGAAGCGTTTACATCATGACTTGTCGTCTATACTGTCTAGCCTAGTGTCTCCGAACTTCCTGGAATAAAACCAAACTAAGCAAAACAATAAAAATGACATTTTTTTGTGTTTTGGAATTCCAAACTCTTATTACTGGAATGCTAAATCTTTCAACCCTGCTGGCTATTGTGCTTTTAAAAATTAACAGATTATTTTTTTTGTGTGTGTGTGTAATGCTCCTATATATGCCCCATTATGGTAACAATTTATTTTAAATGTTATTTTGGAACTTTGCTAATCCTTGTACCAAAAACAAAATATTGGCTTATTATTCAAATTAACTTTTGTTTTTACTTCTGTGAATGGCTTGAGCAAAACTCATTGTACCTCAAATACTAATTGGGTTTTAGATGTAGGCAAATGATGGGGAAGTAAATAAAAATAAAAACAATCCTTAGTTTATTTTGTGAATTTATCATTCTTGCCCTCTACATGTACTTGCTGGTCCAGTGGTTTCCAAATCTGATACATAAGTTTTAACTTTGCCTTTATAAGAAACCATCCCATATATTTTATCAGCAATATTACCATTAACTGCTTCACCGTCACCACTTTTCAACTTGTAGAAAATCCAGCATTATCTGCCAGGTTGACAACATATCAAAAGAGCATCGACTGTTTTAATGAGAATAACTTGTTCAGTTGTAGATGAATTTTAGGAACTCAAGTCAGGTCTGGGACAAGCTTCTGTGTTATAAACTTCCACTCTGCATAGATTAATAGAATGGTATCTGTACAGAGGTCTGAAAAAATCCACAAAACCTCTGCTTCTCAAACCAAGTCGAGAGTGCTGCTTTGAGGGTGCCCCTGGGTTCTTGCAGTTATGAATGAGGTATGTAAAGGGACACACAGAAACTGCAGGATGGGTTGACGTGAGTGTGTGTGCAACGGAGAGAGGTTCAGCTGGTAAATAATTTAACGTCTATTCTTAAAACATGAAAACAAACTCAGATTATGGAAGCAAATGCAAAATTTTCCTAAAATTTTAGGACAAAGTATTTTAAAGTTATTTTCTGTTTGGAGCAAGCATTCTTAGAGAGTACAAATTCATGCAGCCTAGGAGAAACATTTCGGATTTATCTAATCCAACGTCTTTATTATACTGGTAAGAAAATAAAAGTGATTTATCAAGCCACTGGGATCCATATTTTCTGACTTCTAGGTTTCATCTGAGTCATAGCTCGTTAAGGGAAGAGGAAATGCAGAATTAACATCTATTGAATTTCATCCATGGGCCAGACCCAGGTGATAGCTGCCAGTCACTGTCACCTCACAGCAGTGGTGAAGAGCTAGGTTCCCAGTCAGACTTCCTCAGCAGCAAATTGGTTCCACCTCTTATTACCTGTGTGACCTTGGGCAGGTCACTCAAGTTCTGTGATCCCTAGTTCTTTCACATATAAAATGAGGATCATAAATGAACCTTCATCACCGACAAGGATTCAATGACATAATCCTCACAAAAGATTTAACAGTACGTGGCACATAAATGAAGATTGAATTTTAAAAAAGAGAGAAATAAACCTTTGCCTGTCATAGGGGTGAGGAGGATGAAGTGGGAATAGATTTTATGCATATTTTACAAGTGAAAAAAATTAGGGTTGAGTAAAATTCAGTCATTTGCAAACAAATTGCAAAACCAGAATGTGAAGCTGTATTTATTTGAACCCAAAGTTCCGGTTGTGTCTGGTACACCACAATGCTTTTTTTCATAAGAGGAGCAAGTGCTGAAAAGAACCATCCACTTTGAGACCATCCACTTTGAAAGTTGGCTGCTGTGTTCATGCTGAGTTCTGAAAGCCTTCTGGCAACTTCCCAGCAATTCTAGAAATCTGTGAAGCTCTGAACAGGGTGCCCAGGTGGCAAAAACCAATGAGAATATTCAAGTGATAGTGCAAAACATCACTCTAGGTTGAAGTCTGGAATGTAACCTTGGCTCCCTTTCGCTAATTACCAGCTAGTTCTCAAGGACAGATGCTGTGTCCTTTCTTTCTGCAGAACTGACTCACCCCATGCCCAATACTGTAAGACCTCACTCTGTGTAAGCTCTGCCAACACCATGACCTTGGGCAGGTCACTCGCCTCTTCAAGGCTGGATTAGGACAAATCCTCAGGCTGCATACACCTTTCACCATCTAACTCAGATTTTTATAGAGTGAGACCCTGAAATATCTACTTTTGATATAAACTTCTCACTGAAGTAAAGCTTACATCAGGAAAAAAGCATACAAATTATGTAAGTGTACAGTTAATTTTTACAAAGTGAACAGTCTCAGATCAGGTAATAGAGCAATCTAGTCCGGAAGACATCCCTCTGTGCCCCCTACTGTCACCCACCACTCTCCAAAGATAACCACTATATTCTGACTTCTGAATCTTAGCTTACTTGTGCTATTTTTGCATTTTATATAGATAGATTCACATAGTGTGCATTCTTTGGTATCTGGCTTCTCTTACTCAACGGTATGTTTGTGAAATTCATCCTTGTTCTTGCATGCAGTTATAGTTTGTTCATATTCATTGCTATGTAGTAGGGGGTCCATCTCCTCGTTTGTGAATAAAGTTTTATTGAAACACTAAAGTCAGGCTGATTGGTTTCTGTGTTTTCTACAGCTGCTTTCACACTGCTATGGCAGAGTTTAGTTGCAATAGCAACTGTAGAGCTGCCAAAGCTGACAATATTTACTATCTGACACTTAACAGAAAAAAGTTTCCTGACCCCTGCTCTATAGTATCCAATCACAAGTACACCAACTTTTCTTTATCCATTCTCCTGTTGATGGACCTTTGAATTGTTTCTAGTTTTGAGTTATTACAAATAGTCCTGCTGTGAACATGCTTGTACTTGTCTCTTGGAGACATCTTTACACATTTCTATTGGGTGTATGGCATATGTGTGTGTGTATATATATATATATATATATATATATATATATATATATATATATATATATATGAAATCTCTGACTGATTCTAATGTAAGGACAGATTTGGAAACTGCTTTAGAGATATTTAGAGTTTAAACCCAAAGCATTGGAACTATCTTGCCCAAAGTCATGCTGAAAATAATTGGCAGAGCTGAGACTGTAGTTATAGTTTCTGTAGTTGTTATTTTTAGAACATGAATGTAAAGGGGCCTTTAGTTATCCAAGGTCCTTCACAAATACTGACTCTTCTACCATATCTGGTTGTGCATTTTCAAGGACAGGAAACTCACTGTCTTAGGAGAATTTTAGAGAAAGAAGGGATTACTTAAATCACTTAACCCAATCCCCTCATTTTATAAATTAGTAAATCAAGTTGCAGAGATGCTAATAATTTACTCAAAATAGGCATTTTGAGTCTTGACTTTTATCACATATTACAAAATAATTTTGAACTTGCTGTTTTTGTTTTTGCATTTGATACCATTTTAGTCAATTAACTTACAAAACTAGTACCTACACATTTTAACTATTTAAACATTACAGAAGTATCTAAAGTAATGCTAATCTCTTCTCCTTCCCTTTTCAGATCCTCTCCCCTGTAGGTAGGTGATCACTCTTCACAAGTTGTATTTTAATCATCTATATATAAATATATAAAAATAGATATTACTTGCATGAGTCCACAACTTTGATGAGAAATATAACTTCATTTTTCTTTAACTCAAATTAATTTCTAGTTTGAGGCTCCATCCCATTTGTTAGATGACCACTCAATGACAGTTAATTTAGAATGCCCTCCCTTTTCCTGTAGTTGTGCCTGTATTTCAAGGGGGGGTTACATAGTACCAAGAAACTGTATGAGAAGTACAGCCTGGATGGAAAGCATCTGATGCTTGGTAACCATAGTGATATTGAGACATCTTTCACCCTATCTGGGCCACTGGTCCCCACAGATGCATTGGCCCTTGTTGTCAGACCCTGTCAGGTATGAAAGTTTCTGTGCCACGCCTGAGCTATGGTAATCTCTGCCAGGCTATCTGAGGTCCTACCTGCCCTGGCTCACTATCCTTTCCTCTATGGGCTCTTGCCAGCTTCCATGGCCTCCATCCAGAAACTGAAGACCACGTTTCCTCTGGTCTTAGATCCCACTGCTCTAGCGGGAGTTTTTTCACTTTCCCAGGCTTTATATGTGGCTTTTAGCATCAGGTTCCTTTCTTCCAGGCTTACCTCAAACACTCGCTGCTTTCTTTCCAATACCCTCTCATCTCTCCCCAAGCTGGAAGCATCTCCTCTCCAACCTTTAATAAGCACCCTGTACATATGTTTAATGGATTTGCATTTTTGTTTCTGTCACATGTCTTCCAGTCGGGCAGTGGGGAAGTCCTTCTCTTCTAAAACCATCAAACATTTGCAAGTTTGACTTTTGAGGAACTGGTTGTTAGGATGATGTTTTGTCTGTTTGTATCTCATTGGTAACAAGAAGCCCAGAGTAGCCAAGGGCCTTGAATGAGAGCAAGGATAGAAGGAGGTAAAAGGTAAACCACTAGAAGAAGAAAAGAATGATTACTATCTCAAATATGATCCTACCACAAAAATAGGCATATCTGTAGGAGAATTATTTAGTTTTACTTTTATTCTAAAATTGGAGTTATATATCAAACTGTAACTTGCACTTTTCCACTTAATGTATGTTGGACAGATACATGCATACAGATATGCCTCATTATTTTGAATGGTTTCATAGTACAATGTGTTCAATTATTTTTCTTATTGATTGATATATAGGTTTTTTTATTACAAATAATGATAATAATAGCCAATATTTATTATGGTCTTAAAATATAGTGGACAATGTTCTAAGCACTTTACATGCATTTAATCTTCATAAAAATTCCATGAGCTAGATATTATTGTTGCTTTCTTTATACAGATGGGAAACTGAGGCACATAAAAATGAAATAACTTACCTGAGGTCATAGTAAGATATGGATTTGAATCCCAGTGAGTCTAGCGACAGAGGCCATGCTCTTAACCATTACATGGTTCTGCCTCCCTCCTTTAGTAAGCAGACTTGAGCACATGCTGATATACTTTATTTTTATTTCTGTCAGATAACTACCCAGAACCGAGATTGTAGATACAGTCTTTGTGCATTTTTATGTTTTACCAAATGTTTTTGGACTGAAGCAATTTACAGAACTATCCCCAGTGTCCAAAAGTGACAATTACCCTCAAGCCTTACCAGCACTGGATGTCAGGGCTTGTTTGAAGTTGCATCGTGCTTGTAGGAACACTGCCTTTCCACCCCAAATTATGTTCTGGTGTTTCAAATTCACTTCCCTGGTTACTAATGTGGATGTCAAACATCTTTTCTTCCGTTTATCGGCCCTTTGCCTTTCCTCGACTGTAAATTGCCTATTTACATCTGTCATTTTCTAATTAATTTGCAAGAGCTCTTTGCATATTAGGACTATTACGCCATTGTGTTATATGCGTTGTAAAGATTTTCTCTCAGAAAATCATTTGTTATCTGCTTTATACTACGTATAAGTTACACGTTTATTTAATTGACTATTCCCATTTTTTTCCTTTATAGACTAGTTACAAAGTAGTCTACAGTATGAAAGAATATTTAAAAGCTGTATTAGGTTATTTACCTTAAGGTTCTTCCTAAGGAAAGATATCCTTATTCCATAGCTATGCAAATGTTTTCCTAATTTTTCTTCTAGTATCTTTATAGATTTCCTTGTTTTATATGTAGTTCCTTAATTTGTTTGGAATATACTTTTGGATATGTCATAAGATAGGAGTTGAAATTATTCTCTTGCTTATGTATAGCCAATTATCTCAATCCCATGTACTTTACGTACTTTGAATTATATGTACAGTAGTCCCCGTCTTATCCACAGAATACTTTCCAAGACCCCCAATGGATGCCTGAAATGGATATTAAGTACCAAATCTTATCTATGCTATGTTTTTTCCTATTCATATATACCTATGATAAAGTTTTATTTATAAATTAGGCACATAAGAAATTAACAATAACTAATAATAAAATAGGACAATTATAACAATATAAAAGTTATGTGAATGCAGTCTCTCTCTGTATTTCAAAATACCTTATGATATTGTACTCACTATTTTTGTGATGATGTGAGATGATAAAATGCCTACGTAATGAGATGAAGTGAGGTGAATAAGACATTATTAAGTAAACTAAGTTGCTTGAACACAAGCACTGCTCTACCATGAGAGTGGATCTGATAACTGAGATGGCTACTAAGTGACTAACGGGCAAGTAGTGTACGGTGTGGGCATACTGGACAAAAGGATGGTTCATATCCTGGGCAGGACAAAGTGGGATGGCACAAAGTTTCATCACACTCCTCAAAGACATGTAATTTCACTTGTAAATTGTTTATTTCTAGAATTTTCCATTGAATATTTTCATACTGTGGTTGGCTGAAGGTAACTGAAACCATGAAAAGTGAAACTGCAGATAAGGGGGGAACTATTGTATAATTAATATTACATATCCCTTCCCAATGACTTCTGCTTCCAGATATACTTGAATCTACTCGTGGACTAATCTTTTCCATTGATCTCTCTGTTATAATATCAGTACTATTCTGCTATGATTATATTAATAGTAGCTTTATAGTAAGTTTTAATACCTGTTAAATTAAGTACTCCCCCATTTCTGAAATAGAATTACAAAGTGAATTAGACATTTTTCTTCTCCAGATACTTAACACTATTTCAGTAGGTCAGGATGCTACTTTCTTATAAATTGGTTTTCTCATCAATGAAGAAATTCAACTTTTTTTAGGCAATAAAAAGCTCTGCGTCTTTGAAGTTACGATGATCTGACATCTTTCAAAGTTTGTCAAATAATATTATCAATGAATTGACCTTGGATTTGGATTAGAATTAGCATATTTTTCAGCTTTAGAGTTCTTTAAAGTGCATGCAATAGGAATATTAGCGAATAAGGGGGAAAAAACCTAGCAAATTTTATGACTGATAAAGATCATTATCATGTCTGAATAGAAACAATTGAGTTTTACAATAATTTAACTGGAAAATTAAATGCTACTCTTGTGGTACAATGTAGCTTTGGTGTCCCTTTTCTCCTCCCCATCTTTATTACTAATTTGTGTCCATGTTTAATTTTAAAAGGTATAAAGACATAGAAAGCAGTACATGATTTTTATTCCAAGCTTCACTATAGGTGAGAGACCTGAAGCTTATTATAGTTTTTAATGCCGAGATTTTAACTAATTTTCCACTAAATTCCATGGATGAATTGGTTCTTATAACTATTGACTAGACTATCCTTTTATGTAAAAGTAGCTATATAGGCATATTTCTCTAGCTATAGCATCTATCTTTGTTCATGTAATCCAAATGGAAGCACTCTGCACATAGTATAATATTAATTTATCATCTGGAATTGGCACAATGATTCATATGCTGTAATACCCATTACTGCTTCCTACAAACTTTGAAAACCTTTTTATTTGGGGAAGAATTCTGTCTCATGTCCACCATCGTGGATTTTTGCCCTCATTTCCTTTGTATGTATTCTGGGTGGTGTTTGCAAGGCAACGAGAAGCTATTTTGGTTGAGGACACTGTTCTCTTCCTAAAGGAGGAAGTGAGAGCGCTGTGCTTTGTCTCCAGCTCCAAAGCTGTTAGACAGATCAGACAGTGAGCTCTGTCAGCCAGGCTCCAGGAAGGCTTCTCTCTTCTGATGGAACAGCTAAACAATTGCTTCTATTTACAATGGGCTAAATGGAGAGTATTCTTAGAACAATAAGAAAAGGGAAAGTCGGCCACCAGGCAGGAAAGAAGGCTTTCAAGTAACATCTACTCAGAGAATGTGAATGTCTTTTCAATGTAAACAGCTTACCATAGCACTTCTCCAAATAACAATGCCAAGTGTGCTTGCCATGTACAGGCACTTGGCATTCACTGTTATCTCTAAGCCCGTAACCACTGTAGCAAGCATTATCCCAATCTGAGATGCGAAGAAACTGAGGCCTGAGAGATTTCAATAACCTCTCCATGGCTGATAAATGTGGAATTCAAACAGACTTGTATAGTATACTTATCTACCATGCTCTTATCTACCTTGTTTTTTTAATTAAAAAATAGATGAAAGGTTTATAGTTCTCAGTGAATGAATCTATAATCTCCTTACAAAAAGCACAAGGCAGCACTGAGGGCTCCGTTAGTAGTTTGAAATACGTTATTTTTTGTGTGTTTGTTTCTCTGAATACTGCAGAGCCAATGGGAACCAGACAAAAACTTGTAAAACGCTGTTTGCAATAGCATAACAACCTCCTTTGTCACATATATAGTTATTCTCCCTCTGTCACTCTCAAACTCTGCAAATGACACCTAGGATGGACTCTTATTCTGCTTATAGTAATTAAATCTTCGAGACAAGTGTGTAGATTACAATCTAAATCAACAACATCCATCATACAAATTTTCAACAGAATTATTGGGTTATTTACTGCACAATTTATGCATCTGAAAAATGATCATCTATCGTTAAATACTTGGTCAACTTTCTGTTAAGAGTTTTAACATTTTATTGAATGTTTCTATTAAATATTAGAACAATGAAGCAATTCTTTATCTTCATTACATGCAATTTACAGTAATAAGTGAGAGGACAAAATAATGGATCTAAAAGTAAGATTCCATTGGATTGTTTTATGTATGTAATAATATACAAGAACAAGTCAATAACTGACCTAAGGGTTATAATGGACCATGAAAAGTTACTAGTTTTCTAGTTGCTTCAGGTATAATGACACAAATACCTGTATATCTTTTTGCTACCTTTTTCTTAAGTTCCACCGGAACCAACCTGTGCCTACTCTACAGCTTGGTGGACTAAGGGGCTATTTGTGTGATATTATCTGAAGTTCCCCTTCTCACTGCCTGGTAGTACACCCTCATTCAAGATTTCCTTGTTCTCAACTTCTACATTGGCCAGCCACCAATTACAGGAATATCCATTATGTGGATGGGAGGGGAACCTCATGCTCCCACTCGCTCTGGTTGATAATACTTTCACGGATTGGTCAGCCATTCATTAGTTATCATCATGGAAAGCAAGATTCTGGGCAAATTAATCAGACAGAGGACAAGGCAGGCATATTGAAAAGGGAAATTAGGATGGTTAGAGTGGGATAACAAGCATTTGGAATCTGTTCAGGGCACTGGACACAAGTAGGAGGATGGTGTGGAATGAAGGAAGAATAAGAAAGAAAGCATTAAAAGAGAAATGATTCCCCAAAGAGATGGTACAGAGCTTCCTCATCCTTTTTCATAAGTCCCATGGAGTCTATATTTGTTAAAATGATCAATCTATAAGATACACCAGATCTTAGCATGGCTGCCACACCTACGGTCTTCTTCAGAGGGAAATGGCTATATCCACAGCACCCCCTGAGGAAGTTACTCCAGGAAGTTCCTTAGGCATAGAGGGCCATGTTTTGCTCCATATCAGCCTGCTACCCACAGACAACTGGACCAGGGTACATGCCTAACCTTTGCTCTTTGAGACGGTAAGTTACTTCAAGTCAGAACACTCTGATTGATCTCTCTGTTCCCAACACAGTGCTCAGAACCAGGACACAGAAAGTGCTCATTAATGTCTGTTGCATGAATAAATTAATAAAATATTTGGAGAGAAAAAATTTTTTTTAAGTGTTTAGAGAAATACCTGGAAAGGAAGAAATTTCAAAAGTTATCAGTATTTTGATATTTTCTACTCTTTACTTCTTCACTTTCCTAATTTTTCATTTTTTCGTCCCTGCGGTAAAAAGCAGCAGTTATCAAAGTGTTACCTACAGAGCCCTAGAAGTTGCTGATATTCTTTCAGACAGTCTATGAGATCGATAGTATTTTCATATATTAGGATTTTTTTTTCACTGTTTGATGTTTGCACTGATGGAGCACAGGCAATGGTGAGTGCCTTGGCCCAATGCAAAGCAATGGCAACAAACTGTACTAGGAGTCATTGCACCATCTACTCACTGCCATCCACTTATATTCAGAATGGGGAAAAAAGCCAGTTTTGTGAATGTCCTAGATGAAGCAATTAACATTGTTCATTTCATTAAGTCTCAACCTTTGAGAACAATGTTCTGTGTAATGCAATGGGAGTAATGTGGAAATCACTAATGCTACCTACTGAAATATGAGTTGCCTCAAGAAAAAGCACTTGTGAGATGAGTTGCAGGAGGAACTATCCACTTTTTAAATGGAACACTATTTTTACTAAAAAGGACAACCAACAGACAAACTGGTTCTTCAGACTTTCATATTTGGTAGCCTTCTAGAAAATGAGCACAGCATATTTGTCATTTCAAAAAAAGATCTGACAGTATTTGTTATGAACCATAAAATTTAAACTTTCAAGTGAAAATTGGAATTTTGGAAAACTTGTAGCTGCCATTTTAAGCTTGATAGCTTTCCACACCTTAAACACTTTTTTTGTTCTAATGAAATTGGTGATGGTATTAATGGGTGTGATTTTTTTGATGCTGTATAATGATATGTGTTAACATTTTCAAGATCTGCGTATCTCATTGAACCAAATTTTTCAGATGACACAATATTTAACATTATAAAAGCCATGAGTAAAGTATTCATTTAAAGTGTATGATAGATCAATTAATTTTTTAGATGAGTGAATTTTAATATAACCGATTACGCAAAGTTAATTGATATTATTTTAGCCTTCATGTTGCAACTAACCTTTAAGAAACTACCACTTGTTGAATTTTAGAATAGCATCATCAAAGAAGAATATCTATAATATCTAAAAAGCCTATTAAGATACACCCCCCTTTTCCAAATATATGTCTGTGTGAGGCCAGATTTTCTTTTTATATTTCAACCAAACCAATATAATGCAACAAATTGCATTATAGAAGCAGATATGAAAATCCAGCTCTTTTCTTTTAAGCCAGACATTAAAGATATCTACAAAAATGTAAAATAAAGCTATGCTTCTCCCTACTTATTTCCATTCCAAAATATATAGTTACTTTTCAGAGAATGTTATTTATGTTAATAAGTAATGAGTTTATTAATATTGTAAATGTATTACAAATATAAACTTTTTTATATTTCTCAGTTTTAATTTCTAATATAGTAAATAGTAATTGGCATAATCCACATAAATCAAAGCTCTTCGGTTTCCTCAATGATTTTCAAAAGTATAAAGGCAGCCTGACACCAGAAGCATGAGTTTGTATCCCTGTTCCTTCTTTAAAAAGGTAGCAAATTCTAAAGAGGAATCACATTTATGTTTTCATTGCAAAAGAAAAATAAAAGTCAGAGACAAACAAACTCAGAAATGCCCAAAGAAAAAATTTTTTTTGAAGTTGAGACCAAAGTTTCAAATTACAGGTGTGAAAAGTAAAATACTTTCGACATACTGATATCATGTTAATTAGAAATCCAACAAAGCAGATGAATGCAAAGTCAGATATTAGGTTATAAATAAATTAAGAAAATAATTGCCTAAGCAGGTTTAATCATTAAAAGTGCAAAATAAGTCATCTAATTTAAATCAAGAGAGACTTTCACATTTTGAAAGTATATGTATTATTTAATGCCATCAGATTTAGTAATGAAAGAACTGAGAGCTAAACAAAGATCTTATTTGCATTGATATAGTCCCATACAATATTTATATAACAAAAACAAAGTAAAAATTTTAAAAGTAATGCAATAAACAAGTGCTCAACCATTTCTTCAGAACATTTGATAATATAAGAAAGATTACATTTTGGTGAAGGTGGTAGCTTCAGTTTCAGTCAAATTCTGCTAATTGCAATACATTTTAACAATGATTGCCTCAATTATTGGGCTCTCAGAGTTTGTGCTGCCAAATAGTCCTAGAATAGGCTATTTTCTCAGACTTAAAATAACTTCACTATTAAGATTTTTTCTATATAGATTCATTGTAATAGATAGCTGACCTGTAGCTTTTGGGGTTTTTTGGTGCAATATTGATGAATGTTTTTTACTAAGTAAGGCATAGGTATCTTTTAAAGATTCTCACAGACCTGCGGTGCTGACTTGCTGTTTCAGTTATTGTAGTAATATCTTTTACAAAAGTGGGAAACTAAAATAAATTTACAAATCAACTACATGAACCGAATTCCAATAAGATCCAAGTTAACTAGGATGGTTGAATATGATGGGTAATGTGGCTTCGCAGAAGGTTAACCACTGCTAGCAGCAAGCCTGAGGCACTCGTACTATAGCAGATATGCAGGTACTTCTACTGAACGGGCTTCACTGATGGCTGCATTCTCCCATGCCTTTTTGTTCGAACCAAATTGCAGCAAAACCTTCCTATGTACAGGATGCTATGATATCATTGTTCTTTACTCATATTCCTATTAGCCAGAACTCCTGTATTCAGTGGGTACTGAATTACTGTGACTGTACCCATTTTGCAATCATTCACCCAGAGGATCCTGCACTTGATCATAACAATTATTTTTAGTATCTTTAGAAGTGAAAACACAAAAATTAAAAATTTTGTTGAGAACTTGAGTGACCTCTGGACTGTGCCCTCAGAGTTCAATTAAAGAAACCATGCTTCAGATTGGAAAGCATTGGTCAGAGTTGCAGAAAATATCCTGCCTGCGATAGAAGGTACTCAGGGATGACTTGTATATTTCCTCAAGTAGGAAATGTACAAGCTTTTCAAAGCTTTCAGAGCTATGTTAATTAAAAGGTCACAAGATGCAGAAAGAAAATCCTGTATCTTGAGAAAGTAAAATTTTACACATTGATGTCTACTTTCCAAGTAGAAACTATATACCTTTCTCTATTAAAAATAGAAAGTTTCCATGTCAAGAGCACTTTTACTTGCAAATTTTATATAAAATTACTAGTGAACACATTCTGGCAACATTTGCCCTATTCTAAAATCTAAGGCAGGAGTCAGCAAACTATACCCCCTATGAGTCAACTTTGGGTCACTGTCAGTTTTTGGACAGGTGTGAGCTGAGAATGTTTTAAACATTTTTAAAGGAACTTTTTTTTTTTTAAGTAAAAGAAAAACAAATAAAACAGAGAAGGCATATGACCTACAAAACACAAAAACAGTTACTATCTGACCCTGTACAGAAAATGTTTGCCAACCCTTGCTCTAAAGAATTGATTATTTTTAAAAAAGCAATATCTTATCTTAAGGGAACGGTGAATAATATTTATATTCTGTCCTCTTTCTTCTTAATCCTTTTTATTCTTTGTTTACTTTTTCCTCGTTATCAAATAGAATCATTTAATATATTTCCACATATGTTAAACAAGTTCTATCATTTTAGAAACAGGTGAGAAGGCGATCTTATATTAGTCCTCCTATTTCAATAAAAACACTAAAATGAAATAGTCTGGGTTTTTTTCATTCATTTCCTGATGGTTCAATAATTTTTGAGAAAAGAAAACGTAATCTATTTACCTAGAATGCCAACATTAAAGCAAAGCTATTCCTCAAAGCCTTCAATTTACATTCTTGTTCTTTTCTTTAATAATAACAAAAAAGTAGGTCATGAATGCTCACTAAATTGGGGAATAACTTGAGGAATGTTTAACCTGAGCTCAGGGCTCCCCAAAGGGCGTAAGCAATTGTTAAACTCAGCAAAGGGCAACTGAGCATTAACCTCATTTTTCAATTCTCTTTTCCCAGGAATTAAAGCATGAATAATATTCATTTCGTAAAATCTAAATGGACTAATTCTCTCTAAGCCTGTGGAGAAATTCACTTTCAGAGCTGTACAATGGTTTATAAGCTTCATTAATAGTCCATTTTAAATATGATTCAGTGCTTAGGATATTGTTAAATACCCAAGAATTACTTGTTGGTTAACCATTACAATATCTTTTACCTGACTCAGAGAAGACATTTAACTAGACAAAGAAATACCATAATTACTTAAGGATGCAAAATGTGGCGGGCAAGTACCTGGGTTCTTTGTCACCTGCAATGGATTATTTAGGAAAGAACATTTGAAACTAAGTCCATGGGAAAATGCTGTTGCTGAGGAAGTCAGGGGGACACAGATTGCTGATGACAGCATTTGGTCCTGAACACTGTATGTGAAAGACTAAAGAGAATTATGTTTTCTTCCCTGAAGGCAGATGGGTACTTGTTAAGAGCTTCCTTAAGCAAAAAAGTTAGGATCCTTGCCACATGCACCACCCCCTCACTGGCTCCATTTCCTCTGTTCTGGAGTTCTCCCCAGGAAGCAAGAGGAAGGCTGTGGGGTACGCTTGGGGTCTGAGGACTTGATCCGAATTAATCTGTGTGCTGGCCAAAGGCCTGAGCAGTGAGCTCATGTAACCACAGGTCTTGCCTGTAGAGGAATGCTGATCCTGACAGCCCAGGAAGCCCGTGCGGTGATTAGAGCTGCACCAAGCTCGCCCTTGGCCCGTGCAGTGCCTCACCTCTTTTGGCACTAACTGTTGCCAGCCAACAACTCTGTAAGGACTTTGGAGGGGACTGTGCCTTCCAGGACTCGGGTCAAACTAATAAAGCTGTCTGAGGACATAGAGGGCATTGCCTTCCCCAGCAGCAGCAGAATCCTGTTGCACACCCCACGTATCCTTATCTGCAAACTCCTGCCGTGATAATCAGGCCCCAGCAGCAGCCCTCACTGGAGTCAGGACCACAACTTGCTTGAGGTGCTCTCCTGGGTGCCTTCACTCCCACTCTGAGCTCCATTCTTTCCCTGACTTTTTAGGCCAACTTGGACCTACGTCCTGACATGCCCAGGCCCTCAGAGGTTATTCTTCCAAGTGTGCATGAGTCAGGGCAGCTGGGATCTCTGGGTCTTAAAGCACCTCCTCCTGCAGAAGCCCTCCACCCCCATCCCATCCCATGACCACACCGCCACTTTTGTCCCCAAGGATCTTGACCTGTGGTGCTGTCAGAGCAGCCAAGCTGCTTGAAATCTCAGCTTTGGCCTCCACCCTAGAATTCGACCTTGTCTCCTGCTCAGGCTTAATGTTCCTACATTTGTTTTATGAACTTACCCTCTAGCTCTGAGTGCTAGCTCTGCTGGCAGAGTCCCAGGAGTCAGTCTCTTCACGGCTATTTCTTACGTTTGCTATAGCTATTTGTACGTTTCCAGATTCCAAGGAATCTCAGATGTAGGACAAAAGTTGAAACTAAAGGAAAGAGAGCAACAGGGAGTAAATTGTCTCAGCAAATTTCCTCTGGGAATGCTGGATGAGAGGTTACTGAAAGGAGGTTCTTACATCACCACTGACAATTTTTCTGATGGTCTGGTGAGGTTTGGTGATAGAATGAGATAAATATTCACCGGAAGCAGGACAAGCCTGAATTGAAAGATCATCCTTTTTTTTTTACCTGGCTCCTGTCAAGATGAGAATATGGAGAGCCAAAAATATTAACTGACTTGGCCAATATCATTCTGGTTAAAACAGAGCAAAGATGGAACCAGAATCTTGCTTCCCGTCTGGATACAGTGTTGTCCACCTTCACTCATTTAACAAGCATTCACTGAGTGTCTAGGCCACACTAGTATTAAATTGTAACAATTCTTAGGTACATAATTGGTGCTGGAAAGATATGCAATACCTATAAGAAAAAGTAGCTGTTTGACGGGACATTGATTTTTTTACAAATTCATAAGTAAATACATATTAAGTAATTTGTAATAATCCAATGTTACTTATGCTTGGGTGGAAACAAGTTTTCATGGAAATTCAGGAATAAGAACTATCACTTGGGCTATGATTCTCGAGGAAGATTTATGTTGGATAATACAGAAATTAAACTGGAAGACAAGGTACAATTTAGATAAGGTGAAAGGAGTGAGAGGGTTTTTAAGTGGGGGAAACTGAAGTTTTCTGGGGGGGATTTAGAAGAGAAGATTGTATTGTATGTGTGGGGGCAGATTATAGAAAGCCTTGGGGGGGGGGGAATCAAAAGTGTTCAGTAGGCATTCAGGAGCCACTGAAGCATTTAGCAGGAGAGTGTCATGCGGAAGCCAGGCTTTAGGAAGACCGATCCAGTAATGCTAGATTGGGAGACAGCGGGAATGGAGGAAGAGGGTGAGAGCCCAGAATTTGTAAGATAGCATGTCACTGGGCTATGAAAACAATTCTCAATTATAGAAGATTCTTAAAGAAAATCAAGTATATAATTTCCAAGTACGTAGAATAATGTGATCTCATGATTAATACATAACTATTGCCTTTGGTCCTAATGAATCCACTGTAGCAAACTATTTAAATTGTGTGTTCCTACCATGAGGTTTTTATAGAAATGGATGAAGGTTAATGCTCAAAAATAATTTGTTCTCAGATTAAGCAAACCACCTCCTCCCCAAACAAAATTTCTTTTTTATCTATAATTTGTGTTAACATCTCTTTCACAACTGGTACAAAATTAAACAAGACTAGTTTATATGCTCACATAACTAAAAATTCCCCAGGAGAGTATTCTAGGTTAATAAGCGTTTGTTACTCTATCAGGAGTTTAAGAAATATAAATAGCATTAAAAACAACAATAAGAAATATAAAAAAGAAATTCACTTGCAATTTCAATACTCCAACACCAACTGTTTTTCTTTTTCTCATGTTCTTTTTTTTTCAGGCTTTGTTCATATGCTGCTCTGTCTCTTTTTATGATGGTGAAACTGTTTACCCATAATAATAGAGGTAGTAAAATTGACTATCTTTGTCCCTAACATAACAATAATTTTCCTACTATTATTAAATGAGAACTGCTGGTTGGTAGATGGCAATATGAAATAGACAATTGGTTTCCCTGCCTCTGAGCTAATCAAAGTAGAGATCACACTGTGTGGTATCTCCTACGGAAACTTTAATTAAATCCAGTAAAGTGGTCTGCAGTTAGCTGTCTGCTGCTCAAACTAGCTGACTGTGATAAAGAGTAACAGCTGTAGTACTTCCTTTGTGTGTGTGCTTGTGTGTCTGTGTTTGAATTGCCAAGATTAAGCACTAATCTCTCTAGAGAGTTGAACATTAAGTACATTATGTCTTATGAAAAAAACCCTATATCACTGCATATGGCTTTAAAAAATTAACCCCTGGTTATTTATTACTAATATGTTTCTGAGATTTAGTCATCATTATTAAAAGGAAATGTTTTAATACCGTGTTTCCCCAAAAATAAGACCTAGCCGGACAATCAGCTCTAATGTGTCTTTTGGAGCAAAAATTAATATAAGACCCGGTCTTATTTTACTATAATATAAGACCTGGTCTTTAATATAATATAATATAATATAATATAATATAATATAATATAATACCAGATCTTATATTATTTTTTGCTCCAAAAGATGCATTAGATCTGATTGTCTGGCAAGGTCTTATTTTCAGGGAAACATGGTATTTACTCCATTACTATTTGAATACAATTATATTCAGAGTCTCGTTATATAGACTGTGTGTGTGTAATGGTTGTCTTATCATTGATCAAGTCATTATCCCCAATGAACCAGATTTGCCTGCCTAGAGGTACGGTAATGTTCTAGAATATACTGCATTTATTCAAAGGTTTTGGTTCGTTTAACAGCCCTTGTAAGCAAAACCTGAAACTTGAAAGTTGTGCAAATTCACTACCAGAATATAGCTAAAGCTCCAATTTGGTGAAGAAAGTATAAAAAGGGCTTGATTCCCAATAACCTTCTTGATTTACATAAATTTGCATATGCATAATAATTTTTGATTATGAATTACAGAAGCTGAAATGAAATTAGGTAATATTGCTTTCAACAATTGAATACATTCTATACAAATAAAACCAAATTCCAAAAAAAGCAAAAAATTTTAAATGTTTGATATAATTATTCCATCACAGCAAAGGTCTAATACCATTACATCTGCCATGAAGTTACTTCCACTGTATAAAATGACTTTTGTGATATTTTTAAGAAACTGAAATCTATTTTCATAGCTCTGGCTTTTATTCCATTAACTGATATTCCATGTGATGCTTATTTCACAAGAACCAAACCAAAAATTTTCTGTGTAGGAAGATATTGTTGATAATGATGGTCTCCCTTAAGGATTAAAATTCTCACTATTTTATGTAAAGTTTTATGGGAAGATCAGCATTTTATACAAAAATATTTTTGCCACAAATTAATTTTTCTTGCTCTTTGCTTTTTTTATTAAAAGCCTTCCAACTCTGAAAATTGTTTCTCAAGAATAATAATAATAATAACAATAACAAATAATAATAAAATGCATTTATATTGGGGAATTTTCCACAAAGGTTATCTCAGTATATTCTCATATAATCTTATGTGGTAGCAATTATTGTTTTATTTTTTTGGTGGGTCAGAACATTGAAAGCCAGATGAATTAAAAAGTCTTTTTATATAACAAGTTAATGGAAAACCCATAATTTGAGTTCATGGCTGGTTTCCCAGTACATTGTTCTTTTCATCAGCTTTGTATATCATGTGTTGATTGCAATGGAGCAATGATTGAAAGTCTCCAAAAAGGTTACCTTAAAATTGCTTTATTACTCCAGCCAAAGTATTTTGTCATAGTCAAATGTGGTGACTTATGCCCATGTGCTTACTCTACATTGGTCTACCAGTAGCTTTGCTTGGCACAGTTTTAAAGCCCTCGCCTATAAGTGGAAACATGTGCCCTCTCTCATCTCTGTGTCCACTCTCGCCTCATCCTGTATCCTCCCTCTCACCCGATACTGCCACATCTAATGAGCTTACAATTATTTTTAAACTTCTTTCCATGAGGTGGTATCTGCATACCAGCTGCAGGAGAGAATGTAATCCATCCTTCAGAAGTTAAACCATGGGTCATGTGAAGAACTGGAGGTGGTGAGAAGGAGATTTTTAATGCAACTCTCCACAGAAACATCAAACTCAATATCATATGTCTATCTGACTCCAGATTTTAGAGTTGATAATGTTTGTGCTAGAATCAATCAGTGGAATCATTTCAAGTTTAAAGAAAAATTTTTCCCCAGATTAACAAAGGAGGGAGGGAGGAAGGGGGAGAGAAAGAAAGGGAGAGAGAGAGAGAAAGAGAGAGAGAGAGAGAGAGAGAGAGAGAGAGAGAGAGAGAGAGAGAGAGAGAGGAGAAATGAAGAAGAATGGAGAAATGGAGGAAGAAAAAGGAAAAAGAGAGAAAGATGAGGAGAAAAGGAAAGAAAGGGAAAGAGAAAAGGAAAAAGGGACTGGGTTTTTTGTACATGCATGTTTTCCTATTCTTAAAAAAAATGGTTTAGCTAATTTAATTGTTTGGCCAGTAAATATGATTTTGGTTGGAAAATCAATAAATTTCATCTGGCCAGTAGCCTGACTTCACAAATTCATATCAGAGGTTATTATTAATCAGTGTGTAATGGTGTAATCAAAGAAATAGACGAAAGTGTAGTATCTGCATGTGGAAGAACAACAAAATCACACGTGAAAGAAGAGTTTGGATAATTGTCAAGTACCGTGCAGTTAGGAGCAGCTGGAGTGCACATGCTTTAGGATCTACCCAAGGTGAGGAAGGGGTATTTCACAGCCTTGCTCCTCTGGCAGTCTCATGTGTTATTACAACCACCAGTTACTTAGCCCCAAGCCTGGGATCCATCAGAGCTTTACACTTAACACTAGCAAAGGGAGATAAGAGAAAGAAATCTCATTCTGATTAACTAGAAGGTGGGCAGGTATGCCAACTCTGTCCTCTCCACCTCTTTCTCATCTTTCTTCACTGCGGCTTTCTGACTTCAGGCATTCGTTATGTTTCACCAGTGTAATTGCAACAGCAGCTTGACTCTTCCTTTCTCCCTAATCCTGCTACCACAATCTTTCCAAAACACAAATATGTTAAAGTCCCTTTGCTTAAGGAGCTTAAAACCCTTGCCTCATGATAAAATTCAAAGGCCTTAACCAAGCATACAGAGCCATTTATGTGTCAACCCCTCCTTAACTCTCCAGTCTCCATTTTTCATTCCTTCACCAGTGAAACTGGACCTGCCTATTGAACAAAATTACATGCAGTTCCAGAAAAGACCACATTCTGTCAAGACGCCCTGTCAGTGTATAGCCTGCTCCTTCTGCAGGATCGTCTTCCTCCTGCTATCTCACCTGAAGGGCGTGGTGCCGCCTCATCTCTTTCAAGATGTGCCTGCCCCAGCCTGCCTCCTGGTCCCATAATCTGTTTTAGGTATCCTTCTGGAGAGTCAGTCACTCCCATCTCGCCCTGTACTTCCCTTTGTCCTGGTACATATCAGAATTTATTTTCTTTTCTGTCCCTACACTAGACTTTGAACTCCTCAGCAGGCACCTAACACATTCTGGGCACAGATAGGTGCTCAATACAGTAAACGCTTGTTTAATGATTTGTAGAATTAATGAACTCAAAAACAACATGGTAGCAAAAAGAAATGGAAACAAAAACACGAAGTTTTGGGTGGGCAGAAGTGGCGCTACGGTTGTTTCTCTGGAGTGTTACCTGCACTGGGTAAAATGAAGACTCCAAGAAAACTGGGTTCTAATCTAACTTGGAGTCTCCGCTGCTCCTTATTTTTCCTTTCTCCTTTTCTTCCTACAATACTTTAGTTTATTATATTTTATAGAGATAAAATTTACGTGCAACTCTTATGTGTACAATTTGAAGGTTTTGACAAATTTATATATTCATGTAACCAATAGCCCAGTCATGACATAGAGTATTTCAATAGCTTCACAAATGTTTTCTTGTCCTCTCTTCCAGTCAACTCCCTCATAGACAACAACCATAAATAACTGTCTGTTGTTGAATTTCATGTAAGTGGAATCATGTGTCTTCTTCACATTAGTCGGTGAGATTCATCCATATCATTGTGTATACGAGTAACTCTTCATTTTGTACGACTATATCACAATTTGTTTATCTCTTTTCCTGTTAATGGACATTTGGACTTTTATTTTCAGTTTGGGGCTATTATGAATAAAGCTGCTACATTCTTGTACCAGTCTTTTTACAGATATACTTGTATTTATTCTATAGATTAATTTGAGGAAAATTGAAATCTTAATGAAATTCAAGATTCTGGCTCCTGAATGTGACACGTCTATCTCTTTACTTATTTTGGTCTGCTTTTATTTGTCAATATTTTGTAGTTTTAGTACAAAGGCCTTGCACTTCGTATTGTGAAAAATTCAATTCTTATTATTTCATGTTTTTTGATACTATGATAAATGGGATTGCTTTTTAAATTTCATTGTCCAATTATTTTATATTAGTATATAGCATTGGTGTTTGTATATTGAACTTGTATTCTTACTAAGTAAACTGGCTAAGTTCACTTATTAGGTCTAGAAGTTGTTTTTTTTGTTTGTTTGTTTTGTTTTTTAGCTTCCTTAGGATTTTCTACATGTCATCTGTAAATAAAGACAGATTTACTTCTTCCTTTTCAATCCTCATGCTTGTTATTTCTTCCTTAAATGTTTAACTTAATTACCAGGAAAGTTATCAGTCTGGGTATTTTATTATGGGAAATCTTTAAATTATGAATTCAGTTTCTATTTGAATAGGGCTATTTTACCACTGAGTATGCTATTAACCGTAGTTTCTCACTAATCCTGTTATTAGACTGAGGATATTTCTTCTGTTTTGCTGTGAGTTTTTATCATGAAAGCATGTTGAATTTTGTCAAATGCTTTTCTGTATTGATTAATATAATTATGGTTTTTTTTCTCCTTTATTCTGTTAATGTGCTAAATTATAGTAACTGAGCTTTGAATATTGAACAAATCTCTCATTCCTGGGGTAAACACTATTTGGTTATAATATATTATTCTTTTTACATATTGCTCCATGCAGTTTGGTAATATTTTGGTAAAAAAATCTTGCACTTATGTCCATGAGAAATATTGGCCTATTGTTTTCTTTCCTTATATTGTCTCTGAAGGTTTTGGTATCAAGGTTATGCTAGCATTATAAAATGAGTTGAAACTGTTGATTCATCTTCTATTTTTGGAAAGAGTTTCTAACAAGTGGAACCATATAGATCTGGCATTTTCTTCAGATGCAGGTTTTTATTATAAATTTTATTTTCAAATCAATTTTGGATAGTTCAGATTTTTTATTTCTTCTTGTGTCAGTTTTGGTAAAAATATTTTTGAAAGAATTGGACCATTTTTACCTAAGATGTTAAATATGTTGACATAAAGTTGTTTACACTATTTTATTATGATCCTTTTACAAGCTGTTGATCTCTAGTAATATCCCTTCTTTCATTCACAATGTATTTTTCTTGATCAGATTTGCTAAGGATTTATCAATTTAAAAAAATCTTTTTAAAGAACCCACTTTTAGCTTTAAACTTTTCTGTAATATTTATTTTCTATTTTATTTATTTATGCTTTTTTCTTTCATATTTTTTATTTCCTTTAGGTTTAATTTGCTCTTTTTCTAGTATTTTAAGGTAAAAATTTGGATTGTTGATTTTAAAGCTCCCTTCTTTATTGTATAAGACTTTAAAGCTTTAAATTTCCTTCTATGTACTGCTTTAGCTTCAACCAACAAATTCGGATATGTTATGTTTTAATTATCATTCAGTTAGAACTTTCCCCCCAGCTTTGTGGAGATATGATTTACAAAGACTAAAATTCACCCATTTTAATTGTACAGTTTGATCAGTTTGGGCAATTGTATATAATCACATAAGTAACCATGACCAGAATCAAAATATACACTATTTCCATCACCCCAGAAAGCCCTCTCGTTCCTCTTTGCAGTCAGTGACTTGCTTCAATCCCTGGTCCCAGATATCAGTGTTCTTTTTTCTGACTGTAGAATTTTGTCTTTCTAGAATTTAATATAACAAAATCATACTGTATGTAGTCTTTTGGGTTGACTTATTTACCTTAGTATAATGTTTTTAGGTTAATTCATGGTACATATATTAATATTGCATTTCATGGTAGCTCTGAGTAGTACTTCAGAGTATGGATTCATCAACTGAAGGACATTCAGTAGTGTCTACTTTTATGATTTATGAATGATGCTGTTATAGCATATATAAAAGTTTCTGTGTGCACGTGTTTAATTTCTCTCTTCAATGCCTAGGAATGGGATTTGTGAGCCAGATGATAAATGTACGTTTAAACTTAAATTTAAATTTAAAGGACAGTGCCATACTGTTTTGCAAAGGACAGTGCCATGCATTTTGCATGTCTACTTAAACTATATGAGTGTTCCTGTCTCTCCACATTCCTCACCAGCACTTGGTATTGCCAGGCTTTTTAACTTGAGCCATTCTCGTAGGCATGTAGTGGGAACTCATTGTGGTTTTATTTGTATTCCCTGATGACTAACTATAATGTTGAGTACATTTTCATACACTTACTTGCCATCTACATATCTCCTTGTGTCCAGAATTTGTGCAAATTTTTGTTGAGTTTGTCTGCTTACTATGGGATTCTAAGAATTCTTTATAGATTCTGGACACAAGCCCCTTGGCACACATATGTTTTACGAATATTTTCTCTCAATCTATATCTTGCTTTTTCATTTCCTTCATTGTGTCTTCCTAAGAGCATAAGTTTTTAAAGTTACTGAAGTCCATTTTATCAATGTTATCTTTTATAAGCAGTGCTTTCTGTGTCTTATTTAAGAAATCTTTGATTAACCCAATATTGCAAAGATATTGTTTTGTATGCCTTTATCTATGCAACCCCTGATATTGAGGTCTATGATCCATTTTGAGTTCATTTTTGCTTATAGTATGAGGTAATGTCAAGATTAATTTTTTTTTTAATCCATAAAGATACAATTGTTTCAGCACATTTTGTTTAAAAGACAATCCTTCCCACATTGAGTTACCTTGGCACAATTGTTGAAAACCATCTGATCGTGTAAGCGTGGGTCTATTTCTGAATTCTGTTTCATTGCTCTTGTTGCCTATCTTTACCATAACCACACTGTCTTGAATACTGTAGCTTTAGAGTAAATTTTGAAATTTGGTAATATGAGTCCTCCATTTTCAAAATTATTATTGCTACTCTATGCCTTTGCTTCTCCTTCTAAGTTTCAGAAACAGATTTCTTATTAATTTCTTCAAATGAATCTGTTAGGATTTTGATTGGTATTACATTGAATGTATAGATCGATTTTGGGGAGAATTACCATCTTCACAATATTGAATCTTCTAATCTGTGAACATGTATATCTCTCCATTTATTTAGGTCTGTTTTTATTTCTCTTAGCAAGGTTTTGTACTTAACAGCATAGAGGTCTTACCTATCATTTAATAAACTTATCCCCAAGTGTTCTTAAACTATTATAAATAAAATTTAAAAATATTTCCAGTTGTTCATTGCTAGTATATAGAAATACAATTGATTTGGTTTATTGACCTTATGTCTTGCAATTTTGTTTTATTCACTTATTAGTTCCAGTATAACTTTTTGTAGATTCTTTAGAATTTTCTATGTGCATAATCATTTTATATATAAATAGAATTTTATTTCTTCCTTTCCAACCTATTGTACATATGCTTTTTATTACTTTTTCTTGCTTATTGCACTGGTGAAGACTCCAGTGAAACGTTGAATAGACACCGTGAAAGTGAACATCCTTGCCTTGTATTTTTACCTTAAGAAAAGCATTCTATCTTTCAATATTGAGTATGATGTTATGTGGAAGTATTCATAGATGTTCTTAAATACGATTTAGGAGCATCACCTTTTCTTCTTAACGTGTTCAGAGTTTTTATCATAAATAGGTGTTGAATTTTTATGAAATTCTTTTTCTACATCAATGGAAATAATCATAAGGTATTTCGTCTTTGCTTTGTTAATGGTGAAATACATTGATTTATTTTCAAATGTTAAATCTCATCTGGTCATAAACTATTATCCTTTGTACATATTGCTAGATTCAATTTGCAATAGTGTAGCAGAGGAACTACTCAGGAGCCCAGGAACTAGGAGACTGGTTGAATAAAGTCGAATACATTCTTATGTTGGAATGCTATACAGCTGTCAAAAAGAATGAGAAGCATTTCTGTATACTGCTATCTCTATAATATATTATTAAGTGAGAAAAAGCAAGGTGTAGAATGGTAAACTCTACCTTTTATATAAGAAATAGAAGTATTAGAAAATTTGCTCATATATTCATAACGAAATAATATAAAACAAACAGAAATTCAATAATAACTTATAATTAGCAAGGGAGTAAGGTGCTGAATGGGGACAGAGGAGTATAACACTTCTCCATGTACCTTCTTGTATAGTTTTGATTCTGAGCCATGTTCAAAAAAATTTAAAGGGAAAATAAACTCAAGAAGATCCAAGGAAATGCTGTGAGATTTCTGTAATCTAGTGACATACACAGGTTCTTTCCTGCTAGATGTGGTTCTGTAAGATGATAGATGGGGGAAATCTTGCCTGTCAGGAAGGTGGGGCAGGGTCTAGAGGCCAGTGTTCCCTTGGGTGGTGGCTGGGCACCGAGCCATCCAGAACAGTCAGGGCAGTGGCCCAGTTTATCTTGGACCCACACATGGCCTGATTTCACTCATTGTCTTGGCTCTTTTTGGTGGTTCTCAGGTTATGGAATTGCCTCGGGAAAAGAAGTAATAAGTTAACCAGATGAGCTTCCTCTCCCTATAACGTGGCCCTGTGAAGGACTAGAGGAAACATTAGCAAGTGTTTCCACCACTTTTCTTTGAAAGGCCTTTCTATAATGAATTACCTTTTCTCTCTCAGGAAGATGGTGCCATTATACTTAATCCAAATTTAGGTTTCCTAATTCCATTGCATTTCTTATGAAAATAGTTCGGACAATGCAAATCATCATGCTCTTTGTTGATATTTCAAGGAGGCAAAGATTCTTAAATGATTCCTCTAATCAGAGCTTAAGTTGCTTATGGACGCAACTTAGAGCATTTCCCTCTATAAACTCAGAGATGTGGAGCGGAGGACTGCCCACACTGCTTGATCAAGCATACTGAAGTTTGAGACGTAATGATCATTAGTCCTTCAGTTTTGACCCCAGATCACCTTTTAGTAGGCCATATTCTCTATTATTCACAGCAGTGGAGGACAGCGTTGGTGTTGACAAAACATACAGCTGACTGTCCCAGGGTTTGACAGCAGATGCCCGTGGGACCAGATAAATGTGCTATCTGATTCAACTCAAACTGTGCAGCAGAGGGAAGATGGATGTCAAAGGACAGTCCCTCCACTTCCCATCCTGTCTATGTACCAGTAGTTTGAGAGGAACCATGAAGAATACACTTAAGTTTACTGTACAAGTTTGGAGGCAATTGGTTTAGGTGGTTTAAGTGTGACAGGCAGAAAGAAGCCAGGAGTATTATTTTTATGTTCCCTCAGAACATAGAACCAGAGGAATGGAGGTTCTCTCCTAAGTAATTGGATATGAGACTGAGAGAATAAACAGGGAAAAGCAATGATAATATATATGTGTATAACCCATGTGTATGGGTCCCTCTGTCTCCCAGTCAATATGTTCTCTAACTTCTTGCTACTACAAATGTGTGGTCTATAGACCAGCAGAATGGGCATCACCAGGGGAGCTTGTTAGAAATGCAAAGTATCAGGCCCTACTCCAGATCTGCTGAATCAGAGCCTGCATTTTAACAAGATCCCTGGGTGAGTTGCATGCACACTGCAGCTGGAGAAACACTGCTCTAACCTGCAGATGTAGGCAGAATGATATCTCACTCTCATCTGAGCTTTCCCTTTTAGCTACCCTTCTCTGGTACTTCAGACACCTTCCAGGCTTGGAGTCAGTCCAGATGTTTGTCTCTGCATGGGGACCACTGAAACGATGGGATGGGATAAACCATCTTTTCCTTGCCATGTTATCCACTCAGTTGGCACACAGCAAAACCACCAGTGAGCAGTTCAGAGCAAACATCTTCATCTTAAAAATCAAAGATTATTTTAGAAGCACTGCCTAAAACAGAAGAGAGAAAATTAAAACTCTCCCGCTCTTGAGCTGCACCCCTCTCGAGATTCCTCCTCTATAATTCCATCCACCTCTCAGGACGTGGGGATGGGGGGTCCCCTAACACACAGAGAGGATCTTACTCATTGTAGCATCCTGCCTTCACCCTTGCAATGAGCCAAGTGTGTGAGATTCTTACTAACGTTGTGGGTGTCGACTGACCAAGGAGTTATGCTGGTGACTCTGGATCCCCTTGGTGGTGGTGGAGATGATGCTTTCTGATCTGATTTGCAGCTCCACTTTCCCACAAGTGTGAGCTGTAAACAGATGGGTCCTCTAACTGGAGGACTTATTAAAATAGCCCATCAGGGAGAAGGCAGTTCAGTGTGACTGATAAAAGCCCAGGATGGAGCTAGACTCCCTGGGTTCTAACCCTCACTCTAGTTAGAACAGCACCTGTTAAGCACTGGCTAAGTATGTGCTATCGTCACACAGACAAATAATTTCTGAAAACGTTTCAGAATACTGTTTCTTTGTGAATTTAAAGAGCAATCTGTAGTGAATAGCTTAGCGCCTGATACATATTTATAGGTAGGAAAAGTAACATTTATGCTTAAGACCTCTAAGACCATTTGTGCTGAGCGAGAAGAGGAGTCAAGACTCATTGGTGCTTGTTCCTCAGCCTCAATCTCTTGACTCCACATGCAGGCTTATTGCAGCTGAGCATCTTGAATTGCTCAGAAAATTGACACTGCTTTCCTATTGCTTCAATTCTCCCCGTTATTTCACTTGACTACCACACTGCTCTTTTCCTATTGCAAATGTTTGTCAACTGGACTATAGTACTTAATTTCCTTCTTCAAAATGACTTGGAATAGAAGAGTTGTCATCAAATGATTTCCATATAATTATGTAACTATGAGGAATAGAATTAAGGAATCAAATAAACTATATACAAATAAGCAGAGAATTTTAGCATTAGCATTTCTTGTTTTAAAGATATGCTCATTGTGATAGTCTCTTTTTTGTTCAAGGGTACTTAGAGTAGCTCTCGGTAAATTTGGATCACTGAGAACAGTACTCCTTGAGTCACCAGATAGTCTGTGTGGTAAGTGAGTCCTGGGGTGGTGTCCTGCACTGCATCTGCCAGTGTGGCTTTGGGGATCCTTGCCAGGCTGGTTAATTTAATCCAGATATTAAGAAGATGAGAATCCTATTTTGAAATGTGCCAAAACTTACCCAAAAAAAGGGAGACTTTTATCATCATATCAGGTGGAAGTTGTGTGGGTTTAAAACATTTCTAGATTGTCTATGAAATTTAAGAAATTATTTTTATTTTTTCTGAAGTAGTAGGAGAATGAAGTGCTGTCTAAAGTAGAGAAAAGAAGGACCATTTGAATAATAGAATTATGAACATTTTGATTAGAAGAAACTTAAAAGATCATCTACTTCAACAGTTCATAAAATGTTGGCATCACTTTAACGGTATCCCTGTTGGCTATCGCTTTTTGATATAGCAGGAAATTACAGATAGCCTGAGGAGCCAAATGGACCTGGTGGGCTTAAATACCAGTCCCATCACTTCCTGGATATTTGACTTAGGTCAACTTGATTAATTTTTATTAGCCTCAGTTTCCTCATCTATAAAATGGTGCATAAAACCTGCCCTAGATGTGTCAGTAAAGATTAAATGACATTTTATATATATATATATATATATATATATATATATATATATATATATATATATATCACTTACCACTATGCCTATATGTTCCTTGATAAATGCCATGTAAAGCACTGAGGCATAGTAAGTGCTCAATACAACTCAGAAGCAAAACCATACAAAACTCAGAGTTCTATGAGCTTTTTTTTTCATGCCTACCTACTTTGAAGAATTATTAGGAACAAATTTATAATATTTAAAGCACCTCTCACATGGTGAGTGCTTTATAAATTAGAAGGGTCATTATTATTTCTTCCAGATGATCACTCTACATCATTTATTCATTCATCAAATATTTATTACTGTATGTTAGTGGTTGGAGGGAACCTGATGAATAATACACTTATGTTTCCCATCCAAAGTCTGTCGGCAATTGATTTGAGCATGAAAGCCAGAGAGAGGCCAGGAGTTTGGGGGTAAGTACCAGGTACTATTGACTGAGCAAGATCAGACCAGGACAACAAGACTTTGGGATAGGGGATTACGAAAGGGAATGAAGAGTTTTTCACATTTTAAGTCTGAGATGCTCATGCAGCATTGAAGTGAACGGTCACGGAGATAATGGAATCTATAAGGCCAGAGATGATATTTGGCTGGAGGAAGTCATGGGTTCATTAACACACATATATGACATTTAAAACAATGAAACTGGATGAGGTGCTGAAGAAAAAAATGTGTAGGAAGAAAAGATAGCCCCAAACTGAAATCTGAGGAGCTCCAACATTTAGAACTGGGTGGAACACAAGTAACTTAATAATACCCCAGGAAGCCGATGTCAGTGCTGGATGTCTCAAATGTTTAGGATGTTTTATTTTGAGCCTCCCTCATTGGAATTTCAAAATACTCGCCTTTTTGAGCAATACAGAGAAAGTTTGTTCCTTCAAGTAGATGAAGAAGGCTACCTGCCTGCCTTCTATTGGACTTTTTTTTTTAGCCGAAAAATATCCATATGTCCTGGAATGTGGCTCAGAAGCAGATATCATCCAAATCTTTCTCTTCAGCTTGACGAGCCAGCCACCTGCAGGACTCCTAGGCAAATACAGAGTGAGATAGAGCAAAAGGAAAACAGATAAAGTACTTTCAAAATCTACTACCATGGTCTTAATGAATTATGACTGTGGCTATAACTAACAGAGCAATTGTATAAAGTACGGAAATGGTCTTTTAGAAAAATCAATAAGGCTAAGAGGACACCTTCTATTGTCAGTTGTGCTTCCAGAAGCTTTAAAAATATGGAGTGGGAAGGCATGATCTGGCAACATAAAAACAACTGTAAACCAGCTTGACTTCCTCTAGAATTAAGTCAGGCTGTTCATGTTTCCTTCCTGAGTTCATGACTCCAGCCAACTCATCTGTCTTTGCCCAGTTCTGGGTTTTATTCCCATTTCATGACTCTGATTCAGTGCCTCTGTCACTCAGCTGTATAATCTTATATTTGGACATCCATTGATTGACCTTAACATTACCCCAAACTCTGCCCTCCACTCTCCATTTGGGATCCAAAATTTACCTACTACTTCTTCAGTTTTTAGCCCAGGTTTTGATCTTGCTCTATCCTGGCATATCTAAAGAAAGCCATATGGAAAACAGGTACTGGAGGAAAAACTGTAGCCATTAGGCAAAGGTGAGATTTTCCTCCGTTCTCTGTGTAGAATGGGAGATGTATCTGCACTGGTTTTTCCAGACACCTCTGAATATTTAACAGTGCGGCTACCCAATAATTTCTTGACCAAGAGGCAGCTGACTAACCAAGTCAGACCTGTGAAGTGTGGTCTCCAGGGACTCAATATCTGACCAGATAGTTGGTTGAGGTTGTTCTACTCAAGGAAGCATGCCTCAAAGCTGAATTATACCTCCCTGTGTGATCTTGACCATCACCCAGCCATAGGACCATAAGCTGGGCTCCATTCTTATGTGGCTCTTCTCAATACCGTTCTAAGTTTCACTCTTTCATTGATCCCTCCTAAGGATATCTTCTACCTCTTTCCTCTCAAGTCCTGGCTACGTCAGAATGATCAGGAAGAGTTTATAAAATACAATATATATAGGATATTCTTTAGGAGATACTGATTCATTAGGTCTCCGGTGCAGCCATAACTCCATATTTTCTAAAGTTCTTTTTAAAGTGTCCTACTCCTGAGTAACCAGGTTTGGGAACAACACTTCCAAAGAATGCAAGGCAGGGGCATGAAGTCATCGGTCAAGGGCCACATCTGCCCTCATTCTATCCCGTTAACACTATCCAGTAGCCATGTTGTCAGTCTGTTCCCACTCTGGCCATTAGTACTCTTCAGACTGTTCTGGTTCTCAGGTCTTAATGGACTTATTCATTACTCATGATTCTCAGATCTCAATGATTCTTTTGATTCACTGTTCTAGTTCACTGAGAAAAGGTACTAATTTTGTTTCTGTGGTTTGCTATGGGATAAGGTGGCACAGATTGCACTCATCAAATATACATGCACTCATGACCCTTCTTAGCCTTTCCCCCCTTCATGTTACTACTAGTTTTATCCAAGGGGTTGGGAGCAGTGGAGACACATGTCATTTCTGGACTGAGGCCATTAAGAGCTGGTGTGACTTTACATCCCTTTCCTCCCCTATAGCAACAACTTTGGAAGCCACATCTTTAGATAGCATCATCACAAGATAGAGAGAGCCTGTGTTGCTGAGTCATGGATGACATAGCGTCCCTGTCAATCTCCATCAGTCTCTATGTGAGACTGCAAATAAGCAGCAAATAAACGTTTTATACTGAGGCACAGAGATTTCAGGATTAATGTGTTACTATAGCATGGCCTACCCTGTCTAAGATGAAACACAAACAGCGACTTTTAGGTAAAGTGCTGCCAAGAGAACTAAGCCCAAGCCATCAGGACCCACATTCCTAATTTCTTGTTTTCTTTCCTTTCCAAATAACACACATACAGCTATTTGACAGCACAGAGGACCAATCATGCTAGTTACATGGGATGAAATAGTCGTGCTTAATAGTGGCAAAAACAACACCACCACCAAAAACAACGTAGCTTCCACTTAAACTGTGACTGACATTTCAAAAAAGTCATTTTCAACTATTTTTTAAATTCTTTGAATGTTTACCTTGACTCGTGTACATTCTACACCAAAGGTGGCAAATTCAGGTGGGAAACTGAAATGCATGAAATAGGCTGATATAAAACAATGGGCAATAGTGGGGCCTTCCACATGGAACATAACAAATAGAAAAAAGCCTGACCAGCCAAAGGTACTTAAAGCAAAGAATAATAATAAAAGAGCTCTGGTTTAAATAAGATGCTGAAGTCCCAAACACAAACCTGACACAGCAGCTATGGCCTGAACCTGTAGATACCCACTGTAACTCTTGTCAGGTCTATGAGTCATTTTTGAAATTTTAGTATCCATATGACTAAATACTATACAATGTATACTATGTAAAATGCAATGTGGAAGAACAGTAACTGGCCAAAAAAAATTAAACATATATATTTAAAGTTATAAAACAGTTACAGTATTATGATTTCTAAAAATAAAATGCATAGGAAAAAGACTAGAAGTAGGATCCATGTACCTATTTAACAGAGTTAACTACCCACTTCTAGTTAACAGAATGGGTATCTTTGGGTTGTCAGATTATGGGGCATTCTTACGGACGTTCTTTTATTTTTGTGTATTTTCCATCTCTTCTAAAACAAACACATATTGTTTTAGTTATCACAAAAAAACACGTTTCCTTAAAAATTTGTACTTAGGAATAAAGGGCAAATATATAAATATTTTAATGATGAGATTTTCTGATATATTTTTTAAATTAACTATATAATTTATAATGTGGTATATTGTGTGTGGTGTATTTTAAGTATAGTAATGGCTGTACTAACTTATATAAAAATTAACCTTGAACTGCCATTCATCTAAAAATTCTAGTTAAGTTGAAACATACATATCTATTATCCTTTATATATTTCAGAAGGAAATTTTGCCCATTTTAATGATTGTCATTACTACCTTACAACAGAGAACAAAACCACAACTTAAAAACATAACCAGTATGGGGACAAGCTATAACAGACAATGAAAAATACCCTGTAATTACAGCTACCAAAAGAACACAAATAATTGAGAAGACTTTTTGTTCTACAAGGTTTGCTTCACTGTCTATTCATTGGAATGGCTTGGCATTTGTGAGTTCACAACTGGCCTGAGGCTGGTTCATTAAACCGTAATCTGATTAGGACTTTTTGTTGCTTTGTTCTCTGTATCCTTAGGGGGCAATTTTGGCTGAACAGTATAAATTTTTGCCCCATGTCAGGTACAGTAACATAACTATGTCTGTGTAACACATAATAAGAACATAATTCTCAGGCATCAATCCTAAAAAGGCAACTCTAATTAACAGAGTTCTACTTCTGTCCAAATAACCTTGAGCATATGAATTTTGCTTATAATATATATATATGCACCAAAGCACCATATATGCATTTAGGTATGGATAGCCAGATGTATATAATTTCCCAGAACCATTACCAGTTAAATTGCTTTTTAAAAAAAGACATATAAGCTTTCCTAAATGTTATTTATCTAAATAAGTTAAAATTTGATTTAATGGAATTTGGAGTTGGAGAGCAAGATGGGCGAAAAACGTGGTAAGGAAGGTCACTTGTCAGCAAAGATGAACGCAAACTAAGGTCAGTTAGAGAAGGAGAATCACACAAATATCTCGAAGAAGACTTAATTAGATGTAAAATACAATTAGGACTCAGGAAAATCTTCAATATTGAAAAGCAAGTATGAGTCATCTTACTATGCTGGTGGGCAGAAGAGATTGTGGGGCAAAAATATGGCCACTAACTCAATGCTATGACAATAGTCACTGCTGGATTAACCTATAGACATAAATAAACATCAGGAATGAATTCCACTTTAATGAATTCACACAGAATTTTATAATCAAGAAATCATCTAGAAAACAATAGTTGTTATGCTATCAGCATATATATATATATAGTTGTTGTTGTTAATTCAAAATATAAAATTGTACTTTTGTTTATATACTTAACAGCTAGAGGCTCTTAGAGTCTTATTCTGATCCTGGCAACAATTCAGGTGAATAAGGAATGAAAATGAAGATACATGTCAGGGTAGGTTCCCTGACTCCAGTATGTCTGGATGAAACATGGTTTCTGATAGAGGAGGGCACGCTTTAAAGATCTGGCAAGTTCTAGAATGGTTGCTTCTGAAGGCTGTGTGAACTCTCCAGCAACAGTGCAGTTACAGTCTTCATGAAACTTTCCTGACAGCCTGCCACCGTCTGCACGTGCAGCCCTCAGTTCCTGGAGCAGCAGCCAGTTTAAGGGAAACTTGTGCTACATACACTAAGAGGCATTTTAATTGCAATTGGTTTTGTACCATTTACACTGTTGAAGGTGTTTGGTTCCTTATGTACTAGCTTAGAAGCTGAATATGAAAAATGTATGCCAGACTGCTGTCAACCTGTGAATGATGGCAGCATCATATGATCAAAATAGGCATGATGACAGAGTCATTTGATCTATGCAAGATCTCAAGTCTGTAATGACACCCAGATGAACTGTCCTCAATTGAAAGGAGCCAATAAATTACATTTTAAAATCTAGAGAAACACACCTGCGTTTCCTATCATTGTAATAAGGACTCCAAGTTTTAAGTTTGCAATACAGTGAAAGAAACAGGAAATCCATCTCTATCTTAAACTTCGGACCACTGGGGACTTGAACATAGATCAAAGAAGCCCCTCAAGTCTCCCGATTTTTCCGTTTTTGGTGCTTCCATACACTCCTAACAGTAACAAGCTTAGTTCCATGAGACACCTTCTGGGCCAAAAGATAAGACTCTCTCCCCCAAATCACATTTTCTCAAATATTTTTCAAAGCTGAGCTATAAGCTTTTTAATAGAATTATGCAAAATAGCCCTAACTCAAAATGTTTTCAGAACTAAATACCACTTTGAAGAGTTGCTGTGTTTGCAATGTCCACATTAGGAAAGGAAGGCTAGGAACTGCAGGCAATGATGACACCCCAAACTCGGGTTATATTTGTCCCCAAGGTTATTTTGTGCAAATGTAAAGCAACCTCTGTTTCTGAAAGGTCAAACTCGCTGAGATGAAAATGCTGACAGGTCATTAGGGGATTATCCTCCTGGCAGAGTAGGAGCACAGCTTGAATGCACCTCATTCTTGATCTGAACCTGATAATGGGATAAAAACATCTAGGGTACAAGCCAGGGCAGTAAACAGTGAGACAAAGAAACTTACATCAGTCTTAAATCTGAGATGCAAAAGTATATTTCGTACCATGGCTCGGTATGAAAAAAATTTCTATTTCCTCTTAAAATAATGGCAATCATTTTCTTTTAAATGATACTCAGGGAAAGATGCCTGTAAACATTTTCTTTCAGTATGACACATGCTTAGGGTTTCAGCCTGGGTAAGACTCCTTGTTTAACAGCAGATAAGTATATTCACATATGGAGGCTATACAGTAGAGGGACACACCAACTGTTTGATTCTGCAATTCTTGAGCCTTCTACATGTGTGTGAAACAAAACCCCAGGTCTGAAGTAGCTACAGGCCCAGGGCACGGTCTTATTAAAGTCACTCCTTAGAGTAAGTGGCTGATGAAAGCAGTGATTTTTTTGGACTCAGATAATGTAGCAACAAGGAGATGGTGTTAAGTGTACAGCGGAAATCTTCTCTGTTCTATACCGAAAACTTGCAGATCTGGGCCATGAGGCATGGCTCCAAAGTAGCTCAGGCCCAGCTGCCCTCTGAGATGTCCTTTCCTTCAGCTGTTCCTTCTACAAGGTGCAGAGCCTCTTCTCCTAAAAGCAGCGCTTGACGATGGAGTGTTTGGCAAAGCAGCCTCAGGACAAAGAAAGGACAAGGAGAAGAGCAGCACACGAAACTTTTGCTAAGTGATGATTTATACCCCAGTTCCACTTTCCGAGGGTCACAAGCTGAGGATGACATCGATTGCCAGCCTGCCAGCCTGCCTGTCTAATAATGAGACCTCAGCTGAAAAGCCAATCAACTTTCAAAAATTCATTTTTTATCATTAAAAACACATACAATGATGACGAAAACCCCAAACTCCAGCCCTTTCTCTCTGCTAGCATCATGCCTGCCTGCCCAGGCACTGTCCCTAGGACATGCCCTTCGAAGCAGCTCTGTGCCTTCAGCTGGGAGGTTAGTTGCTTGCCCAGAGGTTGTTTGCTGTCATCCGCCTATGCGATGTGCACACTCAGCTCCACTCTCCGCCAAGGAGTTAGACTCTGGAACACCGACAGTCTCAGATATGTAATCTGGATTTCCAAATCAAATTCCTGTACTTCTGGTATATCCAAGTGTCTCAGCCATGGTAGGTTTACCGTCACTCTCTCAGCTGCTGTGCAACTTCTCTTGCAGTTCACTTGATATTTACCTGGCTTTAAAACTGACAGCTCTGGTCAGCAGAAGTGGAGAGTTTCATCGTCGATTTATTTTTCCCACTCATGTTCAATGATGACTAGAAGCCACTTCTACACTACTGCTCTACAATTTGTCCTGTGTTTGCTTCTGGGATTTCTTCTAATAGCACTATTCAGAGGAATAACATGAATATTATGAAAATGGAATCAGTTTTCATAGTTTAGCATGAAGTGATGGTGTTCTTTTGTTACAAATTGCTGAAGGCTGCAATTTGTAGGTAATTAGGTAATCCGTGTGAGGTTTAACTTTCACATGTGTTTTCCCCTCAGAGAAAAAATGTTTTTATAAACAGAAATTCAACTATGGAAAATTAAATCAAACCCAAAACACACGTACTAAACTAATTTTGATCAGGATAGCACCATCCTCTCTGCTGCGACATATTTCTGAAAAATACATGGCTCCCCACTTTGGTCTAAAATAATGACAAGTTATGCAAAGAAAATAGATAGTTGTTGATGGATTATTTGGGTTTTGTTTTATCAACCTCTCCCAAACTAACAGGGACAGATAAAACTGCATGTTCTTTTTCAAGAAATTTCTGCGACAGGGCTTTCAGGTGGGGTCATATTACAACTCTAAATATGAGTAACATAGCAGAGGGGAAAGGTGTTGTTTTGGCTGGTACACGTGGGTATTAGTTGCAGTCTTGAAGCTAACGGAACATCCATAGACTCTGGGTGGAATCCAGAGAAGGCTCTGATGCTCTATCCGGTTCAAACTGGTTTGGGAGCCTGAGTTAGAAGTGCTAAAAGGGAACAGAAAACAAATCTCCTGATTGGCTGCTTTTTTGAGCATCATTACATAGGACTGCAGTTGTGGAAGAAGGTCAGGAATGACAAGGAGACAGGATTGTGCCTCAGGGAAACACAGAGATCAATTGTGACTATGTATGTTGACTGTATCGTAAAGGTGATCATACATATGTGTGATTAAGTGGATTTTTTTCTAATTTTGCGGTTTTCAGAATTTTAAAATTCAGCATAGTAGATTCAAAGTAAACCGTTTTGCATTGTTCTTATCATCTTCTTAATGTGCCATTTGATATGTGAGCAATATTAAATATTAGCTTTTTCTTTATTTTTTGCCTTTCCTGCTAGACTATAAATGCTAAGGAACCTTTGCTTTATTTATTCCTCTAGCCCTAAACCTCGACCAGTGCCAGGAACATAGTTGTTGCTCTGTAAATGAGTGTTGAATAAATACCGATTAATCTCTTTGACTTCTATGTTCCATGAAGCTAATTGATGACATACCTATAGCTTCTGAAATAGCATTACATTATTCCATAGTCATTGAATGCCAAAGGCAAAACCTCTACAGATTTTTCAAAAAACCTCTTTTATTTTTTTCTACATAAAATGCAGATTACTAACATCTTAAGAAATTTAATATTGCTTGAAATGAGTTGAGGCCTCCTAACTTGGAGAATTACTGGTTGGTTATCAATTTTACTGCTTATGAGATTGTTTCTTGAGTGGAGGCCAGAACTAACAATGGAATAGAATACTCTTTCCAAAGTTCTCTTATGAATGCACCATCCAATTAGAGAAAGCTGAGAAAACATTAGTTCAAAGTGCTTTCAAGAAAGCGAAGTCACATTTTGCACACCAATGGAGTGCTGCTTTTATTTCATATAAGGACACATATCTGTTTTTAATATAATGTTGATAGAGATATCTTGTTACTGCTGGAAACAAATGAAGACCAAATGTTCTCTTACCACTTGCAAACTTCAGCCAGTAAGTTCTGGGTTCTTGCAGTGGGCCTAAGCCTCTGCTGGCATGCTTTCCTAAGAAGGCAGGTTTCTGCCCTCCCCATCCTCCCCCCCAACTTCTGATTCAATGGGTAAAAGTGCCGTGCAGAAGTCAGATATGTTTGTAATCATGCCATGAGATTTGCATGCAAGTTGTCTGCAGACTTCACCTTGAGAGAAATAAATAGAGAAAACCCTGATTTGTAGAAGATCTTGTAAGACCCAGGTTTCCTCTGAGTTCAGCTCTCACTCGATTGTAATTTAGGTATCTGGCTGCCAGACAAATGACTGTATATAATGATTATTAGAGAAGTAAAATGGCCAAGAGACTATTAGAGCATGCTAATACAGTTCTAACAATGTTTATCTTTTCCATTCTTCAATAGACTGAGGCTTCTGTTTAGGTCAATGTTACAAATGTTGACAGAAGTCAAGTGCAAGAAAAAATATCAATAAAAATATTTATTCTTCATTTGGCAAACCACAAAATATTTTCTCTCATTTCATGTAATTTGATCCCCAGAGTAACTCTGTGAGGGAGTCAAGGCAGGTGTATGTTAATCTAATTTTGCCTATGAGGAAACTGAGGTCCAAAGAGATTCTCACTTATCCAAAGCCAGATAAGTTGATATAAACAGCAGAGTGGGCATCCCTCATGCCTATTTTAGTGTTTGTTCAACTACCCTTCATGGTCCCCTATATATATATCAAAATACATTTCCTAATTGCCTTTCTTTTTTAACTCTTTCATCTCTAAAGACACTGCATGGGGACCTCTTAGCACAGTGCCCACCTCATGATAAATAGGAAGAAGAAAAGGAGGATTGGGTGTTATTATTGTATATAAGATGAATTGAGACAATGTGTGTGAAAAGTGCTTTGTAAGTTATACGACATTATACACACACATATTATATGCATATATACATGTATTATGATCATTAATATTGCTTATCTTTCCCTAGGCAGTAAGGCTTCAGAAGGGAAACTCCTGAAACTTACTCTGAGTGTTAGTTTAAAAAGAAAATAGCTCGCAACAACAAATTTAGTAATAAATCATAGGAGGAAGGAATATATTCAGAAAGAAATACTACTTTAAAGTAAAAAACTAATTCGAGTATGCTGAACTTTGAGTAACTGCTCAAATGTGATTGAAGTTGAATTGTAGGAGGAGATATATGACTTGTATCCAAAACATTTCTCAAATGGCACATAAATAAGGGTACATACACTTAGAATTTCTCATTTTATTTTCTCAGAAAATTTCTTGTAGTTGAATTTGAGTCTGCCTGTGAGGTTAAGCACCTCAGAGGAATCATGCAGGTCAGCGCCTGAGCTGTGAAGTATCCTGACGTGACCAGGTCTGAAAGTATCTTTTACGTCCTGAAAGCAAGGAGGTATTTTTCAGCAGGCTCCTTAGCCTACTTCTCACTGCCTGATAAGGGAATGTAATGTAGACTGCCTCACCATCTTGTTATTTTTGTCTCTTAATCTTTCCTGGTCTCTGCACTTCATCATTTTGCCCATAATTCTGCATTGCTAGTTGTAATCAAATTTCACCTTGGAAATGTCAGAAGAGCAGGAAGAGTGCAGTTATTTCAACAGCTGTTGCTCTGGGCTCTTCTGCTGTGTCATGGTGAGAGGTGTGGTGAGACGTTAAGTTGAATTATCAGAGTCCTTCCCATCAAACAAATACTGCCTAATACTGGCATACATAAATTGTGTGACTCATTGATCTAGCCAATTCTTCAGAATAGGAATGAAATAAACATCAACTTATCACAAGGTCATGTCTATGTGTACATCAGGATAACTTTGCATAAAGGTCTGAGGGACTTGAATGATGTATTTCTCATCTGCTTGAGTCTGAAAAAGAGAAAACAAACAAAAGAAAACTTATTGCTGACAGATTCATAGATGCCAATGCATCCTGCAACAAATTCAGATTCACATTATTATTTGGACCCTTCACACATTTATGGTCTGGATTGGCTCTAACTTACACCAGAATCTGGATCAGATAATACCAACGTGTTCACTCAAATTATTGGGGGAATCAACAGACAGTGCTTCATTGATCCTGACTAAAATGGCTGCTCAAGAAATTAATAAACCTCAGCACCCCCTACAAGCTTATAAATCTCCATTATCCAACACCTACCTGATATCACAAACTTTATGCATGCATTCAAACAGTATTTGAGAAACAAAATTCAACATGCTACTCTAGGATTTCCCACTCTTATGTTTTTAAGGGAAATTTAAAAATTGCTTTGAAATTTGTGCTTTCCCATCTTCTTGAGCCTTGTGAGAATTTTGAAAGCAAAATATATTTTTCTGTGACATTTCTCCCCAAATAAAGACATGAAAAAATACCTTTAAGATGTTCAGAGGACAGAAGATACTTGGTCATATCCAGGCCCACTAATCTGGGTCTTTTGAATCAGAAAGAAATAAAAAAATGTTTCAAATTCTTTACAGATACATAGAACTTCAAGATGAAGCAGATTTCCCAGTCTTTCCTCTCCCTTCCACTCCTTTCTTCCCATATCTGAATACTCTTTAAAGTAATAAGCATCTGCCCACAATAAGAGTTCTCTATCCCAGACCTGGAGCTGCACGAACCTTATCTCATTGGGAATTTTCAATCCCTAGAGGTATTGTTTATCCACCTTGCAGATGATGAAATGAGGGTCAGAAAAGGTAAGTAATTTGCCTAAAGCAAAGAGAGCTAGGCAAACAAATTTGAAGTCAGGTCTGTCTTACTCTAAGACTGTGTACTGTTTCTGTGTCTGCACATCTCTGCAAGTGATTTGTTGTCCAAAGACACCGAACTTCTCTTTGATCCAGAGTCTCTACTTACTAGTTATTACCATGAGCAAGTCTTTCCTAAAAGGTCATTTTCTTTGACTGAACAATGGGAATGACAATTCTTGTTTCTTACAGTTCATAGGATTGTTGAAGAAGTGAAATGAGATAACTTAGACATAGTGCTTTTATAAGCTCTAAACACATGCAAATGACAGATGTGCATTAGTTAGGATTAGGTTTGGCTACAACACAGAAAAGTCCGAAATGACTGTGGTTTACGTAAGAAAAAAATATATATTTCTCATATGGAGGATGACCTGAGGTAGGCAGTCCAGGCAAAGCACGGACGATTCCCCACGTCCACCATCCAGAGTCCTTCGGTCACGTTGCTTTCTTCCTTATGGCACATCGTGCTACCAGATGGCCCCATTCACACTGACTATGCTCAGCAGATAAGAAAAAGGCCAAAAGAAAGACGCATCTCCTCCCTCAAATGTTTCTTCCTAGAAGCTGCACACAACTTTTCTATATTCCCCATTTTCCCATAATCTTAGACTACCCATTGAAGCATATAGAGACATACAAACTATGCTTAGAAAATGGGATTAATAAGGCTTTAAATGTAGCGTGTCTTTTTCCCTCTGAGAGCATAAACTATGCTTTTAGAGTATTTCTAAGAGAAGATACTCATCAGATATTATCCTCATTTCACAGGTTGCATATGTGAGACACAGAGTAACTTATAGGGTTTAGTGAAAGGCACACAGTTGGTATATAAATAAAATAAAAAATAAAATATAAAATAAGACATTTGATAGTTGTAACTTCTACACAATTTTCTGCACGAAACACAAACATTAGATGAAAATATAGAATTCACCCAACCAGCCAAATGTTGGCGGGAGAATAATCCAAATATCCTGAAGTATGACTTGAATTTGGCTTTGAGAAAACATAACTAAAACCAGGGTTCTTTTCATCAAACCAGAATGCTACAGCCAAAAATCCAATAGTTAAAAAATTGGAAGTAGGGACAAATAAAAATTATAGCTGCATACTCCCTCACCTCTGTTGTTCATTTTCATTTTCTGTATAACAATTTTAAAAACGTAACTTCTAATGATTGACTCTGGGACAAGCCCCTGCACAGGCCCATACATGACTGAAAACTTCACCAATGATTTTCACTGTAGAGTACATCCTCACAATTTTGAGATATATGTAACAAGAACCTCAAGGTCACATAACTTATTCATGTCTATAACAAATCATTTTTAAAATAAAGTATACACATTATAGTGTAGAGTAAACCATTGTGCGTGGATTTTAGGCTAAAACACAAACTCCAAGATTTTGGCAGATGCCTAGGTTTCATCTCCAGGACAGCCAGGGGTCACTTCACTTTCCTTTTATTGCGATGTTTTCAAGACTGACTTGAATACTGTCTGCAGAGCTTCCTCCAATACCTCATTCAGGCCTCCACCTACATATCACCTCCTCAACAGTGACTTCTTCAACTGCCCCATCTAAAAGCCACACACAACCATCCATACCACTCTCTCTCCTTCACCTGTTTTAATGTTCTTGGCACTTATTACCACCTAACACTTGCTGTGTATGTGTTTCTTTCTTTATTGTCTGTCCCCAAATAAAATGTTACCTGCACAAGTGTAGGACTTTTACTTATAGATGGCTTTATTCCAACTTATTAGAACAGGGCCTGACATATTTGTGGAATAAATAAAAGAATGGGTGTTATGAATTTTAGACATTATGATAGACCAGAGAAAATAATTGTTTTGGGAAGATAATCCCATAATATGCCCCTTAAATCATACCATAGACATCTCTGACTAAGTTGATGAAAGCCTTCAGAGAGACCTTAGTAAATCTTATAAGACATTTCATTTCCATAAAGTAATGTAGACAAAAATCAATCATTTTCTTCAAGACTTCTGACTGATTTCCATTAAGGTGACTGCTTCTACAATAGTTCTTTGAGAGACTGGTAATAACCTCTTTATAAACTCTCAGAGCAGAGAATGCCACGTGCACTCATACTTATTCATTCATTTATTTAATTACTCAATAAATATTTTTTGAGTTTTTACTATGAGCTAGGAAACATTCTAGACTCTGAGGATATAGCAGGAACCAAAGTCTCTGGCCTCATGGAGCTTGTATTCTAATGGGTAGAGCGACACACAAGACACAAATAAGTATATTTTGGATGGTAAGAAATGTGGAAAAAAAACAAAGGGTAAGAGAAGTAACAAGCTGAGTGTGATGGGGTGGAGAGGGCAGTTAAACTTAGAGAGATTAGGAAAGTCATCTAATGAAATAAGGGATTAAATAATTTGGAAATTTGGGAGTGTGTGTATCTTAGAGGCAGGGGAGCTCCAGGCAGGAGAAGGCCCTGAGGTAACAGTGAGCTGGGTGTGTTCTGAGACCAACAAGAGGGCAGTATGATGGGAGCTGCTGTCACAGGCTGTTGGATCATTTGAGACATTGTCGACCTGGGGCCTGTGCGTGTGGAGGGCAGTAAATGAAGAAGGCAATGGCTACTTGATAAAGTCAGGGTAACAAGGGAGTGGCCTCTTATAGGTAATGGTAGGATTTGACTTTATGCAGTGACATGGGAGACATCCACTTAGGATTCTGAGGAATGACATATTCAGACTTACTTTTTGAAAGATCACGCTAGTAACTGTGGTGGCACTAAGCCATGGGGGCTCAGAGCATATGTAGAAAGGCCAATTACGCCGCTGTTGAGAAAGAGAGTGACGTCAAAGATAACGCCAGGATTTGGAGCCTGAGCAATTGGTAGGACCAAATAGTTACACAATGAAATGAGGAAGTGGAAGGAGTTTGGATTTTGGGAAAATTGGGATTTTAGATACTCAGTTATAAATAACAGAACTCCTTTGGCCTGTTTAAGCAGCAAAGGAACTGGACAGCACTCAGAGCTGCTGCCGGAGAGCCGAAGTGCCAGGCTTGGAAGCGTGCAGCTCGGGGCAGAGCCTAAACACCACCACGCGTGGCTCCAAAGAAGACTCCATGGCCACGGCCACTGGGCAGAGACAACCCAAGTCCAGAAGAAGCTCCGCTCTTGCTGCCAGGAGCTCCAGCTGTCACTGTCACCCTCACCAGAAAAAATATAAATAAATTAAATATTCCGTACACTCCTGCTTCTCAATTCCCTCTTCAACAAAGGGGCACCTGAGGGGCAGAGCCCCGTCACAGGCTGTAGAGGAGCCTGGCTTTCAGGGCTCTGGTTTCTAGCTTGAGGATTTGAGAACACAAACCCCCTAAAAGTCCAGGGAGGGCTTGCCTTCCAGCAAATATGGTGAACATCCTGAGATATTCTTGCAGTCTTTACTTTGCTCCTTACTAAATGCTCAGTGAGCATTATCTTAAAAGAGATCGTTTGTTTCTCCACCACCAGCTGTAGAACATATTCCACAAGAAATGTGTGCCCAGCCCTATCCCAGACCAGGCAAAGACCTAAAGCAAGATGATGAAAACTATATCATTGTTTGAGAAATAGTTCTGTGAAAAAAATGACAAGATATTTGAAACTTGGGTATAAAAAATTTCAAAAGAAGAATTAATAGTCTTGAGACATAGAAGGTAATATACACCATGTAAATGAATAATTGAAACTTCTTATATCAATATTAAAAATTGGAAATTTGGGAAGCCATCGTCTAGTGTTCCTCAAGAATAATCATTATTACCAGATAATTATTAACTATTTATTGTTGACATTTATTGAGAGGTTACCGATGCTAAATGCTACTGTGCAAAATGTTTACTTTTAACATCTCATTTGATTCTTACAATAGCCCCGTTAGGCATGACTAGGCTTAGAGAGCTTAAGTAACTTGTCTTACTAGTAAATGATGGGATTCCAACATGCTAAACTCTTAGCTACAAAGCTATATGCATTAATTTAATCTCTAAGAAGACTTGATGTCAAGTGAGGATCCGGGAGATACACATCTTAAAAATCTGCCTCAAATAATCTCATTAAATGTGCATTTTAACTCTGTTATTCAAGTATTATTAAAATGGTCTACTGTGTCATCATTGCTAGGAATTTATCTTTATTTATAAAAGTACACATCTTATATTCAAAGGCTCTTATTCCAGTTTTCTTTGTAAGAGGGGAAAAAAAAGCCCTAGAAATCAAATGTCAGTAGCTAGAAACCTTATCAATAAATTGTGATGTTACCTATACAATAGAATGAATTCTTTAAAATCATAGGAAGATCTTAAGATATACTTTTAAGTTAAAAATATCTTTATGGTAAATAGTGGATATAGTTTGATTCCATCTGTAAACCTATACACACAGATTTATATGCTTATAGGCACATAAAACATTTCTAGAGGGATGTATAAACTATCAGGAGAAGGAAAGAGATTTCTAAAAGGTGAGAAAGACTTTTACCTTTCAGTTTATATCTTTCTCTATGATTTCAATTTCTGCTTTGTATACAGGTAACTTTTTTCAGTAAATTCTGTGTGTTTGAAATATTGTTGAGCCTTTTGAAGAAGCTATTTTAGGCCTTCATACACTTCATTTTAAACTTTTGAAGCTGTAGAGAACTTTATATTGATCTGAACTTCATACCAAATGTGGTTTTTTTGTTTCTATTCTTCAATATTTAGTTTTAAAGCAAATTGCTTAGTGTTAATATGCAGACGTTTACTATAAATGATCATAGTTTCCCTCTGAAAAAAAGGACAGCTAAAAATGGCTAAAATGGTAAATGTTACGGTATGCATATTTTACCACAATTTTAAAAAATACAGAACTTCATAACATGAAGAACTGAATGAAAATGTAATAATCATAGCTTGGGCTTTTTTGATGCCTGCTCAGTGCGATGCTCTGTGAAAAGCGTGATATATGTTTATCAACCTGAGTCTTCAGATTTCTATAACCTTGGTGCTATTCCTGCTGATTTCCCAGGGAACTCTGAAAGAAAAGATTTGCCAAGGGCGTGCAGCTGGCAAGAGCTGAACTCAGGAGGAGCCCAAGGATTCTGAGCCCAGACACAGGAGTCTGCGTGTCAATACATTGCTTTCACTGCCTTCTGGAAATATAACTGTGACATTCCCACAGAAGTTTGACTCACTCCTACTTACACATATGTGGTGAGATGGGTAGCTTAAAAACATAAAAATTATTTCACATTAGGATCTGGGAATTTTAGGGCTGTATTTTCTGATTTATATAATATTAATTTGACGACAGTACTTGGTATTCATGGTAGGTGGTATTATCCATGTACCATAAGCAACTGGAGTACACTGGCTAATTAAATGTTCTGGCTGTGTAAGTGATGAATATAAAACTTGTTTTGTTTTCCTCTTTATTACTGAAAATATTTCTGAAATATGTTAGTAAGTCTTCTTTTGTAATGGGGTCTTCTTTTGATGAAAGAATAGTAGTGGGGTCTTCTTTTGATGAAAGAATTTCATGTGCAACCACTATAAAATCAATGGTCATTGTTTAAAAATACGTTAAGCTGAATTTATATTGAAGCTGTGATATGTCCTGAAAAATGTCCCTTTTTATATTAAATCATTAGTATGGATTTGTTTTAGGAAATTTCCTCGTGTTTTTTAATAATAGAATTTTCAAAGTTATTCCGGGTAAGTGGACTTCAGTTAATAAGGTCTGGCTACACGATAATGTTCTGAATAGTTCCACAAATGCATAATTCTTGATTTGTTGGGTCTGGACAAAGCTCTAGAGTAAAGAACATTAAATGCAGGACAAACACTGAAAATGTTGTTTGTAAAAAGAGGAGGCAGTGCTTTTATGAAATACACATTCCTGCCATCTCTTCCACATCTCACCCAAATATGCCTTGAAGAAGAGAAGTAGGTCTGATTCTGGTCTCCTTGCCCCTCACTCACCCCCTTTAATTCTCCCTTTAGGTCCACTCATGTGAGAGAGAGGGAGAGAGAGAGAGAGAGAGAGAGAGAGAGAGAGAGAGAGAGAGAGAGGGAGGGAGGGAGGGAGGGAGGGAGGGAGGGAGGGAGGGAGGGAGGGAGGGAGGGAGGGAGGGAGGGAGGGAGGAGAGAGAGAGAGAGAGAGAAGATCCCTAAGTGTCTGTCAAATCAACTTTCTTACCTAGTAGAGACACGCCTTTGGCAGCACTCCTGACAGGCAACAGCCCAGTCTGAATGTTAATTCTTTTAGTTGTAGGGACATCTCTGTCATGGGATATTCCTTCTTTTCTCAGACAATCCTGATTTCTATAATCCCTCTGCCCTCCAAACAGCCAACAATTGATGCTAGTTTTGGCACCTGAAGCAACTCAGCTTATGAGCACTCACTCTTCCACAAACAGACTTCCCAAAGCTTTGCGGAAGAGCTTTCCTTATCCAGTTAGGGAGCTATTAAAAATGATAAAGCCAGAGGCTGTTCAAGATTCTTTATAACCTCTGGATAAAATAGCTATTGGAATGTATTGCCTTGTCTTACGTGATAGAGCCTCTCAGAGTGAATTTATTTTTAACATAGATGGAAGAAATGCATTCTGCATTATGTAATTGAACAGTAAGAAATAGACTCTTCTCAGGTGTCTACATCCACTGGAGCTACACCAAGAAGCTACAGGAAACGGGTTTTAAACAGACAACATTCCATTCCTCCTTGCATAATGCCTAACAGAATTGTCAGCCTACTGGATAAATAAATGAAGACTGAATTGCATGCAAAAAAAAAAATAAAAATCTACACACACAATCATCAACATACTGAATGAAAGGCAGCAGGCTGACAAGAGCCCAAGATAATAAACAGGTAAAAATTTGCATAATTAGGTCTTTGAATTTATTTAGTTGTGAAATGGGTGTGATTCACTTGATTCTGGGTGTAGGTTAGGAAATGTTCACCTCTCCTAAAGTGAGTCTGGTAGAAGCCAACCTGGCTTCATGTTTTGTTAATCCCCTGGGTGTTCGCTCTGCTGGGTATTATTAGCCAACTGGTTTGGCAGGAGTTCTTTGATTTTTGCACTGATGCGATTTATTTTCTCAGTTGCCTAAACAAACAGGTTGTTTAGGCCATTGTGTGGGGAAGCCCGGAGGTGGTTTTTGGAGAAGATAGAACTCTCTTCCAAGGAAAGACTATTACATAGTTGCAATAATTGATGAGAAATGATTCTCTTGATGTCCACATCTCAGTAAGGCACTGGAGGGTGGGGAAGCAACCCTTCAGATTTCCGAGAATGGTAGAGCATCACTCATCGAACCAGTTCCCTCTGAAAAAATTCTCAGCCAAACATTTCCAAACCACTGTCCTCCCTAATGTGCCCCTAATAGATTGGAAAGGGGGTGGTTTACACTGAAACCATGGTGCTTGTGATGAAAACATCCACAATATTTTATTTGTGGGTAGTGAAATGAAATAAGTAACTAGGCTGTCTGTGGGGGAAAGCATCAGCCTTTGACTTATCAAAGTTGGAATCCATTTCCAGCTCTGCCATCATTAACTTCATGATCTCAGACCCTCTCTGAGACTCAGTCCTTAATTATAAAGGACTGTGTGACATTTAAATAACTTACATAAAACACCCAGGATAGTGTCTAGTGCCGTGGTTCTCAAAGTGTGGTCCCCAGACCAGCAGCAGCATCAGCATCACCTGAGAACTTGTTAGAAATGCAAATTCCCAGCCCCACCCCAGACCTCATGAATCAGAGGGGGGCAGGGAAGAGGCAGCAGCAATCTGTTTTGACAAGCCTTCTAGGTGATTCTGATGCCCAATAAACTTTGAGAACCACTAGTCCTCAGAAAATGGCAGCTCTTACATAGTTCATATTAATTTAGTACTTTACAGCTTACAAAGTTGCTTTTCTACCCCAAATACCATCTACTTTTCTCAGGTTGGCATTCTCTTTGACTCAGTAATTCCACTTTGTATAATTTTCCTAAGGAAATAGTCAGAGATATTTAGAAAGATTTATGTAGTAGGTTATTCATTGAGGAATTAATCATGCAAATGAAAATTTGGAAACTGGAATTAAATAAACAATATGGAATTGGTTTAATAAATTCTGGCACGTCTACATAATGGAACACAGTGCAGCAATTAAAAATCGTGTTGTAGATTGTGTTTGTCAGAGCAAGCACTGAGAATTACCTAGGATGCTTTTCAAAATGTAGATCTATGGCCCACAGCTCAGTCCATGAGTGAGGGACCTTACATTCTTTATTTCAAACATGTTCCCAGGTGATTTTTACACACCCAAAAGTTTGAAAATTGTGTTTTAGATTAATAATTACTAACATGGAAGATATTCATGATATATTATTGAGTGGATAAAAGCATATCAAAAAGGAAATACTTAGAATAGCTCAATAATATGGCCACCATAGACATGTATGTATGAAGAAGACCATGAGTAAATATGCTAAAATGCTAAGTAATTATCTCTGGATGGTAAGCTGGCAATGCTGCTGGTGGTTTATTTTCTTCTGTTCTAAATTTCCACATTTTCTGTGTTGTGTGTAATGCAATACACACAATGAGAAAAGTCTTGTTATTTCAAAACCCAAATATATAATGCATATATCATTGAACTATGGAGTGAGAACTTTATACCTGAGGATAAAAAAAAAATTAAAAACTCGGATGTAGACACATGTGAACAAGAAATAGAAAAATAAAATTAATAAAATCAAGACATGAATGAACAAAGCAAATATACTCGTGTCTCAAGTCTGCTTGAAGAGTGGGGGCCAAGATAAATTCATGGCTAGAAACAATCCCCAGCTCTTCTCCCATCCCCTAGCTATGCCCAGTGGCTTTTAATGGAGTTCTTTTATAACAGGAGAGTGGTCCATCTTTCAGATGTGATGAAGGTGTGGAACTTTCTGACGTCAGAGTCATGGTGTAAATTACAGATAAAGGTCTTGACCAGACCCCTGATTTGCCCAACGGTGGGAGCTGGCAGATAAGTGATAAGAATATCTGCAGGAGACAGTCTTGTGGCAAATGCTCCCCACCCCACTGACCAGAGCAACTTCAAGTTTAAGAACTGCTTTCAGAAAGTATATAATCACTGTCTATCCAGGACCCACCATCACGCTGGGCCATAGAGAGGATATCAGAGGTAAAGAGTGAAGACCACTGGTACAGCCTCAGGTTCAGAAGGGATCCTATGCTTGGGGCTTAATGCTCTGTGGTTACCTCTTGAAATTTTTAATAATTTTATCTTTGAATTTGTGTTTTGTAAATGAAGTCCAAAGGGACAATGGAGCATGGGGTGGGGAGGAGCTTGGTCATCCCCCCCATTGCCTCCCGCCTTCCACAGGTTGTCAGCCCACAGCCCACCACCATTGGGGCAGGCAAAGGCCTGGACACAGGTAGAGGGAGGGTGGAAGTCATGTACACCATGGCCCTGGAACCTGGGACGGTCTGCAAGTAAATATCCCTATGCTCGAGGCAGCAGGATGTCAAATAGCAAATAAAAATGACCATGACAGGTCGAGAGAGAGAGAAAGAGAGAGAGAGAGAGAGAGAGAGAGAGAGAGAGAGAGAGAGGAAAAGGAAAGTGGTTTTTCCTGCTTTTTGCAGAGACTCTGTAGGGTTTTTTTCCCTGGGAGTTGGTCCTGATGAAAACTTAGACGGGTAGGTGGAATAGAGGGACATATATGGGATAAATGAAAAGGGAGGACTTATTGGAAGAGACTCCTCCCTTAATGAGCATTTCTGGTCTGTCTGAGAAAACTAATTTACCCAGAAAGGGTGTATCCCATGAAAACATCACACTGCAGAGCCAATTGTGTGGTTCAGCAAGAAGAGCACTTTCCCAGAAGAGAGACTCTAGTGATTATAGACCAAGACACAGCCCTGCTTAATTATAAGCAGTACAAGCAATTATTCCAAATGGTCTTTATATATATATATATATATATATATATATATATATATATATATATATATATTGCCAGGACTAATAGAGAAAGTACTGGGTATTTAGCAGACAAGCTCTTTGGTTTTTGTTAAACAATGTTGGGAGGAAAAACACCATTTATAAAAATGAGTTGAGTTAACCTTTCTTCCTAGAAATTATCTTTCCAGTAACTTTCTATTGTTTTCCTTTTGAGAAAAGAATTCATTAAAAAAAAAAAAAAAAGAAAATAATAAAGTGTGCTTTTTAGAAAGCATGCTATCACACTTTGTTCATTAGCATTCTGGGGAGTAAAGGGCACCCATGCACAAACAAATCACAATGCAAATGCTTATTAGTGCAGAATATACTATATGCATGTTTATAAAAATCAATTAGATTTTACAACACTTTCTAAATTACTCCTGCAGAATTAAAAAACACTTTAGATGCTCAATAAAGAGAGAAAAATCCATTAAACTCCTGAGTCCTGCTGAGTGTCTCAGTGAGAGGGAACAAGAGCTTGGTAATTACATGTGGAAGGAGTGTGTGTGTTCTAAGATGGTTTTTTCAAAGCCCTAAACCTTAGCCTACTTTACTTCAAGTCACATGGACTTCTTCCTTTCCTCAAACAAGAGAATTAGACAGGATCCGCTTACTTATTTGCATGCCTCATAGACACATATAAATGTGTGTCCTGCATTGCGAAGAAAAAGGTGGAAAGGCAATTTAGGATTGCTCTCAGCTTACTGTCAGAGGCAAAATGAATCTCCATGGAGGACTGATGGGATAGGATCTCCAGGCTCTACCCTTAGATCTACCCTTAGAACCAGGCAAACGGGACCCTAGCCTGAGGCCCAAGTTTTAGTTTAACAGGAGAGAAATCGTGGAGCCAAGGAATATGCCCACCTGGCATCATTCTTCCTTCTAGTCCATGCCGTGGATATCTTGAACCTTGAAATTTTCCTCCTAAATCTCCCAGCCTGCTTCCAGAACTGGTGTGGGCCTTTTTTTCAAATCACAGCATCACAGTGGTCAAAGGGCAGCTCTTTGCAGGCCTCCTGTGTTTGAGCTGGGATGTCACCTACCTATGAGAGTGCATGACGTCTCTTAAATTGCAAGACTAAGCAGACACTAGGAAAACAAAAGGGGCAGGCTGTGGGTTGGAGGGGTAGGGGGCCTCCTTGCCCCTGTTAGGGCTGGGTCTGCTTCCAGGAGACCAGATGCATAAGGGTCTGAGGAGCCTTCTAGGCAGAAAACATCTTAAAAGAAAGAGGGAGGGACATAACATTGACCTGATATTGGGGCCTCATTCTCTAGCTGAAAGAACGATGGTGAGGACTGAATTGGATCCACCCCTGAAATTTATCATTTATAATAATGTGAAACTCCGCTGAATTAAAACTAAAACTTATTGAATAGCATTTGATTTAACATAAGAAATGCTCACTGAACTATTCAAAGCTTCTTGGATAGTTACATGTAATCTAATCTGGAGATTTCTTCCAGTAGCATGGCGAACTGAGGCTGCCCGATAGGCCAGAGTTACTTCGTATATGCTAGGGACTAAGAGTGGGTCCTCTGAGAGTCAGGGGACCCCTCTATACTGTCATTGACGTGCACAAGAGGTATACTTGCTGTCTAAAGATATCTCCTTGCCTGTCTAGACCTCACGCTTGAACTTTCACCCATAGAGGATCATTCTTTGGGTTGAACTGATAGCAGCTTGAGATATGGGACCCTACGTTTCAAGCTCTGGTTTTTCAGAAGTCATGTGGAGGGCAGCCATAGGCGTGGAAAAACAATGGTACAAAACTGTATAAGGGCACGGGTTACCTCTAGGGCACTAGAAGCAAAAGGGCAGGAAAGTTCCAGAAAGGAGACAGAAAGGCCTGAGACAACCAGGTCCTCTTAATAGACTTGCCCACCAGTGACCCTGTGAATCTGTGTACTTTCAATTAGGTGTACTTACTTTAATTGGCTATAAAATGAGGCTACCTATATGGAAGGAAAAACAAACTCAAACATTTTTAGTCAATTAAAATTTTCACCATATTGAAACAGGCCCTTTTATGGTTTCTTTTAAAAACTTTTGCAGTATTTCAGAGCTACATCTCAGAGTCACTTATGTGGCAATGTAACTTTCATGTTAAAAGCTATTAGATACCAAAAATATATCTTTTATTATTTTTTATTGAGCTGTCATTCACAAGCCATAAAATTCACCCTTTTAAATTATTAAAATCAGTAGTTTTTAGTAGTCACAACGTTGTACAACCATCCCCACTGTCTAATTTCAGAAAATTTTTATTATGCCAAAAAGATATTCTATTATCCATTAGCCTTCACTCCCCATTCTCAATCTTCTCTCAGCCTCTGGAAACCACTAGTTTGCTTTTTATTTTTATGGATTTACCTATTCTGAACATTAAGTATAAAGTAAAAATCATACAATATGTGGCCTTTTGTGTCAGACTTCTTTCACGTAAAATAATGTTTTCAAGGTTTATTCATGTTGTGGTATCAAGCAGTACTTCATTTTTTGTGCTGCATAGTATTCCAATGTACCGTAATTTTTATCCATTCATCAGTTGTAAATTTGGGTTGTTTCCACATTTTGGCTATCATGAGTAATGCTGCTATTAGTAGTCAAATGAGTTTGTGTAGATATATATTTTTCAATTCTTCTGGATATATGCCTAGGAGTAGAATTGCTGGGTTATGAGTGTATCTTTTTACATCTTTTAAATCTTTAAAAAAAAAAATGGTATTTCAAAGGTTAGCCTGAATCTTGGGTTTCCACACTCCACCAAAAAGTCATATGGTCTGTGTACGGAATTTAACTGATCTAGTCTCTCCTTCTCCTCTTGGCTACCAAAATATCCTATAACCCATAGAATCCATTGGTTGTTGAAACAGGTATTAGCAGATAAAATTAACTGTGGTGATTTTCTCAGCTTACTCACTATGGAGCACTTCCTAAAACAAAATGTGTACTTAAGACTCCTTCCTTCCAAAAAGTAATATAAAGTAATAACATCTGAAACGTTCAAAGTGGAAACATGACAATGTGCTGTGGTTTGGCTATTTATGAATCTCCTCCTGGAACTATAAGCCCATAAAGATTAAAATTACACAATGACCTAGAAGATGAGCATAGCAACTTAGCAGGCATGGGTGAATACTCTTTTCCCCCCAAAACCCTTCATCCCTTCTGATAAGAATCAAGAATGGGGAAACACATAAACCATAATATTAGTTAATAAGATGTGCATCCCATTTTTTATCCATGTAGACAGCTGACCTGGCTTCACACCAACTAGTCGAAAGTGAAAAATTCAGTCACATGGGTCATTTAGCATCAGGTCACTTAAAAATAATAACTCAGTGTTACTGTTCATAGATTTCTCTCCCCTCAAGTTTAGCTTGCTTGTAGGCATAGCTATGATTTGAAGAACAGAATGTGTACTACGAAATGTGCTACATTGATAAGGTATGCCGTGAAAAAAGAGGCAGGATATCCATAGGGTGCCAAAAAAATGTATACATATTTTAAGAAAGGAAAACTGTATTAAAATTGTAATACGCAATATATACCAATCACAAAAGTTGAATACAAGTCATGTTTGACTTCTGCAATTATAAGAGGTGCTCAAAGTGGTTACCATCAGCGTCCAGCCACTTCTGATTATGGTGAACTACTGCTTGAGCAACGTTGACCAAAGTGTCCACTTGTATACATTTTTGGGGCACCCTCTGTATTTTTGACTTTTTAATTTAACTGTTAGAATTAGCACTTCTTAATTTCCATGTGTGTCATGATAGCTTTGTTCCTGTAGATTTTGCAATACTTTCTCCCTGCTCCTTTCTTGTTTTCTTCATTTTTGACCCAAGAATTCCTGAATCACCTTGTCACCACTTGTGATTGTTTTCAAACTAATCTGTTTCATACCTATGTTTCAGGGATGTATCTATCAGCAGAAAAATTGTAAGTGTCAATAAAAATTGTCTCTCTAATTTACTATTGCATGTCTGAAATATACAGAAAGTGGGAGATCAGTACAAAAATAACCTGAAGCAGAAAGCTGAGGAGTGGGAAAGAGAGGAAATATACATAATAAGTAGTTTGTTGATTTTTCTCCCCCATACACTAACCCCCATGTCACTGCCTGCTCTGGGGTTTGTCTAGTGCCTGCAGTTGAAGCATTTCACCAGCGGAGTTCCAGGCCACTGACTCTCAAGGTTCATTCATGCTTGTCAGTGGTAATTCATGCAGCCAGCATGTTCCTTTCCTGGCAAGTCTTCTAAGAGATGAATGTTGTAGCTTCATTCTAATCATAAGGTTCCTTGGGAAAATTTCTTGGATGCTGTACAAATCACTCAAATCCAATCTTTCACTGGGGATAATGGAAATTTACAGGGCCCACAGTTATGATTTGTATTTGCGGTTCTTGTGATTCGTATTAACCATAAGCTTCCAAAGTGTCAGAAAGAGTTCACTTGCTTACACAAAGGCACCAAAGATAGTTAGGGTTTGTGCTGCTTACGGAGCTTTGCACGTGTTACTCTGCGTAGCGGGGAAAAAAATAATGGTATAGCCTACATTTGTCTCAATTCAGCTTAGTAAGGTAATTACTAGGCATAGCACTGTTCTAGATGCAGAGGGAATTGAGAGAACAACCTGTTCTTGAGGAGCTCAAGAGATAAGCTATGACAGAACAAAAGAAACACAGACACATGCTGCAGTGACATAAAATGTGCATACAGATGCTTAGAAAATGAGCTAATCATTATGGGGAAATAATCTGAGTAGATTTAATGATGGAGTTAATTCTAATCAGACCACTGCAGGAACTAAACGATCTAGTTTGGCAAAGCAGAAAGAGAATACCTTTTGAGTTGTGGAGAAAGAGTGAAAGTAAAAGAATAGAAAGAAAAATGCCCTAGAAATGTTGTTTAAAATTTAAAACTCATCTATTCTACAAATCCCTTCCAGTTAAATGTGATCATGTGATCTAGTTATGGCCTACAAGTCAGCAGAATTCCGCTGGGTGCCAGAGTGAGAAAGCTTTGCTTATCTCAAAGCAAAGAGGCAGACACAGCCAGCACCAACCTTCTTCACCCTCATTCCTGCCTGGGAAGATAAGATGGGTGTGATGTTTGAAGCTGCAGCAGGATCTTCCAACATGAAGGAAAGGCCAGAAAATCTCGAGACACTGGACTCAACATCTTTGGGTCCTCTTCTTTGATGTGGGAAAAATAACTCCTCTTGGTTATAAGTCACACTTTCTATTATTTGTAGCTGAGTATACTCCCAATTGATATTCTTAGTGGGTATTTAGCCAGGAAGAAGTTGCCCATATTTTAGTTGTAATTGGTAAAACTAATTTTAAGATAAACAATGCACACGATTATGTCATGAAAGAATGATTGCTTCATATCTTGCAAGTTTACTCACTTAAACACACATATAGAGATCTATGTATATCCATTTCATAATTTGTAGCTAAAAGCAGATTTCCTGAGCTTTCAGCTACATTTAGTCCATTAGCCTCACTATCTCAGATGAGCACATCTAACACCCTCTGTACAACCATGAATTGAATAAGCCAGCTAGGATTTCAAGGGACAGATACATTTACAGTGTCATTCATTTTCCTTTTGTTTCTCTTCCAACTCTATGAAGTAATCTGTCTCCTCTGGCATTTTCTTTTTTCATATTCAGGAGATTATATCAACTCCAACATCTAATCTTTTTACAGTGCCTTCTCATATTTCATGAACTAAAGATGGTTTAAAAATTCCTAGTCCCTATGCCCTTCAAGAGTTGCTTTTTCACCAATTTCTATCACTGTCAGCAGAGGGATTGGGCAGGGTCAGGATAACCTATTTGGAAGGCTAGCAATTTTCCACAGACTAAAAATTGGAAGGGAACATTGGGGCTAAGGGATCCCATCACTGGCTGATCTAAATCTTCTGGGGCACTTGTTAAAAACTACAATATCTGAGATTCATCCCCAGAAATCCTGATCCAATAGATCAAGAATGAAGGCCAGGAATACTTTTCTTTTTTCAATCTCTCCAAATACTCAGCCAGGTTTGGGAACTACTAATCCAGTTAGTCCAGTGCTTCTCTAAATGTGCATGTGACAGAACTAGGGATCTCATTTTACTGCCGTTCCTATTTCAGTAGCTGTCTGGTTGGCCCAAGATTCTACTTTTCTAACAAGCTTCCGGTGACACTCACGGACCACACTTTGAGGAAGAAGAATCTAAGCCACCCACCCCTGACCTTTTGTACTACAGGTGAGACGACTGGGAAGGAGAGTGGTGGGCAAGGTCACACAGACATGCAGTGGCAGCATGAGGACCAAATCCCAGCTCCTTCGGGTGCCAGTCCAGTGCTCCTGTGCTCTGTTACACCAACTCCAGAAAAGAGCCATCTGCATCTGTCCATGAGACCTGTTGCTGTGGATGAGGATTGCAGAACATGAAGCCACTTCGGTTCACTCTCTTGTTTTATGATGGAACCTTTAAATAGTTTGTGATCTCATTCTCCACCTGTCTTAAACTTCTCTGTCCACCTCATATCCAGCCAGAGGTGGGCTGGTAAATGTTTAACTACCAGCTCTCTTGATGGGAGGTAGAAGGAAAAGAAGCCCTGAGGTGTAATGTTTTCTGATTTCTGTGGTGTAAATACTCTTAGCGTGGCCGATCTGAAGTTACTTACCTATAACTTCTTTTCTGTGTGACTAAACACAGAAAAGATGCCCACTACCAGCTCTCATGAACCAGCGGGACCCAGTTCTAGCTTTCCACACATCTAGCTCTCCTCTGACCCAGAGGAGCTGAGGCCACAGGCCAACACAGCAGCTGTGGTTCCAGCCAGGCTGCCAGGAGTTGGTACAGAAGGTCCTTGAATGACATTGCTTTGTTCAACATTGTTTTATTATAACATCGATAAGATACCATAGAACCTTAACTCTTGTTTATATCAATTAGCCTATGGTAAAATTATTTTTGTTGTATGTTATTTTGCTGCTTGAAGTTGCAGAACCTATCGACAACGTTATGTAAGGACTTACTGTACCTTGCTAGGGGTTAGGGGAAGAAATAATTCTATTGTTTTCTAAATAAGTCAACCTCTGGTGTAACTAGTAAGGTGCATTGATTGTGTATTAACAATGAAAATGTCTTAAGAAAGCTAATAGCAAGAAGAGAGGCAAGATAGTGGGGAAAGCCTTGGCTTCTAAAAGCACTAAAACATTTAGAGACCGAAAACAAGCAAAAGAAATGAATTGATTAACCTGAAAGTGGACAAGCATATAGATAATGCTTTCATTAGTCAAAACGGAACCAAAAAAAACCACTGGATTCATTTTCAGTTCCGGTCAGCAGTATTGCTGGAGGGCTTCCTGTGTTCTTGCAGCCTAGGTCTTATTTTCATGTGATCTCATTGGAATTTGTTTTCTTTTTCCTGATGGAAACCACTGCTGCTAGGAGTCTCACTGGAGAAAACAAGACAAACAGTCCCCTATGCCAGTGCAGCAGTCACTGTACTTCATTTGCCACTGGTCACAGGGTAATTTATGGTTGTTGGTTTTTTTTTTAAGTGAAGACTCTCTGTTAAAATATCTTCTTTCTATTTATCAATTTATGCAGTATAAGAGTGAGACTCCACAGCCATCCAGAACAGATACCACTGTACTGAACAATAACTAGATCCATATACCAAAAAGTTTACGTTGTTCAGACATAAGTCATAAAAAATAGTGCAGACATAACATTGTTACTGTATCATTAAAAATACTTACAACTTGCATAAAATAATTATTTTCCCATGTCATTAATGAACAATGAAAGTAAGTGCAAAAAAAGAATAATACATAAGTACTTTCGACATAGAAGTTCAGCTATCATATATATTTCTATTAAAAATAGCCTTGTTTTCTTCCTCTTAAATTTCCATTCTTACCTGGTCGCACTCCCTAACAGATATCCCTTTTACTGATTAAAAAAAAATTTTTTTTAAAATTTATCCCTATGCTTCTCCTAAATGTTATCACCGCTCACTAACTCCCCTGGGGAAAAAGTATAATTTTTTTCCCATCACATATATTTACTAAGTGTTACTTACATAGGCTGAGAAACACTTGTGATAAGTTTGATTGGGTTTGTTTTGTTATCAATCCTTCCAGTTCAGTGTGACAAACTGAAAAGCTTGTGACAAGAAGAAAACCCAGAGAAATTCTGCTTAAACTATGTTTAGCAAAACTAAACCAATAGTTTTAGAAGCAGAAGGTCGTTATGAAGTGACCGTATCTATTCAAAACATACAAGCAAAACCTAACATGAATGAGTCCAAAGTTCTTCATTTAAGGATATCTGGACATTAAATTGCAAATTTCTTGAAGCTTTGTCTTCAGCTTACCTGGCAAGACCTATAGGTTTAATATGATACCCACAGAATGCCAGTTTAATTCAAGAGTGTATTTCAATAAATATTTATTGAGCACTTACTATATGCAAGATTCTGGGCAAAGCATTGCAGATATGACTATAGGGAATATAAAATAACCTTCTACTTTCTCTTTTTTTATATAATTATTTTTTTGGGGGGGAGAAAGGGAAACAGGACTTTATTGGGGAACAGTGTGTACTTCCAGGACTTTTTTTTTTTCCCAAGTCAAGTTGTTGTCCTTTCAATCTTAGTTGTGGAGGGTGCCATTCAGCTTCAAGTTGCTGTCCTTTCAGTCTTAGTTGCAGGTGGCGCAGCCCACCATCCCTTGTGGGAGTCGAACCATCAACCTTGTGGTTGAAAGGACACGCTCCAACAAACTGAGCCATCTGGGAGCTCAGTGGCAGCTCAGCTCAAGGTGCCATGTTGAATGAATCTTTAGTTGCAGGGGGCGCTGCCCACCATCCCTTGCAGGACTCGAGGAATCGAACTGGCAACCTTGTGGTTGAGAGCCTGCACTCCAACCAACTGAGAGCCCATGCTCCAACCAACTGAGCCATCCTGGAGGCAGCTCAGCTCAAGGTGCCATGTTCAATCTTAGTTGCAGGTGGCATCCCTTGCAGGACTCGAGGAGTTGAACCGGCAACCTTGTGGTTGAGAGCCCACTGGCCCATGTGGGAATTGAACAGGCAGCCTTCGGAGTTAGGAGCACGGAGCTCCAACCACCTGAGCCACCGGGCCGGCCCCTCTACTTTTTTTGAACATCAGCATTATACAAATAATTATTTTAATCTATGATTTAATTTTTCATCCCAGATAGGATAATCCAGTTGGTTTAGAATATGACTCTAATAAATATTGTCTCTATTATACATTCCTGACAATAACACCTTCTTAAATATTTTGATCACTAGAGAGAAAAGTGAGGGTTTAGGTTCAACAGAAACCCATCCTCTAAGTGACAATGCAGTCCTGAAGTCCCGAATAGAGGGCAGAACATTTTTGTCAGTCACACTCTTTGAACCAAATTTGTATCTAATAGATTTGCTATGAAGATCAAAATAGATGAAATGCATGGAGAATTTGTGAACTCAAAGCACCATACAGATGCAAAGTGAAATAATTATTATTACGGGTAGGCTTTTACATAAAGAAATTTACAAGGTCAACTCTTTTATTTTTAATTTATTTTTTTAATTTATTGGGGTGACAATTGTTAGTAAAATTACATAGATTTCAGGTGTACAATTCTGTATTACATCATCTATAAATCCCATTGTGTGTTCACCACCCAGAGTCAGTTCTCTACAAAGTCAACTTTTAAGGAGCTCATATTGTGTAAAAGCATATGTATCTTTCCCGCCAGAAAAAAATTGAAAATTGGTCAGTATCTGGCTTTTTATTTTCCCACAGTTAAGCTGAGTAAACTGTAACTTTCTTCCATGGGAAAGATTATATTTTGCCCTTTATTTCTGGAATCCTTTTGCTTCTCTCTATCATCTATCTATCTATCATCTATCTATCTATCTATCTATCTATCTATCTATCTATCTATCTATCATCTATCTATCTATCTATCTATCTATCTATCTATCTATCTATCTATCTATCTATCTATCATCTGTTCTCTCTTTCTTTTTTTTAAGCATGTATCCTACCTACCTCAAAGAGCCTAATAAAAATTATTGTTATTGTTACTGTTGTTATTATTATTATTATCTTGACTTTTCCAGCTGTAGGAGACTGAACCTTGACTTATCTAGCTCTCTCTTCATGTTACAGATGAAGAGATGAGAGCCATATGAGGGAATGTCAGCCAGGGGAAGTGGCAAATATAAGTCAATAAGCCAAGATTCGTAAATCCTAATCAAGTATTTTCCTGGACCACTTGCCCCATGAGAAAAAATAAAACCAAGTTTTAAGGATTCCTGTTTGGGGCTCAGGGAAAGGAAAGTTACATTAAGTCAGAGTTGAGTAGGATAAAAATAATGTAAATTACGTATTGACTTAGAATGACCCTTTTAGAGAGAAAAATGTCAAAATAAATGAGTTCTGTATTTACCTTGAAATATCTAAATTGTTTTGTTGAAATACATACAGACGGTCCCTGACTCAGGATGGTTAGATTTACATTATTTCGACTTTACAATGGTGCAAAAGTGATATGCATTCAGTAGAAACCATACTTCAAATTTTGAATTTTGAGTGTGAGGGATATAAATGATAAACGTCTAACTATTGCTTTGTCTTGTGCACCTGAAACTAATAAAAAAAAAATTTTTTTTAATTTGAATTTTGATCTTTTCCTTCACTAGCAATTTGCAGTCTGATACTCTGTTGTGATGCTGGGCATTATAAAATAGGCTTCATATTGGGTGATTTTGCCCATTTGTAAGCGAATGTAAATATTCTGAGCATGTTTAAAGTAGGCTAGGCTAAGCTATTAGGTTCGGTAGGTTAGGTGTATTAACATGTTTTTGACTCATGATATTTTCAACTTATGATGGGTTTATTGGGATGTAACCCCATAAGTTGAGGAGCATCTGTAGTTCAATGCATGCATTATTAATTCATTCGGCTTTATAGAATCCAAAGCCAAATATTTCTTTACGCATTATTTTTTTCTCGATTACTTTTAACATATGGAGACATAATTATGGTGAAATGTTGAGGCCAGTCTATAAGATTTTCTGAGTCAAACCTAGAAAATGTCTTTATGTTCATCCACTGACTTCTAATTTCTGGTATTTTATTTTTCAGTTCTAAAATTTCCATTTGGTTCTTTTCTATAGTTGTTTCCCAAAATGTTCAGTTCTGTTTTTTAATTCCTTAAACATATTAAGTATAGTATTAAAAAAAGAAAAGTCTGATAGATGCATTATCTAGATGCATATAGGTCTGTTTCTATGGATTATTGTTTGTTTTTGGCCCTATGGTCTTGCTATATGCAGTTATTTTTGACTGGGTGCTGGACATTATATATGAAAATTTTTGGAAATAATTTTAAGCTCTTAATGATATTATTTTTCTCTAAGGATGGTTTCTTTTGCTTCTATCAAGTAGCTAGGGTTGAGACACTAGCTATCTGAAATCATTATGAATCCATTTATGGATTAAGATGGTTCAAAAATGAGGTTCAGTTTCTATGCAGGCTTATCTATTATTGGAATTGTCAATTATCTTAGAAGGAAAAGTAGTCCCCAATGCTAACTTCAATTCTCTGCCTTCTTTTCTCTTTCAATTTTTGTCCCACAATGCCTCACTGAATTGTTATCGCTCCAGAGTGAAATCAGAAAGTTTTAAAAAACTCTTCTGAATGCCCACAATTACATAAACTTAATTTAGTATGAAACACTACATGAATATATTTAATTTGATAGATTTTATGTGGTTTTCAAGACATCTTGAGCTACGTATTAATAATTCAAAAGGGTAATTTGGATAGGCCTTAGTTTACTTTTCCACATTATTCTCTGATAAGGTTTAACAATTTCATACCTGGCAAACCTGAGACAGTCCTTCATGAAATTTCAGAGCCTTTGAGTCTTTTTGAAGTGTCAATATTCACAAGAGATTTGTTGTCCTCTGTTAACTTGCTAACTTGATCCTCTTACCCAGACTCCCTCTCAATTGCAGTTCTGCTAAGGTTATGCTGAAATAACAAGAAAAGACTAACTCCCTGAGTACGTAAGAAAGCAATAACCACCAGCTTCAATTAATAACTTATTGATACACACAAGGTTTCATTCTAAAATGTAACAGCATTTTATGTACTAAACAGACGTCCTGCAGAAGAGTTGAAAGAGATTTCCAAGGCTTATATGACAACTTCGAAATAAGGCAAACATTTTTAACCTCACAGGAACGCAAAAATACAGAGGAAATAAAAGTTCTTGGGAGATCGATGTCAAAATTGGCAGTACCGGGTAGGCCTCTTGATTTTCACTTCAGAATTGTAACCATAGAAGAGTAGATCATTTTAAGTGAAATAAACAGTAAAATGACCACATTTTTTTAAAGTTTTTTCTCATTGTTTCAGTTACTTGGGAACCATAACTTGTCCACTTTTTGCAAACATGTGCAGAAACAGTATTTTTATTTTGTCTTTAATGCTAAACTGTACCTCCACGTAGCTACAACTGGAGATTAGTTCTCTCTTTAAATCCCCAGTTCCTACCACAGTGACTGGCAATTACATGAAGTAATTACATGAAGGATGCACATTTCCTTAAGTAAATATTCTATTTATTTTGATTGTAACTTGTAACATTTAGACAATCCTTGCAAAGTAATAAGAAAGCTCTTTTTGGAAGGTATAACCCTTATTTGTATTATTATTATTATTTTACCCATATCCTTTCCTTGTGATGGTATTGCTTCTGTAGCACTCTCTCTCCTCCCTCCTCCCTCCTCCCTGTACTTCCTCTCCCTCCCTGTTTTGGCAATCTGTTTACCTTAATTATAAGCTATCTAATATAGAAGGGGAATTATTTTAATACAGGATTATATTTAATGCCTTACTTTCATTCCAGAATTTGCAACAATGGCATACTTCTTAACAGAGGCAGCAACCACCACTTATGTTTCAATAGGGGGAACACTGGAGCCAAAGGGCAGCATTTAACATGTTCTAGGCCAATATGGAGAATATCCCCCAAATTCACGTCACAAACAATAGTATGGAATGCAGAGTGGACTCAGAACCTGGCCTGTTTGTCAGTATTTAAGTACCAGTCACACTTGCGGGTGTCAGAGGTCACTTCTTTGTTTGTAGCTAACAAGTGGAAGATGACTCTCGTGTCTTTACTTTTGATGTAAACAAAGTGTCATGGAGAGAGATGGAGACTCGGCTGATGGGTTCATAAGGAACTAACTCTCTCAGCCTCCTCCTCCTTCTCAGTGTGTGCACAGGCTGAGCTTTGTAAGGTGCCCAAGGACAGGGACGTACTTCACAGCGGGTGCAAACATTCAAGATGACAGCGTGACCTCAAATAGCTTAGGTGGCCAATCTAAATCCTACAGTCTGTCAAGCTGACCTTGTCCTTTCTTCAGGTGTTTACATGGGCTTGGAAAAGGAAATATTTCCATTGCATAAAACAAATTGCAAAAATAATGTAGTCAACCCCCACAGAATAACTACAATATTGCTTTTTTTTGGCTGTAGTTGAACAATTTCAGAGCAACATAAAATGTTGGCTAGGAATGAGACTAACAAATCTTAAATGTGAGCATTTTGGGTCTTTTACTTAATTAATTCCATTGAAAATCTTTGTCATGGGTGCTTTTCAGGTATGTCATTATATGTACGTTTGGAGATGACTTCCAAGAGAGAATAAGATAAAGAAAAGGAGCCTTTGAATTCACTTGTGACATTTTATATATACCTAAATTTTATAGATCTTATATGATCTGATCAGTCTTGTTTTATACTGGGATAGGTTATTTTTGAAGGCACAGCTATTATTTATAATTAAGCCTGATTTTGTTTTCTTGAGAATTTCTCTTTAAAAATTGCCCTTTTTGGGGTGGCAGATTAGCTCAGTTGGTTAGAGCGTGGTGCTAATAACACCAAGGTTGCCAGTTTGATCCCTGCGTGGACCACTGTGATCTGTGCCCTCCTTAAAAATTGCCCTTCTTTCAGACTCCGATCTACCCTAACACTTGTTATATTCCTAATAGAACAACAAAGGATTTTAAAGGCTAGATTGTTACTTCAGAATAAATTAATGCTCCCTGTGGCTTACCATTCCTCTGATAATTGGAGGGGCGTGTGAGATGCCTACTCATTCAGAAGGTTCTCCAGGGAGGTCTGTCATTCACAACTTCCTGGGCAGGCTGGAGCAGGATGCAAACGCTGTGACACAGGCTATGCAGGAAAGAATAACTAGGGTTAAACATGTATTGCCGGAATTTCAATCTCCTCAAACTGTCAAAACTTTCATAGAGAAGGGATTAAACCTAATTTTCAGTCGTCATTATAGTGGTGCTTGTTTTGTTTTTCAAAACAAGTCATTGTTGGTGCCTACTTCTGAGAAACATATAACTTACCGTAAATGTCCCAAGGGTGTAGTCACATGGCCCGCCCGCCTATGAATGAGGACAGGGGGTGTGTGTCTCCAGTATTTGCCACTGACTCACTGCAGTCCTGACATTCAGTGAGCAATCGGTGATGGATGACCAGGAAGATGACTGCATCCCATCATTGTTGTGTTTTTCAAAAACGAGTAAACAATGAAGACTTGTAGCTACAAACAAAATAAAAAATTTTTACATTTCTTTCCTTCTTGATGATGTGTATGTGTGGAAGTAACTGTACTCTTTATAAGGACACATGCACCAAATAATTCAAGTAAGTAGGGGTAGACTCAAAAGAGGTGTCCTTTTAAGATCTAAATAGGAGTAAGTAGTAGTTGCTAGATAAAGTTCATTGTCAAGGAAACCCAAGTGTGAAGCAAGTAAAAATCTTCTCACTGGTGGCTGTATATGACCCTTAGTTTGCTTACTTCAATTAAAGGAGGCTCCATGGCCTTCTCATCCCTTAGTCATGCTTCTTCAAATACAGTGTTTTTAATAACTTGTAGTTTTATGTGATGTTCAAATGAGAACTATCAGAATAAAAATTATATCTGCAAAAATTATTTGGAATTCTTCTGCACACAGGATTTTTCTATTCTCTCCTATTTGTTTGTGTATTTATTTGTTTGTTTTGTTTTTAGATCAGTGCAGACATGTGGCTATTTATTGTATCCTTTGAGTCATAATCCAAGACTGCTTTATTCATTTTCTTGCTCAAATTGTTCCAGCTTTGGTCATTAAGAGCTTTTTCCATTGGCTCCTGGGTCCCTTTGTTTTCTTCCCATCTTTGTGGGGGTTTTGCTATTATTGTTGTTGTTGGTTTTGAGCACTTCCTTACTTTCTGGCACTCCAAGATGTCCCAGGCTCATTTGGTATGTTTCCTGCCCAGTCCTGAAATCAGCCATTTCTCCAAAGAGTCTGGTTCCTTTCATTGGAGAAAGACGTTAGAAACCAGTATTTCCTTGCTACTGAGATGTTGTTGCTTGTAGGCCCTCTCAGTTGACAAGCCAAAGACATGTTTGCGTGTACTAACCAGTATATGTACACATATCTATAAATATTTCTATATGTATTTATTTGTATCTATATTAAGCTAAACATAAACACACATATCCAATTTAATATCACATGGATCATTCTCATCCAGTACCACGTGGATCACTCTTGCCTTTCCCCTTTGCTTGTCTCTAACCTTCCACTCCCAAAAGTGAGAAATCTGGCTCCTAATGTCTACCGTCCATTGACTTACTGCCTATTGTTCAATTCCAGTCAGTACACATGTACAGTGGTTTCAAAATGAACCCCTGCTTCTTTGAGACTCAATTTTACCAACTGAGTGCAGTGCTTCTTATCTACAGTTCTTTGGTCTTTAGTATTATTGTCTCCATTCATTTCCAAAGGTAGTTACAGATCAGCAACCTTTCCCCCAGCCTCATCAGTAAGATTATTTCATACATTTATAATAGGTTATTTTGTCATAGCCTGCCTTCCATCCTGGGATCCTCCGATCTCCTAAGTGATTTTTTTAATTTGCATACATTTAAAAAAAGATATAATGTTAGCACTTATTTGTCTCTTTTAACAACCCAGCCTGACTCGAAGGTCGGCTAACACGTTTGTTCATAAACCCTTTGAAAGTCAGCAGCAGGGACTATAATGATGCTTCTTGGACTTAAGACCAGAAATTTTTGCTGCATTTTTCAAGAAAATGATAAGTATCACAAAGAAAGAAGTAAAATGACTTTCAAAACTTAATAAAAATATGTTATTGTAAAGTTGACACCCTGTCATGGCTCTGGAATTCGTTTCCCTTCGCTAGCTTTCATTAGATACCTGCCTGGGTTTCGCTCTCGGTCCCTAGTCCATTTCTTCCTTACTTTGTCACCACATTGATTTTTGCCTTATCTCTTATTTTATCTCAGAATAAGACTACTCAACACCAAGTTGACCAAATACTAACCTTATTTATTTCCTTAAAATAAAATTTACGTTAAATATTTACATGTTAACATCTCTTAATTTTTTATTTATTTTTTTTACCGTAAGTGAGGAAAAATTCTGATTATTTTGGTCTTCTCTATATACAGCTATACCTCTGATCTTCTCTATCTACAGCTTGCATTAAATAACCCTCTTTTACCAGCATAGAATATTTTGGAAGCTATACCTTTGTTCTCAATAAAAGTACCCTTTTACCCTCAAAAAAATTGCATACATTAAGTATCACTTTTTGTGCTGTGAAGTTCTAATCCCCACTCAAGGAGCTGGAACATAACTCCCCATCCCGTCAAGTATGAGTTACACACAGTGATTTCCTTCCAAAGAGTAACGTATAAAAGTGGTGGGGTGGAGAGTAACCCTGCAGTAGAGAAACCTGACAAACACTGCCTCAGCCAGGAGATCAAGGTTAACCTCACCAATCTGAAGTCGTATTGTTATCAATATGACAATGAGAGGACTTAGCTTGTGTAAATATTTAATATAAGCATTATTTTAAGGAAACAAGACCTGAGGGAATTACTGCTGACTTTTTCCTCTTTCTCACCCCCTACTATAAATCCTACAGATCGTGCTTTCTGTCATTATTTACGAAATCATCCCCTACTCTCTATTCCTCTAACCCTGCTTGCATAGCTATAATGAAAGCTCTCATCCCTCCTTGCAATACTTCCTGGAGATTTAGACAGCAGGGACCTTCCCGCTGGGTTCTGTGTTATAGAGGGAACTGCATATCACAAATACAAACATTTGTTGAAGAATACATGGTAACTCTGTCACACAGGATGGGGTGCTCAGCATTGCAATAGTCAGCCCAGGTTCCAGACCCCAAACATCAGCTCTCATGACTAACTCTGTTTAAGCCCCAGGGAAACACTTCTCCATAACTCTTCTCCACAGCTCTTCCTTTAGACCCCCCAAGCAAAAGGCAGCTATTCAGATACATCAATTGAAAAGTGAATTACTTGAGTTTATTAATGATAATATAGTCGTAACAAAAGGGGGAAAGAAAAGGGAACAACACAAGGGCGTAACATTTAAAAGAGTTGTGCCAAAACAAAGCAAAACCTAAACAAATGATATCAGCAAGGCTTTCTGGAAGAATACTACATGTTCAGCTATGACTTTGGCCTGGGGCCTCTAGAGTCATCTCTGAGGATGCCAGTGACACAAAATTCAGTGATTTATTTCTAGCATATTTACTTATCATTTGGCTTCAAATGACTCACACTAATCCTAACTCCAGTTAAGCCAAGTTTTGAATTCTAGGCAAGTTCAACAAACTTTCTTTTTTAAAACACACTTATGAAACGTGTAGTGCCGAAACATGGCAATAGCTTTAATGTCCATCAACAGATGAATGCGTAAATGAAGTGTGGTATTACATGCAATAGAATATTATTCTTCCATAAAAAGGAACAAGGTTCTGATACATGCTACAACATAGATGAACCCTGAAGCATTATGCTCAGTGAAAACAGCTAGACACAAGGGACAAATATTGTGTGATTCCACTTATACAAAATGTCTTGGATAAGCAAATTCATAGAGGCAGAAAGTAGATTAGAGATTACCAGGGGCTGTCAGGAGGGGAAAATAAGAAGTTGTTATTTAATGGATATAGAGTTTCTGTTCTGAGAAAAAGTTTAGGAAATAGATAATGGTGATGGTTTCATAATATTGTGAGTGTAATTAATGTCACTGAATTGTACACTTGAAAGGGATGAAAATGACATATTTTACGTTATATGTATTTTACCACTATAAGGAAATAAAACCTACTGTGTGGGTTTTGAGCACAAAATTGGGTTGAGTAGTCAAGAAAAATATTTCCACGTGAGCTCCCTGAGTTGGCGCAGACCACTGAACCACCATCTCAGCAGCTGACTCACATCACTGGTCACTCACTGAAAAATGATCATCATCATGCTCTAATTTATAGTCCCTGGAACATTTTGTCTATCTGGTCAGAGAGGCAGAAATGTGACTAACATGCGTTCTTGCTGGTGTTGATTTTTGTTTTCATTTTTCACAAAAACGAACACTCCATCTCTTTCACTTTGCAATGGAATTTGAGGCCTCAGTTGCTAAGAACTTTTGCCACTGCCATTGAGGGGTTTTCCATCTGATAGGAAGCTTAGGTCATGATGAAGTGTTTCGTAATAGCTATTTGTGCTTCTGTTTTGTTTTTCACAGCTCTTAGAGATTATGTTGCCCCAGAATTTATCTGTATTGATATCTAAGCATAATTGGGAAATAAGCTCAAAATCCCAGGTAAAGATTTGACTTTTCTTTGAATAATAATACAGTGGAATGAGGAGGTAGGAGGAGGAAGAGGTGGAAAGACAGAGAAAATACATCTTCCCTAGTACAAAATAACTCCTGGTTCCATAAAGTTACAGAACAAATTTACTAGCAGATCTATGTTAAAAGCGGCCTTAAGAGGTTTTTAATCACTATGATTTTGGGTAACTACTATGGTAACAATTCCATCTTTTTTTAATTTCTTTTTTTTAAATTTAGGAATAGTGTGTTTTTCTTGGACCCATCAGCTCCAAGTCAAGTTGTTGTTTTTTGTGTTTTTTTTCAATCTAGTTGTGGAAGGTGCAGCTCGCTGGCCCATGTGGGAATCCAACTGGCGACCTTGGTGTTACGAGCACTGCACTCTAACCAACTGCGCCAACTGGCCGCCCCCATTTTTTTTTTTTTTTTTAATGAAGAGTAAAACCACATTATCACATCAGTTTAGCAAAACAACTGTTTTTATTTTCTCTGAGTTGAGTACTTCGATCTCTTTTATGTTGTTATTAGACAGGAAAAACGTATGTCTGCGTTATACTACTGCTTTCCTTCTTTCCTGGACCCTTCGATTTATGTGGAACAAAATAACTTGAAAGTACATACAAGGATCTGAAGCACCAGCATTAAAAAATATACCTACTGAATACCTCTCCCACCCCACTGGCCCAGTGTCATACTAGGTGCATTGGGCGATACAAAAATCCCTGTTTCTTAGGACTTTACAATTTAATGTCAGAGACAGAACAGATGCATGAAAAACATAAATCTAGAAGAAAGAATGAATGCTTTACAACCCCATAACACATCCACTTTTCAATGAGATGACCTAGGCAATGTTGACTTCTTGAGGGTTGAATCCTTCCCTCTTAATACTTCCACAGGTTTTTCCTGTTAACAATGAAAAATCCAGGTCTTGGAACGGCTGAAGGAAGGAAACATGGTGGTCTTAGTGGAGGGAGTGATGGGATGTGATGCAGAGACTAGATTCTTATGCCAGGCAGAGCCCAGATCATCCTGAAAGTGAAGGAGAACCAAACTCTATTATCAGGTAAGAAACAGAGCATACCTCTGAGCCTAGAGACTGGTATCTATAGGAGACATGAAGTGAAACAACTCATTAGCGCTACATCAATTCAACTATATTATCTTAAATGAGCTGTTATGGCTTGGCCTGACCTGGGGATGTCCTCACTATATACAACATTGTTTTAATTGAAAAATGTATTTTTAATTTCAAACAGCCTGCAGGCAAACAGACTTTTGGAAACAACTTGTTCATAAAATGAGATTCTCCTGCGGTGCATAGGGGTCATGAACCTCTAGATTCTGGTAAAATAATAATAATAATAATAATAATGATGATTTATGAACTATTGAGAAGAACAAACAAAGCAACATTGTCTTACATCTGAAGAGATCAAAAGGCCAATCAGAAATCTTGTCCTAAAGTCTGTGTTTTTTAGATTAATTTTCATGTGCCATCCTCAAGTGATGAAATTAGCATCGTGTAGTCATTCATTCTGAGAGATGTTTACCCAGCTTGTATTGATTAAACCATATGTGCCAGACATGGAGCTAAGTTCTTTGTTCATGTTATTTGTTTTAGCCTTTACAACCCTCTAAAACAGGTATCACCATCCTCTTTTCCATATGAGGAAATTTAAACTCAGAGGTTTAGCTGATTTGACCAGGGACACATGATTAGCAAGTAAGCAGAACTGGAGGTAGAACTCGGGTCTGTCTGAGCCCAAAGCCAGAGCATCCACCCACTTCCTTATACGCCTCTATGGATCATCCCACCCTTAACCCATTTTTCTTTAGTCTCCAGCTTTTAAAAAACAAGTCCCTTTTAATTCAATGACTGGCTCAGGTAACAGGTGCCTTTAGTCTGTGCTATTTGTCCAAAACTGTTCCACCCCTTCCTCTTGAGTCTTGTTAAGTACTCAAACATGACCATATATTCTGCATGCTTTTCAAGTGTATCATTTTACATGTTCAAAATCTCACAACAGCACTTAGAAGTAAGTAAATAATAACAGCCATTAATTATAGATTGGTCAACTGAGGGAGAAAGAAGACAAATGATAGGTTCTGGACGTCGCAGAGGTAGGAGGGGCCCAGAAAAATCAATAAATGTTGAGGGACCCATGAATGCACCAGAAGAATCCTCCCACCTGCAGTGGCAGCCAAGACTTTGAGATCTCGGGGTGATAATGAGCTCGATTCCTTCCTCCTCCCTTTTCCATGGAATCACAAACACATAATGGCATTTATGAGTGCTCAGCTTTGTAGTAACTGATTTACAGTCTCTTCCTGTGTGTCTTTTGGTGACGAATATCAGAACCATATACAACGTGTTTTCTAGGTCAGAACAACACCCCGCGGCCAATTAGTCCCAATTAAGGAATTCCATCCAGTCTAACTCAGGACCATGCAGTGGCACCATCAAGGCAAGTAGGGACCTTGCAGAGGAAATGAATGGGGGAGCAGGGGGTAGACTAAGCACTATGTACTTCCTTGGGTCCCTTTTCTGAGGTGCAGGCCCATGGCAACCCTTCCAGCTAAACGGCGCAAGGGCCGCAGGCTGTGGGGAGCTCTACTTTGAGGTGCTTTCATTGTATCATAACATCACAACGTGGCAGTAAAAGGCAAACTGAAACAACGAAATTCTTTAAACCACAGTTGTGTAAACAGAAGTGTCCCCAGATGCCTTGCTCGTAGTATTTTTCACATGCCTTTTAAAGAGATTTAGTGTCTTTGTGCAACATTCCCTAGACGGTTCCAAACTGATGTTTGACTACAGAATCATGAATACATGTATGTATGCAAATACAGTGCATCTAAACATACACAACACAACATTTACCATTTGTCAGATGCTGTCCTAAACGCTATAAATGTTACTCGAGTTAAACCTCATAACCACACACTAGGATATAGGTGGTGCCCTTATCTCAATCTTACGCATGAGACAACTAAAGCACAGAGGTGAGCTGTCAAGGGAAGCTGGGAACTCGGGAGCCAGGGTTTGAGTCTGACTCACTCTTCACCATCACACTCTACTCATGGCAGCTATTGTGAAAAAAAAAAAAAAAAAACTAACTCTGATAAAATCTCTGTTGTAAAAGATTTGACCTGCTTTTAGCTTCCTTGCAGACCAAATTAGAGTGCTCTTTAGTTAATCCAACTGATCTTTCATGAGTGCCCTCAAATGAAGTAGGCAGCAGCAGGGTAAATGATTCCAAGAAAACACCCTTGACCAAATTATCTTCAATATGTATCTAGGGCTGATGTCCAAAATTCCACCATTATAACCTCACTTCTGTATAGTAATACTCTTCCTCCCTGCTGACCTTTTTTTCCTAAGAACACAAAAGAACAAGTGCTATAAATCTGATCCCCAAACAAGAACTGAAGAGTGACCACATGAAAAATCAAACATGTACTTCAAGCTACTTACACTGATAATAAATTGCATCGGATTAATACCCAAGGGAAAGCCGACACTTGTGGCAATAAGCATGTCATTTATTTCTTGATTTCTACTTTTGGATATTTCTTTTTCCTCCTCTTTCTACTGCAGACTCCACAACCATTTGGAATTCCTACTCTCCCTCTGCCCCTCTCTTTCCCATCCTTCAGGGTCTGCGTGGCCATTAGATTCACAGGCGTCAGAGAGAGTGAATTTTTCCGTAGTCCTCCGTGTATTTAAAGATCCACTGATGTAGAACTTTTCTGTGTGTGTACAGAATCTAAGTAAAAGAGAGAATGAGAGAGAGAAGAGAGAAGCTTTTAAAATCCTTTTATGTTATCTTATAATGATAGATAATGCTCTTAGAAGGGTTTAAATCTTAGCTGTGCCCCTTACCAACTCTGTGCCTTAGTCTGTCTCAGCCTGTGTGTTCACGTTTTCAAAATGAAAACAATACCTTCTAGTTCATCAAGTTGCATTCAGTGATGTAATCCATGTGAGAGCTTAACACATCGTGTTTCTAGAAGAACCAACGTCTCAAAACGACCACATACTTGCTCAAAGGAGAGGTTTTGCTCATGGAGGCTAAGCAAAATCTGAGGCTGGGTCCTTTGTGCAGAGAACAAGAAAAGATACTGTTCCCAGTGAGGTATACCAGTAGAAAGGGGAGAGAATTTACTGACAAGTAGTCCTGGGCTTCCCATGATCCGCGTCCAGTACTGTCTAGTCTTTGTGTAGAGAAAGATGGGTTTTGAGGACATCACATGTCAGCATTCGTCTGGCAAGGAACCTACTTTTCCCTCTGAACTGGAAAAGGCAAACTAACCAGATGCCCACATTTACTAAATAAGGGACTACCACCCCAGAATGCTTCCTTTTCCAGCCCAGTCAGTGGCCGAGCCAAGAGCAGCACTGAGTCTCCTGGTTTATAGTGGCCCCAGTCCTCTCCACCCCACACTGTGGTGCCAGGATCTGTGAAAGCGGGGGTGGGGTGAGATAAAGGGTTCATGGCAAGCAGCATCCATTTGCTTTTCCTAGTCGGCAGCAACCTACCCAGGCAGGCAGCTTGCAGCACGAAGCTAAAGCTTATCGAGGCAGCATAATGGGAAATACAAACTTTAGAAAGAAAGGAGCAAGCAGGTGACAGCAGGTGCAGGGATATTCAAGGTACTGCAGAGCTCCTGAACACATAATGATCATGTAGGTGTCTGCTTTGTCTCTGCTGTGGAACATTGGGGTAAATTATTAATAAGATGGTTTGTGCAAGTAGTGATGAAAAAGAGACCTGTTTTTGCCTAACAGACTTAAGAAAATGGGAGGCAAGAGGCTTTTGCTTTTCAGTCTGAACTTCAAAAATACATTCAAAGCAAACGTGTAGGTGGTATCTGTGCTCTTCATAAAGAAAGGGAAGCAAAAGAACAAAGGTTGGAAGAGAGCAAGCACCCCTGAGTAAAGTGAGCTTGGAAGAGTGGTGTTCTTGATATTTAGCCCTATTCCCCCAATCCACTTTAACCCTGGAAAATCAGTTTTACATTTTAAGACTAGAGAAAGTTCATTTGGTGAGTTTCTTTATTTTTAGAATAAGGTGTTTCTATTCTTAGATTCTCTGACTTGGACTCAGAGAGATAGACAATACTAGATTCATTTCATTTAGTGGCTTTTATTTTTCCCATTGTTTTTAATTTTATGTTATTTTTATTTTAAACATGTTTTATTTAGTCCACTATTTTTTAGTGGTGAACAATGAAAATTTATATTTCCAATCCTGGCTTTTTAAGAGAAATTAGGTTAGGAAATTTGGGGCCCATGCTCCTGAGTAGCAATGAATCATCTGCAGTTAAGAGCGGCTATAGATGATGTAATACAGAAGTGTACACCTGAAATCTATCTAATTTTACTAACAATTGTCACCCCAATAAATTTAAAAAAAAAGAAAAAAAGAGAGAGAGGCTGTCCCTCCTGACGGGTAGGTGCTGTCATGCTGCTGTTGGGTTCCTGCATTGTTGGGCTCCTAAGTCTTCTTATTTACTCACCTGACCCTTCACACATGGCCTTTCCTTGTCCTGCCTCCAAAGATATTTAAACCTGTTTTAAATATTTTTTCTTCCTTCCGCAAGAGAGCTTAGTTAAATCATTTTTCTCAACACAGTTCTACCTTCTGACCTTAAGACATGGCACAAAGGTCATGGGCCAACAGAGGCACATTGTTGAACATATTTTTTTAATTTCTACAATTATTATTATTATTATTTTAAGATGCTTACATTGTGTTTAGCAGTTAAATATTCATTTTTGTAAAGGAAAATTCATTGTGTGAGATCTTGCTCCTTCAACTCTATTATCTCTTCATTTCTTGCCTGTCTTAGAAGAGGAAAACAATGGTTATATAGCACCTTTCATGTAAGAGTGTTAAAATAATTAGCAAGCATCAACTAAATTATTTTGAGATAAAATGGAGGTTGTAAGTTTCACAAGCATTATTATTCATATGAAAAAATGTGAGGTCTGCCTATGAGCCATGTACATGAGAGCGTTTGATGAATGACAATTGACTGATGATGTTGGGAAGACAAAGTCATATAATGTTTGACTGGCAAAGATGGAAGTGACATTAAGGCAGCAAGTTTTAATACAAGCTTGGTTTGTTTGCTGTTTCTTATAGACCCCAAAGACTATGCCCTCCCTTGAGGTCTATGCTGGTGAACCCTCCAGGATTAGAGGACATTCTGGACATGAAAAGTTAAAATTTCTGCCAAATCTGTACTTCCCGCAACCACTACTACCTTGCCCCAGCATCTCAGAAGCATAGGATGTGAAGCTCTGCTCCAAGCTGCTGAAGACTTCCAGGATGAGCAGAAACATAGAAGACTTCCCAGCTCTCCAAGGAGGAATAACTTCTCTTCCATCCTCTTCATCTAGTAGAGGTGAACTCACCATGGTTTTGAACCTCAGCTCTGAAGTCTAGTAGCCATATTAATGGACTAGAGGCTACCTCACCCTATCAGAGCCTGTGAGATGAGGAAAACAGCATTTTCCTGAGATGGCTGCTATGAAGGTCTGCGTTGCACTGGACAACTTGTGTGAGTCCCTGTAGATCCATGTGTTAAGCTTTTTTACTGAGCTGTGCTCTGGGAGTTTGAGCCAAAGTCACCACATCAATAGGCTCGGTGGCTACTTGACTTCCTGTAAGTTGTGCCCATGGAGGCACCAGTAGAAGATGAACAGTAAGTGGAGACAGAGATTCAGGTATTTACTCCTCCAGTTTTCTCCCTGCCAGATTGCTGTGGGTTGGGCACGTCTCACACAGAAGCCCACGACTCCTATCAGACAGCCTTCTCCAAACCACTACCCTCTCTGGGTTCCAGCATCGGGGTCCCTCTCCTATCATCAGGGTACTACATTATCCTGTGTGGTTTCCTTAAACTCTGCCCACACTTTGTTAGTAGTTCCTCTGTTGAACTCTCCTCAAATTACCTGGTGGGCCTGGTGTCTCTTTCCTATCAGGACCCTGGATGATATTTATATGAGCAGCTGGCTATGTACTAGAGGCTCAGTAGATGGTGATGATGTTCACTGGCTCTGTAATCATGGTCAGCTTCATAATGTGTGTTAGGCAGCCGTGCTTCTTGTTCAGAAAAGGAGATAACCTGCAAAAATGTGATTCTGCATCTATATCTGCAAATTGGTTTGGAAATGGAAATGTGTGAACAAATTCAGCCAAATAGCACTATATAACAACAATTTTCATCAGGCTAGATATGACCTTTTAAGCTGAAAGAGAATGTGGAAAAATCGGAGGCCCTGGGACCATGAATCGGTTTTGCTTCCTGGAGGATGGGGGAAGCCCAAATTTCTGGAAGAGGAAAATGTGTTCTAACAATCAGTGAGTAGGCTTGTGATGGTCCTCAAGATGTGGATCCTAGTATCACCTGGGAACATGCTAGAAAGGTAAACTCCCTGGGCCCCACTTCAGACCTGCAGAACCAGACAATCAGAGTTGGAGCCCAGCAATCTGTGTTTGAACAGAACCTGCAGGGGATTCTGACGCATGCTGAAGTGTCAGAACCACTGGACGTGGATAGTTACTAGAACTAGGAACAGCCAATATGCAGGAGTCCAGGTAAGCAACTGGCCGATCTAGCAGTAAAGAATTCGGGAGCAGTGGGGTTCAGAAACAAGGAGGCTTGCTTGGGGAACTCTGTCATTAGGGAGTGGGAATTGGTTCACAGCAGGACATCAGTCCCCAGATACAGTCAAGGTACAATCAAGGCAGCACCCCAATATCCCAGGTGCTGGGGTCTAACTGAATAAGTAAGCAGAGCACTGTGCACCGGAAATAAGAAATGCAGGACACTTGTGAGAACTGGGGACCTCAGCAGCCTGGTGTCTGAAATAGCTAGAAACTCAATTATCAGAAGTGAAACTCAAGATGAGGACTGGAGAAGCATGCTGAGTGACTCAATGTTTGGGACATGAGTATTTGACCGGGGCTTTCAAAGTTCCTTGTGCCCCAAATAGGACTGGCCCTAAGAGCCATAATGTAGCTATTTCTTCTGGGGACAACTGGAAGTTTTGGCTGTGAATAGGGGGTGAGTACAATGGCCTAATCTTCAGGCAATACCTAACCTTCACCCCTGCACACCAGCCACTCGCTGGCCAGCTGGCTTTCTGATTTAGCTCATTGTTTTTCAAATTAACTTACACATGCAGACATGTGGTTTTCAGGTTTCAGTTTGTGGCAGAATAATTTATTGAGATATTGTGGAAACAGAGCCAGGAGTGCAGTTTCCAGGCTCTCGGCCTCACGTGGAAAGGTGCTGGCTCAGGTAGTAAACGGCCATCAGCTTTGGCTAGTTGGCCATCAGCTGTAACCAGTGAGCCATTGGCCACTAATATAACTGCTGTGGCTACACTAGCAGCAAATGGGGGGCTAGGAAGAAGACAGTGGCTGGCAAGAACGGACTGCAGTTGGCATGGTGGGTTGCGGGTTGCAGAGAAATGGAAGGCAGGTTGCAGATAGTGTGGCTCCTGTTTCCTGTGTCTCCAACCCTGCTGCCAGCGAGACTATAGTGGTATGACTCCCCTATCTATGGCTCCATGGGTGTTCCTTTTTGGCCTCATCGTGTCCTGCGTTCTTATGTGGGGCGAGGGACCAGAGACCCCGCGTGACTCCCTGTATGACAGATATTACTTGGTGTTGTGTTCTCAGTGTTTTCTCCTTGCTTTATTCCTAGACATTAGCCAGGCTCCTGGTATGCTCTTGCTTTTGCAGGATTGAGAGCAGAAGCAATCTCTCTGTCTGACATCTGAAAAAGCTGAAGTTTATTGAAGGGCAGAGAAGACTGGGAGCAGGGGCAGTGGGACACAGGCAATGCCTTTACAGGCAACAGGAAAGGAGAAAGAGAATGTGGTGGAGTTAGGAAAACCCACAGCAGTGGTACCCCTGGCAGTGCCAGGGAGGCGGGTGGACTCTGAGGGGAAGGCCCAACGTACACAGTCACCACAGTTCCTTCAGGCCTTGGGGTACTTGGCTTCTTGAGAGGGTTCTTTGCCCCCCAAATATGACCAAAAAGAAAAGCCCTGGACCTGAAGGACACTTTATTCCAGGGCAATAAAAGCGTCATTTAATCCATAGGCTTCTCATGGGCCTAATAATCTCCTACTGAAAAGTCAGAATCCTGGGGCCTACCCCAGAACTGATTGAACAGTAGCTCTGGGGAGGAGGTCAGATGTCCCCATAACAGATATTTCTGATATAGGACTCCTTTCAGAAACTTTGGAAAAGCTGAAGCAAAATCTGCAGTGCTCTCCTCATACCTGCAGGAGGGTCTTTTCCTTGCAAATAAACATAATAGAAAGTATCTTCGTAAAAATAAGCAATCCGAGTTCTTGGCACCTTTAAGGCCCAGCAACTCATATCCCTAGGAACAAAGCTGAGAAAATTTCCTCAGTCACTCACAGAACCCGTCACCCTGCCCTCACCCCTTTATTATGAAAAAATGTATAGCTGGTGAAAATTAAAGTAGACCCATCAATTGCATAGTCCATGCAAAACATTAGTCAATGACATACCACCCTGATGATTAATGCTGCTACGTGTAGGCATTAGAAATTTTCCCTCAAAGTGAGTTTTTATTTTGTACTCTTGCAAATGTTAACTATTAAATGGGACAGTATTTGGATGAATCAGTTGTGAACATGCCACTGTGCTTAACAGATGTGCATCCACACCTCTTCCCTCCATGGACACTTGGTGTATAATCTAAATACAGTCAGCATCCGGCTTTGTGGTTGCATCATCCTTATGTAACAACATTTATTTCCATGGAAGACATCATAATAATACACTGTCACCCCAGAGGTTACTCCTACGGCCTGTCAGGATCCATGAAGCTTCAGCCTAAATGGGTGGACCCACTGATGAGCTGTACCAGCGGTTAGCAAACTGGATAGAGCCGGAGGATCCAATCTGGCCCACCACCTGTTTTTGCATGGCCCATGAGCTACAAATGGTTTTCATAGTTTTTAATTGTTGGGAAAAAATGTTTTTAATATTTTTTAATATTTTGTGAACATCAACATTATACAAAATTAAAATTTCAGTGTCCATAGAAAGGGTTATTGGCACCCACTCACCCTTACTCATTTTTGTGTTTATTGTCTGTGGCAGATTGTAGGGACTGACAAATTGGATACCACCTGGTGTTTATTGCCTGTCACACTAAGACAGCGGACCTGAGTAGTTGGGATGGAGACCACATGGCCCACGAAACCAAAACTATTTACTCGGTGGCTCTATACAGAAAATCTTTACCAATGCCTGATCTATAAATTTGGAGTTTTCATCTTTTCAGGTGTATAAATGGGGAGATGATAACAACAGGGAATTTAATAAAGACCTTTGGGAAGTTTGGCTTTTTATTTATAGCAAGCATGGCAGTTTGTAGGTATGAGGTCGCTAGGTAAATAGGAGAGGCTTCCCTTTTGGTGTGTTAATATTTACTGTGTTTCCAATGGTATGGTGGTTACCAGAAGAAAAGCTGGGGGAGGTAGAAAAGGGCAAAGAGAGTCAAATATATGGTGATGGAAGGAGACTTGACTTCGGATGGTGAACACACAATGCAATATAGAGATGATATATTATAGAATTGTACACTTTAAACCTATATAATATTATTAATCAATGTCACCCCAATAAACTTAATAAAATTAAAAAACATATATTTGGTGTGTTTCCTTACACATTTTTTCATATGGATACATATTTCTTACCTAACTGACATTATACGATACATGCAGGTATATGTAGACTCTTTAAGTACAAAAGTATATCCCTCTTTTATTCATTCAATAATCATGAATGGTTTTCATGTCAATAAAAATTCTTTGAAAACATTGTTCAAACAACTGGATATATGAGAAGGAGCATCTTACATTCTCTATTGAGTAAGACAATAGCCATAAAAGACTAATCAGAAAAATCATTTTGTCCACTGAGCATCTCTTTCTTGGAGTAAGAGCCACAAGCAGCTGCCTACAGAGCTCAGGCAGGTAATGGACATGTGAGACGGTCAGCTCAAAGAAAAAGGCACTCTTCCACATTCTTTTGAAATGTATGGACTTCTCAGTGTATATTTCATTACCTTACTTTTTGTGGAGATGTATAAAAAATTCATGTTTCTTAGTTATAGGAAGCACAACAGCGAGATGATAAATGGCAACTGAAAACTGAGCTTTGTAACAGTGAAGACAATAGGGAGTCACAGGGATTGTGACCCACCGGGTACCATATCCCCCACACTAAAGCACAGATGCCATGTGGGAACAGCCAGCATTTCTAGATTATGCAGCATGAGCAAGAGTATTACCAAAAAGAGTTGAGCATGTTCTTTTTCGTAAAATCTCTATTTTTAAATGCTGGGAACAATTATCTTTTCATTAGACACCATATTGGCTGAATCTATGGACCAACAATTTACAACTTCTTATAATCTCTGGCAGCAAGGTCCAGCCACCAGATCTCTATGTCTAAGGACCCATTAGCCTGACCAATCAGCCAGATTTGCCCAAGACAGTTCTTGTTCTAGCACTGAAAGTCCCAGCGTTCAGGAGACTACTTGAGTCCTGGGCAAATCTAGAAGGTTAGTCACCTCAGTCAATTTCACCTGACTCTGATTTTTTTTTTTTTAAATTTGATACATACACACACACACACACACACACACACACACACACACACACAATTTGTTTGCAAACTTATGATGAATGATTGGCTTTTTTAGTTTTTTTCTTCTTTTTTACTTTTCTTTCTACTTAGCAGCTTTGGTTTCTGATAAACAGATCAGGATGTTGAAAGATCTGGATTGGTCACAGATGTTCCATTCCATTTCTGGATCCATTTTATCAGCTGCACCTGCAAGTTACATTGACTAGCAAATGGCAAAACCAATAATGAAACTCGATAGCACATCAAGAAACTGACAGCAGACACTGATAGCGTTCTCTTAATGAATAATCTATCCCAGGTCAGGCATTAAAAAAAAAAAAAAGGATTATAAGAGCAATAGAATTACCTAACATCTGTTCTATCTATTATAGGTTGAGCTGAATTAGGATACTAAACAGCTAACAAGGGTGGCTCCACTGCCATGGAGCCAATGAAATGCTTGGAGATGCAAGAGAATCTGCCCTTCTTACAAAGAGATACCCTTGTTCAGTTGATGGTTTTGTCCCACCAATCGCTTTTATGATGGGTACTGGGTCCACCTTGCTCTATCCCCACTCCAGGCCCCTTTAAGTGTGCTGAGGCTAAAAAGCTAAAACTGCATTTCCCAGGAATGGTTTGCAGTGCTGTTCTATATGTGATTTAGGTACCTCCTATTAGATGCACTCATACATGACTGGCTCAGAACTGAGTCACGTGGCAGGACAGGCAGCACACAGGGCATTCGCTTTGCTGGTGTAGATGAGAGCAGAGAGGTGGGGACCTGCACCCGGCATCATCCTGATGCGATAGCTTCCTGATCAGTGTAGAAGCAACGGTCCCCCCTTATGACCTGATTCTACAGTGGGCTTGAGGCTCATTCCTGGTAACAAATCCTAGATCTCCTCCTCTCATCTCCTAGCAGTTTGGAAATTATCAATAGTCCTTAGTAAATACCATTCTACTTATGGTAGTCAGAAAAAATTTTACTCTTTTCCATAGGAATCCTGATTAATATATTGAATTGCCCATTTTAAGTTTTCTTGAAGGCTATCACATTAAAAATTATTAAAACTAGAGAAATGGATAGTACTACATTTCTTGTGAAATTCCCTACAGTCCATGGGAAGAGGACGAAGAAAGGAAAAGGTTAAAATCGTTCAAAATAATAAAGCCTGGATTATTGGATCATCAGTGGCCATTTCACATTTTCTGATTTTTCTACCTAAGGATTATTGGTTTCATGTCCATCTTCCCTCCTAGACTGTAAACTCCTTGAGAACAGAGGGCCACATTTATTTAGTCAACACTATGTGTGATACCTAGCATAGTTCTGGCTTATAGTAGACGCTGGATAAACATTATGTGACTGTCTAAAGAGATAGGGGCAGTTAATGAACATTTCAAGGTAGGATGTGTATCTGTTCAGTAATATTAACAGTTACCATTTATCAAGCACTGCTAAGAGAATGGTTTTATGCTAGTCTATATATATATATATATATATATATATATATATATATATATATATATATATATATATATATATATCTTATTTCACCATTCTATGGAGTAGGTTTTATTACCTTCGTTTTACACATAAAGAAATTGAGTCTCAAAACAGGTCAAGTAAGAATCATAGTTAGTAATTGTGTTTTTATTTAAACCCAAAAATTCTGATTTCAAAGCCCAGGGTTTGGTTTCTATTACACCCACACATTCAGTTTGAGGGACTCAGTGTCTTTTGAGGCAGCTACGAATCTCTTCACAGTGGCTCAATTGTATAGGAAACCCAGAGCTTCTACAATACCTTCTTCAGTCCATAGGAAATCATTTTCAAAGGATTTCTGGTATTTGGCTGCATCTGTATATGGAAATACTCCTTCATGTAGGGGGCTTCTCCTTTCCACTCATAGGGTCATACCTGGAAGTGGGGAGATCTACCCACACATGTTCTACTACAGGCTGAGTCTCTACTCTCAGAATGCCTTTATGATTCTGCCAACAAAATTCTGAGGACACCCACACTAATTTTCTGTGCAGGAGTTCTTTCTGTGCAGGAGAGAAAACTTATTTTGCCCAAGGTTTATTTCCATAGCACAGTCATATTCACTTTGAGACTGCTTATGGACTCAAAAACCCCTTTTGGGAAGGGAATAAGATGTACAAATTGCCAGTTATAAAAACAGTCACAGGGATGTAAAGTACAGCATAGTCAATGATATTATAATAACTACAAGAATGTATGGTGTCAGGTGGGTACTAGATTTATTGGGGAGATCGCTTTGTAAGTTATATAAATGTCTAATCACTATGCTGTACACCTGAAACTAATATAATATTGTATGTCAACTGTAATTGAAGAATTGAAAAAAAAAAAAAAAAACCTCTTAAAAGCCAGGGTGACACAGAAGGAACTTGGTTTGTTCTGTCATACTTTATTATTCATTCATATATTCATGCATGTATTCAACAAACATGTATATAGCCTTGACTCCCTGTAAGACACTGTCAGGAGCTCCATTTAAATGTAATAGTTTTATCTCTCCAGTCACCACAGTAAAACGAGGAAGGTTGAAACACGCTGTTTTGTAGTAAACATTTTAAGTGTTTCCATCTTTGGAACCTTAAATCCTGCTTGTATGACTATAAGAAGCAGTTCCTTTCTTGTAGAAACATTTGGACGAAGCTTAGTCATAAAAATACGTGTACCTTGAACTTGAATGTGACTCATCATCTCCCAGCTTGATATAAAGTGTCCCATGGCTACATATCAAGTCACACCAGTTCAGAAACATGCCCATGACGTCCAACACAAAATCTAATATTTCGAATGTAATATATTGTCTCTGCTTTCTGAGATTTCTTAGATCCTTAGATCCCATTATATTAACAAAGGTTTGCTTCTCTCCTGGTCCGCTCAGCAGCGTGCAGGCACTGATATAAAAAAAAAAAAGCCCAACTCCAGCAGATTTTAAATGAGATATTTTTGCTGGAACCACTTTAAACGAAGAACAATTTTCCCTGACCTTTTCGCCCAGCTGTCCTCCTGAGAGGGTAACGTGGACACCAGCTGATGATTCATTATGGATTTGAGTCCAGGTGTAGAATACACTCAAGCAAGGGATCGAGGCTCATTATAGTTATACCTGCAAGGAAAAGTTACTGCAGTTCAAGGTCTATTAGAAAGATTACAACTTGCCCATAAAAATTTTGCTTTGGGCTGAACTATGGCGTATGAGTTTCTAGTCCGTAAGTACCTTAAAATCAGAAAACTCAATTAGGTACTCCTAAATTAAACGGCTGTTAATTGGCAGAGAATTGAGTTTTGATGTTTTAAAACTTCTTGCCAAAAGCTTCAGAGACATTTTAATGTTTAACCATATAGTGAAAATATAGCATAGCAATTAGAGTAAGAAATCTGAGAAGTCAATTTATATTCGGCTTCCTGCCACTCCCCTCCCACCTCCCTAACTATGGGAGCCATTTCTTAAATACTTCTGCCCTGGTATTTCTCTAAATGAAAAACTGCAATATTTACCCTTTCCCAGAAGGTGTCAGGGAGCCAACTTAAAGACTCAAATCCTCTTTTCAACTTCAAGCACCTTTCCAAGGAAGGAGGCCATCACAAAGTCTTCCATCTCTCAGGTCCTCAGTGATCACGGAGCATAGACCTACCCAACCATTCAGGAAACAGGAAGTCAGCTGCCAAGCTACTCTTACTGCTGTCTGCCTGCAGCAGAAAAAGGATTTCACCTTTTGCTAATTCCCAGCAGAGAGGGGTCTGTGCCTCAGAGAGAATAACGGATTTAATCATTTTACCGACCCAGGTTTGAAACCTAACTCCCACTTTCTGACTGAATGGTCCTTTTTCTTGTTGGTGAAGTCAGGGTTGCTAGTTCTGAGCAATGACGTAAAGTGCCCAGTGCATGGTGGACAATCAAAGGCAACTGCAACAGGAAACATCAAGTGAAAGAGACTAAACCTGTAACAATCCACTGGCCAGCCTTGCAGGTAGGTCTCCCTGCCAGCCTTGGGGAGGCCTCCCATTCCAGGAAAATCAAGTCCATACAGGCAGGAGGGTTTCTCTCACCGTCATGCAGAGAAGCAAATGGAGTAATTTGGATTGGGAAAATATATTCAGACATTGCTTTGGAGAAGATGCTCCAGGAATGAAGGGTATTTTTCATATCCTGGGAAGATCATATTAGGATTTCTCCAAAAGAAAGCATGACTTTCTTTTTCTTATATAGTTTTCCTAATGAGTTCTAATATAACTTTGCTTATTTAATGGGAATACAATGTGCAATTCTGTATTTCTTAATAATACTCTAAGGAGCAATGATAGTGAAAGCTCAGAAAGCTTATTAAGACTAATACCCAAATGTGGTTAAATGCATTAAAAAGCCTTAGTAAAGAATATGCACTATTGATCCCACTCACAGTCTTGGCTTTTGAAGAGGGTCCATTAAGGCACAGCATGTTATTAATGCAAACTAGTCCCCAGTGCATAGGTCTCCTCCATCTTGAAATGAGGTGGCATGAAACTGAAGCAGAAAACGTCTGGAAATTGCTGAATAATTACAGTCTTTTTTCTATCTATGTTTTATTTAATTTACCTACATAGAATTTTCAATACTTATTGTCTCATGTGCAAACAACAGTTTGCAAATTGGTTAAAGGATATAATAAAATATATTTTTCATATATCGCAAAACAATTACTTTGTCTTCCTTCCTAGGGGCCCAATGAGGACAAATAATAGACTCTAGGACAATTTAGATGCAAATAAAGTTTATATTACTGAATCCTCATGATCCAACATTTTATTTATCAAGAAAACTTCTAGACTATTCATCTATATAAGAAACAACCTCTCCCTCTAATTATAATTTTATTCCCTGATGAGCAGCCCATCAAAAATGTTTTCAAGCATTTTCTGCTAGAGATGACAAAGGTTTTTGTTTTTTTTCTTCAGTAGATTTTAAAAATTGAGGTGAAATTCACATGATATAAACTTAGGCCATTGCATTGTGTACAGATCAGTGGCAATTCATAGATTGACAATGTTATCCAATACCACCTCTATTAAGTTCCAAAACATTTTCATCACCCCCAAAGAAAACCCTGTATACATTGAGCAGTTATGCCCTATCCCTTCACCGCATTCCTCTCCCCAACCCTTGATGACCACCAAGGTTTCATCACTTCAAAGTTGCTTACAGACAATTAGAGGAAGAACTTTCTGTCTTTACCATAGAAATGGTAGTAGTGACCTGGGCACTTGATAAATATGGAGATTCCTGGGCCTCTGCCCAAAGATATCCAATACAATCCATACTGCATATCAGCCTAGGGGCCATTTCTCCAGACCTCTGAACACACTAGGGAGCGTTCTCTCTACCCCTAATACATACCTTCAGCCTAATAGGGTAATGGAACTGTGAAGAGAACGCCCTTGTGAGAAGTTTCTTCTGGTGGAAATGGCAAGACAGGGTGCAGGAGAGAGTCAGGTTGGACCAGGGGAGGGTTTGGAGGATGGTGCAGTAGTGTATATGCTGGAGTACAGATGTGTGCAATTAAGAAGCTTCTGTTGGAGTGTCATACTGAGAAGGAACAAAAGTGGGAAGATGGGAGGGAGGAAATGAGGGAGAGAGGAAAGGAAAGAAGGAAGGGAGTAAGGAAGGAAGGGAGGGATGACATTCAAGGTATCTGTGATCAACTTTTGGCAGAAGGAGAGCTGCTTGCTCATTTTTTTTCAGGGAGAAAGGAGAAGGCAGGTACAAATGCAGGCAGTTTGTGGATATGGTGGAGGGGAGGTAAGGTGCTTCTTGACTGATGTGTTCAGCTTTCTCTCCACAGCATAATACATGATTCATTGCTGAGAGTGGGTGCTCGGCGTGTGGGAGTGTATGTAGTTCTTTAGAGGAGAATGGAAAAGGCATGAAGTTGCAGAGAATGAGAGCAAGCTTCCTAGAGAAGCTGAGCAAGTTTGCAAGGCAGTGCTGAGGGCGCAGCTGAGGTTGTAATCACGAATGTGCAGTACTTCCAGTTCTGCTGGTTGTGGGATTTTCTTAGTAGGCCCACCTCCTCAGTACAGTCAAAGCAAAGCAGATGTGGAAACTCATCTTTGGTTCTGGGTCACCAAGAAGAGAGCAGACTAAAGGCGTGGAGGTATTTGTAAAAGAAAACTCAGACTCTCTCAAGAATACATTAAACTTAACAGAGAAAAGCTTTCATCGTGGGTGAAAATGACAGGAGCTGATTGTTTTCCCCATCCTCACCTGTAGCTCGTCTCTATTCCATTCCCTGCCCAGCTTCATGACAAATATTCCTTTCCCACAGTGCACATTTTTAATGGCCTTTTTAAAATACACTTATCATGAAAAGATAATTCACATAAGAACTAATGTGATCTGATAACCAAACTGCAAAAATAGTTGCAGCATCACTAGCAAAGAAATTAATATGTATCTGTTAAACTACAACTAGCTTTATTTGTTTCTTATAAGGAAGACGTGTTGCATTTATATGTCCAGACTCCTTCTCACCCATTTTATAACCAAATCCTCTTCCCCTACCCATGTACAGGAGGGACTTCCATTTCCCTTGATTAAGGTTTCCATATGGAGAGACTTTCGTCAGGGATACCCCGGACCTTCTTCCCACATCCGGTCCTCCCTAAGCAGGGGAATGAGTGATTTATCTGAAAAAACTGAGCTTTCCCACTTCAGACTCTTTTTCTCTTGCCTGTTTTTATGAGCCAACCTCTCTACAAACTGTACATGTCCTAGTCTGTTCTCTGTCTTATGCAAGGGGCCTGCTCCTGGGGGAGACCAGGAGTACAAAGCTGCATCCCGTGACTAAGCAGGCAAATCTGTTTAACTCAGGGCTGAAGAATTAGCAAATCCACCTGCTGTGGAACCATATTTTCTAGGTTTACCAGTAATAAAGCTGATCTTTTGGTTTTTTTTTTGTTTTTTAATCCCCTAAAGTTCTATTGCTTATTGCCCAGGACAGAGCTCAGAGCTTGCCAAGATTTCTCAGTTTGTGGCGCCCTTGGTGTCTCAGTAATTTCGTCCTGGTGCTCCTAGGCCCAGGGAGACACCTAACAATTCTGTTTATTAAGGAGTTAAGGTCCAAATAACTTAATAAGTACTTATATCCAAACAATTTACTAGCCGTTTGAAAAAAATGTGTAATTTGAGAGAAGAAATAATAGCTATTTTATTCTAAAACAGTCACAATTACTTACCAATAGGGTATGTGTACCTGTTGGGCCCTATGCAGTTTCTGAAATCAGACTATACAACACCACCCTCATTTCCTGTTCCACTTTGACTTTCATGAGGGACTTAGTTTTGATCACAGCAATTAGCAAAAAACCAGCTTCAAAACGATATGATGTCATCAAAGAAATGTAATGTGATCTCATTTTGAGACTGTGAGCTACCTTGAGCTAATAGTTCATGTGCTATCCAACAGATGTTGAATATCTGTTTCCCCCTGAAAGAAATTTTTTTAGTGGAATCCAGGGGTTCATGACCCTTTATACTGTAGGACAACCTCTCTTTATGAACACGTTGTATTCCAAAAGTTTGTTTGCTTCAGGCTGTTTGAAATTAAAAAATATATTTTTCAATAGAAATTATATTGAATTACAATAAGGTCATTACAGTGAGGTCATCCCCAGGCCAAGCCAGGCCAAATGCATACTAGAGTAAGACTAATGCTGTACAAACCTCTGAACATTCAGGTATATGAGTCAATTAGAACAAATGGCTGAGGACATCTCAGATTTTGTTTTAATTCTCTGCACATCTATATTCCACAAAAACTTAAGAGCAAGCTTAAGTAGCTCTATTATGTGCCCATGTTAGCATCCGTGTATGTTAAAATAAATACACAGAAAAGACTAAATTTGTTCTTCATGTGGTTGACATATACCTGAAAATGCCTCCCCACTATGCCACTGCATTATTTAGAAGGTAATACCATAAATTCATGCCTAAAGTTCTATTGCTTATTGCGCAGGACAGAGCTCAGAGCTTGCCGAGATTTCTCAGTTTGTGGCGCCCTTGGTGTCTCAGTAATTTCGTCCTGGTGCTCCTAGGCCCAGGGAGACACCTAACAATTCTGTTTATTAAGGAGTTAAGGTCCAAATAACTTAATAAGTACTTATATCCAAACAATTTACTAGCTGTTTGAAAAAAACTACACACTTGCGTAGTGGAACACTTGCTTAAATGCTCTTGTAGAAACTAGATCCTTTTTTTTTTTTTTTTTTTTTTGGTGGATCAGATCTATTGTTTTTTAACTGAATACCAATTTGATCAATGTTCCATTACAATATTCAAATGAAACATTTTCTAGTCTAAGTTTTCCAGTATAAATATAACTATCCAGCACTCATTTCTGCATTGTCAAAAACTCAGAGAAGTTACTATATGACAAACTATTAGCATAACTCATTTAATGTTTGAACTTGCCTTAGACTAAGATGTTCAAGCTTACAGACACTGTAATGAGAAAGGTCAATAGCTATAGATCACTTTTTCTAGGGGGTACAGTACGAGACATCTTCCAGACTTATTCTCATTTAATTCTCACAAGTCTGGGAAGTAGGTATTATGTTCAAAACTTTACATACACTATAACTTCTTAGGAAGATTAAACAATATTTCACAGTTACCAAAATAATATTTTTTTAACTGGCAAGTAATTTGAAGTTGTTATTATAAAGCTGTTAGGGTGAACCAGATATTTTACATTTGCTGAAGTCCATGAAGGTTAGAGTTTTGATGCACTTAATTTGTTTAAACTATTCAAGTTCTTTGGTTACAAAAAATAAAAACATATTCTGGTTAACTCAAGTAAAAAATGAAACATATTGAAAGGGAGTAGCTCCTAGAACCAAGAGTAAACCACTATAGTAGATCATTGGAAGAATGAGATATACAAAAATTCCCATCACCTAGATAACAGGAATTAATGGACCAGTTTCTTCAGGAAAACACTATAGATGATCATCTCTGGTCACTTCCTGTTGGTAAGGCTCAAAATTTGAGTTTTTGGGAAGTTGACTCTAATTGGACCAGTTTGGGTCACATGCTTTAATATTTTTCAGGGAGAGGCAAGGATCTTATTATTCGACCAAACTAGGGGAAGAGGTGTTCCCTAATGGAAAAAGAATGTGTTATTTTTCAGAAAATGGAGAAAAGGATGCTGGACTGGAAAGACATGAGATGTCTATAACAGTACATGACAGAGCTGGGATTCAAACCTCAAACTGTTCCAAATCCTTTACTTTTAACCATCTTCCTCTTTTCTTTCTCAATAACTCATTAGCAAAAAAATAAAAAAATTAAAAAGTCCCAGTGGAGTGAATATATGGTAATTATTGCATAGGGCTTGGCACTACTATGTACAAATTCATTGATAATACAAGCACTCACGGAAAGGTCTTCAGGGGCCCAATGGCAGGGCTTGCTGATGGTTTTCACATCTTGTCTGTTGGTCTCCATTGTGCTATGACCTGCTTGTTAGGAAGCAATGTTAGCAGCCAGGCTGGTCTAATCAACCAAATCTGGTATCACTGAGTTGTTTCAATTGTCAGTTCAATTGTGGAAGTGTGTACTTTCGATTTCCAGCAGGCTGATGTCAGAAAGCTAACATTATTGCTGTTCTTAATGTCATCCAGCAGTTTCATTCCTGGTTTACTTTTTCAGTGTCAGCTCTGGGGAACAAAATATCAGCTTATATTTTAAATTTTCCAAGTGCTTTTTTGGAGTAAAGACTTATTTTTCTACAAAATTTCCATGGTGTTTATGAATGTATAAAGAGAAGGCTTAGGTTGTAAAATTTTGCTTTTTACATTAAACATGTATTTTAAATTGTAAAGTAGCCATCTGAAAGTCCCTTTGATATTTTTCAATTCTCACCATTCAATATCTTTGTTCTATGAAGCTACAACATAGGTATATTATTTTGAGATGCCTGAAGGCTTTACTGGAACTATGAAACCAGGCTTCTTCTTTTTTTTCTTAAAATGTTGTATGTGTTTTAGTCTAACTTGGTCCTGGTGAGTAAAATCAAGTAACTAAGTGTTAGCAGAGGGAAGGAAGAAAGGAAGGAAGGAAGGAAGGAAGGAAGGAAGGAAGGAAGGAAGGAAGGAAAGAAGGAAGGCAGGCAGGAAGAGAGGAAGATGAATTATTCTTCACTACCATTTATTGAGTCTGTAGGACATGCAAGGGTACATGTCTATACACAGAGTTTCAATTAATGGCAAGATAATTACTGCTAAAAATGACAGGATAAAGGGAAATAAAAAATCATGGCATTGCCCCAACAATGGACTCTGGCTGTGCTATACTGAAGAATTTAATAAGAACCCATTCACTATTTTTAAAAGGACTCCTGAAGTTTCAGTTAGACTTATTGAGCAGAGGGGCTAAGAGCGTTGCTCTAGATCTAGATTATGGGAGTTCCAATCCCAACTTTACCATTTAATAGCTATGTGATCAAAATCAAATAATGCCATATTACTTCTCTGGGCCTCAGTTTCCTCAAATGCAAAATGAGGGTGTGTGTGTGTATGTGTGTGAGAGATAGAGAGAGAGAGAGAGAGAGAGAGAGAGAGAGAGAGAATACTTCTAAGGTACGTAGAATGGTGCCTATGAAACCATGAAAATTATCTTGTAGAAACAATACCTAGTGACATATGGAAATGTTTGCTATAAGACAGTATATACAGCAAGAGTATGAGTCTAATTTTATTTTTTATGTTACATATTGATATAGATATAAATTCACTAACAAAAGAAGCATATGTAATATGTCAATGATCGTTATCTCTGAGTGGTAGGGTTATCTTTGAGTAATAGGATTATGAGTGCTATTTACTTAATTCATTTTCCAAATGAATAAAGTAAATTTTTATTTTCCAAATTTTATCAAATGGACCTGACTGATTGTATAATCAGGAAAAAAAGTCACTATAAGTATAATCACTGTTTTTTGTTTTGTTTTGTTTTTCCAGTGGTTTTCTTTAAATAGAAAAGATAAAATCAAGTAGAAAAAGAACTTTCCATTTTGATGGTTAAGATAAAACTTTTTTTAAAAAAACTGGCCAGGTCACAGAAGAGTTAAAAAATCTGAGGTTCAGTCCAGGGTACTTGAAGGGAAAGGAAAGTAATGTGGAATTCAGATTCAAGTGTATGTTTAGATATTAACTGGAAAGCAGTGACTGTGTGACTTTACGTAAGCAATTTAACATCTATGACCTTCAATTCCCCATTTATAAATTAAGTCTTGTTGATGCCTGTTGTGGAGAATAGATGAAGTATATAAAGAGTCAGGCACATGGTACACATTCAATAATGATACCTTTATCTTACAAAGTGGTCAGTTTATCATCTTTATTACTCATTAAATAAAAAACAATAAGAATAGTTTTAGGTAGCTTCCTGTCATAAACTGGAATTTAAGTAATCTCATGAATGTAATAAATAACTCAATAATCCATATTCCTTTTATAGTGTTTGAGTCCAAAAGGCAAGAGTGGGTTCCATTTTTTTAAGAGACTATTTCTCCATGATCTTCATTGTAACTATTATCTATGTGATTTAAAAATAAAAAAGAAGAATGATGAGCAAACTCTCAATTTATTTAGAAAAAGAATGATTTAGTTTTCTATTTTTAATAAATAGTAATTGTATTATTTACTATGGGTCTCTATGCAACTCACCTTGATATATCAAACATTGTTTTCATTATTTTTGTGTTTCATGTCTAGTTAATCTCATGGTCAAATAGTCTCTAAATAAATGAAGGGTGGGGAAGTTAAAGAAAAAAGTGACTCTATCATTACCTGGTCCCAAACCTCATTACTCTCAAAAGCTGTGCTTCTCAAATTTTAAAGCATTTATGCATCTTTTGGGCATCTGACTCAGTGGGTCTAGAATAGGGTCTGTGATTCTACATTTCTGACAAGCTCCCAGGAGATGCTGATGCTACTGATCCATGGACCATTCTTTTAGCAGCTGACTCTGAAAGGGCTCTAGGCATAACACTGTGTCTGGTCTAAATGATTCTATATTACAGGGGACATAAATTGAGGAAAACAAAAGTTTCTCATGATTTCAGTATCCCAACCGCCCACCCAATACACTTTTTTAAATATTTCTAAGTTTCCTTTCATTTTGTTCCCACTGATTTGCTCTCTAAAATCCACCTCCATCTGGTAAGTTGCTACTTATCCTCTAACGTTCATCTCTGAAGCTAGATCTTCTGGGGCTAGACCCACCCAGTGCCTGGTGGTAGCCAGGTCCCTGAACAAATCACTGTAAGCTGAAGGGGATGTTTCTGCTTCCACTGACTCCTCTGCTTATCCTCATTTGCCTCACCTGCTCAGCACCCATCAAAGGGCACTTGAGAGACCCTTGTGTTGGCAGAATGCCCTCTCAAGCACACTTCTCCCAATCAGGCATTCCCTCAGACTCTGAAGTTCTTCAGGGCGCTGTAATCCACCTGGCCAAGGGCAGTCAGTGTCTTTTTTACCCTTGAACTTCTGTATAGTCTTTTGAGTTCCTTGAGGTGAAGATACCTATAAAAATACAAGGTGATATACAAGTATCCAAATAACACAGTAGCATTTAATAATAAAAGCTGTTTTCTTTATAACATAAAAATATTTCTGTGACTGAACCTCCTTTCTATCTGGCAAGGGCAAATTCAAACTTTCTGGCATAGATGGGCCAGGAAGGTAAAATAAGTAAGTGAAGTTGATCAGTTAGGGTCAGCATCCTGGCAAGCCATTGACTCATCTGAGCAGGGCAGCATCCAGCCACCCACCCACATGGGAATGCCACCCAGGGTTGCCAGATTGCTCAGATGCCAGAAATCCAGATTTTTATATGAAATCTCTCACTTCAACAAATCCAATTTTTGGTTGTTGTTGTTTAAATACTGTGAAAGCCAAACCAAACAAATCTATGGGCCAGATGCATCTGGTTGAGAGAAGACAGAGAGTAACCTGATTTTTGGCATTTGATTTAAAGTAACTCCACTTTTAAAATAATTTTCACTTCTAGCCTGTTGAAATCAGAGACGAGCATGAAGCTTACTAGTGCTTGACACTGTACTCAGCCATGGCTTCCCTCTTAAGCTAAGAGTGGGCAATAATGTCAAGTCTTGCTTAAGAGACTTAGCCCCCATACTTATAAACTTACATACATAACCAGAAACACCCAGAAGCATCTGGAAAGTCTGGTTCTTATGTCTGCATCAACTATTAGAGTATTGGTTTCCCTGGCCTGCTTTCCAGAAAATAGCTGCCAGGTAACATGAGGATGCAGGAGGGCTGGGTGAGCACATCTATTTCTGACCAAAGTTTATATGGACAGAACAGCATCTGATTCTGATTCTCACGGTACAGCAACTTCTCAAGTCTGGCAGGTGATGTGAAAAGTTCTAGATATTTAGGCTTAGAATGTCAAAAGAAATCTATGAAACTTACCCAGGTTGAACAGCATGTGGGCAAGGAGAAAAGTAGTGGGAATGTCAACAATACACATACATCATATTTAACTGACAGTATTCTGCAAATCAAATGACTCCACCTATAAGAACATTATACTCATGGTGTCAAAAGTATTATTTTTATTGCTTCTGTTTTTGTGTTTTCCCCTCTATTTTTAACTTCACTTTTCAAATGGAAAAAAATACCACCAAGTTACCTGAAATAATGATTTTATGTCTTATACACCTTGGAGACTTCCTTGCAACTCAATAGAATTTCAATAAATATTTGTCAATTGAACAAATGTATGAATACATTATTTTGAATCACAGACACTAGATCAATTACTTTTTTTACACTGCCCTACGTACTAGGCAACAGTTCGAGATGCAGAATACTGCTGGTTAATATGATATACATGTATTGTCGACATACTCACTACTTTAATCCTTGCCCACATGCTGTTCAACCTGGGCAAGTTTCATAGATTTCTTTTGGCATTCTAAGCCTAAATATCTAGAACTTTTCACATCACCTGCCAGACTTGAGAAGTTGCTGTACCATGAGAATCAGAATCAGATGCTGCACTGTCCATATAAACTTTGTACAAAACAGTAAATAAGTAACAGTTAATAAGCAAGAGGCTTACAAGGTCCTTCTGATCACTAATGGACAATGCAAAATTTCCAGTGTAACAATATGTTCTCATGGCATTATGAGAACATACAATGGAATTAATCTATTCCAGGATATCTGTGAATGCTTCCTTGGGGAAGAGATAAAAGATGTATAGTGCTGTTCATTAGAAAAGAAGGGTAGAAAGAACATTCTGAGACAGGGGTCAGCAAATTATGGCCCATGGGCCAAATCAAGCCCTTCACATGATTTATACATAAAATTTGATTGGATCACAGCTATACCCACTCATTTATGTATTGTTTATGGCTACCTTTGAGCCAAGATGGCTGATTCAAGTAGTCAGGACAGAAACCATAGGGTTTGCAAAGTCTGAAATATTTACTATCTGGACCTTTATAGAAAATAATTTATTGACATTTGTTCCAGGCAGAAGGAATGGGATATGCAAAAGTTCTGTGGCCAGAGAGAGGACAAAGAGTAGGAACAACTGAGAAGGCCTATGTAATCAAAGTTGGGAGCATAAGGTAAAAAGATGGCAAGAGATGGTAAATATGGTAAAAGTTGAAGGTAGAAAGGTAGGCAGGCTTAAACCATATAGAATCTGTAAGCTACATTAAGGAGTTTTAGTTTATCCTTGAAGCAATCTAGTATTTCAGGCATGATGGGAACAGTAAGGAGGAAGCAGAGTTGACATGATTATCTCATAGGGGGAGACAACTGAAGCCACACTGCGAAAAATGTATTGAAGGAAAGCAAAATGGATTCAAACACACCACTTAGGAGACTCTTAATTGAGATTAATGTTTTGGGGTAGAAAAACTGCTCTAGCAATCCCAACATTTCAATGACTTACCATAATAAAGGAGAATTCTATGCTCATGTCACAGCACCATATATGTTGGTGGTTGACTCTCCCTCCTCTAGGCCATAAGAATTCTCTCTGTTCACCTAGCAGCATGTGTGGGAAGAGGGCCAGGTTGTAGTGGGTAGGCTTACATGCACCAGGCCGGGAAGGGACACACATCACTTCCACTTACATCCTTCAACAAAACTCAGTCACATGACCACATCTAATTGCCAGGGATGGTGGACAAACTATATGTCCAGGAAGAAGAGAAGAGCCTGAGTATTGATGAGCATTGCCATCTCTGCCAAAGCTGAGTCTATGTTGTGTAAACAATAAATAGCAATGGAGGAGACTATCTCATTGAACTTCCCTGGGAGATTCAGTGCATGAACAGCAATGGTACCTCACAATGCTATTTCTTCTTCCCAGGCTAGCACAGGGTCACAAGCCAACTAGTCAGTCACAACAGAGCTTATGTTCACAGTCCCATCATTCTCCTCCCATCATTCTTCTCCACTTCATTTCAATTCTCAAAGCCCACTGTGGGGGAGGGGTATGGAAGGAGGGGGCTCCTCTTTCCCCAAATCAGATCAGTTAAACTCATTCTCAGCAGAAATACTGGGGCCCTGAGGAAGCCACTGATATTAAACAGTAGAGTCTTTGCAGGGAAAAATAGTGGCTCCTGGCCTATTGACAACTATGAAAAATGATCAATATTGCTGCTAATTTTAAAAAGCAAATATTCACAGTAGAGCTGCTTCATTATAACATGGTTCATTGATACTATGCATATATTCTGAGACCAAACAAATATATATATTACAGTAAATGATACAAATATGGGCTTGATAGTATAATTTTAGCTTCAAGTAGTATTTTTAAATTGCAGGTCACTATCAACTAGTGGGTCACAAATCAACTTAGTGAATTATAGAACATTGGCTCATAGATAAATTGATGCTCTTGTTACTAAATGCCAATCTTAAAGTGGAGTTTCTGGGTAGATTTTTTATCAATAGATAATCTACCCATTACCTCAATTGATCTGCTCTAATTTTTATGTTTGTTAGGATCAATGCTGTGTTTTTCAAGATGAACACTTAGTGACATTCATCTTATTCACTCAGAAAATAAAAGGAACATATTCTATGTATAATCAACAACTATATTCAGTGAAAGCTAACTCCCAAATCTAAAAATAAAGGAAGAACGAAAAAACAACCCTCAAAAGAAAATCAATTGAAAAGAAACTTAACAAGAGGACACAAACCAGTGGGAAAAATTCTATTTCCTTTTCTATGTACAGTGACCAGACCATTATCAGAAATTAAAAGGCCAGAGCTGCCATTTCTGTACCTGAGTAACAGTTTCCAAATAATATCCTTATGACAGTCAATTGTTTAGGGGGAAACGAAACAAATAGCTATTCAGTTAAATATCATCTATTCCTTATCTTTAACACACACACACACACACACACACACACACACACACACGCACACAGCATACAGGTACCCATAAATGATTAAAGCTAAGCAACCAGAGACTTGATCTGGCCAGTCCTTCCTGGAATCCAATTCACTTATCAGCCCACCAAGGTCATAAGAGTTATCAAACATTTTGCTTGTGTGTTAAGTAATTAGAATAAATATTAAGTAGCTATTTAACCAAGATATCATTAGGGAACATGTCTCTCTTTTGTTTCATCATTATTCCTCCAAAACAGAGGAAGAAAGTGTGGACATTACTGTATGAAGTGTCTAGTTTGCAAAGCATGGCAGAAGTAAGCCTGATAACTTGATATATATTTTTCTAGTATGTCATAGGCGATACACTGCAATTTGGGGGCTGGAAGGGATGCACAGGTCATGTAGTTTGAACTTTTCATCTTACGGAGGAGAAAAATATGTGGTGAAGTGACCCATTGGAATTCAGCCCAGGTTTTTGTTTGTCAGTTGAGTATAGTCTGCTGTTTCTCTGTGAAATCACCCGTGTTTGTGTGAGGTGGAGCCCCTGAGTTCTATAGAGTCTGCAAGTCTAATTTTCTGAGAAATGCAAGGGAAAAAAATCTAAGCAGCTGGGATTCTGCCTTCCACCAGGCTTGCTATTTCTGGGTGCAAACTGATCAGCCATCTTGCTGCTTCATGCAGTACACACTGTTTCACAAGCAAGGTGCCGAGGCAGGTGAACCAAACATTGGTCCCCCTCACACTTCACTTTGTACGCTCATCCAAGGGCAGTGCAGTCTGAATCTCCACTCCTGCAAGGGCAGTGCAGTCTGAATCTCCATTCCTCCAAGTGCAGTGCAGTCTGAATCTCCACTCCTGCATTTTAGGGAGAAGCTGTCCTTGCCTTGTATATACTGTGTGTTCCTATACAGGCATGTGCATTCATTTATTCATAAAACATTTATGGTGTGTTGAGCACATGTTATGTGCCAGGCAAGGTGCTAGACCCTTCCAAGAGTTCAATAGCAGTGAAGGACAGGGTAGAATGTTATAAGTGACACCTTAAATGTACTTACATAAAGTTAAAATTAAATTATATTTATTGCACCCATGTATACAAAATTTTACAGTTATATTCAAAGACTTCATATTCATACAAAATTTATTGTCAGCCAGCTAAATTTTCACCAGCTTTTCCTCTGTTTTCTAGGCATAAAGATGTCCCTGGATGCAACTCGAAAGAATTTAGAAACATAGGTTGGTGCCCCAGTTTTACTCTTTACTAGCTGAGTGACCTTGAACTGATTTTCCAGTCTCCCTAATCATCAATTGCTCTTCTCTTCAGCAAGCATGATAGTGCCTATTTTACAGCTTGTCAGAAGGACTAAGACTATGCATGAGAGCAGAGCTAAAAAGCAGGTTACTGCATCTGTCTGAGGCACTGTCTTTGCTCGCAAATTTAGGGTAATAGAATCCATGTCATGCAATTACTGTGAAAATTAAATGAGAAAACTACACATTCAATCCTCAATACATTTTAATTATTCTATGAAAGTGTCATACGAAGTATAAAATGTTAGATCAAAGTAAAATGCTCTTAACTGTTAGAGGTAAGCTCAGTCAAAAGGAGAGTATCGGGACCAGAATCATTCCAGCGTGCTGCCTGTCCAGGCACCTGGTCCCTTTAAATCTCAAGCTTTCAGGCTCAGTGTTATTTTGGAAGTTCAAATAGATGTCTCTGCTTTGGCTGTAATGTCATATACCTCTCCAGCTGAACACATATTCCTTTTTTGGAACCTGTCCTCTCATCTTCTTTCTCTTTTTAGATCACTTCTCAAAGCATAATTCCTTTGAGGACCAGTTCTAATGTTCATCTTAGGCCTGTGTGTATGTAGAAAAAGAAGGCGAAATGATGCCAAGATTTTCTGTCTTAGTCTGTGCTTATTCTTCCTAATCTTTAAAGCAGTAAGAATATCAGTTCCCATCCTTGAAATGTGATGTCCCCAAAATTAGTTAGGAAATTTGGAAACTGAAGGGTTATCTGGGTCGAGGGTACATAATTACCTACCAGAATTTGAAATTACCAAAAGCAAACTCAGTATTGTTTTCTTTGGGTTTGAACCCGCCCACTTCTTATGGGTGCTTAAAAGTTCCTTCTTCAGTAACCACTGGAAACTGAGCATTAAGCTATCTCTAGACCCATTTTTTTAAGTGGTTCAATTCAGGTAAAAACAAAAAATCGACTGGCTATTTTATTTCATTCATTCAAATGACAATTTTCAAAAAACCAGGCTTTTTGTTGTTCTTCTTGTTAGAATTCACTCAGTTTCTGTTTATACAATAGTTTGTATGTGGAGACAAAACTTAACATATCATTTGGTGGAAGAAAATGAGCATGATTAAAATATGAACATTCCTCAAATCCAGACTTGTTCAATCTAGGAGGCATTTAACTTAAATCTCCATAAAGAAAACAACAGCCCTTGCTTTCAAAGTATTGGTTTCATTATTTTCAAAATCAAAAAAGAAGAAGGAGGACGAGAAAAGGGGAGAGCAGGAGGAGTTGAAGGAGAATAATAATTTTGTTGCAAAGTATGGAAAGATGCAACTGAGAGTCAGGTGAAAATTTTAGCTTCAGTAATCCTAATATGCACTCCTGTTGCTTATTTATTTATTTGCCTTTTTTCTTTTTTTGGAATAGTTTCACTTTACTTTATTTTATTTTTAACTTTTATTTATTTTAAGTGTGTTTTTCCAGGACCCATCAGCTCCAAGTCAAGCAACTGCCTCAATCCAGCTATGGGTGGTACAGCTCACAGTGGCCCATGAGGGGATCGAACCGGCAACCTTGTTGTTTAGAGCACCGTGCTCTAACCAACTGAGCTAAGTGGCCGCCTCACATGCCTGTTGCATATTTAGAAGACAATTACCTTGGTTTTTATATTTTCTAGTGAAAATTTCTATTCTGACTTAGGTGTCCTGGAAACAACTGCATCTGCTGTGTAATATTGATGAACTTGAGTTTGAAGATGCTAGTACTGTACCGCTCTCTGTGAATAATAGGGCACACATAAATGATTAAAACAAGACAACCAGAAACCTAATCTTGCCAATCCTCCCTGGGATCAAATTCATTTATCAGCCCACTAAGGTCACTGACCTCGGTTACCCAGAGCCTAGCTACTAAAATGATTAATTAATCCATTCTCTCATTTCACTCATTTAATTTGAAGGGGAAAATAAAGAGAAAATATTTTCAATGAATTGACCTGTAGGCAATTGTCCTTAGCTTGCTGCACCCTCTAAAGCACTTATTAATGGTAATGAGAAGTATCAATACATGCTACAACAGAGATGAGTGAACAAAGAGACCATAGCTTTTCTTACACATGTCCTCACATTAATTAAATTTTTATCCCCCGTTTAATCCTCTTTCTACAATTCTTCATATTGAAAGGTGCATAGGTATATGAAAAGAAGGAATATACTGGCAGATACAGAGAACTAATTGAATTTCTGTAGAGGAAATATTTTAAAATGCGTTTATTTTTGTAGCCATCAATGGAGAACCCTAATGTTGAGCAAAACATAGTTTCCCTCAAAATTTCAGGAGAAAAGCTGTTCATTGGCAGTTTCCTGCAAATGATGTTGCCTTCTTCGTGAAATGGTGAGCATAGAGAAAACAATAAGAACATATGTATGAACTAATTTATTTTCATCATAGTGACCAAAAATCAAAGAGTCAATTCATTCTAAGAATCTGGACAGCATCATGCAATATTGTTAAAATGATTAAAATAGATTTATATCCGGTAGTGTACCAGTAAATATTTAACAATGGTTAAGGGGTAGCAGCCCTGATTTGCTATGTGTGCTAATATCTGTAGAGTAAATACATCCACCGTGATTGATTGCAAATTATCAATGTAAAATCACTGAACATGAAGTTAGGAAGAAATGTGTCATAATGCACCATTATATAGTATTTCCTCCATACAGAATCTGCCAGATTCAGCAAACAAAAAGCCAGAATGCCCAATTAAATTTAAATTTCAGGTAAACAACAAATAATTATTTAACATATATAAGTATTTCCATGTGTTACTTGGGACATATGTATGCTAAGAAATTATTCATTGTTTATCTGTAATTCAAATTTAACTACGTAGTCCTAGATTTTATCTGGCAATCCTAATATTGATATAATTGACATAAATAACCTCAAATGCATAAATAACAGTAAAATGTAATGATGACTTTTAAGTATTCATTATCTTTCTTTGAATATAATTTAACTTTAAATTATATAATTTGATTTTTGACAACTGGCTCCCAAACTTTCTGAAAATTTATCAATTTTTGCAAGTCAGCACACCTCTGATATTATCCTTAAGTAACATAGTTCTACACCAGAGAGTTAGACTATGAAAATGCAATGAAAGCACTGATTTTAAAGCATACCTCAGCTCATAATGTTACTATTATTTTAAAATAGCTTATATACATAGCTTCATTAAATTTCACACGCAGTAAATTTCAGTGCACTGAATTCTCCCAACACCCATGTCACCCCCACCCTCCACCCCTGGGGAAATTTCTCTGTAGCAAGGAAGAATACATCTTTAGACTTCCTCCTTTCCAGTTTTAGGGACTTGTGTGGTAACCAACCCCCATTAGAATGAAGCGATTTTAATGAAAAAGCTCTAACTTCCAAGCTTCTGCCATTTTTCTGTGGGATTGAAGCATGGGGACCTAGAATAGAAGGTCTTTTTGTTTTCGTGTTTAGCTGAGCACTTTCATCGGATATTGGCAATACAAAGATAAACCTGGAATTTTGTTTGATATAAAAGTAAGAATTTTTTTCTAATCCACAAACAAAGTAATGGGATTAGGAGTGTGTGGGTGTGCAGTTAGGGAGAAAACAAAAGTAAGATGAGCTCTAGAGAACAGGCTACTGAGAAGGCCCAAACAACTTTTATCTAATTTTTTTAAATTAAATAAGTAGATAAAACAGGTGTCTTTCACTTTAGTCAAATATTATGCTCAAAGGGATTTTCAAAATCGATTCTCTTTTTGACATTTGGGGAATCCTTATTTCATGGCAAAAAACAAATAAACTTGCAGTGTGAATTATGACCATATATATTTGTGTGTGTGTGTGTGTGTGTGTGTGTGTGTGTGTGTGTATTATTTTTTATTAGATTATGTTTTCTTTTAGGTTTTCTTCAAGTGAGGAACACTCAGTACAAATTCCATTTCATATTGAAAATTTATGTATGATCTAGTTTTATTCTCAGTGACTATTTACCCTAAATGTTAACTTCAGTTGTCTTGGGAAAACATAAAAATATATACTAAATGTAGTATTAAAACCAGTAGTTTTTATTTTATGTCACAGCCTGTACCTGATAAAGACATCTGCATGAAAAGCAGCAAATTTGGATATCAATACCAATAGCCAACTGCAAAGTTCTGCAGTCTAGTTTTTTGTTAATGTTCTCATTCTTAATATTAAAATATATATCACAAAAAGGAACAGTTACTAAATATGTTTGAAGTCTTTTCTATTAATTTGAATAGTAACTCAGTAAAGTATTCCTGGAGGATGTTCATAGTTGTTTACAAACTTGATTTATTTTCCAAACTGAGTTTTGACTATACCAGAAAGCTGTTATAGTATTGACAATAATTAAGCTAGACAGAATTAAATTATTTCACTAGTATAGTTAGGTCTAAAAGCTTCTTCTGATTTGATTGAACTGGTACTGATTAGCTCATAGGTGCATCCTAAAATTATTTGTAAAGACTGTGTTATTTGTCAAACTCTCTGCATTACCCAGGACACTAAGTGATGAAATGAATCTTCCTATGTTTTACCTCTACAAAATGAAATTGAATGTATTCTATTTTTCTCAGTGAAATTGAAGTCAAATGTATAAATCAAAATGAGAGATTGTAACAGGATGTGAAGTACAGCATAGGGAATATAGTCAATGGTATTGTAATAGCTATGCATGGTGTCAGATGGGTACTAGACTTGGAGTTATCACTTTGTGAGAGGTGTAAATGTCTAATCATTATGCTGTTTTGTATACTTAAAACTAATAAAGAAAAAGTCCCTTATGTTAAAAAAATTAAATTAAATTAAAAAAGGAGAGATTGTAAATTTGTCCCACATAGAACTGTAAAACTAATTCAAAACCTTAAATAAAATGTTTCAAAGATATTTCTTAATAGAAGAAATTAAATGATAAAAATGAAAGGGAAAGGGAAAAGAAATTATTATATTGATGACTTTGTCTCTTTCGTGAATAATACAGTCTTATTATTGTAGTTGCTGTTGTTATTTGCCCCCGTTAAAAAAGAAATGATTATATTTGGAACTTCATCTCATTCCTATCTAACACAGGATTATTGTGGTTGCTACTATCATTATTTGCTCCTATTAATTTTGACTTAAACCTACTAAAGAAGTTGTAGCATTCTGATCACACAATAATGGAATGGTCACCAAACGATAACCAAAGATCCAAACTTTACCACCCAGCTACATGATTTTGGCAAGTCACCTTGCCTCTGGGTTTCAGTTGTCTCTCCTAGAGAATACAACATTGAAACATATATTCCCTAAGCTTTCTTTCTAAAATTATAAAATTTTCACTTAAAAATCCTATGACTCTGAACTCAAGCATTAAAAGAACAGAAGCTTTAAATGACTCAACTTGTGTGCAGTTAAGATGATGAATGATAAGACTTCAGCAGCCCTTTTATAGTTCTGTTTCATTAGATGAAATTCTCAATATGTTTTTCTTCGATCAAAACTTGGTAAGAATTTAGAATATTAATACATGCTAATTTAATGGGGTTGTTAGGGGAGAAAATTCCATATTTTGAAGAAACTTATCACAGGTTTAATTTTAACACCAGAGAATGGATTTGTTGCCCAGTCACAAATGGTAGAAATGACACCATTTAACAGTGTGATTTTAAAATAACATATCAACTTAAAAATGTGCAAGGGAGCATGCAGTTTTTCAAAATTACTTCAGGCAGTACACTAGGAAAAAATTAAAGACTGCTTATTTAAACAGTCTTACCTCATTTAGTGCTTTATTCCTAAATCCAAGCATAATGCTAGGCATACAGAAAATCCTCAATAAATCATGAAGAAAATTGCTGGGGAACAAACAGGACCTTAGAGAAGTCTCCCAGATGAGTAAATCCTTATTTATTATTTACCACCTACTACACAAGCTGCCTCAAACGAATAATAGACATTTTGAGATTCATTGAGTCTCTTGAGTTTGAGACAATATGCCTTCCCACCTTTTCTTTCACCACTGCACTTCAGACAGATGCTGATGAAGAAGAGGGGCCTTGACTAAATAAGCATGCCATCAGTCCTTACTTGTGGTATCCTAAAGCTCCATGTAGGCAAGGCGTGGCAGTTCAGAGGTCTGGAGTTCAGTCTTTTCACCCTCAGCTGAAGAAAGGAAGGGCTCTGAATTTAATTGAAATACTAGGTAAATGTGAGGCACTTAGGAAAATAGTTCTCTTCTTCCTTGTGAAATTACATGGATGAATTTCAGAGGTCTATAAATTCCAGAGAAATCTTTTAATATTGGTGTGTTTGTACAATTATAATCTAAAAAGTATATATTACCAGTGATGTGATAGGTTTTCTTCTTCTACAGTGAACTAGCAATTGAAAGCAATTTTCAAAATATATGGTATTTGTTTCTTAAGCCAGTATTTTTCCAGCTGTAAATCCACTAGAATTAAAGATGTTTCTTTTTGTTTTTTTGTTTGGTTGTTTATTTGTTTGTTTTGTGGGTTTTTTTGTTTGTTTGTTTGTTGTTTTTTTTGCTTTGAAGTGCTATATGATTCTAGGAAAGCACTATATCTATCTAGTCTAGGGGGAAAAAAAACAAAAAACAAAGTCTTAATTCATTAGTGAACATCTTTAAAAAGTTAATTTCCTCAATGCAGTGCACCCTTAGTCACAATAGCATAGTGGTATTATCCTTTAAAGTTATTTTCCCAACAGTTATATTTTAGGACTTAATCTTGTAGGGGGAAAAAAAAAATCACACAAATATGTAAAGATGTATGTTCGAAGATGTACACTGCCAAAAGAAAAAAAAATCAACAATAGGGTATTGGATAAATACATCACAGAACTTCTATATGGTACAAAATGCAGCTGTTCAAAAGAATTAGAACTATTTTATTAAAATAAAAATATGTTAAGGCAGATAAAAATAAATTACAAAAGAGTACATGCAGCTTCATTTTTGTCAATAAATATATATACAAACAGAAGTTCATGTGTAGAGAAAATCTTGGAAGAACACTTTTAGCGTATTAATTATGTTTATGTTTGAGTAGTGGAATTGGCATCAGCTTGGGACAAAAATATCTTTTATGTTCTTACATGCAAATTTTTACTATGATCAAGTATCATTCTTATAACTTAGAACACCTACAATGAAAAGAGTCTAACGAAATTAAAAATATAATTATTGGAAAGAAGAGGTAAAGTTTTTATTGTTTGTAGATTATTTTAACTGGAAAAACCCAATTAATTGAAAATTGTCTTAAGAGAGTTCAATGAAGTGGTTACTTATAATACATATGTTCCTCTAAAGTAGCTTATCAGTATTCTAATTATAACCAAGCAAAAAGTATTAATATAATGGACAAAATATAAATGACCAAGAATAACATTTCTCACTTCCTTTTCCATTATCCATTCCACATTTTCTTTGCCCTCATCTAGAATTTCAGTTGATTGGATTTATCATCAGGTGGGATGACCCAAACTTCATTCCTGAAAGGTGTGAATTACCAGTGGTCCTGTCATATTCAGATTCTGTAATTTTCCATCAACTTTATTTATGGACATGAAAGTACTAAAAGGCAGCCCAGAGACTCCATATACAGGCCTCCAATTATTTAATAGCAACCCAATTTCCACTTGATTATTAGGACAAATGATTCAAGATAGTAGACTAAACCCCTTCTTTTCATGTTGATTAAATGGCATGAAGATTTCAAACTGGCCAGGTAGCAATCTTTTCTTCCAAATCAACAAAACTATTTTTGGGTTCCCAGTGGAGTATTCCTCCCTTAAGAAGTAGGATTGCCAATCCAGCACATTTCGTAAGTACAGGGACAGGAAGCAAAAATTCTGCAAGTAGATTATAAACGGAGAAACAACTTAATAATTGGTGTGTTAAATGAACAAACAGAATAATATATATATATATACATTCTAAGTGATATACTATAAAAAAGAAAAATGTTGCAACTATGAAATGAGTTCAGGATACTATAAAAAAGGAATATTCAAAAAATACTCAGAAAATATATATTGGAAATTTAAAATATAATAGCAGAAAAAATTTTAAAGTTTAATAAAAAGAGAGGAAGATAAAGCTATGGGAATCTCACAGAAAGCAAAACAACAATGAAAAAGAGATAAGAAATAAAAAAAGAAAAGATAAGAAAGTTAGAGGACCAGTCTAAGAAGTCCACCCTCCCAGTGATAAAATTCCAGAAAAGGAGAGAATTAAAAAACAAAGGAAAATATTTAACAAAAAATTAAGAAAAAATTCCAGAATTAAAGGTTAATTTCTTAATTGAAATGGCTCACTGAATTATCAAAACAGTATATAAAAATAGACCTACATCAAGTCTCATAATCATTGATTTAGAACACTTGGAACAAAGAAAAGATTCTATAAGATTCCAGAGGAACATAAAAAGTCACATACAAAAGATTAGATAACAGGACCCCACTAGCAACACTGGAAGTTACAAGGAACTGGAGAAATGCTTTCCAGATTGTGAAAGGAAATTATTTCAATCCAGAATTGTATACCCAGCAATACTATCAGTTAAGAGCAAAGATGAAACAAATATATTTTCAAACATGTAAGATTTCAAATTTACCTTTCATGCACCTTACTCTAGAGCTCCTTGGAGGTTTTTGTGTCACCAAACCAAAGGATTAAGTCAACAAAACAAGAAATGAGACCCAATGAAAGATAGAGGTGATAGGGTTGTGATAGGATGTGGTTAAGGGAGATCCCAGATGACAGCTGAAACAGCAAGTGGACATGGCAACCAATCTAAATTGGATCAGTTACAAATGCTCCGGAGAAGACTTTTCCATTAAAGTAAAATTGATAAATTACCCGATGTGTCTGAATGACTTGAGAGATTTCAACAATGACAAAGAGTTTGTGATTGAATTAATAATTAGTACATAGAAAAGTAAGCAAATGAAAATATAAGACATGTATTAACTCAAAGGGAACAGAATGTAGTATAGGGAAGGAAAAGTAATAATACCCAAAAGACTATATAATTTTCAAAAGATGCTACTATACACAGCACATTAAAAAATATTGAGAAGATACAATAATGGCATTTTAGTACATATGGAAAATATTGTTAATTTTGATTTTTAGATCTAATTAAAAAGACAGATGGTAGAGTACAATTTGAATTTTTTTTTTTCCTTCAAGTAGTTAAACCAGTGGACACCCAAAATTTAAATAATATAAATAGTCACCATTAACACTGATTCCTGAACAAAATAAGAGAGATTGCAATGGAACCCCTAGGAGATGCATCAGTCAGGGCCCCAATGGGAAGCAAGTGACACACTCCAGGAAGGTTTAGTGAAGAGAATATTTATAAGGTATGAGCAGGTATGGTAAATCACAAAAAAGAATGAAGTACTCCTGGGCTAGTAAAGCAGGTGTTATAACCTGTAAGCATAAAAGAATAAGAGGAATAAGTGAGAGAGTGTGAGAAGAATCACCTTGAGAGGAGCGGAGACCTCTCAAGGAGCTTTGATGGTGATTATGCAGCCAGCCCAAGGCCACTCTGCAGGGAGGAAGTAAGGAAATACAGAACCTGACCTCACTGTGCTCCCTTCCTCTGACCTCCTGCAGGAGCTCCCCATTGAACACACCCAGCTGGAGACCAGAGGACAAATGAGCCTGTTAAAATAATCTATACAGATCTGCCTCTGAGGCAGAGAACTTAGTGCAAAAGGGTGAAGAGTGGCTAGTGGGAGGGATGGAAATGGAAGGTACTGGGCACAGTGAACATAACACACACTTCCATATAATTTCTTCATCTCACTTTTTACTGCTAATTACCACATTAAGACAATACCTCATCACTATGAAAAATTGTCTACTTCACTTTAGTTTTCTTCAAATCTGAGGCCAAATAATAATAATAAGTCATCAAACTTTTTCAACATAGTGGTTACCAGAGGGTAAGTGAGGTGGGGGGTGGGAGATGAGGGAAAGGGGGATCAAATATATGGTGATGGAAGGAGAACTGACTCTGGGTGGTGAACACACAATGGGATTTATAGATGATGTAATACAGAATTGTACACCTGAAATCTATGTAATTTTACTAACAATTGTCACCCCAATAAATTTAAAAAATAAAAAATAAAAAACTTTTTCAACAAACACTTCAGTGGAACATTCTTTGGACACATTCTGATCTATTTGAAAGTAAAATATTTCAAATAGGTCAGAATGTGTCCAAAGAAGGTGTAAAATATTTGTGAAAAGAATTAATCTGTTGCATTTTGGATGCGACTACAGGCAGAGAGGATAATATATCACAGGGAAGGACCACGGACAAAAGAAGCATTTGAAATGTATTTGAAGAGTTTGAATTAATATCATTTGGGGAGGGGGTGGTTATTTGGTTTGGTTTTGCAATTGGATTGGACAGATGGCAGAAACACTCAGCATACTGGGGCAGGTAAAGCTTACAACCTGCAACAGAACAGCTTTGCCATTTCCTGATTCTGAAACACAATGGAAATTTGATCTTAACTTTGAAAACACATCTTCACCCACAAGTAGGTTACCATACATAGATATTATTCAACAAATACTTATTCACTACTCACTCAGTGCCAAGCACCATTTTGAAGGCTGCTGATATCACAATCTATAAGATAGACATTGTCCCAGCACTGATGAAAGATTTGTTTAGACAAATCTTTGGCAGAAGTCCATTATATTTACTTACAAGATAGAAGATGAACAATGAAAAGAGCAGAGGTGCTTTAGTTTAATTAGGTGTAGGGAGCTTGGAGCCCTCTGCTTCCTCATTCCTTCTGTCCTTTGGAACATAGTACATTCGTATGAAATTGCTATCCTCATAAGCTTCACACACACAGTATTATCATCTCAGAGTTAGGTGATCGCAGTGTCTACTGGAACGATTGGGTTAAGTAACTGTCAGAAAAATGTTTGCTCATAATTCTCATTAAATCTTTTAGAGAACTATTTATATTATTTAAATTTTGGGATACTCTAGTTTTATTATCCATCCATCCATATATGTAAAGAACTGAGGATACAATGGTGAGAAGACAAGAGTCCTTGGCAGGAAAATAGGTTTTAAACACCTAATTACAGAATCAATTATTTAATGACAATTGTGATGAGTGCTATGAAAGGAAAGTACAGGAAGCTTTGAGAGTGTGGCGCTGTGAAGGCGTCCTTGAGGAAGTGACATTCATGCAGATTACTGGTTGATTTGTAGGAATTAATGAGTCCAGGGATTGCAAACTCTGATTCCTTCAGGGTGGTAAGCAGGTAACACAAATGTGTGCATCTAGCGGGGAGAAGACTGCGGGGAACACTGAGGCTCTAGGCAGACTGGAGGAAGCTGACTGGCCTTAAGGCATTCAGAGTCACACTTTAATAACCTCTGGGCTGACCAAACGAAAGAGGTCTGCAGCCAAAGACAGCAGAAGGGCTGGCAGGCTGCTCCTGCTCCAGTGATGCAGGCAGGGGAAAGAGCAGGTGTAATGGCCCTGAGGCAGGAGGGAGCCATCTGTTTTGATGAGCAGAAAGAGGGCACGTGTGATAGAGAGCAGAGGCCCAAGGACAGAGTGACTCCAACGGGCAGGGAGAAGAACCAGTCACTCAAGGCCTCATCAGCAGGTGAGGGCTTTGATCTTTATCCCAAGTACCCTTGGATGCACTGAAGGGTTTAAGCAGAGAAGTGAATTAATTAGACTTGCATTTTTAAAAGCTCACTGGGCAGCCATGTAGAAAAGGACTGAAAGCAGACAGTGAGCAAGCTATTGTGGTGGTTCCCCATCTCTCCTTCTATTTTCCCTCTACAGTATTTGCATAACTGTGTTTGTCTTCACACAGTCTTACCTAAGTTCCTCATTCTGGATGACCAAGCTGGATACTGTCTTTTTAGTCCTGACTCTGACAATGAGATTATAAGTGTCTGAACCCTGGAATGGAAAGATCTGAAGTAAAAACCCAGCAGCCTCTACACAGAATCTTCTATCTGCTGGCTGATCTGGTCTTTGGTTCACGTACTGAAACCAAGATGGGCAAGACAGTCACTATTCTCAAGAAATTCACAAGACTGGGGAGAAAGATACTGAAGCCAATAAATATTAAGTTCTGTGGTGCCAACATCGCTAATGTAAATCCTAAGTATCACGGGAGCATAAGAACATGTGCCTAACCTGTCAGAGGTAGAAAATCAGGTGAGGTTTTACCTGCAAATCTAAAAAAGTTTGCTAGATTTATCATTCAGTTTAGTATTAAAAACAAACAAACAAACAAAAAACAACTCTTATTTAAGGATGATCTCACGTAGACTTTGACAATTAACAGACATAAATGTATACAATTATATTACTTGTGCATATGAGTAACTTTCATTGTTAGTTTGTCTCTTCTTGGTAGCAGTATTTTGGGTTATTAAAGGACCAAGGAGAAGGTAAGTGCTGTGAATCAGCAAGTCTCCACAATGTTTATTTAAAGGGGAAAACTTGAAGTTAGGAAAAAATTGAGTAAGCCAGACACATTTCCTTCTTCTTTAAAAAATGGAAATGGCAAGCTTTTGCAACTTTCATACACAGCCTGACATGATGCATCTGTGTTTTGTTATTATTGTACAAGACAAACTGGGTGAGCATTCTGATGTTACAATTAACTCACTTTTTCTCAACATATTTATTCATTGGTCTATTTAGACTCAAAATTAATTTCTTCCCTCTTTCTCTCTCCCTACGACTTGGTATAAAACATGTTCATTTGGCATTATTGCTGGAAATAAAACACTAGCATTAAATGTCATTTCCTTAGTGAAAATTACCTTCCTTGACAAAGTCTTCCTTCCTCTTTATGATGTCTCTAAATCTTGATTCAAAACTCTCTAGGCTTGCATTTAGATTTCATTTTATGGCTATTCCATCCTTGGATAGTTGACACAAAAATCTTGTGTTTTTGGAGAATCAACTTTCATGAAGAGGTTATTTATTTCTGCTCATGAGCAAGGGAAGAGTTCTACGCTACAATCTCTAGGGAGGAAGAAGACTTTCAGTGCTTTGCATAGTGAACGGAAGACATGGAAGTTTCTTTAAGACAAACATTTGCAGTCATACTCCCATGAATAACATTGAAAAGCAGCTGTGGGGCGGTAGTTCAGTCCAGAAGTCAGTCAAACAACGTTGCTATCATCATGCTGACGGATTCACTTTCACAAGGCTGCTCCTATGTCTGCGATAGCAGCCCAAACATCTGCCAAACTGCTTTTTCCTTCCAAGTGACAGAAATAAAAGAAAATAAATTGATAGTTGTCATCAGCCCACTTTTTACCCTGATTTATACAGTCCTTAGCAACCAGCGTATCTACACTGGGACACTGCAATGATTGTCGTAACTTTGAAGAAAACAAATCTCTGATCTGTTCCAGAAAGATGTGTCAATCCTTTGATAGTAAAACACATGAAAGCCTTAAATTGAGAAGCAAAATATATCATATCCCACTAAAAATCCTCATGCTAGACAGTTGACAGTATATAGAGTTATTAATGATAATAATAACTAGTGACTGCTGTGTGCGGTGTGTCTAGACTTCTAAATGTATTATTTCATCTAATTCTTGCAACTATATATGGTAATATAAGAGGACTGTGTTTTGTTTTGATGTTAAACATGTTTTTTCTTCCCATATCCTAAAGCTTAAAAGGATTATTCATAAGATATAGGATTGAGTGCAGTGTCTATCATATGCAAAGCATTCGATGTATTCATTCATTCAAAAACGTATTCATGAATGAGTGCCCCAAAGTTGTCTTTCAACAAATACTTCTGATGTGACTATTTAGATGTCTCTAAAGCAAAAAAACAAGTTCTGAGAAGCACTACTAAGATGAAAGTTCTCCTTCCTATTCTTAGAGGCCTAGACGTTTAATAATGACAAACATCTTGTTAGGAAAGTAAACGTGATGTGAAGCAGATGTGGTAGAGTGGAAAGAGCCAGAAGCACTGGATCGAATCCTACACCTATCTTCTACTCATGAGACCTAGCCAGCAGCTGGTGGTTGGGTATAGGATACTGGGAAAAGAACATTTTCCTTGAACAAGAAAGATCTAAATGGATGCTAAGGTCACATCCCAGGGAACCGAGGTAGAGAGTAGAGATGCAGGCCCCACAGGAACACCCAGCCAGTACATGTGGTTGGCTATGCAGGGTGTGCCCCTGGGCAGCCAGGTGTTAGAAGATCACCACACACATACTAGGTCTAACCTGGGGAAGGCTGAGGCTGCCAGGGTATTTCCCATCTCTGGAAAGACTTGGATTGGTGTCTCTCTGAGCCTGGGCACATAAACTGGTAAAGTTTAAACTCCTTAGCTTTACATTAAGTACTCTCCAGCAGAACTTACTCTAGCAGGTCTTGCTCTAGCAGAACTTACTTCTCACCACCTTCAGACGTGTGCTCTACATCACAACCAAACAGCTAAATTTATGGCTCCAGGAAGTACTCAACATTGCCCAGGGTCATTCACTTGCTCTCAGTACTCCCACTCCTTAGGGTACCCCATCTCCACCTACCCTCCATTACTTGTCCAAACTTTCACCTGCTTCGGAGCCCAGAGCAGAAAGCATTTCCTCCACAGAACATTCCCTGACCCACCCATCCCAAGCCAGACAGTATCTTATTGTCCTCTGAAATCTCACAGCACTTTCTTTGTATTTCACATTTGCCACTTTCTATTTTGAATTAGCTATCTGTACTTGTGGGCTAATCTCCTCTATTAGACTACAGGCCCCTGGGGGAGTGATCAAATCTACATTTTTGTAATAACCACAGTACCTGGGCTCAGTGCCTTAAATGAAGTGTTTACCCAGTAAATGCCTATTGAGTTCATCACTGTCTGTATGACTGCCTTGCCTGTTCTATTGAGAGTGAATAAATAACCATAATTTAACAGTTCACATGAGCATATGTATACAAGTTATTGGTGAAGAATGACAAAAGTAGAGAAAGCAGACAGTTATTCTACAAAGAATACATGGTGATGTGTGTGTGTATGTTTAAATTAACACAAAAACATATCCCTAATAATATTGCTCTTACTAAAAGGTAACAAAAAATCTATTCATTTTTAACCACAGCATAGATTTCTTGAGAATCTCAAAGGAATAAGAAGAATGAGGTGAATAGAGGGCTTGAAGACAGTAATTTCGGACTTCCCCTGAGAGTGGGCATGGCGAGAGACAAGAAAGCCTGATTCGCTCCTGCAATGGAACTGTGTGCATTTTATCCTATCATGAAATACATGACTTCAGTCATTCCCGCTTTACTGAGAGCAAAGGAGTGCGAGATTATGAGAAGGCCTGCTGCCTTCTTCACCATTCTCCTGGGGCCTCCACAGAAACCACAAGGGGGACTGCTTCCTCCCTTCCCCTGGGCATTTCCTTACCAGCACAGGCTGCTCTGCCACACTTCCTACTTTCAAAGGAAAGAAACACCAACAAAGGCAAAGGGATGTTTGGATGCAGAACAGGAGGAATTCGCTGTGACATCAGCCTAATGAACCATGAGGTCTAACTAATTGGTTTCATTGATCTGGTTTTTGTGATTGGGATAAAGTATGCTGTATGACTGTGCAAGACTGATTTTCATTCTGGAAACGGACATTTAATTTTCACCTGATGTGCTGGTCAAGTCCTCATGGCTTTTGCCCTTGGGAGTGTTGGGCACCCTTGAGAACTTACATCCAATAAGTAATGCAGATTCCCATAGCTACCGAAACAACCAGAGGCTCAGAAAGTAGAGCCTTCACAATGCTGCTGGAGAGAGCACCAGGACAGCGCTAGAGCTTTTCAAGTCCCTTCAGGTGTTCACAAACTATGACGACCAATACTGCACTGAAAGAGATTGCCTTTGGAAGGACCTGGGTCAGTTGGCTCTGCCTGACAGTAAGGAGACAGCAGAACCCTGAAGGAGAGGTAAACAGATCTCCATTACTTCATATTAGGAAAACTTTGCTTACTGAATAAGGGTCAGGGATTCAAAGCATAAATGGAAACACAGGCCATTTAAATGAGATAACCTGAAGTATATGTTTAATTAAATTAACTAAATCAAATCCCATGTACTTTTATTCTAAAGCTCTATTTCCACTAAATCCAATTATTTCCCTCTGTGGCTTTGGCTTTAAGTGGATGTCAGCAATGATTACATTGAATTTCTGCATCCTGCCAACCCCCCAGCTTTCATGGTAAAGGCACAGTTATTAAGTGATTGCAGCTGCCAAATGTAAGTGCCTCCAGTTCAACACAGGGGCAGACACTAGCTAAGGACACCAAATGCCTGTGCTTAAAACTCCTGGATCCCTTTTGGTCTTTTTGCCCAATTGCTCCCCTTGTCCCCTCACCCTCCAGAAAATGTTTATATATGTATGTTCCTCATACTTTCTAAGAGGTTAGCAACTTAAGTCTCATAAATTTTTTACACTTATCTTTCACCAACATCATAAGCCAGCAATTCAACTCATAAAACTCATTCCATCAAATTGACGGGACCAACGTCAGCTAGAAAGGGCATACTGCTGCCCTCCTCTTAGCTAACTGGGCAGGTGTCCAGTGAACCTCCCTCTCATTGAATGGAACCTGGTGGAATCATTATCTCAGTCAGTCACTGTTCTCAAAAGCCAAACCAGATGTATTCTTGCTTGCTATCTTTCTCGTGAAAGTTATTAACCTTGCTTATGAAAGCACATAAACATACGTGGCAAAATGGAGGTTTCAAAGCTTTGACTGGCTTTGTGGACATAGATTTGTTCCAGACTAAAGTCCCAGAAATCAATCAAGTGTAACCTAACTGCAAAAACATCACAGCTGATTTTGTTACACTTGTTGGACTTCATAAGGACTAAATTTTCCAAAGCTTTGAGGTTAGAAATTTTATGGGCAAACTGAGAAAATGAGCTTTCTCTAGCAATTTTGCTGACTGAATACCCTAATGAATTCTCCTTCTAAACAGTATAAATATATGAATTTGAGGATTGTTATTACTACTTCACCGTTGTGTGATTGAAGATGTCATGTTGGGGTGCTGAATCCGGAAATTCTACTTATATCACTTAAGTTGTATAATATAGTCAAATTCCCAGAAAAATCTCAAGCTGGGAATAACGCTTGCATAAACTATTCAACTGTTAGGATGTTGTCAAATCAAGTTTTGGTGGTGGTGATGGTGATTGAGTTTAATAGAATCGACTTTTAGAAGTGTCATATCATAAAGCTAGCAGCGGTTCTCAACTTTGGCTACACTTAGAGTCACGTAGAAGCTTTGAAAAACATGTTTAGGCCCTACCCTAGACCAATTTAATCATATTCTCCTGGGATGGGGACTGAATGGTGAAACAGCTCCAAGCTCCCTAGATGACTCCAGTATGTAGGGAGAGTTAAAAACTACCACGATGTAGCCTGAAATGCAAGTTTAAGAGGTGTTATGTATGGAAAACAGAAAAAAAGGTATAATTAACTGAATTAATCTCCTAATTAACTAAACCGACGTCTATCCTAGGTACTTTAAATAAATTCCTAGATGTCCATGTCCCTAAATTGCCATTTTGGGGACAAAAAGAGAGCCAAAGCATTTTATTTGTGCAGACTAGGTAATGTAGCACAACAGACCTTAGCGTAAAGGGACCTCTAAAGATAGGTGGGACTCGATGCTAGAAAGGCCTGGTAGGAAAGCAGGTAGGGACAACTGACTCGAGGTGGTCCCAGGAGCAAGGCTGCCTGGCTCCCTTATCCACACATGTTGGAGGCAGGGGTTTCTGGGCCTGTTTTCCATGAAGGTCCCTCGCTACTTCACAGGGAAGAAACAGACCTTCCTTTACCCTGTAGGAGTAAATCTTTAGAACTAAGTGAGGCTGTCTATACCAAGGCACTATGTATTTATTTATCCAGTATCCTCCTTCCATTGTTCACAGAGCTCAATTAAGCAGTGAGAATTAGGATACTTTAGTGAAGTGACTAAGGCCTTTCCTTGACCTGGGATGACTCCACTTTTGGAAGCTCTACTGTGGCCAACAGCGTATATGGTCCCAAATGAGGTCTCATCTGCTTCCAGGAAATTGTCACACCCACAGGATTTAGCGGAGGAGTTACTGTTATTTTATATTTCCAGGAAACTCTTTTTAAAATTTATCTTATATATCAGCACAACTATAAAAACTGATTTTGAGAAATGATAGGCTATCTGAAGGTCAACTAACATTAATGATGTATATGTAACATCTCCCATGGCATTGTTTCAGAAACTCAAACTTTATTGTGTCGCCTCCCAGATGGGAAATAGGCCCTAGTCAGTCCCAAGGTCCAGAAGGCAATGGCTCTTACTCTCTACAGTGTGTCAAAATCACACCCTGAATCTGAATCTGTGTTTTAAAGGTATACCCCCGATGAAGTGGAAGACAGTCCTCAGACCCCACAGATGGAAGATGAGCACAGGGACACTCTTTGTACATTTTGAGCTCAAAGACAATGACTACAGATAGTATCAGTTACCTCTGACAATGGTCTCCTGAAAATGAATAGGATTCTTTTAGTTAGGACTTTATTATAAATATGAAAAAAAAGAAAAAAAAATATATATATACATATATACATGTATATATATATATATATATACACATGTATATATATACACAGATATATATATATATATATATATATATATATATATATATATATATATATATTTAGATATATATATATATGTTTCTGAGGCATTATAGCCCAGCTTAAGTCCATAAAAGAAACAGTAAGAAAATTATTACTTTCAACTGAGGGATGCCCACCTATCACCACTGCAAATTCCTTTCTCTGTACTCCAACTCCCACCTTCCCCATTTTCTGCCATCCTCCCTGACTATATGACAGGGAGGTATAGCAGTATCTAGTGTGGTTAACGTTTGGATCTTCAACTGATTCCCTGACCTACATATTGGTCACAAACGCATTGATTAGACCTTTTGTAATTTGCATTCTAAAAACCTATGTCTACATATAAACTAGTGTAACTTAATGGAGGGTATCATTATTATTATTATTATTATTATTATTATTATTATTATTATTATTATCACAGTTGACTTTAAATGTGGGTTTTATAGAAAAAAGAGGAATGCAGGTTTTGGTGGTCTCAGCATAAGAACACTACTATGAGTATTTGTGGATTGTTTGTCAAGTAAGAGATTTGACTAAGTGTTCACCTGCCATCTGAAGGGACTTGATATAGACTGAGGGATTGCAGATGAAGTTCAGGACTGGATTGTGGAAAAGGTCAGAGTGGAGAAGAAAATGTTCATGCAGGAAACAGTTATTTGTGGAATAGACATAAACAGGAAGATCAGGGTGTTCCATAAACAAAGAAGGCTGCCTTTCATAATGGAGAGGGAGTAGAATGGGGTCCGTGAAAGCCACCCAAGGGTCACTGTCAGGACAGAAGGAAGACCACTTCCCTCAGTGCATCCCTGGTCTGAGGGAAATAGATTTGGATAGATAGAGAAATGGTATAGAGATAGAGATGTGGTGGGAGAAGAGAGAGAGAGAGAGAGAGAGAGAGAGAGAGAGAGAGAGAGAGAGAGAGAGAGAGAGAGAGAAACAGCAAATAAAATAAAGCTTTCAAAAGAGAGAGAGCTAAATTTACTGAGCCCTTACTATAAGCACTAACAGTTTATATGATGCAGGAACTCATGCTATCTGCACTGTAAGATAGGGCACAAAAAGGTCAAGTAATTTGCCCAAAGTACTACTGAGCTGAAATTCTAATAAGCTAAGCAACCTAACTCCAGAAACTGCATATTCAACTACTCTGCTTTAGAACTGAGGAAAAGATGGCTCACAAATGCCCTATTTTACATGCATTTTATTATCCCTCCTATCAAATTCATAATCATATCTGGGGCACAAATAAATGGAAACCATTTAAAAATAGTTAGGCTGGTTTTCAAATGTGCAGATTGGTGGATTCTGGCAGCTATTAATTACATATAACAAAACTAAACAAGACCAAAAGTCTGATTACTACATCCCAATAATTAAAAATGAGAGACTAGATATCAAAACCTAAAGTGATGATGTTTGTTTACCCAGCCATCTATGAGAGTTAAAACTGGCCCTGATCGCTCTATTTCTGAGTGTTCTCCAAATCTACAACAAATGATTGATAACACACTTTGCTCTTTCCTTCTAAATAAGTTATCCCTGAGAATGGATTTATGTGGCTTCCCCCCCCCCCCAACATTTCATTATAGAAGTTTTCAAACATGCAGCAAATTTGATAGAAGTTTTCAATGCAAGTTTAGTACACTCGGCACCCAGACGTGCCATGCTGACTCACCCAGCATACACCTCAGTAACAGCATTCTTGACTGATCTTCAGCTCATTTCTGAGTCACCTCACAGTGCCCTGTAAGATGCTCGTTATAAGCTGAGTCACTTGGAAGGATGCTGTGCCTGAGGCAGGGATAAGTGGTGAGAAACTAACCAAGAGCTTCTAACCAAAGAAGAAAAACAAAAAGTCCTTTGTATGTTGTACATGTTATTACTGGTAAACTCTCCATGCAAACTTATGATCAACAATCTCCTGGTAGTAAATGTTTTGAAAAGATATCACAGTTATAGCATTTGCATTTTAAGGTAAGATTTCTTCAAATTATTATTTTTCCCTTATTTTCACTCCTTCTCTTGTGTTTCATCCATACTGAGTAACGGAATGGAATGGAACTCACATGGTACATCGAGGGACATTTATTCTCACATGCACTCACCAAATAATACTAAGGGCACATAAACTTCCATTCCAACAATAGTCAACCCTGCAGCAGTCATTTGAACATGGAGGCCACATTTATACACATCTCAACCTTTCTCTCTTTAGAAAACCAACAATCATCAACTGAGATAACAGGAAAGACTGCAACGATGACGTATACCATGAACCACAGCTGCGAGAGCCATTTCCCTGCCTTTCACTGTGATTATTGGCTAGGTGTAGATAAGGATTGTTATGGGTTGAATGATGTCCCACCAAAAAGATGTGTGGAAGTCCTAACCCCCAGAACTTCAGAACATGCCTTATTTGGAAATAAGGTCTTTGTAGATTTAAGCAAGTTATAATGAGGTATAAAAGTGAGCTTTGTAAATTCAGTATGGCTGCTGTCCTTATGAAAAGGGGAATATTGGCCATAAACACAGACTCACACATCAGGAGAATACCATGTGAATTTGAAGGCAAAAGTCAGGGTGATGTGTAAGCAAACTACCAGAAGCAAGGAGAGAGGAATGGAACATATTTTTGCTCACAGCCCTCAGATAGAATCAACCACTTGATTTTAAACTTCTAAACTTCAGAACTGTGAGACAACAAAATTTCTCTTGTTTAAGCCATCTAGTTTATAGTACTTTTTTTTTCTTTTTTTTTTTTATCACAGCCCTAACAGATAAAAATAGGGATGTTGACAGGAGCTCAAAGACCATTGCCTTTGAAAACATCATTATACAAAGCTAAGGGCAGTGGTGAGGAAAAGAATTGATTAGAAAAAATCTAATTATACAAATTTCCTTCCAACTGATGTAACAGCATTCTAAAGATACCCCTTCTGGCCTGCCCGGTAGCTCAGGCGATTAGAGCTCCGTGCTCCTAACTCTGAAGGCTGCTGGTTCGATTCCCACATGGGCCAATGGGCTTGCAACCACAAAGTTGCCAGTTGAATTCCTCGAGTCCCATAAGGGATGGTGGGCAGCGCCCCCTGCAACTAAGATTGAACACGGCTGAGCTGCCGCTGAGCTCCCGGATGGCTCAGTTGGTTGGAGTGCATCCTCTCAACCACAAGGTTGCCGGATCAACTCCCACAAGGGATGGTGGGCTGTGCCCCCTGCAACTAGCAACAGCAACTGGACCTGGAGCTGAGATGCACCCTCCACAACTAAGACTGAAAGGACAACTTGAAGCTGAACGGCACCCTCCACAACTAAGATTGAAAGGATAACAACTTGACTTGAAAAAAAAAAAAAAAAAGATATCCCTTAAAAGAAAAAATGTTAAACAAATATATATTTTAAAGTGACTTTTAGATACCATGTCTGATGGTCACTGTTGTTACCCTCTTTGGAATTTGAATGTGGCTTGTTTGTTTTATTAGATTATGTAACTGTGCAACGTTTTTTCATAAGGAAAAGAGAGTAAGTCCCATGGAATAGAGGTGTGTAATGGGTGAGTAGATCTAGGTAAGAAAGTCTTTACCTTCCTTGTCAATTCAGCAGTGTCACTATTCCTTTCTTCTTAATATATATACATATATATGTATATATATATATATATATATATATATATTGTTGTAAGTGTATATATAGTATTGTCAGTATATATATTATATATATAATATATATGTAATCATTCAGAAAGAGGCTAGACATTTTTAAATAGATAATTCTTCATAAAAACTCTTTCAGAAGACAGTCGACTTTAATTCCCAATATTTTCCCTACCCCTAAGCCTAGAAATCAAGTAAAAGGGAGCAATTCCAATGGCTGATTCTTCAGAACTAGAAGGTCTCATGGGTTTTAATTATCCGTAACCATTTCAGAGGATACAGTCCCCCTAGGATGACCCAGCAGATACTTTGGTTTCTTTTTAAAATCCTTTAACCAAAACTGTAATTGCTGTTCAGTCTCCTTCCTTCTCCTAATTCTTGTGTGCCCCAGCCCTCAGATACTGAAACATTATTTAAAGTCATCCAGCTTGTGAAACAGAAAGTGGCTCTTACTACCTGAGGTATCCCAAGAGGACCAGATTTTGGACTGTGGCTCATCCAGCAGTGGAACAGGTTACTGCATGTGCTGATGTCGTCCTGGCAGCTGTCACATGAGGACATGCCCTAGGGATAGTCAGGGCCTCTGGTCCCAGAGCTAAGACTATATCACATATATGTATATGTATAGGGAGACCTTCACCCCCAAATGTTACATAAACTGAGTCAGAATTCACTGAGCTTCCTTCTGTTGATTTTTCTGTAACCGTAATGATAATTCAAGCACTTATTTACCTTACGATATGTTTGATTAAATATAAAATTACATTTCATTTGTGTGTGTAAAGATAGAACACACGTTCTATCTTTAAAAATAAGCTCATTCTGCTTTTGATTGTTATGTGATTATCAATAGATCAATATATATTTATTAAGCCATGCATCCAGCACAAGGCTAGGCATGGTGAGGGATATAAAGGAAGATTAAGGAATGGTCTCAGCCCTAAAGGTGGATATGCATTAATTGAGCAGATATAACTAAGTCTCCTGTCACACTCAAAGTATAATTATTAACAAAACTTATGGTGAGTACTGTATAGAAATATTTAGCTCCAAGTATAATATGAGCCAAAAGAAGAAAGTTGGCTTGACTACGACAGCCAATACAAGCTCTGTCAAGGACATCAGATGTGAGCTGCGTTAAAAGAGAAAATTATAAAGAAGAGCTGAGGGGCAGGATCTGACATATCATATTATGCAGAACACAAAAACAAAGACATGAAAATGGGACTGGACATGATCTGTGGTGGGAAAATCCATTTCTGATCCAAGACGGTGTGGATCTGAAGGGAGGCAAAAGGGAATGGGAACCTCACAGACAGATCTTTTTCTCTCTGTCTTTCATTTTTTTATGTTTCTTCTTTCTTTCAACAAATATTGATTGAAAGCCTGTTAGGTGCCTGGCACTGCTAGGTAGTGGGGCTAGAAGACAACTTCCACTGATATACAGCCTACATTCTAGTCAGGCTGACAAACTAGAAGGCTGGTAGCCAAAAGGAGTAGTTGGAGGGTATGTGGAACAAGGGTCTGGAATTTTGAAGAAATTATGAGGGAGAGATGATCTCGAATTGGCAATAAGGAGCAAGAAGCAGCTACTCCATCTTCAGGCCCTGGGTACAGGGGGTATGGAGAAACCGCCCCCACTTCAGAGGGATGCATGAGAATCAATACCCTGTGGGGAAAGCAAAGTTTCAGTAAGATCTAGAAGATGAAGTGCATGAGGCTTGTACTGATTAAACTGCAAAATACATGAGTCTGTTCTTCTTCGACTATTACATGCACTTATTCGGTCCTCAGAAGAATCCAGTGAAATAGACAGATGTAGAAACTTAGGTGGGGGAGTGAAGTCACTTGCTCACATTCATACAGGACCACAGGTAGATTTACTGTAAAGCTAATGAATGTTAAACATTAGGGTTCTCCTGTTGCATGGTAAAATTGATTTTATTATATGTCATTCGCTTAAAGTTACAGAATCTATCGATCATGTTAATTGAGGACTTACTATATATAGTTTAAATTTATAAGATCCATTATTGTGGTCCAAAGTCACTCAGGTGTATAGTCACACTATTGCAAGACTCTGGTGTAGGACTGGCTTTGAAGCATGTACTCTCCTATCCCCTCCTTACCCTCACACACATACACACACACACACTCACACACTCACACACACACACACACACACACACACACACATCCCATGCCAACTCCTCTCGCTTTTACACAAAGGCTGTAGCCTCTCCTACAGCATCCTGTACTGGAGGTATATGGGTGTGTGTAGCAGGAGAGAAACGAGTTTTCATACATAAAGAGTGGATTATCATTCCATTCTCTATAGAAAATGTTACACGATTGTTATCTTTTGAAGAGTATGCAGCCAAAAAATACTGGGAAAAGAGTATTATACAACTGTTGTCAGGCTCATAAAAATATTGTGTTGTTTTTATGGGTTTTGTAATAATCTTGGCATTTGCCAGCTTTTTAAAATTTGTAATCTTTAATATTTTTCTCATTGTCAATATTCACTTTCATACCTAATTTTGCATTTCTGATTTTTATTATTTTTCTTAAAGAAGACATTTGCCAAGTTCTGTAAGGCCTCCAAATACTTACAAAGAAACTAAGTATTCTAACTCTTCGTCTGAGGAAACTTGCAGCCTCTCAGATCTATCCAGACCATTTATGCAGTGTCAGAATCAGAAGTTACGGTGGAGAATCTGACCAGTGGTAATTTCCACTAAGAGCAGGTATTTTTTTTTTTTCTTTTTTAATGACTTATCCATGTTGAACATTCTGAAGCCATGACAAAATTGAGAAAGTCCCCTTTCCTCACCCTTAAACCTTCATCCCAGTAGTTTTCCTTTTCACACACACCTCTTCATTTCCTGATTCTGGCCTGGGCTTGAAGCAAAGGTACCTGAATCCAGCCAGAAAAATCCATTATTACAGTAGTTTTGGCCTGAAAGGGGCAGGAAATACCAACAACCTTCTGTGAGCTATTCCTTAACGAAGAGCCAACATGAATACATAAACATGGAGCCCTTGCATAATTCAGATGAGGCTCAGATAAGATCTGGACATCTGGAAACACCTTTCCTCCTAATCCTTGGAGGCCGCTGGGTAGGTACAAATTCCCCAGAATGAAATACTGAAATAAGGGACTGGAATAACATTTTTTTAAAAAATGAAAGGCCCTGAGAATAACAAATGACGTTCCTATTGGGAATATTGTTCCAAATACTAAGTTTAATTGTCAAACAAAGAAGAAAATAAGATTGCCAACAAAAACAGAGAAGATTCAGTCTTAGTCCTTCAGAAAAAGGATTATTAAATTCACTGTCCAGTCCTTGCACAATTAAATATTTTAACTTTGATCAGGCTCTAAGGTAAAACAAAAAGAGTTCCTCGCCCCAGTACATTACGCAGAATAAATAAAGGGGGGAGAGAGAGAGAGAGAAAGACAGAGACAGAGAGAGACAGAGACAGAGAGAGTTGTTACCCATGAAAACTGCCTGATCCTCCCAAAAAGATCATAGCCAATTCATACAACACATAAAGCACATACATCCCATGACGTTATGCATCTTTCTTTCAGTGATATAGGTTAGTACTGTGTTTCCCTGAAAATAAGACTGGGTTTTATATTAATTTTTTGCTCCAAAAGATGCATTAGGGCTTATGTTCAGGGCACGTCATCCTGAAAAATCATGCCAGGGCTTATTTTCCAGTTGGGTCTTATTTTCGGGGGAACATGGTAACAAACTGATGTTATCAATAGCCTACTCTTCAACATTACTTTAAATCCTTGACTCAGGTGTTTATGATAATCTCTCTCTTACTTGCACTTTGGGCACTCTTGCAATTTTTCTTGTTGTTTACAATATTGACGTCATTGTTTTGTAGTCCTGTTTACGATGTTAGTAATTGCATTCAAGTGAAACATATTTTAGAATTTGCATTCGCCTTGTTGTGACCTGCCTGATGAATCACCCTTGGTTTCCCAGCATTGACAGAGAGTTGTTTTTCCCCCATTAATTGGAGAAACCTGTTTATACTAATTCAAATGCATGTCTGGGCTGGGCTATTTGAACTGCTTTGGGGGAAGAGCACTAAGGCAAGACATCTAGGTAGTTCAGGTAGCTCTCTCCTTGAAATCTAGATAGTGGGTGAGTGTATGGCATGATTTTCAAAACAACTCCCTCTGTAGGAGGCCTGAGTTTTCTTTGTTTTTATTTTCTTTGTATGGTTGATTCTGAGCATAATTCCATGACATCTATTTGCTTAGCTCCCAAATATTTTGGTGTCGATGCTTCTATATTGTGGATGGTCGCAAAACAGAGACAGCGGCACTGGGCAGCAGGATGTTTAGTGGCTAGAAGAGACCCAGCTATTGTACATCTCATGCAAAGTCCTTCATGCGGAGTAAGAACTCAGGTCTATGTCTGTCAATAGATAATTAAGTAAAGGAATGAACACACTAAAGAATGAGCAGAAATAGGACATGTAGCTGACTTTATAGGGAATGAGATTGTGCCAATCCCTGAGACTCACTTAGATGAGAATCTGCTAATCCCAATGGCATCTTTGCTTGATGTGTCTCCTGGCACTGATGGAGCCCCACCGAGTAACCCAGGTCAGAGGGTTAAGAAGGACACGCCCATTCTTCATTTTGTTACTGCTAAGTTAATATTATTATTGACCATCAATTCTACTGAGTATCATTGACCATCAATTCTAGTGAAATCTCTATTATATATTTTAAAAATTATTCCTGCGCCAGGTCACTATTCCTCCCCCACCCACTACCTACCTTTTAACCTTTTGACTATTCATTTCAGTCTCATCCCAAATTAAAAAGACTAGGGAGGAGCCTTAAAACCAGTTTTTCTCTCAATTAGAAACTCTCATGAAAATAAGACTAGGAAATGGGGACAGGAAAATGGTAGAGAAGAGATTGAAATGCCACTATGATGTGGCTGTGGATTTCAGGTGGTCATAAAGCAACTTCTCTGCAGAGGCCAGGTTAATTGAAAATAGGTATATACAAGTCATTTACCTTCTTCAGTAAACCTAGAGTTTACCCATCAGTCAGGCTCAACTTGATCATAATCCCAATTTGACCATAACTAACACTCTAATGCAGGTGATAAGGGGTGGGGGGCAAAATGGAATACAAACAAAAACAAATGAACCCCACTGTATTACAAATGAATAATAAAACTACACTGAAGGGGGTGGGAAAGAAAATAATTAACCTGAGTAACTTTTGGAAATAGTATTTTGTCTATATACTAAAAGGTTATAGACAAAAAGAACTGTATACAAATATATACTCAAGAAAACTGTCTCTCAATGATATGTGTTAGGAATTCTGAAATTATTTTATGTGTATTATTAGGATTGACCGGAAAGTAAATCTATTGTGGATAATGAAAGCAAACCTTCTCACTGTCAATAAAAGGAGTTACAAATTAGGATAGGGGAAGGCTAGATAGAATGAATGGTATCATGTTGGACCAGAAACAAAAGTATCAGTATGAAGGCATGGATTTAAATGTGTGTGTGTGTGTGTGTGTGTGTGTGTGTGTGTAGGGGGGGTTCCTTTTAGCAGTGATGACTTAGAGCTCCCGTCCCCCCCTTTTTCTGAGGTCTCATCTAGGGTCCTTAGAGAGAGAAGGAAAATATATTTTGTCAGTGCTTTTAAGGGAAGTAGATACTAGGCTCACGCTGAGATACCAGGCTCAGGGTGCTATTCCAAATAGGGTGGCCAGGGAGAGCATTACTAACCCAAAGCACAGAATTGGAGCAGAGCTTCGTAATGGGGTAGGGAAGTAAGAAAATACCAACACCAGCTAAGGAGCCCTGTTCCCAAAATGTCTCAATCCAGGAACCACATTCTAAGTACTGCAAACTCCATTTACTCCATTTCAACTTTCATAAAATAGTCACAAATTTAGAGGCTACTGCATCATTTCAGGGTGTCCTCTTGATGTAAAATTCGTTTAAAGGCAGAAGTCCTCCTGTGTAACATTTGTGGGAGCAGAGCAAACTGAAACTTTTAGGCCATTTTTAAGCCATTTTTGAATTAACAATGTATGATCAAAATGAAAAGCACAGCATTTCAAAAGCAGCTCTCAGAGGTTCTTCACACAAACTCAAGAAACTTGCAAACAATCAAGTGACTTTCTCTAGGGAACTTTCCCATCTATTAGTCACTTGCAAGACTTCAATGAGAAATTATTCAAAGAGGCTTGATGCCACATGGAATGAATCACTCCCCGTTGGGGGAAATCTCTGAAGGGTACTACAAGCAATCCACTTCTGTTTCTAAGGAAGGATTTATTTATGCAGGAGCTGAGAGGAGAGACGATGATTCTAACACTTCACATCAAACCAAGACTTGAATCAGAATATTAGCAGGTACTGAAAGGCTTGTGTTGATGGAGAGTGTGACAGCAGCAACTTTCTTTAGTGTGAGCACTGGGACTTCTCTGACCTCGGAAATTCTGGTTTCTGTTTCCCCACTAACTGTGTTGTCTTACACTGTCTGTGAAAAACTCGTGCTCTGCTAAACCTCCCTGTCCTGTGAACTCTCTTGATCTGACCAGCAGCCCCAAGAGATCAAAAAGGTCTCAATCAGACTTTAGTGTGTTGGCTTCCTTCAGTTGATTAAACCGAGACATTTACAATAAGAAAATAATGCAAATTCAAAAGATAGAATTATCCATAAATTATAGGGTGAAAGTCCTGGCCAGGAGCTAAAATGATTGTGCACAGCCCTGTTTTGGATCTCAAAGCTATGGACCTGGAAAGGGCATCGCCGTGTGCTGTCCCTTCAGTAGGGATGGGAGTTCAGGTTTTTGAAATATATTGAATACTTTATTTTCATTGAATAAGTTGACATTAATTGAATATTGAATAATTGCTAAACCTAAAATTGAGGACTCACTTATTCAACAAATCATCCATGGTAATTGTTTATGATGTACCAAACTCTGTCTAGTTACTGGGGAAACAGAGACGAATAATAACATGGACCCTGCTCTCAATAAGCATATGAAAGGAAAGAGGACATGTAACAAAAAGAAAAGAAGAACAAATAATCCGATATAACATGAAGTTTGTTGAGCAAATTTCAAACAAAGTTTGAAAAGGATGCAGAAGGAACATAAAGGAGAAGAAAGCTTTTAACAGTGGGGGTGTCAGGAGTCCTGAAGAGAGGGTCCTGCAGAAACTGACATGAGGTGATTCTGAAGGACACATAGGAGGTCACCAGGCAGCTGTTAGGGGAAGTGGAGGGAGGGGAGGAGCAGGGCTTTATTGGAAGTAAAGAAAGCAGCAGGTGCAAATTCAAGCATGAAATAGTATCTTGCCCAATAAAACTCAAGTCAGTATTACTGGCGAGTTAGATGGAAAAGGTGATAGGAGGCAAGTGGATGCCTGGCATAATGGGAGCAGATACTGCTGGCGGTTATCAGCCTCCCAGGGCCACCTGTATCACACCCACTGTCATGCCCCGTTTTGCTCTAACAGGCAGGGGGATGCCAGGGAGAGACATGGCCAGACTTGCATTTTGGATAGATGTCTCTGGGTGAAAACAAAATGAGAGAAACTATGGTGACAGCATGTAGTCCATACAGTCTGGTTAGAAATGTTTCTCCCCAAAAGTGTTTTACTCTTCCAAGTCCCATTTACGCGCACTAGCCTTTCTTTTCTTCTGATCCTTTAAACCCCATGCCAACTGCTAATGATGTCAGCAGCAATGACATAGAGTATGTGTGTTGTGGGGTGGGCAGTTAAGACTACCACCCCCACACCTTTTTTACCTGCTCCTTCAGCTAGAGCAAATAAACAATCCATTTTAAGTAAAGACATCATGCTTGCTCCAAAATGGCCCCCTCAAGACATGACTCTGAACTCCCAACCACCTGCAGCTCTAAGAAGCCCCTCCATTGCGTAAATTCTGTAACACACACTGGATATCAGCAAATGACTCATAGATGATTCTTTGGTTTTTCCAGACCTTAGAGGTCTCACAATGCCTTCTTATGTAAGGCCCAATGGGGAAGCTCTCTCACAACCCTGCTGGTCTACCAACGATCAGGAGAGGTTTCTGCAGATGGGGCCTAAGGATGGAGTCGCCATTCCTCACCAATTACCATCATTGCCCCTGAAACTGGCAACAGATGGTTTGGCCATTGGCTAAATCCTCAGCTGAATTTCCCAAGAGTCTTTTTAGGTATGAGCTGCCACGTAATCATATTCTACCTGAAAAGCCAAAAAACCTGGAACTGCTCCATAAAACACACACAGTGTTGATCATCTGCAAAACCAAAATGAATTTCCTGTATTACTTTCAAAACTAATAGCTACTCATAACTACCTTCCGCTGCTTTATACATTTTAAATAACTTTGGTTAGGTGCAGTGTGATTACTTCAATTTACCTTTCTGAAACTGTAAATACCATGTGGCTGTTTTTCTTTTCTTGCCTTCTTTCTTTCTATTTATTTTTCACTTTTATTTTCACTTAGCTGATACCAAGTGGTAGACTGTTCATAAGAAATTAAAATTACTTTCTTTTCGTAAAAAAATTAGTATCAATGAGTCAGGGTATACAGATCCTCTTCCTTTTTTCACATCTCATTCATGGGGTTGCCAGATTTGCCAGACGGCCAAGTTAAATTAGTTAAATTTGAATTTTAGATAAGCTACAAATAGTATTTCAGTATAAATATATTTCATGCAATATTTGGGACATACTTATATTTTTTAAAATTCTTGTTATTTATCTGAAATCCAAGGTTAACTGGGAATTCTGTATTTTATTTGGCAACCCATTCAAAAAGATTTGAGTATTATTTCATGATAGAATAGCTAGCCTGGGGGAAAAAAATAAGACTAGAAAAAAATTTTATAATAAGTTTCACTGCTCATCATTTTTGGGAAGAATATAATGATTTCTAAAATCTTATTCCTGCATTTTCTGTAGTTCCATAGAAGTATACATTGCTTTTCAAATAAAACAATAATACAATTTAAATAGAAAAATAAATGTATCTAATGTCCTTGTTACCTGCCCACATTGCAAATTAAAAGGTTAATTTGGGGGGGTTATGTCACTCTAAGTTTCAACACACTCAAGTCTTCAGTGGGCTGAGATGGGCCTCCATCTTTTAAATTGATGACCCCTTTGTAATCAATTGACAAATTTAATCCCATAATCCTAATGGTCAATATCCATTCCAAAATTCTCCCAAATAAGATTTGCTTCACAGCCAGCAAAGAAAAGTACAAGCAATTCATACATGCCTCCAAATCATCCTCTCAACATGCTCTGAAGAATCAGTCTCTTCAGACAATTATGGACTCTTCCAAGGTGAGGTATTATGTTGGTGTTGGCATTCTTAGGGAAAGGTTTTGTCAGCCATATCTCAGAAAGAGGGCCTCAGAAGGGTGTGGGGCAGACTCCAAGCTAACCATGAACTGAGATTGTTCCAATGGCTCTTATGTCATCACTAATAAGAAATTTGTTTTTACAGGAAACTGTCATTAGCAAAACACAAGCTTCTGGCTTTTACTTTAAAGGAAAGATGCCAGCTTCTAAGCTCATCCTTTAATTGCCTTATACGTAATAGAAGAGGTTGTTAGTGTAGTGAACAAGCCAGAACAGGGATGTGAAAACCAACTGTTCTTTACTCCTACCATGGAAAGTTCACTGAGCGCAGTTGTCTGAAACCAACCAGAGGATGCAGGAGATAGCAGATGATTTTCCTTTTCCTTCCAGCTGACAGCAAAGTCCCTTGCCTGCTTTCTTTTGCAAACCAACCACCAGGTATTTCTCAGAGAGATGCTTGGAACATGCTTCAGCCTAGAACAAGAGTGAGTCATGGTTTGTACAACTCAATGGCGCTGCCAACCCGCCTCTGCTCTCCCTCACAGGTTTTGTTTTCTTGGTATGATAATTAGTTGTTAGCATTGTGAATGTGTCTTCCGAGGGGGGAAAAAAACTGCAGGCACATGTTGTTTCTGGAATGAGAGTTCTATGCATCCTACTGAGGTAAGCTATCCACTCAGAGTCCAAGTACTGGCCAACATGTGGTTACCTAACTCAGAGCTCCACTGCCCTCACACTATATTTTTACCAGGGAATATGATTTCTAGCTATTACCTTCTACTGTGTTTCCCCGAAATAAGACCTAGCCAGACAATCAGCTCTAATGTGTCTTTTAGAGCAAAAATAAATATAAGACCCGGTCTTATTTTACTATAATATAAGACCAGGTCATATATAATATAAGACCCAGTCTCATATTAATTTTTGCTCCGAAAGACACATTAGAGCTGATTGTCTGGCTAGGTCTTATTTTGCGGGGAACACGGTACCTTTTGCTGAGTTACACAGTGAGCAAACTCTTTTCAGAAAAAGCAAGAGTCCTACAGTTACCAAAAACTTGACAGTGATCATCTAGTGATTCTCAGTCTCAGCTGCACATTAGAATCATCTTGGCAGTTTTTCAAAAAATACTAATGCCAGGGCCCTAACCCAGAGCAGGTTAGTCAGAACCTCTAGGAGTGGGGCCGGCCAGGCATTGTTCTTTCCAAGTTCCCCAAAGTGCTTCTAATGGATGACCAAGGTTGAGGACCACTGATCTTATCCATTAAGACCCTACCCAATGAAGCTGATACTCAGAGAGGCTGACAGACAGTCCCAATTCCCATAGCTTGTTAGTCTGCTCTTATCTGTTTGTCTGTCTTCTAGACTCAGCAATCCTTGAGCACCTGAACCATGGTGTTGACATTTAAATCACATTGCCTACCACAATAAATGTTTGATGAGGACAGAAAACCAGGAAGAAAAGGAAAGATCAGAAGCTATTCTTCCCTTTGTCCCATAGCCTCTCACTAAGAAAAATTGTTATTAATATAAACTACTATGAACTTCTTAGCCCCCAAAACTAAGTCATTAAATATCAGATTTTCCAAACTTATGATTCATTCATTTCTGGAAAAACTGTGAGTCAGATTGTCACACAAAAAAATCCCAAACCAAATGACTTTACCCTAATTAATCTAGCTGTTTTAATCTAAGGGCTTGACTTTTTTAATACCCCCATGTTTCCCTAAATTCTCATTTTGTGGAGTCTCATTTATTTCCCTAGTTAAACTTGACATTGCTCAATTAATATGCCACTCAAAATGCATATTTTCCCTCAGTATCAAGACTCCAGAGTGAAGAAAAGAATTATGGGAAGTCTGTGCTGTGATTTAGGAGATGTAGGCCTGGAGCCACAGGTCTGAGAATTGCTGAGGCCTTAGCACAGAGTCCAGAGTGATCTGTGGCTTTACTGATATTATCTACTGCCAGCTGTGCATCTTTCACCTGCTAGTCAGGTGGACTTGAAGTGAAATCCAACCAGTGTGATGTGGTGTAAGGGCTCAGAATTGGGGCACAGATGTCCAGGGACCTAGAACTGTGTGGGGACAGAGCCAGAGTGCAATTTCCAGGCTCTCGCCCTCACGTGGAAAGGTGCTCACTCGGGTAATAAATGGCCATCAACTGTGATTCGATGGCCATCAACTGTGGCTAGTTGGCCATCAGCTGTAACCAGTGAGCCATTGGCCACTAATGTAACTGCCATGACTATGCTAGCAGTAGATGGGGGCTAGCAGGAAGATGGTGGCTGAGCTAGCAAGCACGGATTGCAGTTAGGACGGCGGATTGCAGCTAGCAAGTGAGGTTGGTCGGCAGAGAGAGCAGACAGCGGAGTGTGGATTGCGGATCATGTGGCTCCTGCTTCCTGTGTCTCCAACCCAGCTGCCAGTGAGACTATAGTGGTATGACTCCCCTATCTATGACTCCATGGTTGTTCCTTTTTGGCCTCACCATATCCTGCATTCTTATGCGGGGAGTGGGAGCTGAGACCCCGCATGCCACCCTGCATGACAAACTGTGCAGCAGATATTGTGGTACCCAACCCACATCCTCATCCTCCCAACTTCAGTGCACACTGACTAGCCTTCCAAATGTCCGTGTCTGTACACTGCATTTCTTTGCCTGAGGGTTTCAATGGACCCCAAAGCCCTCCTGCCCACCTGTGTAGCCGACCGGACATGCCAGAGAATGAACATCTCCCTCCCACCTCTACTGTGGCCTTCAACCCCAAACTGACAAGAACTGGGGTCTATCGCACCCATCCCCCTCACACAGTAGTAACTCTGAGGCTTGTGTTGAGTTTCCCCAGGAATTAACACCCAGTTGTTACCTGGCTCACTAATGCACCTTTTAGCAGCTGCTTCCCCTTTTTGCTCCTTTGCCCACTTCCTTGCTGATGTTTCCTCAGCTTATTCCCCAAATAATGAAATCTTTGTGCCAAGGTCTGCTTCTGAGGCTACCCAAAGAACATAGAGTGGCCTTGTCAATTTACGGTCATTTGATTTTTAAAAAGCCATGTAATTTCTTGATGAGTCGCTGTCCTCAAATATAAAAGAAGGAAAGGAATTTGAAGCTCCACTGGGTCATAGCCGCAGACAAAGGGATGCTTCATGTGGCTGCTAAAGCCCTTGTGGACCCAGCCCCAGTCTCCTTCCCGCCTTACTCCCCTCATCTCCAAGTGCTCCCCGCCCCCATGCTCCTCTCTGGCCACAGGGATTTCCTTTGAATTCTGACAAGTGCCATTTTCCACTTGTCTTTGGAACTCTTCCTTATGCTGTTCTGCCTGGAACACTCTTCTTTCTTCTGTTTATTTAGCTCATGCCTATGCATCCTCCAACTGTCTGATGAAATGTCACTTCCTGTATGGAAGCCTTTTCTGATGCCCAGTCTGGGATTGTGCTCTTGTTACGTGCTACCAAATACAGTGTTCCCATCATCATGTTTGGCATGCTTCATAGTAATTCCTATTTATTCTCCAAGTCCACCTCACTCCCCAACCACCAGCATCACTGGCCTTTACGCTTCTTGAGGAAAACACCCAATTTGTCTTGCTCCCCATTGCATTCCTGATACCCTGCCCAATACCTGAACATAGTAGGTACTTAATAAATATTTGTTAAATAAAATGCGTGTTTATTAAACATCTGTGTTGGTGAATCAGAGGACTTTAGAAGTTAAACCAAAGCCTTCCAACCAGAGTCTCGACTCTGCCTCAAATGGTTTCTACCCAAGATATGGCTTTTCCCCTCAGCCTTGTCCTTGAACCTCAGGAGAAGGATGTGTAAAGGGTAGCGTTCCCTTCAGCTGAGAGCAGCTTTATCTTTTTGCCTAATGTGGACTATCATCACTTTTAACATAAAATCTGTAAAAATTAAAAAGCACTGTATTAAAATAATCCAGCCCTATACTTATAAAAATGTGGAGTTGAAATTTGGAAAAGTGTAGTAGCAAACATTGTACTTTAACAATGTTTGGAAGCAGAAGGCACAATATTTATCAGCTATTAAGATCAATGCAGACTTCCTAGGTGTGGATCTTTAGAACATTCCTTTGCACTTGGTGGCCTGATGGGCTTTATCTCAAAAATTCCTAGATCCTTTAGGCATGGGGCCAAGTGAAGAAAGCCTCTCCCAAATTTTCCAACCACCACCTATCTTAAAGTAAAGTTTAAATTCTTTAGCATGTTCAGAGGCCTCTTGAGGCCCGTTTGCCTACCTTTCTCTCCAGGCTCATCTTCCTCCATATTCTGCCTCATGCTTTCCTTGTACATTTATTTACAGGCATAATATTGTTTCACATCTCTGTGCTCTGGCCCCTGCTATTCACCCAACCACAGACTCCTCCCTCTCTTCCCCACCCTTCCGTCAATTTTGCTTGCCACTCCCATTCATCCTCTGAGACTGGACTCAGGCCCCAGGGCAGCCTTCTCTGAACTTCCAGATTGGAAGTTCTGCTTTTGGCTTCCATGGTCCCCTGAGTTTTCTTCCAGCACATTTACCTATTGAAAGTATTGGTTTGCTGTGCCCCACCTACTCCACGCCGAACCGCCTCACAAGCTTTGTCTCCTCAATGTCGTGCATTGTGCCTGTTACTGAGCAGGCATTCAATAAATGTTTGCTGAAATGTACTTGTTGACGTAAGAAATGTTCAAACTTGTAGAGAATTTTCCTAAGAGTTTACTTGAGCCAAAACTGACGACAATTGCCCGGAAGCAAGATCTCAAATGCTCTAGAGAATAATGGTTTTGCAGTTTATTTTATGCATCTGAGATCAAGGACAGAAGTAGGGAAGATTAATGTAGGTGGGAGAAAGCAAGGTGAGGATTGGATTAACAGGATAGTTAACAAGATTTTGAGCTCTCTTGAGAGTGATTACCCTTGTTTCAAAGGTGTGTTAACCTAGGTGCAGAGAAAAAAGGTGTGGGACAGAGCCCCAGAGAGTAGTTTCCAGGCTCTCGGCCTCATGTGGAGGGGTGCTGGCTCGGGTAGTAGATGGCCGTCAGCTGTGGCTAGTTGGCCGTCAGCTGTAACCATCAAGCCATTGGCCACTAATACTACTGCCGCAGCTACATTGAGGAGTCAAGGAGAGTCCAGGGAAGCCAGAGAGTCGGTCGGTTGGCAGATAAGCGGACAGCAGGTCGCACGTCATGTGAATCCAGCCTCCAGTGAGACTATAGTGGTATGACTCCCCTACCTATGGCTCCCTGGGTGTTCTTTTTGGGCCTCACCATATCCTGTGTTCTTGTGTGGGGAGCGGGAGCTAAGACCCCGCATGAGACCCTGCATGACAAAGGGGAAGGCCTTGCTTTAGGCAAAGATAGTCACTAAAGAAGTTACTATATGACTGAGACGTGACCACCCACCATGACCTGCTGTGGGGGCAGAGCCCCAGAAAGCAGTTTCCAGGCTCTCGGCCTCACATAGACAGGTACTGGCTCAGGTAGTAAATGACCATCAACTGTGATGGGATGGTCATCAGCTGTGGCTAGTTGGCTGTCAGCTGTAACCAGTGAGCCATTGGCCACAATATAACTGCTGTGGCTACGCTAGCAGAGGGAGAGAGAGAGGAAGAATGGGGGCTAGCAAGAAGATGGCGGCTGGGCTGGCAAGTGTGGGTGGCGGTTTGCGGACAGTGTGGATCCAGCCTCCCGTGAGACTATAGTGCCGCCAGAGAGAATATAGTGGTATGACTCCCCCATCTATGGCTCCGTGGGTGTTCCTTTTTGGCCTCACCATATCCTGCGTTCTTGTATGGGGAGCGGGAGCAGAGACCCCCAAGGCCACCCCGCACGACAAATGGCGCAGCGAGCAGGGTCTCCCGCATGACACCTGCTCAGTTAGGAGTTTATGGTCAGATCACCCTATGAGGTTATTTTCCATAGAACCCTTTTTTTGTCACATACTTAACATATAATTACTTTTTTGTGTAATCTAACCTTGTCTGACCAATAATAGGTTAAATAAAATGCTGATCATTGATTTACCACCAAATTATAATAAAAAGTTTTGCCATGTGCAATTCATTTAAGTACTATTCAATAAATTTGCACAGATTGGACAACGAAACAACTTAGCTTTGAAGAAAAAAGAAGTTCTTATATTGTACACATGCCTCATGTTGAGTGCCCTGATCACAGACACCCCTGAAACACCTGAGGAGGGGAAAGCATTCCAGGCACTAATCGGCAAATAATCACTGCCTATTCCTTAGGTTTCTCACATACACCAATGAGTGGCAAATACAACTACGCTGATTAATTCCTAAATCCATTTTCTATTTTAATCTAATTGAATAGGAGTAGTCCTTAGTTATGATGAATGAAATCTGCAGTTAGACATTGCAATTCGTTTTCCAGGGAGGAGTTATTCAAGAAGCCTTGCTCTGGTTCCGCCCTGGCGCCTGCCCTAAGAGCACGGAGACCAGAGTGTCCACGCCTGGGCCAGGAAAGGGCGGGGATGCCAGCTCCGGAGCCTGCAACCGGACACATAGTACTTGGGGACCGGAAACTGCCACACTGCTGCCCTTGTCCCAGACTTTCAGCATAGCTTAAGGTCTCCCAAGGTTGGATTTCTGGGGCTCTGGCTTGTTTGGGGCTCTGGCTTGTTGGAACCTTTGGCATACCCCCCACATATCCTGCAAACCACAATACTGCTATTTAGTGAGCTGTTGTCAAGTGATGTGCTTCATATTTGCATATTACCTACCCTCCTCACCCGGTGAAGTAACTGCAATAAGTTTTGAAATGACTTTCCCAAAGCTGGTGAGAAGCAGTGTTGGGTTAACACCTGGGAGCGGGGGTTGGGGGGCAGCGGGGTCTGTATGAACTTATGATAATAAATATATTGAAACGGTGATAATACTTAGTTTCTATGTTTTTTTTACATATACCATGTTATCCCCAACAAAAACCCTTTTAAGAAAAAAGGTATCCTCCTCTTCTTTTTGAGAAAATTGGGACAGAAAGATTAAGTGAAGGATGGAGAAATGCACCTCCAGTAATTGTGTAGTGGGAGTGGGAAAGAAGCCCATTCCGGTTTTCTGATTCAGAACTCTGCCATCCCCTTACACACATGCACATGTACACACACAGAGAGAGAAATGCTTCACTTCTGAAAAATTAGAGGCAGGTGGGCAAAGATCTCATGAGGAGCCAGATGTATAATTTACATAACACAGGTTCTTCATAAACATTCCAGGCACCATGAGAAATAAATTATAAGATCACTCACTCACTGATGATTCAACTACAAGCTAGGAGGCCTGGTAGATCCCCAAATTGGCTTACAGTAAGGAGGACTGAGTTCTGCCCTGGTTTCTATCCGTCTTTGTTCTAAAGTATAGATTACAATTATGAAAGGACAAATGTGTTTGCAATTTTAGCTCCACAAATAAATGCACTCAAAGTGAATTCCCTGCTAGCACCAGGAATGTTACTTCAAATAAAGACAGATTGTTTCTTTTCTTGCTATGCACTATGATATGAAGCCTCTAGATATCTGAAGATCTCAAACATCCTTAGTCTGAAAGCCCAGCTATTATTGCATTGCAGTAACAGGACTGAGGCTAAGAATAGGGTTTGAAGATAGCCCTTGCAAGACATCTCATGAGACCTGCGGTGGGAGTAAAGTGCATAAGAGATGAATAAATTCTGCCATCAAAAGTGTCACCTTCACTAGGTTGGTTCCTACCACTTGCTCTAGTGTGGTAGCTATTCTGCCTGGATTAATATCACATTCATAATAATGCCATTTAAAAGCCAAAGCATGCTGAGTGCTGACCTCTATGAAAGATTGCAAAACTATGTGAATTTAATAAGGAGCATTGAGAAAGAGGCATGACACTGAAAAGAGTTTCCTTGTTACTCTGGTAGTTAAGGATTTACATTAGAATGAGGTCAGGTTGTGACAATTTCTGTTTTAATTTGTCCATAGACAATCAGAAATTAAAGTCACTAACTGCCATCACCACCAGCTTCCTCGATGCCAATATTAGAGACACTGCCAATCCTGCTGGAATGAGTTAGAATACTATTTCCAAAGAACATAATAGTATGTAAAAAAAAAAATTAGGTCAATATTTAGCTTAAGTATCTTCTGGCAGTAAATAATTTTAAACATAGAGCAGATGTAAATATGCTTTGATCGAAAGCGCATCATGTGTCGTTTGCTGTTATAAATCCATTAGAGTTATTGAAATTTTGGAAACTTCAGTTTGCTGCTTACACAGGTTACCATAAACTATCTCAGGGCCTTTGTCCTTGCTGATTCCCCTGCTGCAATACTTCCCCTGGTTATCCACATGGCTCCCTCCATGGACTCCTTCAGACTTTCACTCAAAGTCACCTTCCCCGAGAGGCATTCCCTAACCATTATTTGTAAATTTAAGCCTTCCACCCACCAATTCTGGAGCTTCCCATGCATCTTTCCCATTTTTTTATTGACTGTGATCTTATTTATTTTATACCTATTTATTTTGTTTCATGTCTATCTTCCCCCACTAAAATATAAACACCATGAGACCAGGGATTTGTTTTTCTTTTTTCCACCGCTGCTAAAATCCCTTCACTTAGATGAATTCTCAGTACAAAGTAGTCATTCAGTAAATATGTGTTGGATGGATGGATGGATGGATGGATGGATGGATGGATGGATGGATGGATAAATAAACGGATGGGTAGGTAGGTCGATGATGGGTAGATGGGTGGAGGTATGGATGATCATCAGACCCATGAACTTTCTTAGTTGTCTGGAATCTGACACAGATAGTACAGGTCCAGAAGTAAATAAAGAGCAAGCTGATTTCTCAGCTCCTGACTGTTTGTAGCAGTTTTGAAACTACCTGCCTTATAAGCCAACACTACCATTTCAATTCTGAAATCCTGTGTTGATAATATCACTACCTGGTAATTTCTTCACTTATCCAGGACAGCCATGTCGTACTATTCCTTTGAGACAATCATAAAAGAATAATATTTTATGATTTAGGTAAAAGAAAGGATTAAAGTGTGACTAAAGATGAGTCTATAGGGGGAAGGAGGGTCTCAAGTTATTATATGTGGTTGAACGTAATATCTGCCTCATGGACAAGACTCTGTATATAGGTTAACAGTCCAATTGTCAGTGGCACTATTTATGCACTTAAGAACTATTCAAATTTACCTATTCTAAATGCATAGAGGTTAGTTCCTATACCTTGTCTTTTTTGGATGTATCAGGGTCACTGTGGCCACGAATATCCTCACTCAAAGGGAAAATACTGGTTGGTCCTGTTGGGTCCTACTTTGATCTGTGGGTCTTGCATGACACCCCTTCTTCTCATAAGATGTACATGCCCTCTTCACCTCTACTGGAGGTGAGGTAGAAAATGTACTTAAAGGAGTTTAGCACCAAAAAAGGGTGGGTAATTCACAGGCAATGAGTAGGAGGGAAAAGAGTAGACCATCACTCAAAGGCTCTGTGGCATCCTTATTAGACAATAACTTGTGCCAAATCTGCTTCTGCTCAGCTCCCTGGCCTTAGAGGTTGAAGGTCCTTCTTTGCTCCCTGTCCTATTCCTTCTCCTCCCTCTCCAGTGTCTATGGTCCATCAGTCCTCTCCTCTCTCTTCTCCAGATCCAATTTTATTTAAAGAGTGAGATAAAACTCTGGTCCATGCACCTAAAAGGATCCCACTTAGGATGGAATTTTCCATTAGCCTTTGTTTTTGCTTCACTGTGGCTCAAGGAGGGGGAAATGGCCACAGAGAAGAACATGCCTAGAAAATATACAAATTAATATTTCAAGATATAACCCTTTTGCATACTGAATGAAACCCTCCACATCTTTACTCTGAGACTCACTCTAATAGGATGGGTTATTGTCTCCTCAAAATCACCCTGTCTACACCACTCATGTGTCTCTTGATCACACTTGCCTTACTATAGTTTTTGTTTTGTTGTCTTTTAACAAACTTTCCATTCAGTTTTTTGTTTTTCTACTTTTGTTATCAGCTCCTTCAGAGCAAGGAAAATTCCTAAAGATATTTTACAAGTTACTGTGTCTTACACATGATAAGTATTCAGTAGATATCTGCTGATGCATTAAGTCCCAGTCTGTAAGCATCTATGAGATACCTGTGATTAAAGGAGGACAGAAACTAGTTGGCATGAAGTGGTATTCCAAAGCTTTGAGATATGGAACCCTCCCATCCTGAGAATTGTCACTAGAGACACTGACACAAAATGTAAGGTAGGAATCACACTGCCTAAAGAAACAAAATGACAAAACTCTAGAGGGAAGTTTACAATGATGATGATGGTGATAAATACTTCACTATTAACTATGTTCCCGATACTGTTCTAGGTCCTTTACATGTATGAACTAGCATAATCCTTACAATAAATAGTCTACATGATCTATGTTCATGCAGAAAACATTTGTGTGTGACATAAGAATAGGTTCAATAGGAAAAAGCAACATAGAAATTGAAAAAAGATTAAGTTTTCTAGTTAGTGTCATTTCTCATTAAAAGCCTTAATACTCACCCCAGGGAAACAACATATTGCATAGTATTAAAAACATCTGTATATTTTTAATTTTTTTTACTTTATTATTATTCTTTTTGTAGTGCTCTTAAGCTCTCCATTACCAAGGAAAAGGATTTCCACTCGGTTAGATCATGAAGCAGAGGATTAGGCAGTTTGAGTCCCAAGATGTGAAAGACTTGAAGAGACTGTGTAAGAAAAAACCAATGGAAGACAAGAAAGGCTGTGCTATGATATATGTTAGCACTGTAGTAGTGTCCGTTATGGGTAGTCGAGGTATTTGTCTTCCTTTGTTCCTTCATATGGCTGCTTGAATGGTACAGCTCATTTCTAGTAGAAATGAATTATGCATCCTCAAATTGGTTGTGGCTTGCTGAGTCTAGAGGGTTCAGTCAATGAGTCGCACATGGTCTAATGTCAGCACTCTGTTTACTTAGAATGTAAATTAAATTCTTGAACTGGGACAAGCCTGTGGAGAGACAGAAGGCTGAATTTGTTATGGTAGGAAAAAGTAAAACACAATGTATCCTCAAAACACATATTAAGTATGTAAATTTGGATAGGAAAGTGTTGACATTATTCTTGGTTATTAAATGTTGTTACTTAACCTGATATTTTTCTCCAAGAAATTCGAATGCCTGGAGTTAGAGGACTCAACAAAATAAGGAAGAGTTAAAGGACATAGTATAAAATTCTGGTTTGGTTGTTGATTTCTTTTTATACCCAAGGAAAATATAATAAGCCCTAGGTGGTTCATTTTATTCTCTGCTTGAAACACAGTAATAAAATTATAGTTAGTTTTGGTGTTCAGTTTCCTGAATGAGGTTTAGCTGACTGGATCATCTGATAAAGCCACAATTCATTAGGACAGAGTGGCATGCCCCAAAATCCACACAAGCCCCTTTGCTTTCAGTGCCACTCATTGTACCCCAGCATATTCACACTGCTTGTCACACTGGGGACCAGATGAAAGAGTGTGAAGAGAGTGGCATGTAGCTAATGCTCAATAAATAGTTATAGAACAAATGTTGGTTGAAATTACAGACTCAAATGTTACTTTGGGCAGCAGTTATCAATAAATGTCATCCCCTTTTTACTAAATTTTTCTCCTATATTGTAGAATATGTTCAAGGATGAAATAGTAGGAGCCTGAATGCTACTAAAACTAGTCATTGACATGTGTAACTGATATGAATTATTCCCTGGAACTTAGGTGTAATACATATCACCATCTGTGGGGCATTCAGTAACCAGCTACACACACACACACACACACACACACACACACACACACACAGAAGGAGCGTTCCAGGTCTAGGGACCACCCCACCCCAAGCTACAGTTTATGGCAAAGCTACCCAGCTCGCACAGTTCAAGGGCCCAGACTTGAGAAAACCACAACCTATTTGAAATTGGCTCCTTAGAGCCCAGCAGCCACTTTCTTCCTCTCTCTTTGCTGTAGAGAATTTGAAAGAAAAAGTCATTACATATCCCTTGAGGCAACAAGAACTTAGAAGGGGACTCAAAAACCTAGATCAAGTCTACAGACTTTTAAAATTTAATTTAATTTTATTTTATTTTTTGTCTCATAGAGAGTTTTGGTTTTACAGCTTCTCTAAAATGTCAGAAGTGCTGGCATCACTGGACTGACATTTCCATGTGGCAATAATTGGTTGGAACTGAGTAGCAGCTGCCCTTTTCAGAGGGCCCTATTTGACTCAGATTCTGGCAGTGCTGGACTGTCTCACTCAGTTCCTTTGCCCCCTTGGTCCTTAACCAGTTTTCAGTCTTTGACCTGGCCTAAACATTCATTGGTGAGGAGAATGGGAAGTCTGTAATAGTGAGAGAAACCTCAAAATATCAATTAATTTATCAATAGGCTGTGACATCGGCTCCTTGCATATTTGTACTTGTAAGTTTACTCTCCTTCCACTTTCCATAGCAACAAGCAAATAATTGCATAGAATTTAATTCAAAATTCATATATTAACCCATAGCACTCTACACAACAACACTATGAGGGAGGTACGATGTTTATCTCCGTTTTCAGATGAGGAAACTAAGGGTTGAATGTTAAGTAACTTGCCCGAGATCACATTGCTAGTAGGCAGCAGAGTAAGGAATTGAACCCAAGTAGTCTGACTCCAGACTCTTCGCTTTTACTGCTAGAGAGTGCATCCATGCCCTGCATCCACTCAATTAAAAATTCTATTCTTCCAAACATCTCCTCATGTCTATGAAAGGCACTCTGGATCCCCAGCGTTGGGCTGGTTTTGCTGCCTATGGGCTCCCAGACACCCTGTGCTTGTGAACACCTTACTACTCACCACACAGCCCTGAAACTGCCAGCCCACCTTCCTGTCTACCTTTAAAGCAAGGACAGTATCCTATTCACCATTATGAAGTACATAGCAGACATTCAACATGTTTGTTGAGTGAAATAATAAAACATGCTTTTTAAACTTTGTATTGCTACCCTCTTAGACCAAACTACGGTGTCAGAATTGGACCAATTCACATCCTACTAAATGGTGTCATTGCCTCTGGACTCCCATCTTTTCAATGCAATTTCTCCTCTGAAAATGCAGGTAATAATAGCTTGTGCTCAGAGATATTGTGAATTGTTAAGGAGTTGTGTATAGAGTGCCTAACCCAGTGTCTAGCCATTAAAAAACACTCACAATATAGTACCTACTATTGTAGATGCTATTAGAATACTTTACTCAGCATCCTTTTTTAAGTTCTCCTCAGACTCAACTTAAACTCTTGGCCCCAGGCTGCATGTGACTCCTTTCTCATCTTCCCTTTGTGTTTCTCTATCCGGCATAGAGGACAGAGTGTCAAAAGCCACAGAATAAGTAGGTCTCAGCTCCCAGGAGCAGAAATTGTACTTGAGGACTTGGAAGCCAGGGAGAAGGAGGCATATGACACTTACATGAACACCCACCAGCATATACTATGAAGTATAACACAAAATGTGCATGAATTTTTCAAAAGACAAAACATAAGATTTCAAGAAAATTCTTACTTGCAGGTGGCTATTTTGGGTCAATACCATCAGCCCCCTCTGAAATCTAGGTCCACTGCCCTATGAAAATATTATCTAGAACCCAGCAGACATCCCAAAGCCTTCCTGCCTTCCACACACGGTGTGCTCTTTCATAGCCACTGGTTTCAATGAGAACCTTCTCCATGAATGTTTTCAGGTACCAATACTAAGAATAGCCAACTCTTACTGATTTCCTACAGTGTGCCATGCATCCTGTCAAGCAACTTACATATACTATATATTTTCATAACTCTGTGAACTCAAAGACACAGGTACAGCTATTATCACCTCTTTAAAGATGGGAAACAAGCTCGGAAGGCTTAAATATTGTGTCCCAAGTCACATAGCTAAGTGGTGGAGACAGTCAAACTTAGGCATAACTACTCTTAGCCATTAGGCCACACTGTCTCTAGAGCAGTAACCTGCTGTGTCATTATTCTGATATTGATTTCAACATGCATATTGAACCCTTGAGATGAAGAGGTGAAATTCATGTCTTTTATTTAGCTCGGCTCTCCTTCCGCATCCAAACAGTGGTGATATATACCTAGTAGACTAAATAAATGCATCTTAGCACATAAACCCTTACAAATAGAGGAAAAGTTTTATTTTAGATCCTTTCTTTTTCTTTAAGATTTCTTGTTTGTGCATGGTCTAGAATATCTTGCAATAAAGCATAAATGTATATTACATTTTAAAGCCTTTCAATGGTCCATTTCATTATAAAAATAGCACATACTGGGTAATAATGAGAGCATTCCACTTTAAATACATTTTAAGCCCCTCCAGAAAAGCTAAAATATTGGTATTATTCTTTTCAGCAAATGCCGAGAAGGAATTCTAAGCAGAAGTCTAGTAAAACCCTACATTAAAAATTAAAAATAGAAATATAAAATGATAGGCTAGATAAGGAACAAGTATTTTAAATTATAAAAAAATAAACAGGAGAATTTTAGAATATATTGGTCTTCCCCCATCCTGTCCAACAGCTCCCATCCAAATGTCAAGTGTGAATTTCAACAGCAAGATAGTGTACAAGGAAAAGCCAAATCAAACGAGAAACACATTCACTAAAATGTGTTTAACCATTTACAATGTCTAAATTTTCACAGTTCTATTGGCTTTTAGTTGCACATAACTTTCTGAAGTAGCCAGCTTCTCTTCAGAATGTTATTATATTTTTAACTAAAAAAATTATTTCCTAATCCATCTGGAAGCTTCAAACTTTTCCTTCAACTCCTTACAGATCTCATTACTTTAGGAACTGATGGAAACTTTCATGAAAATCTTATGACACAAATTCAATCAAATTCTTCATCCCCACCCGATTCCTGCTCAGATGAGTTTATCTCTTTTGATTAAGAAGGTTACATATACGCTGTTTAACTGATTTTGTAATCAGTAATGGGGGAAAAATAATAATCACCAAAATGAGTAGCTACAACTCCTCATACAAATTTTGTTACATAGCTGTTATAAAAATAAGCATTGATAGCCAAGGGCTAAGTCTAAAGAAAATGAGTCAAAGCCTAAAGAAATGTGACAGATACCTAGTTTTGAATCCAGTGCCTAAGGAATAATTGGATTGTCAACATACTTGCTGTCTTATTGCTTAATGAATACATTTTACTATTCTATTTATTTTTTATAGATTTCAACTATACCTGTGATTCGCTAGATTTAGAATGGGAATGTCATTACCTATGACATAATTTTGGGCAAGCCAGTCTCTCCCTGGGCCTCAATTTCATCATCTATAGAATGAAGCTGGATTAGAAGATCTCTAAGATCCCTTGCACCTCTATGTCACATTCTACAATTCTAGGTACTGGCTCTGGTCAAACACTATTTTTTGTAAATATACTAGCACCAAGCACAGGACCTGAACTCTATGAAATACATAGTCACAGATCAATGGATGGAAGTTTTCAAAGGAAGGAAGTAAAGTATCTAGTAAAAATGAGATGATCTGGGCACACTTGGTAAGCCATAGAATTTTAAATGTTTTTCAACTTTACTGTAATAAGTGCTTGCTGTAATAAGTACAACATTGTAGAAGTTTGTATAGAAAAAGCTAATTGACTCCCCCATCCATCTCCTGAACTAACTTCAACTTTTAATTATCCCTTCCTTTCTCTATGTTCATATAAAAATAAGTTGTTTTTACTTTATAAAACCTAGAATTACAATTTCTTAATTTGACAATATACTATACAAGTTTTTAAATTCATACTTTTTAATAGCTGCATAATATTCTTTAGTATGTTTGTATAAGACATTTAATTATGTCTCTATTTCTTCAAAGTCTTAACTATTACAACCAGTCTTGTAATAAGTATCCCTATAAATAGAGTCTTGCATACTGTTGTATATATTTTCAAAGAGTTTATTCTCAGAAGTAAAATTACCAGGTCAGTGGACAGGCACATTTTAATTCTGTAAAAATATTGCTAAATTATTTTTTAAAACATTCAGACTCCCCCAACTATATGAGAGTACTTATTTCCCCAGAGTCTTGCTTGCTTTGAACACATAACTTCTTTTTTTAATATTTTCTGGTCTGATAAATGAAAAATGGTTATCTTGTCATTTAAAATTTTATTTTCCCAACTACCAGAAATTTTAGCATCTTTACATATGTTTATTTGCATATGTTTTTGTTATTTTGCATTATGCCTTTACTAATTTGCTCTTTATACTCTAATCACCTTTTCTATTACATTATTAGTCTTTTTATTATAAATTTGTAGGAGCTTTTTGTATAGAAATTATATCAACCTGTCGTCACATGGATTGACATGAATTATGAAAACTTTCCCTACCTATTACTTACTAAATAAACAATTTAATAACATTCCCGTTTACGAATTGACATGGAAATTGCAAGTGTACCAGTACCAAAAATATTTTCACATCACAAAATAATTGCTATGGACTGAATTATGTGTTCCCCAAATAAATATGTTGAAGACCTAACCCACAGTGTGATAGTGTTTAGAGATGGGGCGTTTGGGAGAAAATTAGGTTTACATAAGTTCATGAGGGTAGGGCCCTTATGATGGGATTAGTGCCCTTATAAGAAGAGACACCAGAGCGTTTGTTCTCTCTCTCTCTCTCTCTCTCTCTCTCTCTCTCTCTCTCTCTCTCTCTCTCTTTCCCTCCCTCCCTCCCTCCCTCCCTCCCTGCCATGTGAGGACACAATAAGACAGCAGCCATCTAAAAGCCAAGAGGCGTCTATAATATTTTGTTTTCAGAGGTAAGGGTAGGGGTGCAACATATATCTATTGCTGCATCACAAACTACTTGAAACTTATTTACATAAAACAACACAATTTACTATGCTCACAGAATCTATCTCTGCTGCATGAAGTCTGGGACCACGGCTGAAAAACCTTAAACAGCTGAGATGACTCAAACACTTTGGGACTAGAATGATCTGAAGGCTTTTCCACTCTTACACCCGGTGCCTGAGCTGGGATGACACAAAGGCTCGGCTCGGTGAAGACTGCCAAGCTGAGCGCCTACTACTGGTCTCCTCATGTAGCTTGGGCTTCCTCATACCATGGCAGTCTCCTGACAGTCAGACATTTTACATGCTGGCTTAGAGCTCCATGTGAGACCTTTTCAGTGAATAAAGCAGAAGCAACTTGTCTTTTTATGACCTAGCCTCAGAAGTCACATAGCATCACTTCCACTGTCCTATGTTGGTTGAAGCAGTCATAAGCCCCACCCAGATTCAAACAGAGAGGCCATAAACCCCATTTGTCAATAAGAGTAGAACTGAAGAATTTACAGCCGTATTTTAAAACTGCCACATATAGACGTAAACTAAATATATAAATAGATGTAGATATACGTACATGTGTGTATTAAATACGCTTTAATTCTCAACAACAAATCAATTAGATAGGTAGTATTATGTCTATTTTAGCTTACTCAAGGTCACATCACTAGTAAATGATAAAGGCAAGATTCAAATCCATCTATAGCAAAGTTATGCTAATTCTACTAAACCATATTAACTTCAGGGGAGAACCCATTATTTTCAATGCTTATTATTGCCACTGAAATAATTTTGAGTTGACACTATATTCAGGGTAGATTACCCTTAAAAATAAAATAAGCCAGAGGAGATGAAATTGTGTTCAATTTAAATAAGCATAATTTATAAAACAGGTAAATTAAGCCCAGGTAAACTTTCAAATTTAAACCAATCATGTTCAGGGATCAATTAATCTTAAGGCATGGTATTGTGTACAGTTCTAAAATGTGACTCTCCTGGGTGGTTCTTTGTCTCTATGCTGGGGCTGCTCCCGCCTCTGGGCATATCTACCCTGCTCCCTCTCCCTTCTCTGTAAACCACAGCTGATTTGAAATATCTGAGACACTGACTCAGCTTTTCATTTCATGGTGCACATACAGATAAAGCCAAAGATCATGCCTATAGACTAGAGAAAACAGGACTCTGGTATGGGCTACTAATTTCCCTGTAACGTTTTCTCAATCAATACCAATCACAATAGGAGACACATGAAGACACAATAGGAGACACGTACACGTGAAGGAGACGCCGATGGGAGCAACCCTCTACTCCATTGACCCTTCGTGCTGTACATAGAGAGGTAGCTCATGATCATCGTTTGGATAAGTCAAGTTGAAAATGTGACCTCTGGACTCAGTTAAGGAATTATATTGAACCTGATCTGAAAGTTTGAATGTTGAAAAAGCAAGAAGAAAAAGAAGAAGAGAAGAATCACTAAAAATATGTACATATAAAAAAATGCATCTTACACAAAGGCCATACAATTCATTACCATTTAGAGTTCTTCCTTCATTTCTCAAAGTCATTCAGAAAGCAATCTGATTCATGGATAATAATGGCCTTTGTGGAATGCTCTGCTGACCTGCTTTCCTCATTCCCACTGATCGTGTATGTGTGTGCGTTTGTGTGTGGAAGTGTGTATTCGTATTGTTTGCCAGGTCTCTATCAAGTAGGTTTACACAGTGACAAAGCCTTGCTACAACACTGAAAACGATCTGACTGAGGAGACAAGAAATCACTATAATAAGGACGGTCAGGTCAAAAGGGAGCATAAAAAAAAATATTTTCTTTAAACAATCTTTGCAGATTCTAAATCCTTTGTATGATTTAATCAAGGGAATGGAAATAAATGCATACACGTGCAATCTGGAAGAGCTATAACAGTCACTTTTTATGTTGAATGAATGATCACTAATATTCAAATGAGCTATTACTAACAAATTGATTTGTCCCCTTAGGCTACATATTGTCACATTGCCACAAGAAAGGATTTCTTTATGCGTTTGTGTCAGAAGAGGCCATGTCATAAGTATGTTTGTACCATTTTATTCTATAGAACTAAGGAGAGGAAAAATAAAGAAAGAAAGGTGTGGGGGGAGTGAAGGGAGTGGGGGGAGGGGGGTGGCCAGCGTGGGTGAGCCGGCCCTGGTAAAAAGCAAGTAACACAGAGCTATAGGGAGGCAGCATGGATTTTTAATCGGCTTCTAGAGCTTCTCTTGAACCGAGGGAATACATGTTGCAATTCTACTTAAATGTTTCAGGTAATAGAGATAAATAATTGCAGTTTATTTGGTGATCTTGCTAAAACCATACCCCTGGAATAAAGTTGAATGCCTTAAATATGAATTAAATACTATTATTAGATCGAATTTACCAAAACAGATGCAGGTCTTTATATTGGTTTGTTCTCTTTCTTGTAAGTATAATGACTAGCACATACTTGACATTCAATAAATAGTGTCAAAGCTGTTAACACTGGAAATATTTTTTGACCTGTTGTCAATTAGACGAAGACAGTTGATAAATATTGACTCTATAAAGAAGTTGTATATTTATAAATTGCATAGTAAGAATAGAAATAAATTCCAATTATGCAGCCTTTAGTCTCATCTGCAAAAGGGAGGACAAGTCATTGCTGCTTGCATCTTTCCTGAAAAATACCATGAATCCATCTGCCATTGAATCTTTTTGTTTGTATACAATTCTTTCTTTCTTTCTTTCAAAGAAAAAATATCACGAACTGATAGTTTAGGTTTGGTTTTTCTTTTGTAACTTTGTTTTTGATATACACATGCATTGAAGGAAAATAAATCTAATTTGGTTAAACCAAAGGATTCTAATTTAAAGGGGGGGAGGGGGGTAGTGGCTTCTTTGGCATGTGTAAAAACAAACCCAGAATCCCCAATGGGCTTTCCTAATTCCTAATTCCATGCATCACTCCCATTGTGGCTGGATTTTTAAGCATATGATCAAGTCATCCTCACCAAAGAAGAATGCAAAACATTTCTCATGATGTGGTCTATTTGTGTCCCTTTCTCCTTAGGGACATTTGTCACTAGACAGATATTTTATTGTTTACTATCTTTTGTGTTTTCTAGGTTGCTATAGAAAAAAAAATTACATTCCATTCAACAGCTAGTCGTATCACACAAAAACACTTTAGTCTACGGAAAGATAAACTTTCTAAAAAAGTATTACAGCACTGTATGTCTCTTGCTTTAGTAAAACCAAAATGTAGTTATTTGTATTGTATTGTTTCACAAAACCCTTTCTCATATCATTTGGTAATGACAATTACCTTATGAGGTAGATGGAAAGCATTTTATTATTATTATTTTACAAACGAAAAAACTGAATCTCAGGGATCTGAAGGGACTCATTCAATGTCACACAATTAGAGAAGGGAGGTTAGTAACCATATCTTCCAAATTAACTTAGCACTCTCTCTACTTCATATATATAATGATAGTTAGTCCTATTTGGCTGTTTTATTTTTTTTTCTTTGTGTTATAGTTTAAACAATATCGTTGGGAGGAAAAGTGACTATACTACAAAAAAAAAAAAAAAAAGCAAATAGAGGTTCAAGGGATTCTTTTTAACATTAGATTTTTCCATAAAAAAAAGATGTGTCATCCATCCCAGGGTAGCCATGTCCTTGAGGCTTAAAGAAGAAATAGTGAGGATTGAGGCTCATTTGCTCTTACTAGAGCTCAGCACACTGTTTATGATGAGAGTTTACTTAATAGTTTAAGAATCTCACAGGTATTTAATGATTCCTACAAATGGTCTGGTGCCAGGGTCATTGATGTTAGCGCTACACAGTTTTTGTCTAATTCATTTGAAAACCATTCATTGATTGTCTAGCATAGCCTGGTCAGTCCACTGTTTGCTGGGGCTACAAAAATGAATGAAGATGTTTAATGAGAAAAGGAGGTAAGTCGATAAATTAATTAAATTAAAACAAGTTTAATGCAAACAGGATGTTGTCAGAGTCCAGGGGTTATTTTCTCTTTTATCATAAGCAGTAGTCTGCGCTCTTTTGTAAGTGTTAACAAACCTGGCAAAGGAGATATTTAGTAAATAGCAGTCACTCTGGGCCTATCTGCAGACAGTTTTATTTATGAAAATAGAGGTAAGAGATGAGAGATGTCTTCTTTTCCCTGAGTGGCCAGCACAGTGTACTTACACATTTCTCTAGTATTACAATGACCAAAATGTAGTCCAAAATAATAGGCTACCTGATCTGACCAGAACCTCTGCCCTATGCTTCTCCCTCCTTCATCTGGCTGACCTCTACTCCTTCTTTTATGCTCTGCACTAATATTATCCCTTTGAGGAAAACTTCCTGGGCCTCCCCCACTCACTGTAAGCCACCTGCCACCCCTCTAAACCAAGATGAGGTAATGTACATATATTATATATAATATATAGAGGGTGCCAAAAAAATGTATACACATTTAAAAAAAGGAAAAAACTATTAAAATTGTAATACTCAATATATACTGATAACAAAAGATGAACACAAGTCATGTGTATATATTTTTTGGCACCCTCAGTATGTATTATATATAATACATATATAATATTATATTACGTATATAATATTATATATATTATATATAAAGTAATAATATATATTATATATTATAATATATATATTAGGTTGGTGCAAAAGTAATTGTGGTTTAAAAGGTTAAAAATAATTGCAAAAACTGCGATTACTTTTGCACCAGATTAATATATATATATATATATATATATATGTGTGTGTGTGTGTGTGTGTGTATATATATATATATAGTTATATAGTGTTTCTCCACTCGTTTTTTATTTCCTTAGTGACAGAAACTATTGTTGTTTGTATTCATAGGAACTTCCATAGGACCTAGCATAGACTAGTGACAATGGCAGCATCTCCAAGGGGTAGCATAGTAGGGAGGAAGGACAGTATTTAACTATCTTCACCTCCTCCCTCATAGTATCTATTAGCCATCCTCTCTTCACCCCAAATATACATACGGTGCTTAAAACCAGTATGCATGCTGGGCCAATGAGGAATCAGGACAAGGCCCCTAGCACTTCTTCCTACCAGATGCTTAGAGAAGCCCTCCTACATATCACTCAAACTCAATAAATATCTGTTAAAATACTTCTTGGGGAGAGGCAAAATGAGAAACAGGGAAGAATTTGAATGGTCATGATTTTTATTTTTTAAAATCAGGTCTATTGAACTATAATTTACATACAGCAAAATTTTTCTCTTTCAGGTATAAAGTTTGATGGGTTTTGACAAATGCATAGTTATATAACCACCATCATAATCATGACAGAGAACATTTTTGTTATCCTCAAAAATTCTCTTTTTAATTACCAGAATTTCAAATGAACTTTTTAGAAATACTACAAAACTTATCAATGTTGCAGATTAAATAATGTATCCTTGAATCTTGGACAACATATCTCTCCAAAATGAATAGTTTATTTTCCCTCAGTCATCATACCATCATTTGGTTGTGTTACACTTTTCTCTTGGAAACCTCAAAGTATTTAGCACATAAGAGTTCATTGTTTTGTATTTTTTCCAAAAAACCTGGTCCAACTATAGAGATTTATATTCCAATTCAATGAAATTAATGCATCCCGTCCCTAGTTAACTTATATGTTTCTCTTCCTACCAGAGAATATCATATCAATATTTTAACAACGTTAGGTATCTTGTTTTTAACGAGCTGGTCTTTGGTTTTATCAAGTGGGCATCGTGCCTTTCCCTCATTTATCGATTATATTCCCTTATGATGACTGAAAATGCTCTACATCCTGGGGACACTTGCTATATTTAGATTTGATTTGATGGATAAATGGAATGACACAGGAAAGAAGTGAATGAATGAATGAATGAATGAATGAATGAATGAATGAATGAGTGAATGAATGGTTGCCTCCATTTCATGGATGAGGCACCCTCTGAGAGGCATCCTGTGGTCAGGTGACTGGCAGAAAGCCACACACTGATGTTGTAGCACTGCCCGATCAGATGCCACATTTATTTTCTTTGCTCTCTTCATTTATCAACTCTCATTTTTAAGTCTCCATAAAATACCAGCATTAAAGAGTAAAAGTGGAAAAAATAGACCACACAAAAATTAAATGGCTTTTTAAGTTGAATTTAATGTACAAAGATAACATGAGTAAGGATTTGGAAGGTAGATTTTCACTTGGTTAAGAATGCTTTACTCTCTTATTCACCAGTCCTCCCTCTCCATTAAATTAATTCATAATACCTTTTGGTAATGCTGTTTGTGTTTCTTCATAAAACAATTCATATATGTCTATTGTGTTCTTTTCAACAGGCTTCTTTAGTGAAAAAGACACAATTACCTTCACTGTTGCTACTGTGTTATGACAAGTAGGAAGAGAATGCTAGAAGAGGTTCTGCATAGTGACAGATCATCCACTGTCGTGCCTATGCTTGCACTTTCTTTCATTTTTCTCCACATTTGGACAGATCAGGAATAAATTTGATTAAATTTCCATTGAGAGGCTTTTGTTCAGAAATACGTATCAAAAGAATTTCAATGAGCATAAAATAAAAACGGTCTGCATTTTGTACGAGACAGATTTAAAAATGGTCCTCACCACAAAAAGAAAAGAGAAAAGCTATTAAAGTTGCCCTCCCCTGGGGAGTAAACTGCTTTTCAGCGCTTCCTGAGCTGGTGCCCTCTCTCCATCAGCTGCTCAGATATTCATGAATCCTCGCGTCTTCCAGCATCGCTTTCGCTCTTCCCCTGCCTTTCTGGCACAGCTCTCCCTCCCTCCCTCTGGCTTCTGCGATTTCTTGTTCCTTCTCTCAGCTGCTTAACTACAGCTCCCACTGGAACTTGCACAATCAAAAGCAGCTCTCCTCTCCAGCAGCCTCCAGAAGCGCATCACCTAGAGCAGAGCGACTCACTAGCTCCCCGCACCCTCCGCAGAACAGCCAGGTAGCTGGGGGGGTGCGCAGGGGGGGGCCCTTCTCTCGCTGGGCAGCAGCAGCATCTCGCCGGAATCCGCTGCATCCTGGGGTCCCATAGCGGTGATGCCTGTGTTTCGGAGCAGTGATGGGAAGACAAGAGCCACTGCCCGTGGCAACTGAAAGTGGAGAGAGGTTGCTGCAGTAGCCGCTGCTGCAGAATGTGTGAGTGAGGACCCGCACCCCGCTAGGTTCTCCATCCCGCTCCGTCTTTATTAAACTGTCTCCAGGAGGGAAACCGGGAACCAGATTCACTAACCAGGCGGGTGCCACCCTGGATCTATAACTGTGAACTTCCCACTGTGGAAAATGGTAAACAAAGACATGAATGGATTCCCAGTCAAGAAATGCTCAGCCTTCCAATTTTTTAAGAAGCGGGTAAGGACAGGTTTTGTTTCTTTTGTTTTCTGCTCTTCTCTTAAATGCTTTTGATTGCTTGCCTGAGGTAAGCCTAAGGTTTTGCTGCCCAACCCTGAAGCAAAGCTGTGCTTCTGGTGGCAGCGGTCCAGCTGGGAAACATACCTGCCTTGATACAAATGTGGAGGTGGGGGAGCCTAGGAAGAGTTGTTTTGGGAGGAGGGCGTTGGGCTGGGCTGCCTTAAGGAGGGTTTGAGTCGGGAATGGGAATTTCTCAATCAAAGCCTCAAGATTACAGGCAGTTTCAAAGCAAGTTGGCCTGGGTACAGTTATGCTAGCAATTGCAGTCAGGGAGTGATGCGGTAGCTTTCTGTTTTATCTTTGAAGGCTTCAACTTTTTCCACCCCTTACATTTACTCACTGCGATATCATCTTCATTTGTCAGATGCAGCAGCTCCTGGCTCCCCAAATCCATTCAGCCGATAACTTGCTGAGTCTCTATCCATGGTAAAAATAGCCAAGGACTGGAATGACCTTTTACAGAAATGACGGAATCCAGCATTTTAAAACCTCTATTTCAAATCTCTTTAATTTTGCTTCATACGACCGTCTCTCTATTTTAGAGGGAGCAGTGGGTGGTCTGAATTCGAGTGATAAGATGAGGTTATGCTGCTGTATACATTTATGTCTTAAATCCCTTGCTCCTCCATTCACAGTATTAATGTTACATTGATTATAAATGAGCACATATTTTTTTGCTTTTTTTGTGTGTTTCATAATAAACTCGGTTCATTGTCATGGTCACACTGATGGTCTATATAAATCTGCAAATTTATACACAAGTGAGAGGTAGGAAATTAATAATTGTGAAGGGACTGATGACTGACAGTCTTATGGAGAGTTTCTTAAGCAACCGAAGTGTCCTCCAACCTCCAGCTGCCTGGTCCTGTTTAATACCCTAGGGCAATTCCATCAAAATGGCTTTCTCCATTCATTCTTACTTCATTGAGGTCCTTTCTGTGCTGCTCCTGATGCAGCCCTTCACTAACTCACCAGCAGAACACAGTGAATTACAGTCTTGGCTGGACCACCTCCCTGCACTAAATGGGCAGGCAAGCTGGGGGGGCAGGGCTGGAAACAGCAGGTCAGGCCCAGCCAGAGGGCCAGTTTATAAGCTCCTACACATATTTGGTTGAGTTCTCAGGAAAGCAAAATCTTCCCTTACGTCAGGGGCCGCAACATAAGCATTAAAACCAAAGCAAACCCACCCTGTCCTGGCTAGTACTCCTGGAGCCCAAGAGCCAGGAGGGCTTCCTCTCTAGTGGAGACAGCAAGCTGAATCAAAGCAAGTCAGTGCAACTTCTCAGAGCTCCACACTGTTCCTGTTTTCCCTGCAGCCAAAATATTTCTTTCCAAGGAAAGGGCTTTTTGTGAAAACTGAGTTCCAACAGCAAGCAAATATTTGCTTCTAAAAACTGCCGTAGCCCATACTTCAACACTTAAACTCTTTACTCTCTTTTAATTAATTAATTAATTAACTAATTAATTAATTAATTGTGTGGTATTGGTGGGAGGGGTGGTGATCATTTAACATTCCTCAGTCAGGTATCTTTAATCAACCAAGTAGCTGTCAAGCAGATTTTTTTTTTAAGTTGTCTCTTTTTTTCTTTGCTATCGAAATGTACTAATAGATACACTAGTTTACCATCTGATTTCTTTTTGTTTAAAAGCATAATTTACCAATAACCTTCAGTTGATGCCTCTGTAGACCTTGAATTTTGCAAAGAACTAGCCAGGGTACTGATGTCTTATCTGAGTAAATGCCAAGAGAAAAGAAGTTTACATCAAGCTGTCTGGCAGGCTGCTTCATATGCTTTGAACCTGGGTCTATCAGAAAAACCCCCTCCTGCTTTACTCATCAAGGACAGCAGACTAAGTAGAATATGACTTTGTGTCAAGTCATGGATAACCCCAGGGATAAATCCCTTGATTCTTGTCTAAGAGTTCAAGTTCTCAGTCCTGAAAGTTCATTTCAGTTTGTACCATGGCTTTGTATTAGGTTTTGCTTTTTTGTTTATTTGGGGGGGTTTGTTTGTTTTTATTTACACAACTAATATGTAAATAAACGTGTAAAACATTAAGAAAATAACTGATCTTCCTCCCCAATCTTCCTCCCTTCCCCAGAGGTAACAGTTAAGACCATGTTGGTGTCCATACTTTCCAGACCTTTTCTATGCATTTACATATATAGTCATATACTAGAAATCCTTTGTTTTCAGCTAAGAATAATCCATTTTTCCTGTATTCTATTGTTGAAGTTCCACACATTAATGCATATTTTATTTTTAACCTAACTGGACAGTCGTATAAAGAGAACATTTGTCCAGTGCACACATGAAACCATGAGTAAATCTTAGGAAAAAACCCATAGTTTTTTAGGGCTTACTAAGAAGACTGAGGTTTGGAACGAAGAAGGCTTCAATAGTGCTTCCTGTATCTCTGAGACATTCCAACAGGAGCGTAAGAAGCTCGCCAAAAGAGAATATAGATAGATCATCTGCCTCTGCCATTCATTTAGGAAAGTACAGCCACCATCTATTTATTGCGTGTTTACTATGTTTTGGACATTATGGGCCAAGTGCTTTGCATGTGTTATCTCATTTAATCCTCACAGTAACCCTCCGAAGTAACAAAAATTATTAAATGTGCAAAGTGTGGCTTAGAGACAGTAAACAACCAGCCCAAGCTCACATAGCTAAAAATTAGCAGAGCTACAATTTAAACTTTGTTTGACCCAAAGCCCATATTTTTAATTCAGACGTTTACTTCAAAGCACCTTGTCTTCCTTTTTCCCCACAACAGAATCTGCTTTCCCATGTAAAATCCTTATGCCACTACCCAATTTATTAGAACTGTGATGGCCAACAGGCCTCTCACAGTTCCGTTCTAGCCCTGAGTAATGACACTGGCAGAGGCAGCTCGGGGGAACCCAGCTTCTAGGAACACAATCTGAAGAAAAGCAGCCTGGTGGTGGTTCCCTCAAATCCTTTGGACTTATGCTTTCCACCCCCATGTCTTTAAAAGCTCAAACACCAGATTATTTTCATTTAGTTGAGAATTGCTAAACTAAACTCTGGAAGAGTTCTACTTTCATTCTCTGCGTTAATAAGTTAGCATTAGATACCTATGGATTATGTTTTATTCTTAGAATCTCTAAAAATTCATTTAAGATGAATGGGAAAATGTCCTTACCAGTTTATTCTCACAATCCAAGAGTCAATTGTGCTCAAGATAATCTATTTTCATGGATTTAAAGATTTGTTCATGATTCAGATTCTTGTATTTCGTCACAGAAAACACAAACAAATGCCATTATCTTCAACTTGATAACCCATTTTGGAACAACACTAGGTAGGTAAAAAAGACTTCTTTCTACCGTCATAATGTCAGTACCTTTTGTAAAAATTTAAAGAATATCTAGCCATATAGAATTTTGGATTTGGATTGAACCTTAGAAATTCTCTCATTGACCTTTCTGTTTTAAAGATGCAATTACGTGTCTACTCAAATTAGAATGGAGCTAAGCCACCCCTCACGCATAAGGTTTTCACTTCCAGATCTAATGAGCTTTCCTCTTCATTCTGCTCTCAATCTAGTCGAGTGCTTCATGCCTCATACATTCTTTCTTTTTTTTACCTAGTACAGTAGGAACAAAATACAGTTCTTGTCTTCATAGAGCTAACTGCCTAGTGACCACAACTTTGATAAGACACTTCTGCGTTGAGTCAGTATTTCATGATTTTGTGAACAACTCCTTGTATGATTCTTTACTAACAACAATTTTTATAACAACTATCACCTATATCGAACTAATATCACTGGACACTGTTCTAAGAGGCTTAAGTATATTCTATATTTAAATTCTCACACATGAAAAACTGAAGGTAGATACTAGATTTCACAGATGAAGAAACTGAGGTGGAGGACCTAGGCCTAAATCACACAGCTAGTTAGTGGCAGAGTCAGGGTTTTGATCAAACATCCTGGCCCCAGAGTCCATATTCGTATCCACTGTACATCATGCCTGTTGATATTCAACAATCCAGGGTGCTCAGAGGAGAAGTGAAAAGGTATGACTGCCCTAGCTTCCTCCTTTCTCTAACAATGATGGGGAACCAAGCAAAGGTTTTCAGCCTGGTTATGACGTTTATTCTAACAGAGCTGAGAAATGAAATTAAGTTCCTCTCAAGTGGTTAATCTCCACAACTGTTCCACGAACAGCATCCCTTTACAGTTATTTCCCTTTACTGTTCTATTATATTTGCTTAAAGTATCTGAATTGGAATGATAACAAAAGTCCTTTCTTTATGTGAAATCTTCGATGTCTTTTCAGAGGGCTCTAGCATTTATTGAGTGTTTACTAAGGGTCAGACACTGTTCAAAACACTTTACCTGTCTAATCCTCATAGTCACTCCATTATGCCCATCTTACAGCCAAGGAAACTGAGGTCAGAGAGCTTAAGTAACTGGTCCAAGGTCATAGTGCTAGAAAGAGGTGCTAATTCAAACTCAGGCAGTCAGCTTTAGCACCACCAGTTTTCACATTTGTATCACTGGAGTGAACTGCGATTCTGCTAACACAGCTGCAGGGTTGACTCTCCCCACTGGAAACTACCGGTGAAGATGATCCAGAAAGGATTGTGTGTGTGTGTGTGGGGGGGGGTTGGGGGGTGGGGGGGGGGATGACTATAGCTATGGAGAGATACATTTCCCAAGTGACTCCTGAGGGCAATAGGAATGCTTTCCAACAAATCAGAGGTCTATCTCAGATTTCTCCAAGATATATTTGATCATTCTTCTTTGATGGAGACTCTAATGGCTTCTGCTGTGCTTTCTTCAGAAGTAGCTAAAATCTGAGCTGTTTGAGTCCCTCCTGTGTATGCACCAAGAGCACAGCACACCCCTGGGTACTACAGGTGAGCAAGCAGTCCTAATTTACAGTGCAGTGTGACTGGGGCCATGTGCTGTGCTGAAGAGTCCTTAAGGACACAGAACCCCCTACCCTGTTCACGATGTCCCCTACTGGTCAAACCACGTTTGTTAAGTGAAAGTATGAGTAAAGTATGGATGAATGAATCCTTGTAGTAACTTGCCCCTAAGTCGTTGGCTAGTCCACTTCCTCCCGCTCTTCCTTTGTGAAACAGATTAATATCACAGGACTGTAATGTATTTTAGTTCTCCTTATGTTTGTATGTGGATAATATGTAAATGAAGACTTTGAAAAATAACTTAAATCTGGTTCACAGACAGGTGTTGCTACCCTTGAGAGCTGGCTGGTACTTAGGGAACTTTGACCTCAGTTTGTTTGCTGAGCCAATGCCCACACCACAACTTCTTTTCCATAATGAATTTCCTGTTAGGCCAAATAAAACAGATGTAGTAATGATTCATTAATCTCTTTCTATTTTATATTAGTACAAATCACTGACATCCGTACTATACAGTCTTGTATTATGTATTTTCCCACCTCAAATTCTAAAAACATCTTTTTGATTGTTGTTTTTCCTCATTTTCAACATGGTCTTAGGAGCCACTGAGTGTAAAAAAAAAAAAAAGTTTGAACTCAAGATGCTTTTTCTACTCAACCACTATGTCTCAGAGAGTCTGTACTGGAGTGGGGCTGAGTTTATCTGGGTAGGTTTGTCTGTGCTGGTGGGTTACACGTTAGCACCACAAATGCAAGTGAGAAGCCATTCTCATGTAGTAAATATTTCGTCACCCCAGCAGCCTTCAGGAAAACCCTACAATACTTCCACTCTCACTCTGCTACTGTGCTTAGGAAATATTTTGAATGTAAGGTACTGCAGACTTCTTGGAAATTTCTGGGTTTGGGGTTTGTTTATTTGTTTGTTTGTTATTTGAAGAAGTGGTGCTGAAGTGTTGAAGCCATATATAACACTAGAGTAAGAAATAGTCTGAGCTCACTCATATTTTATGATCTGTAAGATAAAGCAAATCTAAAATGGGGCAGGGGGAACCATTGAAATGCATGTCCCCTATTGAACATGTCTGATTATAAAAGCATAAGGGTAAGAATTGTAATGGGAGCTGGAGCAATAGAAAAGTTTAATTAGAAATTTAGATCAAGCTAAAGACAGTACAATAGTGGAAATAATGTGGAGGTATATTTTAAAGTGGAGGTATATTTAAATTCATACCAGTTAATTTTTTTTAAAAGTCCAAAATATTAAATAGTAAAAATAACATTCTTAACATTGGCAGATAAAAAGATTCCAGCCTTACAAGTGGCATCCTATTTCCTGCCTGTTACCTAAAGCCTTAGTTCCTAGTTTATCAACTTATCCGAGTGTGGAATTATTGGGTCCTCACCACCATGGGATAAGGACTTTTGTCCTTTCCATGGGGTTTAAGAAAGTTAAGTTCACAATGCAAAAGGTTTCCCCAAAGTATTTCAACTGTAGAGTATGCGCAACCTCTAGGAGATCCAAGTCTTTCCTACTGGGAAAGCAAACTGCTTTGGCCCTTAGCCTCAGTGTATCCCCCTGGCCCAGAAATATGAAGGGCAGTTGCAGGGACCTAACCTGGTCCTTGTTCTAAGGGCAGGTGTACCAGCAAGTGCCCAGGTTTCTCTGGCAGATCGCACAGTGAAGCTGGCAAATTGTAAAGATGATGTGGAAGGAAGCAGAGAAGGAGGTGGGAAGAGGACGAAGCACACAGCAAGGTACGTGAGGGACTGTCTGGTCTTCCTTCTGCTCTGGCATTTGGAGAAAGGATTACTATCAGCGTTTGTTTACTCTCACACCTATTTCTTCGTAACATTCGATAATGATTTCATAAGTATTTAAAACAAAGGGAAATAAAAATCAAGGCTGTAACTAGGGCAGTAGGAGAATCTTCCCCTTGGTAGTGAAAGATGCCAAAATATTACTTTAATTGCTTTCCAGAGTCTGCTGTGACGTTTTTCTGGGAAGAGTCTACTTAGCTATTTTTATAGCATTGGGGTCACCTTGGTCTCTTTTCCCTTCCTACCTCAGGGCATTCACCCAAAATTCCATTTGGTTGGGGAATAACTGGGTGTGTGGTTCTTCCTCTTTTCTCTTCTTCTCTCTCTTCCTCTATTCTCCTCCTCCTCTTTTTCCTCCCCCTCCTCCCTCCTATTCCTCCTCCTTCTATTTCTCTCTCTCTCTCTCTCTCTCTCTCTCTCTCTCTCTCTCTCTCTCTCTCTCTCTCTCTCCTGTTTCTGGAGGATAATCTCACATCAAGGCAAAAGAGAGAAAAGTCTGAAGCAAAATACCCCTAAACTCATGCTCCATGAAAAAACAGAGAACTCATGTTTTTCTAACCCGGTGGCTTCAGGAATATCTTGGTATCCCTGAGTCGGTTAGAGTGAAATCGTCCAATATAGAACACCTTGACCACTCAAAGATTTTAGTTTCTAAAAATAGCAAGTTGAAAATGTTCCCAAAACAGTTGAAACATTTTAAGACTCAAGTCTTTATAGGACTGAGGAGAAAAAATATATATAAAGTTAATTAGGGAAGAATATGTATTTTCAATGTTTATTAGCCACAAATATAAGATTTTCCATAGAATGATCTTGAAAATTGACCATATTTCCTTTGAAGCCAGAATCTGTTTGGACCCGTATTCATTTGGGTTACCATGTAGAAAAACTTACGGGAAAGAAAACTATGAGTATATGGCATCCAGGTTGGTTGAAAAGATCGGAGCAAGGTTAGGTAGTAAAACAGTGGACATACAGTGGGAAAGTACAGACATTAAAAGTGAACTCCCTTTACAGTCTCATATAGCTTCTCTGAAACCTCGAATATAAACTCCCGGACGACAGAGATCTTGCCTGCCTTGTTCACAGCTCTGTTTGAGAGCCTTATACATAATAAACACTCAATCATACATGTTTAATGAGTCAATCAAAACATTTTAATCCTGGGGTTGGGGGAGGAGGTGTCATGTGCAATTCCGTGGTGTAAATGTAATTGTTGTTTTTGCAATTATTTTTAACCTTTTAAACTACAATTACTTTTGCACCAACCTAATAATTACTTGGTTAAATAGAGAAGGAATTGATAAAGAGAGGAAGTAAGAATTTAAAGAAAATCTTGGCATGATTTCTACGGCTTCTAAGTACAGTAGTGTTGTCTGGCATTCCAACAAATAAAAGTGAGGAAGAATTAGAAACAAATGCCTTAATGAATTAATGTACTCTAAAACAGGTCATGAAATGACATTTTTGCTTGCTCAGGCTTTGTAGAAACTAGATTTGAGCAATAAACTCTAAACTGGAATCTATTCTGATGATTAGTTTGGCATTTTTATAACACTGGATATGAATTTCTTTTTGTAAATCCTATAACAAGTTGAAGAGCTTGATTTGTGAAATACTTATACCTTTTACATCAATTTTATTATGATCAACAAGAAAAGATTAATGAAAATATTGGTTTACTGGACAATATGTTTAATGGATTTAGAAAGCTTAAGGAATTAAAAGATATCAAAGACATCTATGGCACTTAACTCATGGAGGAGAATTACAGAACATCTCATCTATCTTTGGATGAGAGGTGGAAAAAGCTTCCAAAAACTATTTTTGGTTTTTATAGGGCAATAGAGGCTGTGCTAGTTTGTTAGGGCTGCCATAACAAACTACCACAAACTAGGCGACATAAATGACAGAAACTGTTTGTCTCACAGTTCTGGAGGCTGGACGTCTGAGATCAAGGTGTCAGCAGGGTTGGCTCCTTCTGAGATCTGTGAGAGAAGGATCTGTCCCAAACGTCTCTCCTTGGCTTGTAGATGGTTGTCTTCTCCCTATATCTTCACACTATCTCTCTTCTCTATATATCTGTCCAAATTTCCCCTTTTTATAAGAGCACCAGTCATATTAGATGAGAGCATACCTCATGTTAACTTGATTACCTTTATAAAGACCCAATCTCAAAATAAGTTCACATGCTGAGGTTCTGGGGTTAGGACTGTAATATAGTTGACCCTTGAACAATATGGGCTTGAACTGCACAAGTCCATTTTTATGCAGATTTTTTAAAATAAATATGTACAGTACTGTTAACCTATTTTCTATTCTTTATGATTTTTCTTAATAACATTCTTTCCTCTAGTGTATTGTAAGAATACAGTATTTAATACATATAATGTACAAAATATGTGTTGTTATGTTATTGATAAGACTTCCGGTCAACAGTACGCTATTCATAATTAAGTTTTAGGGGAATCAAAAGTTATTTGCAGATTTTTTGACTGCATGGGAATTGGTGCCCACACCCCTACATTGTTTAAGGGTTAAATGTGTATGAATTTGGGGTGGGGGACACAATTCAATCCATATCAGAGTTTTTTTCCTTACCATTGAAGCCTTATTTATATCTGAAAATGGAGCTTCTCAAATAGGATGTTCTCTAAGGTAGAATTTTTTACTTTGTTAAAATTCTTAGTTACGTTCTGGAAAACATTACTGCAGACAATATGTAACACTGGAAGATATCAAGTAAGACAGAAAGGTTTGGCAGGCAGGAATATATTTAAAAAGAAAAAAATGATGAAGGATGTGGAGAAAAGGGAACCCTTGTGCACTGTCAGTGGGATTGCAAAGTGGTTTAGCTATTATGAAAAAAAAGTTTGGAGGTTCCTCAAAAAATTAAAAATAGAACTACCTTATGACCCAGCAATTCCACTTCTGGGTATTTATCTGAAGAAACCCAAAACACTAATTCGAAAAGATGTATGTACCCTTACGTTCACTGCAACACTATTTACAATAGCCAAGATATAGAAGCAACCTAAGTGCCCATCAACAGACGACTGGATAAAGAAAATATGGTACATATATACAGTGAAGCATTACTTGGCCATAAAAAAGAATGAAATCTTACCATTTGCGACAACATGGATAGACCTAGAGGGCATTATACTGAGTGAAATAAGTCAGACTGAGAAAGACAAATACCATATGATCTCACTTATATGTAGAATCTAAAAAACGAAACAAATGGAAAAAACAGAACAGAAACAGATTCACAGATACAGAGAACAAACTGATGGTTGCCAGTGAGGAACGGGGCTGGGCAAAATAGGTGAAGGGATTAAGAAATACAAATTGGTAGTTACAAAATAGTTACAGGATGTAAAGTACAGTACAGAGAAGATAATCAATAATATTGCAATAACTATGTATAGTGCCAGGTGGATACTACACTGATCAGGGCAATCACTGCATAAATTATGTAAATGTCTAACCACGATGCTGTACACCTGAAACTAATATAAAATAATATTGAGTGTCAACTGTTACTGAAAAAAACAAATAATTGTTTTTTAAAAAAGTTAATTTAAAGAAAAAAGTATGGTAGGTAATGTGGTAGAAGTGGGAAGTGAATAGTAATTAGGAAAAGAATTGCTGCTAAATGTTATATAACAAAGCTTTAGGAGCTAGAAGGATGATAAGATGTCTAACATAGCACTTAAGAGCTTACAACTAACTAATAACGATCTGTAAATGAATTTCTCTAAAGAACATCAATAAAATTGCTTTCTCTTTCTACTTGAACTCAAACAGTAAATGTAAGAACTAGGACCTGGCACTTACTGTATTCAGGGCCTTAGTTATCAGCTTTGGTGAAGTAGTCATAGCTAATTTATTTGTCTATTAGTCAGCTTTTACGTAAAAGGGCCCACACCTTAAATTGGGCCTTTGAGAGTAACCCTTCAGGCCTGACCTCAATCAGATGGAATTTCAGAATGTGTAATTTTTTCTCATCTTATATGTTGACAGTTAGCTTTTACGTGATACACTTTATTCTTTTCCAAAAATTAGAGCAATGAAAATGTCTAACAGTACCTTCCTTTCTAAAGACACTATCGTTCGAACAGTAGGTTCAGAATTGGTTTTGAAACACCCCCTCCCTTTTTTTTTTCCTATTCTCATCATCAATAACCAACATGAATTAAGCACCTATATGTGTCAGGCATTATGGTAGGAATGGGGATATGAAAAATTACCTAATTTTCCCTCTCCCCATCCTCGCCATCCCCAGGAACTTGGATCACATCCATCCGTTATATATTCTTTATAGCTCCTTGTACTTTTTTTTATGACACCCGTCAAATTGTACTCACATATTGTTATAGCTATTTAATTAATGTCCTTAACGTTTATTAATATCCTCCTGGACTCTGATCCCTGTGAGGGCAGGGACCGTCTTCTCTCTCTTTTGCTTACAACTACACCCTCAGGGTGTGGCTCCTGGGGATTATCAATCAGTCTTTGGTGAAACAAATAAAAATATAGGAAAATGTGGGATTCTCATCTACGGGGGATAAGGAAAAGGAGGTAATCTGAAAATACACATAGAAATTGAAAGTTCTTTAAATTTTATTCTGTTTTGTTTTAAACAGGGACATATGTTAAGACTCCATGTCTGAGGAACATTTGTATTCTAAATTACACCATTTTTTGAAGACATTGTTTTCTATCATTTACTGTTCCCTGTGAAGAGATCCATAGAATAAATTCCTCTATAAACTCCTCTAAAATACCTGTAATTTAGCAGTAAACTAAAGACTTTTCTTTTCTGAAAGAAATCACATTTAGCATGATATAATCCCACACATTTGCCTCAGTTGCCAGGAAACTCAAAGCTAAATTTAAAGGTAAATTTCAGTGAACAAATTAGACAAATCTTTAGAACTTTCTCAGTTACTGAATGTGACTTTAATCTTGTTTTATTTTAACTCTCTTGTTAATCTGTATCTCATTGTAAACGGCCTCAGATATTTTAAAAAGTAATATAGGAGGCATTTAATTAAACAACAAAGCGAAGAGCAACTATCAAGTTCTAGTTCCAAATTCTAAAAGTAGATTATTATTATACTAATGCATTACTATGATAATAAATAGCACAAATGGAAGAAATGCAATTCTAAAATATGAAGAGCTTCTCTACTAGCTTTTCTTCTTTAAAATGTTTGCTTCAGACCAGAAGAAATTAACCATTGAACCAGAGCTAACTTTTAAACTGTAGGTTTATTATCTCAGATATACAGCATAAGCCCACTAGACTCAAAGTAAAACTTTTTCTGTTTGTCCCACCAAACCATATCAACAGTATTTTTTCCCCAAATTGTATCAACAGTATTAAATTTATGTTACCAACCCAAACTTAGTGATCAAAACAACCTCTCTCTCTCTCTTTCTCTCTCTCTCTCTCTCTCTCTCTCTCTCTCTCTCTCTCTCTCCTCATGATTCTGTGAATTAGGAATTTGGGTTGATTCATTAGGATGGTCTTCTGGTGATGTTGGCTGGGCCATGCCTCGGCTAAGCTGGGCCAGAAAGCCCAAGAAAACTTCCCTCTTGTATCTGGTGCCTCATTGCTTCTCTATTGGCCTCTTTCTCTTTCCATGCACCATGTCATGGTCTTAAGATAAACTTCTTAGAAGGTTGCTGGCTTCTAAGAGAATGTGCTTCAAGAGAGCAGGGGAAGCTGCAGATCTGGTAAGACCCAGCTTTGAAGGCTATACAGTGTTACTTCCATTGAATTTGATTCATTAATATCATCTAAGGGGGAGATGATAACGAGGAGGGATAAACTTCACCTGTCAATGGGAAGAGTGGCAAAGTGAAACTATTGAATGTTTCTAGTTGTTCCACTAAAACAGCACAATTTTCCAAATGGTACCCAACTGTGCTGAATTTATCTATAACCTTTTTTAATCAAAATATTTTTAGTTATAATCAAAAATCAGAAGAAAAAAGACCGACAGTCATATAGGAGAAAGATATTGAGGACTCCAAATATGGAATCAGACAAATCCAGCTGGACTCTTAACTATATTACTTATAAGCTTTGTAACATTGGGTAAGCTATTTAATGTTCTAAGCCTATTGATTTATCTGTGAAATGGGTTTAATAACAACACTTACCTCATAGAACTTTTGGATTAAATGACCTAACACATGTAAAGCATTTAGCCCCAATGCCTAGTACATACTTAGCACTCAAAACAGGTTAACTATTATCAAGACAGACCTTAAAATTATGACCTACCTTTCTAGCCTACTTTTCTCCCCTTTTTGTTATGCTTTAAACTGTGATTTTACTCATGAGTCTATTTGTAGACATAGTGCTATAAAACTTTTATGCTTTTGGATTTTATTTTTTAAGAGTCATTTCTCAAAAGACCTCTGTATGGTCAGCAAGTTCACACTTTTACTGAGTTATTTCATTGTTTCCAGAGGATTAGGGACTAGTGAACAAATTAATTTATCTTCTATAGATACTTGTCCCTAGAACAACTGCAATGGTCTGGCTTCATTGCTGAAATAGTATTTCATTTGCACAGGATCTCATTAAATCAAATGACAACAAATTACTCTGCTTTTTTTAGTTACATGTGTATAAGGCACTGAGAGAATTAACAGATACCCAAACCCTTATGTCCAACGTGTAATCAGTTATTGATGAGATATTGATGAGATTCTATCTGAATTTAATGCCAAGTTTGGTTTCCTAATTTGTCTTGTACTGTCAAGACTTGAAATCTATTAGAAATTCTAAATCACAATCCGTGTAACTCATAAACACTCTGAAATGATCTCTAAAATCCTTTTACTGCTCCTCTTTCATGAAAATATTTCTACTTAAAGGCTCAAAAACTTGTATTTCATTCTTCTGTTTTCTTTCATTCCAAGATCAAGCTCTTTTGTTTTGTATCACTTTTGTTTAATGGACACTTATCCATCCTCATTTTAACTTTCTCTTTCTTGGCATGCTTCCCTGTGGACCACTGCCCCTACGAAAACTCAGTCATTACTTCTTTGGCACATGGCTCTCCAGGTTCTCCTCCTACCTCTGGGCTATTTCTTAGTTTCCGTACAGGCTCCTGCTCTATTCACCTCTGATATGTGAGTGGCTTAGGTTCAAACCTTGGCTAACTAGCTCCTTTGCCTCTCCCCATCTCTTTCTTTCTTTTCCCTCTCACTCTGGTTCTCCACCTTTTCTCACTGTCCCATACACTCTGCCTTCCTCTCTCTTCCCCCTCCTCAGCAACAGCAAGTTCATTCATTCTTGTCCTTTAAGTACAACCCATGTTATCTTCCATAAATTTATCAGTTCTCTGAATGCCAGATGCCTGTTTCCAGTTGTCTACTTAATATTCCCATTCAACTGTCTCACAGACACCTGGAACTAATCATGTCCAAAATTGAACACTGATTTTCCTTCCTCCCTAATTTTGTTCCTTCTCCAATTTTCCCCAGCTCAGTAAATGAGACTGTCATTTACTAATTTGCTAGAGCCAGAAATCTACAAATAGTCCTCTTTCTTTTCTTCCAATTCATGCAATTCTTTGACACATCTTATTGAGTTTACTTCCAATATAGATTTTATTTTTTTTAATCCCCTTTTTTAAAATCCAGGGCTTTGGTGCAAGTTGTTATTGCCTTTTGGCTGAATTTTTTATAATGGAATCCCTTTACCCCTCTCTCCACATCTACTCTTCCCTGCTTTTCATATCCTTGATTTTCCCATGAAGAAATCACAGCACTTTAGACAGATGAACAGCTTTCCCATACTAGTGAGGTCTTCCAGAGGAAACAAGGCCACAAAACAGGAAGGAGCTTCTTCAGAATTATTCAGAGAAGTGGCAGACGTGACTTAGAAGCCAGGTTCCTTCTTTGTGGCAATAAACTCTTTTATTCTCTCAAGATAGCGACTGTTTTGTTTTACCCTTCTTCTTGATTTACTTTCTTCTTCTGCATAAAAGAAGCACTTTATTTTGTGAAGAACTGAGGTATTTGGGCCCTCTTGAGAATAGTTAATGCCATGCTTTCATTTAAATTGCTTTATTCATCCCCACCTACCTCAGAGAAAAAAAATAAAAAGTCACAGAGATTGGAAAAGCTACCAGAGGCTCCACAACCCTGCCAGAGGAAATGGCCTAATTCTTTCTTTGAACGTAGAATAAACAAGACATACCCAAACATTGAGTATTTCCAGATTGGAAATCTTTTTTCCAGATTAGGAATCTTTTTTTTTAAGTGGTTTATTAAGCCATAGTATAATAATAATGTTAGGAACCATACTTTTTCTGGGCTTTATTGTGTGTCAACCAACTTCTTTGAAGAGTTTTCAAAGCCTTCAACATTCTGCACATATCCAGCATACTTAACCGTATCCTCTACACTCCTTGGCATAACTCCACACCTCTGTCATCTCTGGGATACCCCCGGCCTCCATCGCTTCATTCTTATTGTTCTCCCTGAAAAGTCCTCCTTTTGCTCACACTTAGCTCACTTCTATTTGTTTCCAGAGCCAGTTGTAATTCCATGTGATCCACAACATTCATCCAGCTACTATGAATCACACAGACTGCTTCCTTCAAATGCCTCTTCAACCTTTAGTAAATACTGACTTACAGTAATAATTACCCTTTATTTCATTATAACATACTAGCACGAGTAGCATTTTCATAGCACGTAATTTAGAAACTGTTCAATGACTTTTTGTTCTCCCTTGTGTTTCACAACTCAGGAATGTAGGTGTCCTTAACCTTACTTTACAAACAGGGATACTAGGCATCAGAAAGGTTAAGTAACTTCCCCATGGCCACACAGATAAGAAGGCCCACGGCAACTGATGACATTTGAGATTTTCTTTCCATTACTTCACATCGCTTCTCCAGCAACTGTTGTGTTTTCTCATCAGGCACTCTATGCTTATGGTCTATTGCTGTGGGAAATTCTGAAAATTGAAATGAAGTTCCTTGTTCTCATGCTAGCATTGTCAGAGCCTTTGGTTTAGGAGTAAAAGGGAATCCACTTTCGTCACGTCTATCTCCTTAATAGCTTCTGCTCTAACTTCCACCTACTTACTTACGGTCTGCATTGCCATTTCCCTGGCTCAGGCGAACTTCCTCCTTCTCTGGACAACTGCCACCACCTCCTAACTGACCTCCTGCTGCCAGTCTTGCCCCATGGAACCTATCAACCTGCAATCTAAAAGGGCTTTTTAAAACATTTCAATGGCTCATCACAGCTCTCAAAGTAAAGTCCTAACTCCTTAGCATTGTATATAAAGCTTACCAAGACAAGGCCCTTGCTTACCTCTCTCACCCCTCATCTCTTCCCTTTCTCCTTCTTCCCCTTCCTCATCCACTGAACTCTGTTCTCCAAACATGCTGAATAGTTTACTCCTCCCCAACTGCACTGTCCTGCCGCCAGTTTAGGGGCTCTTGACCTGGGGTTTACAGATCCCTTGAGGGAAGAGAGACGTCTCTGGGTGGAATTCAGGAACCTAGATGGCAAAACAATTGCATGTTTATTTTCATTAACCTCCAGCTGAAATTTCGAACTTCCAATTATGAAGGTAGCCAAGGAACTTCGGTAGTATTACTAGGGCCTTTCTATCACTAATAGAAATCACAGATATTTTCATATCAATTGTTGAAGGTACCAGGATATATCATGTATATTTATCATTACTGAGATATTTACAGTAATTAGCTCTCATCTAGACATTGGTATTGAATGCATTAACAAAGAATCACATATAGTACTATTTATATAGTACTAAAAACATTTTAAAAGGTATTTTGCTAACTGTACTTTAATATAATTGAATGACTTTGTCATCCAATGTATTTTACTTTGTTCATGAGAAACTTGTTCCAGGACAGGATCCCTAGGCTTCACCAGACAGTCAGAAGGGTTCAAGGCTTGAAAAAGTCAAGAGCCCCTGTGGTCATTTTTCTCCCTTAGAATGTTCTTCTGACCTCAAACTCCGCACTCTTGACCTAACCAACACTCACTCATCCCTCGGGGCTTGGTTTAAAGGTACACCCTTGAAAGTCCTGTTCCCTGATCTACCAAGACTGGAAAGACCTCCTGTCAGTTTCTTTAGCAGTGAACTTTCCTCAGTTACGGCATGGATTTCACTATGGTATGTTTACCTTTCACTCATGGGACTCCAGCACAGACACAAGCTCTTTGAGCCTAGCACTGTGGCTTACCCCTGTTATAGCCACAGTGCCCAACACATAGTGAGTGCTCAATAGGCCTCTGTTCAATGTGGACTGATTTGCACTCCACTGCGGTAGTATGGCTCATGCTGAACTATTCATTCATACAAATATTTTTGGAGAAGTTACTAGGTCCCAGGGACTTTCTTGGAACAGAGAATAATACAGATAGAAATACCTGCCCTAGATGCTTATATTCTCAAGAAGTAAGCTAATCAATAAACAAAATTTGCAAAGTAAAACACTCCAGTCACAAAGGGACAAATACTGTGTGATTCCACTTACATAAGTTACCTAGCGTTGTCACATTCATAGAGACAGAAAGTAGAATGGTAGTTGCAGGGGCTGGAAGGGAGTGGGGAATGAGGAGTTAGTGTTTAATGGGTACGAAGTTTCAGTTGGGGAAGATGAAAAAAGTTCTGGAATGGATGTTGGTGATGGTGGTACAAAAATGTGAAAGTACTGAACCACACATTTGAAAATGGTCAAAATGGTACATTTTATGTTATATATATTTCATCGCAATTTTAAGAAGTAAAACACACTATATGAGACAGGGAACGTGCTAGAGGAAAACAGAGATGGGAAGCAGGGAGAGGTAGGGCTGAGAGGTAGGTGGCTGGGAGAGGCCTCACTGCTATGAGATGTCTTACTTGTTTTTGCTCAGGGCCTGACTTACATGCACAATCATGTGTCTGGAAGAAGATTTAGAAAGACCTAAATCTTCCATCTGATGATCAGTGAGTACGAAAGTGGAGCTTTGGGCATGCGCCTTGCTAAATTCCTGAGAACTAGATGCCTGTCATTCTCCCAGCACTTCCTTGAAAAAGCATACCATCAATGAGGGAAATCCTCAAGAAAAACATTGGTATCTCACATTGTTACTCGGACCTACCATTTGTCTTTCCTTGTCCACATTTCGGTTTGATATAAGCACTTCCCTGCCGTGCGTCATCAAAGAATTATGAGACCATTTGAGGTCAAGATGATGAGTTTTTGAAAATCAGATAATGATATCTGATCTATGTCTCTAATGTCTCTATAAATCACCTTAATATCCATGCTTTCTAGAGTCTGAATTTATACTATGTATTTTTCTTAACTCACAAAAGATCGTCAATATGGATTCCAAGTCTAATTGTAATCCTTTAGTAAGTGGTCTGACTTCTGTGTTTTTGACATTTTAATGCAAATTTTTATTAAAGCAAATGTTAACAAATCTGGAGATTTAAAGTTTGATCTATATAATATCAAAACAACTGGTTATAAAGTGCAACTTCTATCCATTCAACTCTGTTTTGGCTTTACAATGTCAACTGTACAGTCCAACTGAATTTTTTTTTTTAAAAGGTCGTATGGCCAATAAGTAAACGCAGATCTTCTAATGCTCTTCTTTCCCTCTAAGTTAAAGGCGCCACCATTTAGGGACACTATAACCAGCAAAGCCTTATGAAATATTAAGCATAATACTCCTTTGTAATGTTATCTTAGTTAATTATAACAATTTAAGATTTTAAAAGTTTACAAATCTTTCTCAGTGAAATAGTAAGACTTTTACAGCTTATTAGAAACTGGCAAATTATAAGCCATCTTACATTGTGTAGATCTTAAAGCATAGATTGCTAGAGCTTAATTCTTCAAAAATTAAAAATATCTCTCCTTCTCACCTTCTGAGACAAAAACAAAAACAAAACAAAAAAACCATGGAATTTAGCTGAAAACACATCCTAGAAACAAGTGAGTTATCTAACTATGAAGACGAACTATAATTTAGAGAAGAAGCTTTCTTGATCATCGTGGTGCCATTTAATTTCCCTATTTTGGTCTTTTTTTATTCTGTCAAATGGGAACTCTTTGGCTTTTTGATCATTGTGAAGATGTATTGGTAGTAATCCTAACATTCTTAGAAAATTGAAATATTTAAGTGACTGCTAAATCAGAGCCCTTGACTGAATACTATGTAACCAGCTTTTGTGTTTTAAGGTGAGTTATGTCTAACATTGAATTTTCAAACCCATTTCTTTCATGATTCAAATGCAGTTTGGATCCTTTTCATCTTTTTTTTCCCCCAACTTTTCTGTCTTTACTATTTAATATGTTTGTAAAAATGATCCCTTCTTCATGGAACCTATTCCTGTTTCATAATGAAATCCATTTGTGCAGGGCAATGAACTCTTTAAGTCTTATTTTTTTTTTTAAGTTACTTGTCTGAGTCTCACTTTCCTCATCTGTAAAATAGCAAAAGCTCTTTTCTAAGAGTTTACAATTTCTGTGGAATTATTTGCTCTCCTGCTATAATTTGCAACTAATGCATACACCCACCACTCTCCTACAGTACAGGACCCAATAAATTCTCATCTGGACTCTGTCAAAAGGCCCCTAACAGAGCTCTTCACCACCTATCTCTCCTCACTCCAAACCATCCCCCATAAGCTGAGCTACAGATAAACATTTAATATGCAGTGACAGGTGTGCAACTGGCTAGCTCACAGAATTCATTGCAAACCTTTAAGCTAGCATTTGAGGCCCTAGCAACAGGACCTTAATCGGACCTTTCCCACCTTCCCATCTTCTTTTTCCCTGCATGTTCCCTGCAATCATTCATTTGTTCATTCAGATATACTTACTGAGGACTATCTGCTAAGCACTATGTTACTTGCTGGAAGCAATGATGAGCCAAACCAGATTAAGTTCCAGGCAGGGCACTGCTTGTGTCAAGACCCAGAAGGGAAGAAGGGAGTTTATGAAAGACGGCATACAGACCACATGGCTCAAGCAGAGAGCCTGAAAGCAGGGGATAAGTTTAACAGATGAAGCAGAAAAACTCAATAGAACTCATAGACCTCCTTAAGGAGATGTGTCATTCATTATCTGAAGCACAATGAGAAGCCACACTTATTGACTGGAGCTGTAATTCCCTATAATTTTCCTCCCCAAATTTGTTGCTTCTACAGTTCCTTTGGCATGAACTACCATCTTTCTCCATCTCTCCAACTCATCACCATTTTTCAGAACACTAATTTCAAATCCTATCTCTTTCATGGAACATCTCCTCTCTCCCTAAACCGAATGGAGCATTTATTTCAGCCATTTTATGTCCTTATCCTTTTTAAGTACTAAATGTGAGGGCCCAATATGATAGTCACAAGCTACATTATTGACCGAAATGTGGCTAGTCTGCATTGAGATGTGCTATAAGTATAAAGTACATACCAGAGATTAAAGACCTAGTCCAAATATATATATATATATATATATATATATATATATATATAAAATACCTCACTGAAAATTTTGTATTGATTTACATGTTGAAATAAAAGTATTTTAGATATATTGGGTTAAATAAATTGTATTATTAAAATTAATTTCATCTTTCTTTTTACTTTATTTAACGTGCCTAGTAGAACATTTAAAATTCTATATTTCTATTGGAAGTACTCTTTAATCTATAGGCTTCCTGAATAATGAATGTTTATTTAGTTATACATGTTTATCCCCCTAACTAAGAAACACACTAGCTTGTCCATAGTAAAGACTCCTTTTTGTTAAGGGACCGTTGAGGATGAACAAATGTATTTCTAAACATAAGATGGCTGGGGACACATCTTTGCCAATTAGAAAACCTGATTCCAAGGATATTGTGTCTTATAGCTAGAAAAAATGTTTAGTTTTAAACGTCTCTTCAGGGTCATTTTCTGTCACTCTCCCATAGGCGCCTTCTGTTTCAAACAAACCTGTCCCCTTACTGATCTTTGAAATGCCTGCTGCTTATCTATGTTCATCTCAACCTCCATCCTGCTACTGACCAAGGGTTCTCTGTAAATGTCTCACAGTCAAACTCCCCTCAGAAGGTCGTCAGATTGCTACTGCAGATTAAGTATGGAAAACAGTCTCATACTGGTCCATCTCAAAGGGCCACAGCAGCCTACAGCAGCTTGCTCCCATGCCAGGTGCCTTGTTTGGATTCAATTAATTGTGACCAGAATGACAAAGTCACATCATTGGTTTTTCCTCAGAAGGAGCAGAGGGAGTGGCAGACACCCAGAACTCCTATCTAACACAGCACATGTCATACCTATTTATGTAATGTTGTTTTGTTTATTCTTAAACCCAGAGAACTGTTTTTAGAAATGATTTGTTTAATTACATCAAGCACACTGGGATATAAATGTGTTTGAAAATTGGTTGTTGAGGTCCAGCACATTTTTTGGAAAGATAGCAGGAATTAGTATAATAGATAGGACTCTGAAAGGAATCAGACCTGGATTCTGCATCTTACTTGCCATGTGACTTTAGGAAAGTCAAGCGACTTCTCTGGACCTTAGTATTTTTCATCTATGTAATGGTGATAATGTTGATCTTGTGGGGTATTATGCATAAGAGGTGATAATTGCACAGTGCCTGGGACACAATAGTCCTTCACTAATAGAGACTGCGTTTAACATATTGGGACATTATTGTCGGAATCAGTGGTAGAAATTTGACTTCATGGTTAATGAAATAAGAGTCCTTATTTCATGGAGAACTGACACTTTATGAGTCTGGAATAGAGGAGAAACATCAAACCCAGGTTCTATAACCTCAGAAATTACATCATGCAGAAATTTATTACATTGTACACAGTCATTGATTATACATGGCACCAAATATCAAAGGGAAACAAAACAAAAGAACCTCCTAGTCAATCATTTGGATTTTAGTAGATTTGGTAGCCAACAGTCTTGTGGCCAAGCAGTATAGTCTTTAGTAATAATGTACATTTGTATAAACCTTATTACAAAGTGCTATCACAAACATTATCTTAATTAATCCTCACAATAACTATTCTGCTCTGGAGATAGCTGTCTGAGGATGATAATGATCATGATGATAATAATAATGATTAGAGAAAAAAAAAAAACGGTAATATCACCAGGTGGAAGAGAGGTTGCAGATACAAGAAAGTGCAAGCCAAGGGGCAGAAGTTCTTGGTTCTAATCCTCAATCTGGATAAAAGAAAGGAAGTAAGAAACTAATATAAATGTCAGGCATATTAACTGTCAGAGATTTTATTTGGTCCTTACAATAGCCCTGTCAGTTAGGCAATATTTCCGTTTAGTAAATAAGGACCTTGAGTTTCAGGAAGATTAGTAACATGACTAAGGTTTCTGCAAATGTTCCAGCCAGAATTCAGTCTCATTCCCAACAACCTGACCATTCCCAACAATCATATAACTATATGATTGTTTCACTATAACTGTATATGTTTTATGCTTTCACAAGCCCTTAACAAATAACAGGCTTCAAGAACGTTTGAACATACAAAGGAATGAATTTACATTGATAGTATAGCACAATGTCCCAGATGAACTCCAAAATGTAAATCTCCAACCATCTCTAGAATTGGGGGAGGGGTGCCCGGTAAGCATCTACATAAAATGACATGCATGTGTTTTGGTTGTTTTAATTGAAGGAAGAAGTCACTCTACAGGAGTGAGAGTGTAATAAGGGGGCACAGACTCTTGAGAGTGGAGAGGGTGAAGAGTTGGGAGAAAACTGCATAGCTCCTATTTCCCTGTCCACGTCAAGAAATGTATTTGCACAGAGGTGGACAAGAGGATATCAGTACAAGACACTGAAGGGTGGTGTTCTCTATTGACGACCAAATGAGACAGATAGCTGGGCAGAGGGGTGCTTCCTACCCCCACCCCCACCTGTCCTCACCATGCCCTTTCATGCCAACATCGACACAGAGCAGCGAAGGCATCACAAGGATGCCTGATAGTCACCAGCAAAGGTGGCTGTGAGGGGCCAAGAAACCGCAGGCAGGGCTAGAAGCACAGATGAGGTGAAAGAACATACACACAATTGGATTTCTTTCTGGGACACTTTGAGGGGAGTCCATCACTAAGACACATAATTTGGCTGTTATCTTTAAACTGACCTTGTTTACACCATTAGGCTCTTGAGGGCTGGGACATATTCAAATGGACTAATCAGATTAGTTAATAGTCACTTTAGAAAGTATACTAGCAACTTAGCCCCTGGGAAAGAGAAAAAGAAAATGTTTTCATTGTGAGGAAACAGGATACCAGGGCTGCAAAAAAACACTCCTTGATTTGAGAGAAGAGAAGGAGAGTCACTAGGCGGAAAACAAGAACAATGCAAGGCCTACAGCAGTGGTTCTTAAAAGTGGGGTCCCTGGAACAGCAGCTGACCACCAGCAGGAAACAGGGTGTATGGAGCCCAGGCCCACACCCACCAGACACAGATCCCCTACAGACTACAGCTCCTGCAGACCGCCTCCAGCGCCCACCTGGGGTTTCCCGTACAAATGGCCCCAGGCCCTCTTACACAACTCTTCTAGGGTTGACCTCTGGGTGCTGTTTGGGGGCAGGGTTGGAGTTGGAGCTGGGGCCCCTGGCAGTGGGGTGGAGTTAGATGGCCTGACTGGTGCCGCAGGCAGCCCCCAGCGCTATCTCTGACATCTACAGGTATGTTCAGGACAAATCGCCTGCTCACAGTTTTATCTAGAGGCAACCTAGGTGAATCCAGTTCAAATTACTGGCCTGCTGAAAAAAAATAAGACCGTCATTTTTTTTTCTCAGAAATCTCCTACTTTTTGAGAACAAAGCAAGAAATTCTATGAAAATTGACTTTGATGTACTTTAAAAAGAACAGTTAATATCCTTCTGGTTGCCTGTTTATATGCTATAAACTGAATTGGTCATTTAATTACCATTGTGAAATATGTTTTTTTTAAAACCAGGCCTATATATATACATATAATTATGAACTAAGGTTTGAGAACCTAGGTTAACTAGAAAATTAATATCAATTGAACTTCAATTTTAGAATAACTTCAAATTCTAAATGAATGAACTTTTCTTCTAGTAAATAGCTAAAACTTTTTTTTTTCACCACACGCCAGCTCTGGAGATTTTTAAATCTATTAGTGAAAAATTTCTTCATTTCCAGGAAAATAAGAAAGAGCAAATAATTAAGAGCACCATGGAGATTTTAGGAACTTGCAAGTAGTGAAAAATATATTCAATTCTAAGGTTTATTGTTTCTTCTCAAATTGATATAAAATAATACCTTTCTCCTTTGAAAAATTCTTTTTTTAAAAAATTATGTCAATATCTATGTCCTACTGAACTAACATAATTGTATACATTTTAATGAAATAAAAGAAAGCAGAAACAAGATTATGTTAACCAGTATTAAAACACATACAATATCCTTCAAGGTAACGAGACATAGGGACTTACAGCAGGTATAATTTCCATCTAAGAACTAATGATTAGAGTTAAAAGGTGTCTCGCTTCAAATGAGGAAATCCATTATATTTATCTCTAGTGGCAAGAGATGATTATTATATTGTAATTATATTTTATATTGGCTCCATATTTCAGCCAAAGTTGCTGAAGAGTAAAAAAATAATTATAGGAAGCAATTGCATGAAATGTACATGAGGGAAGGTAAAATTCAAAGGAGAAGCCCTTCATGAGTATGTGCTTACATGTTGGCACCTGGAATTGGGTGCATCAGGCACACAAAGTATATATTTCAAGGGCCTGGTTGTCTGATTTCTAAGTCACTTGCTGGCTTTGAAGTAACTTTCATAAGATTCCCTCAGTAGTTTTGAGAGATGCAGACAATAGCATTAGGCATTACAATATAGTATTGCATTTCAAAGATAGTCTTTTTAAAATATTCAGTTCTTGATTCACTGCTTATCTAGCACAGAATTTGTGTTACTGGCTACAATCTTGCAGAAAAATGTGTGGCAATTTTACACTGCTAAAGTCATTGGGCTAAGAGATGTTACCTAGTTTGGTAAGAAAAACAATGGCTGAAAGTTCATAAACTTGCTAACCTTATCCGAGTCCCGATTTGTTACAGAATGCTTGGGTGATACCAGAAAAGCATCAGCTTTATCTTTCATAAAATGAAAACTGTATGAGAGCATGAATGCTGACGATATGTGTCTAGGAGCTTCAGGCCTAATACAATAGTCCACAAACTAGGCATAGTGTTTATATGAGCCATAGCGAAGTTCTGGGAAGAACAGTTATAAGGCAAATAAAAACCTAAAGGGCTATAAGGAAGGGACTCATTTAATGCCTAGAACCAAAAAATGCATTACTTTGGTACTTCCCTTCATGGAGTGAAAGATTGGTCAGATTTTGTCTTTGATGTGCTCTCTGAAGTGCAGCTGCCTTCTTTAAAAGAAAGTCCCATTTAACTTTTGTATGTGGGAGGCCCAAATACGCCTTGCTGTACCTCCATCCATTGGTTCCTCTTTCAGATAATAGTTATTCAAATCCTGGAAAACTGTTGTCATGGCCTTCCAAAGTTCTGCATCTCCATTATTTCTTGTTTGATGTCGGTATCAGTTAGAGTGCTCCAGAGATACAGAACCTTTAGGAGATATTTCTATGAAGAGACTTATTTCAATTAGTTGGCTCCTGTGATTGTGGGAATGGCAAAGTCTAAAGTGCATAGAGTAGACCAGATGGTTGAGGCTGCAATCTTGAGGCAGACTTTCTTCTTCTCAGGGAAATGTCAGTTTTTTTGTAAGTCCTTTCAACGGATTGGATGAGTCTCACCCAGGTTATTGAAGGTAGCTCTTTTAGTTAAAGACAACTGATTGTAGATATTGATCACCTCTACAAAACTCCCTCACAGCGACACATAGATTAGTGTTTAATTTAATAACCAGGTACTATAGCCTAGCCAAGTTGATACATATATCTAAGCATCACAATCTTGTTCCCCATTCTACCTGCTCTTATCTGGGTGTTCCTTAGTTTGTCAATACCCCTATTAAGATCAGAACAAGTCTCAAACCCGTACCCCAGATTTAATTTAACAGGACAGGGGTCCAAATACTACCTCCCTTGTTTTGGCCTCAGTGTTTCTACTGATATAGCCTCATTCAAGTAGTTCATAAAACGGATTAGACTTTTCCAATAGGGCTTAGAGTGAACTAAAATTTATGAGACTTTTTCTACTTGAACTGCTTTTAATTCAGTCTCTCTTATTCTGCAGTTAGGAGGAAACTAGTAAGTTGATCTGTCATAGTTCAAGTGTAAAAAGCTCAAGTACATAGGTAAACTTTATTAGCATGTGAGTGACTTTCCTAATATAAGTTCTATGTGGAATTATAGTACGTCAGAATTGAACAAGATCGGGGTGGCTGGTTAGCTCAGTTGCTTAGAGCGCTGCGCTCTTAACAACAAGGTTGGCGGTTCGATCCCCGCATGGGCCACTGTGAGCTGCGCCTTCCACAAATTGAAACAAGCATTTGACTTGGAGCTGATGGGTCCCAGAAAAAATAACTTAAAATAAATAAAAGTTAAAAAAAAAAAAAAAAAGAATTGAACAAGATCATAAAGATCTTCACTTCCCTCTGCCCATACTTACCAAGTGCCCGGAATTTTTTCTAAAATAAGTTTAGTGACTAAAAACTTTCTCTCTTCTGATAGCCAATTTCATCTTTGGAAAGCTAACCATGAATAATTCAAAATGAATTACCCTTATATATGTATATTGATTTTACATATTTACAGAGGGCTCAAATCTTCTAATCTACCATCGAATCAGCTTCTAATCCTCATCATTTGTTAGATACGATCATTACCTCTTCCTGAATGAGGAAACACTCAGAGGTTAAGTTAGTTGCTCAAAGTCCCACATCTAATAAATTATAGAAACAACAGTTGAAATCACATCTTCTAACACTACTAAGATACTTAGATAAACACCAAAATGGACAAAAGCTAAAACTATGAGTGGGAAGGTGGATGAAAAAGTTGGATCAGGGACTTTCAAATGTGGTTATGGTCTAGATTCAAGGAAGCTGGAAAGGAAAACGAGGCTGTGAAATTTCCAAAGGTTAGGTCTGCTACTTCATTCAGACCCCATGGGCTGAAAGGTACACACTTAGCAACTAATACAACCAATATTTACTGAACTTGACCCATGCACAACATTGCTTAGGGTGACAAGTGCCACAAAAATCTGGAAAGTGAAATCTTTATCAATAAAGAAGCTAGAACTAGAAAGAATTTACAATCTAATCTAATAAAGGACACAAATGAAGAAGTTGAATTATCACCACAAGGCATCTATCCATTCCTTTACCCATCTTTTCATTCAACAAATACTTAGAAATTTTCATGTGCCTTCAAGACAGCCATGAATAAGATATAGGTAATGAAACTGTAATAGGAAGTATAGTGTATAGGGTAGAGACATCTTTATGCAGAGAGAGGCCACTTGGAAGAGGCAAGGGGTTTTATACTTGTCTTTGCCTGAATCACAAACCTATCCTGTTCAGGTGTCCAGGTACTGTCCTTGGCAGGTCCCCCAAATCATAATTTTTGAAATGAGTAGTTCCCAAATGAGAAAGTGGAGGTGGGGGCAGGAGTGGGGCTGCTTTTACCATAAAAAGAGGCATAGGGTACCAGGATGACAAAAATAATGAATGTATCCAAGACTAGACTTTTTAAGCAAGGCCAATTACATTTTTGCTTACTAGATTGTGGTAGAGTACATAACTTAACATCTCTCTGTTGATTCCAAGTTTGTATGTAAACTCAATCCCTGACTTGTTTGAATGTTGGTTTTAAAGTAAAAGATTGGCACAGCATGATGATGAGAAGTTTCTGCAAACCACTTTTTCATGCAAAATGTTATGTATGAAGCTCTCCCCATAAAGCTGAAAGGTTTGCTATTTCCTTTTGGGGTTTAATGAGGATTGCATTAATATAATGCAATAAATGCGTATTTCTGGATTATGTACCCCATTTCCACTTTTCTTTTTGTTTTTTCTTTAACAAGTCAGCTCATGCTGCTCAGTGTTGATATCCATTGCAGGTTACACCATTTCTGGAGAGGGTGAGGTCACCAAGGATTATGCTGCCAGGATCCTTCTCTGTTTCTGACCCTTTAGCTTTAATATGATTATTGTTGCTGTTATCTTGCATATTACAAAAAATTCATCTGTACTGAAAAATATCTTGTTTTTCCTTCTCTACTTAGACTCATGTTAACAGTCAATTCCCTCTGTCTCAATTATGCTGAGGTCACAGTGAATTTTGCAATTTCAGCATTTTCCTTGGGTTCATCAAACATGTGCAATTCATTCTCAATCCACTCTCCTATCTTCCACATTTTCTAGAATCTCACACAATCCTTGGACACAGTGGCTATTTAGTAAATATCTGTAGCTTTGACTCTCTTCTTGTTTTCAGGGAATGAATTATCTTACCAGTTTCTTTATAAAATATGAAGTGAGAAAAAAATAGAATACCAAGTTAGAAACCATTACCAAAACAGCACAAGCATCATTTGGAGGAAAATTGGTTTTGCATAAAATTGAAACTGAGTGTGCTGTGCAGCTTCTTGTATAAGAGAACTCAACAAAGGAGCAGAAACACCAGAGAGTCGTAATAAGCCCCCATTTTGGATCACCTTACCTTTCATTTAGCACTTTCATTTTAATTAAGTAATGTACATAGTTCAGATAATAAGACTTGCATTCAGTTTTTATCATTACAATTTGAACGGATTTTCTAACCACTGCCTTTAAGACCATAAGATGATTTTAAGGGCCCTGTGGGTCTTTTCTTTTTCTTTTTTTCAGTTTATCTAATGGAAGTAATATAAAGTTATGGGAAAATATAACTGGAATAACAAGCAGAGAGAAAATGTACTGGGTAAAGCAAATGTTATCAATCATTTGTTCATTCAACAAACCTGTGTTGAGGGCTGCCCACTGTAGAAGTAGAAGCATCCAAATCATATTAGCAGAACTCCAGTGAATAAATAGCCCTGAATCTGTGACATGGAGAGAAAAGACTGCAAGCCTTACCTGTTCCAAGCCCTTCATTTTACAGATAAGGACACTGAAATTCAAATGGGTTAAGTGACTTGCTCAATCAAGGTAGAAGCTAGAACTAGAATTCAATTCTCTTAATCTAGCTCATTACTCATTTCTGTAGAAAATCATTATTCTATTTTAAATGTGTGTTTTTTGGCTTAGTGATTGTAAGGAAATCTAAACCACTTGTAGAGTAACTGCTTAACATCAGAATAACATAAAAACAATATACTACAGCTTAGTAATCTATCATGCACAACACCCGACCCTACCCTTAACTACAAAAATCTATTAAATTTATTATATACATAGATTATTACAGAACATAACAGCTATATGAAATAACAAAGCTCTGACACTATATTAGATTTGGGGAGTGAGGGAGAATGGAGACAGGAAGGAGGAGGTCTTTGAAGGACCTGACCGCAGAGCCCCACCAGGGGGTAAAGAATGGCCCTTTCAATCTGTTATTATATACAGGATGACCCCCTCCCAGTGCCCTTTCCTAGGTCTGCCAGGGACTTCCTACTCATCCTTCCTCCAAGACTCCATTTCAGGTTCCTTTCAACTTTCTCTGACTGTCATCCAGGTCACATAGAGCTTGAAAATAAAATTTAAAAACTTTAAAAGCGTCTGGTAAGGCTTCATGTTTCAGAAGCTACCCTGGGTTTAGAAACATCTGGAGAAGATACGCATTCTTGAAACCCCCTCTGTGCACACTGCTCCTTCCTCTAGTCTAGAATGCCTTTCCCCTGGACATACTGTGTTTTATCCTAGAGCACAGCAAATCTGATTGGATCGATCGAAAGTTTAAAATTCTTAAGGTTTCCCTCCCTCTGAGTTAAGGATAACATTTCAGCATTCAAGCATTCAAGTCCCTTTGATTATCTGACCCCTTTATCTCTTTGCCTTTCTGGCTTGCCCCAAGGGTGACTCCAGTCAACCCTCTCTGTGAGCGTGCCTTTAACATGCTATCCTCTCTACCCAAAACCCACCCTCAGCTCAGCCTGATCCTACTTATCCCCAAAGATGAATTCATACTAGCTTTAAAACAATCAACGAGAATTTCTTCATCACTTACTATATTCCGGGAGCTGTGCTAAATAAGCTCTGGGGATATAACAGTGGTCTTCTTTCCTTGGGAGCCGCAACTGAACGTGAAGGCAGACAGGAAACAGGGAGGGGATAGGCTGGGAAGAGGGAACACACAGAAGATACTTTGTACATGTCCCATTAATGAATATGTGAGAGAAAATAGTGTCTTTGTCCCTGCGCAACTCACATTCTAATAGGGGAAATAGACAAGTAAAGAAGAACGAATGTGGTTCTGTTTAAATAAATAAACACCACCATGGGTCAAGAGGTGGTGAGACAAGGGAGGACTGTGCTAACTCTGTGACTCTTAGCAGGCGTTCCCAGCTGGGCAAGGTGGGTCAGAGGGAAACGTTTGTACACAAAGACTGAAGACAACGCCAAATGAAATGATATCCTGGAGAATTTGGATGCACTCGGTGCACAATGGGAGATAAGGAGTCTAAAGTCCAGGCCAAGGAATTTAGACTTTACCAGTTAGATGTCCTTTAATTTGTGTGGCATCTGTTTGTGGGTCATGAAATCAAGTCAGTGGATTGCAATCAGCATTTTAAAGGAATAGACTAGGATAGAAAATGTCGCGCATTTCATGTAAAAAGGGTAAATATGGGGGTGGAACAAGTTGTTCCAGTTATAGTTCTCTATACTTATATATGTGCACCAGGAATTCTCACGGTTCATCAGTTGTGATCAAACAGGTTTGAAAGCCACTGCTGCTGGCGATGGGGAACCACTGAAGAGCTGGGACAACCTTGGCATTTAAAAAGATTATGAGGGGTGGAATATCTTAACTATTGCATTGTTTTGTACACCTGGAAATAAAAAAAAATTTTTTTAATTTAAAAAGATTATGGTAAAAAAAAAAAAAAAAAGGTGTGTTTTCAGTAAGAAGAGAGTAAAGGGAGAGGCCATTTTGGGGATGGCTTTAGGAATCCAGAAGAAAGACAGCAAATGGAGATACTTGGACAAAGAAAATGATGTAGACTTGATACCTAAATGATAAGTTTGATCATTCATTCTTCCTTCCCATTTCCACTGCTACTTTTCTTGCTTGGCCCTTATCATTTCTTCTGTAATCAATTCCAGACTCAGCCAGCTACTCTTGTTCTGGACCATCTTAAATTCATTCTTCATACTGCATGGAAAGACACATCTGACAATCCACTTTCCTGCTTACACTTCAGTGACCACTTATTACCCCATGACCAACCTTTCTATCCAGCTTCAATCTGCTTCTCCTCTTTGGGCTCATTGTCTATACATCCTATGTAGAATCTTGCCTCTATATTTTGGCTTCTGTCATCCTCTCTGCTGGAAATTTCTCTCCCATTTTAATTTGTCTGGCTTCATTTAATTCAACCTTCAAGATTAAGTTTAACTGTCACTTCCTCTAGGATACCTTCCCTGATTTCTTCCCCCATCTTTTCTCCCATGACACTTGATATAAAACTCTCTTATGATATGGAGCCATAACTGTAATAACAAACATTAACCAAGTGTTCATCCAGTACTAAGTACCGGGCTTACATACATCATCTGGTTTTGTTCTCACAAAACCCTTCTGAGGTATTATCATTTCCATCTTACAGTAGAGACAACAAGCACTGGGAAAGCTCAGTCAGTTGCCCATGCAGTGGTGCTGGGCTTTTCAGCCAGGCAGTGTTGTTCTAGCTTTTAACTGTTTGCTACCTTATATACTTACTATGCTATGATAAACCACAGGCTCATGGGTCAGTCTCTCTGAAATGCAAGCACCTTCACCCAAAATCACTGAAGAAATTATATTTCTTTGTGTCCCCACCACCCAGCATAATGCCAGGTAGATGGTTGAACTTATATTGAAAACTTTAAGAGCTGTATACTATGCAAGCCAGGTAGGGACCGAGAAGTGTCCGTTGGATTTGGCAATGAGATTTATTGCGATCTTGGTGAAAACTAGTTTGAATAGAAACTCTTTTTGTTACGTACTTCACTTCAGTTCCAGCAAATATTTCGTGATCCATTAATATTGTTTAATGAGTAAGTTGCAATGGGTTGAGGAGTAAATGTGAGGTGAGGAATTAGGGATCATTTTTTCATGAAGCTTAGCTAAGAAGAACAAGAGATGGGGTGGTGATGAAACAGGCTTGCTGAAACAAGGAAGCTTGTGGATTAAAAGGGGGTCTTAAGCTTTTAGTCAGCTCACTTTTTAGAGAGATTGCAAGAACAACATGTTAAATGTGCTAAGAGACAATAGCAAGAGAGGGAGAGTTAAAAATAATGGGAAAGGGGATTTCTTGGAGGAGACAGGAGGGCAAGTTTCCAAAGTGCTGGTAGATTGACCATCGACACGCTGGCCAGGTTCTTTCCCAGCGACCAGCCCAGCATTGCTATTTCCCCTGAGCCTTATTTCTCCATTCCAAAAGCAAATAACACATACTGTCCCTTAGAGATATTACCTGAAAGAATTCTCTCCTACATCCTCTTTTTTTTCCCTTTCTTTTTAAATTTTCTAAATCCAGGAAAGACAAATGCAAACTAAAAGGATCAGTTTAAACACATAAAGCACTGCAAAAACGTCACCTTCATTTCCGAAAGAAGGCTTATGTCAGTGAATTCCTATGATGGTGCTTTTTTCATTTAAAACTGGGTGGGGTGGGGTGGGTGCCTCAGTAGGGAAGAAGAAGAAGGGGATTCTCTAGGTACAGAGCTGAAAGTACAGGGCAAGGACTGTTTCTGCTGCTTAATCTTCACCACACAAAGTGGTGGAGGGGAGAGGGCTGACAGCTACGTGAGGGGACAGAGTTGGAGGTGCTGTGCGCTGTGAGCAAAACCAGAACAGGAAGGAGAAATGTGTCCTCCCTCCTTCCTTCCTCATCCCTCTAGTGCTCCCCACCACCCAATCCCCCAGACTGGGTCTGGGGAAACACAAGTTTAGACCCTGACAATCTAGAACAGGATGCAAGTACCCTTGGTCAGTGCTGACAGGAAAGGACCTGGAAATCCCAAGGGCCACAGCAGGGATCGAAGGGAAATTCCAAAAGACACTTAGTTATCAAGGTGCCTGCTCTGGAAAGCATTGCTATGTAAGGGAAGTAGTACTATTGACCATATTTATTACCTTGAATGGTGATGATAGCAAAGCTTGTTAAAATCCATAAATGAATGCATAAGAGTTATCATCAAAAATAAGCAATTTCCATTTTTATTGCCTACTATTTGTAAAACTAATATGCCAGCCCCTGGGGAATTAAAAAAATTCTAAGGAGCTGTCTTTACCATTATGGTCCAGCCGGAAAAATGACATAGACCTAATAACAACCAGTGAGCACAGAAGTCTCATGGTTTTATATAAGCAATGGGGTGAAGAGATCAGATTAATATCACTAACCTTGTATTACAGCACTGTTATATTTTAGGAGCCGTGCTATGAAGCTGCCCCAGGCACCCATGTGAGGGGAATTGGTTTCTAGGAGCCTTCTCCTGAATTACTCTACATTCATGTCATCATCAGCCTGCTAGCAGGTACCCTCTGAAAAGGAGTAGGTGTGGAGGTCCCTTTTTATAATCCATTGAATTATCCACATAATGTCACTGGAAAACTGGCTTGACTATATCCGAATTGAAAGTTACTGTAGCATCATCTACACAAAGTCAGTTTTCTATGATAGAAAGATGCCCCTCTGGAAAATGAAGAAGCTGTGTCCAACATCAAGTTCGCTTGGATTTTAAGGAAAAGACAGCTCCTCACTCCCGGAAAACAAAAAGAACGATGAGCTGAGCAGGCACTGCCTTATGAGTTCACAAATAAGCACCTGAACACTGTAATTTTTCTGCATTGGTTGATATTATAGCTAAACCATTACATCTTAGGAGGGATATCTGTTTACTATTACATAATAGAAAAAAAATACACTTGGAAAATCCCCAAAGCTGGCCAATCTGTTTAATCAAGGATGGCTATTTTCTAGTCTGAGGGATTACTGTTTTGGGCTATCTTTTTTTTTTTTTTTTTTTCTTTTCAAATAAATACATTAATAAAATCAGAGCAGACTGGGCTTAGCAAAGAAATTAGAGAAATATTTTATATACACAGTGTTTAGTAACAGTAGATGTATGGTTAAAAGAAGGGCTTTACTTTCTCACTCCAATGTCTAGAGAGGTAGTGGCTTTTAAGTCTGTGTAGTTTGGAGACCAAGGGAAAAATTCTTGATTTGTTCAGGGTAAGGAGGATGTCTCGCCCCAGTCTACGTTTGTTTACAATGATCTCCACAAACCTGAATAAAAGCGTGGCCCAGGTGGCTGAGGAGCCAGGGCTGAGGCTTGCATCCGGGCATTCATTTTTCTCACACACACACAGCTGCTACAGCTTTCGCAGTCATTGTGACTGGTCTCTGAGGGACTCCAAAAGCCACTCACAATCAGCTACTCCCTCCAGCAGAGCAATTCACCGCCTGAAGGAACACAATAAGCCAGTTGTAGCTTGAATTCCCTCAGGGGCAGAGGGAGCATCTCTCCACTCAGCAGTTTTTTGGAGGGCACCTTGCCTGACTGGAAGGTCAGAGGGAGAGCCCCATGTATTCACTCACAACCTGGCCTCTCTCAAGATCAAGGAAACATCATAAACCCTGTCATTAATCAGCCTAAAAAGCCCTTGGGAGGCTACAAAGCCAGTGAAATGTGTAAAGAAATAGCAGGGAAGGGACGTAGTGAAACTAGTATGAGGACTTAGCCAAAAGAGATAAAACATTTCGAGACAAAGCATGCAATTAATGCCAGCAACAGTGCCGTTGCAAAATGTATGCATCTGTTTTTGTAACACCTTTCTCCCTGATGCTTCTGGAGAAATAGACTCTTTCTAAGTGTTCCACATTCTCTGTGGAAAGAGAGGGACTGTCCATAAGGTTCAGAAAGGGTTAATTTGTTAAAGGTAATTTCAAATCATGGGTCTTTCAAATGAAATATCACTGCCACTGACACCTTGCCCCCAGGAGAATGTGTTAAGGCACAAAACACAAACCTACATTTTGAACACATGAGTAAATCACATAGTTCAGTAAGTTTAACTGAAATATAATGGATTCTAATAATCAAAGCCCCAGGAATATGAGCATAACACCTAGACACATACTTCCCAAGTAGATCCAGGCAAGTCACTGGGTTTTTGCCTTGGATGACTTAAGTAGACTATTGCTACTTGTTTCAAGTGTTCAATTCCTATATGCAGCTTGAATCTTTCCCCTGAAAACCAGACCTGATTATCCATTGTCCTGTTGGATAACTGGATCCTGCTGGATCCAGTATCACTGTTGGATGTCTTACAGCCTTATCACCTCTCAGGTCCTTACTGAAAAGCCACCTTCTCAGGTAGGACTTCTTTCTCATACAATTAAAACCAAACCCTCCCACTCGCAATGATCCTGATCATTTGTCTCTGCTTTATTTTCTTCCTTACATATTATAATTTACTTATTTTATTAAATAAATAATATAGTCCCTTAATAAATAAATGTACTCCCTTAGACATAACTCAAGCTCCAGGAGGGCTCTGTTTTGTTAACTGTTATATTCTTGATGCCTAGATTATCCCTGACATATTGTTGGTCTTCAATAATGAATGATGAGTGGATGGTAGGTACAATATTGAAAGCATTAGATTGTTGTTTTAAAAAAGTTATAGGATGTCAAGTCATTTTATTTCTACCTCATAGAATTCTACCTGATAATATAACTTCAAGGGTCAAGTGGTGACCCTTGAAGGTGTGGAGTAGGGTTTTGTTTGGTCAATCTTGACCAAACTTGACTAGGGTTTGTTTGGTCAATCTTATTTGTTTGCTTCGTTTTTTTTTTGGTTTGGTTGTTTGTTTTGTTTTTTAATTTAAATTTAAATGCCCTTAGCAAGCATACACTCCCAGTTTGCCACCCACTGTCCTCACCACTCCCTATGTTTATATATACACTGGTCATAGGGCTTTACACACTTAAATTCCTGCCAGCACCTGAAGGTATTGAATTTGCCAGTTTATACCCAAGTAGAAACTACCATGTTTCCCCGAAAATAAGACCTAGCCAGACCATCAGCTCTAATGCATCTTTTGGAGCAAATATTAATATACGACCCGGTCTTATATTCTATTTTATTATATTATATAAGACCTGGTATTATATTATATTATATTATATTATATTATATTATATTATATTATATTACATTAATTATATTATATTATACCGGGTCTTATATTAACATAAGACCCGATCTTATATTATATTATTAGGACCCTGTCTCATATTATATTAAAATAAGACCGGTTCTTATATTAATTTTTGCTCCGAAAGACTCAGCTGATGGTCCAGCTAGGTCTTATTTTCAGGGAAACACGGTAGCTCAATGATTTGTTTAAACCAATAGGTGTAGTTTTGACCACATAATAATTTACAGAGCGACTAGGGGCAATTACTAACATCTTTGGGTCTCCTCTGACTCTGAAATTGTATAACATCTATTGGTGGTTTGACAGCCTATGCTCAAGGTCATCTGAACTATTCTGAGACTTCTTAGCTGGACATCAAGTTAAATGATAATTCTTTATGTGATTCTTAATCCTATGGTTTCTAAAATCCAACAGACCATTTAAGTTTATAGATCATTTGTATACTTTGAAGTGAGATATAATGTCTCTAAATTCCTGTCTTTTGATAAAACCAGTCTATAACCTAATGAAGTTTAGATTCAGTCACAGGTATATTCTTCTGTTATAAATTGAATAATTGTAAAATGAAATTGCATGAGATTTACTCTAAATATAGTGGTCCATAGATATAAGATTTACATTTGAATATACCAAGATTCTTATTCAATCGGGCCACACAAATTGATTCCAAGAGAAGTCTGTTTAAAATTCTATTCATAATAACCCTTAAGTTAAATCTACTTGGCAAAAGAAATATTGAAAGTAAACCAGAATAAAAAAATTAATTTCAAAATACAATGTTGGCAACTAATCAGGAATGATTACCAAGCTTCAAGCTAAAAATCCTCTGAATAAAAATAATAAAAAACATTTTCTATCACTAATGAAATGTAGCACTTTTTAGATTGATCAGAAACCCATATGATCCTAACATGAGGAAGAGAGATTCTAGTGTAGTCTCAAGCTTGTAGTGTTTCATTTAGACTTTCATTAATGAATCAAGTACTTTGAATGCACCTACTAATATGCTTATGGAGCCCTAGAGTGCAAGAAATACTGATGGAAACCTCCCACATGTTAACCTCTCAAATGTTAATATTAGAAAAGTGAACTTAGGGGCAGCCCAATGGCTCAGTTGGTTAGAGCTCAGTTGGTTAGAGCTCATAACAACAAGGTTGCTGGTTCAATTCCCACATGGGATGGTGGGCTGTGCCCCCTGCAACTAAGAACGAAAACGGAGACTGGACTTGGAGCTGAGTTGCACGCTCCACAATTAGATTGAAGGACAACGATTAATGGACTCTGGAGAAACACACTGTTCCCCCATAGTTCCCAATAAAAAAATAAATAAAAAAGAAAGATATTTTAAATAGCTATCGAAAATAATACATATAAAGCAAATAAAACAATTAAAAGACACATATGCAACACATAAAAAAGAAATATGATAATTTTAATTGCTTGAGATTCTTATAAACTTTTACAGAAATTATTCTTTAAAAAATTAAAGGACAGGACATTGTAAAAAGAGGGAAAACTAAAACAGTCATAATCTTAACGTGAATACAACAGTTTCTATTTGCCCTGTTACTCCCTTGCTTTGTCTATAGATAGTACATATATATTTTATGTTTGTAATTGTAGTGATTGAACAATTCTGCCTTTGATATTTTTTCATATACTTGCATTTATGTTCCAAACATTTTGCATAGTGCCAGAGTCCTCACGATATTTATTTTTAATGATGGCATATTATTCTATCAAATTGTTTAACCATTCTTTCTCTATTGCCATTTTAGTTTATTTCTCAGTGTTGTTGTTGTTGTTGTTTTAATTTAATTGTAGCATTACTAAGTAAAATTCAGTACTGTGATTTTATTTCTTCCTCCTTCTGGTATATGCTAATTTCATCAATTAGTTGACTATAAAAGAGTCTTCAGGAATTTCAAAGAGAATGGAAAGACATATTAAATCTAGATAAATTTCAAGCATTTGATGACCACAAGTCTTATAGCACTCTAATGCTTGTTAAATTGCATGCTTGTAAATGAGTAAACTCTGGATTCAAGGTGCCTGGATCCTGCCTTTGCTCAATACCAGCATATCTTATGGAAATTTGCTTCATCTCTCTGTGCCTCTGTTTTCTCATCTGTAAAATGTGATAAGTAGTAGTACCTATCATGTAAGACTGTTCTGAGGATAAGTCATTGGTTATGCAGGTCAAATACTTAGAACAGGACCTTCTATATCTAAAGTGCTATATAAATATTATTTCTTTTAATATTAGAATAGTTTTATAGTTTTTCTGTACCTTCCAGGCATTCTACATGCAAGAAAGACAAGTGTTGAGTTACAGAATTTTAAAAACAAACAAGATAATTCCTTAGCCAGAAACAATTTCATGCATTTTTTTCTAGTTAGAATAACTAGTAATCTACATTAGAGATTTGTGAACTATCATTATCTCAGCATAATTATAATAGTAAAAGTAAAATAGACACCATCTACTGAACACTATATGCCAGACAAAACATTTGGACATTTAAAAACTTTGTAAAATCTTCACAACCACCTGGAAGGAAACAGTATTACTGCAATCTTACAGATAGAGAGACAGACTCAGCAAGATGAAATGACCAGTCAAAAAATATATACTCCTGGAAAGTCATTGGTTATGTTTAGACTTGAAAGAAGGAGTTGTGAGACTGAATTCTCCCTTCATGAGTATCCATCCACCAAATTTCCCATTAAAGCCCCATTAAACATCAAAGGAGGTCAAATGCATTTGTTTTTTGTTTTTCTTCTTTTGCACGTCATAGGTACGAAGATGGATCAAGAGCCCAATGGTCAGTGTGGACAAGCATCCAAGTCCCAGCCTGAAGTACTCAGGTCCCTCAGTTGTGCACATGCCCCCCGGGGAGCCTGACTTTGAGGCTTCCTTGTGTCAGACGTGCCTGGGAGACCATGTTTTCCAAAGAGGGGTTCTCCCTCATGAGGAGTCGTGCTCATGGGGAACTCAATCTGGATGTGAAGTAAGTTTACTTGTGCTTTGGATCTGTTCTCCTAAAAGGATTCTAGGCCTTTGTTTTTCTTGTATTTATGCCATAGTATGCAATTTTTTTTTTATATATAATGTGCATTTATAAAGCTTCTGAGGAGGATATAGAATTGTGGCCTTTGTTAGCCCATTGCACTAATTTTCTAAAATATATTTTTGAATTCATTTTATTTTTCAATTACAGTTGACATCCAATGTTATTTTATACTACTTTCAGGTATTTGGCATAATGGTTAGACATTAACATAATTTACAAAGTGATTCCCTCAGTTTAGTCTAGCACCCACCTGGCACTACATGTAGTTATTGTATTACTGACTTCTTCCCTATGCTTTACTTTACATCCCCATGACTATTCTGTAACTACTAACTGTACTTCTTAAAACCTTCACTTTTTTTTTTTTTTTTAAGAAGGGCACAACTCACAGTGGCCCATGCGGGGATTGAACCGGCAACCTTGGTGCTACCAGCACCACGCTCTAACCAACTGAACTAACCAACCACTCCAACTCTTCACCTTTTTCACACAGCATCCCCAACCTCCCTCCCATCTGGCAACCATCAGTTTGTTCTCCATATATATGAGTCTTTTTCTGTATTTTTTGGTAGTGGTGTTGTTCATTCACTTTGTTCTTTAGATTCCACACTAATTTAAAAAGATATATATTTGCTTATGTTCATCGCAGCATTATTTACAATAGCCAACAAATGGAAGCAACTTAAGTGCCCATCAATAGACAATTGTATAAAGAAATAGTGGTACATATACACAATGGAATATTATTTGGCCATAAAGAAAGAATAAAATCTTACCATTTGTGAATACATGGGTAAGCCTAATGGGTATCATGCTAAGTGAAATAAGTCAGAAAGAGAAAGACAAAAATAGATTTTATTTTTTAGAGCAGTTTCAGGTCCACAGTGAAATTAAGAGAAAGGTATAGAGATTTCCTGTATACCCCTTAGCATAGCTTCCTCCACTATCGACAGCCCCCACAAGAGTGGTACGTTTGTTACAAGAAATTAATCTACATTGAAACATCATCACCCAAAGTCCATAGTTTACATTAGGGTTCACTCTTGACTCTTGGTGTTGTACATTCTATGAGTTTGGATATGTATAATGACATGTATCCATCATTAAAGTATCATACAGGGCAGTTTCACTGCGCTAAAATCCTCTCTACGCCATCTGTTCATCCCTCACTTTCCTCAACCCCTGGCATTAACTGATCTTTTTACCTTTAGTTTTGCCTTTTCCAGTTGCCATATGGTTGGAATCATATAGCATGTTGTACTAATTTTTTAGGCTGTCAAGACTGAGTCAGCAATGTTTTGGTCAGCTAGAGACCTTCATTAGTTGTTTGATCACACAGAGATCCATTACTGCATGATGTAAGAAGTATATCATAACAGTTATCTACAGGTTTGTAGCTTCCAGTGAAATATTTAGCTCAAAACGATTTGACCAATAACAGAGCACTGTGTCAACCTTTCATAAATTCCCGTATATACTCCCATAAATTCCCATATATACTTCCCATATTTTTACTAAAATTTATTTTTCTCTGCTATTCCAAGAACTTTTCTTGTTGTTTTCTCTTCATTTTGCTAATCAAAGAAAGCCAGATAACTGGCTTATCTTGTAAGTTCTAAGATTTCAAAAATTGACAGTTGTATTTTTAACTTATAACTCAATTAGGTTCATATCTATTTTGATTTTTTAAACCAATCAATTACATGTTTATGTTATTTTTAGTATCTTATTAAAATATATGGACAACATTCAGAACTTGTTACTACAAAGTAGAATTAATTGCAAGTGGTCTTCTGATATGTTATTTCAAATCAGTGCATCATAAGATGATAAATATGAATAACTCCCTCCCTCCTTCAATTTCAAATGGGTGTTTTCCAGAGATAAAGAAATCACTTTAGCTGCTAAAAGAAAAGATTGAAAACCCTTGAGTCTGAATTCCTTTTTACACTGGGATATCCAATGTCACAGAATCTGTTCCCTTGTGAAAAACTAATACCTGCCTGCCTACTTTCTAGTGTTACTGGAAAGATCAAATGAGATAACACATATGAAATAGTTCATAATCTATAAAGTGCCATGCAAATATAAATCATTATTACTTACATTTGCTGATTTACTTATTAGCTAAGCCTGTCAATCTGTAACACTATAATAGACTTCAATGACTAGGTTAGCATTTTGCTGATTGATGAACATCTATCATGGTACATTTATTGTATAGCCAGACACTGGCTCAACTCCAGGATGGCTGTAAAAGGCAATAAAGAGATTCTGAAGGCAAGGATTGACAAATGTTTTTTCTGTAAAGAGCCAGATAATACATGCTTTAGACTCTGCAGGCCATACAATCTCTGTCACTTCTATTCAGCTCTGTACTTGTATGGAAAGCAGCCATAGATAATATCCAAATGAATAGGGCTGACTGTGCTCTAATAAAACTTATTTACAAAAACGTGTGGCTGGCCCACCAGCCCACCAGCCATAGTTTGCAGACACTTTGAGTCTAAAATAGTTTGCCAACTCTTTAGCGTGTAAAGAACTATTTACGACTTAGAGAAAGAGAGAGGTCTCCACAAATCCTATACAGAGAACAAATACCTAGGATAAACATTTACTTGAGAGCCTACTGTATGCCCACCCCCTTTGTTAGGATCTGGGGATAGATTAATGAATAAATGGAATTCCACACAAGAGGAAACAATAAACAAACAGCTGGAAGGAATTTAACGCAACATTGTGATTCATTCTTCTACTTTATCTGGGATAATAGGTGAATCATTTTTCAATTTACAGTGGATTACCTGCTTCTGACTTTGCTGGTTTATTTTGCTTTTCCCCTTAAGGTCACCACACAATTCAAGTAGACACTTCTGTGTTAAGAATTTAAAAACAAATCTATATTTTGCGTTCCTGTAGGGGTTAAACCATGAAATAGTTCCTTGAGAAGGCACCTTAGTCCTTTTATGAAATGGAGTTGTGTGATGAGAAGATACAGAGGCTGTTAGATGCAGTACTAAACTCCAAGCTGTTCCTTGACAACTCTTGATGTGGGTTATTTTAAGCATGTCATTAATTCATCCTACCTTCTCAATGTTTCCTCCTATGAAAATTGAGATCATTCGTGCTTACCATCCGGTTTCTTTCTTGGAGATTTTTAGTAATTTGCAGATGAGATGTGTTTGTTAAAATCTTGTAAATGTAAATGTATGTGTAAATAGAGTGCTGGATGATCAGGCAACATTCTGGTGCCTGCTCTGCCACAAGGTCAATATGTGAACTTGAACAAGTCAAAACCTCTCAAACATCATATAATGGGCCTAACCTAATTAACTCTAAAGCGCTTTTTAGTCTGGAATCCTATAGTTGGATTTCGATGACCTATAAATGAAAATAAACTCTGTATTTGATGTGTAAAGATAAAACATATTATAGAAAATGAGGTAAGAATGTTTTAAATAAAACAAGAAAGCAAATAAAGTTCTAGTCCTTTATGAATAATTGTAGGGGTTCTTTTCCCCCCAACTTTAAAAATAGTACATTTTAAATGCTACCTTTAATGCCCAAAGTTATACTGAATTTATTAGGTTGGTGCAAAAGTAATTGCAGTATTTGCAATTTTTAACCTTTAAACCGCAATTACTTTTGCACCAACCTAATAGTTTGTGCCAGGCTTTGACAATAGTCTAGTCAGTGGCTTTTAAACATGTTGCTCCCACGGAAGAAACTAGAATATACATATTGCCAATTAGTTACCCAGAAGAATAGCAATATTGTGATGTTACTAGTAGTGCTGTCTAAAATGGACTCTTTATAAATTAAACAGATCTTTCTGGAAATGAGATGGAAAGACAACAAGCTGTTACTGAATAATACATGCTAGTGGAACTCAACTTGTAGTATTCAGTCTGAAATCAACTTTTAGGCCATAAAGAGATGGAAACCAAAGTAGTTTTTCAATGGGTGCAGGATGATTAAACATATTCACAAAGTGTTCTGCACCATATGTCTCACCTCACCTAAATGTCCAGATCAACCAAGTAGGAAGGGAAGGAAAAGAGTGTTTTAGAGAAGTGGGAAAGGGAATCTAGTGTTAAGGAAAGCATAAAATTGGATCAAGATGGCAGCTTGAACATAGAATTTCAACTCTCCTTTCTGCCTTAAATGACCACACACACACACACACACACACACACACTTTAATTTATAATAGTGCTAGAAAACAAAGTATGCCACTGTATGGATAAGAGGTAATTAAGAATCCCTGAAAAATAGAAGGCAGGTAGAATTATGAGGTTGATGTGGAAACCACAGTCCAAAATGACCCCATCAAAGAACTTCTACAACAGACAGGGACACTGCAAGCTTATGTATTCAATAGGATCCAGTAAGTTGGGAAATAAAGGTATTTTAGGCAAGGCCTAACAAAAAGAAAGTTAGTTTTAGCAATATAAATTTCAGACAAAATACTACGTAAAACAAACAAACCAAAAAAAAAAAAATGGAAAGGAGAAAAGAAATATTTCATACTAATGAAAGATATCCACTAAGACAATAAAGCATTCACAAACCTTTATGCACTTAACAACATAACGGAAATCTTTACAGCAACGACTAATAGAAATACAAAAAAAATTGGCAAATTCAGATCATAGAGGGAAGTTTTTATCACACTTCTCCCAGAAATTGCCAGACTGAAAATATGTAAGGGTAGAGGATTTTAATAAAACAATTAACTAAATATGATTGATGTGGAGATTTCTATCTAATAAACAAAGAATACACATTATTTTAAGCATGCATGGAACAGTTACAAAAACTGACCAAGAATTAGATCACCAAGCATATCTCATCAAATTCCAAAATGCAGAAATCACACAGATTGCATTAGCTGATTACAATTTGATAAAATTAGAAACTGAAAACAATGTAAGAGCCAACCACCATCCCCAGACAATCCATCCACCTGGAATCCACAAACATCCTTCTTAATAATTCTGGGCTTACATAAAAAATAAAAAAAGGAAATTAAAAACTATTTTAAGTGTTTACATCACCACCAGGAAAAGCAAATTGAAACAATGAAATGCCATTTGTTTTTAATCCATCAGATTGTCAAAGGTCAAAAATATTAATAATGTCATATTGGTAAAAGTATGGGCCAAAACACTATTGGTGGAAGAGTTTCTTGGCAATGTTCCTCTATTAAAAATGTTTTAAATCTCATACCTTTAATTTAGCAAATCTATGCCTACAAAGTTGTTTATGTGATAAAGAGAATGGGTACAATGATATCCATTGCAATATTGGAGATGGTGATAAAACAGTAACATCAGTGGATAACAAAGTTGTAAACTCATAGGGATTGTTAATTATGGCATATTCATACTATAGAATCTCATTAAAAATGAGGTCGGTATGTACTGACATATCCCAAGATATATTAATTAGGAAAGCAAGTTGAAGATGAATATGTATCTGGCCTTATCATATTTATAGTTTTAAAACTTTATATTTCTCTCTCCTTGTTAGGGTATGTGTATGTGTATCTATGAGTGTGTGTGTTCACATGTTTGTGTGTGAGTATAAATTCAAATAAAAAGATCTGGAAGCATGTACGTCAAACTGAAATGGTGATTACCACCTTCAAGGGATTAAAATTGAAAGGTTATGAGATGGGAGGGAGTAGTCAAGAAGGACTTTAGCTTTGTCTATATTGTTTGAATTTTTTAAGACCTGTGGGTTTGGGGAAAACACCATGCCCACCAGGAGACTCACTTGCAGAAAGTGAATAGTTACAACTCAGTCCTACTGGTAGAAAATTAGGCAAAAGGTGGCTACACACCATGAGACCGTTCCATCACTACAAAGAAAGGCTCCTGGAGAAATATGGAAAAAACACAATATGTATGTTCCCACTGCACCTTGCTCATACCTCTGTCTGTCAATTATTTTGCCCCACCCTGTGTGATGTTTCTTCATGTGCATATCCATTTATTCTCTAAGCCTCAGCAGTCATTAAATCGAATGCGCTTATTTTCCTATCTCCTCCCAGGGCTTTGCATACACGCTATAAGAGTTCATGTGCTCTTTTTCTCTTTGCCTTTGTTAGCTAAAATTGAAATTTTCTTACGAAAAAAAGAAATTAACATGAAAAGGAGAGATTGAGACAGTAAACTCTGCAGCCCATGCTGGCTGTATATCACATGCATTCCAGCCGCTCTGCATGCCGAGGGCTCACTCCTGATTGTCATTAAGTTTGCTCTCTCATATGGGATAGATTTGGCTGAGAGAGGGTTTCCTCAGACTTCTCTGTCTTTCAACTCAAGACAGCTCAAAAGGTGCTTAGTCAGCGACTCACGGCTGAAGCCAAAGCTCTGTGTGCTGTTTTTAAGGCCTAGTGAAGTCAAGCCCCTGGACGGAGCCATCCAACTTGAAGAGGTTAGTAACCACATTACTACAAACAGAAAGACTAACATTGAGTCTTTGACATGATTAAATATAAGGTTACTGCCTCTTCTTCCACCTCAGCACATCACCAAAGACAGTAACTGAAGCCGTCTTCACAGTTCTGGGAGAGAGTCTGCCCCTCACAGCTTATTGTGTTCCAAATGCCTTACCTCCACCTGTTAGGCGCCCTCAGTCGAAGGAGGTGCACCATTACTTTCATATTTCTTCTCAACGTTGTTGAGCCGGTCCTTTGAACCCCAGGAAGCTCGGTTGTAAAGTGGTCAGCTGAGGAATAGTTTCCATATTGACTTACTTTCATATTGTCTTGAGTTTTTCTGATCTTTCTTAAGAAGAGGCTATAAAAAATATACTTAAATCAGCCAGATGGCTTTATAGATTTCTGGCTCCTTTCAATTTACATAGTAAAAAATGTTTTTTTATGAAAGCTATAGGGAATAAAATAATATTGCTTCAAATTACCCTCTTCCCCCAGTTTTCTGCTCTTGACATTATGTTTTAGGGTCTCTGGGGGATGTCTGCTGATTTCTAAGCTTATCACCCACAATTTTCCTTGTTCTGCACCGAATTTTAAGCCACGCAATCACTGAGGAAGCACTTATTACATAAAATGAAAGATCAGACTACTAAGAGGGCGGGGAGATAAGAAAATGCTCTTCTCTTTTTAGAATGTGATGGAGGGGATGGCTTACCCAGAACAAAACCTGGGTTCTTCACGCAGCTCAGCGGCTGGTGGGTCATGTGACCTCACACTGTTATCTGATCTGGGGCTCACCTGAAAATCATGAAGCATGTAGGGCTGAACCACCTCACCTGGCTGGTGATCAAATGACAGGGAACATGTGGAAGCTCTTTAAACAATAACCATAAATATTATTAGTTGTCAAACACCTCTAAGGGGATAAAAAGCTGAAAAGACTTTAAAGTAAGTAAATCAGCCTTCAGCAAAACACTCATCACATTTCCAAGCTTTCTTAATTAAAATAATAATAATAATAATAATAATAATAATAATAAATAATACTGCCTGGAAAATAATATGTCTTGGGAAACATTAAAAATAACGTAGTAAATTGCCCTTTTAGGATAGTGAAAATCCCTATAATTACTATGTGATTATTTATCTGAATATTATTATTCTAATACTGAGGCAGAATTGGGAAAAAAAGATAGTTTTACCCCAAAAACCTTAGAATTATTTTTCCTAGAAGGACAGTATTTAAAAAAAAAATGTTTATTTCAGGCAGGGGTATGTAAAATAGAGGAAACTCTACTGGTTTCTTCTTGAAGTTTTCAATATTCTTTCCTTTGTTCTACAGTAATTTGAAATGTCCTCAGTAACTTTCAATTGCAGCAATCATCTTTGGCTAAGAGGTTGAGGAAAGATTACCTTGTTATCTTATAACTCCTGCTAAGAGCTATTGGTCAGCTAAAATTTCTACTTTTAGATTTCATATGTCTTTTAATACAAATCTACCTCCTTCCTGGCTCCACAATTTTCAAAAATTATGTAAAAATTGTCATAAAGGCATTATTGAGATGTTTGAAAATAAATAATGCCATTTTCTTTACATACCAACTGGTTTTTATTTTTTTGTTGTTTTTTTAATTTTTTTGTATTCTTTCAGTTTTTTCCTCATGTGCACTTACTTTGTACATGACTGTTGTCATAGTGTATATGTGATATTGAAACTGCCTTTTTTTTCACTTAACATTTATTGAAAACTTAACTTTCACTTAACATTTATATGTTGTGACATAAATTTACTAATTATCATTATAGTTAACATTGCATGAAATTGATATCATTAGAACTTTCATTTTATTAATTATTTTCTCTTCTTGATGAGGTTGCAAATAATTTTTTCCCTCAGTTTGAATAATCTTGCAATAAATTGAAACAGTATAAATCCCCAGTAGGGGAGTAAAGTTTGAAGATAATTATGGTTCTCGCCAAAATACTTTCAAGACCCGTTTAGAAAGTCAAATCAATAAAAATGTTACCAACCTTGTATAAATAAACCTACTATTCTAGCACTTCATCCCTTGAAGTTCACAACATGTTTTAATTTGTGTTAATTTAATTAAATGATACTTCAGTGATGTGATATTTCTTTGATTAGCAAAAAAGTTAAGGAATTTTCCATTTTTTAATTTATTACATGTAATTCCTCATAGGAATTGTTTTGTTCTATCCTTGCCTCTTTATATATTGGAATTCTGCATTTAGTTTTTTCAATCTAAATGAATTATTTCTATGTAGATTTAAATTCTATTTCAATCCTTTCTATGGCAGATTTTTCCCCCAATCTGAGTCTTGGTTATTACATGCTCAAAAACAAACCAGGTCTACTTTTAGTACTATTAGAGAGAGGATATCTATCTTAGCTTAAAGCTAAAAGCAGCACACTGTCTTCCATCCAAAACGGTCCTGTTGCCAACAGAAGGGTTGCATGTGAAAGAATGCCAGGTCCCGAGTGGTTACGGCTTTCTGTCTGTGCCACATGCATTTTTGTATCTGGCCAGACAGCTTGATAACCAGGAAACTGGCTCCTTCTCTTCTAGGAGTAGTTCCATGTTTCCAGTCTGTTTCCAGGGCTCTTAGTGCCAGGAGGCCACCTTCATTTGATTCAGGGCTGCCCTTCTCTTCCAGAGGTGACAGCCTGGAATGTGGGGCACCGGAGGAGGCAGTGTGACTCCAGGTCACTTGCTCTCACCTCTTGAAACTTACCAAAGGGTTGCTTTATCCACCACTTACCATATGCTTCTGCTGTATTTAAAAGACATGGTTCAAGTCACAAAAATCAAATTTTAGAGTCAAGACTTTGGAATAAAACAAGTTTATGTCTGCACTCAGTTCACTTTATTTTTTATTACCTAAGCTCTCCTATGTGTTACATCCCACCAGTATGCCTCCTTCCTAGGCGATAAGTCTGAAAAGGGATAAGGGAATCCATCCAGGCTATTTAGAACATAAAATATTCCAGGAAAGTTACTCCCTGTCTTCTCCTGGAAATCTCTAGTCCGTGGTTACGCTTATCCTTGGGTTGGAACACATTTCTTTGGCTCTTGTATGTAACCAAATCTTTCCTGCTTCTAATTAAACTTATTCCTTTTAGTGTAGTCCTTCCCAGAAACCATATGGCTATTTTCCACTAAAATAATATCCCTTCTTAGTAGTTCTGAGACTTTGAAAAATTTAAAAGAAGAATTTTTACTAACTACTAAAAATTTACAAGCAAGAACAGAATTTAAGGTATAAAACAAGTTAATTGTACGCCATTTGATTTTTTGCCATTATTTCTTTTTCTCAAAGTTTGCAGTTATATATTTTTCCTTGGATTGCTTATTGAAATGATAGAATTTATTAAGTAGCATTCCTAAAGTGTAAACTACTCCGTAAAGAACAAGGTATACAAAAATATGAATAATTTTGGGAAATATTTTATGATTATTTCTTACAACAGTATATAATTTAATTCTAAAAATTGATTTGGAGAACTGAAATGACTCTTCTTATAAGTCATCTAAAGAAAAAGGAGCAAAAATGATTAACATCACCTTGATATCTCCGATTCTATAGAGTAAAATGCTTCTTGTTCATTCTGCTTGTGGAGAGAGCGTTGGAAAAATACCTAAGTGTGCCAAGACACACTTTGTCTATGGTGTTCAGGATAAATAAATTATTCTGTTTTCACTTTTTCACTGATGTTAGATCCCCTTGTCTTCGCGAGCTAGTAAATCAATTAATCTATTTCTAGGCAAGATTCTAGCGAAGCTCAGTTTGAGTGACATCATCTCTTGAGGGAATCGTCAGGACCAGAGAAGTCCACCAATACAATGTGACTCAGCTCTATTCCATAAGATTAAACTTTCCTTATCCACCTTGAGTAGCAGACATTAGTGAAAGAACATGTTAAAACTCCTTGTGAAGTCAAGCCAAACTCCACAGCTTGCTATCTTCATTTTAGTTTACTTTTCCAATGTCCATCAGCTTTGATAACTATACATACACAATTCTATTCTCAATTCCTTCTTCCCTCTTATGCTGGTAGGTTGTTTTCCTATTGAGATTTTAAATGATCATTTCAAAAGATTCACCTAGATTTCTACCTGGGGGAAAATGCAAGAATTCAGCACTTCTGGCTGGGTTAGATAAGAAGCAGACAGGTGGCTCCTTTGTCAGGTAACACAAGGATCAGAGGTTAAAAGTCTTTGTAGAGAGAAAATGTTAAGTGCATTGACTTGGTTGTACCAAAAGAAGAAAAGAAAGAAATTAATGACCATTATAGTTCTCTTCCTGGCTTAGAATTGCGTGTATAAGCAGCACTGACATACTTTTAAAACAAGCAATCTAATACCAGCAAGAAGGCAGATGTTTCAGGTGGTGACCACCTGTACAAAATGGCAACAGGGATATCAGAATGCTGAGGCCCCTTGCAGCCCACCACAGAGGCTGGGTTTGTTCTCTCAACTAGTTTATGTGATAGCAAAACAGTAAGTACCTAGGAGAGAGGGAAATACTGATAAGCAACCAAGTAATTATAATACGCTATGATACATGCTACCATAGGGGAAGGTATAAACTGCACATAAGAGGGCCTCATAGTTTGGGGTCAATGAAGCAGAATAGAAATCTAAACTAAGAAGTGAAGAGTGAATAAATTAGTGAGGTCAGGAAAGGTGGGGAAGAGAAGCCCAGGCAGATGGGAAAAACAACCAAAGGTCTGGATGACTGAAATGACAGTAAATTTGAAGCAAGAAAAATAAAGCTGAACTGAGGAACAAGAGTTCAGGTCATTAAGGCTTTTCACAAGGCATTTAAATAGTATATATACTATCCCCAGGAAACAAAGTTCCATTTAAATGTTTCCATCACAACAGCGTTATCATTAGGCCTAAGGAATGGATAGGAGAGGGCCAAATTCTAGAAATTCTTCCATTAAAGATTTATGACTTTGGATTGTTTTATGGCTCTGACCTTGTTAAAGATAAATGTTTGAGATTTAATATAATATGCTTCATTCTTGTTGTGCAATGAGAAACAAGGATTCTAGATTTGGGAAAGAGTAGCATTAACCAAAGAGCTCTCATTACTGAGATGGAGGGGGAGAAAATGATTCAAAAGAGGAGTCTGAAACCATAAACAAACTTTGTCATTTGCTAAGTTTGTCATTATTTAGTGACTGAAGAAAAAAAGGTAAGATTAAGATGTGGGAGAATTGAAAAGCTACCAAGAGAATAGCAGTTGGGAGAAAGAGGGGAGCAAGGCAAAAGAGGTAGGAAACACTTTGGTTGGGATATGAATGACCACAGGCTATCCGCCATTTTGTGTTTCACTTGAGAAATCTCCAAGCCTCTGAGAGAGTCAGAGAATTCTCGCTATTAGGATTGGTTGTATATAAGTAAGCACAGAGCTGTAAAGGCAGAGGAGAGTGGATATTTCTAAAATGCCTCTGTATGAATGTCATCAGTCTTTGTGTGGGAAGATGCTGTTGTTGAACCTGTATCAATGTTTAGTGTGTTTCCTAGCGTTAAAGACTGGATTTGTACTGCTCTGCTTATACTCTCTTGCCTAATCTCACCAAAGACTACTAGAACAAATTTTCAATAGACTTGGAGGGTTAATCTAACTGACTTTTCCTGGGCTTGAACTAAGAGCCTTGACCTCTTTGCACAATGCTCTAAATCAACTACACTAATCACACTGATGATTTGTGATACCTATGAGAAAAAAAAAATAACAGAATTTGAAGAAGTGTTTTTCTTGAATGATTTTTAGCCACTGAAGAATGCAAAAGTTCCAATTTTCTTCATAATTGAAACCATAACATCTGTGAGAACTCAACTGTTTATCAAGACACAAGCAGAAGTTATAGGCTTTATTTCATGGGTTAAGTCAAAAAGCTGTATGTACTTTCATGAAATCTCATAATGGATTGGTAGTGGTTATTATGGATGATAATATTTATTTAGATGAGTCAGAACTACCCAGTACAAAAGATGTTTAAAGCAAAAAATGACAGCCTATTTTGCAAAGGCACAGGCTGAAATTATCTATAATTTCAGTGAATGGCATAAATTGTATGACACAGACTTGGTTCTGGCTTTCATTTTCATGGTAAGAACAGTTTATAAATCAGTGACATGACTCATGGGTCTCAGGCCGGGTGCATCAATCCAGCACCTGCGTTCCCAATCAGTCATATCGCATTCATATCCAGACACTCATAGTCGTATTATTAACCTTAGCCACCAAAAGTAATATTTCAGTATTGAGAGGATGTGCAAATTTAAGCGAATAAAATTCTTTTCCTTCTCATGGCACTTACATGCACCTAATGCATAAAAACAGTGCTGTTTCTTTCTGTTGAGTGTCTCAGAGGTGAATGCCATTGGGGGTTTTGTGTTTGTGTCTTTGTGTGAGCCATATATAGGTAAATTTTACAAAAGGCCACAGCAGATGTGACTTTGCACTAGGTCCATGTGACTAACAGCAGCGTGCTACCTTAACCTCACTTTGGGGAAATCCAAGCTTCGAAGTCACCATACAGGATGTTGCATCAAAAGAGGGATTTCCCCTCTGCTCTGGAACAACATTACTTTCTTCCCCTTCCTCAACTCTACGGTACAAAAATATTCTAAAAACAGTTAACAGTTTGCCCTGTCATGGGTGACTATATGAGGGGGTGGGAAGGGTGGGGATAGGGAATGAAGGGGAGTTTGTGCATTGGGGTCTAAGGGGGCAGTAACAACAAGACCCGTGAACACTTTGGTTTGCACATTGTGTCTCTGGGAATGCTACTTTATATTACCCTATAGTAAAAGAAGTAATAATGATCACTGGCCCACCTATGTATCAAGCATGGTTTTGGTGTTAGATCTCCGTTCAAAGCCTAGCTCTGATACTTGCCAGCTGTATACTTGAGTTTCCCCATCTATAAAATGGATAATAATACAAACTAAACAGGGTTGCTGTAAGATTTAAACAAGAGAGTATATGGACGTTTATTTCATTTGTCTCTGATTCTGTCCTCCCCCAGACGCCACCCTAGTTTCCCAAGCTTAAAAGAAATCAAATAGGTCTACACAATGAAAATTATATGGTGATTATGAACTGTCTATATTTAATGTACCAAATCTACTACTTCTCTTTACCTTGTAATTTGTGTCCACTGGATACGATACTTATTAATCATAAGTCTATGTCCTGTGTCTTTTTTCTATTTTTTTTATTTTTTACTTTTTATTAGTTTCAGGTGTATAAGTCCTGTGTCTTTTTGTTCAGCAAAAAGAGAATTCAAAGAGGAACTAGAGATAGCAAAGCAAGTACATTATTAAAGGAGCTTGTGTCAGTTTAATTTGTAGAACAAGTCAGCTTTTTACCAGTCAAGGAGTATGTGTTCAGCTGTGAGACTGTATTCAGATATGTTGTGTGTCAGGCTCCTAGTAGATTTGATAGCTTTAATTTTTAATTTTTAATCCTCAAAATAGGCATTATGTAGTATTTAAAGATGTTTAGAGTTTAAGTAGTTAAAACCCATTCTGTATGAATTGTATGTTCTAGAAATATGTTAGTGTACATTTGAGACAGTCTAATTCCCAGGTCCCAGAGTTCCCAGGCGTCTCCTTTTTTTCATACACTGAACTTGTTCTGAATCCAATTATACTCTTTCCATTTTGCTAAATAACTCATTCTGTGTGTCCGTCAATAGGATATACTTTGATATTAGGGGGAAAAAAAATGTTTTTACTTTAATGTGCTCCAGATTCAAGACCTTTATGAAAGCTGGTCTGCCTTATTTCCCAGTTGTACTAATTAAAAGTACTAATTATTTCCATGCTGGTATCCCAGGACCATCTTTTGATGCATGAAAGTTTTGAGAGAATTAAAAAAAAAAAAACTGACTGACTTTGGGAATCAAGTGAGAAAATTAATATTCTTTAGCCCCAATTTTTAAAAGAGTTTTTTTATGTCAGTGCATTTGACTTTCAGTCCTACTTCTTTGGTTTCAGATCTGTTCTGGATTTATGTCAAATGGGAAATAGTTGCCAGAATCCCGTTTCTTTATATAGCAGTTAATACTGAAAAGAGACTTATCTCACTCTTGATGCTAATAGGCTTCTCAAAAGCAGGACTTTTGGTTTTTGTTGTTGTTGTTTTGTTTTGTGTTTTTAATTTAATTCTTGTCATTTATAAAGGAGTTAAAGCAGATTTTCAAAATCCTTCTTATCTCTAATATCAATAATTCTCTAAGACCTATGGTCACTTTCCTAATTTATAAATCAACCCATTTCTTCCTCTCATGAGAAACAATCCAGGTGTGCTTCGGGAGAAAGTCGGTTATTTACTTTTCTATGCAAAAGGTGGGAGAATGAAAGAAACATTATTTTTCCAGCTGGAAAGCAGTCCTTTCCCAGAGATACAGATAATCTCTTTTAAAAATGTATAGACTCCAGAACAATTATACTCTAAAAAAGATTATTAAGTCATATTAACTGAAGAGGCTATCATATGGTGGAGTGAGATTTCTGTTCAAACTTTTACTGGTGCCAAATTTTGTGAGTCATGTGAATTATTTACAGTATATCATTCTCAATGGCAAGTTTATTCTCATTTAGATCCCCTGGAATTGTAAACACATAACTTATTTACTCCCTTGAGTAGAGCTTTGCTTGAGAGAAGAGAATATTTTGGTAGCAAGCTATTTCAGTAGACTGAAACTGTGCAATAGGACAGGAAAAAAAAAGCTACCGCAGTAAAAAGCAAAACTGGAAAAACACCTACCTAAAAATGTGTATATATAAATGAAATTGAGTTTATTTTATAAAAATAAGGTCAATGAAAATGAATTCCACAAGTGGAATGTATTCACTCAACAACGAATTTGTTGATAAATAATATAGTAGTAATATTGGAGATGCTTGCTGTGGACGCCTTATTGTTCAGCTGTAATATTGGGGGGAGGTGTAGGGAAACTGAAAATAGCAGCAGTGGCTTCTACCCGAATTCCATTAATACTTGGGTGTTAATAGCCTCCCGATTTTTGAGAAGGAAAAAGTTGGAACTCAACAGGTAGCCAACCTTTCCATTCCGCAATTAATATAATTATCTTTTAAAAAACCTTTAACATTCAATGCCTAGAATAAGGCTATTTCAGATATTTGAGTTGCTGGCAACTTAACCCAAAATAGTCGTCTCATAATGACTTTTTTAAATCACTTGTCTAGAGCTATTGATGGAAAGAACAGACTCTAGGGATGAAGCAACGATAGGAAGTGAAAGTACCCAGTAGTATATAAAATGTGTTGGAACTGAGTCATATGTATATATAAATGTAAATTAAATTCTAGTTCCTGAAATCCCTCCTTCATAGCTGAGTCACAATCTATTTTGGGACAAATTTGCCAGTACTACAACTCTTTCACTATACATTAAAATTCATACAGAAGTTGAAGACTAACGGAATAATCAGATAGACTGACAATGTGGCCTTGTGCTAACATTGAGCATATGGCCTCCAAGTTGAGGCTGACCTAAACTGCCTGTGCTTTGAAGGTATGTTTCCTAATGCTGATTGGGGGGGCATGAGTTGATTAGAAATACCTACTTTATCTTTTAACACTTGGTCTTGTTCTTTATTTAAAATGTTTATTTTTCTACTTCCTTCCTGTCAAAACGTGTCTAAACCTTTTTTGTGATGAATTTTACTATTTTTAAGTAATTTTTTATTGTCTTTTTTCTAAAAAGTATTTGGAGCTACATTTTTCACCTTGATCGTACTTGCTTTCTCTCCTTTTTTTTTTTTTTTTAACTAGCTTCAGTTAATATGATTTCAGAGTTTATATTAAGTCCCTGACTTTAAGAAGATATTCTCCAAGAACCTGAATCTTAGACCTAGAAGAGACATGAAAGTTTACATAACACATCCCTGATTTTTAAGCAGAACCACCCAAAGAAGATGCCACACAAAATTATTTTTCATGGCTCTATTATTTTTCATTGAAATTCAACCTGAATCTCATTTTGACATTTAAATACTCTTACTCTGTCTAACCAAAGCCTTTGTACTTCAAACCCAGCATGTTTTCCCTTGTTTTTCACTCTATGCAGATAGCCAACCATCTTCTTATAAAAAGCTCTCCAAACACCCAAAGAATGCATTCAGTTGCCATCTGGCCTTCTCTTCAAGAAAACGACTAACAGTTCCATTTCCCTCTCCTCAATGTTCTTATTTTCCAACACTTGAATCGTTTTGCCATCTTTGTGGCTGCCTTCTAAATAATTTCCAAGTTCTCTAATCATTCTTCAAATATGGACTCTAGGGGTAAACATTTCAGAATAATACTAAATTGAGATTATCTAACAGCTCCTTCTCACATACTCTCATTCCACATTTATGTTTATATTGGTCTTTTTAAGTTTCCTAATATTAAAAATATTTTTTTTGTGTCTAGATTTGGATTTTTTAATGGAACTGATTGGTTTTGGATGAATTTTACTATTTTTGTACAGAGTATTTACTATTTTTGTACAGAGTATTTACTATTTTGTACAGGTGTCTGTACAAAGTAGACATTTCAATGCAACATTGATACACATGTAAGATTTCTCCAGAAAGCATTTATAGAAATTACAACGATAGCTAAAATAATTTTTTTGTTTCTCTACTTAATGTTTTTTCTAATATTTTTCCTGTATTTAATCTTAGATAAAATTTCCAGCAAGTTTCTGGCCAAAAAAAGGAAAAAGAATCAGGAACTAGTTGCATAATACTAGTACAATAACTATTCCAATTTAGTTTGGCATCAATGTGATTATGAACAAATTTAGAGCCTTTAGGAATGTTTTGGACTATTTCTGAATAAATTATGTTTGAATCCCAGGTTCATTGTTTTTGTTTGTTTGTTTGTTTGTTTGTCTTTTCTTTTTTGGGGGTGGGGAGAGGCAGACTGAAAATTATTGCAATATGTGGAAGCATGAACTTGTAGTTTATTAATTTCATTAATCCCTCTGAAGATCCAGGCCTTCAGAAAGGGTAACCCTGTATGGCATTCCAGCATTGTCTTGGGAAGTTCAACAAAGTACTGCCCTGGCATGCAGATTTTCATTTACCTTGGGAAAGAACCGAGTCCATGTGGTACCCAGGCAGTGGAAATAATGATTGGGGCCCATGAGACTAAAAGGAAAGTCTTTGCAGGGGAATACTCTCTGTCCCCCTTTTCCTAGTGACATAACATAAACCTGGCATGGACTAGTACTAGAAAGCCTTATTTTGCACAAGTCCAAAGAAACTTGAAAACACCACACCAGAAGACTGAAGGTGGGGTACACATTTATTCAAAGTCGTCAATAATTCTGTGTTAAAAGAAATATGAGATTGTAGCCTCAAAATGCATATCGTTTTTTATAGTAGTACTTTAACATCAGGACCTTTTCCAATCATTAGGATATTTACCTCCCCATTCCATTTCCTTGATATGGACAAAGCTGCTCTGTTTGCAAGGTAGATAGATGATAGATAGAAGATAGATGATAGATGATAGATAGATAGGTATAGATGATATAGATGCTAGATAACTTTTTAATTATGAAGACAATATAAAAATTATTAAAATTTAAGATATAGGAAACAAGAAAAGCATCCATCATCTCACTACAGTAAACAATAAACATTTCTTCATGCTTTGACTTATCTGTCCTTCTATATATAATTGAAACACGATTTTACACTGTGATTTCTTTTATTTAACATAATATGGGTAACATGTCTCTCACGGCTAAAAACACTTAAGAAGTACCATGTGAATAGTGGTTGTGCCATGTTTTACACATTTCCCCATGTTGGTTTGCTTCCAGTGGTTTGCATTTATGAATAATGTTAAGATAGTTTTGTGCATATAGATTTATGAATTATTTATTTAGGATTTATTAATTACCTAAAATAAGATAAATGGGATAAAAGTATTGAAACATCTTAAAGCTCTTAAAATATACTATAATCACTTTCAGAAAATGTTTTAAATATTAAAATGCAATGATCTATCTACGAGAATACCAGTTTTAGTGAACCCTTGCCAGAGTTGAATATTGCCATTTTAAAAATTCGTTCTGTATATTGCTGTAACTATCGTTTTCTTTTTAAACATGAATATTTCAACCAAATATCACCATTGCTAACCTTATGTTTTTACATGGGGAAAAGAGTCAAATATGCATTATTTGAAACATATAAGCAAAGCATTTTCCACTTCGGTTTTCAATGAGTAGCTTGGATTATTTGTGATAAACCAGTGCACCGTCTTCAGTTATGATCTGCCATGATAATCTCTGAGGCAGATTTTCCATAGCATTCAGGGTTAAAGCCTATCTCACCTCAAGGAGTTACATAAACTCTTGTGTTCCGAGCTACTAATCTTCTAGCCTTACTCCACAGCTGTATTGCAAGGTCCAGTTCTGTTCATTATCACAACAAACTCTTATGGATTGAACTAAATGTCATTTTACACAAGAATTTTTAGTGGCTTTAATTGGGAAGCAAGGTATTGATAAAAGAAGTGTTGAGTTCAAGAAAGAAATTACAAAGATTCTAAGCAAGACTTTTCCTTTTTACCTGATTCCCTCTTCCTGCCCCTGAAGCTTCATTCTTATTATTCTCCACAGCAAATAAAGCCCAGAGATGTATGTGCAAGCATGCACAGGCACGCAAACACACACACGCACACAGAAGAAATCATTGTGGATATATATATATATATATATATATATATATATATATATATATATATATATATGTATGAGCATTTTCTGGAAGAACCCACAAGAAACTGTTGCTGGTGATTACTGGTATGTGAGACTGGGGACGGATCTTCTCTTCTCCAGGCACTTCATCAGGCAATCAGAAATTACCTTTCCCCTCAGTAATCAAAAACCAATCTTTTCTGAACATTCGTGGAGTGTTCAGAAAAGATATTCTTCCATTTCCTTTAAGAAACTAAGCATAAGTGACCAATATAAATGAAATTGACACTGTTGTATGGTTATAGAGTAAATGTTAACAGGTTGGAGTGACTTTAGCAGATGTTTAAGTAATAGATGGTTCAAATTCATTTTTCTTTATGCACTTGAATGCTCCAGGCTTATTCTTATTAGGTTAAAATATTCGAAGGAAAGAGTCAGGGAGGTTTGGGAACCAACCAGAGGTAACTTACGAGCACAGTATATACTGAGACAAAGCTTTGCCACAAAATCTATTCCCTAGTGGCTCCCTTCTGCAGCCCAGTGATTTGTAGCAACCACCAAAGCAGGCATAAGATACAAATGCATATTCTTTGTAAACAGTATTTAGAATGATGCTGGGAGACCTTGGGATACATTGAAAATAAGGTAACATAAGCAATCACTTGTATCTGTTTACTTAGGACACCAGATTTTGAGCAGAACTGAATAGTAAGATATATATAGATACGTATAAAAGTAAAGCCATGGTTTATCATTCATTCATTTGACAAAAATATCTATTTATCAACTACTACGGCTGATACTGATATACTGCTATGCTAAGACACTGGAAATTAACTGCTGATAATTTAGGACACAGTCTCTTCTTCCACAGAGCTTACAGTCTAGGAATATCTAAATTATAAACAACAATAGAAGGGTTTTGTTTTATTCAGGAAGTATATATTTTTGTATTTTTTCTACTCTCTTCCCCTTTTTTATTTCTATTTCCTAGAAACGGAGATTTGTCCCTAATTAATTTTTAACCATTGCTTTGTGAAAGACATCCTATTTTTATCATCTTTATTTTTCCACAACAGATTAATACTTAAAACAGTAATACATTTTGCACTATCTAAGAAGAAAGTGAACCCTGAAGCTATCAAGAATGAGTTCCATTTGTTCTTCTCTTTCAAACAGGTTAAATAAGCCATAAAGGCATAAATAAGCCCTAAAAATCAAAAGAATAAATTTCAAATAAGATTTTATTAGTATACTCATGTTTAATAGTTTTTATCTAAGTTATTTGACTTTAAATGTGTATATATTTGGAAGCACCATGATGCAGAATAAAAGCCTGGGCTTGCTAGCTGCATTTACCTTTTCCAAGTTACCTCAGTTTCCTCATCTGTGAAATGGGGATAATGATGATAATACCTTCCTCATAGGGATGTTGTGAGCGTAACGTGAGTTAGTAAACAGGAAGCATATAGAACAGCATGCTTTTCTTCCTTGGCTTTAGGCATAGTTTTTGCCCTAGAAAGCTGCAGCGTGTTTATCGCATTACAGGTTTTCCAGTAATGCTTTCTGCTTTTCTGGTCTGGCTGAGTGATAATAAGCCCCTTGGGTCAAACAAGTTCAAAGAAACATACATTCCAGGACCAGGGACCAGAGACTGAGAATGGCGGGGGACTGACTCTTCAAGACTACCACTGAGCTGAGGGGATGGGGTGAGAGCAAGTAAAAACAACACATAGCTTTCCTTTCATTTTTAGATTTCCCCTGCCATTATTTATTTATTGGTTTTTTTATTCAGCCTTCCTGTAAACTTTCAACTGTTTTTCAGAGTTTTAACAAATTTGGTTCTGACCGCTTCTGCTTGTTTTTTGATGTTTCTGTCTGGGGACAAGAGCTTGGAGATGCGTATTTTGCTGTTTCGCTGATGTCACCTAATAGATAAGATTTTAAAGGTTAATTTCTCCATACTTCCCCTCCCCCAAAAAAAGGGACAACAAGAGTGCCCAGAGGTTGTTGTGAGGATTAACTAATGATACAATAAATGTGCCTGGCTCATTGTAAACACTCCATAAAAATACTAGTAATTGTTGTGCTGAAATTTAGTGTGACTTGAAATGCTTAATATTGTAGGTCTAGGAAAAACTTTAGTACTAGATTGCAGTGACATTTACTTCCCTTCTTAAGATCACTAAAAGCAGCTCATTCGTTCCTCAGTAGCAGTCTCTTGCCTTTAAATATCTAGACTGTCTGTCTGACCCTTGACTGAACTCGAGATCCACAGTATATTTTACAAATATTATAGAATCTCTGTAAGACACGAAAAAAGACAAACTCCATTCATCTAAGGATTTCCCAGAGCCCACTGAAAAACAAATAGAAAAGAAAGCATGGACAGAAAGAAAAGGCAAAAGTAAAACCTCATATGGAAAATACCTGTAAAGGGAAACAACTAATGCAGGGTCTTCTCGGAACTCATAGCCTCGTATTGTTATTCTGCTTACTTCCCAGAAGTCAAAGAGCTCAAGCGATTTGGCTGGGATCAGAACCTGCATCTCTTAAAGCTGAAATTCAGTACTTAGTAAAACTATCCACTTCGCCACATGGTATATAGATGTTTTTTATTCCCTGGACATTCTCCCACTTATTTCTCCATGAGTCTAATGACCTACCCACTGAATACCAAAGAGATGTTGGATAAAGAATCATTGTCAAGCTGTATGATTAACTTGGCTAAATGCTAAAACAGTTACGCAATGAAAACCTTCCATCTCTGCCATTGAAAACTTTGTAAAAGATATATTCATGATGGTTTTGCTTATGCAAAAAATATATTTCATAATGGTCAGGTATTGTTTTCAACATGTGTTTCATATCAGATACAAGAAAGGTCACATGAAATCTAAAAAAAATATTGGCCGGATCTGCTATGAGTGATTCTTCCAGCACATCTGGGAACCTCTGTAAAAAATTAACTCAACATTGTGGACTCCTGGGATGACCAGATTATTAACTCGTTTTGCAGAAGCACTCTGTGCAAGCCAAGGAATATAAGAAATATTTTTAGACCTGTAAACCATTAAATATTGTTCAGTTAGCCTACCACATGAGAAAAACAACAGGAATTTAAATGGAGATGTCTAGGTCCATTCACAGAAGGAGAAAAGAAACCATGCATTTGTTGGCAATTGCACTTGACAATTTAGACTTTACAGCTAAATTGTTATTGGAAGATTGACTATCGGACTTTTTATTAACAGAAAAGTAAACATCAAGAATTACAGCATAGAGCGAATTAAGTTACAATGGCTATTACAATTGAGTCATTGAGAGAACGCACTTGCCTTGAATCTGACATAGCTTCTGTATAGGGAAACTGTAGGAACGCTTCTCCTAGAACCTCACATAAAATCCAGATTCAAATTTCTATTTTTTTTCTCCTCTTGTCAAATATGTGTTGGAGGTAAGCTCATGGAGAATAATACTAAGGAATATATTGTCATTTCCAATTAGAGATATTTGAACATTTCTCTTTTTCCCATAAAGCCTACGAGAGGGTGTTTGTTGATGGTCTGACTTGGGTCTGGAATCACTTCTTATATTACCCTTATACAGTACAATGACCCTGAAATGGTCATACTTCATTTTGCCTCTGTACCCACTGGATAAACATCACTTAATCCATATTACTTCTGTTTAGCACAGTTGGTTTAAGCAAGAGATTCCTGGGGAGCTTAAAAATATATTGATTCCCCAGTCCCTTCTCCCTTCTCCTGGCACTGGCATTTATTGTTTAACTTTCCTCATTGGAATGTGTAGCCATAATTGAGAACCACTCAAAAGCAATGTATCTTAAATGGGGGAGAAGGGGGGCCTAGACATGCACTAGTTATGGATAAATCCAAATGATTTATTGAACTGAGCTTGAATCTATGCAAACAGTTTCAAAGATTATTTTTTTCCAGCCACATATTGGGTTATAGTTATAAACAATAGTCTGAAAGATTAAAATGGCTAATCATTAATACATGTTTCTATTGCATATATTTGGTATCACAGTATAATGTAAACAATTTTCTACATCTTCATGCAAAAAAGGGAGGGCAGGGGGCAGATTGAACGGCAATGTCAGGAGCTTAACAGCAGGCCAGGTCCCAGCCTTACTGCTTGGTTGGGGGTAGCGACGTTCACTCCCAATCATTTATAGACTCATCAACAACTCTAAATTAACGCCACTCTAAATCACTTCATCACCCTAATGCCAAGAATTCAGGAGGGTTAAAACACTAGAAGAAAGGAAGACACATGTGTTAAACCACAGCAATTTGGCATATGACTATCTCCTTTTGTCCTAATAGCTTGAATTGAGTGGGATTTATAGTCTTCATTTTTAATTGCTTAGGGATTAATAATTCAATCATTCAGCAAATGTTTATGGAATGCCTAATATGTGCCAAACACCCCTTTAGGACTCATGAAATTTACAGGAGACCATTAAAAATTGAATAAGACAATTATATATGAAGAGGTGTTCAGTGCCATGAAGAAATCTAAAGCAGGAAGTGGGAAAGACGCTTCCATTTCAGAGTGTCAGGAAAAGCTTCACTGAGAAGCTGACATTTGAGCAGATATCTGAAAGAGATAAGAGTTATGCAGGTATCTGAGCAAAGGTAGTTCCAGCCTGAGTGCTCAGCAAGCACAATGCCTGGAAAGAAGTCATTTTTCACTTTTGCCAATATTATTTGTATATAGATAATTCAATTAACAGAGCAAACTTTTCTGTCAAAAGATTCTGTCTCTTCTAGCCTGCATTCTAAGTCATTATACTCCTGTTAACCTGTTTGATTGTATGACTATAAATAAAAATAACTCCTACCAATTATTGAACTCTGAGCAGCTGACCCTAACCTTAACCTTAACCCTAACTCTAACTTTGCCAATTTTTTCAACAAGGAGGCTAAGTCTAAAAAAGATTACTACGTAACTTGCCCAAGGCCACACACAGGTATGGCGTTGCCATATTTTATTCCAGGTCTGTCTGACCCCAAAGCTATGTCTAAAGAGCTATATCTAATTATTTCTACCAACTTTGCTCTAAGATAAATGCAAGGAGTCATCTCTTAACCATGGTGAATGTATTATAAAAAACAAATAATTTCTGACTCTCTGTGTGAGCTTCTGTAAGTCATGTTACCTCTTTCAGAATCGTTCCCATTTATTAAACAAGGAGACTGAACTAAGTCATCTGTTAAATCCATTCTACCCACAAAATACTATTCTTCTGTGATGTATTAACATTGGCCACTTTAATCTGTTGAGTTCCATCAAACCAATGATGTAGTCAATAAACACATATTGATTGACTTTTCTGAGCCAAGTACAGTCTAAAACCACCATGCCACAAAGTAAGTTTTAAGAATTTAATTATATGCTTTGTTATAGAATATATAAAGGTTTGACCTGCATTCCAATCAAACCAACTCTGTGTGCTTACTTTGCTTTGTGTTTTAACTTACAAATGCAGATGTGTGATCATTGATTCTGGTGATACTATTGAAAAAGTGTGTAAGAAGATGGACTCCTTTAATGCATCTAAAATGACCACATATCACCTCACTCCCTACTTGTGTCACTCTATTGTCTCCATACCACTCAACCATCAGCATTAGAAATAAGTTCTATGAGGGCAGGAACACATCTATACCTCATTCCCATCCATGCCTATGGATTCTAGCTAGCACTGTGCCTCCAATACAATCAACTATCTACAAATATTTGTTGAGTGAAATATATAACTGAATTAATTTCAAAATTGAGGATAAATCCAAGTGTTAAGAAACCAATACCAGTTTTCAGCTGACATCTTGAAATGGGTGGGTCAAACTTGGACACTAGCCCTCAATCAGTCTTCAGGTTCTAAGCTACGTGACCCTCTGGTCTTCAGGTTCGTTATCCATAAAGCAAGCAGGGAGATGAGAAAAGATCTTCTCCAGCTCCCCAAATTTCTGATCCTCTGAACTGCACTACTGGTGTAGAATATAGAAAACATTTGATTTAATAAAGGTTTAACCTCAATATCATGACTTTATGTAGACCAGAGGTTGAAACAGAAACACTTTCCGGGCCAGGCAAGAAACATAAATAAGTACAGTAGTTGGGTAGCAAATTGCCTTAAGCAATTCACAACCACAAAGGCAAAACTGAAAAATATCAAAAATGAACAAGAATGCAAGCAAAATAAAGCCACAAAAGGAAGAACATGTGTCTAGTTGCGTGAGATCACAGTCTCTTCGGGGGCCAGGAATGGTCCCTTTGTTCCATGTCATCTGGGTGTAATTAATGGTAGGCACGTGAATGAGGGTACATCATCAGCTTGCAGGGGCCAAAACAAGACCTGTCATCTCTGATAAGATTCTTTCACTAACCTCTTCATCAGACTCCTGCTGTCCTTGTTCAAACTGCCCTCTTTCTGAGGGAAGAGGTTAGTGATACCAGATACAAAAACTGGGGGACGTTTGCTGTAATGAAGTACTGTGGATGGATTCTCATCCTGCCCTGTGTGAAGTGGAAGGTTGTAGCCCAGAGGCAGAGGCTAGAGAAACCCACCTGCCTGTGAGTGTGTGAGTGAAGCCTCACCACTAAGTTCCCAAAGGTGATCTGTCTGGGGAGGTCAGAGATGCAGCGAGGGCTCCCAGGAGAACCGCAGACCCAGCACATTTAGAAAGGCCCACCTGTGCACAACCGGCCTGCTGTGCTGGCTTAAGCACTGTACAGGGTGGTCCCTTTCCCTGCCAGAGACTATGGACAGCTGTGACCGCATTTGACCATCCTCCTAGTCGGCTAGTTTCAAAGCCCTGAAATTTTTGTACTCTTCCAATCTCCCTCATTTTCAATCATCTGTCAAATCTTATCAAATCATTCCAGCTACCCTTCACACCATTCCTTTCTTTCCATTTTCACAGTCCCCGTCGTGCTCTCATCAACTTTCCTCTGATGGTACAGCAGCCTCCTAATCTCTTCAATTTGGGTATTTTCTGACTCCCGGTCTTTCCTACCAACTGCCAAGGCTCTTGAATTCCTCAGAATAAACAATGACCCATTGACGTTCAAAGCCTTCCACCATCTGGCTTCTACCCAGTTCCCAATCATTACTCCCATGAGCCTTTTATTCCCAGGAAATTGTTCAATCAGCAGTTGCCTAACCATGCCTTGTTAATTTTGCTTCCACGCCTTTGTTTGTATTGTCCCGCCCACCTCAGATACCTTTCTCCTGCCTGCCCACCAAGCCAAATGTTGTCAGTGTTAAAAACCTGTTCACCTCCTCTCTCCTCCTTGAAACCTCACTCGACAACTCTGCCCACAGTATTGCTTCCTCCTTTAAATGCTTACAAAATGTAAGAGCTATGCAACATTCTTCAGACTGAGTTTAGAGGTACTTAACATCAGGTTTCATATCGCTTTGTGGATGTCTGTGTCCTGCTCCCGAATCCTGAGTAACAACCAGGGCAGCATCTTGAAACTAAACAAATGCTCCATAAATACTTGTTTTGGACGTAATAAATCCATTAAAGAGAAAGCATCAGGAAGACTTTTCTTCCTCCTGGATACACAGAACTGAATTCAAAATTAGTATTTGCAGGATGGCTTTACATTCTGTAATAGGGTTCAGGAGACATTTTCTAAAGCCTCACTGAAGCCACTTAAGAAGCAAAATTTCATTTCCCTAGATATAAAGTGTGCTTGCTTACTTTTGAACATCGGGTAACCTGAGATGGGAGAGAACCAAGTTCCTTGGCTAATAAGAGACAAGTATTTTGAGAATTTCTGTTTGTATTTGAGGAAGAACTAATGACTTTAGCATGCACTGTTAAAATGACTTGTAGAAAGACATATACAAATTATTATGAATAAGTCAAAAGTAAATCAGGGAGAAATCTGTATGTTCTAATTTATTTTTCCTGTATCAGCATCACAGGTAATTTTTAAATTATTTTTCTCTGCATCTATGCATATACTTATTTGCACACTATATGCATTTACTCATTTGGGACCAATGTTCTTTAAATCAGGAAGAGAGGGAACAAAGAAAGATGACCATAACTGTTGCTTTTCTAGTAATCCTACCAATATTCCAACTTGCCATTAATTGGAGACATTTTTGTTTTTAATTGGAGACATTTTATAAAATTAAGACTGGCTCTTTGCTCATGTCAGTGAAACTTGTAATGATTTATTCCCAGGTTCATTCCCCAGAGCTTGTCCAAATTTCTGAACATCTGACATCTCCCTAAATGTGATATCCTCATACACCGTGCTATCTTCTAATATTCAAGACTTTCTATCATTCAAGTGCCCCTATCTTTCTAATGGCCTAATGTCATAGTAACTTACAAAAGCACTTCTAGATTTCAAAACTATAGGGATTAAGCATTCAGCCATGACCTTCCTCTTCCCTTCACCTTCACACTCCAACACTTTCAATTCCATCAGTCAAGGAAATTTTCTCTCCTTTCTCCCCAGGGATGCATTGGAAATAAGTTGAAAGACAATACTGCTTCTATTAGAAAAATGTCATTTTATGATGACCTCCTCCACCCCCCCCAAAAAAAAAAAATCTAGAAGGATTTAAATAAGTGAAAAGGTCTATTGACTCTGCAGAGATCACAGTTTTAAACGATCTCTTTTTTAATCATCAGTTACAAATTCCTCTGTATGCAAGACAGCGCAAGTACTCATTCTGCTTTTCAGACTGCGTATGCTGTCATTTATTAAATAAACTTTAATAACCCTCATTAAAGTTTAATAAATTCAATTATTGTTGAAGTGGTTGGTGATAGTAATGGCATGATGGTTATACGAAAACAATGTCATCAGTTAGAAACACATTCTCAAGAAATTATAGATGAAATGTCATGATGTCTGGGATGTGCTTTAACATATTCCAGCCTAAAAAAGTAGGATAGACACATAAGATTGGCCCAATGTTGATAACTGTTAAAATTGGATGATAGGTACATAGAGGTTTATGATACTGTTTACTCCTGCGTATGCTTGAAATTTTTCCATCATAAAATGTTTAAAACCTCCATAATATTCCACTATTCTTGTTGTAATATAACCTCTTCACCCCTCTTCAGTCACACATCCAAGGGGCATACCCTACTGCCTATCCTATCCCAGGGAAAGAAGGAAAGAACCAGAGGCCATTGTGGATTCAGCCAGGGGTCAAACTCAAGGTGCTCCTCACCTTTCAGCCACAGGGGTCTCATGAAGACTCAGCAGGACTGACATCTGATAATGAACTTTCTCACTTCTGTGAAGCACCTGAAACTACAGGAGTGGGTTTTAGGGCATTGCGTACAAATTGTTGCAGTATATATATAGTTACTCATGGATCTGTATAAACTTGTGCTAACAATACACTGTGTGCGCTCTGTAGATAATTTGCTGTGGCTACTTTGGTGCTTGGGGGTCATGAAAATTCGCACTTTCTATTGAATGATAATAACACGAAGAGCAAGAAGAAATTATTTTTGTTGTAGTTTTTCAAACAAATAGTGATAATCATTCATAAGTAGATGAGATTTAGAGGAATAATATTTGTTTGACACAAACACCACAAAGACACAAGGTAATTAGAGCTTAAGGCAGGAAGAATGCTCATACACAGCAATTTTCCAAATGTGTCTATAGTTATAAAATCAATTAGGACTTTTTGGAATAAAAAGTATTTAAACAGCGGCTAAATAATAGAGAACTATTTATAGGTTCTTGGAAACATTTTAATTACTCACATCTGGAAATAATGCTTATAGTCCTCCCCAAGAGTTGTCTCCAAAGCAAATTCCTTATTTCAGTGACTATTAGCTGATGCTGGCCTGGAAGCTCCCAGGGGATTAGCTCACATGCCAAAGAAGAGAAGATGTCTTCTGGGGCACAGTGATCTCAGTAAAAAGACTTAAAACCATTTCAGAAGGAACAATGAAAGAGAAGAGGGCCAGCTAGCCTGGGAAATGACGGCTAAGGGGACACAAAATAGCTCCTTTCAAATATTAGAGATATTATTTTATAGTATAAAACAGGGAATAGATCTAGTCTATGTAACTCAAGAGTGAACTAGATAAAATCAGTGAGGAAAGTTTCAAGGATCCAGATTTCGGTTCAACTGACAAAGAGCTTTCTAACGATGGGAGCAATACTTTAGTGAAATAGAAAAATCCTTTGAAAGAATTTATACTGAGGCTATCCAGTGGAGTTTGAGAGAGGTTTTGCAGAGCTGCTCAAAATGTCCTTCACAGAATGGTGCTAGGCCACATACTGTTGTATTTTTTTTCCTCGAGATTTACATTTTAATGATTTTTTTTAAATTGGGGTGACAATTGTTAGTAAAATTACATAGATTTCAGGTTCACCCATTGTGTGTTCACCACCCAGAGTCAGTTCTCCTTCCATCACCATATATTTGATCCCCCTTACCCTCATCTCCTATCCCCCACACCCCTTACCCTCTGGTAAAAATGATTTTTTTAAACCACAATTTTACTTCTAAAATCATGTTTCCTGTAAATTAAAAACACATTACATTACCAGAAAATTTCACTAATAAAATACAGACCACTTATATATCTATGTATGAAATATTTTATGAGTGTATCTAATATTTTAACAGACATAGGATTTTTTCAATTGTGGTAAGAACACTTAACATGAGATTTATCCTCTTAACAAATTTTTAAGTGTACAATACAGCACTGCTAACTATAGGTACAATGTTGTTCAGCAGATCTCTAGAACTTACTTGTCTTGCATAACTGAAACTTCATACTTACTGAACAGCAACCCTCCACTTCCTCCTTCCCCAGGCTCTGCATCTAAGTGTTTGACTACTTTAGATACCTCTGTAAGTAGTATCATGCAATATCTGTCCGTCTGGCTTATTTCACTTAGCATAATTCCTCAAGGTTCATCCATGTTCTTGCATGTCAAGATTTTCTTTGTTAAGGCAGAATAATATTTCATTGTTATATATGTGCCATGTTTTACTTATCCATTCATCTGTCCAGAAACATTTAAGTTGTTTCTTCATCTTAGCTATTGTGACTAATGTTGCAGTGAACTTGAGGTTGCAAATAACTCTTTTATTTCCTGATTTCCACATATCCTTGGATACTAGGTCAGAAGAGAAAGAGTTTGTGCCAGGTTGTAAATCAAAGCACTGCTTCTTTCATCAATAAAGACTTGTTATGGGAAAAAAAAAAATGTCATTGGAACTAAACAATGTACCTAGTGACATTTTCGAGTATCTTGACTATACACTACAATGAAAGGAATTCATTCATTAAATAGTAAATACTAGAGACTTCACAGTAATTAAATTATCACACTAAATGGAATGTCCTTAACACTAAGATTTGTATTTTGTCCATTGAGGGGAAGACAAAAAAAAGGATCATTGTTGTTCCCAGGAACTTACTGTAAGGAATCTATTAGTTGGATATGCACTAGGCAGAGCTTTAGGTTGAATAAATAATACATATTGCATATATGCATGTGGTATATTTAAATATATAAATCCTGTTATGATTATAAAATAAGAATTCATTTTAAAGTGCTACTTAATTAAAAGTAGCTCTTCCTTAATATGTATTTTTTCAAGCATATATACTAAAAGTACAATGTTTCTTAAGTAGAAGTCCAAAACATCTTTTTTATGTGATGAGTGTTCTTACACTAATCAGTTTGCTAATTCTTCAGAGCCTCTGCATATAGCTGTGCAGTTTGCATGTCATAAAAAAGCACGGAATGAGGGAATGAGTGGGGGCTGAACTCCACCCCATCTACTTACAAAGCCATTAGCCCTGGCAGTGAAACTGAGTCAGGCCTATGAAATCTTTCCATCCTGGACAAACTGAGATGGTTGGTCATCCTACTTAGGGTACAGATGTGCCAGATGTGCTAGTGTCATCCTTGGAATCCTGCCTAGAGAACTGTACACCTGAAACAGCTGAAATGGTGAAGCCACTTTCACGTTATTTTTGTTTTCTTATATTTTCAAGGTGAAAGAGCCATGTAATCCTGCCAACATCTTGACCAAGCCTGATTCAAGAACATTCTGGACTAATGATGATTCAGGTATTATTGGAAAAATGCACTGTGGCCCTGTGATGTCCAGAAAGCATTCTGTAGTAAAACCTTACACAAGACAAGGTTTAGGGTAAATTTTTGGTTTTGCTTGTTTATACTTAGTCCAACACTTGAATATACTTCACAATCTTTTTTTTTTAAATAATGCAAGTCACTTTATGATATCTTCTCTTTCAGTAGTTAAAGTGTATATACTAAAGCATATATCCCATTAGGTACAGCTTTCTGGATTGTGAAGTATATGAAAGTATTGGGTGGTAGAGAGAAATGAGTCTATTTCTGGAGTGGATGACAGAGGAACAGGATAAGGGGGGCAAGTACACTGGCCCCAGTTTCTTTTCCAGGGGAACTAAGGGATTAAAAAACCCAAGGCGAGACATACTTCAGAATGCTTCCTGGAGGGCAGGTATGATTTTTTTCTATTCATCCATGTATATAAATCTAATCAGAGTCAGAGGAATGTCACTTTCCCAGATCAGAGATTATGCTTCGGGCTATATAATTACACTCAGACAAAAGGTCCGGTATATTCTTAAAGAAAATAGAAGATATCTTTTCATTCTTTTCCACAAACACATTGAGCCATGAGGTCTAATTGTACCAAGTAAAGACATTGGAAATGAAAAGAGTGCTACTAGAGCTTTTACCTTTTCTAATTAAATGGAGAATCAGTGATGACACCTACTATTTGTATTAAGCCTTATGGCTTTACAAAGTGCATTCACAAAAATCTAATTTAGTGCTTGTGGCAACACCCTGAAACAGGCGGGGAAGCCTGTTCTCCCTCTCGCTGTGTGAGAGATGAGATCAGAAAATGAAAGAGGTTAGCTGACGTATTAAAAACTCACGACCAGAAAATACTAGGGCTGGGACTTGGATGGAGAGACTGCATGCCCAGTTCTATATCTCACTTCCTAGGAAGAAGCAGCAGCGTGGGCTAAATCTGTGCTTTAATCTTTTCTTTATAAAAGAGAGTCAGAGACCATGCCTATTAGCAGAAGCGGGAGGGGTTCAGGAGGGGAGTGAAAACCTCTCTGATGCCTAGTTTTCAAAGGCCAAGCTTGTGGTCTAAACTTATTATCAATTTCATCTGTCAAAAAAATTGTTCTGTCTTGTTTTATGTCTTTTGAAGAAAGATGAAAAAACATGAAAGTGAATTGGGCTATTTATACTATCATTTTGGTCCATTAGTAAAACAACCACAAAATAAACAAGCCATCCACAAGCTGAGACTGCTATTAAGACCTGCTGCTCATATATTGTGAAGAGACTATGTAGCACAAAATATTACAATTGAAAAATAAAAGATTCTCGAAGTTACATAATGAGAACAGAATGGGAGGGGAATCAGTACAGGACAGGTCTAGAAAGTGATACTCAGGTTCTTTACAGAGCTGGAGAAATTATAAGAAAAATTAATGCAGAACATGTAGAGAAAGAGTAACAGGAATACTTCAGATCTACGCATTTAAAAAATGTTTTAAAAATTATTTGTGTGTCATCAATGAGGTTACAAAGATATAGGATCCCTCCCGCAGCAGCTCATCTAATAAGGAGCCTCCTAGACTAAGTAAGGTCTATGTCTAGTGACTTTTTTTGGTGAGATAAGGGGCTAGTGGTCCAATCAATTACTGAGACAGGAGTATTAAAATCTCCACCTGTGGTGGAGAAATTCTCTTTTCCTTCTTTTAATTCAGTCAATTTTTGTTTCATGTATTTTGAAGTTCTGACATCAAGCACATATGCTTTTATAATTGTTATGATTTCCTGATGAATCGATCCCTTTATCATTACAAAATGTCCCTCTTTATCTTGGTGCAAGTCTTTGTTTGAAGTCACTATTTTCTTATATTAATATAGCTAAGCCAGCCTTCTTAGGCCTTCTCTTCCCATGGTACATCTTTCTATCCAGTTACTTTCAACCTACCTGTGTCTTGCAGTTAAAGTGCTTCTCTTACAGACCTCACATAGTTAGGTTTTCCTTTTAAATTCTAAATGACAATCTCTGGTTTTTATCTGGAATGTTTAGACCACTTACACTTAATGTCATTATTGATCTGATTAGATAAAACTATACCACCTGGCTATTTATTTTCCTCATGTGCCTTCTCTTCTTTTTTTTGCCCATTCTTCTTTTCCTGACTTCTCTAGGATTATTTGAATGTTGTTTAGAATTCAATATTAATTTATCTGTGATGGCTAGGTATCTGTGATACCTAGTGATGGCTCTAGGGATTACAAAAAATAACTTTTAAATTTTCACAGGCCAGTGTAGAAATCTTGAAATAGTATAGTTCTATTTTCCACACTGCCCCTCCTTTCCGTTACATTATGGTTGTCAAAAATATTACTTCTACATGTGAAATAAAGCCTACAAGTGCAATGTATTTTGAAGAAAACATCTTTTATGATTACCTTGATATTTACTATCTATGATGTTCCTCATTTCTTCTTGAAGATCCAAGTTTCCCTCACGGATAATTTTTTCTTTTAGCCTGGAAAATCTTCTTTTAACATTTCTTATAATGCAGTGATTCTCTGGCAATGATATCTCTTGGTTCTCTTTTATTTTCATGATATGCCTTCATGAATGAAAATATCTTTATTTCTTTCTTGAATGATATTCTTCCTAGATATGGTTTTTTTTGTTCTTTCTTTCTTTCTTTCTTTCTTTCTTTCTTTCTTTCTTTCTTTCTTTCTTTCTTTCTTTCTTTCTTTCTTTCTTCACTTTAAAGATGTTGGTCCATGGTGTTCTGGTCTCTACAGTTTCTAAGAGAAATCAGTGATTATTTAAATTATTGTTATCCTGAATGTAATGTGTTGCTGTTCACTGGTTGTTTTAAATTTTTTAAAAAATCTTTGGTTTTATCAGTTTGACTATGATGTGTCTAGACTAGAATCTATGTACTTTAAGATGTTTAGGAAGTTAAACATTCTTCTAGTCTATTAGTAGTTTTCTTAGAATTTGAATCTGAGGGATGCAATTGTTTCTGCACTGCACTGTGCCCTTTCTTCTTCAGAATGTCAGCACTCTAACTAAAATTTATTCTAAATGCCTTCCATTCTGTTAAGCATAAACACAAGCTAAAGCATCCTTGTGCAACATGCAAATTTATGAGCTTGGAAATGGATTCTTTGCAAAGGCAATATTCTTGTCACAGTATGAATTTTATTATGGTAACCTTTACCAATTCCTGAAATAATTGTGATAAAATTATTCCATAATTTCCCATGGAAAATACATTTCAGTGAATGGAATATTTTCATTCAAAGCCAGCCATCCTCAGTGCATTTTACTTATTTAATCTAATGTATGTCGTCTCTTGATATAAGCTTAAGAAGAGTTAAATATTAGGCGTAACTAAGCACTTTTACTTGATAGAAAAGGAATTTAAATTTAAAAGTTGTTTTGTTTTGATGTAAGGAATCACTGAGGGTTAGCTCGCCCTGAATCTAGTGAGAATGCCTAGATTTTCATACTTGCTGTCTTTTTGCGTTACAGCCAGAGGACAGGACTGCCATGCTCAGTTGGATAGCTATGGACAGTTGGAGGAACGAAAGTAATTTTTAAAAAGCTTTTTCTGAACATAATATAAAAGTAGCCTATGTTCATCACAGGAAAGAAATGAAAATAGAGAAGGGAAGAAAATTAATCACCCACAACCCTGCCACCCATCCATTTTTTCACTGGACTTGACTCCCTCATGCACTCCCAGCATTTGTTCTGACAATCAGCAAAAAAACTGCACAAGTTTAGGCTCTTTTCTATTCTCTTTTCTTTCCGGCTTTGATACTTGAGTTGTTTTTGCACATCTTCATTTTTCAATTGCTGGTCCTGCGGTGGTCTGTAACATCCTATTAAATTAGAATTTCAGAGTCGGATGAGTTTCCCTATGCTTTCAGAATGTGTGTTTTCCCCAGTACTATTATTGGTGACACAGATAGTGTTCTTTGCTTAAAGAAAGTCAGATAATGAAGTGGTTAAACAATAAAGATTTTTTTTTTGCAAGGGCCATGATTTTCACCGGGCACTCATTTTGCCATGCCTTGGGATGTTCAAAATGTCTAGATTTCTTTCGAGCAAAAATTAAAGAGAAAGAATCATTATTGTGCAAATTTATTCCCACAGAGAAAATTTAATTTCCTTCCCCTTATATTTTCAGGATTATGCATTATTTCTTCATATTTTCTAATGATTCATCACATTTTAAAATTCAGCAAAAATTTCTGGAGATGTAGAAATCACTATAAAGAAGTATTAAATAAACATATAAAGTGATATTAAAATATAGAATCATATTTATTTAAGAGCAGTAATAGTTTATGTACAAAATGTAGAAATGAAATGATTCACAGTTTGAAAGCATATGGGCCCCAGAAATATTTTAGTACTTTAGACAATATATAAAATTATATCACCGAATTAATGTAAGGAAAGGAAGGGACTTCATTATATAGATTGTTTTACATGAACAAAAAAAATTTCTAGATTTTTTTTTCTTAAAAAGCAAAAACACTCGCATATTTATATCTAGAAAACAGTTGCTTCATCCCACAAAGTACCTCGTTATCTAACCAAAAAGAAAAATTTTATGAAAGGTAAACACAATCTGCTTATATGGAAATTTTTCATCTGATATATGGTGGCCACCGTAGACTTTGCCTCTTGCTATCAGAGATAAACCATTTATTAAAAACCAATGGATACATGAAAATCTTTTAAGTGGACTGGCCTCATTTACTCAGGTTCTAACCGAAAGAAAAGATAGCTATCTCAGTAATAAAAATCACCTTACCCACAATGAAGAATTCCAAAGATCACATAATGCTGCCAGAATGAAGGTAGGCTTTGGAAAGGACAGGGCACAATCATAAGAACAATGCATTCATGCTGCTTTTGACTTCCCCGATCTCTCCAACTCACTTTTCAAAATAGAATTTGGTACTCATTCCCTCCATCTTAGATCAGGTAGCCACAATCATCCTCAGTTTCCTGAACCACATCTTTTGCAGTAACCTGGACTCACCTCACAGCTGACCAGCCTTCCATTTGGCCATGCTTCCCAGTGAGTCCTGGATGGAGCAGCAGGAAGTGCTCAACAGTTTACCATCTGTTGTGGTTAGTGCTGTGAACTCTTGGGTCAAGGATGCCTGAGTTTGCCACAAGCTTCAATGCTTATTACCTGTGTCACTTTGGATAAATGATTTCACCCTTCTGTGCTTCTATCTCTCTTACCTGCAAAAATGGAATATGTATAATAGGTCATAGAGGTTTGTGAGGATTAAAGGAAATAATACTGGTAAAAGTGCTTAGAACTATATCTGGAGTATAGTTAGTGGTCAGTTTTTGTTAGTTCTTTTTACCTGGAGAAAGAATTATATCATTTATACAAGCCTGAACAGATCCCCCTGCTTTATAATAGGGTTACAAACTACAGGTTGAAAGAATACCACATTTTATTTTGTCATTACTGTGATTATTTCATACTTTACCAGATCTATAGCTTGTTTTTTTTCTCTCTGAACCATGAAGCTCATCATTCTCTGTCTTCTGTTGTCTCAGTCTCCAGACACAAGACTGATAAGCTTCCTGAAAAATAGACATATGACTGGACATAATATCCTCAAGCTAGAGAGAACTTAAGAAATTGCCTAGTCATATAGACAAAATATCGCCTTCTTAAGCAAAGATCGTAAAGTTTTACATGGCTTTAACCATTACAATGGTTTAGAGGTTTCCAACTTCATGGATAGGTATTTATTTCAGTGAGGAGCAAAATGTCATTTCAAAACTCCTCTGTTTAAAGAATCTGAGTCATGCTGATGTAGCATTTAAGTGTGTTTGACAGCAGAGTTTGTCAAATCCAATCCTGATTGTCTGGCTCCCAAGTGTGTGAATGTGTGACTACAGACTCAGTTTAGCTCAGCGCAGAGAAGCCCCCTCTAGTTCCCTCAGATGGTGTAAATTCAGAGTTCAACTTTAGAGTTGGAGCAAAATCTGTTTCTGCCTTTGTTGAACTCAAAAATTTCTCTTTCTCTATGTTATGACCAAAATTACTTGTTATTTCTGCTGTTTTACTCAAGGCTAAACTAACAGTGTTTCACAATGCCTGATTTTTCTGATTCCCTGGGGTTCTTTTAAAATATTTTCAGAGTATTTCCTTCTACCCATTTTATCCAAATCATTCATTTCGTGTCTAAGATCTTTGATTTCCAGAGTATTAAAGGACATTTTATCATGGTTAAAATGGTAAAAGGAAAATTTCTCACTTAAAAAAAAAAAATACAAGGAAAATAGATTAAACACAACCTCGTAATTTTTAAAAAGTTATTTTTCTCGTATTTTAATAAATCTTTTCTCATTTTATTAGTTTACCTCAGACTAAAAGGACAGCAGATTTTTTTAAGCGTAGTGGCTTTTAGTTGCAGCTAATGTCAGAATGTACTTTTATTACTTTAAAGGTGCTGAAATATTCAGCCTTTGACAGCTTTCTTTTTGCCCATAATACATGATGCATAATACATAAGACAATATTTCAGGAGGTTACATGTCTATCATAGGAAAAGTAAATGAAAAAAAGAATTGTGGATTTTTGCCCTTAATAACAGAAGTATTTTATCTGGTCACATATAAACATAATTTTCAAATTCTGGGAAAAAAATTATTTTACAAGTTTAAAATTGTAAACTATATAATAGGTAGAATAGACCAATGATTAATAATAAAAACGCTATCCCAAGAATGAAATGGCACAGCGAGAGAGGCAGGGGCAGGATAGAAAGTGAGGGATTAGGAATGGAGGGGTGGGACATATGAGGGTAGGAGGAGCATAGGGAGATGGAGGTCCTAGCAAACCTGGGAGACTCAGAGACAGAACAGAATTCGAATATAGGCCAGGGAACCCCCAGCAAACCCATTTGTAAAATAAGAGTTCCTTGAAGTAAATCAACTCTAAGATTCTTATTCCGAAACTCGCTTTTTTTATGAAGGTGTTCAGTGACTGTAAAAAGAAAATTAAAAGGATTTAGAAAAAAAAAATTATCTCAGGGTGAGCTGAAGCCTTTGGAACAGACTGCTACCAGAAGTGTAGCTCTGGGAACCATGGACCCTCCCTCTACAGAAATATGCAGCAATTAGCTCTTCCCCCTGATCAAAATTTTGGCTTTTAGAGGACAATTTTATATTAATAGTTCAGCTGCACTGTTCTTATAGGTATTTAATTACATAACACACGTGAGTTTTCAAATTATTCTCTCATATCTCGTTTTATCTGATCTTTTCAAAATGCCCTGCGGGTTTTAGATTAACAAAATGGTTGTTAACCCTCAGGATACTCGAAAGTGTTAAGTGCTTTGCCCAAAGCCACACAATGAGTTACAAAAGCTAATCCACAGAACTGAAGGCAGATTTCCTGGAAACTCCTCCAGTTCTCTTTCTACAGTTTCAAAAAGCTAAGAGTAAAGCTTTGCAATGAAAGTAGCTTGAATGTGGACACAATTGTTTAGGGAAAGAACAAGTAAAGGATGAGATTCAAATTGAGGTGTGGTCTTGCCATTAGGCAGGGGGAGGTGGAAAAAGGAGAACATTGAGGCAAATGAAGGGTTTGTTTTATAGGTGTGAGACATATTGTGTCCCTTTTTGCTCAATGTTCTATGGAAGAGATGACAAGTTTTTGCCATTGAAAACTCAGAGAGATAAACTGGAAAAACACAAGTAGACATGAATAAAATAGTGTAAATATAAGTTAAAATAAAGATTGCTGCCTACAGATATGTGAAGGACTGTCATTTGGAACAGATGGAGAGGCAAATTATTTTACTGGTGAAAAGCAGAGGTTTTGGTGTCGGAAAAACCTAGATTTACATTCTGGTTTTGCCATTACTAACTATGTTGTCTCACACAACTGTTTACCTTTTTAAGCCTCAGATCTTAAGAATGTGTAAGGAGATAGTAACAGTTTTTTATAAGGTAATTATGAAGATTAAATGAGAAATTTAAATATGAAAAAGGAATTTTAGATTTTTTTGCCCTTAATAACAGAAGTATTTTATTTGGTCACATATAAACATCATTTTCAAAATCTGAAGAAAAATTATTGCATAAAAAGCACTAAAGCATAGTGTCTGCCACTTATTCGGATGCTAGCTATTATGATAGATGCACTGAACTGTGGCTGTTCCAGAGAGACACATCTTCTTTGTTGATCAGTGTGTTCTCAGCATCACCACTGTGCCTGGCTTTGGAATGTGCAGAAATGCTATTCCTTAAAAAACTTCATAAGAATATTTGAATATGGTCTCAGGAAGAACATCACCAACTGATGCTAGTTGGCAATGCTAGAGATAACCTTGGAAGTAGAGGTGATTTTAGTAAAAATTAAAGATAGAACTCAATAAATGGTCATCGGGAATATTGTAAGGAGGTTCATAGTTCCTAAAGTTCTTTTAACACTAATAGAATCTGTTCACAATTTTATGAAACACATGAAGTAAGTCTGGCAGTGCTATTATAAAACCACACACACCCCCTCCAACTTTCATGTATATACAATAGCTTCAAGCTTTAAAACAAAGAGAAAAGGGCATTTAATGCACGGTCTATGGACTGTCTGAAGTGAGTTGTTGAATTATTTTTAGAAATGGCAATGAGTCTACAATGATCCAGCCACACGCCTTCACTCAGTCTCTTTGTGAAGCAAATTGTCAGAAAGCCACCTGTGAAAATCAGAAAGGATTGCTCTATAAGGAAAAATAATTGTCTCATATGGGGTACATAAGATGTTAGATCCAGAAGTAGCATGTTCTAACAAGGCTACTTGTGTTAGACACTTTTACTGTTATTCTTGGAAGTAATCTAGTTATGTCTAGTGTATTCATTCCTCTTTGACAATTTTTATGTAAATGTGCTTTCTAATGTTTTTTCAATATTGATATTTTAATAATATGTAATATGTAATGCATATTACATATAATGTATATATGCACATAATATACTGTGTGTAATATTAATTATAATTTTCTGTAACTGTTTTAAGAAAAGGAATAACAGTGCTGGGAAGTCACAAGTTTCCTGTCATCCTTACAAAAACGAATAATCCTAAAGAAAATGAAAAATCCTAAGAAAAGAAAATGGTAACTGGGAACTGTGAAAAAATAGGAAGAAGTGGGAAGAGGAGAGTGGCAAATGGGGCTTAGATGGAAACTATGTTTGTTGCACTTATTTCTGCCCTTTGGTTATTTGTTCCCATTATAAAAAGAAAAGGCAGAAGGCAGTGGACCCTAGTGATGCTTACAAGAGCAGCTTGTGGACATTAAAGTACAGTATTTACAATGTGGTAAAGAGAAAAAGAAAATTATTTTGCTTTTAAAAGGTAAATTCAAGGCTTATTAAACAGAACTTGGCAAACTGGATTTATATTGGTACATAAAAATGTATATAAACAACATGATTTGAAGAATGAATTTCAAATAGGTCTATCCTGATGATTTATGTTTGTGATCTAAGGCTTTAGATTTTTAAGCAACATTTTATGAATTGTGAAATGGAATCATTGTAGATACTGAGGATAGTTAGTCTCCTTTCAATTTTAAACATAAAGTTTTATGAACAGCATTGTAGTAACTTCTTTAAAGTGACCATATTTATTTAGTTTAGAAAGTGAGGCATTCTTCATGACCCCTATCTTTCATTCACATCTGTTTAATTTCCTCTCTTTAATTTTCTTGTGGTCTTATACAAAAGCTTATTTTCATTCTTTTAGATTTCATTTATGTCTTATGTGAAATGGTGATGATGAAACAAGGTTGGTGTTATCACTCACACTAAGAAATAACAGAAGTTGTTGTTGATATATCTGAAACTCTTAGCCCAACCACCAAACTGTTCTTTTCATATAACTAATCTTATTTGTCAAAAGGATTCTATAATCACAACTCAAAAGCAAATAATACTGTCATATGTGTCTGATGGTATGACCACTTGCTCTTAGAAAATTAGGCAGTGACAGCTAATCATAGAAGTTCCGATCCAGGATATAATCGTAAATACAAAAATTAATTTATTCCTATTAACTAGTCTAGAATAAACATCTCCCACTGAAATGTGTCACAAGCCAAGGGCCAAGGCTTTTAATGTTCATCTGAGGGTTTTAAAGCTGAGAAATAAAGTAGAAAAAAATTATTGTGAGCCCAGCACAGAGAAATATTCATCAACTACATCGAATATTTACTGAACATTTGTGGGTATGAATGAAGTAAATATTTTTGTTTTCTTCCCTCTCTTACCCCCTTGTCATGTAACATAAAAGGTATTTAAGATTTATGAACTTTACATCATAGTATTTAAATGATAGGATATCAAGAAAAGTAAACATCCCACAAGAATTTTGTATCCTCTTCTGGCAAAAGGGTTAGTAGGTTTTCTGTTGTATCATGTTAGGTGGAAGTTATATCATGTTAGTTGGAAGTATGACCTTGTTGTTGTCTTTATATGAAGCTTAAGTAGAAGAAGATGCAGATGGGTGCCAAGTTGACAAGGGGTGGACTTGTGATAGTTAATATAATGTATCAATTTGGCTGGGCCAAAGTGCCCAGAGATTCTGGATGTTTACGTGAGGGTGTTTTTTGTATGAGATTGACATTTAAATGTGTGAATTTTGGGTAAAGCAGATTGCTCCCCATAATGTGAAGGGCCTCATCCAATCAGATGAAGGTCTTAATAGAACAAAAACTGATCTACTGTGAGCAAGAGGTATTCTTCCTACAGATAGCCTTTGGACTTGGACTTTGGACTTAGATAGCCTTTGGACTGCAACATTGGTTCTTCCTTTGGTGTCCAGTCTTCAGGCCCACCCTGCAGATTTTGGACCTGACAGCCTCCATAATTGTATGAACAAATTCCTTACAATATCTCTCTGTTCCTGTCTCTCTGTCTCTCTATACACACACACACACACACACACACACACACACACACACACACTATTGGTTATGTTTTTCTGGAGAACCCTGACTAATACATGCACATGCTTATATAATCACAGATATAAAAATGCAATTATCCACCAACTTGGTAGTAAGCATTTGCAGCACCTACACATATGCTGTGGCTCTTGCCACTTCTGACAACAAAATGGTCATTCTGCTATGGCTTTAAACTACACATTAGGCACTGCACGATAAGAGTTCTTTTTATCAAGTTCTTGTCATTGTATAAGAAGGACATTGTAAAAGAAAATAAAGTAGAAGTGTTTTGTATTAAATGTTTATTCAGGATTTGTGACAGTATGAAAGTTATGGAAGAACTCTATGATTGCAAAACAGAAAGAAAATACTCTGTGAAGCGGCCATGTTATCCTCTGTGTCTTCAGGCTGGACGACAGGTTCTGACGCGCATGGGCAAAGTTGGTATATGACAGAAGTTAAACAGGTTATGGCAGCATTCTTTTCTACCAACCAAACTCATATGGTATCATTAATGAAGAGGGTTTTCCCTCCCTTTATTCCTATGTGTCTGCAAATCCTGTGTGACATTTTGCTGACATTACCTTCAGATACTTTTACAGACTATGCCAGGCAATCATAGAATGCTGGGAAGAGACATTGAAAGCACCAAGGCTGCCTCCCTGAACTCTGACACTCCTGGAAAGGTAGCTTGCTGTCACTTTCTTTAAAGAAAAGGCAATTCTTCTCAGTCAACTGCCAGTGCTTTGTGAACGTGATCGTTCCATACCTGCAAAACTGTGGAGGTTCATAAACAGAACAGGCCAGAGGGCCTTCAGCTGAAAACGGAGGTAAAAGATCATGGGACCTAATGGGCTGCTCATTTTTAAATCCTATCTTTATAGACAGCAAGGAATTTGAGGCAAAAGAGAATTTGGGGGGCAATGTTAAAAGGAGAGAAATAAAGGATACATTTTTTTCTGACTCATTAGAAGATTATCTGTGGTCCTTGGAACAAGAGGCTAACTTGGCGTTTTAACCAAGCAAATGAAAACCTTGACAAAGGCTGAACTTGCAAACTATCCATTAAACATTGTCTGTAAAAAAAAGCATTAGTTTTCTTGAAAAATGGTCATTCAATATGATTGTTTAATAATCCCTTTTGGACCAAAATAACAGTCTTAATTTCAATTTTGTCATTGTACATCATTCATAAAATCTACTCCCTCAGTTTTCCGAAGCAATTGAGTAGCATAATATGTAACATGAAATAAAATCACTAAATCCAAGGGTTTTTTTGTTTGCTTTCATCTTGTTTTGCTTTTTATAGTGAGTTGTAAAGTGACTGCTAGGAAATGTACCCTTGATTATTAATTAGGTGAAGGGGAGCATTCTAAATTTGGTTGAGAAGCAATTATGTGCCTGGACATATATAGGGGCGATATTAAACTTTTTCATTTGTTAAGCACTTCCTATGGGCCACGCACTCTTCTGAGTACCAGGGATTCTACGGAGAATAAGACAGATCTTATCCCTGTTTCACAGAGGCTACTTTCTAGTTTGGGAGCCAAAAAATAAACCCAAGAAGCATGTCAGATAATAAAACTAATATGCAGATAATTGAGATAGGGTGCGTGACAAAGGATGGTCGGCTGATTACTTTAGGTCCACTGTGCAAGTGATGTTTACTCTGAGGTCTGAATGTCAGGAAAGATCCAGCCGGATGAGTGTCAGAAGGAAAGCTTTCCAGGTAGAGGGCATGGCACCCACAAAGTCCCCAAGGCAGAGACACAGGCTTGATCTGCTAATGCAACAGAGAGCCCAGATGGTGCCAGCATGGGGGACAAAGGGGCGAGTGGAAAGAGAGGGAGTTGTAGAGGGATGTAGTTGGAGGATGTTGGGTAAGTGAGAAACATGAAATGTGCTGTCCGGTGTTCAAGGAACTAGAGGTTCAGATTGGCCCCTGAGATTTAAATAACTGAGAGCACAAAATCCCTGACTAAAGGTTACAATGCGGGGAGGCAGAGAGGCAGGGTGGGATCCGAAGGATTTTCTGGGTGTGGGGCATTATTACAGGAAGCCACGTGAAGTGGTTCTGGGCTTTCAGAAGTTCCTTTTAGATTTCTTTTCCCATATATCACAGAACTGTACAATATTAGAGCTGTAGGTGGACTCATTCCTCATTTGAAAAAGTGAATATTCTAAATGGTTAAACACACCCAAGGCTGTGCTTTAATGGTATTGAGGCTTAACTGGGTCTTAGGAAAAGTAACTATCTGTAAGCTTCCCTTTCCTTTGGGGAAAGTGCTGTTCAATTTCACAAAATAAACATAGACCCCGCCCTCCCTGAGTGCAGCCTATCTCAGCTTTCCTTGTTGGATCCAGGGTGTAGCACAGTGCCTGGCACAAAAGAGGTGCTCGATAGAGGTCTGCATGATTACAAGTAACAGGCCACGATCATTTTGGAGCTTGCTCCTCTTTCCCTAACTGAAAGATAAGCTAAATGATCTAGAAAAGGCATCTCCTGTGCTAGCTGGCCTTCTCTGACCCTCTTTCAATGAGTCTGACCTTTCAATAGGCCCATATTTACATTCCATTGTTTCCCATCCACCATGAGCAATTGCAAATTCCTTTGGGTTAGCTTTTGGCTTCCTCTCTCCTTTTTCACCCAAAACTTAAGCCTTTACTTCAAACACACGGTAAACAAGTCTTTATTCTGTTATCATGGCATTTAGTTCTTTGATACAGTTCATTCTGGAGCATTGTCTGTAGGGAGACCAGGGGAGAGGTAGGAAGTTTGAAGAATACAGGTTTATCCTTGCTTGGTCCATCCCCTGCTCAGCTGAGTAAGTGGCCTATAGTGTTGATGCACATTAAACACGGCACATACCATTATCATTTTGACTTGTTGGAGCCTTTGTGTTGTATGATTCATTCTGCTTGTAGTGGTAATATGTGTACAGTGGGGTTAATGAACATAGATTTATTTTCTACGTGAGATTCCAACTTGAGCGTGGTCCTTAAACATAAATTCTTTATTTCAACTATTTTTCACAATTTATATTAAGTAGTAGTATCTCCATCATACAGATGAATAGATTAAGGTTTAGAGAATACCTTGTCTATGTCTCAGGTAACGAGCCTCAGATGTAGCCGACTAAAGTATACCTTCAACCTGTTACTGATACTCCTGAGCTTGCTTGGGGGGTGACATAAACATTTACGTAGCTTATCTTCAGGGTTGAAACCAAATGGAAACTCCCTAAGTTGCTTTACATTAAAATGATGCCAATCGACCTTCTGCCTGTCTGTTTTCCCACTACTGGTTAATATACTACTGGTTCCCCAACTACCCCTTATTTTGTTGCTGCAATTTGTAGGCAGTGTTTACAGGAAACAGTCCGTAGGGGTGGCCTGAGCTTCTGTTGTTTCTTACTAGATTGATGATAGGGTCAGAAATGGGAGCAGTTGGGGGAAAGATTTACAATGAACCAATTAAATCTTTCAGGTTTCACTTTAGTTTGGTACAGATGTCTGCCAGAAATCCAGGCTCCTTATTTACTATTGGCACTTTGTAAATAAAGTGAGGGTGAAAGAGCTCTTTATAGTGTCTTTGTGTAGGTCACATCTTTAATATGTGTGTCCCCGGGATTCAGCCTGTGAAGAAATTCCAAGCCCTGCATTGCCTGAATGCTGGGCCACAGGACTAGTAGGGGAAAGAAGTAGGTGGGCATGTGGGTTTGCCCTGGACAGAGTGAAGGGAGAGGATCCTTGGTTCCAAAGCTCTCTGGCTTTCCTACAATGTCAGATGTTTTGTCATTACAAAGTGATTGTTTGGAATTGAACTGAAAGGTCTTTTAAAATGCAAATGCCTCATAATACATAAATGCCTAGCAATAAATGCCTAACACTAAATCTATGTCAATAATATAAAAAACTTTCAGTAAGGTCATTGTCCTCTTGTGTTTAGAAAGTCACCAATAATACTGCATTTTGACCTTTAATTTTTTTCCAAAAATTTTTGCTTGTGTGTTATTTTTCATAATCACGAAGAAGGTTCCCTGGATGTCATTTTCCAGGTCAATCCTGAGAGCCAAACAAAGCTGTCAGATATGTGCTATTCCTTACCCTTCATGTTGTATTCTAGTTGTCAGTTATATTTTTATTTATTGTTCATTTGATTATGCTACATCAGACATTGACGACATTCCAAAGACGGGGATAAGGTGAGTTTTCAGCCCGTCACAGACCCATTGGTTTGTTGCTAGCTAGAGTTCCATTCCACCCACATCAAGAGACGTCACTGGCCTTCCTTCTTTCATTTATCCCATGATTGAAATAAAAGGTTTACTACCAAACCATGTCCTCACCCACCCTGCCCACTTTCCTGTGGCCTCATTCTCCAGAAGGGATGGGTATAGAACAATGGTGTTATCCCCCCAGAAAAATTGCTAATCCCTGTGCTTGTCTAAACTTGCAACCGTCTTCCAACTACACAAATTCCTCCATTCCAACTTCCAACACTCCCTCATGTGTTTGTGTATGTAAATTTGTTCATTTTTAATGAGATAGGGGTAGTAAAAAAAAAAAAGCAAATACCCTTAATAGAAAGATTAATAGTTATCTACCACATTTTGGTTTGAATTAACTCCCCAAAACACATTGGAATGTGTCACTTTAACAGCCTTGGTGGAGGGATTTCTTCAGGTGGCTTTTAGATCTCTTGATGCTCGGGCTCAATCTACCTTTACAGGCAATTCCCCAACTATCCCTCATCCTGTGAACTCATGTTTATTGCTGTATCTCCTGCATCTAGCACAATGTCTGATGCATAGTTCTAGAAGAATCTGTTGATGAATGGATGAATGAACTCCAACAATGACTAGAGCTGTACCAGACACAGAGGTACCCGTGCTGGCTAATAATTGTCAGTCCTTGACATGGATGTATATATATTTTTAAAATGTCTTTTTGAAATCTCTGTATCTTTCTTTGTTAAGCGATTGTTTCTTTCATATATGTGTGTGTGTGTGTGTGTGTGTGTGTGTGTGTGTGTATACATTTTATTGGGGAATATTGGGAAACAGTGTGTTTCTCCAGGGCCCATCAGCTCCAAGTCGTTGTCCTTCAGTCTAGTTGTGGAGGGCACAGCTCACTGGCCCATGTGGGAATCGAACCGGCAACCCTGTCATTCAGAGCTTGTGCTCTAACCAACTGAATCACCCAGCCGCCCCTGGATATATATTTAAGACATTGTGAATTCCATATTTATTGGGGGGGAAGGGGGCAGTAAGAGAGAGAGGCAAATTTGTGCCAGCTAAAATCTTTTTAATTTCACTTGAAAGTGCTGTTTTCTTACTTCAGCAATAGTGGCAACATGGCCATATACACTTTGCTTGTGTGTAAGGTCTGAGTAAGGAACATATTTCCAAATTATTCCACAGGTGCCATACAGCACCTTAGAGTTTGGTACTCATGCTACTGCTCTGCTTAAAATTTTCCTCTTTTGTACCAAGCTGATCTTTCCAAGATCAGCCCACATGTAATTTCTTTGTGGAGACTTTCCTCAACAATTCCATGCCTGCTGCCTCTCTCCAGTAGAAAATGTCTCTGTTCTACTCTGGCTGAACTTCTGTTTTAACACTTGTTGTGGATACGTACATAATTTACGTGTATGTATCCCCACTTAAAATGAGAGCATCTGTGAAGTGAGATAACTGGATTACTCATATTTATGTACCTTGATCCTAATATTTGTACTTAAAAAGTGCTTATTAAATGCTTGCATGAATGAATGGAAGGGAGGAAAGAAGAGAAGGAGGGAGGGAAAGAGGGTGAGAGGGAGAAGAGAAGAAAGGAAGGAAGAAAGAAAAGAAGGAAGGAAGACAGGAAGGGAAGGAGGGAGGGAGGAAGGGAAGGAGAGAGGGAGGGAGGAAGGAAAGAAGGAAGGAAGGAAAGGAAGGAAGAGGGCAAAAAAGAAGGAAAGAAAGAAGGAAAGGAGGAAAGATAGATCTGGGCAAGGTCTACAGTGGTGATTAGCTGAGTGTGTGTCTTTGAGGCAGTTGGCATTAGTGGGAAGTATGGTGCGAGGCAATAGTTAAGAGTGGGGGACTGCACAGTGTACCAGGGCTCTGGGTGGGAGGTGGGAGAGGCACAGGAGTCAACTAAAGTGACAAAAAAGGAGTATAAAAAGATAAATTTGGTCCTAAAAGCAAGTTTTGTTACATCACAATTTTGCCTATCATCTGCCCAACCCAGAAAAAATAATAATTTCTTGAAATAGTTAAAAAATGCAGTTAGGGAAAATAACACAAGGCCTCCATACTAGACAGCTACATGTACTCGTACATTATCTAACAAAACCCTATTCCAAAAGTCTTATGTGTATAGTGTTGTTTTTTCAAAACTACTGTCTTAGAAAATATAAATAAGCCCAGTGTATAGAAAGGATATAGTTTTGTGGGTTTAAATAACTCTTAACACTATTATTCTAGATAACATGTTCTTCTCTTAGTTGCCTACTGTATCACATTCTTATCTCTATTATGCATGTCAACTTTGACAATTATGAATATGGAAGGTAATAATCACCAAAGAACCTGTGTTCTATAAGGAGCTATTTATTTAATTACCATTGCTAGTTACTTTTCTATAATAGCTATCCTGAATAAACTCATCTGTCATCATTTCCTGTTTGATGAATACTGTAAAAAACATGCACTTGGTGACAACCTTCAGTAAAAACAGATCCATTTAGTCTCAATGGGTAGAGCGCGGTTCTCTTAACACCAAGGTCACCGGTTCGATTCCCACATGGGCCAGTGAACTGAGCCCTCCACAACTAGAGTGAAAACAATGACTTGACATGGAGCTAATGGGGCCTGGAAACACACACGGTTCCCCAATATTCCCCAATAAAAATTAAAAACAAAACAAACAAAAACATCCATTTAGTTGCTCTCTAGAGTAAAATTACATTTTCTGGCATTTCTATGTACATTTTTGGTGATGTGCCAGGGAAAGAATTCCATAAGCATCAACTAATGAATCAATAAGTGTGGGAAACTAAACTACACAGGATTGTTCTAGAATGTGTAACACTTTGAGCTATACAAAACAATTATACCATGTTTCCGTGAAAATAAAACCTAGCCAGACCATCAGCTCTAATGCATCTTTTGGAGCAAAAATTAATATAAGACCCAGTCTTATTTTAATATAATATAAGACTGGGTCTTATATAAAATTAATATAACATAATATAATATAATATAATATAATATAATATAATATAATATAATATAATGTAATATAATATAATACTGGGTCTTATGTTAATTTTTGCTCCAAAAGACGCATTAGAGCTGATGGTCCGGCTTGGTCTTATTTTCCGGGAAATGCGGTATTGCCCTATTACCAATCTGGTATTGTGTCTAGGGAAGGGAGACTAACACAGCTGATACAGTTAAGAAATAGTCCAAGTGGGGATACAGCTAAGTCCTTATAAAAATATTTTTCAAAATATTTCCTCTAATATGTTGAGAAATACCAGTTATTTGCTTTCTGAACCTTTAAATTAAATGAAAAGGGTCATATCTTAGTAAAAGTCTCAGGGTTTAGTTTTTATAGTCCATCATTAAGGAAAAATAAAGTAGAAGAGCTAAAATGATTTTCTGAAGTATTAAAATACACATGCACTAGAAAATGTTTTGTTTCAGTGCAAACTTTCCATTTTGATGAATCATTTCCATATGAGAGTTTTGATTGCAGTTTGCCCAGTATGAGGTCTAAATGTGAGAGGACTGGCTTGGCGGAGTGAAGAGGCAATTAACCTATCTCATATCAAACTGTCTGTATTTTCTATGGCTGCACAAGGTGTTGTAGAGAAATTATCTGGAACTGACTAAACCTCAGGAGAGAAGGGGGATAATCCCGCATTCCGGAGGGGTTCTCCCAGAGAACGCGATCGCCCCCTAGGCTGCATTTACAAGCAGAGTTTTGTGATGCAATTCTGGCCGCTTCGCCACCAGGAAGTAAGAGACAAGGGGACGGATTCCTCCTCATAGGAGGACAGTCGGACCTAAGAAAGAGGCTGGCGACGGGAAGGAAGAAACAGATCAAGCATTTGAATAGTGGCCACAGGGCAACCTAAAGCCTGTGCGGTTACCAGGCTCGCGTCACACGCAGTTCCCTAGCCTACCTCCCCACTACCCCATACACCCGCCGCCGTGTGTCACCTTCCTGTTCGGAAGTCTTAGTAGGTTGCTGGGACAGAACAGGGGGCGCCTGCTCCACCCATCAGGTATCCGGTTGGAAGAAAAGCCAGTCTCAACAACTTGATTCTCTCCATTAAATGATAAGTTTTGCAGACCATTCGTCTCCAATTGCTGAACGTTAGGGCAGGGGGAGGAGGAAACACATCAGACAGTCCTTTTCTGTTCCAACCACAAATCATATGGTTGTGCCTCTTCTCTATTCCACCTAGAGCTCTTTAACTTGAATTCCAAGTTCTTCCTGGAATGCATGCTGGAGCGGCAGAGCTTCTTTGAGAAAATGAACTCTATGCATGTGTTTGATTTTCTGGACTGATTTGTGATGATAATCAGTCAACTTACATTTTTTTGTGTGGCTTGCTGGGGGTATAATAAACCCAGGATGCTGATGACTATAATTTTCTGGGTGATGTTGCAATGGAGGGAATAAACGGTCCAGTGTTGAACTTTGCAGCTTGCTCCCTTCCTGTATGTAAATTGCCTTTATATAAAGTGGGGTTGATAACAGAGCAGGGACAGCCGCCTCTGACTCGTGCTCCCATGTCATCTCAGCCTCTAGCCTTATCAGGCACAGACCAGGAGGCTGCTCCAGCCCTAACTGAGCTCTACCTACTACCTCCAGCCTCCAGGAAGTAATCTCCAACCTTCATATCCTAGGCAACCTGAAGAATGAAAGAGGAGGCTATAAAATCCCCTTTGAAAGGTGTGTCTGCTTTTACTACTATGATTTGGATGAAATGAATAAAACAAAGATGATTCAGAGGATTTGGGGTTACTTGGCATGGGGAAGGCACAGGATGTAGGGGGGTAAGTGTCTCTGATGGAAGATTTCTTCATTTAATGCTTTAAAAGCAAACAAGCAGAAATCTTTGTGCAAGTTGGTGTTTCTGAGCAGTCTTTGCAAAATTTGCTCTCTCAAAAGGGGAAGGAATGGTGTGGGAGCATGACTGGGCTGGGCTAGGCTAGTTGAAATGGTACGCGGGGGCACTGGCAATAACAAATCATTATATGAAGAATCCACGCAAGAAGAAGCAGAAGTGGGTCAGTGACTATGATTTGGAGTTTCCTAAACCTTGCTTTAGGTTGGTTGGGGCATCAATTTCAGGCAAAAGTAAGCGCTTTTTTTACGACTGGATACTGAGCCAACTTTCTCAGCCCGTCTCCAAGAGAAATGATGCATGCTCTCTTCTCCCATTGTGGGGCTGTGGTAACTGAGCAAACCAAGAAAAATTGAGGCCACAAATCATATTAGGGCAAGTGAGGTGGTGGTTCCTGCAAAACAAATCCTTGTCCAGGACCAAAGAAAACCGCTTCAATGCTATTCTTGGTTTGACAGCTGGTATTTCGGAGTCAGTAGGCAACTCTGAAATAGTAGGGCTCTTAGCAGTAAGGGGTCACGGCGGGGCAACCACTGCCGACAGCACCAGGGAGTGCCAGGTACCGGGCCCTGCAAATCTTAGTAACTTGCAGCCATCTGCTAGCTCCTAGCCCAGTGGCGGTGCTTGCAGCTTCCCCGCCAGCTCTGGCGCGACTTCTCGCGCCAGCGGTCAGATTGCAGCTTCCAGGCATCTCACGGGGTTACGGGAAGGCACCGAGCCGCTACTCTGCTGAACTCCCTTCTCTACTCTGCTTTCTCGAGTCGAGGCTCCTCGCTAATCTTTCAGGAGCTAAAGAGTCACAGATGATCTGGGACTTGAGAGAAAGAGCCAGGTGGTAAAACTGTAAGAAGACACGGACAGTCCTTGAAATAAACCGAGGGAGAAGTAGGGAAGAAGAGGACAAAGATAAGGGATTTTTAAGACAATGTAATATGACCTTGCGGATAGCGGGACAGTTTTCTAGTGGGATAGCGGGAGAAAGAATCGGCCGAGGGGACGATGCCGCAACACGCGGATCCCGCGCCGCCGTCGCGGCTGTGGGGTCACGCCAGGACGGCCCCTTGCGCGGAGCCACTGCTCCCCTAATTTGCCACTTCCTCACGTGTTTTTGTATGGCGGGGATTAAAAATGCAAGGAAAAAAACTACATGCGGAAAGGACAGAATGTTCTCAGAGATTAGGGGTAAAAAAAGTACGATGCAGATTATACTTTTCCCCCTTTAGTGCAGAGACGAATTTTATTTCCGCCCCCTCCCCTACACATTCCTGACCTCTCCCTCCCCCTTCTCTTTTTCTTTCCTTCCTCCTCTTCCAAGTTCTGGGATTTTTCAGCCTTGCTTGGCTTTGGCCAAAAGCACAAAAAAGGCGTTTTCGGAAGCGGCTCGGCACTGCACAAGGGCCATTTGTTTGTTTTGGGACTCGGGGCAGGAAATCTTGCCCGGCCTGAGTCACGGCGGCTCCTTCAAGGAAACGTCAGTGTTCTCTTGTCGCCCTCGCCGGCTGTGCGCCCCGCCGTCGCTTTCCATGGGGGAGATGCAGGGCGCGCTAGCCAGGGCCCGGCTTGAGTCCCTGCTCCGGCCCCGCCACAAAAAGAGGGCCGAGGCGCAGAAAAGGAGCGAGTCCTTCCTGCTAACCGGACTGGGTAAGCGCCACCGGCACGCGGGTACTTGTGTCACTCCCCCACTAGTTGCTCGGCTCCGACGAGAGGGACTGGGTGTTTGTGACCGTTCTGAGAGTGGACGGATGAAGTCTGGGTAGCGGGGAGGGGACGGCGGGAGAGGGGTGACTGGCCGGGCGCCTTGGCCCTACGCTGACCCCGCAGATGAGGGCGCGCGGGGCGCTCCCCCGGCCCCCTCCGGCGCAGCCACTCTGCTCTCGACAGCTAACCCCCGCTGGTGGCGCGCGGCTGCCGGGCGAGGGCAGGGGAGGCTGCCGTATGAATTTGGAAAGAGGATAGGCGCGGGGGCCGGGAGTGAATCCGAAATCAGGGTTTGAGAAACCAGAGAAGGCACAAAGCCACCCGGTCGCTGCGCACCCTGTGGAAAGCACCTCGGTGCTGCGACTCTGATTTTCTCGCAGGGCAGGATAAATGAGAAAAGTGGAAAATTACTCCGGGCTCTCCCTCCTTCCTTCCCTCCCACCCGCTCCGCCTGCGGTTCCCCTCTCTCAGGCCCTAGAGCAAGAGAGGTAGATTGCCGCCCCGCGCCAGGTCCCCCAGGGCGGTCCCCGCGCCCCCCACCCCCGGCTGGCCAGTAACTGCCAGCCGCCAGTAGTTTTGCTGCCTGCGGAGCTGTGCGGCAGCCGGGGGTGGGGCCTGGGCAGGGAGGAGGGCGGGGCCTGGCAGCGCGACGTCCTTATTGTCGCACGGCCCCGCCCCCGCAGCGGCTCAGAACTTATAAGACGGGCGGCACGGCCCTAGAGCAGTGTTGGCTCAGCGGGTCTGTTTCAATAACTGCCGCCTGTGCCTCCTCTGTGCTCTCTGAGGCGATGACAGTGAAAACCGAGGCTGCTAGAGGCACCCTCACCTACTCCAGAATGAGGGGAATGGTAGCAATTCTAATCGGTGAGTGTACTTATAAGATTGGATTTCTAGGGTATGGGAAGTGGAAAATTTTTGAAGGTTCCGCGTCAGATTAGTGCATTGGATGTTATGAAGGCATTTAAACGTTTATTTGTCCTCTCTAATTCTCAGCTTTCATGAAGCAGAGGAGGATGGGTCTGAACGACTTTATTCAGAAGATTGCCAATAACTCCTATGCATGCAAACAGTAAGTTTGGGGGGTATTTGGGGAAAGAAAAATTAGTATAGTTTCAGTTTACCAGCGGTAAAGACAGTCTCATCAGTGTGTTGATCAGGAAGCCGAAGACTTACCCGGGGATGGAGATCCCTTTACATGTTACAATTTATTTAAAACATTTTAAACATTAAAATTAATTTGCGGATTGGGTGTGTTCTAGAGCTGTAAGATAAAATTTTCATGTTTGTCTAATTCATCCATCTCCATAAAGAACATCCCTCATCTTTATTTAGCTGGGTTTATTATTGTCTTTGGCTATTATTTTCTTTCACTGAGTAATTTAGTTGGGTGTTTTTAGTTTATATACGAAATTCTGGAAAAGTTGATCCAGAAACTCACTGTTGGTGTCGATGTGCCCCCTGGTGGCAAATTAAGAAGTTCTAAATCGTTTCTTCTTTGCAGTCCTGAAGTTCAGTCCATTTTGAAAATCTCCCAACCTCAGGAGCCTGAGCTTATGAATGCCAACCCTTCTCCTCCAGTAAGTATTCTCTATTTGTGGTGCACCTCTGCAGGAATCTTGTAAATGAGTCAGTTAGTATTCCTACACTGATGAATTAAAATGGCATTTCTAGAAATTAGTATCAAGGCAGGAATGCCTCTTTAGTTCAGAGCATAACACATGACATAAGCACTTAAGTACTGAGTGAGTGGGATATTTTAAAAGGTATGTTTCATAAAAGTTTTATCTGCTTACAATAACACTGTATAGTTTTCATACTCTAATTTGACATATAAACATGTATTAACATGAAAAGTAGTTTTGACTGTGTTTATAGATATATGATGACTTGCCTCAGTCATTTGCAGATGTAACGTCTTTGACATTGGCTGTATTTTATTATTGGTGTCTTCCTTTGAAACAAAAGTATTAAAAGAAAACATTTTATTTTCCAGCCAAGTCCTTCTCAGCAAATCAACCTTGGTCCATCATCTAATCCTCATGCTAAACCATCTGACTTTCACTTCTTGAAAGTGATTGGAAAAGGCAGTTTTGGAAAGGTAATCTTAAATCTGAATACCTCTCTTACAGTTGTTCATGCACGCATTTTACATTCTCCCTGGATGTGAATAGCAAAAATTTATTTTTTTTCAATTGAAATTTCAGGTTCTTCTAGCAAGACACAAAGCAGAAGAAGCATTCTATGCAGTCAAAGTTTTACAGAAGAAAGCCATCCTGAAAAAGAAGGAGGTATGAGATGTGCTTGACGAGTTGAGGTTGGAGATAGAGTTTCATTCAGTAGTTTCACCTTGGGATTTTGGTACCACATTCAAGTTTGCCACTAAATCTTAATTGTCCTTTTCCTAGGAAAAGCATATTATGTCAGAGAGGAATGTTCTACTGAAGAATGTGAAACACCCTTTCCTGGTCGGCCTTCACTTCTCTTTCCAGACTGCTGACAAATTGTACTTTGTCCTTGACTACATTAACGGTGGAGAGGTGAGCAGAAGGGAAGATGAGCAAACCTTGGGGGTGTCTGCATTGCCTACTTGGTTTTAGTTTGAGAAGAAAGTTTTTAAAAGACACTTAGGGGGGAAAAGTTACCAGAATTAGCATTTCCTTTAACCTGCCAGGTTTCAAATAGCTAATAGACTATTTAGGGCCACTTCCTGCAATTGTTCTCTTTAGCTATATAAGTCAGTACTAATTAAATGCATTGTTATCAGGCTTTGGCAATCCCGATTAACTTTGTTCTGTCTCCTGCAGTTGTTCTATCATCTCCAGAGGGAGCGTTGCTTCCTGGAACCACGGGCCCGTTTCTATGCTGCTGAAATAGCCAGTGCCTTGGGTTACCTTCACTCTCTAAACATCGTCTATAGGTGAGCTGAAACGTTTTTCAGGCTACCCCCCTCGGGATGAAGGAGACATAGTCCTAGCCTTGGACAGGGCCTTAAAATAATCTTTGTTTATGTACAAGTTGGTCACCTAAAACCAGATCTCCCGGCATGCGAGCTGCCTTGACTCCCTGCCACTAGGGAGCTAGCCAATTAGGATTGTGCCTAATCCAGAATAGATTAGCAGAACAAGGACTCCCTTTTGTATTCACTGTACAACTACAGTGAATTTAAAATGCTTCTCATACCCCAGCAATTATTAGAGAGGACGTCTTACAAAGTGAAATTAACTTATGCAACTATTTTTCTGTTCATTTTTTACAGAGACTTAAAACCAGAGAATATTCTGCTGGATTCACAGGGACACATCGTCCTTACTGACTTTGGGCTCTGCAAGGAGAACATTGAACACAACGGCACGACATCCACCTTCTGTGGCACGCCAGAGGTAAGAGCATTCTTGATTTGGTGCCTGCTCTACCCCCTCCTTCCCAGAGAGATAAGTGCAATAATGCTTTTAACTACCAAAGGAGTCAACTGTTCTGCAAGATTTCTTCGTCCAATTCAGTGCAAGTAAAATAAATTTGCTCTTTGACGCAACATGAGCTAGTCCAAGGCCTATGTTGCTTTAATTGAAACTAGTTGTTTGTAAGATCCATGACATAAAAGATTTCTAAATCTCTAAGGACAATACTATTGGGTGCCCAAAAGCTTCCTGATTATCAGTATATGTAAGTGGTCAGTCAGCCTCAAAGGCCAGCAGCTTTATCAGGAAGTAATCTAAAGAAATATGTTCTCCAAGTGGACCCATGGTTTCTCCTCAACCCTTTAAAAGTGCATGCCTGGACTTGGTATTGGCTGGTTTCATGGGTTCTAACTCTGTTTTCTTGGTCTGTCTTTCAGTATCTTGCACCTGAGGTGCTTCATAAGCAGCCATATGACAGGACGGTGGACTGGTGGTGCCTGGGGGCCGTCTTATATGAGATGCTGTATGGCCTGGTGAGTAGCACATTGAGAATCACAAAATATTGCCCCTGGTTTGATAATGCTCCCTAGAAAGCAATCTTCTTAATATCCAGACTCTTCTGAGCAGATGGGCCCCATTGCAGACCTGGTTATTGTGTCTTGCCCTTTACCAATAAGCTTAGGCAATGCTATCGAGAGGAATATTGGTTATTTTATAAATATTTTAGGGTAAACCCTTACTTAGTGGGTTTTTCTTTTGTAAATTCACATCTTACTAAATGTGACTACACTTAATCTATGTGGGTGAGAGGCTTTATTAGTATCTACCCCTGATAAGAGTTGCAAAATACATACTTAAAAATCCAGGACAAAGAAAACCCATCAAGGGGAAAAGACTCAAATCCAGCTTAATATATTGTAGTTTGTCTTTTTCTCTTGGTAATATATGCTGTACAAAACTGCCAATTAAATGCTAAGCAATTTTCTCTCTTCTTTCAGCCTCCTTTTTACAGCCGAAACACAGCTGAGATGTACGACAACATTCTAAACAAGCCCCTCCAGCTGAAGCCAAATATTACAAATTCTGCAAGACACCTCCTGGAGGGCCTCCTGCAGAAGGACCGGACAAAGAGGCTGGGTGCCAAGGATGACTTTGTGAGTCATTTTTTTCCTGTTTTCCTGGGTTGTCCGGGAAGTGCACGGGATCTCATTGCCCTTCTTGCATTCTGCCTGTCTAAATTAATCTTGTTTTTCTTCTCAACAGATGGAGATTAAGAATCATGTCTTCTTCTCTGTGATTAACTGGGATGATCTTATCAATAAGAAGATTACTCCCCCTTTTAACCCAAATGTGGTGAGTGTCTTTTTCTCTTCTAAGTATAGGGAGGTCCAAAGGGCATTTCTTTAAGTCAGAGTTGGTGGTGGTGGTGGTGGAGGAAGGAAGGCCCTCAAGGAACAAATTAGCTGATATTTTGTTCATGGACCATTATTTTACATAGAAAAAAGTAGAATTTTTGTCCCAACAAACCTCCCATAATATTTCAGCACATTTATCAATGAAAGTACCAAAAGATAAAGAATGGACCGTCCTCATCACTTAAATTCAGGGAGGCCTCTGGGTTTTGTGCTTGAAATGGAAGATTATTATGGGAGCTTCCATATTGTGCTCTGAAGACTTGAGCTCCAGGATTTAAAGCCCAAATGAGGATTTCCCTGCCTTGTATCCAGTGTGAATTCTTGACAGAGTATGATTTTTCCTTCCTGCTGTAGAGCGGACCCAGCGATCTGAGGCACTTTGATCCTGAGTTTACTGAAGAGCCAGTTCCCAACTCCATTGGCAGGTCTCCGGATAGCATCCTTCTCACGGCCAGCGTCAAGGAAGCAGCCGAGGCCTTCCTAGGCTTTTCCTATGCACCTCCTGTGGACTCTTTTCTCTGAACAGTCTTAGGGTTGGTTTCCAAGGAATCTATGTGTGTTTTTAAATGTTTCAGTTAGCCTTTTGGCAGAGCTGCCAGGCGACAGGACATCTTAAAAGAGAATTTGCACACCTCTGGGAGCTTGCACATCTTGGCAATCGTATTGCACACTGTTTGCTGGAAGCTTTTCAAAGAGCACATCCTCTTCTTAACGAGCTCATGAGGTTTTCGTTTTTATTCTTCCTTCCAACGTGGTGCTATCTCTGAAATGCGTATCAGAGTGCCGCCTTAGACAGATGCAGTAGTCTGATTAGAAGGAGGTCGCTTTTCTAAGAAGGAACTCCTCCTGAAGGTCTGTCCGGGCCGTGATCACGAATCTTACGAAATGTGCCTTTTCTGATGAGATCGTGTTAGCTCCAAAGCTTTTCCTATTGCAGTGTTTCAGTTCTTTGTTTTTCCTTGTGGATTTACTGCGAACAGTGGTATGAGTGTGGTATGCTTGATCACAGATAGATTTAGTTATAAGCATCAATGTGACACTTGCAGGACACTACAATGTGGGACATTGTTTGTTTCTTCCATATTTGGAAGATAAATTTATGTGTAGACTGTTTTTTGTAAGATATAGTTAATAACTAAAATTTATTGAAATGGTCTTGCAATGACTTGTATTCAGATGCTTAAAGAGAGCATTGCTGCTACAAATATTTCTATTTTTAGAAAGGGTTTTTATGGACCAATGCCCCAGTTGTCAGTCAAGCCTGATGTTTTCATTGTTTAAAATGTCACCTGTAAAATGGGCATTATTTATGGTGTTTTTTTTTGCATTCCTGATAATTGTATGTATTGTATAAAGAAAGTCTGTACATTGGGTTATAACACTAGTATATTTAAACTTACAGGCTTATTTGTAATGTAAACCACCATTTTAATGTACTGTAATTAACATGGTTATAATATGTACAATTCCTACCCCTCCCCACCACACAACTTTTTTTTGTGTGTGATAAACCAATTTTGGTTTGCAATAAAACCTTGAAAAATATTTACATAAATTGTGTCATGCGTGTTCTTTTGTATATTTCGGTTAAGGGGGGCAATAAGAGGTCTGTTTAAAATCTAAATCCAGGAAAATACTGTTATTTCCAGCTTCTAATAGCAGCTTCTGACTCCAGAGAAGTATAGGGTGGTCTTAAAGGCAAGTTATTTATATTCCAGGTCTTCTTAGCAGCATTTTGTGATGTCAGTTATTCATAAATCTATCCAAACAAATCCTTTTCAATTTACTGGTCTCACAAGGACAGGCACGAAGTAATGTTCCCTATATTTATTGCCTGCCCTCTGATGTTGACTGTTGTTTGTCCAGACATTTAGCTCATCTGAAGTAATAGGTAATTCTTTCAACATCTGAGGGCCTACTTTGGGCGAGGCTCTATTCTGAGTGCTGGGGATATAGCAGTGAGCAAAGCAGACAAATCTCTGCCTTCATAGAGCCTGATAGAAAAGGCAGACTTTTTAAATTAAGCAGTTGATTGAAAGGGAAATCAAGGTAACAGTCTGCAGGTGTAGGAGAATACCACTAAAGAAGGTGAGGACGTTCGTCATAAATGGATATTCCCACAAAGCTGAGCTGGTGGGACTTCTGGTTTCAGAGAGTACCCAGAGCTGAACTGAGTGGTGTCAGCTCAGAGAAGGGTCCCCAAGGAGCAGCACATCCCTGACTTAGGCAACGAGTCTTTGGAACTGGTCGTGTGCACCCAACACTGCATAGACCCAGCACACTCTGGGTGTGGTGTACAGAGGCCACTCCAAGAACTTATCCTACTGGAACATTTACAGTGGAGGAAAATGTGGCGTGATATTAGATTATTCTCTTGCATCCAAATGGTTTGGATTTTTTCACTTTTCTAGGCTTTTCACACAAATTCCCAGCAAACAAGGAGTCCCCTAACAGTTGATCTGGCTGCTGCCTTAACCTCTAAGCCTACTGCACTCCGTGTACTCTGACCTCTCTGTTTGCACAAGGATTTCCCCAGGGAAAGCTGTCATCTCTTCCCCTTTCATCATGGCTCTTTATATCTCAATCCTGCCCCCATCCTCCCAAGGTTCCTAAGGGCTGAACCGATGTTTGGAGATCACTTAGTCCTTGTTCCTCATAATCCACTGAAGGAATGGGATCAAAATGAATCAATGATTTCCTGCAGAAGGTGGCTTCCTGGTCAAGGTCTGCATTTCAGTTGCTGCTCTACTTACAGACAATAGCTCCAGATTAAATCCCCTACCAACCCCAAATGCCAAAATCAACTACATGACCGAGAATTTAAAGCCTGCATTTTCCTAGGAAAGATCGAGGCTAGCTCTGACAGGGAGATTATTTGCATATCTCCCTCTCATTCTCGTTTTCAATAACAGTTATGAATTCCCCCTTGAACAAAAAGTTCTTAAATCACATTTTTATTTAAACACAGTTCTTGAAGGCTGGGAATCTATAATCTGATTATAAATAACTCAAAGGAGCCAGTCATGGATGAACAAAGCTTATTCATTTTTTTAAGGGTAGGAATTTGGTTTATTGGGTACAGTCAATCACTATATAAGAACTTATTCATATTATTTGAAAACTGAAAGGAGCCAGAGGAGTCCCAAATGTTGTCACACAAATGGGAGGAGATTACATCAAACACGGGTGGAAGGGAACAAGGTAAGAACAGGGAAGTCAAGAAAGGACAAGTGATCAATAAAAAAGGGCAAATATTTACTAAGCACTGATGTCAAATGATTCTAGTGATGTCAGATAGCATTCACATAGAGGTATTTTTTATCTAGAGGAGTGGTGCTCATTCTTGCCAGCATTCGAAACTACATTTGAGCATGGTGGTTGCAAAAGGGGATAATCCCTTTCTCCATAGCTCCCCAGCTGTGAATCTGCTTAACTATGGGTTCAGATGAAGTTATTTGAGCTAAGATCCCCACAAATTAAAATGGGAATCTGAAACCACTGCTACCATGAGGAATATGTCAAATCACTCTGCTTAGGGAATTTGCTATCTACCTGGAGAGACAAGGCACTCCCCTATGGTATATGACAGGTGGTGAATGCGGGGCAAAGAGAACTTCAGAAGTCCAGAGGCTCTCTGTGGGGTTGGCTGCCTAGAGCAGGCTTCACAGAGGAGATGCCAAAGATTTGTACTAACCAATTCTATTTCTAGGGAGCCTAAAGGGATGCAGGCCGTGAAGATTAGATAATAGTAATAGCTAAGACTATTGAGCGCTCACTGTATGCCAGGCATTGTTCTAAGTATTTTATACTCAATTTATTTAATCTTCAGAACAACTCCGTGATAATGAAAGTAAAGAAACTAGCACAGCAAAGTAATATGAAGTTAGGGGTCAAATCATGACGTTCTGACCCCAAAGCCTATGCTTATAACCATTATGTATCCTGCCTAACAGGTAACAACAGGATATGGAAGCAAACAATTGTGTGCTGTTAGTTATTCATTTATTATTTCATCAGACTTTTACTAAAGATACAGTCCAGGTGTCATGCTAGAGAAAGAGAGAGAAAAAATCTGCAATTATAATATAGACACTATTAGTTGATGATGAAGAGAAGCTAGAAATACACATTGTATGGGAGTGTAAGTTAGTACAACCATTTTGGAAATTGGTTTGGCACTATCTACTGAAGATGAGCATACATATAACTTATTACCCAGTTAGTTCCACTCCATGGTTTATACCCCAAGGGTATAATGAAGGGTATAATGAAACTGGATTGTGAAAAAGGGGTAGAAAGAAGGGTAATCCAGGTGCTGGCTGGTAGAAGTAGGGAGTGAGGGGGATATTGGAAAAAGGAAGGCTTCAGACAGACCCAGGTTGGAATCCGAGCTCTACTGATTAGCTTTCTAGCTTTGGGTAAGTTGTCACTTGGGCAAACCTCTCCTAACTTCAGTTTTTTGGATGGAGAAATGCATGTGCTTATCTTATCACAGTTATCCATGAGACACGGTCAGAAGGAACTGGAATTCAAAGAACACTAACTAATATCTTCTGTCCCTCATCAGTACCTTTCTCAATTTCCCCTCCTCTTTACTGGATTACAGGAGAAAAAAATATATTAAAAGCAGTGACAAATCATTTTGAATAGGGAAATAGACCTTGTCATTGATGTTCTTGAAAGTCTCACAGAGAAGTTTAGATGTTACAAAGTGGCAAAAAGAAGCACTTGGAGATTTTTTCATAAAGAAAATGAAGTGATCAAAGGGAGTATTCTGGTGGCTCTTGCCAAGAGTTGTCATTGTGGGGAGAGCTTTGAAATTTAAAAACAAAACAAGCCAATTAGGAGACTCTGACAGTCACCCAGTGGTGGTAGTGAGACAAGGGTAGAGAAAAGAGAGTTTGAAAGCCCCAGATCAATGGGGTTAAGTGAGTTATTGGGAATGGAGGGAGAAGAAGGAAGCATCCAAAGCAAAGCACATTTAATGTAGTGTATTTCTTTACTGTATTAATAACTGACTTAATTTATTGAAGTGGTTGTTACAGCTGTAGTAATAGCATCTAGCACAAAGACCATGCACCAGTTTCTTCAACATTCCCAGGATATAACGGAACAGCCAGTCAATAATCAATCAGGGTTCTTGGCAAAGCAAGACGTTACACACTGTAATCAATCTCTACCCCATCCTGCTAAGAAATTTCTCCTTTCATCCATCAAAAAGCCCCTAAAATCCTATTCCATATGCCTTGAGCCTTGTAACAGGAGCATAATGATGTTAAACTTAAGATGGTGTTAATCAGAACAACACTTCCGTTAAGAAAAACACACTCCTCCAATTTCATTAAGCCTACTTTGAGAAATTTTTTAAATTTTTGGTTTTTGTATTTTCTAATATGACAAGAAAATTGTTAACCAATCACCAAAAACAACAACTGAATTACTATTGTGTAGACTTCACTTGTGGCTTACAGAGGATCTGTTTTGGTCAGTACATACTTGCTATTTAAGAACACATTTAATCTACATATGTTTTCTCTGCTTTCCACATCTTTTCTGTGAGGACTTTAGCATCAAGACTAGGAGCAATGTTTACCTATAACATTGTGTTCCAATAGATGTATTTGTGTTTACCTATAACATTGTGTTCCAATAGATGTATTTGTATATTTGGAAATCTTGGAAACTATGAACTTCAATGGGCAGGGTTCTTGATTTCCTCTTTTCTGTGTTGTGTGTTCTGTGCTCCACCTAGGGTATCATGGAACGTATGATGATGCTACTGAAGCAATATACAAGGTACAGCTTGTTCACAAGAAAATATACATGCAGCCAATCACTTCTTGTGAACAGTAGACCAAGGGTCATACACATAAAGACAAAGTGTCACTTTACATCCCATATATAAAACAGATGAGTGGCATGACACCTAGATGATTTAAACACAATTCTGCTCAATCTTAATTTATTGCCTCTCTGGATAAGTACAGAATCTCTTTTTTAGTTAAAGTACAGTTGACATACAATATTATATTAGTTTCAGGTGTACAACACGGTGACTCGACATTTATATTCCTTACAATGTGATCACCACAATAAGTGTAGTGACCATCTGTCACCATACAAAGTTATTACGATAATACTGACAATTTTCCCTATGCTATATGTTACATCACCGTGACTTACTTTTTTTTTCTTTTTTTAATAACTAGAGGTTTGTATCTTATTCCCTTCATTTATTTTTAACCCATCCCCCCACCCATCTCCCCTCTAGCAGCAATCAGTTTGTTGTCCATATCTAGGAGTTTGTTTCTCTTTTGTTTTATTTGATCATTACTTTTGTTCCATGTGTTTAGATTCCACATACCAGTGAAATCATATGGTAGTTTTATTTCCCTGTCTGACTTATTTAACTAGCACAATACCCTGCAGGCTCATCCATGTTGTCACAAATGGCAAGATTTTATTCTTTTTATGGCTGAATAATATTCCATTGTGTGTATGTATATATACCTCAGCTTCTTTGCCCATTCATTTCATTCATCGATGGACACCTAGGTTGCTTCTTTATCTTGGCTATCGCAAATAATGCTTTAATAAACATAAGAGTGCCCATGTCTTTTTGCATTTGCATTTTTGTTTTCTTCAGATAAATACCCAGAAGTTGAATTCCTAGATTGTATAGTAGTTCTATTTTTAATTTTTTGAGGAGTCTCCACACTCTTTACCATAGTAGCAGCACCAATTCACAAGTCCACCAGTGCACAAGGATTGCCTTTTCTCCACATCTTTACCAACACTTTTTTTTTCTGTCTTTTTGATAATAGCCATCTGACAGGTATGAGGTGATAACTCATTGTGATTTTGATTTGCATTTCCCTGATGATTAGTGATGTTGAGCATCTTTTCGTAAGTCTTTTGGCCATCTGTAGGTCTTGTTTGGAGAAATGTCTATTCAGACTCTCTGCCCATTTTTAAATTAGATTGTTTGTTTTTTGTGATATTGAGTTACATGTAAATATGTATTTTAGATATTAACCTTTTATCGGGTATATCATTTGTGCATATCTTATTCCATTCGGTAGGCTGTCTTTTTTTTTTTTTTTTGATGGTTTCTTTCACTGTACAAAAGTTTTTCAGTTTGATGTAGTCCCATTTGTTTATTTTTGCTTTTATTACTCTTGCCTGAGGACGAACACCCAGAAAAATGTTGCTAAAAGAGGTATCAAAGAGTTTACTGCCTATATTTTCCTCTAGAAATTTTATGGTTTCAGGTCTTACATTTAAGTCTTTAATCTATTTTGAGTTTATTTTTCTATATGGTGTAAAAAAAAGTGGTCCAGCTTTATATTTTTGCAAGTATCTGTCCAGTTTTTCCAACGCCATACATTGAAGAGACTGTCTTTCCCCCATTGTATATTCCTGCCTCTTTTGTTGCAGACTAATTAACCATATAAGCTTGGTTTAATTTGAGGGTTTTATATTCTGTTCCACTAATCTATGTTTCTGTTTTTGTGCCAGTACCATACTGTTTTGATTATTACAGCTTGTAGAAATCAGGGAGTGTGATACCTCCAGCTTTGCTCTTCTATCTCAAGATTGTGTTGGCTATTCGAGGTCTTTTGTGGTTTCATATAAATTTTAGGATTATTTGTTCTAGTTTTGTGAAAAATGACACTGGTATTTTGATAGAGATTGCATCGAATCTGTAGCTTGCTTTGGGTAGTAATATCATTTTAATGATGTTAATTCTTCCAATCCATGAATGAGCATGATATATTTGTGTCATGTTCTTCAATTTCTTCCATCAAGTTCTTACAGTTTTCAGAGTACAGTTCTTTGTCTCCTTGGTTCAATTTATTCCTAGATATTTTAATTTTTTATGCAATTGTAAATTGGATTGTTTTCTTAATTTCTCTTTCTCATAATTCATTATTAGTGTATAGAAACATCATTGATTTCTATATATTAATTTTGTATCCTGCAACTTTACTGAATTCATTTATTAATACTAGTAATTGTTTCATGGAGTCTTTAGGGTTTTCTATATAGAGCATCATGTAAACTGCAAATAATGGTAGCTTTACCTCTTCCAAAATTTTTTGTCTTCTGATTGCTGTGGCTAGGACTTACAATACTATGCTAAGTAAAAATGGTAGAGTGGGTACCTTTTTCTTGTTCTTAGTGGAAAAGTTTTTGGCTTTTCACCACTGAGCATGATGCTAGTTGTGGGTTTGTCACGTATGGTCTTTATTATGTTGTGATGTGTTCCCTCCATTTCTACTTTGTTGAGAGTTTTTATCCAATGAATGTTGTCTACTGTCAAATGCTTTTTGACTCTACTGTCATATGATTTTTATCTTTTATTTTGATGGGGTATATTATGTTAAATAATTTACAGATATTGAACCATTTTTGCATTCCTGGAATAAATCCCACTTGATCATGGTGTGTATGATACTTTTAATCTATCATGGAATTTTGTTTGCTAATATTTTGTTGAGAATTTTTGCATCTATGTTCATCGGAGATATTGGTCTGTAATTTTTTTTTTTTTTTGTATTTTTGTTTTTTTCGGTGTCTTCCGTTTTGGTTATCCGGGCAATGCTGGCCTCATAGAGTGAGTTTGGAAACAATTCTTTCCTCTTCAACTTTTTGAAATAATTTAAGAAGGATAGGTATTAATTCTTCTCTAAATGTTTGATAGAACTCACCTGTGAAGTCTGGTTCTGGACTTTTGTTTGTTAGGAGATTTTTATTACTGATTCAATTTTGTTACTAGTAATTACTCTGTTCAGATTTTCTTTCTTTTTTACTTCTCTGAGTCAGTCTTAAAAGATTGTATGTTTCTAGGAATTTATCCATTTTTTCTAGATTGTGCAATTTCTCAAGACATTGTAGCATTCCAGAGGCCAAAGTCACTGCTGCCCTGACCGGACCCTCTGATTCCAAATGTGTTGCAGTGCTTTTAGCAAAGGCTAGCACAGACCTATTTGTTTTGACCACAACTAATTCAATCAAAGTTTATTTAATTAGATTAATTGAAGATAAATGAGACAATTTAGGTTCCAAATTGAAAACAATGATTATGTTTACCTCTAAAAGATCATGAAAAAGAGATACAGTAATGATGTGATGCTTGAAGTAAATTACATGCTACTTAATAATAATGGACAATTTGGGATAAATTTATGGAAGATATAATTTTTAAAACCAAACATATATTTGACAACTCTTTTAAAACATAAACAAAAGATGAAATAATTCGAGAGGAGGAAAGAATGTAAAAGTAATGATGTTTCTTTACATTTTTCTTTTATTTATAAATGAATAACATGTGCATGGTAAAATAAATAAATAAAAACATAAAAAGTCAAAATGAGTAATAATTTCACAATTGCCTCACTGAGCTCTTTCCACTCCATTTTTCTCTCTCTGGAGATAACCAATAGAAAGCTTTTTTTGTGTATTCTTTTAGAAATTTATTATGTGTATATAAGCATAAAGGCTCCCAATAATACAGAATTCAAATTTTAAAGGAGAGAGCAGAACAGGTCTCTTGATTGCTGGTTGATTTTTTAAAATTAATTCTTAATTGTTCATATTTTTAAAAAGTTTAAAATCTCACTTGTGTGACTCTGGTATTTAAAGTTTTTTGGTGCAACATAACTCATACTGAATGTCAACTTTTTCCTCTGCTGCTGAATGAAGACACAACAATCTGGTTTCATGTTGCAGAACAAACAGGTGGACTCACTGAGACATAATAGTGGCTTTCAAGGTTGCCCTTTGCAACTATGTATGCTCTTTGCCTGGCCCAGTCTTTAGAACCTAACACCTCAGCAATGTCATTCTAGCTACATACTTTCTAAAACAGCTAGAAACCATCTTGAGTTTCCCGTCACTAGCTAGTTGTTTCATACTTAGGGCAAACCTGAATGTTTTCACAAAAGTTACCTGATTAGAGAATAATACTTTCCTTTTCAACCATTCCGACATTCCTTTAAGTGACTCTCCCTGACAACTATCCTGTTGTTTCCAGTTTCATAGAATCATAACAACACCAGGGTGTGAAAGATTAGTACGTCCAGGGGTCATAAACTCAGGGCCTTCAGGATCCAGGCTTGTAAATCATGTTAGAATAAGACAATAGGAGTCATAGACAATGCATTTTCTCTTAAAAGTATTGAAATTAAAATAATAATTAATATCAAGAACAAAACCCACTGTGTTGACCACATAAAATGAGTCTACAGCCAGAAACATCTGCAAATTTTCTAGTCTATAACCTCATATGCAATTCTGTAAATTTTAATGAGCTGCCTTCTCTTTTTCATTCGTGTCCAGTCCTTATCTATGAGCAATACAACAAAAAACAAAACCACAAATATTAAGAATTGAGATCTATGCTTCTCCCAACTATGCAACAGTGAGGAAGCAATGGGCTTACAAGGACAGTAGTTTTCATTAGATAACAACACCCAGCCCTTCAGGACGATAGAGACTGTCCCCAGTGTCTAATCATATTCACACACCTGGTGGTTCCAAAGGACATCAGAACTTTGTAACCAGCTTTAGAAAGGAAGCAGGCAGCCTTTTCAGTGTATCATCTAGAAGCATTTAAGAGGCCTTCTTTTTAGCAGAACTCTCACTCACTCACAAGGGAAAATGGATCACACATTGTTTATAATAATATGAAGAATTTTCTGTCTTCCATTAAAGGATAAGGAATCAACTTGGCCAAGCTATCCTGAGTTACAGTGAACAGGAAACCAAGAAAAGATATGTTGAGGAGGCAGCATAGTAAATTAAATTAAGTTTAGGTTTCTTAAACACACACCATAAAATAAGTGTGACTTGTACTGCTTTATTCACACAAAAACAGAGGGGCTACAATAGTTTGACATTACACCATGTTAACCTTTTCTTTAAAGAGAAAAGGGATGAGTGATGCTCTCACAAAAGCTTTGTTCTTTACTTTTTCATCATTGCTAACAGCAGTATGGTCAAATCTGTGGAAGAAACCTAGGTTTTGGGGGGCATATCTGGATATAAACCTGAAGATTTGGGTTCAGGTTCTACCTCTGTTGTCTTCTGTAAATCCGCTTTTCAATGGGGGATGTTAGTAACTATTCTACTTTCTTCAGAGGCCGATGCAAAGTTCCATCAAGAGAGACATTGTATGAGAATGGACTTTGTTGACCACGAAGAGACCAACTAGTTTCAGATCCTTCCCCAAAACCACCATCCATTCAAGGGTACCAATTTACACAGTCATTTATTTTAAGACCTGAGACCTCTAGGAATGATTTATGACTTTTCTAAAACAGCTAGAAGATTGCCCTATTGAGAATTTTGTCACCTAGTAAAAGTCAGTTTTTAAACCCATCTCAATGCATATATTTATTTTAATGGAATTTGAAAATTCTTTCCCATTTAAAAGCAGGAAGCTTTTTCAAGGAATTAAATGTTCAAATGCAGATTAAAAATTGTTTTCCTTTTGCTAATTCTTAACCTGATGAAATCTTATATGTGAACAAGCAATTTAAAATATGAGGTATAAAGGATATTACTAAATAAAAAATATCCAAATCATGATTTCATTATTCTTAAAGCTGCATGTAAATGAAAATCACACATTGGAGATAGAGATAGAGAGATAGGGAGACAGGTGACAGAGAAAGAGAGAATGCTAGAAGAAGGAGAGATACCTTGATAATATGAATCATTGTCACTGAATGAGGTCCCAGCCACATAAAAAGACCAGAAAAAGAAATCAGAGGTGTAAGTATCAGGAAAGAAAAGACAAAGTTGTCTTTGATGCTGATGATATAATTTATGCAAAAACAGCAAGGAGATCAACAAACTATAAGACCTAACTGAGGAGTTCAGAATGAAATACCACATTCTGTATCTGCTTACACAATTCAGTTATGTTCCTCTACCCATCAATGAATGTTAGAAAATATAACAGGAAAATAGAAAAAAAGATTTTGTTTATAGTTAAAGCAAAATTTATAAAGTATCTAGGAATTAATTAACCTAATTACAGAATGCACAAGAATTTTGTAGAGAAAAAAATTAACTCTTTAAAAGGAGTATGTTAGTGAATGGATGTCATAACTTAGCAAAGATGTTGATTCTTCCAAAATGTATCAATAGCTTTCAGTAAATTTACAATGAAAATCTTTAAAGGATTTTATTTGGGGAGTGGGAATTGAAAAATTAATTGCAAGCTGTGTGTAAAAGAATAAAATCCACTAATATTTTGTATAAAATATATACGAAGGAATTGATCCACTATAATAGAAAATGATGAGTAAAGAGGGGAAACCAGAACTATCAGATCTTAAAACATATTACAAAGACATTAAACAGTATTAGAACAGGATGTTATTGGCTTGTGGACAACCAAATGGGACAGAAGAGATGGTATATAGAATATGAGATCGGTGACACCACAAATCAATGGAGAAACTAGATTATTTAGAAAATCATGTTAGGGACTTTAGCTCATTATGAAGAACAATAAGTTGGATCTCTATTTCACACAACATTTAAAAATAAATGTCAAACAGATTGAAGACCTAAATATGAAAAGTAAAACTGAAAAGCTAATAGAAAATATTAAAGAATATCAAGTTGTTGATTAGCTAATTAATGAACAGATGCATCAAGTTGAGAGGAATTGGTGGTCACCGTTTGGTTTGAGAGGCTAAGAGAGTCTTCTGTATGGGGATCATGGATTTGAGCAGGATTAAAGGAATGGGAAGGATTTTAATGATTGCAGAGTAAGCACCCAGAGAAAATAAGCTGCATTCACAGAACACTTTGCACTACTCCATGTTAACTCATTTTACCTTATCAGGAGGGTGAGGCTGATGGGGTAAAACATTTCTGTTCTCTTTTACATATGCTAAAATTGAGGCTCTGATGAATAGACAGATGCCCAGGAGTAAGTGGCAGAGTCAAACTTGAAACCACTGCTTGTGACAATAGAGACTCTTTTCACAGCCTCCTTTGGGCATCCTGGCATATTTACTGAGCAGTGAGCAAAAGAACCACCACGAGGAGTGGGTAGGCCAGCAATTTTTATCTCCCTTCCATGCAGATTGCCTTTTCATGAGAGACACTTGAAACTGGAGGAAGCAACTGAAGTCACCAGTAAATAACTTTGGAATATGTAGCTTAAATGTGAACGGGCCATTTTACAGCTCCATTAAAATTTGTTACAAATCTCCTGAGAGGTGGTTTCTTCTGTTTAATGCTGTCTAAGGTCTGTGTGTGATACCGTTTCCCCAAAAATAAGATCTAACTGGAAAATAAGTCCTAGCATGATTTGTCAGGATGCTCATAATATAAAATAAACCCTACCGTATTTCCCGGAAAATAAGACCGGGTCAACTTATATTAATTTTTGTTCCAAAAGATGCATTAGGGCTTATTTTATATTATAAGCATCCTGAAAAATCATGCTATGGCTTATTTTCCAGTTAGGTCTTATTTTCGGTGAAACACGGTAGTAATATACACTCTACATTCCTCATAGAGCTGTTGTGAGAATCAAATGAAAGAAGGACTTTCTCCGTATAAGGAATCACTGTTCCAACTTTTTTATTTGCTGACACTCTTTAACAATTTGTGGAATAACATCAACATCGGTCTGCAGCGCCACCCAGTGGATACAATTAATGCTGGCTACTTTTATTTGTCTTCTCGTTTTCAGGTGGTTAAGTATTACCTGTATTACGTATCTGTTACTCAGGTCGTTTGCTCACACTCAGTATGTTTCTTTCAGATTTTAAATTTATAAAAATTGTTTATATGTGGTTTTGCCACTGGATTTTACTTTCATAAATTATGACCAAAAAAAAAAAAAAAAAAGCCTAATTACAGAGCACAAACTCATTTTATTAACACGTTGCGTACGGATCACGAGAATCTTCATGAGGGATTTAAACCCCGCCGGACGCAACGTGTTAATACCTGTAACGCTTCACCCTACATAGTTATCCTTGTCATTATAGCAACCCAGGTGTTTGTCTTATAAACCAGCTGTTACTTAACGCAGGAGGAACAGCTGGGGGTGCTTTTGGAGTCTGTGCCCTTCATGATTCACCCACAAATTGTACTTAAAATTGGTGAGTCCACATCTGAAACTTTTCTTGTTACAGCTCACTCATTCATACATATATCATTGCTTCAATAAAAATCTAGTGCATATTTTCACTGGTACACATCGTGCCTAATACTTCAGATACAATGATGAGCAAAAAGAAATGTGGTCCCTGCCTTTATGGAGTTTGCAAATCTAGTCAGAAAGATACACAATAATTAAGTAAGTACACACATGTCGTTGCCTCACTTAGTATTTGTTTCCTTGTTTTTTTTCTTTGAGTTTTTTTAATTGTTGTTGTTTTTGTTTTGGTTTTTTGCAAAAGACCAAGAGTCTAATTTGTCTTCAGATGCTCGAAGTCTTGTGATGTTCAGCAAATAATTTTATCTCCCTGTCACTCACGTTTTATTTTCTGTAAAATAGAAATAATAATAATGCATATCATGGGGCCGGCCCGGTGGCTCAGGCGGTTAGAGCTCCATGCTCCTAACTCCGAAGGCTGCCGGTTCGATTCCCACATGGGCCAGTGGGCTCTCAACCACAAGGTTGCCAGTTCAATTCCTTGAGTACCACAAGGGTTGGTGGGCAGTGCCCCCTGCAACTAAAATTGAACACGGCACCTTGAGCTGAGCTGCCGCTGAGCTCCTGGATGGCTCAGTTGGTTGGAATGCGTACTCTCAACCACAAGGTTGCCGGTTCGACTCCCACAAGGGATGGTGGCCTGTGCCCCCTGCAACTAGAAAAACGGCAATTGGACCTGGAGCTGAGCTGCGCCCTCCACATCTAAGACTGAAAGGACAACAACTTGAAGCTGAACGGCACCCTCCACAACTAAGATTGAAAGGACAACAATTTGACTTGGAAAGAAAGGTCTGGAAGTACACACTGTTCCCCAATAAAGTCCTGTTCCCCTTCCCCAACAACAAAAAAAAATCTTTTAAAAAAAAATGCCTATCATGAAAGGGGAAAGTCATGACACAGAGCATGATATATAATAGGTAATTAATAATTACATTGCCTAAAGCATCATGTGATCAAAGGTAACATGATTTTTAATGCATCACTCATATTCCCTGACCACTAAAGTGATACATAAAGTTTGAAACAATGAGAAAAAATATATAAAAGTGGATAAAAAACAAGAGAAATTAGTAATTTTGAGACTATAGTGTATGACATTATTTTGTTTGAATGCAAGTACAAGCTATTCACATTTCAAAGACATCCAGTGACTACATATAAATTCTCATTTACTAACCCTGAAAATTGGACTAAGGTGGATGTTATAAAACCAATTGATCAGATGAAGGAGGAAGCAAAGTTTAATTGGCTAGCTTAGGTTTTATGTCGACTGAAAAGGAGACATGGACGTAAAATCAATGACTCCTAACTCTTCAGGCTGTGTCTCTTTAGATACCATTGAAAAGAATGTATACTTCTGACTCTCTAAACATTATTCACAGAAAGACTTCCAATATTGTTGGCAGTCTTGCCGTGAAGATTGTCTTTCAGATAATACACTTTTATGTATGAGCAAAGGAAAGGTATCAAATGTTGTTCCAGTATTAAGAGTTTACTGTCCTATTAAGTACATACACATGCATACACACAACTCAAAATATCTCAGAAAGGAGAGAAAGAGTAAAGAGCTAACACCTGTTGAAATCTACATGTGTGTTTGGAGTTTGAGCTACGTTACCTTATTTAATTGGATAAGGATTGTTGTCCCTGAGTTAGGAGGAGACCCTGAGGCTAGCAAGGATAAGCAACTTTTTCACAGAGCTCATGAATGGCAGAGACAGAATTTGTGTCGTGTCTTGCTGACCCCAGGGGCCCTCATATTTCCATCACTTGCCAGTCAGTAGGCTGACCAATGAAAACAGAACATGTTCCTTTCAGACCTGAATATATTTCACTCTTCATGATATCCAGTCAACGGCAGTCACAAACCTCTGTGTGGCATCAGGAAATTGAAGATGGCTAACGTCAACCTCTTTGTTTTTACAGAGGAAGTTAGGGAAGTTAAGATCCTTCTTAGAACATTCCTAAAATCAAGACAGGTCTGTTTAATGAAGTGCATGTTGTCTTATTGTCTCTGCTTTTGGGAAATATTCTGAAGCTTATTCTGACCACATTTTTGTAATTTTTCTCCCTGCATAATGGATGTCTGAGAAGAGCCCACTGAATGGTTTCTCCTTGGCTCATGGTCTCATCATTTAATATGATTCAGGAAAAAGGAAAATGGAAGCCAAGCTAATCTGGGCAAGAGGCTGGTGTCACTAGACCTGGGTATTAATTTTCCAGATGACTTTGTGGCTGAGTTGGCATTACTGTGTGACATTAGAAGATTGAAAGTAGGTTAGTGGAGGGACTATGCCTGCAAGGACACACACATACTGTAAGGTAGGAATAGTGCACAAGCGTTTGTACTCATATGCATACATGTACTGCGTTCTAATGGCAAATGGGATTTGTCAAAAGGGACTATGTACTTTGCATCATTTCTGTGCCTGCTCAGCCTGTAATTCCTGATTCCATGTGCTCTTTCAAATGACAATCCCTGTGAGATAGTCCATAAGAGAGGAGTCCCACATTTGCCATGTGAGGGCTGGTCAGGGCCAGGCTGAGTGACCAGCATCATTCCTCAGGCTATGCTCTGGTCTGTGTAGCTATGGCAAGCCCAAGAAGTTCTGTGCTGGGGTCCAAGGTCAGAGTCAGAACCAGACAGACAAAAACCAAACCATATCACACATCTCGGGAGCTAGACATACTGGTCAAGCTCTCACCTGTTTCGGGCTTTCCATTTGCTATTCCCTCTTCCTGAAAGGTTGCTTCACCTACTCTACCTTTGGTGAAGTATACTCCCTTCACCCTCCCTAAAGCAGCTCCTCAGTAAATTATTCTGTCTCTTCAATATGTTTATTTTCTTCATCACACTACACTCTGCAATTATTTATTTATGTCTCCTCTAAGAATATGAGCTCCCTGAGAGCAGAGACTTTATCTGATCTCTGTTAAATCCCTAGCACCCACATACCTGGCATACAAGTATATTATGTCATAAGTACTCAATAAGTTTTTGTTGACTGAATGAATAATTGGTAGTATAATACTTTCAAGACATTTAAAAAAACTCTGCTAGAAAAGCAAGGATGATAATATTTGGATCAATGACAACTGGTCAATTAGTCAAAACAAATAAACAAAATAAATGAATAAAAATCAATAGCCTGAAATTAAAACTTGAGGCTAAAAAAGGAGCTATCACCTGATATATAATAGAGTCAGAATTCAAAAAGTTTACTGAAGGACTCAAACAAGATGAAAACTGGTTAAAAAAAAAAAAATATATATATATATATATATATACATTATATATATATATAATATATATATATATATATATATATATATATATCTTCAGATAAAAGTCCAAAGAATCAAGTTCACAACTATAAAATTGAAAAAATTGGGCTCAATAGTACATGTGAAAATTAGACAGTTTAAATTATTGCAATTTCAATATGAGTCAAGTGCAAATGAAGCTTATGAAAATCAAATGTGCTGATTAACAAAAAGACTGTCCAAAAAAAAAACAGTTCAGTCCCAGTTTTTTACTGATGAGGCAATATCAGCAGAAGATGGTTTTGTTTCTGGAACAATTTTCCAAGAAAACCATTCAAGTTAAAATGAATGAGATGGGAAAGGTACTGAAAGCAGGATCCATAAGCAGAAACTGTGAATGTCTAGCTGGGAAAGGAGGAGTTTGGGGGTGGTATTTAGCCTAAGAGGGGAGTGATAACTGTCCACAAATACATCATACAGAAGAGGAATTAGCCTTATCTTTCTGTGCTGTATTCGAGACAGAACTAGAACTAGGTGGCAACAAAGGGAGGCTGACTTGGAAGCAATCTAAGGAGACCTGAGGGCTGCAAATATCATCCTTCCTTAGAAGTGATAATTAAAACAAATAGGATAGGCTCTCATTTGTTCAGGGCCATTTAAAGCAGTCAGTGAGGGCAGGGTCACTTCTGTGCCACCCAGAGCACCCAGGACACACCTACGACTAGCACCTACATCAGGGTTGCTCAGGTAAAAGTCACTCAAATCTAGGATCACCCTGTTAGAATAGACTAAGTCCCTGTGGGTTCAAATCTGTGTTGATGCGAATGTGGAGGCAGTTGAGTCTTCAGGTGGAGACCAAGGCCTCCCCTTTGTTCGCATGTGAGTACATGACAAATTCATAACCTTTCTGGAGAAAGTTCATGCCGGCACTTGGGCTTGCCTGAAATTACAGGCCAACTGCACTGAATCACACCCAAATTCTAAATAGAAAAAAATAAAAGGAACTGTAAGTGACCCTTAGCTAATGAGAACTAATTTCCAAGTCCAAACCTAGAGCTAATTTTCCAGACGCAAATTCCCAGGAATCGAGGATAATTCCTTAGGGTCGGGGAGAGGCAGAGCTAGAAGATCCTGGACACAGTGTGACGTCCAGACCCACAGAAGAGACTGGCTGCTGTCCCTCAAGCTCTGTTTTTCTGAGGTCTAATTGTGGATGGATTGTTTCTGCTTCATACTGAAGCCTCTGGCTTCTGGCTCCTTCTATCCTATATTCTCCTTACAGCTTATCAGGAAATCTGGCATCCTACTTGTCTCAAATTTTTGCCAACTTCTTAACTTCGTGCCCTTTGAAACAGTCTTATATTAAGGCATTTGACTAAATGGATATAAGCATTGTATTTTCTTTTAAGTCAAAGTTTTTGACTTTATTGTGGATATATGGATGGTTGCTTTATTTTGCTTTCCTCCATATCCAAAAATAAGTAGAGGTTTGATCTTGAACTTTTCTGTGGCTGAGCAATAAAAATGTGAGCAGCATGAGAAATTGTATTATCTCCATTGCATTTGGCACAAATGTGGAGATCAAATAACTAGTAAAAATGTTATTAGTTTAACTTTTTCAAAGGAAGCGTATTCCCGGTCCATTATCCCAATGAGTAATGCAGAGGCATTTTCTAAGTTGCTTTTTATCCAAGAGTCTTAAGTGCTGTGTAAATGTGGCATTGAGTTACATTTGTTGGTGCTATTATTCCTATTTTATAAGTGGAAAAATTGAGAGGTTAAGTGTCCTAGAGCTAAAGTGCAAGTAGTCTGTCAAGCCAGGACCTGAGGCCGTCTGTGTTGACTACCCATCTCCTTCTCACCAATAAGGTCATTCCCCTCTTCTTTGGTATAAGTGAACTTTTGCTGTTGGTGCAGAATCTGCACAAGGACAGCTGGTGTGAGTACTCTATATATATGACTAGGTATGAGCTTTCATCCTTCATGACCCCAAGTTGGCTCCACATAATGAAAAGCGAACTCACTTGACAAAGAGCACAGGGAGAAAAAGTCTCTCTGAGAAAATCAAACCTATTCACTTCTGAAGGTCATTCATTGCAACCACCCCAGACACAAAAGCTTTACTAGCTCAGCACTTTAGGTTGTGACAGCAGCAACAAAAACAAAAAAGCCCAGAAAGAAATTGTCACCTTTCAGCTAAAGCTTCAGCCAGTTTTATATACACACCCCCTCCAATGTCCCTTTCCAGCAGAACTAGAGATCATCTGTTTGCATTCAGTTAGGAAATGAAGACAACTTTTATTCCTAGTCTCTATAAAACAGAGAGCTGTAAATCATCTAGAGGAAAAGCAAACAAGCAGGGGCAGCTGGATGGCTCAGTTGGTTAGAGGGTGAGCTCTTAGCAATAGGGTTGCAGGTTCGATTCCTACACGGGCCAGTGAGATGCACCCTCCACAACTAGATTGAAGACAACAAGCTGCCACTGAGCTGCCGCTTGGGTGGGCTGTGCCCCCCTACAACTAGATAGAAAACGGCGACTGGGCTTGGAGCTGAGCTGCGCCCTCCACAGACAAGCAAATAACATTTATTATTTCCCAGAGTAAAATATGTTGAATTTTCCTCTAACTCAATGTTTTGGAGTGAAGTATTTTTTCCCTTCCCTTTATGACGCTAATCAATAATTGATCATGTGCTTAAAAGATTTATATCCCTGGCATGGAATACTGTAACATGATTTTTATTACCAATATTTAATTACATAGATAATATACAAACATGTTCTCTTCGTAGAAACTTAGGATTACAGGTAAAGCTAAATTCCCTTTGATCATAGCTCTAATCTAGTTGCTTTCCCCAAAAGGGAACAAATGGTTAACAATTTTTTGTGTATCCTTCCAGATATTTTTAAAGCATTACATGAATTTATATAGACCTACAAAAATATATAGCATTATTTAGTGTATTTTCCACAGCATAATGTGTGTACCAACTTCCTTTTTCACTGCACAATATGGCATCAATATTACTTTCTAAAATTTCAGTATAAAAAATTATGGTAGGAATATGTTATTAAGTTTTAGCTAACCTTTGATTTATGGATATTTCAGTTATTACATTTTTCTCCATTATAAATATTGCTGTAATGGACATTCCTGTACATGGGTGTTCCTCTGTTTCTCTGAGGTGAAGCTCAGAGGAGAATTGCTAGATCATAAGGTATAGATATTTTTAATTTTAAGTGATAATACTAATAATAGTTAATACTTATTGAAGAGTTACTATCTACCAGTTGCTATTCTAAGCACTTTACATTTATTAACTCTATTAAGAGAGTATTAATCTTAAACATTTTTACAGATGAAAACACTGAGACATGGCAAGGGTGAGTAACTGTCCCCAGGTCACGTAACTAGAAAGTGACAGAATCAGGATTTGTTCCCTGGAAGTCTTCCTCTAGACTCTGGGCTCTTTCTTATCCAAGACACTCTACTTCTTATATAGTATGATCTTTATTATTTTCCAACTCATGTGTGTTTGCTACTTAAAAAGTGGAAATCTATTTACTTTCATTGAGTTTACCAATCTTATTAAACTATACGTGGAGACTTTTTGTTTTTCAGTTTGAAAAATTGTCTTCCTAATCATAGCCGATCAGTCTGGCCTGGGCAAAGCAGGTCTCATATCTTGGCAAAATAAAGGAAAGAGAAATTGTTCCATTGTTACCTGTGTGATATAGAATTAGGTAAAGAGATGAAAAGACTTTAGGTTAGAAACTTTGCAGGGAACCCAAGGCAACTCAGAGCATGAGCAAATCTGTCCTCACTGAAGAGGTTGATCTGAGTCTTTAAAACCAGGTACTTAACTTGTAAGATCTGATCAAACCTATTTTAATCAAGCTTTCCTGCTTATCTTCTGGGCAGTCCATGGTATTTAGAGACTAGAATGGGTGCTAGGTGTGCTCAGTGTTTTGCTAGGTTTTGAGGTGTCACTGCTCCCAGGACCTGTCTGTAAACAGAACTAGAGACTGTCCCTCTCTCTGTTTCTCTCTCTCTCTCTCTCTCTCTCTCTCTCTCTCTCTCTCTCTCTCTCTCTCTCTCTCTCTCTCCCCTATCTAGATTAAAACACAAATTTACACTAATATCACTAATTTCAATTCACTTCATCCTTGTTACCTCCCTATCATAATTGTAATTGCGTGCTCCAACAGTGAGAGACCTGCTCTCTTTATCTTTCAAGTATTTATTCATTTGATCAGTTTCCTGTACATAAGCTATTTCCTGTTGCTCCTGCTGCCCTCTTCCCTGCATGGATGTCCTTCTCACCTTCCTCAGGCACTGACACCCCAAGATGGGCCCCCCTCCTACAGGGACACCCTTCTAGCCTCACACTGGCTCAACACTCACACCAAGCTATCACTCCTCACGTGGACAACCTGCATAAATGGTCAGGCTCTGACACCCCTACTATGCACCCAATCCTAACCTGTGTGGACATGTACCTTGCTTCACCTCACCTGATGGTTTTGGACCAAATTGTTCAGATAAAGAAGAGGAAGAGTGGTGTGTAATTTTAAGAGTGAGTTTTGGTTTGAGTATTTCAGCTGTCAATTTCTCTCTCTCTCTCTCTCTCTCTCTCTCTCTCGGTTGTGTGAGAAAAGCTACATTTAAGTTAGCTACAGCTAAAAATGATCTCTGGCATTTTGAATTAATTTAATGAATTCTTGTGCCTTTTTCAGACCTATAGACCTTCTAAAACAGTAATAGCAACAATAGTCCCAGGCAGTCCTGGCAATCCAGAATTCAGTCTATTTGTATCACTGTGGATTTTTTGGAATCTTGCTTCCTGATGTCTTTATTATAAACATTTAGTTTTCCCATGAAGGTAACTTTATCTCCTTTCACATTGCTCTGTTCCCAACATTTCCCAGGCTACATTCCTGTCCAAGTATTTCTTAGTGTCCCACCCCCAGCTTGTTTTCCAGAACTCTTTTGTGTCTGCTAAAATATTCATGTGAAGCCATGTATTTCAGAAAGTACACTTGTAATGGTTTATGGAGTGTCTGAGAAATGTAAGTCACTCCATCCCCATGATTCATGGGGAGGGTCAGTCATTCACAGTTTATAAGATAGAGAGACAGTGTATTACATATTGGTTGCCCTCTTGCTCCTCACAGAGAGACTATCTTATTTGCTCAAACAGGTATACACCATGTTCCTCTGGTGTAAAGACATCTGGCCTCTCTGAAGCGGTACCCACATCTCAGAGGACAGATGTGGCCTACAGCTCCCCATTCCCAACATAATGTCCTCATGATCTTCCAAAGGCAAAAAAAAAAAAGGAATTCTAGTCAAGAATATCAAGTGATTTGAATCTTTGCCATGACTACGAAAATAAATTAGAATGAAATTGTTACTACCGTTCTACAGTAGCTAAATGTTCCACTGGAAGGATTTGACATTAATTTAAGTTATGCTAATGATCACTTGTGAACTCTTAATTTAATAGCTTTTCTGGCCAGTTTTTAGTGCAAAAGTAGAATTATTATTATTTTTTTTTCCGTAATGGAGATACTTTTCTCTTCAGGAGAACAGTAATTAGGTCAGAATCACAAATATTTTTAAATAACTTGCTGATAAGTTTTCTTTAAATAAAAAGTGCTTGGAGAGAGAATGATGTACATAAAATAACAGGAACATACAAAAGCTGTGAACACATTGCATCTGAACACAACATATGTATGCAGTTCTTTGATGAATTTGCTCTAGGAGGCTGGCTAGTAGATAGGCTTGGGAACAGTAACTGAGTGCACTAGATTGTTGGGGAGACCTGAAAAGTCCTGAGCAGGAGGAGACCTGTCAATGAATAAACTTTGGAAACATTTATTTAGATCAGCAATCACTTTTTCTATAAGGGACTGGGAAAGGGTGTCTACCATATTTCTGTGTTTAGAGGGGGGAAGAAGGAAGATTGAAGAAGAGAAACCTAATTAGACCAGGACATGATCAAGGAAATGCTTCTATGGGATGAAAAAAGTGCCTAGTCCTCAGGGGATCCTGAGGGTAATTTTGTGTCACCAAGTGAGGACAGTCGCAGGGCCGTTGAACTAAAATTACTACTCTTACTTTAAACTGGTCTCTTCACCTCAAAGGGAGTTCAATTCGATTCAATTCTTCCAGTGCTTCCCAAGTGGTCCCTTAAGAGACCATTTACTGTTCTCAGGGCTTCCTTCTATAATAGGCCAGTGCATTTTCATGATCCTCCTCTTGACTTGCAGCTGCTGAGAATGTTTCTTCATTCTCTTTGGCAAGTTTTTAGTATTCCGACAGTAGCAAAGTGGGTTAACAAGTTTCCCATGAGATGAAGTGTTCTAAGAGGATTTAGCTGCTTGCATTTTGAGTTCACAAAATTCATTCTAATCCTCTTAGGTTTCCCTTTTAGGCCATCACTGCTCTTCTACCAGCCAGGAAAGGATGCAGCCTCTGTCTGCAGGAGAGGAGCAGCAAGAGACTGACGTAGAAAATTCCCTTCTTAAATGACATTGTTATTACATAACTTGCTGCTAAAGCTGATGCCGTGGTTGTTGTTATTGTTATTTAGATGACTACATTGAGGAAATTGGGGTAGACCAGTTGCTCTGTCTCTCTACACATTAAAAAAAAAATTTTTTTTTTAATTCCTGGCAGCTCTAAACACATGTTATTAGAAGATGCAGAAGCCTTATAAAGGAGGTAATACACGTGAAGTGCTCAGCCCTGCACCTGGCACATAGTAAGCACTCTATAAATGTCAGCCATTGTTATTACTATTATCATCTGTGAGTACAGCAAACAAAAAATTATGAATGGAAAGAAATCAGCAGGAAATGCACAATTTGAGACTAGCCAAAGAACTACACGTAAAAGTGGTGAAAATAAATTTCAGAAATTTATAATAACATACAGTAGAACTTCACAGTTTGAAAATACGAATGTCAGTTTGACAGCTAAACTAAGAGTTCAATGCCTTAAGTTTAGTGACATCTGCTGGGAGAAAGGTGAATTATTCAACTCGTATACTAAAAACCTATCTTAAGTGTATTCAGTTCAATAATTTATTGACCATGAATTTGGTATCAGATGCTTTGCTAAATTCTGTGGGCAAAGTGATTAATTCCTGTGCTCAAGAAGCTTAGCGTCTAGCACCTCAGCTGCAAACTATCTGTGCCTGAGACAGAAAAAAACACGACATTATGACCATGGACCTTTCAATTCTATTAAGAAAAAGAGATCTACCACCAAGATAAATTGAAATGTCAGTACAAGACTGGTATATAATCAAATGCAAAAATGAAAACTACCAATAGTACAGCCAAAGGAGTGCTGGAAGTGATAGGATGAGATTAATGGAACTCTTGGAAAGTCATTCAAAGGAGTGAGTGGAATTTCTTTTAATGATGTGGGGTAGGCGGAAGCTCTGAAAGTTTGAGCATATAGTGATAATAAAGCCAGTATTCTAGGAAAATTAACTTTCTGGTAATATATAGGATGTATTGGTTTGAGGATGAACTGAAGAAGAAAGAATTATTAGGATGCTGTAATTATTTACACCTGGGATGATAAGGCTCTGGACTGACTTGATTCCAAAATAAGTAGAATTACCAGTCAACTTGGCAAAAGTGATTATATTAGACTTCTATTCTGTGACTCACATGAAGAAAATATGTGTTTCTGTAAAAATGGATAAATGAGTATGTGTGCTTATCCTGCAGGGACTCCAGTCCCACTCCCCACACAAGAATTCAGGATACGGTGAGGCCAAAAAGGAACACCAACGGAGCCACAGATAGGAGGGTCATATCACTATATTCTCGCTGGCAGCTGAGTTGGAGACACAGGAAGCAAGAACCACAATCTGCCGTCCACTTTTCTGCCAACCAACCCCACTTGCTAGCTGCAATCCGCCGTCTGCTTCTTTGCCAACCAACCAACCCCCTTAGCGGAGCCATGGCAGTTGTATTAGTGGCTAATGGCTAACCGGTAACAGCTGATGGCTACCCAGCCACAGTGGATGGCCATCTGATTACAGTTGATGGCTATCTAATAACTGAGCCGGCACCTTTTCATGTGACACTGAGAGCCTAGAAACTGCTCTCCTGGGACTCTGCCCCCACAATGCCCATAACCAACATCTGCTCCTACAATCATACAATCTCAGTCACTCCTTTATGTATAACTTAGGCTGCTAAAAAAATCACACTTTGAAGTTATTTTATCTCCACCTATTGAAAAATTGTCCTTCTACATATATTAGTAGTTCAAGACATCACGATTAAATATTGTCCAAATAACAAAAAGCAACTGTAAGTAGTTCCAATCTCATATGAAAGACTGGGTCAGAACAGAATCTTGACCCCATACCACAAATGCAATTGATTCATTTACTCAGCCTGCAGAAACATGGACTGAAATGCTCAAGAAATGTTTAAATAAAAACAAAACATATTGAAAGGAGATCTAAGATGATGGAATAGATAAACACTGTGCTTGCCTCATCCTGTGAACACATCAGAATTACAGATAAATTATAGTATAGCAATCAACCTGGAGAACCATCTGAAGTCTAGCTGCACAGAAGTTTTATAACTAAGGCTAAAAAGAAGAAGCCACGTCGAGACTGGTAGGAGGGGCAGAGACGCAAAAAGAGCTGGTCCCATACCCATGTGTGGCAGTTGAAAATCAGGAGAGATATCTTAGCCACAGAGGTTCCCCATGTAGGAGAGAGGGACACCAAACCCCACACCAGTCTCCCCAGCCCAGAGTACTGGTGCCAGGAAGAGGATTCCCCACAACTCTGACTTTACAAAACAGTGGGGATTCCGACCATCTGGGTGGGATAGAAGGCTACAGGAAACCCAGACATCCTCTCCAAGGGCTTGGGCAGACACTCACCTTGGGCTCCAGTGGAGGAATGGTGACTCTTGGGGCATCGGCGACATATGAGGAGAGACTGAGTCGTGTAACTTCGGGGCAAGAACTAGCGGGACAGTCCCCATTTTCCCTGTATGGAGCCTTCCTTCCATGCAGCTGGCAGGAGGGCGCCATCTTTCCTGTGTTGAGCCCGCCCCCACAGGCCATATCTGAATCTGATTGGCCTGGTGAGACCTGCCACTCCACCCTTCTGACTTACTGAGACTCTTGCCCAACTTGCAAACCGCAGGAGGTTTTATCAGCAGCTGAACCTTATGGGAGCTGGAGGTGGTAGCATGCCTCAGAATGTCCTGGCTTTTTGCAGAGCTACCCCAGACTCAGTACTAGTGGCAGCTGTCCTCGGTTCACACATGGCCTCTTCCACCTGCCTCCAGGCAGCGACCAACCATGAATCACTTTGTGGCTCCTACCAGATAGTCCCTGGCCAGTCACAGGCTGACCTGGGCCTGTACCAGGGCCCCTCCCAAGAGGCCCCAAAAGCAACATACCTGGGTTGGCTTCAGACTACAGCAGAGCATCACCCAATTAGCCTCACAAGTGGCACACACAAAGAGCGGTCTCCACAGGCACCAGAGCCCTCTGGGGGTAATCCCGCTGCATGGGGTAAGTCCCTTGCACATCAGCCCATGAGCTCTGGATGTGGCCAAACCTCACAGCCAGACAGCCTGAGGGTCAATACTACCCACTGACATGCCAACAGCAATCAAGGCTCAACTATAACAGGAGAGCACACACAACCCACACAAGGGACACTCCTGGAGCACCCGGCTTAGGTGACCACAGAGACTGTGACACTGGACACCACAGGGTACCTACTACATAAGTCCACTGGGCAAGACTGGGAGACATAACTGCCCCACCTAATACATAGAAACATAGAAAAAGCGGAAGTGATTAAGAAATACAAATTGGTTGTTACAAAGTAGTCATGGGAATGTAGGGTATAGCATAAGGATTATAGTCAATAATATTGTAATAGCTATGTATGGTGTCAGATGGATACTAGATTTATCAGGGTGATACATGGGAGGGAGTTGGGGGCAGGGTGTAAGAGATGAAGGGATTAAAAAATACAAATTGGTAGTTACAAAATAATCATGGGGATGTAAAGTAAAGCATGGGGAATATAGTTAATAACATGGTAATTACTATGTATAGTGCCAGGTGGGTACTAGACTAGTCAGAGGGTCTTTTCTTAAATTATGTAAGTGTCCAACCATATGTTATACACCTGAAATTAATATAAAATAATATTGAATGTCAACTGTAACTGAAAAATTTAAAAGGGGGGAAAGGCAAAGGGCAATAAGTCGTCCAAGTTTCCAGATATAAAACAAGTAAGTCATAGGGATGTGATGTACAACATAGGGAATATAGTCAATAATGTTGTGATAGCATAGTACAGTGTCAGATGGTTGCTGGACTTATCATGGTGATCACTTCTTTAGGTATATAAGTGTTGAAGAACTATTGTGTGCACCTGAAACCAATATAATATTTTATGCTAACTATATTTTTAATTAAAATCTTAAAAGAAATCTTTTGTTTTAGAAACATATATCATTGACAATTTTCTAAAAGATACTTTTTCTAAATATGCTTTTCTGTCCTAGTTATAAAGAAAAGTGTATTTTTATCTTTCCTCAACTTGTTCACTAACAATACCTCAAATTCATAGAGTGGACCATGTAGCCTATTCTTCAAATTGGGACAATTTTGAGAGTGAAAGGAGGTGGGACAAATGCTAGACCGAATGGACCACAGGAGGCCTCAGACTTGTGGATAATCGAGATGTATTCTTGTCATGATTACGAGTGGAATTCACCTGGACGCCTCTGATTACATTGACCATAAAGTGCCATATAGACATCCCATCCTCCATTGGTTGGTGTCTCCTTGAAATTAGTTTGGCCCAGTGTTCTTACTGCTTTCCTCCGTCCTTGAAGGTTTGCTGTAATAAACAACTTTCTGAGCTTAGGAAATCTGGAACTAACCCCTTGACTTTGTGCAAATCTCTAAATCTACCTCAACCATACAAGGGCAATCCGTTCATTGCTCTTTTGCCCCCCCACCCCCACCCAAATCATCATGAGAATAAAATGAGATAATGAGTGTGACAGTGTTTAAAAATGATACATTTACACAAATAAAAAGACACTGGTAAGGGAAAGTAGAGAAAACATGAGTCAGTGGGAGCAGAAATGGTTTTCTTGAGTTGCTGTGAGGTGTTAGCTGATAGGAATGAGCTTCCTTGTGTCACTCAAGCCTAAGTTCTCCATGGTGCAATTAGGAGAGGATGTTAACTACATATTTCTAGAGGCACATTCAGCATGTCTCAGTTTCGGGGGCTTGTGGTAAGGATGCTTTGAGAAGAGAGGGAGAGAGGAAGCCCTGTAAACAGCTGCACAGCTATGCCAGGAGAAGGAGGCCCTTGTTGAGCACACAACAGAACTCTCCTGGTCTCTCTGGAACCCAGCTGCAGCTCCACGTGATATCCCTACAGAAGCTGCTGTCATTTGCTTCTTGCGCCAGGGTTTTGCTTCAGCAAATTCCTCCTCTGGTAGCTTCTCCTCCTGTGGTTCATGATGAACTCTGCCTTCTCTGCTACAGCACGAGTCTTGTTTATTCATCGATTCTACGCCTCTTGGTTTCTGCTTACAGCACTTCTTTGTGTTTTCCTCTTCTGTGTAACTTACTGTGTCCATTCGGAATGTCTCCCATTCAGGCACCTCAAAGGAGGGGCTCTAATTGTCTGAGGGTGTCACCATGTAATGCAGACACTCTTGCCTAGGCAGAGCTTTGGTGCCAGACACATGTAGAAATTATTGGTTAGATTCCTGGTGTAGGGAGCATTCAAAGCTGGAGATGGGTAAAAAAAAAAAAAATCTTTAGCTCTTTGCCTTAAGGGTGGTCCTGTTTGATGGAAAGTCACACCATACCATTTCATGTTGCATTAATTAATTTTTTTAAGACTTCACTTTATCTCATTTATTCTACATTTACAAGTCTTTTATATTTTTGGGTCTTGGCAATTTCATACTCACAACCTAATTCACAGCACCTAAAATAATCAAATGTGTCATCTTTGAATATGAACACTTCCTTTATAAAACAATAATAATGATAATTACAATTATTTTATGTATGTTTGTCTCTCATTTAATCATTACAACCTAAATATAGGTAGGTATATTTAGCCTCGTTTTACAGATTTAGAAAGTGAGTCTTAAAGCCATTGAATAACTTGTTTAAGATCATGGAACTAGTTTGACAAAGAACTACACTGATGTGTGTGGAGTATCTATGCCTAGGAAAGCCTGTTCAGGCCTCAGGGTCGCAGGCTTCTATGGGGTGCTGATCATGTAGGCATATCCTGCTATTCAACCAGCCATGGTAACTGAAACTCAGACTCCCAACAATGCAAATAGGTGCAGCTTATCAATCTTGATGTTTGTGCAAAGCAACCTGACAAGTTGGTAGAGCATGGGCCATTGCTCCAGATGTAAGCAACAATCATCAATCACTAACATAAAGATCATTCCAAAGGTTACATTCCCAGGGGTTGGCCAGGCGTCAATCATGGTTCCAGGTTCTCTTGAAGGCATGTAAAGAGTAAGCAACCAAATCTATGTTAACTCTTTCCATATATATATAAATTTATATTTAAAATAAATTTACATATAAAAATAAATTTACATATATTTGTGCTGGAGATGTAAAAAGCAAAACAATAGATTTCAATAAGAGATATTTTAAAATTATTAATTTTAGACTACACTGAAACAATGTAATGTATGTAAGACTACTTTTAACAAACATATGTTTGAAAACTATCTAAAACACAGTTGGAAAGTCAACACAACTAAAACAGTGACAGATGAGATGATCTTTTAGAAATTAATGATGCACTAATACATTCTAGAATACAAGCAAAAATATACTTTTGAAAAATAAATGCTATTAAATTTATTTAATCTCTATTACTTTGATGCAATATTTTAAATGAAATTAATGTTATAAGCAAAAGAAGTCAGAAAACAAAATTCAGTGTACATAAAGCTTTTGAAATCATCAAAAGCACTAAGAAAGTTTTGAAGAAAAAGAAACTGTGTTTTTGCAAAATGTGTAATTGAGACCAAACAAATAACAGAGTGTATTGATATTAATGCCGACTTATCTACATAGAAAACACTAGAAATATTAAGAAGACTTATTTCAACTGTAAATCACAGAGTCTGTCCCATTTATGAGCCAAAACAAAATTTCAAAATCAATTATTTTTCTACATAGAATATAACAGCACTATTTTTTAAAAGAAAGAGTCACTATATCAAAAAAAAAAAAAATTATGGTCTTTCTAATGCTCGATGACCGAAGTGATGTGCAGAACTATTGTAACTCTGTAAAATTTCCAGTTGAACTGAAATGCTAACCATAGTAAAGAATGTGATATTGATGAGTAGCAACATATAAGTTTTTTTCCTAAAATCTATTTTAAGTCCTATTGTAATACAGCAAAATTTTCAGAGATAATTTCCTGGATGCATTTCTGAAAACTTCCTTTTAATATTACATAATATATGTAACTTTGCCAAAATTGGTCAGCAATGACGAATGTGGCTTCTCAAAATTAAATTTATCAAAAATGACATAATATCTACAATGTGACATGAATATCTAATATAGTAACCATTTCTGCAGAAAAAAGATATTGGAGCAAGTAAATGTTGAAACTATCAAAATGAATTTCCTTTCTATGAAAGGACTATGTGTAATAATTTTATAATAAATTTATTATATTCCAAATTAAATTTAGATTTTATGTTAATTGACTTGATTTACATAAAACATACAGAATGACTTTATTATTATTATTATTTTTACAATTATTATCATCTCATTCTTCACCCTCCCACCTCCACCCTCCTGTCTATATCTGTGGCAGCTCCAACTTAATTCTTTGATGGCCTAATTATCCAAACAAAATGGGGTAGGGTTTTCTTCAGCAATATTCCTAGAAAATAAAGAAGCTTAAAAGTAGTTTTATGTTTGTTGAAACCCGGGGGGCAGTGCAAAAGAAAATGTCCCCTGAAATCAGAGCCTTGACTTTTTTCCAAAAAGTGGCAATAGGGGTAGAAAAATACAGTTTCTTCTTTCTATTCTGCTATAAAAAGCACTATAGATTATCCTGCAATGAAAAAATTTAGTTCCTCTTGCTACCAAAATGCCATCAAAACAACAGAAAAGATATAAGAAAATGATATATAAAGAAGGGTACCATCAATGAAACAGAAATTTAGAGGAGTTCCTGAAAGACAGAAATCAGATGCACTTATACTGATGAAGCACTTACCATATTTCCCCGAAAATAAGACCTAACCGGAAGACAAGCCCTAGCATGATTTTTCAGGATGACATCCCCTGAACATAAGCCCTACTGAGTCTTTTGGAGCAAAAATTAATATAAGACCCCGTCTTATTTTTGGGGAAACACGGTAGTAAAGAGAAGCCACAGGCCAACAGATGTAGCTGTGTGAGAAGACATTTACAAAGATTGGAGCAGTTTTCCCTAATAGTGGAACCCACAGCTCCCAGCCTTATGGGCAGGCTTAGGTGCAGCCACAGGTCATGAAAAAACCTGGCACTGGCTAGTCACCTCAACCCACTTGCCCACTACCCCAAGAGACTGACTATACCAAAGACAATGGCCAGACCATATTTAAAAATAGAATTCTGACCCATAACTTATAGTAACCCACGCAGGAAGCCAGTCAGCTAGAAGTCAGAGTTGAAGGAAGTCAAACTGCTATGTCTAGTAACAATCCAGGAAGCTAAACAATAAATTCTGTAACAGCTTGGGTTCAAATGGCCAGGACTTGAATAACAACTGACAGCTTCTCTAATGTTTGTCCCTGCTTTCAACTTAGGACCTATCAGAGAAAGGTAAATATGTACCCCTAATCAATCACATGGGACTCCCCACTTCTAGTTATCGCACCAACTGCTTCCCCACTCCAATAGTCCCCAATCAGGGCATATCTGAAGCCTTCTCTTTTTCCATTATAAAGCTTTTCCACTCCTCTGCTTGCCTTAAGTCCTGTCAAAGCCCATTTGACAGTGGCTAACTCCCTCACAGCTATGAATAAATAATCTTTAGTATTTTTCATTTTGTTGGTCCTAGTTTATTTCCACAATCCCAAAACAGCTCTCCTAGATAAATGGGTGCCTGCTTCACAGAGCTCCCAAAGGAGGCTAAGAGTAGTAGATGAAAGCCCAAGTTAACTTCCCACTGTACCACAGGCCCCGTGGGAATAAAATAGAGATAGCTTCACCCAACAGTTGACTGCAGTAAAGCCCTCCCCTTCAGAGAAGTCTTTCTTTAGCAACTGCGAGGGCTTCATTCCGTCTGCTTGTTATCCACGAAGGCGTCATGGAGGTGCTTCTGGCCGTCTGCCCAGCCTGCCCATCATTCAGGCAGCCCTAGAATTGGCCCTCCCATTTAGACTGTTGCATGGTGTGTAGTCTCCCCTTAAATGCTTCAGCTTGGGCAGTGTGGTGTGGGTATCAAGTATGAACACTTGAGGATAGGTTACTTGCTATTTGAAGTATATTTTCCCTAATCAAGAATACACACTCCTTAAGTAGTTTGTTATCATTTGAAACACTTTAATCAGGAGACCTTATTCCAGAGGTTATTGCTACAGGCTTCAACTATTTCCATCTACACCATAAGGACTGTTAATCAGCAGAAGAGCTGTTAGAGTTAATTTTGTATTGATAAAAGGAATGATGTTCAAGTTATGTGGTTTGCTTAGAAATATTGTACAGGAACATTTGTCCTTGCATGAACTGCGCTATAAGAATCTGATGAAGACAGCGGCTGCCTGTATCCTTCAGAACTCTTTTTCTAAGAAGCCAAATAATACCTGGTGGCACCAGTTTATAAAATCACCTGATTTGACTACATTAGCTAAATCCTGCTGCCGAAATATTGTTACACGTAGTGACCCGTAGTGACCCTTTCGTGCAAAGTAGTCACTGAGCTTTTTTTTTTTCTTCTTTTTTTTTTTAAGATTTTTTTTGGGGAAGGAGAACAGTGTGTACTTCCAGGACTTTTTTTCCAAGTCAAGTTGTTGTCCTTTCGATCTTAGCTGTGGAGGGTGCAGCTCAGCTCCAGGTCCAGTTACCGTTGCTGGTTACAGGGAACGCAGCCCACCATCCCTTGGAGGGAGTGGAACCGGCAACCTTGTAGTTGACAGAATGCGCTCCAACCAACTGAACCATCCAGGAGCTCAGTGGCAGCTCACCAGCAGCTCAGCTCAAGGTGCCATGTTCAATCTTAGTTGCAGGGGGCGGAGCCCACCATCCCTTGTGGGACTCAATGAATTGAACTGGCAACCTTGTGGTTGAGAGCCCACTGGCCCGTGTGAGAATCCAACCGGCAGCCTTCGGATTTAGAAGCACGGAGCTCCAACTGCCTGAGCCACCGAGCGGGGCCGTCACTGAGCTTTTAAAACTAGATTGCATAGCTGTTACTGTACTGCCTTGCTAAAAGCTGTTTGTAGGACATAATTCAATCTGAGTCTTGCTTTTATTGTAACATATACTGATAGTAAGGTTGTGTAATGGTCCTCTGACTCTCTTCCTACCTGTTAGTCCCTGGACACTACCGACATGTCTCAAAAAGAATCTCAAATGGACAGATTAGTTTAGGGCAACGTAAATCAAGGAGTAAGACTTGTTTTAGAAACATGTCTACACAATATCTGAGAAAATCTATGCCACTTATCAATATTAATCAACAACATTCTTAATTTATGAAAATTCATATATAACCAAGGTCATCAGGCAGTTAAAAAAATACGTAAGATTCTGTTTGTTTTATTCTAGAATGTGAAGCACTTTTTAATAAAAATATAGTACACAGACAATGGTTTGGTGGTTGCCAGAGGGTAAGGGGGGTGGGGGGTGGGGGGTGGGAGATGAGGGTAAGGGGGATCAAATATATGGTGATGGAAGGAGAACTGACTCTGGGTGATGAACACACAATGGGATTTATAGATGATGTAATACAGAATTGTACACCTGAAATCTATGTAATTTTACTAACAATTGTCACCCCAATAAATGTAATAAAAAAGAAATATATAGTTGACATCCAATATTATGTTAGCTTCATACATAGTGATTTGAGATTTATATACCTTACAAGGTGATCACCACGAGAAATCTAGCCACCATCTGTCACTATACAAAGTTATGGCAATATTATTGACTGTATTCCCTAGGCTGTACATTACACCCCATGACTTATTTATGTTATAAGTTTGTACCTCTTAATCCCCTTCACCTTTTTTGTCCATTCCACCCACTGCCCAGCCCTCTGGCAACTATCAGTTTGTTCTCTGTATCTATGAGTCTGTTTATTTTGTTTTGTTCATTTGTTGAGTTTACATTCCACATATAAGTGAAATATTTGTCTTTCCCTGACTTATTTCACTTAGTATAATACCCTCTTGGTCCATCCATGTTGTTGCAAATAGTAAGATTTCATTCTTTTTATGTCTAAGTAATATTCCATTATATATATATATATATATATATATATATATATATATATATATATATATCTCACATCTTCTTTATTCGTTCATCTATTGATGGACACCTAGGTTGCTTCCATATCATGGCTATTGTACATAATGCTGCAGTGAACATAAGAGTGCATATATCTTTTCAAATTATTTTTTCATTTTCTTAGGATACATGCCCAGAACTGGAATTGCTGAATTGTATGGTAGTTATATTTTTAATTTTTTGAGGAACCGCCATACTGTTTTCTAGTGGCTGCACCAATTTACAATCCCACCAACAATGCACAAGGGTTCCCTTTTCTCCATATTCTCACCAACACTTGTTTCTTGACTTTTTGATGATAGCCATTCTGATAGGTATGAGGTGATATCATTGTGGTTTTTACCTGCATTTTCCTGATGATTAGTGAAGTTGAGCACCTTTTCATGTGTCTGTTTGCCATCTGCAATACACAGGATTCTTTTCACATTACTGTGAAAATTAAATCAGACAACATGTGTGAAGTGCTTAGTGTAGTACCTGTCACTTGGTAAGTTCTCTAAGTGGTACTTATTATTTTTAATAATTAAATGTAATGTCTGAGAAATAGTTAATATGACCCTGAAGTTTCCTTTACTGAATGATTTTCACATGAATTTAATTTTCACATGAATTCAATTTTTAAAAAGTTCTCCTATATGGTAGGCACTGGGGGCATAGCAGTGAACAACAGAAAGACCCTGCCTTGCAGAAGTATACACCTTAGGATGGAGACCCACAACCAATAAATAAATACACAATTCCAGGGAGTAATTCGTGCTCCAAATGAACATAGAGCTGGTTCAGGGATGAGAGTAATGGCACAGGGATAAGGAAGAGGGTGGCTGCTTTAGTTAGCACGTTTAGTGGAGGCCTTGCAGTGAAGTCACCTTTGAGCAGAGGTATGAATGGCGTGAGGGAGCACATCATTGCACCATCTGGGGGAAGAGTACTTCAGGTGGATGAAACAACAAGTGCAGAGGCTCTGAGGCGGGATGGACTTGGAAAGTTCGAAGAGAGACAGAAACTAGTGAGCCCAGGCAGAGTGTGGGAGAAGAAATCTGGAAGAAAATGGGTGAGGTCATCCCTGGCCAATTTCTGCAGGGCCTGGAGCTCATGGTAAGGAGTGGATTGTATCCTAAATATGATGGGAGAACATGGACGTGTGAAAGCAGAGAAGGCCATGATCTGGCTTACATTTTAAAAGATCAATTCCAAGGCATTTCAGCAGTCCAGGGAGAGAATAGGGTTGCTTGACCTGGGGGTGTTAGCAGTGAAGGAGGTTAGAAAAGGTCAGATTCAAGATGTATTGTGAAGGTTGAGCTGATGAGTTATCTGTGAAATGCAATTGAGATGCAAGACAAAAAGAGAAAAGAAACGTATATCTTAGACTTTGGACCTGAGCAATAAGATGAAAGGTGAGTGTCATTTATGAAGATGGGGTGAGAACAAAGCAGAGCCGGTTGGTGTAGGACAGGAGTCTGTGTGGTAATCCAAACACTAGATCTGGATGTGTTGCAGGAGTTCTCTGCAATTAATATGAAAGTCCTGATACGAGAAAAGTGACCATTCAGATTTAACAAGAGTACAAGTCAAGAAAGGAGGCAATGAGGAAGTCAAATGACCAAAGAATTGGATCCTCACAGGACTGAGGCAGAAACAGCTGGTAGCAGTTTTACCAAGTCTCTGGTGAGAAGGAATGTGGGTTATTATTTAAACTGCACTGTGTGTTAATTGCGACTTATAAAAGATGTCTGTGACCCAGTCACAGATACTATGATGGAAGCGTCTCCGTGCCTTCTCCCCATGACCTTCTGAGGAGGACTCTGAAGGCACCTGCTATGTTCCTGGGCCTTTTTCATATTGATCCAGAGACTCGATGAAGAGAGTTGGTAGGAGCTGAGAAAAGAGAGGCAAATTTACATTGGAAAGGCAGGAGCCTACTGAATACATCTTAAAGTGAAGAAAGGGGACACATTGGCTGATGGGAGAAAAGAAGCAGCATGGGAAGGTCACAGTAGCCCTCAGTGAATTTCTTATCTGAGATTGCAGGGAATGCCTAGCTGTTGGTCTTCTGCAATATTTGTATTTTAGAAACCATTCTTAATAAGTATATGGTGCATTTCTAAAGCATTGTTGATTTTTCATTTTTTCATAGTTATCTTTTTTTCAGATTTTGTCACCATAATAAATTGGGTTTATAGAAAAATGTAAAAATTCTAAATAAAACCAGTGCTGCCTATTAAAGAAAAAAGAGGTTGCAAGCTGAAGTGACTCTCAATTAAATACATTTAAGCCACTGAGTTGAAAATAAAACTTTAGTACAATTTTAGACATTCCGTTATGTTCTGCTATTGTAGGGCTATTAAAACAAACGCATGGGAAATAGCTTAGAAATTAAGAACGTTCCCAGAAAATAATCGACAAGGTTTTGTTCATGTTTGCCTTAAGAAGAAAGTAATAATGATAGTTAATATTAATTGAGCACATATTATGTGCCAGGCACTGTTCTAAGTATTTTATGGAAGAGAAAGCAAAGACCCAGGAAGCTATAAGTAACTTGCCAGGTCACACAGATAGGAAAGAGTGCAGCCATGAAAGCCAGGGTTCTTAGTCACCACACCAAACTCTGTCATTTGTTCAAGAAGTAGAAGAAACCTCCTTCCAGCCATGCAAATTTGAATAAAATTCACAAAACTGACAAAGCAAAAGCGTAAACAAAGGCTTCATCATTTATCAACCAAAATTTCATTTTGTAAGATACTGTAATAACATTACCAATAGATGGCAATGTTGGCTGGGAAAAGCCTGGGCAGCACTACAAATGATCCTTATAGAAAGTTCTGGCACTGAAACAAGCCGCTTTTTCAAAGAGGATTTTTGCTTTTGTTTACATAGTGATGCTGTTGCTTTATTGTTTTATGATTTCTCTCTAACCTTCAAACACAAAATTTAGAATTAAACTGAAGGAAAAGTATAGAAAACTTAAATTCACAAAATTTCTGAAATACCATTTTGGTTGTACTCACATGATGAGAGAGAAACAATGCATCCATGAGAATAAAAATAAAGTACCTTTTTATGTCATTTCAAAAACTTAAAACATTCATTTTTATCTTATTTCCTTGAAAAGCAAAATACAGGACATAAGAACTGTAAAATCCTAAGATTTAAAAGCTAGACGGTAATTAAATTTTAAATTCTTCATTATATTGCTGATTCACTGAGGTAAAGCCCCATAAAATAAGATAAATAAAATCGTTTAATACAGAATTCCTTAAATCATTTGTCTTATGTAATGTAAATATTTTTGTAAATATTTACTTGCTAATGTCTCCAAGGTACTTGGTTTCATTGTTCAACCTATGTTTTCCACTAATAGTAGCTAAAATCAGCTTTGGAATGAACCCATGTCAACATTGCTATAAATGCTGAATATTTCAGGGAGTTGCTGCACCATAATTAAAGGAAATTTCTCTAAGCAGCTTTGGTATAAGGAGCAAGTATGAATTTATATGGAACCACCTGCTGTTAATGCCTGTCATAACCATTTTAATCATGAACAAGTTTAGACAAGAAATATCTTGTTTTACTTAGGAATAATTTCTTTTTAGCTGATTGTACCTATGTTGAGGTTAATCATTCTGGGGTTTTCATTACCTGGGTTGGTGTCAACAAATGATAAACTTATATAATGACTTGTCAGTTTCTAATATAGGTAATAGGAACCATTGATTCGTCTTCCAAAGCAGGAACTTAGGACTCGGTGTGACTTTATTTGCTCATTCATTCATTCATTCATTCACTCATTCATTCAATGAATGTATATTAAGCAACTAGGTGCTAATGTTACAGGGTTGAAGAAAACTATTAAAGCACTACTATTAAGGAACATATATTCTGAGTGGCATGTAATAAAAGCTAACATTTAAATTAATTGTAAAACACATTTGCTTTTATAGTAACATTATAGTAACTACTTTAACCAATAGTCTTTAAACCTTCACTATAAATTTATGGGGTTGATACTAATTTATATCAAGTAAATAGTGAATTGGCTTAGTATCTGAGCAGCAGGATATTTTCACCTTGGAAATGGGTATGAAATTTCTTTTACAGTTCTCAAGAAATGCTAACTGAATAATTAGGAATTATATATGGTTTAGATCAACCTGATTTTATCCACCAAAGAAAATTTATTGAACAACTACCATGTGCCAACACTATGCTATAAATGAGTTATGAAATGTAAAATTAGTCTCTGCCCATAAGGAACATATATTCTGATTATACATTATATTCATATTTATTCCCTAATTTAAAATTCTATCTGCTGAGGAGCTTTGGATCCATCCTCTCTCTGCTTCTTATTAAAATTCTTAAGAGAATTATATGGGGAAAAAAGAAGTCTATGAAAGCATATAACACTGAAAATTAAGACTCTAAGAGACATGTTTCTTAACTCCAGTGGATGACTTGGTTTGAAACACCTAGCCCGTGCTGTGACAGGAAACTGAACAACCCTAATATCTTCCAAACCATTTGCCCCTGGCCCAGAAATGTAAGGCCTAGATGGAAAAGAAAACCAGACCACTCTCTCTCTCCTCTGTGGCTATTGCTTTGTTAGACTGTCACATTGCTATTCCTACCTCTATCCACCATTTCTATGAGCCTTTCTTTTCATGTCCACTTAAGGACAACTGGACAAGGAGGGAGTGCATTGAATCTGGAGATAAGTAATTTCCAAAACTAAAGTGCTATATACAGAGAGTGCCAGTTCTAAAGGGAATCATTTTTCATATTCTCTTTGTGTTCAATGTCAGAAAACTGCTAGGGGGTGGAACAAAATTCCATGGGTTCCACAGAACAAAGTTAGATGATGTAATTTGTCAGCTGCTAGAATTTGGGTTAAGAGCCAAATATACTAAACAGTTACAGATCTAAAAAGAAAATTTAGCCAGCATCCAATTGTCAGAAGGTGAAATCAAGGGCATCTATCCATCCAACTTGGCAAATTCCGGATCTTGATAGTTAGCCCATCATCAATGAATGGGCTAATATGCAAGCAAATAAATGAAAAAACAGGGTATATTCCTTGTCTACTAATGCATAATAAACAACCACAAAATCTTAGTGATGTATAGCAATAAATACTTTCATGGATCTGTGGGTCAGCTAGGGATTGGCTGATCTAGGCTGGACTCATATATTTCTCCATAGAAGTGAATATTTTTTAGCGATAACCTCATCTACTATATACACAAACAATAATCACAGAGATTTTGAAAATGTATTACAAAACAACAGAAAAGATTTATAATATTGAAGACTCAAAATAAAAGAGAGAACCTCTAAAAATAATTTATTACAGAACCCAGAAGAAAAATTGAGAAAACTCTTTGAATTTTTTTTTTTAATTGGGGAAGGGGAACAGGATTTTATTGGGGAACAGTGTGCACCCCCAGGACTTTTTTTTTCCCAAGTCAAGTTGTTGTCCCTCCAATCCTAGTTGTGGAGGGTGCTATTCAGCTTCAAGTTGTTGTCCTTTCAGCCTTAGCTGTGGCGGGCGCAGCCCAGCTCCAGGTCCAGCCGTCGCTGCCAGCTGCAGGGGGCACAGCCCACCATCCCCTGCAGGAGTCAAACTGGCAACCTTGTGGTTGAGAGCCCACTGGTCCACGTGGGAATCGAACCAGCAGCCCTCGGACTTAGGACCATGGAGCTCCAACCACGTGAGCCACCGGGCCAGACCAAAATTTTCAATAAGACTCAAAATAACATAGTCTATATGAAATAAGACCAGAAAGTATAAGGAGAGAAAAAGCTGAATTTAAAAAAAAAAAAGTATGTTAAGACAATGAAAGTAGAAAGATAGCAAAACATTTTAAATGATCTTTAAAAACGCAGAAACAATGAAAAATTCACATTTAAAGCAATCAAGAGCACGCTTGATAATGGATAAAGTCCTACCAGTGATGTGTATGTGTCTTTTTATAATGTAGAGGAGGTGGTCGAGATTAGACATTCATGACGTGAATTTAAGGGTTCCCTGCAAAAAGCTCAAGCAATAATTATACAATACCCATTATTGAAAAAAAAGTTTCCTGAATTGTGTCAATGCCCTTCAGCCAAAGGCCATCAGGGACACATTTGCAGTTATCCAAGGTTGGTTTTATTGACTTATTGCAGCGAGGATAATACATAGCATGGGGAACTGTGATAAGAGGAAGCGAGAAAGGACATAGGATTTTGGCTGTTAGGTGATTTTGAGGAGAGTTCAAAGAAGTAAAGTTTCACTCTGGATTTGATGCTGTCAGAAAAAAGGGTCATTCTATAATTGGTATTCATTAGTTTCTTAGGGGTGCTATAACAATGTAGCAAAAACTGGGTGTCTTAAATTTATGATCTCATGGTTCTGGAGACTAGAAGTTCAAATTCACGGTGTCAGCAGGGCAGTGCTCCCTCTGAAGGTATTAGGGAAGTCTCTGTTCAGACCCTTCTCTTGGCTTCCAGGTAATTCCTTGGCATGTGGCTGCATAATACTAATCTCCACATGGTGTTCTCCCTGTGTAGCTGTGTCTGTGTCCAAATTTCTCCTCTCTGTAAGGACACCAGTCACATTGGATTACGGGCCCACCCTACCTCAGTGTGACCACATCTCAATGTAACTATTTCCAACAAACCATTTCCAATCGAGGTCACATTCTGTGATATTAGGAGCTAGGACTTCAATATATGGATGGGGGAGGCACAATTCTATCCCTAACAGGTATCTTAGTGAATCTTATCTAGAAAGAGGATAGAACGAGGCTAAATCTATAACTGGTAAAGAAGCAAACAGTCACTTCTCCTAGCCAGGCGAGGCGGATGTTTAGTCATTTTTGTAGTTTGAAGAACGTTTATGTTTTGGTCTGTTCTCAGGCATGAATACAGAGTGGATTTGTTTTTGTCCTGATCCATCATGGTCACAGATGGCCTTGTCTGGTGTTAATGTTCTGTGAAACTGTTCTTGTTCAACAGAAAAGGACAAAACTTAGCTGTGAGTGCCAGCGGTGAGTGCTAACAAAACCAAGACCTCATTGATAGTTCCAGGCCAGCTCCCTGCAACCAGGGGCTGCTTTTCTCATTCCCAGTCTACCATTTTGATCAAGGGCAGATGAAATCAGGTCACAGAATATTAACCTGTGATTTCCAGATTTCCACCATGGCCAAAATGTTGCTGATTAGGAGGTTTTCCAGAGAACATAGTCCCTATTTCTATATTGGAACTTACTCTTCAAATTTAGCTCTTATACAACTCTCCTTTGAGCAGTGTGAAAATTTTTTTTTTGTTAAAAAAAAAGCCAACTTTACCCTAGTTTAAGAATTGGCAGTAGAAAGACAATCTAGAATGTGTCCTTTCCAAATATATGAAGTAATCAATTCCTCTGTTTATAAAAAGAGAAAGGCTGATTCCATTCCATAGAGAGTGAAGGGCAGAAAGCTCTGTTTACCTGTCCCTCGGATATATGGAGTTTTCGAAAGCTCCAAATATTTTTGTTTCATGAAAGAAATTCTGAATTACTGTGATGGTGAAAATTATTCCTTTCAAGTGTTTCAGCAAAGATGAAGGGCTAGATGCTGGGTTTGGTTGTTGTCGAGGAACTTAAATAAGAACTGCAAATCTCCAGATTTATAAGTAGCCAAAGGATATATAAATCTATTCTAAATCGGGATGGGGGAATGAGTTTTATTTTCTTACTAAGTGCTGCATCTGCTGCTTCATCATGTTTCAGCAATAGATTGCACGAAAATATATAATTTTTGACAAAAATTTTCTGATCTGATCATGAGATTTATCAACATGGAACTATGGCAAAGTTCAGGATTAAAGAACATTCATAAATGAGACACTGTTTCTAGAGTCAAGTTATTGTTTTGTTGAGTTGTGCTTAGTATTCCTTTAAAATGTATAGCGAGGATGAATTCTATTAAAATCTAAAAATCAATTCTCAGGCTTCTTCACTTATGTTGTATTCCTTTCATATTATTACTAATTAAAGACCTGGTACCACTTTAGTAAATATAGAAATATAGTTTGTTTATTGAATCCCACCCCTTTCTTCTACTCCCACTTCCCCACCCCTCTAAGGAAATTTTGTAAAAGAGTTTTGAGAAGCCAAACTCTTTTATAATCTTCTGCTATATACTTCTGTGGCTAATAAATTTAAATTCCAAAATACAAGCAAGATTCTGAAAATCCTAACCTTAATCACCCCATTCCCACTGGACAACCCTTAAATATTTTACCAACATTAGGTGTATGAGCCCAGAATTGATAGATTCATTTTACCGTTGGTCTGAATTAAATACAATAGGGATGGTTAATATTCTGCAGTAAAAGTCTTAAAATCATAATATAATCTAAATGTTAACATAAGTGGTTTTGTGCTTTATGTTTTGGATATTCTTAGCATTAAGGATAATGCTGAGCAGTGTGATGTAGGTGAAATAACATGTCCTTCATGCAAATTAGGTTTTCATCCTTTACAGTCTCTACGGACTTAGATAATTTTTCAGACACCCCAGTTCCTCATGTATAAAGTGGGGCTAAAAAGATAGTGTGTGAGGATCCAATGAGAAAGTGGAACATCAAATATTGAATATCAGTTTTCTTCTTCTTCCTTTACATAAGTATGGATTAATTACTAATCCTACAACGGAAAACACATAGTCCTCATTGCACTAGGCACTATGAAACATATATTTCACTTCAGTGGTCAAAGATCACGTAAAGGAAGGGTATGGGAAGGGCCCTCCTGAATTCTCACTTTTACCAGCTCCTTTCTGCTCTTTCCATGGGCCTCGCCATCCTTTTGCCTCAGCTTTCCTGTGTTCTCATTCCTTTGCCTTTCACACCGAGCCTGCTCCGACATTATCTCAACACGGATCCTGTGGAGCTCATGTACCCTTGGCCTCCGACTTTTCCTCTAGTGAAGTAGGTCTTAAATTTTGGACCGGTAACCCTTTTTTTTTTTTTTTTATTTAATAAGGTGGGCATAATAAAGCTGCCCAATTTTTAGTTCAAATGGAGAATTTAGTTCAGCTATTATCTATTATCACCACCATTCATGTTTTGTGAAGGACATAGTTGGAAGAACATAATCTCAGAATAAAGAAAAGTCCTTTAAACTGAGTGATTTTTACCTTCATGAAAAACTCTCTGGATGGTTTTTATTTTTCTCCTTTTGTTTCAGTCTCGTAAAAATTTGCATGTCCAAAGGCTGGCTTTAAAAATAACTTTGTGCTTTTATTTCTCTCCTTTTCCACCTCCTCCTTTTCCTCCTCCTCCTTTTTTTTTCTTTCATTCCCTGTTATCAAAACACAACTGCTTTGTGCTATATTTCTTCAAAGGCTACCTAGGGACTGAATATCATTTAAAAAGTCAGATTCATGGTGAAAAAATAGCTAAAGATATTAGCTCTCCTTTAAAAAATTTTTCTACTTATTGGTTCAAATAAGAGAGATGTTTTGTACACTTCTATAATTCAACATTTCAGAGGTAGGATAGGATTAGTTTGATTTGCTAGTTCAAAGATGTCATTAAGAACCCAGCATGTCTTCTCTCAGTATTCTACCTAAATCTGGCTCCCCTTTGTGTTCACAAGATTGTGGCAAATGATATCTGGGTGACCTGTTTCTTCATCCACGCCCAGGGAAAAAGCCTGTCATGGTTTATTTGTAGTTATAGTTTAATCTGGTTTTTTGATTCTTCCTTTCAAAGCAGAACTGTTTTGAAAGTCATATTGAGTCAGACTTATCTTTCAGCAGGCAGCTGCCTGTACCACCAGAAGGCCTACTCGGAAGAGGAACATTAAGAATTGACTATTTTATAACTGGCCAGAGTCCCATCTTTCCAAAAAAGACTTCTTTCTGTCAACATAGAATTACTGAGCTCCAGTGCTAAATCTTCAATGATGCACGAGGGGAAGGAAGAATTAAACTTTATGTTATCTTTCTCCTCCTTTGTCAATGCTGAATTGTGAACAAATCAACTCAAAATGCCTATTATTTAAATTGCAAATGCTATTTATTTTAACAAGGTGAGAAGAAAAACTTTTGGAATATTTATTTGCATTTTATTTTTTATTCTGTAGAAAACCTGATGAATGAGAGTTATTTTTGCCCCTTTCACATCCTAAGACACTTGATTCTGACTGTGTGTTCCAGGGCTTCAAGGATATTGTTATTGCAGAATAGCAAACGGAAGGCACTCAAAATAAGCCCTGCCCTGTCCCACCAACCCTTTCTTCTGGGAGCATAGGCTATTGAGAGCGAAGGAGCCAGAATTGACCAGACAAGATCACAGGGAGTGTTAGTTCCAGAGCCTGAAGAGGAATGGCTAATTTAGGGTGCATCATGGGTGGGCACTTGTGCCCCAAAGAGGAGATATCCCTTATGAGGTGGCTCATGACTGCTAAAAGAACCGAAAATTGATGTCAAGGGGAATGCACTTACTCTCTTTCTTGATGTTTCCTCCCATGTGGAGAGACCTCTATAGAATTAAAATACGTGACTCCTCTCCACCCATCACAGTCCTCTCAGGAGAGGAGAAGCAACAACTCTGATGAATAAGTTGGGAGAAAGAGCCGGGCCTACACATCCCAGGTCTCCATCTTTCTCTATTCCACTGTGCTGTTGGTTCTGCAGGCTCTGCCTCAGTAACAGAGGACTGCAGGTGTCCAGAGCAGCCCGGGCTGGGTGAGTGAACCAGTCTAGCTCTAGCCTTTAGTGTTAGCAAAACACTTGGCCATTCTCTAAAGTGGTATTTGCAGTTCCATAGGCACTAGTCCTGCATCCATCTCTCAGTTGGTCTTGGTCTCAAGCAGTGGAGGAAAGGGCGTGCTGTGTGTTTATCCCTTCAGAAACCAACCATTAAGAGTCATGGCCTTGGACACCAAGGTAACAGATCCTCCTGTCCACTGTGAGTAACCATTCAAGCATTATTTACTTATTCAACAGACTTTAATTAACTGCCCATGATGTGCTAAGCACAGTTCTTAGCAGTGAGAATATGACAGATGGGTGTCTCAATGATGGCAGTGATAGTCGTAAAGACTAGAAGCCCTGTCTGTGTTTGGGGGTGCCATGTGAGTCTTCAGATCCTTAATGACACCTCCAAAACATGATTGATGTATTTTAGAATACTACAATCTTTCTCACATGTAAGTACTATAGATCAAGTTCATAACTGCCATATGCGCTCCCTCAGGGCTTCCACCCAAAAGTAAACCCTGTCACACACACACACACACACACACACACACACACACACACACACACTCTCTCTCTCTCTCTCTCTCTCTTTTCTCCTAACAGTATGCTGGTTTCAGGAAGATTCTTGTTGGGAGAATACACCAATGCAGGGGCTTTGGAAGCCATGCCCACCACTTCTATTCATCAATCTATGCCTCATGAAACAGGAAAGGATAACCAAGGATCACCAGGCCATCTCCCAAGAGATGTGTGCAAACACCAGAAGATATACAAGGTGGAAGCTGGGAGGACCCTGGTCTCTCACATTCTGTAGAGAGGCATGCTTGCTCTGAGAAGCAGCTGAACACATTGTGGGGATGGGCTCCAGCAGAGAGATTCTGATTCCTGTGGCTCTTCATTTGTATAAAGTGAGCATGACTGTGGTCTTAGATGTGACAAATAAACATTTTGGCTTGTGGTACTAAGAAGTCTGCGCTTGGGTGCCAGTTATGAAGGAACCTCCTAGGAAATGTCCACATCTAGAAAATCTGAGGGTGCTTTCTACTGTGAGAAGTTGAACTTGGGTAGCAGCCCTCCCAGTGGAGGCAGGTGAAGCACTTGATTACATAGGAAATTTCAGGCTCTGACCCCGAGAGGTGTGACCCATCAGTTTCAGCTAGCTTGTTGCCAGGTAACCAAGAGCGATTCCCCGAAATTAGTCATCTAAAGAGAAGGACCAAGAAAAATAAACAGAATGACTAATTACAGAGAAATCAAAGTTTGCCCAGGGAACCCAAGATAATTTTTTTTTTTTAATAGAGAAGAATGTATTCACCATTCCCACAATAACATCTGCCTACCTACCTGTCTTCAGAGTAGAACAGTTGAATTGTCAAAGCAGACTCCCTTGAATAATCAATCTCATCCAACATCAAACTTTACTGATAATTCAAAGACTGTAGGAAAGAACCAGGCACAGATGTGGCATTTCTTTTGAAAGAAGCCCAAATCTGTCAGATTCAGCTTTTAAAAAAATGTTTCTTTCTTTCTCATTAGAGTGCATTTTGTTTTCAGATTAACAGTTGTTTTCAGAACAATGTATGTGGTATCATGTTGTACTGTCCATTCCCAGCATAACTCCACAATTCTAGGCTTATCTACTGTCCTGCAGGGTCTCTGGTCCCGCTGCACAAGAATGCAGGATATGGTGAGGCCAAAAAGGAACACCCACGGAGCCATAGATAGGGGAGTCATACAACTATATTCTCGCTGGTGGCCGGGTTGGAGACACAGGAAGCAAGAACCGCAATCTGCCGTCCACTTCTGTGCCAACCAACAAACCAACCAACCAACTAATGAATGAACCAACCCCCTAGCGTAGCCACGACAGTTATATTAGTGACCAATGTAACAGTAAACCGGTAACAGCTGATAGCCACCCAGCCACAGCGGATGGCCATCTGATTACAGCTTATGGCCATCTAATAACCGAGCCAGTGCCTTTCCACATGAGGCTGAGAGCCTGGAAACTGCTCTCTGGGACTCTCTCCCCACATTTACCATAAGTAATCTTGGCCTGAAACTTTTTTCTTCCTGATTCATTTTAAGTTTTGTTGCAGTAGATCCTCAGTATTTTTTTAATTTTTTCAGAAGGGTAAATAGCAGAAAATTTTCTGAGGTCTGCATGTCTGAAAATGCCTTTATTTTGCTTTCATGTTGGAGTAATGGTGTGTGTTGTTATGTAACTCTAGGTTGTCTTAATTGACCACCCTGAAAACTGGAAGCTCTTTTCTCTCTTCTTTCCCTCTCTCTCTCTCTGTCAATCTCTCTCCCCCTTTCCCCCAACCCTTCAAGGTCAACCACCTACTCCTGTGTCCCCTCAGTGGGAGAAGGCCATATTTCTCCTATTAACCTTTCCCTTCCCAACCATCATTCTTCCTCTTATTACAAACTCTCTATGCTCCTTTCTAGGGCCAATCTTTCCACTTGCACATCAGACTCTGTTCTCCTTTATCTATTAAAATGTATTGTTCCAGCTATTGTCCCATTTCTCTCCTGTATCACTTTCATTTTTGCTCTTCTCTTCTAGATCACTGGCACCAGCATATATACATGTAGTAACTTTTCACATGTTAAATAATCTCTCTCTTGATCCAACATCCTTGCCCAACTCCTGCCTGATTCGCTGTTTCTCTTAATAGAAAAACTCCTCCAGTACGCCAATTATTTCTCCATAAAACTGGAAAAAATAATTATTGAAAAAACCCTCTCCTCCATAGCATTATCCATAATTGCTGACTGGTTTGTCTCTTTCCATTCTCCTTTGAACCCCACTCCAAATGGCTTTTATCCCCATCATTCCACCAAAATGGTTCCTGCCAAGGTCACAATGTTCCTATGTTGCTAAGCACAATGGGGCAGGGGGAAATGATCAGTCCTCATCTTTTTTGACGCATCAACAAATAAAACGGTTTTAACGTTGTTGACCACTCTCCCCACCATGAACCATATTGTTCACTACACATCCAGAGCATCACACTATTGTAACTTTTCTCCTACTTCATTGGCCTCTTATTCTCAGGAAGAATGGGCAAGTAAAGAAGAGGAAAGTTTCCAGTATACAGACTAAAGGAAAAATTATGTTAAAATGAAAACGTGGAGGAGGGGTGGGGGTGATTAAGAGATCTGGGATGCAGCAGACAGACGCTAGGTAACTCTCCACGATTCCTGCTTCTTGATGTTCATTCTCTGGTGTGATCCCTTCTCTTTGAGTGTGGGTTGGACCTATGATTTCTTCTAGTAATCAGACTATGGCCAAGGTGATGGAATGTCACTTTTGTGATTACAAGATCCTTTCTTGCTAAGAGACTAATGCTAGGGATTCTCTTTCCCCAGCTGGTGTTGAAGAGAAAAGCCATATTAGGGGGCCCATGTGGCAAGTATCTGAGGGTGGTCTTCAGGTGCTGAAGGTGACCTCCAGCCAATAAACTCCCAATAAAGCAAGGACACACAGTTTTAGAGCTGCAAGGAAATGAGTTCTGTGAAGCTTCAAAGCAAACTCTTCCCCAGTCAACCGCCAGTGAGACTGCATTCCAGTTGACACCTTGACTGAAGTCTTTTGAGCCTCTGAGCAGAGAACTCAACTGAACTATGTATGCCCAGATTCCTGGCCCGTGGAAAGCATAAGTAGTAAATGTGTTTTGTTTTAATCTGCTGAGTTTGTGGTAATTTGTTATGCAGCAATAGATAACTGATACATGAGAGATCAACCCAAAATTTGGTCAATGGAGGTTCCAGAAATGGATACTGGAGAAAACAAAGGGGAGGAGATAATACATGAAATAATACAAGAATATTTCTAAAATATAAAGAAAAATTTAACAGCTCAAATTGAAAACTAATGAGAGTGAGTAATAAATGGGGAGAAAAAAGATTCAAACCAAGATAAAAAATTTTAGAATACCAGATTTTGAGGGGAGGAAGAATACCACAGTTTAGGTAGTAATTAGGTGGCCATCCTATTGCTAGGTAACTTCACAGTTCTAAGGAAAGTTTATTTTAGTCTAGTTATGTACCATCCCACACCATTACTCCAACATGAAGAAAAAATAAAGGTATTCTCAGATATGAATAGCTCAGAAGATTTTCTATTTCTCCTTCTGAAAAACAATATTGAGGATATATTTTAAGAAAACTTAAAATGAATTGAAGGAAGAAGAACGTATGAGGTCAAGAGAGACTAAACCATGATGAAGTTTATGCAGTGGACCTGGAAAGCAACCTATTCATATTAAAACAAGATGCCAAAGAAGGGCAGTGGATTCACCTTAACAAATATAATTAAGAAACTAGAGGACCTTAGTGAAAAGGTAAAGGCATATGCTTCTTTTAGGAAAATACAAAGACAATTAGAAAGTAAAAGAAATAACAAACATCTATAAGAAAGTCAAGGTTCAAATATGAAGCAATCTGAAATGTGGTATAATTTGAAGCAATTGACATAGTATAAGAAAATAAATTATTTAATTTTAACATTGGGACATATTTTGTCTTGTGGTGTTACAGATTTTAGTGACCCATGAGTACAATTCTTTCTTTATGCATCACATCACATTATTTCATTTAGTCTGTAGTGAATAACATATTCAGAATCATCCTGTGGTAAATACTGAGGTATGGTGAGTACCAATGTTTAAAAACAATCTATAGACAAACCATGAATAAATTAATTAGAGCTGGAGACACTAAAAACATAGATATTATAAGTATTGAAAATGTAAAAATAAGTTTAGTTTTAAAAGTTGGGAGGTATTATAGTGAGAATTGGAGGCATGTGGAAAAATCCAATAGAAGAATTAATAATAATTATAAAGAACTGGGACGAGAAAGGACTGGCAGGTTTGTGTAAGTGAAGGAGCCAGTAGGAAGTGAAATCTATTCTGCACTCTGTTCATCAATCCATGTGTGAAAGGGACAGCTTGGGACATTGCTTTCTAATTTCCACAACAACTGGATGGAGAGAGGAGGAGCAACCTCTCTGGGTAAACTTAGAATCCATTCCTCCGAGAGTCTGCCAGCTTTGCCCAAATGTTCAAGGTAGTGGGAGTGTGTGTGTGTGTGTGTGTGTGTGTGTGTGTGTGTGTGTGTGTCTGGGTGGCAGGGAGAATGCTGCTTCTCTAGGTATGGAAATCAGAAAAGCTCCCCATTCCCTTCCATTTCTGGATGGTGTCTCTCGAAAATCTTCCTCCCTTACAGTTTCTTGGGTCTTTTCAACCCCGAGCACTCACTCCACTTATTCGTGCTCTCAGGCAGCTTAATTCCCCTCAATGAGCCCAGGCCTAGGCAAAACAAAAGCCAGGAGGAGGGCTGTCTTCTGGGTGCCTGGCAACCGCTACTTCCTGCAGTGCCACACAAAAGCACCAGGGTAGCTGGGAACACAACGGCCTGTCTATCTTCTGGGATGGGGGAGGTAAACTCACCCTAGCAGCAAGATGCAGATACAAACTGATATTTTCAAGGAATGATCTTGCATCATTCTTCTCTCCTTCCTGCCTCTCTGTACAATCTTGAAGTCTCTGAAAAGAAAACTACCCTCTATCCCGTGTTCCCTCTAAAAGGACCAGGTCTACGTTTCCTAGGATGTTAGTTACCCTGCCCGAAGCAGCTTGTCAGTTAGAGAGGGATCTTCCCCAGACGTTCTGGTTCTACTAGTCAGGGGAGCCAGCGTCCACAGCAGGTGCACCTGTAGGCAACTCCCCAACTTTCTATATGCATTCCCAGGCTTGGAATTTTCTTAATCTGATGAAGCCCAGAGCAAACCTCAAGTGTGGGAAAGCAGTGTTTGGCTTAAAGACAGCTGGAGAGGTAGAGAGTCAATTTTTTTACAAAAAATAGATCTGGTTCCAGGTTAGGGTTAGGGAATTGTGCTGTTTTCTTCCTCACTATTCTTCCTCCCATTTTCAGGACCTTTGTAGTGTGGAGTAAAAGGAAAAACTAAAGGAGCCAGCTCAGCCTAGTTTCTTGTACACTGTGTCTGCACTCCCTGCCCCCTCCCTGATTCTACAGGATCACTGATCACCATGAACACACACTACCTTCATTCCTGGGTGCAGTCTAGCGTAAGAAAAGAAAACACAGGCCTCTGGCTTCCCTAAACCCTCAGTGGCTTGCTCTGAATCTTCCTACCATGAGCCCGGGCAGGGCTCCCTGTCTTCACTGGAGCCACTGGGGCCTCCTCCATGTTTCAATCACTTCACTTGGGTTCAGGGCCACTCCTTTAAGGACCAAATAAGAGCCATGTCTCCTTGATGAGGTCCCAGACCAGAAGGATTCTCTGTGCCTCAGCCTCCAGTTCTGAGGTGGCCTGTGGAAGGGTGCCCACACCAAGCTCCCAAAGCCTGCCGGAGGGCACCAAAGCTTTTTGTTGCTGTGGTAGATTCCCATCTATCACAGAGGTAGGATGCGGGCCACTGAAGTCAACCCATCCGTGCCTTGCTCTGGTACTCAGTGAAGTGAGCAATAACTTCCAGGCCTCTCACCTTCCCCTTTTCTTCACCTGCTTCAGTGGATAAGAGAGCAGTTGGCATGAGGAGAGGGAATAGACACAGAATGCAGTGAGGGCGAGTATGCAGCAAGCTGAGGCACTTAGCTTTGCACGTACCCATGCCTGTTTTAAAATAATAAGTTCCAAGTAACAAGAGTCTAAATCTTCTGAGCCAGCTCCTTCTCTACCAAAGACTCTAATCTTAGTATAAAGACCCAAGCCTCTTATATGTCCTTAAGGTGGGTATTTAGGGAATTGACCTGCAGTGTCCTCTGGTCTTTTTAAAAAAATTCTCTTCTGATGTTCTTAGACATTCTGGAGAATGTCGGAAGAAAGGTTGTTCTGAGCAGAGTCCCTATTGAGCCCACCTCCCAAATTAATATATTGAAATTCCAAACCCCAGAACCTCATAATGTGACCTTATTGGAAATTGTCTTCACTGATGTAATTAGTTAAGAAGAGGTCACACTGGAGTAGGGTGGGCCCCTAATCCAATATGACTGGTGTCTTTATGAAAAGAAGACATTTGGACACAGACACATACAGGGAAAATACCATGCTAAGATTGGAATTATGCTTCCACAAGCCAAAGAACTACCAGAAGCTGGGAGAGAGGTTTGAACGGAGCCTTCCCTAGCACTTCAGAGGAAGCATGGCCAAGTTGATATCTTCATCTCAGACTTCTGGACTCCAGAACCAACAAAATAAATTCTGTTGTTTAAGCCACTCAGTTTATGGTACTTTGTTACAGCAGCCCTAGCAGACTAATAATATACCTGGGATATTTCATTAGTTGATATCATTTCTGGCCTTGGATATCTGTAACTGTGGTGCCATCTATTTCATATTCCCACTTCTCTCAGCCTGGGACCCACAGTCACTTATTTTCTGATTGATTTCTACCCCAGGCCTCTTCCACTATCAATCTGAACCACTTAGCCTGTTACTCAGATGGCATGGCCAGGCTGGAAGACACTGGGGCTGCTCTCGTATTTCTGAAAAGGGTTAATTTTTAAAAGAAATTCAGAATTCGAGATATAGACCTTAAAGATTTCCATCTGTGTCCTTCCCTTTCATGAGGTTCTCCTGAAGTATGCAGCAGGATAAATCTTTTCAATAAACTCAAGCAAGGCTCTCTTTGTGTTCTCTTTCTGACATTTTTTGTTGAACATCTAGCCTAATGTCTGCCCAAGAGTTTCAAAGCACTTTATAGTTTATGTTTTGTTTTGTTTTGTTTTGTTTTCCAACATCTTCTTTGAAAATCCACTGGTTTTCCCCAAATCAACAGTGACTTATGGAATTCTTCACTCAGCCCTGTTGACCAATTCTCTAAAAGGGTCAAGACCTTGTCAAAGAATCAATGGCGACCAATTTTAATGTGGTAATCAGCCATGGATTGTATAAGAATTCAGATAAATTCTGCAACTATTCCTCATGCATAGTTGTTATGAATTTCATTGTACATCACAGGTTGTAAGGAATGTCACATTTCTTGTGTTCCTATAAATCTACTATATAAGCCCCCACTGGTAAAAAAAAAAAAAAAAAAAAGTTATTCTCAGTCATTTGGGGGCTCCTTCTCTCCCAGGTTGGGTAAATGACGTGGAAGTCACAGTGTTGAAAAGGACCATCTGGTCACTGATCTACAATGGAGGCCTCTCCTTTACAAGCCCCACAGTCCCTTGGTGGGGTGATTTTGTTGCTTCAGGGCACACTTAGACCCAGGAATCTTTGCTGAGGTGGTAGTCACCTCACTTTGTGCCCAAACCCCTCTAAGTGCAGCAGATTGCCACTGTGAGCCCGGCCCTGGTACCTCTCTGGGATCCCCTGAGGAAAGCATTTAGGATCCTCACTAATTGTGACACCACAAAACTCTCTGTCTCCTCCCCCAATTCTCAAAGCCCCACTTGTCGAGTGTTGCTTCTGGCTCTTTGGCCCTGTACTGGATTGAACAGTATCCCCTCAAAATTTATGTCTTTCCTGCAACCTCAGAATATGATCTTATTTGGAAATAGGGTTCTTACAGATGTAATTAGTTAAAATTAGTTACGATGATGTCAGACTGGAGTCATCCTGTATCACTGGCATCCTCAAAGGAAGAGCAGAAAGGATACAGACATAAAAGGAGAACACCAAGTGACAATGAAGGAAGAGTCTGACAGGATGTGTCTACAAGCCAAGGAATGCCAAGGATGGCCAGCAACCACCAGACGCTAGAAGAGTAAGGAAGAGTTCTTCCCTAGAGCCTTCAGAGACAGCATGCCGACACCTTGATTTCAGACTTCTAGCCTCTAGAACTATGAGAGAATAAATTTCTGTTGTTTTAAGCTACGCTGTTTGGGATACCTTGTTACAGATTCTTTTAGAAACTAGTATAAGCCCCAAGCACTGTCCCACCTTCCCGCTAGCTGTTGGATAATCCAGCACAATCCCCCTCCATCAGCCTGGACTTTGGCAAAACCAAAGCCAGAAGGCAGCATGTCTTCTCAGGGTCAGGTCTTTGTTGCCTTCTCAATAGTCGGCTTCTCAACAACCCCGAGGCAGGGTGGTTCAAGCCCTGATTCCCTGTGGGTGCCCAGGTGGGGATGGGCTGGGATGGAGCACACACTCAGTTATCTCTATAAATTATGCATGTGGAATTTATACAATATTTGTAAAGCTGATATATTTGGACCATTATCCAAAATGCCATATATTTTGAGTCATATAGAATGTAGCCTATTTATATTGGATTATTTCTCTGAGTATTATGCATTTAGGACTTGATAGATCTAGTTGCTTTACTTTTTTTACAAGTTTTCCAATATGAGATGGGTGTTGATCCTGTCTGCTCCTCATGCAAAGTTCAGGTCTCAGGTTCCAACTCATGGCACATCCCTTTCCTGCTTTCCGCCTACCATCGATCTAATTTAGAACAAGAATTCAGAAATGAGAAGACTGTCACAGAAGACGCTCGTTAATATGCTTATTTGGACTTAAAAAATAGTTTAAATATTTCCTGATGGAAAGTATTATTTAAGTTTTGGTGTGACACAGAGGCCTACCATGATATGTGACAGATGTTGTCCACAGACTGAATCTATAATTCCTTGCTTTTACTGAATATATTTAAAGAACATATACATTATACAGTGCTCTAGAAAATACAGACTTTGCAACTATTTAAATTTATGGTAAAACATTTAGATGTCAGCCTTAAAATACGTGAAGAAGTACAGAAGTTTTCAAGAGTTTTTCAAATGCTTTTAAAGTGTATTTGAGCAAAAAATGTTTGAGGGTCACCAGCTAGAAGCAATTGAGTAAAGAAGCTAAATTGGCTTCATGTTTCACACGTCAGTGACTCTTCAGGACATCATTGTACAACAACGCAATACACTAATCCACAGAAGAGTTCAGAAAATATTCTGACTGGTTCCTACACTTTGTTAACTAAGACAGGGAGGTATGTAATGCATATTAGGATGATGATAAAAATAAAATTCCTTTCAGAATATTCATCAGAAAGTCTACTCATCCTCTAATTCCCTGACCATGGCAAATTTGGCCCTTCGGTACATTTTATGAATTTTTTAAAATTACAGTTGACATTCAAAATTATGTTGTATTAGTTTCAGGTGTACAGAATAGCAGTTAGACATTTATATAATTTATGAAGTGATTTCACCCCCCGAGACAAGTTTAGTACCCATCTGGCACCATACATAGTTATTATAATATTATTGACTGTATTCTCTATGCTACACTTTACATCCCCATGACTATTTTGTAACTGCTAATTTGTACTTCTTAATCTCTTCCCCTTTTTTACTCACCCCACCATCCCCTCTCCCATCTGGCAACCCTCAGAGTGTTCTCTGTATCCATGAGTTTGTTTCGATTTTGTTTGTTCATTTATTTTGTTCTTTATATTCCACATGTAAGTGAGAGCAGTACATTTTATATTGCTTGCTATGATGTTTAAATGTTTTAGCATGTAGAGAAGAAAACAGAAAGTACCTGAGAAACTAAGGAAAGAGAAAATTAGAGTTACTAGGTCATGACATTAATCTTTGTCCAGTTACTGACCTGTACCTTGACCTTGGACAAGTCTCTGTCCTCGTCAGTCCTTTGTCAGGGGTGAGGCAAAGTGAGAGTAGCATCTGCAGGGCCCAGGGCCCACATCAGGTTCAGCAGCACAAGTAATTTGGATTGACAAATGCTTTTTGTAATTCTAATAATAAAAGATAACATGAAGTTAATAATCCTACTATATAATAATGAATGACTTCCTTTATAGATCAGTTTACTTACTCAATAATGATTGTGCATCAGAAAAACTCTCCTGAGCCCTAGAAAGGCTCATGCTCCTTTACACCGTAAGAATTCCATTAAGATGTCTTCCCAGAACTAATACCTTTCCATGCCCACGGTAGCTTCAAGTGAGAGATTCTGCCTCAAGTCTCAGTGTAAGACATAAGAATTCTGGAGACAGCAAAAATTACATGAACCTAAGGAGTTCATTTATAACTAAAAAGCTAAGTGTCCATAGAATTTAAATAGAATTTGGGATCTAGAAAACTGAAATGATGGTTGTTGGATGTAATAAGAAGAAGGAAGTGTTCATTCAGTCTTTGAGAGCCACATTTAGAACAGAAGGATGTTAGAGTCAAAAGGAAGGTCAGGCACAGGTGCCATGAATGTAGTCACACAGTCTGGAAAAGTCTCCAGTTCTTCCACAAGAGTGCCTCATTCATTGTTCGATCCTTGTCACCTTGTATTGTGCCAGGCACATAGTAAGCGCACAATAAATATATTGATGCATGATTGAGTTTTTAAATGAATGTCTATATTCCCTTTACTATAGGGCCCAAGGACACCTGGTCAGACATAGATGCAGCATGAAAAAGTAGCTAACAGAGGCACAAAAACTGCACAGAATGATTGACAAATGTCACGTCCACGATTGACATGCTCTCTTTTTCCAGTAGACAGACAGACACCAGCAGTAACTTAACTGCCATCTCCTCAGTCCCTTGTAACTGGAAACCTGCTCTTTCTTTTTTCTATCAAAAGGGGGCAGCAGAGAAGAGCAAATTCAGATACAAGGCCTGCTGTGAGCAAAGCCACCTGGTCCCACAAATATCTTAATGCAAATTTCCCAAACTGTGCCTTTCTAAGAATTAATGGGGATTTTTTGTTGTTGTTGCTTTTGTGTGTGTGTGTGTGTGTAGAAATTAAGGATCTAAAATTAAAGACGTTAAGAGAAATCCACATTAAAACTATTTAGTGTCTATGCTGAAATTTTTCTTAGATATTAAAATGTGTTTGGTGACTCAAGAACAGCGTATATGTCATGCGGGGTCTCTGGTCCCGCTCCCCACACAAGAATGCAGGATATGGCTAGGCCAAAAAGAACACCCACGGAGCCATAGGTAGGGGAGTCATACCACTATATTCTCGATGGCGGCTGGGTTGGAGACACAGGAAGCAGGAGCCACACGATCCGCAATCTGCCGTCTGCTTCTCTGCCAACCAACCCACCAACCCCACTTGCTAGCTGCAATTCTCACTTGCTAGCTTAGCCACAGCAGTTATATACATATTAGCGGCCAATGGCTAACTGGTTACAGCTGATGGCCATCTAATACCAGAGCCAGCACCTTTCCATGTGAGGCCGAGAGCCTGGAAACTGCTCTCTGGGTCTCTGTCCCCACCCTATAATATGGAGAATTTCTCAGACTTTTTAAATGATGAAAAGAGCCCTCTTGTTTTTTAATCCCTTAGAATGCCTATTAACACCTTAAGGGACAACAAAGCTCTGTAGAAGATGAATTAGGAAGATCTGTCCTAGCAGATCCTTCCTTTCTTAATGGCTAAATTGATCCTCTCAGCTTTAAGGTATCAGCTCTATTTGTCAACAACGAGAGAAGGACTGCAACATTGACACCTGCCATTTCATGAGTAACTCTCTAAAGATGCAGGTTAAAAACAAACTCTCTAAAGATGAAGGTTAAAAAATATAGACATACATACCCTCAATCCTTTATACTTGGTGCTTTCCCGTCTCACCTTCTCTCCTAGTAGACAAGGTCAGCCCCCAGGTTTTCATCTGAGAGTTACAGGTCTTCCCAGGGGCCTCCAGCTGGGTACATGGCTCTGTGAAATGTTGAGTCAGGTCATGCGATTGTGAAGGCTGGAGATTCATGGACCTTTCTGGTTTATCACCACTGCATCAGATGCCAGTCTACTGTCACATGCTGCTTCTATCCTTAGTTAGAAAGAGAGAGCATGATTTGAATGAATAAACAAATAGACTAAGCATTAACCTGGTTCTCTCTTATAGCCACATTGGTGAATCAATTATATAGCGCCTTAATGGTTCTTAAAGTGCTTTCAGATACTTTATCTGATTTTTTTATTAACTAAACTCCTTTTAGAAGGCATATGTTAGGGAATATTTGGACTCTGGTCAACAGTAACAGCCAAAAATGAATTTGTTGCTTCATATTGAAGTGGTTTATAGAACTGAAGGAAAAAATAGGAAGAATAAAGTCTTGGGTACAACCAGGAAAGTTCTGGAGAAATGAGTAGTAGAAATTAGTTGATGGTCTGTTCTGGGTTTTGCCATGGGGAATGACTGACTTTTCCACTCAGGTACAGTGCTTCTGTCACTTCTCAAGACTCACATTTCAGGGATAGAGCATCTGGTTGTCATGGTAGGCAGTTACAAGCCTACTCCTTGGCTAGGGGCTGGTGTACATTAGCTGGCAGTTCCACCAAAATGGCATGTAATTTTGCCAAAGAAAATTACAAAAATATTGTCCAAAAAAAGGGGGGGGTGGATACTTGGCTGAGTGGCAACAGAATTAGTAGCTTTAGGCAAAGCAAGTATATGTCTTCCTGTCTTAGAGATGCAGAAACTGAGTCTAGAGGGATGATTAAAATTGCCCAAAGTCATGTGGATAATAAAAAAACAAACAAAAAATTCCAACATTATAATTTATTTTATCTTACTCTTGAACCAGCATTTTTTCTATTATTACTTTACATTTTTATGGAGTTCCTTGAATGCAACAATAACAAAAACTATCATTTGTTGAGGATCACTGTGGTCAGATACTGTTCTAAATACTTAGTGTACTCATATGTTAATTCATTCAATCCTCATGAGAACCCTAGGAGATGGGTGCTATTATACCATTTTAGAGATGAGGAAATGGAGGCATAAAGATGTTCCAGAGCTAGCAAGTGGTACAGTCAGAGTTAAAACCAAGACTAGTCCTAGAACCTACTTTCAAAATCATGCTGTAATGAAACAACAGAATATCAACTTGAACTTTGATTGCTTACACCCTCTTCCCCATCCTTTTCTTTGGTATTATGTTCAGCAAATATTTAGCAAGCAACTCAAAGTTTCAGACACCATTTTAGAATCTAGAGGAGTTGCAGTGAAGAAAGTGGTCGGTCACAATATGGCCTCATGTTGTTTACAGTCTAATAAGGAGAACAGGTTAGTAAATCATTGCAGGGCTCTATGCTTAACCTATTTTACTTTTGCAGATTTTACAAAAATGTATGAACATATGAATGCATTGCTGGGCCCCTCCCATGGCTTTGGAAGAGCCAATATGAGTGAGGGGCCCTGAGTATTCAGCTTTGTTAGCTTTGTGATTACTCTGCCTCTGCACACATAACAAAGGACTCAGCTAGATGAGTTCAGAAACCCGCTCCCACCTGGAGACTCTGCAGTCAAGAATAATTCCCATAGTCCTTCTCTGAGCTGGGCCAGCCACCTAGGGCAGAGCATATATCTAGTAACTTTGAACACTGGACATGGTGACCAGAACCACTGCCACCATAGTTGCAGGAATGGGGCCTGTGAATCCTACTGCCTCGTGCCACAAGTTTCTGATGCAAAATCTGGGATGTGTGATCTGCGTGTCAGAGCCTGACCCTAGGTGTAAAGGAAGCCAGAAAAGGGAACTTTCCAGCTTCTGTGTGGGACAGTCGATCTACTATGCAGCATTCCCCTCACTGACCAGTAAATAAGGAGACATGTAATGAAGGCAGACCAGAGTTCCCAAGCCAATAAAGGCTGATGTTGTCACACAGGATTGAGCAACTTTTTCTGACATCATGGTATACAAGGAAGGATAACCTTCCCTTCCTACAAGGAAACGCTTAGTCATTGAATAACTGTTTTTTTGTGAATGCCTCCATTCAAAGAACACGTTAATAGTTCTGAAAATTTAAAAATCAGAAATAATTTATTTTGAAAAATAGCTAATCAAATGGAGATGGGTGCTCATTTTATATAGATAAGCAGTACAAAAGCAAACATAGGCCAGACTAATAGTTAAGACAGTGCAATGTAAATGAAGATTATAATTTGAACAGCCTGATTAGTTGCCAAATGCATCTTTATGCAAATTAGGAAAAGCTGCCCCTTTTTAAATGATATTTTTATTATCATTTCCTGTTTTATAAACAAAAAAACCTCTCCTGTCTATGAATCGAAATGACCCAACTATATTTGTATAGTGTATAAATTGCACAACAGCATATGGCAGCCCTAACTTCGAAGAACATTTTTTTAGAATTATTCTTAGATATACATTATAACAACATTAAGAAAACAATTTTTTCAGTAAATACTTTTTACACATGATTTTTACATGATTAGGACTGGTCTAAATTCCTTAATGTGCCCTAAGATTACATTCTAACATATTAGTTATTTTTAATTTTTCCAAGTTCCCTTCTAGCCTCTACCAACATACACATACATTTTAAAAAAAAATTATTGTAATGGTAGCTAGCATGCAATTTTCTACTCTGATTTTCCCATTTAAAATAATAGAAATAACATTTCTTTCCATTGCTACCCTTTAATGATTTATTATATAATTTTATATCAAGTGGACTTATCTGTGATCTGAGGAACTTTAATCAATATGTTACAATTGGTATTTTACCCATGAGAAGAAAAGTTACTTTGACAACTTTTAGAGAAAAAGTTTTAGAGAAAACTTTTAGAGAAAGGAGTTCTTTAGATAGTATAAACGGGTAAAATAATACATTTTCTTCCAAAACATCATACCAGCATGAATATTTTATTGCAATATGGTTAATAATAAAGAGTTGAATTTGTATCTGGATTTTTTTTTTGTCTAAAGATCATTTTTCCCCATTTGTGTTTACACTGTAATGAACCATTTTAGGATAAAAAACTCCTACGGTGCATTTTACATAAACATAGAACAATGGGCTACACCGCAGAGAAGCAACAGGGTGTAGTAGAAAACATGTGGATTTTGGAATCGAATGAACTTGGACCCTAGTGCTTTGAAATGTTATGTTCTGCAAAAAGATTTGAACAAGAATGCTCATAACAGCTTTATTTCTAATAGCCCAAACAAAACAGCCCAGGTTTCCATCAGTAGGAAAATGGATAAACTGTGCTATATTCACTGATGGAATACTATTCGGAAATACATAGAATGAACTACTAATACACACAAAAACATGGATGAATCTCAAAATCATGCTCAGTGAAAAAAGCCTTCCACAAGAGAACATGCTCTATGATTCTATTATATGAAGAGCTAAGACAGGCAGAGGTAACACGTGGAAATAAATCAGAACATTGGTGCTTCCAGAGGTTGAGGGGGAAATTTACTCTGAAGACACGTAAAGGAACTTTCTGGGCTGATGGTCATGTTCTGTAACTTAATAGGGATTTGGATTGTACATATGTATGAGCTTTTCTGAATTCGTAGAATGGTACCCTTAGGATTTGTGCACTTCATTGTGTGTAAAATGTCTCAAAGAAAAGAAAACCTAAACAAATATTGAACTCAAGTTAATGATACACGTAGTGAAGCATTTCAACTTAACTTTGACATGTGTAAAAAGTAATGGATCAGTGGATGGATAAAGGGATTGATAGAGGGATAGATGGTAAAAGAGCACACATAGTGAAATGTTGATTGTAGAATCTAGGTTTTCCTTATGATTGAAAATTTTCACGATAAAACATTGGAAACTATTTTTTGATCAGGGATGTGATCCATAAACTTTCAATTTCTGCACAATGGAGGCAATAGCATTTACTTCAGTAAGTTGTGAAGTTTAAGAAAAATTGCCACAAAAATAGGCCTGGCATAGAGTGGATGCATGTAATGTTGTTTGCCTTCTGTTTCCTCCCCTTTTACCTGTTTTGTCAATTTATAAGTCATGATATGTATTTTTGGATTTGGGAGCCCTGTGAATCAGTGGTCTAAAATGGTATGTAACAAAATGATTGAGATTATGGGGGGTGAACTGTCTGTCTGCTGTCTGCTGATTATACATTCCTTGAATGGAGGAATAGCTTTTAATGATGATAGTGGCTCAAACTCCAAGGAGGAGGGACAGCTTGTGGTGATACTTGTTTTAAAAAGAGTAACAGAAAGGAGAGAGAAGACAAAGTGTTATAGGCAACCATCCTATGGGTTTTGATATTAAAAAATGAAATAGCTATTCAGCTCATTAAAAACTCCATTGTGAGCGCTCATTTACTTAACAAATATTTATTGAGGGTCTACTACATGCCTTGTATTGTGCTTGGAGCTGGGGATACAGAGATGAACGTATGGTATGTACGAGAAAAACAAAGGTGACTGCCCTCTTGGAGCTTACATTCTAGTAATGCTAAACTTGATTGGATTTACAGGGATCAGTCTGTTAGCCAACAAATATTTACTGAGTCTTTACTCTGTGCCAGGCACTTGGAATTTCATAATGAACCAAAAAGATATAATCCACACGCTCGTGGAGCTTACTATTTAGCAGATTAGGTGGATTTAGTCAAATCATTGTGTGTAACTATAAAAAATACATTATAAGCGTGCAAAAGACTGTGAAGGAGAAATACAAGGTTCTTAAGGAAGTTTTGAGAGGAGAATATTTTCCTCTAGCCTAGGTGAAAAGAATTTTCTCCTTCAACTTTTACCTGAGGTAAGAGAATAAAGTGAGCACAGAACAGAGTTGGGATAGCCAGAGGCCCATGTCAGGCCAATAGTGGAACGTCAAACAGCGCACCAGCAGACAATGTAGTCAGTGGCATCGTTTGCTTAGTCTTTTTGATTTCTTGTCGGTTTATGCCTTTGGAGTTCCTGTATTGTTCGACTATAGAAAGCAAAGTGGGAATCATTGAACTGCTTTTAGCCATTCTAAGGAATTCTGGAATTGGGTTTATCTTTTGCTGAGTCAAAGACTACAACAAACACCCCAACACTTTCATGGTGCCAAGAAGCCGCTGGAGACACAGAGCCTGGGATCATAAACAAAACAATTATACAACTGATTCATTGCAAGAACATGCCCCCCCACTGCGGTCATTGGTTCTGAGCTGAAAGAAGATAGAAGCTGAGAGAATATGGAGAGCTGATGAGAAATATGTGTCTCACAGATAAAAGCTGCTCCTTCTACAATCATGGCACATCCTGGGAACTAATAAAAACTAAAGCGTCATTGTACTACATTCTTTAATGGGGACAAGCTGATCTGTGGAATTCTGAACTACTCACCTCTTCATCAGGAGGGGGCCAGGCTATTTTTGGAGAACTTCCATTTTCCAGCGCTATCAGCAGACGTACAATAGGTGCATAATAAATACTAATTTAATTATTACAGTGTTTTTTCATTTGCTACCTGATTCCCTGAAGGATAAGAAAAGTATAGAAATAGCTGGAGACGAGCAAAGGAAATGTACAAACGATAAATTAACTTAGAGCTGGGTTATGATCCAGCTAAAATGCCGAAAGAGAGTTCCATGTGGTTCAGCTTCACCCTCTATAAGCACAAATTCTTTTCTCTGTCTGGAGGAATGACTAGGACTAAAAGCCATATTTCGTGGCATCTTCTTAATGTCAAGATGGGCTGAAAGTACAAGAAGCCAAGAAAATCAGAGGAGGAGAAGCCTGGGAATTTAGGATATAGGAGAGTGATAGCATTAGACCACCTGGCTTCGTAGTCTCAGCTGTGCCCCTGAGTAGCTGTGAGACTTTAGGCAAGTTATTTCCTCTTCTGTAATATGGGTCCCTGCCTCACAAGTTTTTCTCAGAAGAATTGTTTGAGTTCATGCCCTTAGCACAATTTCTGGCACATAGTAAGTGCTCCATCAATTTTAGTTTTCACTTCCAGTGGTTTTCTAAAATAATCCTAATTTCCGCTCAAGATTTTTCAATAAATATGATTTGCTAAATACATAACTGAAAATAAAGTGTCGTAATGCTGCCAGTTTTTTTTATATAAACATACTCACAAATCAGGAAAAAACTCTTTTTCTCATGGCTGGATTTTGCTTCAGATTATATGACCACCATACCCACACAGTGCGGCATACCGTCTGGCCTTTCTGAACTGCAAGTACCTTTCTCCTACAATCAAGCTATCACATAACCTGGCAGAAGATTCAGAGTTCATTTCTCTCTTAAAGACCACTATGCATGAATCAATTGTGTTACTTTGTTATAATCCAAGGGTAAAAGAAGTCCAAAGAATCTATGCATTCTGAGTGTGTGTGTATTTGGTCTCAGGCCCTGATTTGTCTGACAGGCCTTGGAGAGAGAGAGAGTATACAAGGCATTCACCTAGTCTAAAATCAGATTAAAACAATAAAGATATTTTATGCTTTGTGTAAACTGGTAAGTGTCATGACTCTTGGAATGACAGTCTTGTTGAAAATTTGACACACTTTTCCTTCTGGTATGTCTTGGCATAAATTGTTCCTCTCTCTGCAAGATTAACTGATACCATCTGTTAGTATTCTGGGCCCTGACTCTCAGCCTGTGTTTGAATCTGCGTTTCTTTTCTCGGTTTCTTTTCAAAGGTGCAAGAACACAAGCGCTACCCCTCGCTGATGGCCAAACGCAAAATCAGTCCGAGCTCCCGTTTGTTCCCAAGCCTTTTAACCCCTTGCGCCCAACTCTACATCTGAAGGCAAAAACAGTCCTCGGAGACTTGGCCCACCCCCTGCCTGTGATAGGCTGCTTGGAATAGCAACTGCCTGTGTCACCGAAAAGGGCAAAGCCTTCTGAAATAGAAACAAAGTTGGTCACAAATCACATTGGCTTTGCTCGAAGTTTTTTTTTTTTTTTTTTTTCCACCTTCTTTAGCATGCGACCATGGGGAAAGTGACCACTGCTGTCAGGGAGGGAAGTCGGGGTGGTTTGGTGCGGAGGGAACGGCTGTAACTTCTACGTGACTATGGTACCTGTTGAAAACACAGAGGGCCCCAGTCTGCTGAACCCGAAGGGGAGACCAGCAGAGACTGATGGCAGCGACAGAGCCAACAGCGGCAGGCATCCTTCCTGGACCAGAGGTAAAGTGAGGCAAATGGGCTTGGGGGACTGTCTAGAGTAGCAAGCTGAACTTGTGTCTCACTCCTGTGTGCGTGTGCGTGTGTTTAGACATCAGTGTGCTAGGTGCACAGAGAAAAGGAGACAGATCTGGTGGGAGGAGTGACAAGAAGTTATAATGTGAAGGCTGAAGTCCCACTACTGGTAAGGTGGGTCCCATCGATTATGCTGACAATACAATGTATAAATCTTTTTTTCATTTTGGGGCATTTGATAAGATAGTCAAGTGTAAACACACACACCCACTTTGGCATTTATTGTCACACATGGACAATCTGCAACAAGTGGATATTATAACTATAATTTTTAAATCAGTATTTATTTTAAGTAGGCTTCATAAAATTATTAGTTACATAATCAATGAACACAGCTTGGTTTTTAGGTTCCAGGATCTGTAATGAATTGGAGCTTTATTCAGCGCCTAAAACCTCTGCTCCCTTGCTCCTGCTCTCTTTAAAACTGGTCTTTCGAACTGAGCTTTTAATTCATTTCTTTCTGGAGGTGAAATTTGGAAAGGTTTAAATTCATTTCAGTTATCTGTGCTAAACCAAATGCTTTTCTTCACTTGCACATTTACAACTCCCACAAAAACATGGCACACTTTTAGCTGTCTGTTCCTATTCATTCAGTTCTCAAAGGAATAGAAAGGAATGGTAATATGAAATGAAATCAAACACAGATAATTTTTTTCTTCCTACTGCTTTCCTCAGCTCTGCTCCCCCTAGCCATATAATACATTCCTAGACCATATATTGGAATTTCATGAATAATCCAAAACACCAAATGATACAAAAGGCATTTACCTTTCACCTTGAAATGGATCTGTATACTTATATTTGCACTGTGGGCTTGTCTGATCTTAGAATTGCAGCAACGACCTCTCTCATGGAGACACAGAGTGGTACCTCCTGGGGAACTGAGAAGCTGTCATTCTTCCCTGTCCTGCTCCTTGCTCAACTTTCTCTTACTTTCCTCTTTCTAGAATGAATATCTGGCGTCATCTTTCAATATAGCCTAGCCCTCTCTTAAGCAGAGTTTCTCTAAATGTGTTCACTGACTCCTCAGTCTAAAAGTAGGCAAGGGAAACTTGTATTTGGGGGTAAGGGGAAAGATTTAAAGAGTTCTCCTCTCTGAACTTCTGGAAGATTGAGCTGAAGGACTAGCTGAGGTAGTGAAATCAACAAAAAGGTTAACTAAATAGTGTCAGTGATAATGGCACAAAGAAGATGAAAAATTTTGTCCTGGATGGGCCTCCACAGTAGCAATTAAAAATTGACTATTAAATTTGGATATGGCTTTGAAAGCACAGAGTACTCTTAATAGGTTAAATTGCACAAGTTTACAATTATCTAAAAGGAATTTAAGATGTATGTATGTTTGTAAAGGTTGAATGCATGCACAATTTTCTGTTTAAAGTTCAATGGCTTATGTTCTTGAAAAGTAATAAATGAATAAATACCACAAATTATCTTTTAAATTTAATTATAAATGAACCTTTATTATGCACAAGAGGAAGCCTAAATGTTTCATCCAGGAAATTCAGAGTATTTAAAATATGCTTTAAAATGATCATACTGTTCCTACATTTGAAGATAGCAAGTTTTTCTATAGCTCTAGATGGAATAATTAAAGCCAAAGAGGAATGAGTTATACAATCCAGGACAAGGTAATTAAATCATGTGAGATACTGAAAAATGTAACAAAACAGAGGTCCTAAGCTCTGTAATTGCACCCCCTTAATGTCAGTGTGCACAATAAAAAGTGTTAGCAGGTCTTCCTCTCCAACCCCTCTTAAACTGAAAAGAATGCTCTGTTCCAATAACTAGAAGCTAATGAATATAAATTCATTTTCAAAAATCTTTAACTCAAAGTGGGTACATTTTTAGTAAATTTTTCAGTCTTTATAGACATGTTGTAACTGACTTGATAGGGCAGGGTTGAGCTCAGCTTGAAATTCTGGTGCCTAGAACCAACAGATATAGGTAATATGAGAAACGTGCACTGTTGGATCATCTCACACAAGGAGAACATGAGGCCAGAAGATGTGTGGTTGGCCCACGTTCATGCAGTGGCTGGTGCAAAGCTGACCCTGGCAGCCTCTCACCTAGAAGGCCTAAAACCTCTTCCTCCATCTCAGACACAGGGTCTCTGAGTCTCTTCTAATTTCATGATTCAAACAACTGGCTAGGGAGAAGATTTCCTTAAAGCGCTCTTTACCCCACTAGTACTGCTTTTTCCTCTGGATCTGCCCAAAGGGTCAGAAACCAAGAACAATATCCATTGTATGAATGCAGGTTCTCAGCACTACAGGTCCAGCCACCGAATGCACTGGAAACCAGATCATTAGAACTGGACTCTCTGTTCCATCTGAAAGAGCTGCACTCCATGCTCTCTAAGACCCTTCTAAGTGCCAGATGCCACAGTCTGAAGTTTGTTTGTTTTTTAATTTATTGGGGTGACAATTGTTAGTAAAATTACATAGATTTCAGGTGTACAATTCTGTATTACATCATCTATAGATCCCATTGTGTGTTCACTACCCAGAGTCAGTTCTCCTTCCGTCACCATATATTTGATCCCCCTTACCCTCATCTCCCACCCCCCACCCCCCTTACCCTCTGATAACCACTAAACTATTGTCACAGTCTGAAATTTAATAAATGCACACTTCTAATCAGATGAATATTCTAAGGCAGTTGTTCTCAAATATATTTAAAGCTGTGAACTTTGTACAAATGGAAGCCGAGTAGGTGGTCAGTATGTAAGACAGGTCATCGTGGCCTGCTCTAGTGGAGAGAAGGGAGGTAGAGAAAGGAAGGACCTGCAGCCTGGCTGCTTCCCTGCTTCCTCTCATCCCTTGTAGCCCCCCCACCCCCCCAATCAGGCTCCTCGAGTGGGATCACATTCAGCAAACCTGATATCCATCATTACTCTGGTTAGGCAGGTCATTTTTTTCCGTTGGGGCATATTTACTGTGCCCCTACTGAGTATTGGGCCTCCAGGTTTAGCTTAACCAGTCCTCTTGAATCCAGTGAGGCCCAGCTTTCTCAGGCTTCCTTGGGCAGCCCAAGGGGAAGTCTGCTTGTAACACTGAAGGGACTTTGGAGAATAAACTTATCCCCAGGGAAGAGAAAGTCAGGCCAACCCTCTTGACCTAGTAACGTGTAAGAGAAGCGATTCCAACAACAGACCAGTCACTATGGTAAGACCCAGGTCTGGGCCGTTGCCTTTTTTTTTTTTTCCTTCAGGTTTTCATATATTAAAAAGTAAAGTGACAAAAATTATTGTGTTTTAAAAACATGTATTTAAAAAATTAATGGCTGATAACAAAAAATGTTTGCATGTACTTTGATATTCCCAAGGAAGTGACAGGATTTATAGACATGTGAATATATGAGAAATTATGGACTCTTTTGTGTGGAAATAAGATCATATTTAAAGATAACTATCTCCTTTTTCATTTTAGTTAGTTTATCTCTCTCTGATTATATATTTAACCTCAGTTGGAAATCACATTAAAAGTGTAAATTTGAGACTGCAAGGACTGGGCAAATGGCTTCTCCAAGATCTAGGCAGGGAGAAGGCTCTAAACAAAGTTGGCGGGAGCTGTTTCACCACAGACTCTGTGAGCCTCGCGCTTCACCTCATTGGCTGCTGACCGCTGAAGCCCACGGCGGCCCACCGCAGCTCACATCGGCAGTCCAGCTCCAGGGAGAGCCATTGTTGAGGCGTAGCTATAGGGCGCACAGCTCACTGCCCATGCGGGAATCGAACCGGCGGCCTTCCACATTAGGAGCACAGAGCTCCAACTGCCTGATCCACCAGGCTGCCCCATCCAGATCTTAAACGGCTCTTATTACCCTTTAAGATCATGTCACCAAAGAGGCCCGAGAGGTTGTCACTTGCCACAGACCACCTCTTGGCTGCCACAACAGCAGCAGACACACACGTGTGGGAGCCTGTAGTGGCAAGGCCTGGCAGATATGGACGAAGCCAGGCCAAAGCAGTGCTGCTAATCTGGAGTGACTGAAATTAGCTGGCAGACACCAGTGTGCCTGAACTGGTTTTACAGCCAGTGTCTGCTCTGATAGGTCAATGCCCCTATCCCAGTTGTTAAATATTTTAAACATTATCCTTGTCTCTGGTAAGCTTGCCAGCAGGAGCTGACACCCAGAGTTCCCAGGAACATGCCTAGTGGTAGCTGATAGGACCCTAATGTGAGCCCTCGAGACATATTCTTTGTGAATTCTCAAGGGAGTACTTTCTACTGGTCCAGATCTTATAGTAGCTGGTGAAACCAGAGCTCAAAATATATTGAATCCACTCTGGAGCTGACTGAGGAAATTCCAATTTACAGGTACATATCAAAGGTGAGTCAGCTGGTTTTAAAATGCAATTTTTAATTGCTATAGATGTGTGGAATTCTATTTTTCATTCGAAAAATAGTTATTAGGTTGGTGCAAAAGTAACTGCAGTTTTTGCAATTATCATTATTATTCTTTTGTTCATTTATTTATTTTTAAGGAGGGTGCAGCTCACAGTGGCCCATGAGGGGATCCAACCGGCAACCTTGGTGTTATTAGCACCACGCTCTAACCAACTGAGCGAACCGGCCACCCCTGCTATTATTTTTAAGCTTTTAAACTGCAGTTACTTTTGCACCAACCTAATAGTTCTTAAATTTGCTTTTATAGGTAGCATTTTCTCAATAGGAGGAACCCAAGTATTGTTTTAGCTTCAGGGTTTAAAAGTTCTGAGAGCTCCAAACCACCCTCCATTAGTGTACAATTAGCTTGGGCTTCTAAGAGCTGAAGCAGCTATTTACTCAGATTTTATAAGCAAGAACTGGTTTTATAAGATTCTTAAATTAAGCAGAGTCAGCACTCCCTAGTTCAATTTTTTTTTCTTTCTCAGTAACAGTCTTCCCCAAGAGAATGAGTTATTGAATACAATAGGCAATGAAAGCCATGTAAAAGGACACCAAATTATGGTGGTTAGAAAGGGGAAAAGTAGAAATGGTCTCATTCCCAGGTTGCTATTTGACCTGTGGAGGCAGGAAGATAAATTTTCATCCTACCTTTCTAACTTCTGGTTGGACTAATCAAATAACACGAGACAGATGAACAGGAAAAAATAGCACCATTTATTACAAATGTACATACATGGGGTCCCATAAGAATGTGAGACTGGAGGACAGACTGGGCATTTAAGGCTTATATGCCTTCTTGAGCTAAGGAGAAGGGGAGTATGGTGGTTTGGGACATCATATGGCAGGAAGACAATTCAAATGGTGATGGAAAAGCAAATGTTTGGTAAATAAACGTTTGCTGGGCCATGTTTAATAATGGGACACAGAGAGGACTTTGATCAATGGGGTCTTCTAGGTTCTTCCCTAACACACCAAGTTCATATTGAATTATAGTTGTCTATGACGGTAGCTCTCTTCTGGGAGCAGATCCTCTATATAAAATATTTTAAGCAGTTAGGGGGAAGATCAAAGGTTTTTCCTGAGTCTTTCTTTTCTTAAAAAATAACCAGCTTAAAATAACCAATCTCCCAAAAGGCATACTTTGGGGTACCAAACTTTGCTTCCCCTCAGACCAAATATCAGATAAGAATGATTTCTCATTACATTTTTCCTCAAAAATTACTCAATCTCAGTTAAAGGTACAAAACCTGAGACCCCCAAATACTTCCCAGCTGAAACTTTGAGTCAAATATGTTAGCTTTATAGTATATCATAAATTCATATAGGTTTTATCCTATTTTATTTTGTTTTGATTTGGCTCAATGGTATCATTTTCCTTCCTATGTCATAACACACTTATTCATGCATTTGCTAACTGGCTACACCTCAGTGATATATTAAATTTTCTATACAATTTAAGGAAGTAATAATAAGACTAAAGTAATTTATCACATTATTCTAATTTTAGGAGCCGTCATTATTTTTGAACCGTGAGTCACTTTCTATGGTGCTGCCAAAATATCAGGGAGAAAAAAAAATGCAGTTTTTCATGTAACTTAAAGAAGTGATTTTTTTGTTTGTTTTTTCCTTAAGTAAATCAAGTGTAATTTAACTTTAAACTGTTAAATTGTGCTTCCCTTGGAAGTAATTATTTCTCAGAAACAAGAAACACTTATGACTCAGGTCTACCTGGCATTGCTAATCTCTGAGACTTAACTATGTCCATATTATTTTGTCCAAAATATTTTGCTCCTGAGCTCACCTGTTGCCCTACTTTGTGGAAGTCAGAGTTGGGAGCTATGTGCAGTGCAAATTTAGAAACCTGCCTGAAATGGCATCTCAGCCTCAGAGGTGAAAAGTTTTTTAAGAATAGGGGGGAAATTTGTAATTAGAATTAATTTGTATGTTGAAATAGCATCCCCAGACTGATGATATTTTTTCATTTCCATTGAGGAACAAAGCTATAAAAACCCCAAGGCAAAATCACAGGAAGAATGTTTCATGCTGTAGGCCCAATTATGTAGGTACTGCCAAAAAGAAATGAATCTAAGAATTTGTAAAAAGGCATAATTGTTATTTTATTTCCTTTTGCCCATCATCCAGACTAAAAATAAAATCTTTGTTGAATGATTATCATGGCCAAGAGCTTCTGTCACAATTATATCTACTTATCTTTATAACAACTCAGTGAGGTAATATTACCCACAGTTCACAGATAAGGACACTGAGGCTAAGAAAGCAACAACTAACATTTACCAAACATTTACTGCTATGTACTTCTATCTCATTTATTTTCAATAAAAACTTTATGAAGTAGGTAATACTATCTTTGTTTTAGGAACGAGGACACAGAAGAACAGAAAGGTTAAGGGACATGTCAACATCAAGCACTCTGATTCCAGATTGTACCCTCACCATTAAGCCCAGGTGCCTCCTGGAGAGAAGCAAAGTGGCTTATTCCAGGCAGCACAGATAATAGATGGCAGCGCAGAGATCTGAAGCTCAGTATCCTATATCCAATCCAGGGTTTTGCCCATTTGATCAATAATACCATCCAGCACTGATGTCTCTACTTCCTGCTCTGTTTGGTGAATTTGAGTACCCAATTACACTCATTTCAGAACTTTATTGCATTCTATTTTAGCTAATTTCCTAATTTTACATGTAACATGTCTTTTTCTATAAGAGTGTAAATTCCCAGATAAAATATATATTATTGTACCTATCAGAGCTCTAAGCTAACTGCAAGTGCTTAGAAAAGGTAAGAACTATGCCTTTTCTCTGTATTTCCGTCAGGGATCACATGCATGGAGCCCAAGTGTCACCATCTTGTGCCATCAGATCCAGACGTAACCTAGGAAGTGTCTTAACACAGAGCTCACAGGACCACCCTGCTGATTGTACTGTCTGCCATCCATGCCCAATACAGTGCTGGCACCTAGTACACGCTGAATTGTTACATGAGTCAAAAAGTGTTTGTTGAGCTAAACTAAAGAGTATTAAAAAAAAAAAAAGTATTTTAATTCAGCAATACTTATTGAGAGGCATGGTGCTAGACACTTCAGGGTAGAAAAAGGAGTCAAAGATGTGATTCATGTCCATAGATTTTTACCAACTCATCAGAAAGATAAGAGTCTAAATAACAACAAGACAATCATTTAACAAAGTTTGAGTGTCTATTATGATTCAGATATGATGCTAGACTCTGGGTCCATGGATGAACAAGAGACATCCAGGCAATGTAGGTGATTATTAGCAATTGGTGGGGAGAAACGAGATCAGGACACCTACAATGGAAGAGGTGGGCAGATACATAACACTCTGGTAGTGCCCGGGGGACAGTGAAGCCAGTTTTTGAAGGATTCTGTAAGACAGTGTGGCTAAGCTGAATCAACAAAGCATAACTGAAGCCAAGAGGTTTACAGACAGCATTCTAAGTAGAGTAATTATCTTGTATACAAATTTGGAGAACAGAGAATGACACTTTCAGGAACTGCAAATATTTTTGTGTGATGAGAGTACAGACTTCAAACGGGAGAAAAAAAGACGACAAAAGAATCTGAAGACATAAGCAGGGCCAATATGATGCACTTTTGTGTGCTCTGTACCATGAGAGGAGGAATTCTTAGGCGGAAGAATACTTAGGAAGAAACCATATCAGTTCAAGAGAAATCAAGAAAGTTTCTGAAAGTAATGGAAATGATGACCGAATTAGGGGGTCTTGGAAAACTTCATCTCATGTCTCCAAATCCTCTAGCTTTATGGAGTTACCAGATATTTAAATAAAAATAGCTTCAGCTCCCGTAAGGCTAAATCTATATGCCTCCTTGCTTCTCACTCCTGCCTTGTCCTCAAGAGTCTTGTGGTTCTTCTGATTGCTTTTTGCACCAACTTCCTGTTTCCACTGGAATCTTGCCCCTCACTTCCTACATTAGTCTTTTATCTTACTTCTGCTCCAATCCCTAAGTGGATGATAGCTCCTTTTCTTTCATGTACTCAAATCCCATTCACACAAGCTTTTATAGATTTTTACTAATGATTTGAAGAGAGCTGGGCCCATTCTTAAAATCCTCTTGTCAAATCCACCATAAGGAATTTGTTATAAACCAGTATTTTCTAAAATCCACAGACCTCTTGCCCAATTGTTCCCTTGTGTTCTGTCCCCATTCCTACCTCCCACAACTTGACAACCTGTCGTAATATTTTCTTCAATTTCTCCTATTTCTGAGCTCTTTTAGCTATTCTTTCTTCTTCTTCTCCTCTCTCTCTCTCTCTCTCTCTCTCTCTCACACACACACACACACACACACACACACACACACACACACACGTCAAAATCCTCCCTTTATATTATATAAAACATCTTGGCCTTTTCTCTTTCTCTCTTCCTCTTTCTCATAGTCTGGCTGTGTATTATCAACATGCCCTATGGGCTTCTCCCCTACCACCCAGGCATTTATTTTTTAGTAAATAAAGTGTTTTTCCTAAGAGCTTTACAGCCACAGACTTTACAATTTTATTTATTTCCTTCCCATTTTGTATCCCTAAATAAATAATTTAAACAGCACTAAGAGTGACTTGCAACCATTTTTGAGTACATGGACTCCTTTTTAAATAGAAAAACACATTCAAATTTTCACATAATAGTCTTCACCGTTTTGTATTTATTGATTAGAAAATATAAAATGACAGAAAGCTACTTTTGCATTCACTAGCACTTAGAATTAAAAAAAAAAAAACCTTATCACATCCATGTATGTTTAAATCTTGAAGTACAGATATGTGTGTTACTTACTACTGTTCCAACAGCCAATAATCATTGATGGGATGAGGGTCCTTTTTAAAAACCTTGTCAGTTTTCAAATGTCCATAGTTCACCACAGCTCTCACACATCGAGAACCTCCATCCAAGAGACATCAAGTCTCTAGGTAAAATGGCTGCCAGTTTGTTCTCCAGATTCACCCCTCTTAACTCTATTGAAAATCCCCATGAAAACATGGGAAGAGCTGCACACGTACAATAGCACTAAAGCCAGATATATTCTCGATGAGTTAGAACTTAACCGTAAATAAAATGCAAACATGGATGTCATATATAAAATAAGACAGTAAAATGTTAGATTTTCACAGACTGCATCCCTTATTGAGAGAATTTTCACCCTCCAGAGACACAGAAGACGTGTCTGTAGCGCCTAGAGCTGTTTTCTCAGATGGTCAGAAGTTTTTGCTTCACAATGCAATTCTTCCCACTCCTGTCTTGTCATTATTACTTCTCTTTCTATATCTCTGTAGGGGCTACAATTTCTAAGATTGCAGCCACTTTGGGCTAGACAGGAAAGACAGTGCCCACTGTGTTTTGAGACATGAAGTCAATGTAAGAAGGGACAAAGCCTAGAGGAGCCCCTGGGATGATGCGCTATAGAAGTTGTAGTTTTGTATGGACTCTTTTGGATAAGCAAGGAACTACAAACTGCTTTAAATAATGCATGTATGATATTCCTTATTCATAGTCAGGGGACCAAGAAAAAATTCCTTTCTCAGTTCAATGGAGCCACACCAGGAAAATAACTTCTAGACGTCAGAAATTTGGCTAGTGGCTTTGCACATCAATTGTCGAGGTTTAACTAAGGTCTAACTTAGAGGAATTTCCAACTGCAACCGAGTGGCTAGAATGAGGTCAGACACTGCCAAGCTAAGAGCTGTTCCAACTCCCTCTGCTGCTGCCATCTGGGGAACTAAAAGATTCAGATACTCACTTCTCAGTCTCTCTTGTAGCCAAGTTTGACCACGGATCCCACTGGTTCTGGTCAAAGAGACATTAGGGTAACTTTGTAGGGGAGGAAAAAAGTTTTCCTCAATCCTTTTGTGGTCCCAGGCTGGGTCTGAAAATTAAACTGACAAAGACAGATTAACAGCAGAAAAGCATCCAAATTTATTTAATATAAGTTTTATAAGACATGAGAGCCTTCATAAGGAAATGAAGACCTGAAGAAATGGTTAAGCCTGAGTATTTTGATGCCAGGTTTGATGTAGAAATATGATATCTTAGAGAGTATGAGGTAAGTGTAGTCAACTTGGGGGAAACATAGCAAGGCCTGTTTGTTCAGATTCTTCCTGGCTTCTCTTTGGAGATAAGATTGTTTTTCTCCTGGTATAGGGAGGGCACCTCTTACAGGCTTTTATGACCTGCTTCAGGGGGAAGAGTGAGGGAAAGGCCAAAGGAACCCTCCTGCTTCTGTCATTTCTCAAACTCCTTCAGCTTAAAATATTCAACATGCCAAGGTGCCATATTTTGGTGTACTGTGTCCTGAACCTCATCATCTTTCAAGGTGCTTCTGGAAAGTTCCCTCCCTTATAAAAAGAAAAAGGTCTTGCCCTAAGCCTTCTCCCATTGTATCTTGCCTTTGAAACTGGTTGTGAGAGAATCTTATGCCTGGAGCTGTGGCAGCCACCTTGCCCATATGATGACAAGTCTGGACAAAAGCCAGCCCTCTGAGGAGGCAGGAACAGAAGGATAGATAATGAATTCTTGGAGACACCAAACTCAAGCTGGTCATCTCACTAATTAAACAATAAATGCCATGATGTTTTAAGCCCGTATTTGTCAGGGTCTTGGTTTCTTACGGTCAAAAATGCCACTGACTTGTGCGGGCTGGGTAAAGAGAATGTAACAAATCTGGTTATTGGCAAGTACGTTTTAAATACCAAGGCAACACATGCATTTTAAAATTTCTTTTTACAGGAAACATAGAAATTTTGTAAAGTATCTGATTTTTGTTCTGTATAAATTTGTGAAAATGGACTCTGAAAAAAAGATCTAGGACATCTAATAATAAGAGTAAACTGAGGTACAGCTAAAGGAGCTAGCTGAGAATGGAGATGCAAATAGGCCTATATAAGACATGTAAAGAGTGTGAGAAGACTAAAACTGCAAAAGCAGAATTATTAGCTGAAATCTGTGATGTGGAGGATAAATATGAGAAGCTATTCTAGATGTACATAAAAAGGACAAGGAGCAAGAGGTGAGAGAGGAAAGGAATATATATAACTAACACATAAAGAATTATGACTCAATAAATGGGGGGGGGGGGAACCAAAATGACTAGAAGAAATCTTTTCTGAGTAGAACTCAACTAGTTACAGAAAAGCTTAGAAGAAACAATCACCCAGACTTATCCTTGAGAAAGTTTCACATTGAAGGAGGGGAAGAAGAAAGAGCCGGAAGGAGAGAGAAAAAAGAATGAAAGTCATACATGTAGTAATCAGGCAGAAAAGGATAGTTAAAAACAAAGCAAGATGCAGGGAAGAGTAAATGTGCAAATTTAAACAATGTCCCCTCTTTATGTTTCCCTAGCCAATAGAATTTCGAGAAGACTGGTTTCAGGAAAGTGTGTCTAATCAAAACAAGGATTGGAGAAACAAGAAAGAAAGCAAAGTTCCTATCTTTTTGTCTGCAAAAGGTCAAACAATAGTAGGTATGGAGAGAGGCCAAATTTTCCGTTGGTCAGAGTTTCATTATATGCTAAAGAGAGGATTGACGTACAGGGAGAGGGGTGAATAGTGGTTAGAAAAAGGCACTGGCTCATGCCCAATATTAACCACCACAGACAGAACCACACACGGTCCAGAGCCAAAAGGCAGTATCTGGGACCTTTGACAGCTATTGGGAATACCACACCTCAACTGTTCATGGGAGGTGCCCTCTGGGAAATTGTGTGAAGCAGCTTTCTGGTTAAGCCATCACTCCTCCTTCTTGTGGCACCCAACAGTCTCTCCTGAGCTGTTGTACCAGGCACTGTGTGCCCACCCCCCCATACAGACGCTCCCCATCTAAAGCAGAGACAGACGTAACTCAGTAAATCCAGGATGCTATAAGGCCATGGATGCAAAGAGAGAAGTGAGATTAATGCTTACCAAAGAGAGGGAGTCTGGAAAGGTTTTGTAAAGGGGATATTTGAGCTGGATCTTCAAAGATAGAGTTGGTTTCCCTAGACTGAAGTAGGGTAAGGACATGCCGTGCGGGGGAACAGCATGAAGACCAGCACAAGTCTGGGGAAGTGCACAGCATATTCCAGAAACAGCAGGTAATCTGGATGTGCTGAAGAATTGGTACCTAGAGACTGTAGTGGGACCTGAAAAATCTGCTCCCCTGAAAAGGGACCATTAAACGCTGAGTCTGATTGATTAGAGAACATGTCCGTGCACTGAGCTGACATTTAATAAAATATAAATATACAAGGGACAATGAAACATTTTAAGGTCTATGCAATGGTTTTCAAGTTAACTAGCTAATAATAGTGCTGAAAGCTTTATAGAAATGCTAACAGTATGCTGTTCAAATGCTAAGCATTTATGCAAAGATAAAGTTCTATATGCTAACCATTACATAATACTAAATATTAACCTTAGCCTACTGACAAAACTGGGAAGAAGAGGACCAAGGTGTGGTATTCTGGAGTGCTGTTATCATTCATTCATTTATTCATTTACCCAACAAACATGTATTGAGTATTTATCTTGTGCCAAAGACTAGAAGTGGGAATACAGATATAAGTGAAACAGAATTCTTGGCTTTAAGGAACTTTCAGTCTAATAGGGGAAGACAAACAGGTAAATAAATGAATCCTTTAAAATGTGGCAGGTGCCCTGAAAGCACACATTCTGTGCACAGTGGAAGCACTGAGGGGGTAGGAGTGGAGCAGCAGAATAAGGCAGAGCAGGGTGGTCATCGTGGAGGAGGTGGCTCTTGTGATAATTCTTGAAAGATGGGTTGGTGTTCAGGAAGAAGGAGCAGAGAAAGGGGAGACCACAACTACAAGGACATTTGGGGGCCACTGCAAGTTTTTGTTGAGCAACACAAGAAATAGGAGGTCTTCTAAATTTGTGAAGCATTCAGTTGGTCAAGCTGTATAATTACTTGGCCGCCTGCCAAAACCAAACCAAACCTGTGTATGCACGCTTTTCATTCTGTTGTAGGATTTAGTCAGTCAGCAAGTGTTTATTGTGTGTCCTTTATGTACATATGTAACGATGGGCATATGTGAAGAAAGGAAAAAAGAAAGCAGACAGAAACTCAAATATTGTGGAAAAATTGAGTGTTTCTTTGCAGGCCATTTAGTTGTGTGTTTTCATCTGAGTCACCATGAGCTGGGCAGACAATGAAGCTATTGTAATATTGGCTGCAGTCTCATGGCCTCTGGGGGCTGTCTGTCCTTTTTGCCCTTGCTGAGGGTCTTGGCACTCTCCTTTGCATAAACCCTCCTGGTTGCGATCACATCTTTGATAGGAAGAGTTTTACTTCATTACCTTATTAAAGAATCATCATTGCTTCAAAAAGAACATGGCTCGCATTCTAGCAAATCAGCAACACAGAGTGCATGCATGACCCAACATCCTGTGGGGACCCGTAGCCAATCACCAGATAGTTGCCACTACTGTGATGTCCACAAAAGGATGAGAATTCCCTATGGCCCTTCTGGGGAACACAGGGATGTCAAGGAAGGGTTCCTGTAAAGCAAAGGTCACAAGCAAAATAGCTAGCGAAGTGAAACTTCATCAGGAACGTTAAGGGCGGGCTGTTTGATTTCAGGTTGAGTGTTTTTTGAAAAAGCATTAATTATGATTCCTCACCCTACTCGCTCCTCTAGCACTGACTGTTTCTCATTTGTCCACCCAGCTGCCCCAAACTCTCCCATCTGTGTTTAGGCAAACATAAACCCCACCTTCTTGCCACATCCTCTTTCTTCCTGTTCAATGCCAGATTTCTTGGAAAAGTGATCTTTGCTTTCTGACATCCATAGGATAACATCTTGCTTCTATCATCATCAACCAAAAAGTTGACACAGGAAAAGCCCACTCCTTATGTTTCTCTTCATTGTTTTTGTGTGGTAAAATAGCACCAGGAAAATTACCTGTGATGGAAGTTGAATGGGAAGAAAACACTTTCCTCTACCCTCAGAGTTCTTTCTGCTGGTCTAATAATCAAATAGACATGAGACAGATTAGCAAGAAAAAAATAACCAAATTTAATTACATACACATATATGGAAACCCCACATACATGAGAGTCAGAGACAGAAAGAAAACTTGAGGTATATACGACATTCTGCGCTAAGGTACACTGGCGCTTCAGAAGCAATTGCAGGGACAGCACATGTTCAGCAATTATTAGTTTGCCCTGCCATATAGGAAGGTAAAAAGTGATTTCTAGTGATAACCCTTATCATGGGCCAAGTCCCTAATTTAAATTCTTCTGGATAGTTAAGCGGGGAGCAGAAGTTTCTCTTAAGCCTGCATGGTCTTGGTTGCATTTAGGCTTAAAATAATCTGCATATCACTAAGGCATATCTTTGGATGGCTAGTTCTGAACCCCTACAAAGTCATAGGGTGTCACAGGGCTGCAATCTTGGGAGCATTACAGACTAGCTTTCCCCACTGAGTTGGAATTCAGAATCCAGAATGGGCAGCTTGAGGATTGTAGTAGAACTTCAATAGTAATAAGTAGCAGTCATGAGATGAGTGGGAAAGCTAGTTTTGGGCAGTACCACTTAAAGCATATAATGGGGGAAATTATATCCCTCAAATAAAAGTCAAACAATGAAGACCTTAGCATAATTCTGAAGCATATAAACCATGTTGGTATGCCCCCCCCCCCGTCATGTAGTAATAGGGTCATAAAATATCGTAATACAATTTTTTAAGCTTTTACATGTAAATTTCCTTGCTAGATTAGATAGATAGATGATAGCGAGATAGATAATGTGATATATAATTTAAATTTTTTTAATTTTGTAAAAATTGTTTAACCAATTCTTATAGAAATGATTTACTATGTCTCTAAAGAATCATGCTTAGTACTAGCATCTGGGTCTCAAGAGGGACATTGACAAACTGGGATGGTTTCCAGACCCTTTGCATACATCTCAGTCTGCCAATATCCTATGAGCATTGGCTAAAAGAGTTAGGTATATGAAGTTAAGTCCAGAAAGCAGAAGAAAAAGCTGAATCCCTCTTCTATTGGAAGACATTTTCCCCAGACTACAGGAAGCTGGCTTGCCCCACCCCTTACCCCCACTGCTCCTTAACCTGTCCCCTTGGACTGTCTCTAAAGTAGGTTACTAGAGCATCAAAGGAAGGGACTCTGCTATCTCAAGGGGTCTTTCCTTTTGTAGGGAAGCACTATTTCCCATCTGAAAAAAGAGGAAAACTAGGAAGGGGAAGGAGAAGGACAAAGTGGCAAGGACAATCTTCTGCTATTCTAGTAGTTCTGGCCTCTATTCCCCCATGTCCTTGATTCAGTATCCTCATGCTGTCCTCTGTCGCTCTAAGTCCCCTTCTGGAGTGCCTCACTCACTATGCCTCTCCAGTGTTTCATTCTCCAAGTCCCTTCTTTCTCCAATCGACTATCAGAGATCAATAGCTAAAACACACATGATAATCAGCACATCAAACATAGATAAAATGAAGAATTATAAGTAGAGATATGAAGCAATATAATATTCTCAGCCAAATGTAAGAATTTGACCCAGTTCTCCTGTGGTAGAGGAATTTGTTGAGGCTTTTAAGATCACACAGGAAAAAAAAAAGTGGCAATTGAAGACATGAGTGAACCTATAAAAGAGTACTTTCAAGTCATTCTGCATGTAAAAATTAAAACAGTACATAATAAATAATAGATAATAGAGATATTGCTAGAATGTTAAGTTTCTTGAGGTGCAAGCACCACATCTGTTTTGTTTTATTGCTATATATGTACCTCAAATGTCTAGAAAATGCCTGCTGTGCAAGAGTGCAAATATTTATTTGTTTTTCTGATTAGCTGGATGAATTGCTGATATAACTTCAATTTAATGATTTGTGTTTGCAATGCTCATAAAGTACTTTATTTTATTTTATTATGGATTAGTGAATTTTTATTTGCGCCTCCATCTAAATGGCCAGTCCTTTTTAAATTTATTTTTGGAGTCTCCCACTTTCCCATATCCCATCAGATTCCTGGAGATGTAAAATGCCTTGGATATTTGTGGTGAGAAGAGGTATAGATCACCTTTATTTGACCTGTTCCTTTCACCAGAGCTAAACAACATTTTTTAACCACACCCTCGATCCCCCACATTGGTGGGGTTAAATAAGCCTTAGCTCAGCCTGTGATCATTGTGTGCCCAAGCACATGTTTCTAGTGCTTTTTACACACATCTCAGTTCTCCTTCTTCTCCGTATCCTTTGCTGTTGCCTCGTCTTCTAAATGTTGGCATTCCCTAGGTCCCAGGCCCAGTCCCGCTTCTCTTTCCCCTCTATTCTGCCCCCGTACGTGATCGCATCCATTTCCATGGCTTTAAATACCAAATACATGCTCCTGAATCCCAAATACATATCTCCAGCCTTGACTTACCTCTTAATTTTCAACTCTGTATACTCAACTCCCTCCTTGACATGCTTGTCTTAATGTCTGATGTGTAAAAACAAACAAAACATTTTAGAAAGTCTAAGATGGAACTTTTGGTTTCCACTGCTCCTTTTACTCCCATTCATAGCCAGTTCTCTTCCCAGTCTTCCCAGGGTCAGTGTATCACCCAACCAACTGCTCCAACCATGGAGCCATCTTGGGTTCTGACCCACTTCCTTATGCTCCAATTTCAATTCATGAGCAAGTGTAGTCATTTGAACTAACTGTTGAATCTATGAGTCTTTAGTTCCACTACTTACACTCAAGTCTAAGCTACCATCATCTTGTGTTGAGACTAAGGCAACACACTGCTCCCTGATACTCATCTTGCCTCTTGACTCATCTACACACAGCAGCACGAAACTCATTTAGAGTGTCAACACCACCTTGCCAGTCAGTGGGCATTGACCTCATTATACGTGGAATACAATAAAAAGTTGCCCCTGTGACCTGCCAGGCCCTGGATGAAGTGTCTCCTTTGTATTTACCCACGTCACTGATGCCTTCTCCCTCCTACCTCTCCAAGCTTCCGCTGTGCCCCACACATGATGTACTGGCTGCCCAAGAGGCCTTAGAGCATGATGACAGCTTTCCTGTCCTCAGGCTTTGTTCACTCACTGCTGTTTCCTGCCCCAGCAGTGGTCTCCTTTCACCTACTTTTGGTTTGGTTTGGTTTCAGTTTTGACAAGTTACAAACATATAACAAACACTTGTGCACCTACCACTGAAAATTAGTAACTGTTGTCATTTTGCCATTTTCCCTCAGCGTTTAACATTATAACGATAGAACAACATAAATTCCCTTTTGCTCTTCTTTCCCCATGTTCCATCCCTTCCTCCTTACTCAGAGCCAGTAATGGATATTGTGGATTTCCTCCCCTGCATCCATTTCTCCCTTCTTTCTGACACAGCTCTAACTTTGTTACACCCCCTCCACTCCCCACCACGCACTCCTGCACTTCAGCAAAAGCCAACTGTGGCCTAGTTGTGGCCAAGGAGACAGACATGAGGAAGGCTTCCTGGGGGCTGGGCTTCGTTTTCCCCAGGGTACCCAATGGTAAGCCAGGAACGTTTCTTGAGGCTCCTATCTGCTCTATCCTGCTCTCCAGGGTTTGCCTTAGGGAACTGGGTTGGAACCAGAGGAGTGGGTTCTCCGAATTTCTGATCCAATACCAACGCAGGAACTGAAGTGTGTTCTTATTTGTTCAGTCTTCATTTCATCATCTGTCATCTGCTTATCTTGCATAGCTATCGGCTGGACACTTACAACAACATCACAAACAGAAGCACACGACTTCCTAAATGTCTCCGCCCCTCTCCTCCCAAAAATAAAAGAAAAAGGATTTTTCCTTTTATATTTAACCTTTTTTTTGGTTGGTTTTTTGGTTAGCATATTATTTTATTATACTTATCTGTGTGTTTATACTCAGTGCTATGAAAAACTCACTTACAGAAGGTTAAGTGTCCACTCAGATATAAAATGTTTAAAAGAACAACTCACAACTGACATGTCTGTTTCTACCCTCTGCTTGTAGGTTGCGGCATGTTTACTCTCCTGTCATCTGTCACAGCTGCTGTCAGTGGCCTGCTGGTGGGTTATGAGCTTGGGATCATCTCCGGTGCTGTTCTTCAGATAAGAACCTTATTAGCCCTGACCTGCCATGAGCAGGAAATGTTTGTCAGCTCTCTCCTCATTGGGGCCTTACTCAGCTCTCTCACTGGAGGGGTCCTCATCGACAGGTATGGAAGAAGAGCTGCAATCATGCTGTCTTCCTGCCTACTTGGACTTGGAAGCCTAGTGTTAATACTCAGTTTATCTTACACAGTTCTTATCGTGGGACGCATTGCTGTAGGGGTGTCCATTTCACTGTCTTCAATTGCCACCTGTGTTTACATTGCGGAGATTGCCCCACAACACAGAAGAGGTCTTCTGGTGTCACTGAATGAGTTGATGATTGTCATTGGCATTCTTTTTGCCTACATTTCAAATTACGCATTTGCTAATATTTCCCATGGCTGGAAGTACATGTTCGGCCTTGTCATTCCTTTGGGAGTTTTGCAAGCCATTGCAATGTACTTTCTTCCTCCAAGTCCGCGTTTTCTGGTGATGAAAGGACAGGAGGAAGCTGCTAGCAAGGTTCTGGGAAGGTTGCGACCCATCTCAGCTACAACAGATGAACTCACTGTGATCAAATCTTCCCTAAAAGATGAATATCAGTATAGTTTCTGGGATCTGTTTCGTTCGAAGGACAACATGAGGACCAGAATAATGATAGGCCTAACATTGGTGTTTTTTGTACAAATCACTGGCCAGCCAAACATATTATTCTATGCATCAACTGTTTTGAAATCTGTTGGCTTCCACAGCAACGAGGCAGCTAGCCTCGCCTCCACGGGGGTTGGGGTTGTCAAGGTCATCAGCACCGTCCCAGCCACTCTTCTCGTAGACCATGTCGGGAGCAAAACCTTCCTCTGTGTCGGCTCCTCCGTGATGGCAGCCTCATTGCTGACCATGGGCATCGTCAATCTCAATGTCCACATGAATGTCACCAACATCTGCAGAAGCCATAGTCCTATCAACCAGTCCTTGGATGAGTCTGTATTTTATGGACCAAGAAACCTCTCAGCCAGTAACGACACTTTTAGAGAGTCCTTTAAGGTGATCACATCCCACAGCAGAAGCTCACTACTGCCCACGAGAAATGATGTGGATAAGAGAGGAGAGACGACCTCAGCATCCTTACCAAATGCTGGACTGAGCCAAACTGAATCCCAGATTGTCACAGACCCTGCAGAAGTCCCACCTTTTTTGAAATGGCTATCCTTAGCCAGCTTGCTTGTTTATGTTGCTGCTTTTTCAGTTGGTCTTGGACCGAGTAAGTATTTTTATTCCTTCCCTCTCACCCCTTATAAATATTAACGTATTGCTTTTGACTAGTGAGAGAGTATCCCACAGCTATAATATATCTTGTATATAGAACTACTAGGAGCAGGAGAGGGAAATATTGGCCACTTGATGTTTCTACTGATGCAGAAAGGATGCTTGGCTTATATCTGCTTTGTGAAATGTGCAGGGCTAGTATTCCCCCAAAGGGTAAGTTTGCCATTATCTGTCACATGAGGAGATTTTAACACCAATTGATTGGGGATGAACTAGACCTTGAAAGATATTTACTGCCTAAAAGAATATATTGCTTTATGAAAGCAAAGTTTAGTGGGATGATATGTGTTTACATATCATCTGGTCTTCATAGGTGAAAGAAAAAAAATCAAGATTTTCTTAAAGATGCAATAGTGGATACATTCCAGTAATAATGAAGAAGAAGGAAATTATGAGTTGAAAAGGAGAATGCATTTTTTAAAGTATATTTTATCACTAGAGTAACCTCCCAGGGTGCTTTACTCTCGTCTATTAAACAGGAGAGTGGGAATTAAGTTACTCCCTTTGAACACAGTACAAACAATTTACAGGGAGAAAGATACAAGGGGGTTTTATTTTATATGTCTATCCAATGGCAAAGTTTAAACACTTCTCTGAAACAAACTCTCTAGAGTTTCCTAGAATAGGTTGTTTTTAGCCTCACATCAAAAGTTTAAACCTCTTTGTAGGGAAATTGTGAAGGGTCTTTTGTACTAGAAAATAGGGCCTTTCACTAGAAAATAAAGTGCTTAAAAATCCAGGGTAGTCTCTTTCTACCACCCTAAACTTCTACCCTTCACCTCTCTCTCTCTCTCTCTCTCTCTCTCTCTCTCTCTCTCTCTCTCTCTCTCTCTCTCTCTCTCTCACAGGGTTAGTATTAAAACTTTTGTTGACAAGGATCAAGGACCAAACAAACTTGCTCAAATAAAGGGACATGATGGAGGTTAGGAATAATAAAAAGACATGGACTGTGTGGAATAAGAAAGAGGAACCAATGTAGGTTTCTGGTGACAGGAACTGGACAATGTTTCTGGAAAGAAAGTTATTTGAGGGCTGAGTTAATGATCCACTGTTAACTCATTAACTATTCATTCAAGTGATATGTATGGAGTGACTAATTTTTTAATAATGAAGAACTATGCTAAATGCTGGGGAAACAGTAATGAACACGACAGATAATGTCCCTGTCTTCAAAGAGATTATAGTTAAATGTACTGAGCTATACTCCTTGTGTCTTCTTCTTTCTGGTCGGCAACCAGCAGGTTTGGCTTGCTCAATCTGAGCTAATTAATAACTGAACTTGCACATGGCTGATATGGCCTCTCCTCCAACTCTTCCTCATCTTTCAGTCTACTCCCACTTCTAAGTGAGATCAGTCTCTAGATATGATTCATTGAAATTCCAGAGTGAGAGTAGGAATCTGATTGATTCTGTTTTTTGTTGTGCTAAGTTGTAGGTGGTTGTTGTAGTCTAATCAGTAGTGGCAAGATTGGGGCCACTACTCCAAAACATGGGGCCACATGGTCCAAAACATGGATGACCAGAAGCTGGCCCTACTTCTGGCACTCTGAGTAGACAGATTTCCCCATAAGAGGTTTCCCCATGGGCCGATAGAGTAAACACTACAATACTATCAGTCTCAGATCTGTCTGACTTCTTCCTGAACCTTGACTCTGCTTTTTAAGACTTAACAATGATATTAATAAATACCATTAATTAACAGTTTCCTGGAAACAAGTTTTTACCATTATTTCAGGATTCAATTATCTTGGGTGTGTACCTGTCTTAGTAGTTTCTGACTGCTATAACAAATTACCAAAGACTGGGTGGTTTAGACAACAAACATTTACTTCTGACAGTCTGGAGGCTAGAAAATCCAAGATCAAGAGACTTGCAGATTCTGCTTCTTGGTTTATAGAAGGACACCTTGCTGTGTCCTCCCATGGCAGAGGGGAAGACCGAGGGGGTGAGGGGAGGAGAGAGAGAAAAAGAGAGAGAGAGAGAGGAGACTAACTGGTTCCTTTGTGTCTCTTCCTATAAGGGCACTAATTCCATTCATGGGGGCTTCACTCTAATGACCTAATTACCCCCCAAAGAACCCATCTCCAAATACCATTACCATGAGGATTAAGATGCAGTCCATACAATATGTATGTGGTTACTCAGATATATAAATCTAATGAAATGTGAGCAAGCATCTTATATTTTTATTTTCAGAAACTCAAAACTCTATCAGAAGGGCAAGATATGAGTGTTATCTTGTAACCAGGCATAACTTTGTGGCATAACTTTTTTTTATGTCAATAGGTACAAGATTTTGCTCTTTTGGTAAACTTCAGGTGGTATTGTTCCACATATTTCCTTTGCCAGCATCTTTTTTTCTGCATAGTCATAAAACTAAAAATATCTCCTTTTTACATCAGTTACTTGATCTAATCATTTGAAATGTCAAGAATCAATTAAGAATCTAAGAAAAGGTTAGCAAAAAGAAAAGGATACCTTCTTTGGTTTAACTCAGAGAAACTTTCAAGTTGGCAGAGATTATGACATACCACATATTATGAGAGCCATTGATGTTGTTTCCAGAACCAACCTATTCATGGTAAGAATCTTCCTTAGCTAATGCTGCTCGTCTCTCTTTAATTTTGGGGTAACTTTGAAAAATGTAGCAAATCCTCAGTTACTAATATATCATCTGATGTATTATTGTATTAGAGCAAGAGTTCCCCTTCTCAGGAAACACAATCTGATTTTGGAAAAAAACTGTTGGAGGTTGTTTATTTACCTTTTTGCATGACTTAGATAGTATTCTATATGAATTCTTTTAAAATATAATTTAAGCTTTAAATTCAACTAATATACACTTATTATGTCAAATACTGTGGTAGGAAGTTTTTACATACTTTGGAGGTCTACATTTTACCTTGACAACAAGCCTGTGAAGAAAGGGTATTCAGCAAATTTTACAAATGACGACATTGGATCTCAGAGAAGTTAAGTGGCTTGCTCAAAAAATGAAAACATACTGTCTTCTGAAATTCAGTGTTAATCCCTAGCCCAAGACAAGAACAGGCGGTCTTGCTCTGGTTTTGATAGTAAATGTTAATTATTTTTAGTTCAGTCCTCTCCAGGAAGATACATTAGAAGTAAGGACGAATGAAAACAGGGCATCGTGAGGCTATTAAATGGGCCACAATGCATTTTATTCAAGATAGAGACAGTCTCTCTTTTCCTGAAGTTCAGTGAGGTTGAGTAAGCACGTACTCTTTATAAGGCTGAGCCACAGGATAAAACAGGAGGAGGATAATGATCAGGATATAGGAGTTTTTGATATGCATGTACGTGAATAACTGAACTTAATTAAGGTAATGTTTAATACGTATATTGGTTAACATTCAAGTTCTGCTATAAAAAAGACCTAAATAACTGTGGCTTAAGCAAGATGGGATTTTCTTTCTTTCTCACTTAACAACTGAAGCCGGGTAGTTCTGGGTACCGTGGAGGCTCCCGGATCAGCCCCCTAAAGCCTATAGTTAGTGTTCCCAGACATCGTTGTAGCCAGTGCTTTAATATTCATTTTCAGTCTATCATGATGGCTACTTAAAAATATGAAAATGCATTTTAAAATTTCATCACCGTTTTCTGAGAGCTAATGGTCCCTTGAGAATCAGTGAAATGCACAGTCAATTAAAGGGAGGCAGGGTATAGAAAGGCCTAGATAATAAGACAGTATGAGCTATTCTATCAGGGAAGCAAAACCACTGTGTGTGATATGGGGTAAGGAATTACCTACAGGGATTAGACCTAACACAGTCGTGCTAAGAAAGCAAAAGTGTGGAAGGGGACGCGTAGAAGAAAAGGAAAGTCATTACCCAGGGCCATGAAGGGAAGCTGGTGAAGAACCCTGAGGAAGGCTGTTGCCTCAGCCTGGCTGCAGCCTGAAGTCTCTGCAGGTCAGCAGGGCAAGCCCAAGGTAAAGCTGCACTCACCTCAGGGGAGCAAAGACAACGGACCGTGCTAGGACAAAGTGGAACCCCTGAGAATGAACTGGAGCCCACATCTGTCTCTCACTGCATAGACTTGAATAATGACACATGCCACCTGCAGAAAAACTGGGATTCTTCTCCATAGAGCGCTTCCAATGTGCCTGGCCGAGTAGTTGGAGAAGCTGAAGCAGGTGATCCGGTGTCACTAGCTGTTCCTCTACACCTACAAGGAGATTCAGCAGGTCACAACAATATGCACAAGCTGCAGAGATGTCTAGCGCCCTGCACCAACCCCCCAAGCACAGGGCTTAGGTGTCACTTTAGCCTTCCAAGTCTCATGCAAATTTCTCTTCCTGCCAACCCTAACCCAGAACTACACATGAAAGGGAATTCTGGGAAACATAGTTCCAGCTTAGCTAAATTAACACAGTGCAAAACCACCAGAGTAATAAACTCTAGAGTAAGAAAAAATAGATGTGAATATGGAAAGAAATATTTGAAAAGTTCAAAGGCCCTGTATTCTGTCTTCAATTGCGGTAATAGGCATTTATTTTTTTTTCATGAAAACATTAATTGTGAAAATATATGACAAGCTCCCATTCCATCTCTGTTAAAAAAGAGGTGAGGTCATTTCATTAATGTCTCTTGGCTTTTGTTTCTTCAGTTATAAAATCTAAAAACACTCTTTTGCTAATGCATTATGAAAGATTTCATATTTATTTTCTCAGGAACGTTAATTATCTCCCTTGAGCTGATGACTCTCACTTATCTCCAGTTCAGTCGTCTCACATGACTTCTAGTTTCTTTTTTCCCAATGAGTACTAAACTTTTCCACTCGATGCTTCACTGTCAGCCAAACACAAGAAGCCCAATGTTGAATTCTTATCCCCTCACACCAGGGGAACTTCCCTTTCTTTTTCTTGGGCAGTTACTGTGCTAGTCACTCAGGTTTGATGCTCTGGGGCCTTTTCCCAATCCAGTCAATGACCAAATGTTCTTTGATTTTCCCTCACCAATGGCCCCTGTGTTTATCTCTTCCTTCCCATTTCTGCCATCCTAGCCTAGCCCTTATGGTCTCATTCTTAGCTTGCAAGGAGACCCTTCCTGTAGTTCTAGGCCTTTCTCAGCCCATCCATCCTCCGTACCAGTGTTCCTTAAATACCATTTTCCACATGTCACCAATGCTCACACACCTTCCATGGAGTCCTACTTTCTACCTCATCAGAGAAGTCAAATGCCTTGAAAGGTGAAAAGGAGATTAGAAATGATCTAGTCCAACATTTTCCTTTCATAGAAACAAGCTCCAGAAGATTGAGATCACACAGATTTAAAACCAGAACCCTAGGCATCTGAAGCCTAACTCCATGCTTTTTCTACGACTATATCACCCATCTTTGAGGGAAAAATTGTGTGATTTTCAAGACTTTCCATCATCTCACCCAACTATCTCAAGGCATTTGCACAACTCTAGGGGGCACCATTTACACTGTATTCTATGGAGTTGTGTTCCAGGGTCACCATTCATACAGAAGTACTTGTAAACTCCACATAGACTATAAAGTGAATGATGCCTCCTGGCTTTGTGTAATGAGGCACCACTTTACTTCTCTGGGTTTCTTTATGCCGCACTGCTCTATGCCCAAGTCTAGAGACACAAAGCTCTTATTGTGGCTTCTTTTACTTCCCCCTTTACTCTACCCAAATCCTTCCTATCTTTAAGTTCAATGAAATTCTTCTCTCCTCTATGCATTCACTCCATGTCTTAGAGGTCTTTATTTGTATGAACTACTAGTTATTTCTAATGTAGAAGAGTTCAGTTCTGGGCTACAATAAGCCTGAATTTAAAATCAGAAAACTTCGGTTCTAATCCGTATTGGCTGTGTGATCTTTAAGTCATTCATTTTCTCTGAAGCTGCTTCTAATCTATGAATTGGGCATAATAATACCTGTCTTATCTCAGAATATAGGTGAGCATCACATGAGCTAAAGTATGTGTGTTTTGGATGATATAGAGTATGGTATATTATATAAATGGAAGTTACAGTATGGTAACACAACTTAGTCCTTACTGATACAGCATATTGCTTCTGGACATTTGTTTTGGTTTATTGGCCAGAATATGGTTAGAGTGTAAGAAAGAGTTTAGATTATAAGCTCTTTAAGGAAAGAAATGACATTTCATTTTTTTCTTCTCTCCCTTTAAGTGAGCACTGCATAAGTCTGCTTGAAAACCATGTAGGCATACATTTGTGTTTCTAAGGAGGGAAGTGGGGAAAGACTTTAAAAACAAGATGCAGATATAGAAAAAACCTCAAATCATGCATCTTTACATGTGTCAAGCTATCTAGGGGGCAAACTAAGTACCATGTGAGTTTGAAATGCTAGACTGTCAAAGAAACTCCTCTTCCTACCAGGTACCATCATGAGTTTCTTTCAGAATATTCCATCACATGGGCATGAGTTCTAAAACTCGTGTTTTTTCTCATAAGGAAAGATGCAGGAGAATTAGTAATGCTTGGAAATGACTCGCGGGAGGCATTTAGGGCTTTTCTTTGTCAAGTCATAGACATTTGGGAATTTTGGACACACAGTACCTTAAAGTAGTCCCAGATTTTTTAGACACCTCTACTTTTTGCTACAACGTAGAGAAGAAACTCCCCTTGAGAATTTCTTAGACAAAAAGCAATACTAGTGAGATAAAGGATCTTAGAGTTGAAGGAGGTTTGGGTGTATGAAAGGGGAAAAAAAACTCTTCATCTTGTGGTTTCTACAACTGATAACTGCAAATTCCAAGGACTGAGTGGGTATTCACACCTGAGGCTGGGGGGCATGTAGCCTGACACACAGAATCCTGTATTAGCCACTGTAAGCAGAACAAGCAGTCATTTCCCCTCTGTGGTTTGGGGCTGTTGGTTCTCCTAGAGCTTTTAGAAGGGATCTGAATAATCGTCCTTTTTATTTTTCTTGCCAAGAGTCGGTCATTTATGTCCATATTCATTTTGTAGTTTATTTTTCACCTTTAAAGAAAACATACCATAGGAATTCCAATTTAATCACTGAAATTATATTCTAGAGCATGAACTGCATGAACCAGCTGGAGTTTAAAGAAGATTTTAATTAAGAGCAAGGTTTTCATACCAGATCTTGAATGCATTCTAAAACTTATTAACCTAATATGATTATTGCTCAAGTATTTCATTTAGAGAGTTGATCGCTTGTAATAAAGCAAATCCTTTCTGTAAACAGAGGCTTAAAGGGAAAAGTATTTCTTGTTCTAAACTAAAATTGAAAGCAAGATTATACCATGTTTATTAAACCTTCTTAAACATGGTTTGACTTAGAACAACATTCCTTAATTGTATTAAATCCCAGCATAATTTTTTCTGTCAAAAAGTGTTTCTATTTTCAGGTTACAGTGTATGTCTTACGTCATTTTACTTTCTGGTCCTCTGCTTCCCTAACTGTAAAATAATAGAGTTGTCCTAGAATCTGGAATTCAGGAGGGGGGATGAATCAGGTATTGTATTTTATGCATTTAAAATATTATTCTAAGAAGGAATCCAAAAGCTTCAGCAACCTGTTGAAGGGGTTCATGGCTCAAAGAGGTAAAGAACCTCTGCCCTCTATTTCTCTATAACTAATATGAAAACTTTTCTGTCAGATAAAATCAGGATACATACTCTACCACTTTTATTGGAGACTGTTATTAAACATTCTGTTTTCCATACCTTATTTCCCTTTAAATCTATTCAAAATCTTAACCTTACTCTCCACTGTATTTCTGGGGTGGTCCTGATCAGCATTTTAGCTCCTTTTAATGACTGAATATCTTTATCATGGTTCATGCTTCTGGGGAGAAGATTCTTGACATTGTGAGGACTTAGAGCCACATGAAGATTTCTATTCTACTCATGCTTCCAAAGTAAAGCAGAGATGAGCCCAAACCCAAGGCAGAAAATGATTATCTCATGAGGTCATTTGAGGTGACACTTGCATAGAAACCCTTTCTTAAATAGGCACTGTAACGCAAAAAATATGTGTGGCTGTTCTGTTCACAATAATTATCAGGGCTTTTTTTAAATTTCCAAATTCTGTAAATTAATTGGCCTCTTCTTACATCTCATGATTAATATATTTTCATTATGAGCAAATGAAAGGAATTTGTCCAAGGTCGCATGTTAAGTTCACTAATTGGGCTGTGACTGCCATCCTTTTACTACCTTTGTATTCATACATTCGAGGGGAACCTTACACTAAAGACTAAAGGACAAGTGACACAAAGTCACCCTCCCTCCCCCAATCTCTTCTACCAAATAGGCAGGAGTTCCAGCAAGAAAGCATCTTGGAGTGACCAAGAAGAGAAGAGAGAGGGGAAAAGCCCTCTTGATTCACTCACTTATCCAACACATGTGTATTTCTCACCCATGATGTACTGGGCATGGTGCCAGGTGCTGAAGATTTAGAGATGGCTGAGTGAGATCCACTCCCTGCCCTCATGGAGCTAGTGTGGGGATGATCAATAAGCAAGAACATGAACACAGGCATAATGCATCTTCAGGAAAAGAAAAGTGTTAAAATTTAGTGATAGAGAAAAATGAAGACTAAATGAAAGAGCATGCTTGGAGGAGGATTATTTTGGGTTGGGTGGTGACAGAAGGCATTTATGAGGTGGTGACATTTGGGCCAAGGCTTGTATGAAGAAAACAATGTGAAGATCTGGGAGGAGAGAGTTTTAAGCAGGGAGAATGACAGGTCAAATGGACGTGAGGGGGACATGAGCTTAAAGGTTTAGGAAAACATCCAGAAAGCCTATTGCGGCTGTACAACATAGTGTTTGAATTTGGATGAGGCTTTGATATCAGACTGCCTGGCCATGAGCCCCAGCTTCACAATATAGGACTTTGGGCAAGTCCATTCACCTCTGAAGGCATCAGTTTCCTTATCAAGAAAGTGGGGCAATACTGTCTATCTCATAGTGTGATTGTGGGGTTAAGTGAAGCAAGTTGTAGAACGTGTACCTAGTTTAGTTTTTGATATGCAGCATGGACTCAACACACTCAGTTATTAGTTTTATTAAACCTCTGATTGTGGTCTAGACATGAGAAGAATAGTTCTGATAATGGCAGCATTGACATCAGCAGCCATTTGCTTAAGTCATGTCATGATACACAGGAAGTGCTCTACAGTCTTATATTGAATTATGATGCTATGGTCCTTCTCACCCCCCTTCTAGAAACCAGTTCAGTTGGATCAAGACTGAAAAAAATAGATTTGTGGCTTGAAGTATGGTTCAATTTTGGATTACCTATAGTCAAGAGAGCTTCCTAGGAAACCAGACAGGTTGTACAGAAAATCTCGAGGCTTTGGTGAAAGGTGACAGATGTGATGTAGGCTGAGAAACATACAAATGTCCACTCTTCTAAGTTGGTGCAACTAATTTAGATTATATATCCTGTGTGCACACAAAAGGTTTTGTTTGCTCTTTCTTTGAGCCTAACCTTGGGCCTGCCCCACAATAGGGGCTCAATAAATATTTGTTAGATAAGTCAAAAACATCTCAAAAAACAAAAAGAGATGTTTCTGACATTCTCTCAGCTTCTGTGATTAAATGGGAAGTCTCTCTCTAGTCTAGTGTTGATACTCAGATTCTCCTCTGGTATGAATCTGAGTCAATATCTAGGGAATGAGAGATGTATGTGTTTTGGATAGAATCCCATGCACATCTGACCGAAAATTATATCTGAATAAAGCTATTCAATTTAGAATGCAGGCCCATCTCCAAATCAATTGATGACTAAAAACGTTCATGTTTGAAATATATTAAGATTAAGGTAATTTAAAAAATTATAGTATTAGACAAAATATTTATTTCCAAATTTCTATTGTTTTCTCCAAATGTGAGACCCAGCCCTTCCCCTGAAAAGCAAAAAATAAATAAATAAGATGGAGATTAGCCACATCATGGGATAGTTATTCCTATCTTGGTTTAGTAATTTAGAATGTTTTAATCTTGACTCTTTACCAAAAATAGTTCAAGGTAATTCTTTTATGGTTTTTCTAAGAGAAATATGTGAAAATCTGAACCTGGAATTTGGGGGTTATTTTTGCTTGCTTAATTAGCGTTAGAGCTTATAGAAATATTTCAGTGGATTATCTCAGGCTTATGAATCACATTAAATCCCTCAGATATGAATAGGCAGTCCAAAGTTAACAATAATAATAATAATAAAAGATCTTTGTAGAAAAGTTATACCATAGCCACAAGTAATCAAACTTTCAAGAATTGCAAACTAGCCATTTTAGCCTACTTGCAAGCTACCAAGTTAGACTATCATAGTTACATGTTGGCAAAAGACACAAGAAAGCCTGGTCAGAGACAAAGGAATGTTTGTTACTCCTAGCAATAACAATGGTCAGAATATCAGCATTTGAACCAGTTGCCCAAACCCTAATACTCACAGGGCAACATGAAGAGGGTCAGATGATACCTACACACATGATGGGTTACTTTAGAGAAGAGGAACCCCAAGCTTAGGGAACCTAAATCTTTTATAATAGACATTAAGACAGCCTGATTTCTTCCCTGCAGGGAGACTTTATCATTAAGTTACTGGATAGTAAACACACTTTTGCTCCAGATGAGACACTATCTCTATCTTCCAAGGAAGTTTGTATAAATTCCATGAATATTTCATGTCAATCCCTTCTGGCCTGCAAAGTTTCTGTTGAGAAATCATCTGACAATCTTATGGAAGCTCCCTCATAGTGTTGTCTTTCTCATGCTGCTTTTAGGTTTCTCTCTTTGTCTTTAACTTTTGCCACTTTAGTTATAATGTGTCTTGGTGTGGGACTGTTTGGGTTCATCATTTTTGGGACTCTGCACTTTCTGGACTTGTATGTCTATTTCCTTTACCAGGTTAGGAAAGTTTTCAGTCATTTCTTCAAATAGGTTCTCAATTCCTTGCTTTCTCTCCTCTCCTTCTGGTACCCCTATGATGTGAATGTTGTAATACTTGATGTTGTCACAGAGGTCTCTTACACTATTCTCACTGCTGTTCTGATTAGGTGTTTTCTGCTACCTTTTCTTCCAAATTGCTGATTCAATTCTTTGCGTCATTTAATCTGCTGGTGATTCCTTCTAGTGTATTCTTCATTTCAGTTATTGTATTCTTCACTTCTGTTTTTTTCATGGTTTCTTTGTCTGTCTTTATGCTTACAATCTCCTTGTTGAAGTTCTCACTAAGATCCTTGAGCATCCTTATAATCATTGTTTTGAACTCTGTCTCTGGTAGGTTGCTTGCCTTCGTTTTATTTAGATTTTTTTCTGGATTTTTCTCCTGTTCTTTCATTTGAAACATATTTCATTGTTTCCTTGTTTTAGCTGTCTCTCTGTGTTTCTTTCTATGTATTAGGTAGATCTGCTCTCTACTAGTCTTAGCTGGGTGGCCTTATGTAGTAGGTGCCTTGTGGAACCCTAGCACAGTCTGCCTGGTCACCTGCCAGGTGCTCCAGGAGTGTTCCTTATGTGGGTTGTGTGTGCCCTCCTGTTATAGTGAGCCTTGATTGCTATTGGTACGTCAGTAGGTGGGATTGACCCTTAGGCTAATTGGCTGTAGGGTTTGACCATGTCCATATCTTGCGGGTTGCTATGCAGGGGGCATACTCCACTGAATGGGATTTGCCCCAGAGGACTCTGGTGCCTGTTGAGATCACCCTTTGTGTGCGCCATTTGTGGGGCTAATTGGGCAGTGCTCTGCTGTGGTCTGAAGTCATCTTCCAAGTATATTGGTTTTGGAGCCTCTTAGGAGGGGGTCCGGTGCAGGCCCAGGTCACCTACTGCGTGTGACCAGCCAGGGACTACCTGGTAAGAGCTACAAAGTGCTCCATGGTTGTTCACTGCCTGTGCTAACTGTGGAGGTGCGTGGGAGAGGTCACACTGTGAACTGACTATGGCTACCACCAGTACTAGGCCTGGGACAGCTCTGCAAAAAGCCAGGACACTCTGAGGCCTGCTGCCAACTGCTGGCTCACTTAAGGTTCAGCTACCGATAAAACATCATGTAGTATGCAAGTTGGCTAAGGCAGGGAGTCACTACAGTGGGAAGAGTTGCAGTCACCAGATTAATGTAGATTCTGATTTGGTGCCAGGGCTGAGCCTGGAGCTACTCAGCAAAAGTCTCAGAGCACACCTCTCTAGGCCAGTCGTTGCCTGCCTGGGGTCCACAGAGTCCCAATTGCTTTCCAAGAAAGAATACAATGTGGGTGGGGCTGGCGGCTCACTGAGAAAGTGCCTCTGGCTTTGGGGGAGTTGGGTTGGGGTGGGTGGTCCTAGTGGAACTCACCAGACCAATTCAGATTCAGATTTAGCCATGTGGGAGAAACCCAACACAGAAAAGATGGTGCCTGCCTTGTGTAAAGTATTTCTTTTAAAAAGGAGTGAAGAAAACTCAGAGAGACAGAGAGAAGGGATAATATAAAAAATAAAAATAAATTAAAGCTGCCCCATCATTGTTGATGTTGGAGATGGTGGCCTATGGTGAACTATGTTTTTTTAAAGAACGTAATTTTACCATTTAGGGAACTTATGAGGCTAGAATTTAGACATCTGGTTGGAAGGAAACAGGCATATTCCCTTTCAAATCCACTTTTTAAGTAGTTGTTTGCAATGAGAGAACTAGGTGTGCTGCATACTGCTTGCAAAGACAATAAAGGCCATAAGATTTGGCTTCACTCCTACAAAGTACAGGACACTGGCTGCTTGGCAAATCAAGTTGTTGGAAACTCTACAGGCTGAGTGTAGAAGTTCCCCCAAAGTTGCTAGGAGTTTTGTTAAGAGTTTCAAGACCTCCATGAATCTTTCAAACCTGGGGCTAGCATGCCAGGGGATTCAGGAAGAGCTCAAACCAAATGGAAAGAGTGCCCAGAAAGCTGTAGGGTTTAAATCTGAAAGCACAGGGAGTGAAATGACACCCTCAGTGGGAAAAACTATGGCAATGGCAAAAATATGGAGGAAGGAGGAGATAAACATGGCAGCTCACATGTGGTAGGACTTAGTCATTTCCATTGACTGTCCCGATTAATCTAAGTCCATGTCCTCTACTGCTCCCAGAGACACTTCAATGTATTTGTCCTTCATGGTCTTTTTAGGATACTCTGTGCAGCTGTAAGCACTATCTGCCTATTTCATCTGCATCAGGCAAGTTCTGACCGGCAGCCCTGGTGATTTAATGTCATGTGAAACATGACTTCCAATATCTGTGGACATTTACCTTCCAGCAAATCCAAAATTCCCTCAATCCCTGAAGCATAGAGAAGACCTTAAAGATGTGGGCAGATGCTAACATTTACAGAGGCACGTATTGCTGAGGTAGTCCTGCGATGATAGGGTTAAAGGTATAATAGACAAGGAGAATTGCTTCAGGGCATGCTAAACTGCAATGGCTGCACTCACTGTGGTTCACTGTGTCTCTGAATACTCTGTGGATTCCTCACAAGCAAATAGCACAAAGCATCTCCTGTAGGTCTATCATCAGAGTAGGTAGGGGATAATGAGGACAATCAGAGAGAGCCCCTTCTTTACTATGGCAGTGAGAGTAACATGATTTTCCTTGGGCGAGAAATTAGGCCATCTCATTAGAAAAAACATCAGTGATTTTAAGAAAATGTACACCTGTCATTATATTATAAATATCAACATAATAAATCCTCAGATGATGGTTTACACATCTGTGCTCCTTATGAACTAAAACAGAGCTTCTCCAGTCCTTCTGCTTTGGGCATTCACAGCCCATTTCCAGGGCACATGGAGGGCACTATCCATGGGCACTATCTTGCTCCTAAGTCAGCCATGGAAAGACTCGTGCCTTTTCAGTAAGGTCTATCTTGCTGCAAGTGTCATTTTGACTTTTTATTTCACTCTCTGGATCTGAAAACCTGTGATTTTATGTTTCTGAAATCACTGTTAAAATAATATTCTCCTTATTTGTGACTTGACAGGCTCTGTATTAGGACGTTGAGCTGTCCTCGTTGAAACACCTGTCAATTGTTGCAACATCCAGTTCATCTATTAGATAAACCAAAGTGACAACTCTTGAATTCTTTCCACTAGATCAAAAAAGTAGAAGCTTTCAGCAATGAAACATTATCTTTTGAAGTGTCAGGTGCAAGGTTTGCCTGACAAGTTTCCATCAGACACTGAGGAAGTCTCTCTTTCAGTATTCAGTTCATTGCTCACTGACTGGCTGAACTGCCCAAGAACTTAAGCTCAGCTGCTGCATTGAATGCATGCCTAGGACAGGTTTTCAGTGTGGATCTCTGGTGCTTTTAGGCAAACCCTGGACAGCTCAGACTGAGCACTTAGTACTTTGTGCAACTGTCCTATCTCCTTGTTGGCGAGAGCCATCACTTTCTATAAGAGCAGGATAGACTCATTCTCATCTGTGTCCAACATGGCTCTGATGACCCCAGCAATGACCTTCCCAAAACCCCACCAAATAATTCCAAAGGCCATCGTGATGAAAGGTGGGGAGGGGAAGAAGGGTGTTTCATAGGCGGTGAAGTGGGGATGAAAATAGATGAAGGAAACCTGTGCTAATTCTTTTAGTAAAAGGAAATGGAAGAGTGTCCCTTCCCCCAGCTCCTCTCACAGTTGCTAAAGCCAAAGGCCACATAAGGGACCCTCCGCTCCACCCCCACCCATGTGAAATATTCATGGCAGGAAGGTACATAGGGGGATTGGTCTGTGGCACAGATTGTTTAGCTTCAAGGATTTACATAATTTTATGTTGTATTTGCCCAAGAACAGGTCATTACAAAGGCTTCACAGAATTACACAGCTATCATTTTATTCAGAGCCGGCTCCCCAGTCTTGCAAAGCTCAAGACAAGGTTATCTGAGCATTTCACTGGTTGTCAAGGATAGAATCTGCAAGAACCTAGTGAAGGTTTTTTTGGGGAAGGGAGTGAAGGGGGAAAGTATGGACTTTCATTTTTGAATTCCCTGATGATTAGAACAATAGTAATAATCATGTCCCTTCTGTTATAATTACCGTCCAGGCCCTAAAGGTAACCTATATAGATTCACTTGGAGAAGATAACCAAGAAAAAAGTGTGTTTCCAGCCCTCTCCTATAATTTAATTTATTTTTCTTACTTTCAAACAGCAAAGTTACCATCAGATGTTTTCTCGTGTCACGAGAGGCATTGGTAAAGTAGAGGCCCAGCTGAATGCTCGGTTCTGGCACAGGTGGTCCACGTGCTTGCTGGGTAGTGGGGCCCTCCCTGGCTTCTTGCTTCTTCCTCCCACCACCTCCTCTGGGTTAGGATGATGCAGCTGGTCTGCATTTAAATGCTGGCTTTCTAACACAAGGTGACTTTGTCAGCAGAACTAGTGCTGGGGCAGTTCCTAAGTCCTTCTTTCCTCAGAATCGAAGGTGCTTGCGCTCCACATTTAATTATTGATTAACAAACATTTATTCAGCCACCACCAAGAGAGCACCATGATTAAAAAGCCTGATTTCTGGAGACTGACCGCCAGGGCTCAATGCCACTTCTGCCACTTCTGAGACCTGTGAACTTGACAAATTATGAAGTCCTTGAATTCTTACTTTCCTCTTCTATAAAAGAGGGAGTAATAGTTCCTGTCTTGTAAGATTTTGTGAAGATCAAATGAGATAAGGTTTGTAAAGTGCTCAGTTCATTGTAAGAACTCACAACTGTTTTGTTAGGTAAACTCAGTTTGATAGGCTGTGAGCAGGAGACAAATTAATTTACTCCTCTACTGCTCTTTCTAATCCTGTCAGGCAGCTCCTATAAGTTTCCCTGTCACTCTCAGTTAATAAACAGTCCTCTGATTAGTTTTCGTGCCAAGAGGAGTCTCTTTTCAGAAATTCAAATGTTTAGTTGGGTACAATATTCAAATCTTGGAGCTCTATTTAATTTAGAGCATTTCTCCATCCAGCTTGGAAGCCCAAGTAGGAGAACTGAGAACAGCTGCCTCCTTCCTCCCGCCCGCCCTCCTAGCTTTATTTCCTTCCCACTCAGTAACTGTGAGGTTGGGCTTCTCCAAGGTCAGGGCCAAAGGAGATTACACGAAAAGGCCCAGAGGTAGAGCAGCAGACTGAGCCTGAGGTTCTGTGCCCCAACCACTGCTCCTCACATTGGCATTTGTCAGGCCTGGGTCCCATACCAGCACTCTGAGTTCCTCTCCCAATGCCTGGGGACTATGGTCAGGCTCCCTGTGCTTCTCCTGAGTCCTGTCTCACTTGGCTGCAGGGAAGGGAAAAGCTCATGGCCCTGCTCTCCAACCACACATCGTGCAGGACAGACGAGGGCGGGCCCTTCAGTTTCAATGGCTTTTTGATAATTCTGCTGCCTCGTCTGCCTTTTCTTCCAGTGCCCTGGCTGCTGCTTAGTGAAATTTTCCCCGGTGGAATCAGAGGACGAGCCATGGCTTTAACTTCGAGCATGAACTGGGGCATCAACCTCCTCATCTCTTTGACATTTTTGACCGTGACTGGTAAGGACACATCCTGTTCCTCTAGTGTGTTTGTGCTCTTGGGACAAATGTTAAGGAAGTACACTCACCTAGAAAACATTCTGGTTTGGACATTTTCAAACACATTCAAAAGTAAAGAGAACGGCAAGGAACTGATGACCCTCCCACCCAACTTAAACAGCTGTCAATCTTAACACATGTGTAGCACCACCTGCTCTGCCTTCTAAATTATTTTAAGTTATACCCCAGACAGAATATCATCTTGTCTATAAAATTTCAGCATGGACCTTTAAAAGATAACACATTTAAAAACTATACCCACAATATCATTATCACACCTGAAAATATTAATAATAATCCCTCGGTAGCAGTCAACATATGTATTCATGTTCTTCCAAGTGTCTTATAATTATTTTTTATGGTTTGTTTGAATCATGATCCAAATATATAATTTACAATTGATTGGTATGTCTTATAATTTGTAGGTTTCATCCCCATTTCTCCTCCTCACCCCCACAACTTTATTTTTTCAATTAAATTTATTGGAATGATATTTAGTTTCAAGTGCACATTTCTATAATACATCATCTGTATATTGCATTGTGTGTTCACTACCCAGAGTCAGTTCGCCTTTCATTCCGATATATTTGACTCCCTTTACCTTCTTTTACTATCCTCCTCCCTCCTGTACTCTCACAACTTTGTATTTTTGATGAAGAAACTGGGTCATTCTTTTCATAGTTTTCTCCAGGCAGAATATTGCCAATTGTCGTCACATATCCCATGACCTTTTGTCTTTTGTGTTTCCTGTAAACTGCACTTTAGATCTAGAGGCTTGAGGAGATTTCGATTTTCTTGTTTGTTTGCAGTCTCCTTCACAGGGGATGGCGTGTGTCCTGCCATTTGAGGCATATCTTGTTTGCTTGTCTCCATTTGTCATGTCAGCTTCCTTGGAGGACCATTGCCCAGATTCGTTATGTTTATTTTATTTTTCCTTCTAAATTTTTATCTGTAATATTTCTTTAAGGAGAAATTTCTTCTATAACTATTAGAAGAAATTTCTACTAACTATTATTTGCCTACCCTGAAATATGGGTCACGTAAGAAACATAAATGCTTGAAACTTTCCCTTTATTTTCTAGTTTTTGAAATAGTGAGGTTGTTCCCCAGTATCCTCCAAAATTGACTAAAAGTTGAGTTTTCTCTTTCCTTTTTTCTTTATATATATACATATATATGTGTGTGTATATATATATAAATACATATATATGTGTGAATATATATATATATATATATATATATATATATATATGTAATAATATATATAAATTTTGCAAACAAAGAAACAAGAAAATGTAAATCTCCCCAAGCCTCTAGATTTAAAGAGCAGTTTACAGGAAACACAAAGGATAGGTCATGCGATATGATAATAGGCAAAATTCTGCCTGGGGAGACTATGAAATGAATGACCCAGTTTCTTCATTAAAAATATAAAGTGTGTGTGGTTGGGGTGAGGAGTAAAGGAGGTAAAATACTAAATTATAAGAGACATATCAATCAATTGCAAGGTATGTATTTGGGTAATGATTCAAGTTATAAGAGAACTGGATGAATGTGAATAATACATATATATTATATATAACTTTTCAAAAGTGGATATATACTCAAAAAAGTATATATCTATATAATAGTACTTCTGAATCTTGTAAACTGCTTTTTTTTTTTTTTTTTAGCACATCTACTTTTTGAAATGAACTTTTGGAGTTGTTAAATAAGCATGGTTTGAGTTTTTACATACAATTTTCTAATGTTATATCCTTCCTACATTTTTAGAAATAGTCCAAGATTAAAGGAAATAAAGGAACTGGTCATTAGCACTAACCATATTTCTCCTATTAAGATCGTGCTCGAACGCACATGTATACACAGACACAAACCTTGTCTGATGTTTGATATGGAGAAAGAGAAATATAAAAGAAAGAATGTAAATGCTAAGGGACAAAAACAGATGACACAAGTCTCTGGGAAGGATAGCTAATATATAGGATGAGCTACAGAAGATTCAGAAATTCTGCATAGGCTTTAGAACAAATGTTGGGAAAGCATATCCACTGTTTTAAAAATCCTGCAATGATCTGAAACCTGTAGATGATATTTAATTGGACTAAGTTTGAAATTCTATACTTTCAAAAATCAATTTTCCAAGTGAAACACAGAAGGGCAGTGAGCCCTTGGACACCAACCTTTTGAGTGCAATTCCATCTACACAGATAGATAAACACTGCCACGCGGGGTCTCTGGTCCTGCTCCCCGCACAAGAATGCAGGATATGGTGAGGCCAAAAAGGAACACCCATGGAGCCATAAATAGGGGAGTCATACCACTATATTCTCTCTGGCGGCTGGTCGAGACACTAATCCAAACATCCGCCAGTACCCCACTACATGGGGTCTTCCTGCACCCCAGTCTTGCTGCTGGCTGGGCAAGACACAGGAAGTAGGATCCACACGATCTGCAATCTGCCATCCACACTTGCTAACCCCACTTGCTAGCCACAATCCGCGGTCCACTTCTCTGCCTGCCTGCCTGCCTGCCTGCCTGCCTGCCTGCCTGCCTGCCTGCCTGCCTGTCTGCCTGCCAACCAACCAATCAACCAACCAACCAATCAACCCCCTAGCGTAGCCACGACAGTTATATTAGTAGCTAATAGCCAACGAGTAACAGCTGATGGCTGCCCAGCCACAGCTCATGGCCATCTGATTACAGCTGATGGCAATCTAATAACCGAGCCAGCACCTTTCCACATGAGGCTGCGAGCCTGGAAACTGCTTTCTGGGACTCTGTCCCCACAGACACAGACTGTTCTAGAGAGATAAACTTACTCGGCAGTGGTCAGGATAGAGCTGCTATATTGAGTTCAGCTCTGCGTATATTTTTCAAGAGAGTTGTTTAGATGTTTTAAGAGGGTTGCAGTGTGTCCACCAAGCAAGTGCAATCTAGTGACATGGGCATGTGACCTATGGTCTGTGAAGAACAGTTGCAAGAGTTCAGGCTGTTGGACTCGGACGAGAGGATGCTTGGGGATGGGATGTCATGAAGAAGCGATGGGAAGAGACGATTCAGAGGACAAAGCAGAACCTCTGAACAGAAGTTCTTGAAAGGTAGACTTGAGGTTAGGAATTAGTAAGGAATACCTTTTAACACGGAAAGCTCACCATGCAGCGAGAATCTGTGAAGTGGTGAGCCAGTTACTGAAATTGCTCAAACACAACCATCTAATGAGACAACCTTTTTTGGTTTCTTTCACCCTCTATATTCTGGTTTTATGCTCCAGAGAGGGCAAAAGAGCCAATTCTACAAGCACTTTATTAAGCACTCACTTGGGCAAACCCCGGTGCTAGCAGCAAGAAAAGCAGAGGGACCGGAGTTAAAATAAAATGGCCAGAACTGTAGGGCCGTGCCTTCTTCCTGTTGCGCCCCTCATCCCCACAACCGACTGACAAGTGGTTAACATGCCTAGCTCATTCCACACTGCATTCACAAAACTGCCTTGTAGGGAACTGTTTGGGTTACTTTTCCTGGCTGACCAATCATGACTTGTGGCTGTGAAGGGCTATTTACATGGTTTCAGCCTGTGGTTGGTCTGAGCTTGTGTTCAGAGCCAGCTTCCTTCTCACGACTCCCTGGCACACTGGACTTTCTGCTGCTGAGCCAGGGGGTGGCACAATGCAAATGGCAGATTCAAGTGCATTGGGGGCCGTTTCTCACCAAGTTAATGTACCTTGACCTTGGTCAGTAACTACGAAGGGACCGTAACTTTGGCTAGAAGTGGTCAGAGGAAAAACTAGGTGAGCAGGTGAGATCCATCCTGCTTCTTGTGGACGCAAGAATTCACTGAGCTCAATTCACTGAGCAAGTGAATTCCTTTCATTGGAACCATTATCACTTTGTTTTCCTCTGAATCCAGGAAGAAGCATCACAAATATGCTGCTAGATACTAAATGATAAAATATTGCCAACATGAAATGATTTATTCAAGTCAAAAAAGGGTGAGCTCATTCCAAGAAAAGTCCATCTGTATAAATATGTGTTTTAAAATGTTCCCTAAGTAGAAACCTAACTGCTATGGCAGGGATTTCCTAGAGAGGAATTGTGGAATGTGAGGAAAGAGAGGAGATATTTCACCTTCTGCTTTATATGTTTCTGTGTTGATTCAGGTTTTCTTTTTGCAAAGAGCATATTACATTACCATTTTGAAAAAGAAAAGCATGCTCACCAAGAAGATGGCGTTGGGTTTAAACTAGTTACAAGACTGCTGTTTATTTTACCAGAGAAAGCTGGGGTGGTTTATGAACATGAAACTTTCAGAGGCTGGGAATATTTTTAATTTGTGATTGCTATTTCCCTGGATACTACCTTGCATGTTTGAAAATACATGCATTTTTATACATGTGCTAAGAAGCAGCTGTCCATAGGCGGGATCAAAGCACACAAAACACATTTGTAACCAGTTTCTTTTGTCCTTTTTAGATCTCATTGGTCTGCCATGGGTGTGCTTTGTATATGCAATCATGAGTCTCGCAGCCCTGGTGTTTGTTGTTGTGTTTATACCTGAGACAAAGGGATGCTCTTTGGAACAAATATCAATGGAGCTGGCGAAGGCGTAAGTATGATGTACATTGAACTCCGAACAGCACTCTTGGGTCAAAAATGCAGCTTTTATATACAACTAAATCATAATAATGTCTGAATTATTTCAGCATATTCCCTTAGGTTTAAAACTATATCTCAAAGCATAAATCCAGTTTATCTCTTATGTATTTAATGTGGGTGACTCAGCTAAGGAATTAGGATACCAGTGTTTTCCACTAAGTGAACCTTTCAAAGTTCTTTTCAGTAAGGATGGAAGAACACCTCTCCTCTCCCTAGCTTCCCTGCACAGGAGGGTTTTTTTGTTTGGGGTTTCAGGGAGGTCCTATAGGGTTTCAGGCTCACCCTGTGCTAGAACCGTGACTTCAGTCCTTCCAGCTGTCACCCCGCCAGTCTCTTTAAGCCCTAAACACTTGTTAACACTAAGATTATCAGGAAAATTCAGGCTTCAATGTCTACAATTATTCCAAATATGGCGCAAAGTAAGCTTAAGAAAGATCAAGAATTTCTTATTTGAATAGGCATTCAGAAAACCGGTTAAATAAATTTCACCTGGAAAGATAACTTAAACAATTAAACTTAGAAATGGGCTGTAAAAAAGAACTCCCCTTTTCTTTCACTAGCGGAACTCATACGTTCTAACTGCTAGGGAAGGGGATGGTGTACAGGGGCCAGGAATGAAGGGGGAACTTGTTCCTCTTCCTAGGATTAAATCCTTCTACTTGAAAATGTAGAGATACTTGTTCTTGGGTCTTAATACAGTGGGGGGAAACTACATATTTAGTTTGTGACTTTCTTCTAAAAATACTTTCAATACACTAGAGAGAAATGTATGATTGCATGAAATTGTGGGCATCGTGATTCTTCAGCTTTTATCTGAAGGAAGAATAAACATAAACTGATGGTAGGCATATGTGTACATACATACTTATATAGCCCAAACTGTTAATCCTGGTTTATTAGGATGTATAGTAAGCGGGACTAGAAATTTTTCATTTTACTTTATACACTTTTAAATGGTTTATAATTTTAAAACATTTCGCTTTAGTAAAGCAAAACATTTACCTCAAGCCTTAAGGTAAGTATCAAATTGTAGGGCTACTTTTTGATATAGAGAAGGCTGTTTTTAAAAAATAAAATTAGAATGAAATTTATTCTCTTATAAAGAAAAACACAATTGTCAGGAAGGCTGGCTATATATATACCATTGCCTGGCTCTCTGCAAATTGAAGCCAAATGACTGGATTTCTTAACGAGCCTAGAATCTGAACAAGACTATTAATTACAGTAGATGATTCAAACAATAGCCTCAGATCTTGATAACTCGATGTGTTCATCTGTAAACTGGAAACATTTCTGACAGTTGAGGCCTTTTCCAAAACTGAGATGCCAGGACACCAGTGTTTTTCAAATCTGTTGGGCATCCTTCCCTAAAGCTTGTTTCACATTAGTTACCTATTTAGGTAAAACAAATCATCCCCACATGTACCGTGTTTCCCCGAAAATAAGACCTAGCTGGACTATCAGCTCTAATGTGTCTTTTGGAGCAAAAATTAATATAAGACCCAGTCTTATTTTGGGGGAAATATGGTATCTCCTTAGTTCTCCTTCTATTCCCACATTATAGGTATTTCTGAAGATTTAGCTCTGTATCCTTATGCCTTAAGGGCCACCTCAAATCCTCATCCTGAAAGCCCTGAGTAACTAGCCCTGGAGAGCATTCTCTTCTCCTGGATTTTCAGTATTTTCTAGTCCCACTGTCTTCTATATTGCCTTAGCTAACCCTCTTGTGGTTTCACCTCCTTAACTAGGTTATAAAGTTTTGGTTTCCAGAAATGGTCTCTGCCTATTATCTTTCTCATGTAAACTTTACAGTGTTTACTGTGTTTTCCTGAAAATAAGACCTAGCGGGACAATCAGCTCTCATGTGTCTTTTGGAGCAAAAATTAATATAAGACACGGTATTATTTTACTATCAGACCAGGTCTTATATAAGACCGGATCTTATTTTACTGTAAGACCGGGTATAATACCGGGTCTTGTATTAATTTTTGCTCCAAAAGACACATTACAGCTGATTGTCTGGTTAGGTCTTATTTTTGGGGAAACACGGTAGCTTGATACTGATTCCCAGCAGATGACTAAAAAGTATCCACTGTTAAATTCAGTAACTTGTGGACAAGGCCAATGCTGAATTCATTATGTGGGGATTAGATCACGGGTAATAGTATAAACCATACAGGTTTTGATCTGTGGGTCATAGGATGTGACTTAATTTATATAGTCTGTGCAATGGGAGGAGGAAGAGGTGTAAGTGAGATATACTGGCTAAACCACAGCACTTCCTCTCCAGCAGTTCAGATACTATTTATTCAACATTTTGTTGGCCATCTACTGTGGACCAGGCACTATACTAGGAAAGAACCGAAGCTATAAGAAGACAAAGAATCCATAGGTTTACTTTAGGAGGCAGACAAGAAGACAGACCATTACTGTGTTGGATGGCACAAAGGAAAGTCGTGTATATTGGAGTTCGTCTATAAAAGCTTCCTGAAAGAGATAATGCCAAGGCAGAATCTTGAAAGAGTTATCTGGGCAAAGAGGAATGGCAGGGAGTCGGAGTTGGGGGTCACAAGCAGAGGCAGGTACACTCACCGGTGTGGTATGACAGGACACATTCTGAGCTGGGGAACTGAGAGATGAGCCCAGAGCACAGGGCAGAGAGCTGCCGGGAAGAGTCTTATCTGTTTTGGTAAAGAATGTGGATTTTATCCTGAAGGCAGTGCGTCATGTTAGAAACAATGGAGCACGGGGGAAAGCAGCCCGATTCTTGAAGGAGCACTCTGGCAAATATGGAAAATGGAAATGAAGGAGACCTCTAGGAGTCAGTTGGAGGAAACAATGGGGCTGGCTGAGGTGTAGGGATAGAAAGTACTACACAGCTCGGAGCTAGACTGGAAAAGGCAGGTGCGGGAATGGAGGGAACCAGGATCTCTGTAGCTTAGAGAACCTACTATACAATGGGACATTCACCCACCTAAGACCTGGAAGAGCAGGAAGACAGGTCTGGGAGGCAGGAGTCTGGTGGGGGTCGGGGCAATACCGAGTTCAGTTTCTACAGACTGTATGTGAAGCGCCTCTGGGAGAATGCAGGTGGAGAGGAAAGAAGAGTATGTGGACATCGGAGCTGGAGCTGAGGAGAAATATCTACATTGGAGTTGCTGGTTCTCAACACAGAAGTAGCCAAGCAGGGGCGGATCCATGTTTTGTGGAGCCAAAGCCTTTGAGGGCCCGGCTTAAGAAAAATACTACAAATTATGAATGTTTAGGCATGACTATGTGGGTGGGTCTTGGAAGGGCTGTGCAAGTGGAGTCCCAGGCTTCAGGCTCATTGGCTTTATGAAAAATCCACCTTGTGTATACGCACTTTTCAGCTACACATCTACTAGCTGGGGGAGAAAAATTCCTTTAGAAATAAAGATTTGTTAAAATTCTTGTGAGCAACATTAACTAAAAAAAAAAAAAAAAAAATTGAGGCAGAGAGAAAATAATGAATTAATTGAAGGATGCTAAGGACCTTCCCTGTTATCACTCCTTATTGCACTTTTTCTTAAAAAGTCTAAGTTGAAAGCAGAATGTTTTCGATGAGTTAAGAAACTTTTAGATCTATTTTTCATAGAGGGCTGTCAGAAAGTATCACACTGCAAATTAAATGAAAATTTGAAGGCAAAATTTCAGAAAAGCCCATCTTTCCATCTAGTGACCTGAATAAGACATTCCTTAAGAACATATATATGATCTAAAACTCAACGAAACTATTCAGTCAGAATTTGGGGTGGGGAAGGAATCTGTCTAAATTAGTAAGACTCTGAACTAGGAAATAATTTTGAATCACATTTCTGTTACTTTTGAGTCATGCAATTACTCAAACTTAAATCCATACCCTCTCCAAGAAAGTTATAAACTGCAAATCAGGAGAGATCCAATGGGAGGTTGGTATGAAAAACAAATAGGTAAGGGCACTGGCACAAATAATTATGAAAGATGAGGTGGCAAAATAATTCTTCATGTTAAACTCACTGGTAGCAGCAGTAACAGTATCCCTTGTGGGGAAGCCCAGTACTGAGGACAGACAGGAAACAAAGTTGCTTTCAGCAATCTTGGCAAATCCTTATTTATGCCACCCTAGAGAGCGTAGGGCTTGTCTTAGCTTGAAGCAGCAGATTGGCAAACGCTTTTTAAATGAAAATGGAGAACTCTTTAAGTGTGTTAAATTCACCTATCACACTTGAACTGTTAAACACACATATACTTAGAATCACCCATTTAAAAAAAAACAACGTAAGCAGACAATTGTGGAAATTAATCAAAGTATGTATGAAGTATACATGCTAAACAAGTTTCCCTGGAGGGAAATATCAGACAAACTGAAATACGTAATGTTATTGAAAAGTTGTCGAACTAGCTAAGTGGGGTGGCAGAAAGCCCAGGGAACTTGCTAGGACAGGGAATCTGCAGGGAACTTGGAAGACTGAGGAAGGACCCTGCAGAGTTAAGGAAGTCTTTATGTTAGGAGTTAAGGAAACAGTGAATTACCTTTTGTCACCAGGAAAACCGATAACTCAGAGGTGGATATCCCAAGGATTGGCTAAGGAGTAAGAAAGGAAACTATTCATAATATCGATTAACTCATTGCTTAACATTTTCATGTTTGGAGTTGGGTTCTTTGACTCCTATTCCTACCAGCCTGAAAAAACAAATATTCTTCCAAGGTTGTTAAGTTTCTTATAAAATACAAGCTGAGAGGTCAGGAAAGATTTGGACAATAATGTAATTTGAAAGGATTTTATTTTGAACTTCTGCCTTGCCAGCTACAAACTCAAAATGGGACGTTTGCTACCTGTGCTATTTCAGCTGTGACTTTTATTCTTTTTAACAGTTTAGGTGGAAACATAGAGAGAAACCCAACAAGTTAACGTTTTGTAAATATTTTAGTTCTGAGGCTTATGTTTCACTTTTAGCAGTTAATTTCATGCGGCCATTCCTTTATTCATTCATACAAATTCATTTACTCAATAAATATTTACTGAGCATATATTATATGCTGGACACTGTTCTAGGTGCTACAACAGCATTAATCAGTAAGCAAATATGCCCTGAGAATTAAAATGCACCAGTGAGATATAATCGGGGGGGCTACTTTTGATTGGATCACCTGAGGAAGTTATACTGCGAGATAACATTTAAGATAAAATCTGGGTGATCAAGAGCCAACCCCCTTCAAAGATAGGGAGAAAAAGAATTCAGGCAGAGAGAAACAGCTACCGCAAAGACTAACCCAGAAAAACACTTGACCTGTTCCAGGGATCGAAAGAAATCCAGGAGGCTGCAATCTTTGAGACTCGGTTAGGAAGTCCGTAGAGACTGGTGTGTAGGGATTTGCTGGCTGAGTTTGGATTTCATTCTAAGTGCAATGGGAAGCTACTAAAGCATTTTAAGCAAGGGAATGCCGCGATCTGATTTACATTTTAAGGCGTGCCAAGTGGGAGTCTGCAGTCACACAGCTGAACATGGCTGAGGAAGCACACAGAGGGCTGGGTCTCATTTCACATCACGATCACCAACCTCAAGCAGCCCTCAATAATCACATATGTTCCTGGTCCATTAATTGCCTCCCTCCTAGACAACTGTTCAATACCACCTTCTCTCTGGAAACCTCACCTCTTCAGCCCTCCTTATTCCTGCGGATGGCCTTGCTCTGACTTCATTGAGAAAATGGACACAATCAGAAATGAACTTTCATAACCTTCCACACATCAGTATTTGTATCCAAAACATCCCTCCGGGTCTCTCTTAACTCCATCATTCCTCGGTGAGGCCAACCACTTCACGCCCTCTCCCCTTCTCCCCTTCGCTTCTCCATGCTCACCCCTATATCCTTTATATTTCACCTCTGCTGGATCTCTCCTTACCATCAATATAGAAACCTAGGGTGGATTCCCCCCTGCCCCTGCCAGCCAGAAGAAAAGTCTTTTGATCCCATTTTTCATTCATGTACTTGTCATGCTCTAGCTATGCTGGTCTTTCTGTAAGCACAATACAAGTACATAACTTGCAGTTCTTCACATGGTTCCCTCCCTAACTTCATTCTGGTTTCTGATCAGATTTCACCCCTTTTGAGATGCCAGTATGATACAGCACCTCTCTCCAACTAAGCCATTCTTTTTCCCTGCCCGTTTATTTTCTCATGAGCACTTTTGCTACTTGAGATTACATGCTTATGTGCTTCTTCTCTCTATTAAAATGTAAGCACCTGGAAAGCAGGGGTCTTTATCTTCTCTACCCAAAGCACCCAGCATACTACCAGGTATGTTGTGGCCAATTGATTAACTGGTTTAATCCCAGGGGAAAATATCTGAAAGGGGAGAGAGGTCCAAAGATGGCCTTCTCTTTTTTAATAAACGGAAAATACTAGAACATATTTTTATGCTGAGGGGAATAATCCTATAGAAAATAATTTGTCAATGCAGGAGCAAGGGGATAACGCAGAAGGCAGATGATGTAAATACAGGCATATTGGTAGTCTGAAAACTGGGGGAAAAAAGATTTGAGATGTGGCCTCCATTAGTTCTACATAATATCCTGTTTCCCTGAAAATAATACCTAGCTGGACCATCAGCTCCAGTGCATCTTTTGGAGCAAAAATTAATATAAGATCCGGGTTTTTTTTTGCTCCAAGACACACTGCAGCTGATGGTCCCACTAGGTCTTATTTTGGGGGGAAACATGGTACTATCCTTGGATTCCTTCTCTGCATGTAGGAATGCCGTGTTCTGAGAATACACCCCACCCACTCACTCTTTGCATGAGATTGACCAAAGTTCTGTGGTATCATGAATTTTATGATACATCAAGGCTTTGTAATAAAAGATTTTGTCTTTATTGGATAGCTAAAACATTAAAGCCCCAGAGTGATGTAAAAAAAATAATAGCCTGCGCATTTTTGTTAAGTACTGTAAACAAAGAATGAGATTTTCATTAGTGCCTCTTTCTCTTTCAGGAACTATGTGAAAAACAACATTTGTTTTATGAGTCATCACCAAGAGGAATTAGTGCCAAAACAGCTTCAAAAAAGAAAACCCCAAGAGCAGCTATTAGAGTGTAAAAAGCTATGTGGACAACCACGGCAGCTTTCTCCAGAGGTCTAATGGCCTCAAAACCTTCCAAAGGTTGATACAGTATAAGAACACTTAGTAGGGTGCCTTCATAACAATATATATTGGCCACTCCCATGCTTTTTTAGTGTTACAGAGCTAGTTTTAAAGGGACACCCTGTAATTATAAAGATAATCTTTAATCTCCACCCACAAAAGGTAAATGAAGTGTAAGGTACCAAGTGATCTTTCTTACTCTGAACAGGATACGTTAAAAAAAAAAAAAAAATACTGGCTGGTTTAATGCTTTCCACCTTTTTCACAGAGCAGTCTTTGAAAGACTATGAACTAGTGATGGAATCACCTTTTGCCTTAAGCTATTTGCAGCTTTATTATTCAGACACATAAGTGGTCTAAACACGAGCTTATGGTTTTTTGTCTACTAAGACACTACTTGCACTGGGTCTTGTGTAAAATAAACAAACAAACAAAAAACCCAGGATACAATGTGGACAACTTCACATATATTCTAGATTAGGGTAGGGTCCTGGCTAGTGATAATTCCTAATTATAGTTTAACAAGTACAAAGAGTATGCATCTTATTTTTACAAATTATGAACTATAATGTAATGTAAAATATATTTTACCAATATCATGTTAGTACTACAAAATATTATAAGAAATAATTCTGCAATAGTTGAGAAAAATAAGTATTTTCCCATCCATTTAAAAAATATGAATAGAGAGGACAATTTCAAAATCCTGGGACCATATTTATTTAGAAATAGCTGTTAAAACATTAGGAGTCAGGCCGTTAGGTTATTATTCCAAATCTCTAAGCAATTAGGTCTGGTTTATTAAGCTAAGCTTATAAAATTCTTTGTATGGCATTCATGATAACTTAACAGCAACCAAGAGTTGCCTGCAATTCTTTGCACTCCTCAGGATTATCACTACCTCAGGTTATGGCATACAGACTATAATCGATGCTGACTTTCAGATGACTGCAGACATAATAAATGACACTCGGACATCAGGACAATTCCCTCACTATGTTCTTCTCTATGATGAAACACAGATCGCCAACTGTACCAGAAACTTGGCTTTTCACCCACATAACAATGGGTTGCTCTCGTGTGTATTTCTCCAGTTGAATTTAAGACTTGGTGAGGCATTTTACCAATAAAATTTGGATATGATAGAAAATCTACAGTAAAGGATCTCAAACCACTTAAGTAGTAACCCATTAAATTACTCATATTATAAGCTATGGAAAACATAAGAAACAAAGTATGAACAATCTAACTTGAAAAGGAATGCAAAAATATGATTAACCTGAAGAGAATCCTAAAAATCAAAAACCCTTTTTATTCAGCTTGGAATTTTCCTACTGGCCCATAACAAGCCGTCCTAAGTTTGATATAAGGGTGTATGATCTATATTTCCTTGTAACACAGTGGAAGACTATAACCGATGTAAACAATAGTAAAACTGTATTATCAGAGACTCAGAAGAATGACTAAAAGTCCTGGTTCTGAAATGTACTATCTCAATTAAAATTGGCAGGGGGAAATTTTGAGGAAAGGAGTTTTGAGATCTTAATTCTGCCATGGTCATGTGATATGCAAATCAGAGCATGCATTGTTTCTTATTCATTTGTTTTGGAAGGAAAAGGGAAAGTGTGTTCTATAGTGTCAATTTAAGAAACTCATTATGAATCTTTGGTGGAATTATGTGCTGAGATTTTTTTAAAAACTGTAATAGGTAATCAATGTGAAATTGTTTTTCTTTGGAAAGCATCACAGAATGTAAGATATTTAACAAAATTACTATGTGTTTTCTTTGAAGTTCAAACACTTTAGCTATTTCTTGGTTTAGCCATTCATTGTAAATCGGCAGGAAATTGTATATAAACCTATTATGTTAATTACTAGTGATTTTAACTTCAGTATCTTAAAACACTTTATATTTTTCTTTTATTATCCTGTCTATAAACAATTGTCTTCAAATTAATTTTTACACAATGCACCTCCAATCAGAGCTTTTTGATTTCCAAAAATAAAAAAGGGGAAATACTTATAATTTGTATGTATATATTCACAGTTTTTATTTATAAAAAAATTTACAGCACTTGTGAAAAGCCAGCAGAAGACATCAGACGCACTCATTTCTTACCAGCTCTGTTAAGTTTTGTGGGTTATCCGTGACACTTTGCCAAGTGACGCTCGTGCAGCAGCCCTGAAACCAGACCCGGTCAGATTGTCTTTCTTCCTCTTTTCTGAGAAAGCATTTTGACGAGTTACTGATCTAACTAGGTTTCAAGTCACTCAAATACTGAAAATGTTAGGACACCTGGATCTGTACCTTGGCCATGTAATCAAGTTTTTCCCCCTTTCTATATTTCTTTTTTGGGAACACAGCAAAACAAGAGGTCACTTATTAATTACTGTCAATTAAAACTAAGTGGGAAATCTCAAAAATTTAAAGGTCTTCTCAGAACTTGTAACTTTTTCATTGAATTTTATTAACTATTATTTTATGAGGTTATCTCTCCCTACTGGAACTTTAAATGAGGCAAATAAACACAAATGTAAAAAAAGAGAACGGAAGTGTAAAAATCACAAGTCTTTCACAAGAAAGAAAATATATACAAGTTAGCCTATGCCCCCTGCTTATGAGGCAGAGGCAGGGTACGGGGAAGGCATCAAGAAGATGCAAATAAACGTAAAATGGTATGTCTTTTTCAGTGCAGTGCTTAAGCTAGGTTTTCAAGATTTTATAATAGGGTAAAGAAAAAAGAATATGGAGGTTAAGATGTCGCAATTTTTCACAAAGGTTTCAAAGCATTTTGGAATTTCAGGTTTTAAAGGAAAATTGCATTAGAATATTGTCTCTCCTAACTGAGACACTTGTTTGACTCTCCACTCAGTTTTATTTCTAGGTAATACCATTGTTGGTTATACCAAACTCCTAAATGCAGTGGCAGAGCCCAACAGCAAGCTTGATCCTGTGTCACCATCCAGGGCTTGTGGGTGAGCCAGAGAGCCACTGCTTCACAAATGCATATGTATTTTAACTTTCAGAGTAACCATTCATATACTGAATAGTCACTCTTTAGCTCCATTAAATAAGACACAGCAAGGGGAGAGAGACAGCTTGCAAAATGGCTTTAAAGTTCAAGTTGAACTATATTATAATGATACTGTGGCACAGAGGCAGCTTGTGGAGACTTCTTGTTAAAATAGCACAACATATCAACTTCTGACAAGACTCTTAGTATAGCCTTGAGTACCAACCTAGATTATTACTTCCCTCTACCAAGCATTGAGTCTTTCCAGAATAACAAAGGTACATATGAGGTACAACCCATCACAGCTTCTTTCTCATATCCATCTTGTAGATAAGAGGTTTCTCTTTTTAAAACTACAATTTTGTTACTTTTAAAAGATATTTAACATTTTCTATCATATTAAATTAGCAACATAAAACATTATGCTTAATCTATAAAGTTCTAGTCCAGTTACCTAGAATTTATACACTTTTTTTTTTTTTTTTTTATCTGCAAGAAAAATTCCTATTTGATATTTGGTAACAGAGCATTAAAAGACTATATACACGTGGCATATATATATTTACAAAACACACTTCAAAAAGAAGCCAACACACTTTAGCAAAAGTCTAAGCTTGCATAGATTAAAAAAAAGAATTGTGAATACAATTTTTATTAAAATAGAAAATGGGGAATAAAAGTTACAGAATGGATATGAAGAGAGACCTTTTCCAAACTTTTATTTGTGCACATTCAATTGAAAAAGATAACTTTTACAGGTTCTTTGGTGCCCATATTCAGCATACAAAAATGTAAAAGACTATTCACAAATAAAACACATTAGCTCAAACTGGAAAAAAAATAACAACAAAACAATTTAAGGTAGTGCACACTGTGACAGCTCTGTTTATGGGGACATGAGAATTACTGCGAAAATAAATAGAATGTCTTTGTGTAAAAGCAGCAACGTCATGTCTTGTAAACTTCCTTTTTATATTACAGCAAGGTCTGAAATAAAATCCAAAGGGACTGGTGCTTACACTGTAGCCGTGAATGCATAAAAGAGTCTATTTCCTCAATTACTGTTGGTCCAGTTTTCCTTTTGTTTTGAGTCTAATGTGCAGCAGGTTTAAAAGGTGCTCAGTTAGGGATTCTAACCAATTAAGCGATGAATTATAAAATTTCTTTCCTGCTTTCAAACACAAATGGGTAAATCTGTTCCACAGCAGTAGCGACCGCCTTTACATTGGGCCCTGTAACAAACACAATGAAGGAAGGAGTAAGAAGAGGCAAAGAGTGCTAGAAAAAGCTCACTTGTCAGAATGAAAAATATCCAAGCAGTTCTGGGATCACTGTCTTAAAAAATCTACACTGACATAATTATACACACAGTCATATGAAACACCAAGAGAGTAACATTTTCTTCTGCACAATGAAAGGAAATCTGGAACAAAAATGGTGTTCCTTATCTTGTTTGGGGGCACCAGTGTGAAGAGCATATTTAAAAAAAAATGCACACAACCAATCTCGGAGGAGAATGAGAAGTGCTATAATAGGTTTATTAAAGGAAGAAATGACTGATGGGATGAGACGAGTATTGTCCTTTTGGTCGCTGTAATCTGGCTTTTAGTTAGGCTACTACTGAAGCTCCCAGGAACATCGAGGAACACAGCAGAGCAAAACAAAGCTGCTTCCAAAGTGTTGGGAAACCAGAGGCTGTTATAAACTACATGGTCTAAAAATGCCCACAGATTTACGACTACTTGGCAGCACCATGTTTACTACTAATCTGGCCACCTCACCTTCACAGCTTAGTCAATAGGAAAATAAAAAAGCACAAGTGAATGAAGTGACACTACATATTAATTAATTATATAACACTATATATTATTAATTTATACAATTTATATTCCTCCATAGGAATAACTCTTTAAAACTGTAAATTTTCATTTAAATAGCTCAAAAGAAACATAAAGGTGGACAATACAAAATATTTTCATAAAATCCAATTTGAATAAATACGGTTTCCCTAATAGATACTTCCTTTGAAAGATCCTGAAATCCTACGTATGCACCCACTGTGTACCCTTTGGGTACTGATCACATCTTATCCTGCTCTGCTCCTTCCTGCTCACCGCACCCCCTCACAGAGTATGGTGCTTTGTCCACGGGCAACACTGACTATGTGTTCACTGAATTGTTAATGTGTCCTGGGATATTCCAGATATAAGTATATAATGCATAATAACAAACCAGGTCAAGTTTGTTACAGTGTTAATTACCTATTAACTCAAGATGGATTTTCCATATGCATCGCTTTATTCTAGACATAGCAGGGATTTATCAATAGACTCTGGGCCCCTCAGAAGTCTGGGTTCCGAAGTGTAAAAACAGACAGTTGAAAGAAGGGAACAAACAGACTTGCTCCCCACCAAGGATTTTTAAGATTCAGGCAGAACCCTGGCAATAGGCTTTAAAAGGCTCCAAGGAAGGTATGAAAACTCATGGTATGAATCAAAACTAAAACTTATTTGTTGAGCGTTTAAAGGTGTTAATTAATAATTTCTATTCTACTCTAAGGATTGAAGGAATAAAAATAAAAATTCAAAGATACTAATTTCCCTTAACTCAATTTTGTCAAAAGTTGGGCCTACTAAGTAATGTCCGTACCATTTATAACCACAGTACCTCTAAAAATCATCCTGCACAGCTAACGCTACCCCTTGACATCTATGTGTAGTCTTTGAAACCACCCCTTCCAAATACTTACAAGACTCAAAAGATATAGCAAAATATACATAATGTATAACAAATAGGGATGAACTATGGTTAAATATTTTGCTTATGTAAAACCTCTATGATGTTCATAAAATGTATTTCTCTGGAGTATTTTAATCTACAGTGTTAAAAGTCAAGAGATTGGTTACCCTTGAAGGGCAAAAGTGACTAAAGGGGACAAATTAGACATTATTTCTCTTTTGGCATGGGCACCTCTTATCTCATTCAATCCGTAACTGACAAGTTTGGTTTAAGTATCATAAAATACCTGTTACTGTGATACTTCCTGTTGAAAAAATCTGTAATGTAGCTCTTAGAGATTTTATCCGATAGCACACAGCAGGATGAAGTTCAGGTTCATAACTATACGAAAAAAGTCACAATTAACATAAATATTTATAGCCTGACAAGTAATTTCAAATTGGTAAATTATCTTGATTTTTCAAAGACCTACCTGGCATGAGGTCTATTGTTCTTTGTGAATTCTGGCAAACGGATTTCAAATGGCATGTTACACACTGCTAAAACGTTAACAACCTTAAAATCTGTAAATATTACCTTTAGGAGAGAAGTGAAACTCAATGAATTATTGTGAAACAACAACAAAAAAATCTGCTCATCAGGGAAATCCTTAATAATTAAGTTTCAATCTTTAAAAATAAAAGCAAACAAGCTAAAACAGATATCTTAAGTATAGATCCAGTATTTTAAGTTATCAATGACGCCTTAAATGCTATAATTAAAGAAAAAAAAACAACCTCAAAAACCTCATTAATAAATAAAACTCGAGATGTTTGCATGATTAAAACAGTTCATCGGAGTTATTTTGAATCTTATGGTTTAGTTTAATTTTTTGATACTTTAAATGGGATATTTAATCTACTGGGATAGGAGAGTGAATAGTGAAGGAAAAAATCAAAGCAGAGTCCTCCTTTCAAGAGTCAAAACGGAAGAGCTGTCACTTTAAAACTCAATAAATAGTTGAGTGCACACTGAACTCCAAAGATCAGACTTTTTCTTATACGCAGTAGGGTATAACGACATTTTTGTGAGTTTAGTTAGATGTTTATTTTTGGGTATAGAGTTAGGGATAAAGTGGTAAAATTATGCTTTTAACTGATTGGGATTTCTCTCAACATTTCCAGTTTTATGCTAAGACAAGAATATCCAAGGCAGAAAATGGTATCAACTCAAATTAATAACTTTAGTCATTCCTATCAATATCTCGAATGGTTTCATCTTATTATCATCTTTTCAAACACTCCTCATAAAACCACAATTATGGATAAACTAAGCATCCTCCATCTTAGTACTTGCACAAGGCTGCTGTATAGTTATAAAATTGTGCACATGGCACCATCATTAATCGTGTCTCTATACTGCTACTCTCCACAAGCACTAACTCCCATGTCCCAGCAGCACTTCAGTAGCATCCTGTCACCTTCACCCTCAGGGGACTGAAATCATCAGAAAGAAACTCAACTTCCCATCATTTCCCATCCAAATCCCAAACAGCTGAGGCCCACCTCTTCAGGGACCATAGCTCACGTTTATCTTTCTTTCATTTACTCATCATTTGCAAGTGACTTAGCAAGTCCATAAAGTGCATTAACTTTATTCAAATTTATACCTCTACAGAATTATATCTGACAAGGTTAACCTGCTAGCAATGGTCACTGTCCCAGTGTGAGAGCATGCCAACCAGCATGTACGTATCAACAGGAGCTGCAGGAGCAGCTCTCTCTGTTCATCCTGACATACTTAACTCTTGAGATGATCAAAAACATTTTTTGTTTTTGTTTTTTCCGTAAAAAGTGAAGAAACTCAAAGAGTTGAAAAGGTAGTTAACTTGTAAGGAGACATGTCTGTCTCTTTATAAGAAAGAATTTGGAAAAAAGCGAGGATCCTTTACAAATACCCAAATGGGTAAGTATTACTACTAAATTTTTACACTGAAGAACAGTATAAAAAAACTAGAAAAAGGTCAATCATGAGAGGAGTTTCTGTGGTGATTTCTTTAGTCTATTAATTTTAAATTCACAAAAATAAATCCTTGAGTATTTGCAGTTGGGATAGTTTTTGAAAATGTTACCTGAAAACCTAGTTTCTGCAGACTGCGGGCTAAACGTCTGGCACCAAATTTAGCTTCTTCTTCACTATGGTTTTAAAGAAAGAAAAAGATTAACAGTTATACAGGAAATGAATTTTATACTGAGGAACATGAAAAACTGTACACATGATTTTTTTAAGTCTAGAAATGTACTATCCATGATGGAAAAATTTTAAGATTAAAATTAAAAGCTCAAGTAACATTTACCTTGTTGCTCCAGTGCAAATAATTTTTCCTGAGGACCAAATTGTAGCTGTAATTCTAGGTTTTCTAAGCTTCATTAATACTTTCTGAAAGAAAAAAAACCAATTACATAATAAGGATTACTTTTTCACATATGGTTCTGGCTCTATGTGGTTATTTTAATGTTTAAATACTCCAAGCTTATTCAAGACTGAAATAACTGCTCCAAATCACCCATTCTGAAAACAAGTACCATACTGAACAAAAGAATGTATTAATACAAAACAACATTTAACTAATTGAAAAATACATGGGTCTGTATAAGTCTCTCCTTAATGCTTGAAATCAACGTAAAGTATGTAAACATTTCATCTCTCAGTCCACTCCGGTCACAGAACTGGAATTTTCAGTTTGCATGGATCCTCAGCCATGGCAAATTTGTTCAAACCTCAGGAACTTTGCAGTAGCTGTTACTTTCATCTGGAATATATTTCCTTCAATATTCTCATTTCATTCAGGTCTCCCACCAGATGTCACCTGCATAGAAAGGCCTTCCCTGACTGTTCCAGCAAAACAAACATCCCTTCACTGCCCTCTATTAAATTCTTACTCTGCTTTATTCTGCTTCATGGTACCCATCACTACTTTATATTGTCTTACATATTCCAGGCCCACATACAAATCTTGAATGCAGGTGAAATGTTGGAGCTGGAGATGTAATTCTAGATTTCTTTAGATATGAATGGCATTTAAAGCTATGGGGTTGAACGAAATTACCTACAGAGTAAATATAAGTAGGTCAAGGACTAAGGTCCAAGATAACATGTAACTTAAATTTCACCGCAACTTTTCAGTTATGGAAATATTTATGATATGCCCATTATGTGTAAGAGAGATAAATGTTTACTGAATAATGTAACACAAATGAATCAGACATTTCACCTTAAAGCTTCTGTTACATTTTGAGGTGTTCCCTTTCTCTGTCATGTGCCATATTGTCAAACTAGAATCTAAGCTCTACCAAATCTGGGAAGACAAAATTTACCAAAGAGCCAAAATAAAATTTGAGCTAAAATACATTATGAAATTTCATACACAAGTGGCTGAGAAACACCAGACTGAGTTCATTCTACATTTAATTGTCTTTCATTACCAGCTTGTCCATCAACTCAGCTTGTTCAGTAACCTTCCTAGGAAAAATGACTTCACCATATGGCATGCTAAGTTTAAAAGTAGTGTTAGACATTTTCCTCTCTAAACTTTTTAGCAGATATATTTACCCTTTTTTTTTTAAATGAAGATGGCATTATTGAATAACTTGAAAATCTTTAATTGTGGGACACTGAAAATTTTAAATGAATTTCATTCATCTTTACTTAGTTTCTAGTACTAGGAACTAATGATAATTTAGCTAGGTATACTGGCATCTAATTTTTAGAGCTTAAATAAAGCCTTCATATATATTCTTAATTTCTATAATAAATGTATAAGATATCTCTTTCATCATTCTTTGGTTTATAAAAGCCAAATGAACACCCAATGTCATTTATAATGTTAATCTCAAAACATTAAGGTTAAAAGCAAGTTACCAGCTTTTATTTTAAATATTGCAGGTTTAACAAAAACTAAAATTTAAAATGCACAGGTTAGGACATGAACGATATTTCCAGCAATTTGTTACTAAAGAATACCAACTATCTTGGCTAAAGTGGGGTATGCTAACATACTGCAAAATTTACTACACACACACACACACACACACACACACACACACACACATGCACGCCTGGGCATCATTCAACTATAACTGTATTTGAATAAGTATACATGAAAGTATAAACAGCCCTTCTTCAGCTGAAAGCAATGGAGAGAACAGTAAAATGTCTAGTAGCCAGTGGGTTTGGTAAGACTTGGAGACAAGTCTCCAAAAGCTGCCGCTTCACGAGAGGAGAGGCCGCTTCTACAACAGGGCTCACAGTTGTATCCAGTACAACTGGCACCCGGTAAGAGACAAACTACCTGTAGAGTGAATACGTTTTAGTACAACATGCATATAGCACTATAAAATTAGGCTATGTAAGCACACATACCAAAATTCATATACTTACTCCAACATCACGCTTATAAATTACATTTGCTCCCTCTAAAGCAATCTTCCTTAAGTTCAAATGGCATCTTGTTCTAAAAACACAGACTACATTTGTAATTAGAATGTCCAATGCAACATCACTGTCTGCATCCATTGGGGTAGTTTAAAAACTTAGCTTCCCACCACGAAGATCACATCCTGAGAAATAAAACAAAATAAAGTAATTAAACGTAAATGCTTTGCAAATTTTTCACAATCTTGAAAACTAAAACACAAAGAAAACCCATCATCTTTATTATTCATTTTTTAAAATACTATTCAAATCATGTCCTTCTTTTCCCCACTAAAAATGCCATTTTAAAAAAGATAACATGTCGTATAATATCCTTCCAAATCTGGACCTAACTTTCATTCTTTAAAGTTAATAAGTAACTTTTATACGCCAGGAGCCTGCCAGACTTATCTCCTGCCACTTGCCTTTATAACCATTGTGTTCTAGGTGTATCTCAGTTACGACAATTCTCTAAACACACCAAGTTCAAGGGCTGGACTCCATGGTTCCCATGTCCCACTTGCTAGGGCTATGAAAAGGATGACCTAGTTTTCCTCTATTTCGGATAGAGTAATTGACTTAAGTTTAAAGAAGCAGAAATTCTATTTATGGCATTTATTAACAGACTTTTCTCATTTACTAGTTATTGATTCATTCATTCTTCACTTCTGAATACCTTCTATACACTGAGGATACTGGAGGAAAACATGAGTAAGGCAAAGTCTTTTGTCAAGGAGCTCTAACAAGTAATTCACCATTTTCATCAAGATCAATCTTCCAAAATATGTATCTATTCAAAACTATGATAGGAGCTTTTCTATATACAAACAAAAATGAGCCCAGTTTGTACTGAGCATATGACCCATATCCAGCTAAAAAATTCTGTTTCCACATCTTAAAAAAAAATAAGTAATGGTAATTCAACTTATTTAACCCACAAAAAGAAAATCATAAAACAGTAATAATACCATTACAATTATCTTTACGATTCCTTGCAGCCATGATACATAGAACTAGTATTCTTTATAAGGATTCTATTATGTGACTAAAACAATGAAGGTGCCAAGAGTCCAAATAAAGAAAATTCAACGTTGTTTTTCTGCCTTTCAGTATCTGATGGAACACAGTAAGTCAGACCAAGACTTCTAACAGCTGTAAAGGGTCACACATACAACATCCAATTCTGTGTATCAATTGTACCTCCACTTCATTGTATTTCCTCGCTTTTAAGCTCCCTTCAATCTGCTTATCTTCTTCTTTTTCTGTTCTTTGTGTATGTTTGAGCAACCTTAAATGAGCTGTATGTATCAGGTGGGGCAGGGGTAGCAGTGGCCCTGATGATAGACGTATGGGTAGAGTAATCAGCAGAGGGCAGAGGCAGTTAGCAATACTGATCTTCAGCAACAGACTCAAGGTCTGACTAACCACTTTACTAGTTACTAGAACTTGGGCAAGTTATGCAATCTATCTGTGCCTTGGTTTTTCTCATCTATGACATGTAATAGATGGTGTTGTGGGGATTATAAAAATGTATGAAAAGGACTTAGAACATATATCTGGGAAATAGTGCAAAAATGACAGTGATTATGGACAAAATAAGGTCAAATCAATAGGCAGAATAGATTTCTTAGCATCACTTCCCATGATTGTATTATAACTGCGAGGTGGGGGCTCCTAACTGCTTATCCCAACGTCTATTCCACCCTTCTTTCAAAAGGAACAGAACCCAGATGTCTAGCTGGGCACACTGTGGCAGAAATAAAATACTATGCTTTCCAGGCTCCCTGGCAACAGGTACAGCCAAGAAGCCACATGATTCTGTTTGGTCAAGGAAATATGAAATGAAACAGTTTTGTCTTTTGGGAAGTCTGCTTAGAGGGACTGAACTAGACCAGCAAACACCCCTTTGGCCTTTCTGCTCTTCTGCATTCTTGCTGCCTGGAGTTTGGACATGAGGACGGGAGCCATTTGGGATCATGAGACTGGAAGAGAAGGACGGGAGAACAGTCAACACAGAAGAAACCCGAGTCTCTGATCCCGTGACACTCCTTATTATCCCTGCACTTCCTAATTCAGTTCACGAAGATGAGAGAAAAATCAATTTCCATCTTAAGCCCCTCATATGTTGGATTTCTGTTATATGTAGTCAAACCTAATCCTAATCGACACACATCCCATGAGAATAGGTTACTAACAGCACAACTTAAGGAGAAATTACGCATGACGAAACTATGTCAAATTTACTGTTTCACACAGATTTTTTTACATCAAATAGGCTAAAACAAATTGACTCAGATCTACTACTCTTGAGTATTAAACTGTTGAACTATCTGAGGGGAGAATTCAACGACAATACGTAGGACAACAATAAGTCAAGAAAGGAGTAAAGCAAATCTTTGTGAATGCAAAGAAGCCCTGAAATTCATTTACAATAGATGAAATTAATTTAAAATAGATGACTGTTTCTGTACTTGAGCAACTTGAATTCTAAAAATGAGGTCATGGGCATAGTTCATCATATCACAAGTTACTAAGTGTTCACATTTTAGATTAATAACCTGGAAAGCAGCCTCAGGAAATATTATTACTTTAATAATTATGAAGAAGTCAGTACTTTAAAAAACAGGCATCCTATATGAAAGACTCCACATTTGTGAAGAGGTGTAAAAAAAAGACCCATTTTCAATCTGTTTATCTATTCTGTAACACCAGAGTGGTTCAAACACCCACTTCTTAAGGCTAAGCATATTATATCCCTTTAAGTAGGATAACTAGAATGGCAATCCAGTGAAAGGGACAAATCTCAGTTTCTACAGAGCATCTGACAGCTTATCGTATCTCTTTTAAGTGTAGCTAGCTAATTTATCAATGGGTTAAAAAAGGTCTTCCTGAGTAAACTTTAAAGAGGAATTGATTACTCCTAAAAGTAGTTCAAAAGGCGTAGGTTATTCCTGAAAGTACACATAAAACTTAAATTTTTTTTTAAAAAAAAAGGTGAGTTAAGATGGTGGAAACTAATTCCCAGTGGAGAAGAAATGTTCCAAATTGCTTGTGACTATTACATTACCTATAGTTAAGCAGCTGGAACATCTATTCCCCCACTAAATTCTGAGCTTCTTGACATCAAAGACTGTATCTTAAAGGTCTGTACATTCCCATGGCTCAACACTAAGTCTGGCACCTACGGTAGTAGGTGGTCAATTGTTATATGGTGAATGAATGCTAGAAAATCCAACATTTCATTCTCCAGTCTATATTAAATTTCTCATCTACCTAGAATTCCAAAGTATTTCTTTTAAAATTAGGCATGGAAAAAACTTAAGTTGGCAAGCCGGAAACTCAACTTCCAAAGCCACCTATTTTCATATGAATGCAAAAGAACCAGGAGTGTTTTTCTTCCCTACACACCTTTTAACAGAATATCCATGTATATAGACTATAGCATATGTATATAGACTATTATATTTCATGCGGTTTATATGTAAATTTTTAACTGGTTTATACAGTTCCAAAGGGAATGTTAAGTAACTCCACAAAAAAACATAATATTTGAAAGTGACATATAAACTCACAAATTAGTCACACCTACCAACACTACAGTATGAAATATTTAAGATACACAAAAGGGAAAAAAGAATAATACAATGAACGTCTATGTACCCACTACCCAGCTTAAAAAATAAACATTACAATACAGTTGATGCCTCCCCTTTTACTTCTCCCAAACCACACCCTCATCCCTTCCCTCCAGGGGAAACCTCTACTCTGAATTGGTGTTTTACCATTACATATGTATTATATTCCTAAATCCAAGTAAGTCATGATAAATACACACACACACACTCTGATGGATTTGGTTTGCTAACAGTTCCTTTAGGATTGGCACCTCTGTGTTCATAAGTAGAATTAGCCTATAGTATTCCTTTCCTGGACTGTCCTTATCTGGTTTGAGTATCAAGGTTATACTAGACTCATTAGACAAGTTAGGGTGATTTCTTTCTTTCCTTTTTAATTCTCTGGAGAACAGTTTAGAAGACCTTATCTGAAAATTGTCTGAATCTGTTTCTTGTTTGTTTGCTTGGTGGGTTTTAAAAAAGACTAATTTTATTGAAGAGTTTTAAGGTAATTGATGTCTTCTATTTCTTCTTAAGTCAGTTTTCTTAAATTTTTAAATTTAGTGGCATACAATTTTTCATGATTTTTAAATACATTTTAAAAATCTCTGCTGTAATATACTTACTTCTTTTTCCTTATAATATCACTTGTCACTGCTTTTCTCCCCTTCAATCCTGCTGAATGTTTTTTCTATGTTGTTAAGTTTCTTCAAAGAACAAAAACTATTAGCAGTCAGTTGATCCTCTTTATTAAATTTTTTACCTTATGTTCATCATTTCCTTCTTTCTACATATCTACTTTTTTTCTAATTTCTTACATTGGAAAGTAAGTTGGATGCCTCGTACCTGTCAACATTTAGGCTGATTACAACCAAGTGCTTTAGGTGTGTCTTAAGTTGGACATGTGTTTTGATTATCTCTGGATCCTAACAACATTTAAATTTCCATTATTATTTTTCATGGACTATTTATTTATAAGTTCTCTGCCTTTAGAAATACATGGTGTTTAAGTTCCCTAATAATAAGGAAATGCTAACTTAAAAGAATGAGATACCACTTATTTATATTGACAAATATCAAAGAGTGTTGGTGAAGGTGTGAGTAAACCAACACTCTTATAATTTGGTAGAAAAACTTTCTACAGGAGATAATCTGGCAGTGTACATTCAAATAATTTAAAATGTGCATATAGGTCGAACTGCAGTCAACTGTTAAGAACGCATCTGGAGAAATAATTCAACTGAGCAAAGTATAAATAGAATTATATATCACAATTTTGTTAATAATAACCTACGTGTCCATTTTGAAGGGACTGGCTGAATACAGTACAGCAGTTTTATATAACAGGCTACTAGTAGATTTTACAAATTATAAAACTGCATGAATGTAGACAGAGGTCCAAAATGTGGGGAAAAAAATGGGAGTTCATTTTGGTTTATATATCTATGTACGTACTTATATAGCCAAAATGTTAACAGTTGTTCTATTCAGAGTTGGCATCCGAGTGGCATAAAAAATTTCTTTTCTTCTATTTGTAGAGTCTAGATTTTCTTTTTTAAAACAACAAATATATATTAGATTTACTATAAAAAAATAAATTCCATTTCGATTTAAATTATCCGTTATTTTCCCACTGCCCACAGTTTAATACTGACGGTTTAATTAGGTATTTCATCCTGTTTCTTAAATAAATACCTAGTATGAATTTGTCAAATATTTCCTTCTAATAAAAAGCAAAATTCAAAATTTCAGCTGTTCTAACTTCTGGAAATGTCCTATTTCTAGCTTTCTATTAAAATGCATTGTAGAAAATGAAGCAACTTCTTCCTCGAGCCATGATTTTATGGACAAGGACACACTGTTCTTTAGGTCCTCTGACTGTGTAGTGGTATTTAAAAACATTACTTCAGCAATCATCAAGCTGCAACCTTAAGCATCACCTGAAAAACACTGCCACCTCCTGGCTTTTAAGGCAAATTGCATCCAAGACTACCACATTTAAAATTTTCCACACCAGGAAAAAGATATTTAAACCGAAAGGCCACAACAAACACTATCATGAAAACAAAACAAAAATTACTCTAAAATCTAACTAAAAGCCAAAAGAATAAAACTAAATAAACATGAGTATAGAGAAAAGTAGATTCTAGCAACTTAAAATGTATTCAAGTTGCATCTGAGGATACGGAGGGAGGGCCCTGACAGGTTTAACCACCAAATAAATTACCATCCATGATTTAGAAAATGGCAGAAGGATATGGACTCATTTGCAAACACAACACGAACCCACAGGGTCTTATATAGATCACTCTTTTCTAAAAGTAAGACATGCCATCTAAACTAACTCTTCTTTATAAAGCTCCCAAAATAGCAGATAAGGAAACAGACATTTTGCATTGAGATTCCAACAGATTACTTACACTTGATAGCCTCTCAACCCAGGCCTGTGACCAAGATGGAGAAAACTGAACATTCTGCCTTTTAGAAAGAGGGTGTTCTTTTACATCTGTTTAATAGTACCGCATACACCTTACGTTTCTCTTTTGGAAATTGGTAATAATATCACTGTACCTCCCAGGTGCTTTTAAGGATCCAATATTATTATCTATGTCAAGTACATAGCATACAACATATGTTTCTTAAATGGCAGCTATTACTGTATGATGGATTCACATGTAGTTGAATACTGTAACCAAATGGTTAATGAACAGTTGCAAAACTTGTGAAGTCACATGAACAGACAGAGAAAACCAAGACCTTAACAGATCTGCACACTACAGCCAAAGGGCCAGTGCTGTTCTACAAAAAAGGTTTTATTGAAACAATCATGCTCATGTGTTTACGTAATGACTAGTAGTTCTGACAAAGACCAAATGACCAACAAGCTTACAATAGTTACTATCTGGTCCTTTAAGAAGTTTGCTGATTCCTGAGCCAAGCCCAATGAGGCAGTATCAATAAAATAAAATTTAATACTGAAAAATGTAAAGCTCACATTTTTATTAAAATGACCACAACATCCGTATATTATGGTCCTTCACTGGATACTGGTTTGAACAAAACAGCTGTAAGAGATATTTGAGGGAAATTTGAGCATGAATCCTGAGTGATAAGTGATAATAGGGAACTACTGTTCATTTTGCTAGATAAAATAATAGAGTGGTTACGTAGACAAATATGCTTATTTTTTAGAGATGCATATTGAAATATTCAAGGGGGAATGTCATGTCTGTAGTTTTAAAATATAGGTATTTTTCACTATTTGAACTTAGTAACAAATAGATTTGGATAAAGTTTCAGATGACTCTCTTGGTATCTGGAATCTTGCCATAGGAACCAATTTAGACAATCTATTCTGAGGTACAGAATGGATATGGATAGTAGGTATAATTGTATGTTAAGACCAAAAATGCCACTATTACTGCTTCATCTCTTAACAATTGTTCAATCTAGGCAACAGACATATGGGTGTTCATTACACTGTTCTCCCTACATATTTGTCTGAAAATTTCCATAATAATTTTTAAAAGCTATTTAAGAAAGACTTTTCTTCAAAATAGGTTACACTAAGACAACATGGGGTTTTTATTATGTTACTTTAAAGAAAACAAAACACTCAAACAAACAAAAACACGCCTAGGTTAGATAGGCTTGTCCAGAGCAAAGGGAGTAAGAGTCCCTTTGTTACTGAAACATCTAGAATATCCTGACCATGTCATTTAAAGAGGGCACTGATATCCAGAGGAAAGTAGGATGGTCTGAGATATAAAAAGAGTCGTGTGAGGAAAGTCTCAGGACATTTAGCACAAAGAAGACAGCAGTTGTTCTCAACTATCTGAATAAAAAGGAAACTGAGAGATCCAATTAAAGTCACACAGAAGTAGATCTCATGAGCCACACCAAAAAACAAATAACTGCAAAGTAGTGGGCTCCACAGAAGGTAAGTGTCAAAAAAGGGGGACGTAGTACTAGATAATTAACTAATAGTTAGGAATGTTATAGAACGAGTCTTCAGATAGTAGGTGGCAGATGAGACGAGATGGTTTATAAGATCCCATCTAATTCTAAAATCCCAGATTCTAACATCTTAAAGATATACTATAGACAAATTTAGAAATTACGTACTAAATTTCGTTTAAGTCTACAGCTACTATGGTACTTTAGCTAAATTAACATCCCAATTCTGAACTTCCTACTTTTCCTTCAACATGCATTTGAGTTCAAAGGGGCAGTAAAGGAAGAAAGTTAGATGTACTAAGGGGCAATGGCATAGACAGTGAACAAAACTGTAAAACCTTTAACTTGTTTGGTGGGGTGACATTCTATCATGAGGACATTTTTGTGCATGGCCCAAGAGCTTATACACCAGTCCTTGGGTTTGGCATGTTTGTATTATAGACACATGAAAAAATATATATATATACATATATATATACTAACAGTATGCTTGGTTACAAAAACCCTTGTATCTTCCAAGGAAAGTATTATATAGATACCATCATATAATGTGAAACATCTGGCAAGTGCTTAAGTAAAAGCAAAAGTATCTGATATACAAAGCCATCAGTACATTAAGTTAAACAGAAAGTAACCATCCTCATTACGAGAATGTCTCCACCTACTATATCTCTGATTCAATCTAATACTAATTCTGAAGACTGGTGAACAGGTAGCATTCATGTGAATAACTTGCATCAAAATAAATTGTTACAATTTTTAAAAAATCTGTACTAACACTACAAAAATTTTTTTACGGAAATTAACAGTAACTCTGAGGGTTGCCAGCAACTACCTATTTAAAGAAAAAAATAGTAAAGAGGAGTGTATTTTATGTTTCAGTCAATAAAAATATTTGTAATGGTATTTAAAAGGTGAAGATAGATTTAAATGATGCTGATTTTTCTGAGTGATTAAAACAAAAGATTAAGTCAGTAGTTTACACTCTCATGAAAAAAGTTTCAGTTGAAAACAAATGAAGTGTTTGGAAATTTAAGAATATATAACCAAATGTTTAGACAGTGGCCTACTTAAGAATTTCACTATTTCAGAATGGACTAAAATGTATCTGTAAGGAAAACTGAGATGTTTAAAATGAGGATCCTACTGGAAGCTATGTGACAGCTCTGAACTGTTCCTACCCTTATTTGTAAAACGCAAATACCACCATTTACTCACCACCACAGGAACACCTCACAAATTAAATAGGCTCTACTAAAGTAATGTCATGTTAGCCAATGCAAATTAGTTATTAATTTTAACTAATGTCTAAGTACAGATGACAAGAGAAAAACTTTTACTGAATATAACTTGAAATTTAGGGATTCAAACTCAAAGACGAGAAATGTAGCATATCGATTTCCTATTATGTAAAAGCAAAATTCTGGACAGATTTAGTATTTCAAATCAACAGTCTTAATATATACCTTTTAAAGAAGACAGCATGTCATTTTCTGATTACATAAGAAAAACTCAAAAAGAAAAAAGTCACCCATAATCCTACCACAGTGGTAATTACTAAGTTTTTTTCTATGCTCATATAGACACATTTTGAAGCTGCTAAACCCATGTATTTGTGCAAATTAAACAAGATTGGCATATGTGTATGCTGTGGTATCTAGTCAACAAAGGATTTTGTAAAATTGTTGACAACCTGGGATATAAAAAAATAACAATATTGATTTTCCTTGAATACTAACGAGAGTGAAGTTTTCAAATATTACTACTTGTATTTCTTGTATGTGAACTGTCTCACATTCTTTGTTCATTAATTCTGAGATTTCTTACTGATGTATAAAAACTCTATGTAAAGAATATTAACGTTTTGTCTGCCTATGCCATTCCTTTTGTTAAAAATGATCTATCTCCACTTCTACACTGGCCCACTTCTCCTTGTTCTATAGCTCAGCATCACCTTCATCCAACCAATTCTATAGCAAGTGAACTGGAAATCTAAGCATAGGCCCCTTGCTAGGGCTTGGGGATCCAGCAGTGGACAGGACTTGGGAGAGGGAATGTAGGGGCTCTCAGCTCTGAGAAGGTGAGTTAAAAGTATAAACTGTTCAGACCTGAAGGAGAGCCAGCATAGCTAGAGTGGAAAGAGTGAAACGGGAAAGTGGCGTAAGACCAGGCTGGAGACGCAGGGCGGGGTCAAATCATACCTTCTAGACCATGTGAAAATTGTTCATATTTATCCCAAGAGCAATAGTGACCTAAAAGAGAAGCAAGAGATCACACGATATATTTGGTTTTAAAACATACGAGTAAATCACTGCCACTTCTGTGAAAGGACAATGGACTGGAAGATAATAATGGGCAGAAAAGGCAGGCAGGGTCTAGTACAGTAGTTCTGGTGAGAGATGGCAGTCGTGGGGAGCAGGGGGGATGAAGACGGAACTAAGTGACAGAAGAGAGAAGGTTTCAGGAGACAGATAAACAGAGCTTCATGATTGATCCAGGGAAGAGGAAAAGGGAACTGGAGGATGACTCCAGATTTGTGGCCTAAGATACTATGTACTGAGACTGGAACACTGGAGGGAGAGCAGGTTTGCAGGGGCGATGGAAAGGAGGGGTAAGGATTCTGTTTTGGATATGCTGAATTGAAGGAACTTGGGAGACAACCAAGAGGAGGTACAAAACAATCAGATAAGAGTCCGTTCCTCAGGATAGCTCTAGGTCTAGATTGGAGGTGAAAATTTGGAAACCCTAGTATAGAAGGTAATGAAAACCATGATGGGTAAAATAAGAAATCAAAGGAACTAAGACATCTGACCTGCACGACTGAACCAGAGTATCCCTGAGTCCCATTACCATGTTGCTATCCATACCACTATCATTGCATTTTCCAACACTAGTGAAATTTCCTACTTATAGATGTCTCCTTGGTACACAATGAGCTTCTCAGATGCATGACCAGCAAATCTTACTTATTTCTGTACCCTAGTCTTGGCATAGCTCCCAAGGCACTAAACACATTCAATACAATGTCTGTAAGAGCTTAATTGTTAGCTTGACATTATTAAAAAGCAGTACCTATACACACACACACACACACACACACACACACACACACTAAAGTTTAAGAGCGCAGACTCTGTAGCAGATTACTTGGGTTAAATCCAGACTCTACCATTTATCAGTCAAGTGACCTTGGGTAAATTATTTAACACCTTTGTGCCTCGATGTCCTCATCTGTAAAATAATGCATATAACAGTACCTACATCACAGAGTGTTGTGAAAATTGAAATTTCATGCGAAGAACTTAGCACACAGTACTTGCGCATGGTAAGCATTCAAATTTAACTCTTCTCATTGTTAAAGGATATTATTATATCCTTTCTTCATCTTCCACGAATAGAGAAATGTTCAAAAATGGAAAGGATTTCCAGTTGTTTGTTACGGTCCTCAAGCTTTGGAACACAAAACAGATAACGTTCCTCAAGTCTAAAATCAAGGGGTAAAAATAAATACAATTTTGATGTATCTGATAAATGAAATTAGTATTTAAAAAAACAGCTAAATTTTAACAGCAAATTTAGAAAAAAAGTCCCAACAACAAAACTGTTTCAAACTATAATAAATAGTTGTAGACTGGTTTGGATATCAAATTACAACAAAACTGTTTATCATGTTCTTTTCATTTAAAGTGTAAATTTATCATGGTCATTTCATTTCAAGTGGAAGGCATCAGTTTTCTCCACAGGCATTACTTGTTTCCCTATTTTCCCATATTACTGGTGATCATTTAAAAGAGTAGAAGCTTATCTCTTTCTAGAGTATCTTGATATTTGTCCCAAGCTACCCATAATAAGTAACTGCAGTTTGTGAGACTAATTTAGCCATTAAGCTGATGCTCACTCATAAAACAGCAAAATTTTGTAAAGATTATTATTTTTTTTTTTTGCAAGTATAAATGTTAATTCACTAGGTAGCTAACAAACCCTCCTTCAGCTTCTGGTTGGTGTCAGGGTGAGCATGCATCAAGTAAAACTTCTCTGTATTCTGATTTTTATTTCGAGTGTGAATGCAGAGTTCAAACTTGAAACACTGACAGCTCATTAAGAATTTAGTCAAGAGAAAGCACCGCAAGGTGAAAACGTAAGAAGTGAAATTTCCTATTTTGACAGTTTCCTTTCAACTGTTTTCATAGGTTTACCCTTCGTTAAAAATGCCTGTGTTCGTGTAGACAGCCTGTTGTAAGGACTATGCCATGCATGACATCCAGGTTAAGAAAAGGAAGGTTAAGATTATGAAATTAGCTGCTTGGGAAATAGTGCACAGAGTTCAAACTTTTCCAGTTAAAAAATAGTTTTGTTACTATTTGGGAAAAAAATTTAACATACTTAACTAAAAGGAAACAGGATTATAAAATGAATACTCGTTCTACATATAAGCACCAATAATGTGATATATAAATGATGTATTACAGAATTGTACACCCGAAATCTATGTAACTTTACTAACAATTGTCACCCCACATATTTTAATTAAAAACAAACGAACAAAATTTCTTGTTTTACTTAGAACTAGATAGATCTTTAATTGATTGAGAGCTATGTCACTCAAAAAAAGATAAATATGGAGAACTTAGCTAAAGATCAAAAGAAAGCCATACATTTTTTTTAAAAATTGGAAACTAAGGTCTGTGAGAAAGACTAAAGGACACTGATTTAAAATTAGAACAATACTAAACTGAGTAATTAAATAATAACACACAAGTAAACAAGAGGCTTCTTACATACAACACACAAGAGTGATAAGGAAATGTTCTGATTGGAACACTGGTTCTTAACTATCAAGAAGACAAAACAAAACAAAATAAAAACTATGAAGAGGCTCAATCCCTAAAGATATTGCTTAACTAACCTCTGTAGGGCCTTGATTTTTAAAACATTTCCAAGTTGTTTCTAATGGGCAGTCAGTTGAGAACCACTGGACTGAAACACCACAATAGGTCATCAAAATAATGGAATTTTCCTTTCAGTAAGAAGGTCTTTAAAAGGGGCTATAGTCTCATATCAGGACTTTATCACAGAGAACATCAAGATTTCTGCACTCTGTTTACCATGCATTGTTTCCTTAACTTGGATTCATGCACTAAATCGTCACAATCTGCCTTTTGCCTCTGCATGGTGTGAAACGTGATGATTGAATGGCTCACTGCTGAATAGTGTCACAGCTGAAACTCCCTCTTATTAGACCCATCCAGGTCATAAAGTACTGGGGAACCTCTGATTTTCAAAATTTTCCCTCTGGTACCACCCCCATCCTTTGTTTCTGTGGTACCTTTCCTAGGTTCTCCTCCCATCTCAAATACTTTTCTGTCTGCTCCTTAACTCAGTTCTTAACTGAAGTCTATGCCAGGCCCTGAAAAGCTCAACAACAGGTTAGGTAAGGAATCCCTTGAAATTATTTATATATGTACACACACATTTGGACATGTACATGAGGAGGCCTCTGTTTTCTTGATATTTTCAAATGAGTTTAAGATCCCTGAAATTTAAGATCACTGCCTTAAATCCTTTTCTTCATTAAACTTTCAGGCTTCAATTGCTATTGCTATTCAGTAGTTTATGGCTCCTACTACATCAGTTCTGACCTATCAGAGATCTGAATCCATATCCTTAACCGTCTGTTAGGCATATTAATTACATTAAAACACATCCAAAATTAATTAATCCCCTCAGAAATACTGTCTCTTCATTCTTACTTTCAGTTAATGGAGCGACCATCCAACACTCACACACGTGACTCAGAAATTTCAGAATCACCCGTCAGCTGGTCTTTTTCTCCTACACCCTGTTAACTTCTCATCTAGCTTCTTCTCCACATCAAAAGCATCAATGTTTTATTTTAGGCTTTCACATGTCATGATGGCTACAGCCTTCTAATGGAGCTCCCTGCTTGCAACCTCTCCAATCTGGTCCATCTACCCACCAAATAGGCAACCAGAATTATCTTCCTAATGGTGCTACAGCCCTGTTGAAAGAAACATCTCTTGGCTCTTAGGGACAAAACAGAATCTAATTTGCTTGGAATGCAGTGAGCTTCACATCTCCAATATACCTTTTGTAACCTAATTTCCCACTTCCAACACACATTAACAGTCTCAACTTTTTACCATTCCTCTTGCAATAGCAGACCCTTTCCTGATTTTATATCTGCCTAGGATGCCCTTTCCCCACTCCTTCAACTAACAAATTATTACTCGTTATTGCATTGACTCAGTATGCAACTGATGTGAACCAAGCACCGCGGCTAGACACTGGGAACCTAGCTCAGAACAACAAGGTCAAGACAGTTGTATTCCTGAGGAAGAAACAACAAAATAGAGAAGCCATAAAAGTAATGAGAGAATGTGATCTACGCTATAAAGAAAAAAGACGACACAAGAGAAACTTGAGAAGGAATGATCCAGGAAGGCCTCTTACCTTCCTCAAAGATGAGAAATTATTCTTAAAATTAGATCTTGAAGGATAAGGAGCCGGCCACATGAAACACTCAGAGAAAAGACCCCAAGCAGAGGGCACAGAAAATGCAAAGGCGCTGTCTGTATAACTGGCTCCTGGACTGGAGGCACCACACTCCTTGAAGAGAACTGTTTCATATAAATGTGAGTCTTTAGAATTTGGCTTAGTAACTGGCACTGGGTCATCAACTGAATAAATAGTTGCTGAATTAAATGAATGCTTTAAGAACAATTGAAAGAATTGTGGGGTTAGGAGATTGAGTGGAAAGCATAGACGCTTTTCACTGTAACAATAAGCTTAGTAACCCCAAACCACGTAAGTTCTTCAACAGTATCCTACTATTTCCTCCACTTTCTGGTATGTTCTCCTTAGTGTTCCTGCACTTAACATGTTGTTATTGGTTTGGGTTCAGATCCCCAAATCCTGAGGAGCAACTGTGTTCCAGGAGCATTTATAAATACAGAAATATAATACATTTCTGAGGTAAGGAAGAGTTATTTTTATTACAACACGCATACAGACCCTCAGCACTTCTGATACATAGTTCCTTTCCCTCTATTTCACTCCCAAGGGTCCGAACTCATCCATAAGCTAAGTTCATTCCATGACGGCTGGTCATAGGCTGGCTATCCTGTCAGTTACTTCTAGCACAGCAACCATCCAATTCAATAGGGCTTGATGATAAAGTCATTATTCCTTTTTTTTTTACAAAGGGAGAGTAAGGATACAAGACAAGACAAATTAAGTTAAGAATATAATTTCATACATTTGAATCTCTTCCAATTTGACAGGCCCAAAACAAAAAGCCTACAGAGTAAATTAACAGTCACATATTTTTCATGTACACACAAATGAACAATTATCCAAGTAGTGTCACACTGTGTATGGAAGCAGAATTTTCAAGATTACTAGCCAGCCAACGGTTTTCTCTGCTATCATGACTTAAAGATTCACATTAGCAATATGCTGCTGAGAAGATGACAAAAGTTTTATTCATCAAGCTTTTTTTTCCATTGGGAACTGTTGAGACCTGTCACATCTCTTACCTCCGCCTCTCCGTCCCACCACTACCAAAAAAGAGAACCGAGTTAGGAAATCTAGCACCCCTTGAGATGAGCACACTAAGTCTGTGTGGAGGAAGGTCTAATGAATCAGGGACCGTGTCTTCAACATGTTGTGCCTCCTAAACCACCATAACCTGCATCCAGCAGAGATGCGGGAATGTCGGCAACCCACGAGCAATTCCAGGAGGCTCATTACAACCTCACGCCGTTCCACATGCAGACAAGTAACTGGATATACCCACGAAGCTCACTGGAGCCGTAAGCAGGAAAGAAAAAAGAGGCTTTGTGGCTCAACAAAAGTTATCTGGCAAATTAAAAAGAATGAGGTGGTTCTTGCTCCACAAAAGTTTCACGTTCACTATGAATCTTAGCTGAGGTGCAAACAACAATTAGGTTCTATAAATGTTGACTATTGTCGTAAACCAAATAATCCATCTTCACATATGCACTTTTGGGTTACACATGGGCTTTAGTATCTTCACATCTGAAGGACGGTAGCATCTGTCCCTGAAAAAGTATGGTGGAAAGAACACTAGGGCGCCATTAACAATGTGTTAGACAGATCTTTATCTCAAAACAGGCAGGTTTTATTATGGAAAATAACACTGGCACCTTGGAGACCTGTTTTCCTAAAAAAACCCTCTAATACAGTGTGTGTGTGTGTGTGACAGAGAGAGAGAGAGAGAGAGAGAGAGAGAACAAGAGAGTATGAGAGAGCGAGAGCACGCGCCATCATTTCCTTACTTATCTCAATATTTTTTAGATCCAGAATCCATGATGACTACAGAAATAATGTTAACAATATTACATCAATACTAAATCTATTCTGGCCAAGGTAGTTATCACTCAGATCAACAGTATCAACTAGACTTTATACTCTTTAAACAAGAAAACAAAGACACACCTCTAAATACAAGCATATTTGCCAATCTTCTGGGGGGAAGGGTATAAAAACTATAACAAATAAACAAAAACAGCACAACATAGAAGAAGAAATTCTAAAACGTTACCTCTGAACAGTTAAAGCAAAACAAACTTTTAATAATATATTCCATATAAACTTCTATAGTACATATTTTATAAAAAATATTTCAACTAAAAACCAAGACCTGGATGTGAGCCAAAACTGGAAAAAGAGTTTGCAATTCATTGTATATAAGTATAAATATTTATTTTCTAGTCAGAAGTTTCAAATGTCCATACAACCAAACTGTAACATTTGGACTTAACTTTAAAAAGTTAGCTATTTCAATGAACAGTTAAACAAAGCTATAATTATCAAGTTATTACCCAAGTAGGTAGCCTTAGTATTTGGTGTTCGCCTTACCATAAACAAATAATTTTGCAATCTTATACAGTCACTCTTGAGCTTCTTGAATTATTGGACTAGAGCAGCAGTTTCAGCTACCTCTAAAATTACACGACAGCCACTATGTAGAACATTTATAGTGACACAGAAAACTCAAGTTAAATAGCTTGACAATGACACCAACAAGTTTCAAGTTTACCATCATTTAAGGTTATACAAGTAAAAAATCGTGTCTTCTAAAGAAAGACTAATTCTGCTAAATGAAACCATTGGGGTCTATTGCTTTTATTCAGAAGTACCACACAGCTAAACAAGCGGTCGAGTCCACAGGGAAATAGCCTTTCAATAGCTGCGACACAGAGCCAGACCAGGCTTTGTTGGCCTTCCTTTTCCTAGAAACAGAGATGTCTCTTTTTACCGAGTCCATCTGCCATAAGTGATAACCAGATGCCTGTGTGACAATTCAAAATTAAAACAAAAGTGCTTCCCCTCCCAAAATCTAACAGCAGAGATGAGTCCAACAGTCAGTGATCACAAAGAATGTCAATGCTTTAATAGAAAGCTTCCAAGTGCAAGAAACAAAGCATTCAAGTGGTCTAATGGTTCATGTTGAATGCACTACTGAGCACCATTACTAGCACCAGTTCATGTTTTTTCAGCTAACTCTGCTGAGCCTTGTTCTAAGCGCTTTACACTTAGTGACTGGCTCAAGGCCGGAAGCAGTACTGGCACCAAGCTGAACTCGGGCAGCCTGTATCCAGAGTCCACACTCTGAGGCTCTATACTAACCCTAATCCCAAGAAAGTCTAACTGATTTTCATCAAAACTATTATCTCGCAATGAAAATATTTGTCATTTATTGGTTGGAGGGAGGTTAACACGTGATTCTGTGGAACCATTTCATGAATAAAAACAATTTTTTACTTATTTTAAAAGGTTGTGAGTTAAAAAAAAAAAAAAGAGTTAAAAACAAAAACATACCATAAACCAATGTCTATAATGTCTATGGTGCCAAACACGAAGTACTGAAGTCATCCACACATGTCCTGAGAAAACTCTGTCCTTAACACAACAATACAGTTTTCAGTACTTTGTCTTGATGGAGGAATATCGCATGGCCAGAGTTCCCAGCAAACTTTTGTGCTGCATTTTTTGGTGAAATTTTAAACAGTTTCATTATTGACCCACATGAAGGCTGATGTGAACCAGCCCAGAATTCACCTTAGTGTGTTTAACGTTTTATGGGATCCCCAGCAGCATGCTTCAAGTACAAAATAAGCCATTTAACCAAATTCTGAATTTTATCACCCTTTGTCACAGGGTAAGACCAAATGTGTACAATTTCTGATATGACCTGATTCCTTTCCAGTAATGACATACTCCTGGAATAATGCGTTTTCACAATTATACACACACACACACAGACACACACACACACACAGCATGAACATACAATGTGATAGTGACTTATTGTCCTGAACCTCAAGAAGCTTCTAATTTTGTAGGCATGATGAAATACATACACCAGTAACTATAGCACCAAGCAGCATGTAATTAAAACATCTTAAATTCAAATTTTTGTCTGTCATATTTTGTCTATATCCATGTGTGTCATTTCTTTGCTATCTACAAGTGCACAAAAAGCACGTGAATAGAAACAACTTTCACCCAGCTTTGCATACCTGATGTGGCATCAGGCATATAAAAGGTATAACAAATGTGGGTGTAAATTGCAGGAAATCTTTATTTATTAATTCAAATGTCACAATAGAGCTAAATTTTCAAAGCACTACAGGTTTTGACTCAGAGACACAGAAGAAACAGTCTACTATAAATTCTTCTAAATTCATTTTAAACTTTCCTTTTCATAGCAATTATAATTTCATCACACAGTCTATGATGCAACAAAAGGAAATCAATCACCAGATTACAGGCCTCCTTCACCTAAAACAGCACTGATACCCACTCAACTAGATTATACAGTATTTGCTGATTTTTCAAATAACATGCCACATCCATAACCACAAAAATTTTGATATGACAATTTTTCACATGAAGAAAAATTTGTGGAAGTCACTTCAAATGACCCCTCAAATTGGGCAAAATGTCATTTCAGTCAAATATTTGGATGCAAAATGATCAGAAAAGACTGATGTTAAGTTTTTTAGAATATGAAAATCCAAGACTCAGTTAAAAAACACACAGCAGGTTCTGCAAATACTCTTTTACCCTTAAAAAAGTGACTACATCTACAATTATAGTACCACCACTTGGACTTCTAAAACTACCGTTTATTCTATTAAAAAGTTCAAATATTTTTACATGCATTATTTTAATATAGTCTTTTGATTCTCAGCATAAGGCTCTTATCTGTTGTATTGCATAACCAAGTTATTCAGAATGAATACAGAACATCTGACACGACCACTCCAATTCTCCAAGTAAAGGGGAGGGATACAGAAGGAATATACAACAGACAAAGTAACATTAATGAAAAGGATATACAGGCCAAGGACGCATGTTGAAAACTCCCTAAGAAACAGAAATAATACAAATAGCATAACAAATCATTTTTGATTGGGACATGATTAAGTAAGGAGAGGAAATAAAACACCAAATGCTGAGAGTGTGAGAGCAGAGAGCAGGGAAAGCATATTGGATTGTTAATAAAGGTGGAAGGGCTTGACCCCCCACTCAAACGTGGAAGGGATATAGGCAACAGCAAATAAGGTCTAGGTGAAGGGAATGTGATGGCAGCCCTGAGACAGGGAATTCACTATGTCTCAACGTGCACTATGAAAATCCTGGGGCTTAACATCCAACAGCCTCAAGTGTGGTCCCTTAAAGAAGAACAGCTATTATGAAAAATTATACAAAGGTCCTTGATTCATTAACCTAAAGATTACAATATTGGGTTTTTCTTCTGAGATTCTCAAAATGCAATTTTAAGTTTCCCAGTGTTTACACTTCCCATCTTTGTTAAAGGAAAACAGCCCACCTCTTTGCACATGAAATTCCTTTAACAAGAGACATTGACCCCCAATTCCATGAAAAAGCCTGAGTTAAAAACTCTATATTATGGTATTAGTCAAAATCAAGAGCGCACAATAGATCATTACAGTTTCTGAGAATGATTTTGAGGGCAGAAAATATGAAAAGGAGGGGCTGGGGATAAGGATGACACCTTTTTAAGAGAAACCAGGCACAGTGATAAAAAAAAAAAAAAAGGTAGAGGACAAACAGAAGCTGTGATTTATCAGTTTTATTTTCATCTTTAATCTTTGATTTTATATCAAGACCTCTGTTCCTACTGAACACAAAAATGGTATTACTGTAGTGAGTATGAGACCTTTTCCGTGTGCCACAGAAGAACCTCATTTACTGACCTAGAATTGTTTTGGAAAGTATAAAACCATTAAATAGTGGTGTAAGGTTTAGAAAGAGAACATACGCGGGTAAGTATTTAACTGGACACTCCAAACTGTGAATAATTCTTTAAACAAGACAGTAATAAAAACCCCTTCTCGATTTGAATGAATTGCCATTTTCTCAAACTTCCAAAGAGACTGCAGATTATAGATGAACTTGCTCTTTATAGTTCTCTTTTTCAATTTCCCTAGGGAATCTGCCATTGTTTCTTCACACAAAATCACACCAAGCTTATTTCCTTCTGTTTTCTTGAGCCAATTTTAAGGCACTGTTCTTAACCCTAAATACACAAGCCCACGCTGGTTAACTGCCAGTGTCGCTTTGGAACTGCAGGTGACAGATGCAGTTAAGAGAGCTCACAGATGTGGATTGACTGCAGTTTAAGCCTTATTGCAACGAGCACATACAGAGCCCGCAGATAACACATCTCGGCAGAAGAGAGTTTTAAAAACCGTCACTCACAATTAAATTTACTTTTATGATTCTTACTGGCTAATGTTATTAAGTGCTTATCCTGACTCTTGCCCCTGCTCAGCCCTACCCACAATTCATTTTATCTTCCCCAGTTTCCAGATCCTTCTGCACATTTTTTGGTTAATAAAAATAATAAAATAAAGCGGGGCTCTTGGCATTACTAGAACCAGGGACCGACGATGGTGCTATTTGGGAGCCTTCCCGCCACAGCAAAGGCTGCTTAAGTTTCCTGGGAAGCAACGGACCCCGAGCATCTTTGCGCGATCCCTCTCTCCCTGGGTGAGGGCTTCAGAGAGACAGATGGGGGAAATCTCCCTTCTCCTATCTTTCCCAGTGGTGGCCAACATAAAAAATAAAACACCTCTTTTCTTGTCCTACACCCCGTTGGATAACGCTTCCAAGCAGTTACGCCCCACCCCCACTCCGTTATCCCTAAGATCCCCAAACACCACTCTGTTCTCCGAAGAACTGGACACTCCCTCGGCCCCCGGACCTATTTCCCCCACCTGAGCGCCTCTCCTCCAGTCATCCGCCCCCGCACACCCCACCCGCAGCCCAGCCCCCGCTCCTCACACGCCCGCCCAGCGCCCAGATGCCCTGCACCGGGCACTCCGGCCGCCCAGCCGCCCGTGTTCCCCCCTCCCAGGGTCGCCTACGAGGTTACCGTGGGAAGAGGGGGCGGCGGCAGAGGACGCGGCGGCAGCGCTGCTGCCGGTTGCGTCGGACGCGAAGGATAAGCTGGAGGACAAGGATGATGATGAGGCGGGCACGCTCCCCAGTCTCCATGGAACTCCCGCCCCGGCCCGTTGCTAGGAGCCCCCGAGGCTCGGGCTCCGTCTTTCTCGCTTTGTTGTTCCGGGTACGGGGCGGCCGCCGCTTCTCCGCGACAATAAATAGACCAGACGCGGAGGAGCATAGAGACACTGCACGGGGGCTAGAGCGCCGCCGGACAGGGCGCCCCCGGGTGCCTCGCTAGCCAGTCATTTCCGGCTCTCACTGCTCCCGTCACTTTCCCCGCCTCTTCCCCCACTTTCGCTTCCTCCTTTCTGATCCGGAAGTCAGGCCCCTCCAGCCGACGAACTAGGGGAGGTGGGGTAAGGGGGGGGGGACGGGCGGTGCTATTGGGCTAGACTTCAAAATAAATTTTTTTTTCGAAAACAACTCTGTGTCCATTGTACCCTTTTAGATGATAGCTAAACATGAATATGTAATTTCTGGCCTAATGTATAATAAATGGACTTTAATTTTTTGTCGAAACCTTAGCACTTTCTCGTTAGCGCGTTCAATTTATAGAAAAGTTCCACCATTTAAAATAATTAGCAAAGCTAGTTCTTAACAACAGAATTTATTTTCCAAGCCTAAGACATTTCCTGTCTCAAAAAGTCCTGCTTCGCTTTTTCAGTTAAAATAAGAGCGTTAATTTACGACGTCGCGATAAAGCTCTCATTAAAGAATTCTAATCCTAATCTTAAAATGGAAAGAAGTTGACAGACGATGGATGGATGGACAGATTAGATGAGAGTAGGTAGGTAGGTAGACGATAGGTATATGGATAATGCAGGCATCTCGGGTCACACTTCTGTGGCCTGTCCCTTCGAGATTCCTTACTTAACGTGGGTGTGCGGCCAGGACAGACCTTTGGGTTCGGGAGGCCCTGCAGAGGCTTCTGCACCGCGGAGCCAATTCTGGAAGCATGGGCGGTGGGAGAGGGCGGCTGCAGGCTCGGGCTGGGGCGCTGGGCAGAAGTAGCAGGTGGGGATGACTGGTGCAGGAGGGCGCTCACTGGGAAGCCGGGCGACCGGAGTCTTGCAAGGCTCTGCACCCACGTAGCCCTGGAACGACGCGAGGAATCCGGAGGGGCTCACACTCGCCGGTTTGAAGGGCCGTTCTACGGTCCGAGCGCGCCCTCGTTGCCCCTAAGGGGGGTGGCCTGAGAGGCGCAGCGGGCGGGAGCGAGACGAGTAATTGCCCCGGAGGTCGGGGCAGTGCGGACCCCGCGCCTCCTCCATTCCCCGGAGCCCACTCCCAGCTCGGCTGCTGTCTGAAACCTCTGGCCGTGGATGAGGTCTAGGGGCAGCTCTGACTTACTGAAAGGCCACGAGGCGGGCTCATAGGCACCCACCTGTGATTGATGCGACTCGTGGATGAAAAATGATAATGCCACTCTCCTTGGAAAAGAGAAGACGCGGGCTGACTTCTGGGAAATTGGGGAGTAGAAGCCATTTGGGTCTCCAAAGATGCCTCGATCTTTTGCTTCCCAGGCTGAGTGCTCAGAAAGATATCTGAGCATTTAAAACCTGCAGAATTGTGGAATCTCCATTATGTTTCAATTTCTGTACAAAATTGTTTTTCAAATAATAGTAAATAATTACAGCTTGTGTTAGGTATAATGAAACTGAACAAGAGGCTGGGTTCGAAAATAATGTCAATGAGGTAGTGGGGAGACAACTTGTAAGAGGTAACATTTCAACCGTTATCTGAAAGGGATGGGCGCAGAAGGGGTGGCATAGTGTTCCAGGCAGAGGGAAGAGGGGATGCTAAGAGTTTGCTGTTGTATTAGCATAGATGGGGTATGGTGATTAGAGCAAGAAGAGTGACATGAGATGAACCTGGAGAGAAGCTAAGGCCTTGAACCTTGAGTGCCTTGTAGACTGTAGAAGGAAATTTGGATTTTCTTCCAAGTGATAGGGAGGTGAAGGGTTTTAAGCTGTAAAGTAATGTGATTTGATTTACCAAGGAAAAGGCAGTATTCCGGTGGTTACTGCTACTGCTGAAAAGTCAATTTTACAGCAATGGTGACCAATTCTAAGGTCTTTATGAGGCACCCTCCTTGGGTGCAGCAAGATACCTGGTATCAAGCATGTCAATTACTTTGGACTCCCTTTGTCATAGATCAGTCAACAATTTGTCTCACTCTAATAGTTCCTCATTCTGGAATTGGATTTGGTTTTTCTGCAAGCACCATTCTCCATAGACTTGACTTATAGAATGCTTATACACTATCACGTTAGCCCATACACTATTCCTGTGACTAAGAAATTCACAATGAAAGAAGTAAGACAATGAGATAAAGACCGTGCATGGCCTCTGCTGGTCTTATAATGCGCTCCATTATTCAAGGTTAGAATATACAGCATATGCTCTGAACCGAGACTCTTGATTAAATAGAAATTGATACTTAGGCTGGGCAAATAGTGAGCTTTATCAGTTAGATCAGTGCTACTTAAAATGTGATGTATAGACCAAAGCCAGTCTGCAAATTACCAATCACCAATGAAATAGGTATAGAAATTGAGAAGCACATTTTGAAACTTTTAATAATTTGACCTGTGACATCTAAGCATTCAAGTTTATATTTATGAAAGCATTGTCTGTGTTGGGTTGGTATCTAAAACAAATATTGATCCTTTACTAATGACAGTTATTCCCACTAAGCCTCTAGCTTTATGAACTTGGTTAAAAACAAAATCAGTCTATTGGAATATGTTAGCTACTGCTTACCTTCCTTAGTGCTATGAACGAGACAAACTGGTTCAGCATGGCCTTTCTGAAACAGGCGATAGTGGGGATGACAAACAACATTGTTAAGAGTCCTTTCTGCCAGTGGTCTAGTTATCCTATACTGATAGGGATCAGATAGTAATATCTACTTTGCCAATTGAGACAACTAAAATTTCTGCCCCACATAATGTTAATACCGTGTTTCTCTGAAAATAAGACCTAACTGGAAAATAATCCCTAGCATGATTTTTCAGGATGACATCCCCTGAACATAAGCCCTAATGTGTCTTTTGGAGCAAAAATGAATGTAAGACCTGCTCTTATTTTCGGGGAAACACAGTACACTAACTAGGAATGTGAAGACCTAGCAGAGCAGTGGAGTCAGTCACGCCTCATTCCTCGGGATGCTTCTCATATATCTTCTGTGCCCCCTTAATCATTATGCCAGTTGAGTGGTATGCAACTTAGGGCATAGAGTCTGATGCTGTAAATTGGGTTTATTACCCCATCCTGTTCCTTCCTTCTGCCCTCAGATAAAGTCTATGGCAAAGACAGTGAATTAAGATCTAGGGAGATTAACAGAGTTGCCAGGCCAGTTTCTAAGAGAGAGAAACCCTAAGAGGGAGTCTATATTCAAAGTTTATGTCTCAATGAGATTTCTTTTTTTATTGGGGAATATTGGGGAACAGTGTGATTTTCCAGGATGTCAAGTTGTTTTTCAGTCTAGTTGGGGTAGGGGTCGGGGCGCAGCTCAGCTCCAAGTCAAGTCGCTGGGTTTTTTTTTTCCAATCTAGTTGTGGAGGGTGCAGCTCACTGCCCCATATGGGAATCGAACCGGCAACTGTGGTGTTATGAGCACTGCGTTCCAACCACTGAGCCAACCGGTCGCCCAGTGGTGGCTCAGCTCTAAGCTCAAGCCATTGTTTTCAGTCTAGTTGTGGAGGACGCAGTTCACTGGCCCATGTGGGAACGGGACTGGCAACCTTGTTAAGAGCTTGCGCTCTAACCAACTGAGCCATCCAGACGCCCGCAACAAGATTTCTGATAACAAGCTAATGGATTTCCCCCAAATGACATTGACTGGCAGCCAAGTAAGTTTTAAGGTATTGCCAGAAAGTCCTCAGCTTGACAAAAGGCATCTACTGGTGTGCTGTCTCAAAGTCCCAGTCTGGATCTTTAGAAAGATGAATTTGGTTGTCAGGGCAGTCTCAGGAGATTCCTTCTCCCTACTCTAAGGCAGGGTGTTTGAGGATAATAGACAAAGGAAATCTTGGCACTTAGAACAAAGACCTCATTTCTCTGTTGGAAAAGCTATGTCCTTCTTACCCTTATCCTGTTTCCCCGAAAATAAGACCTAGCTGGACAATCAGCTGTAATCTGTCTTTTGAAGCAAAAATTAATATAAGACCCGACCTTATATAAGATCCGTTATTATATTATATCATATTATATTATACCTGGTATTATATTATATTATACCCGGTCTTATAGTAAAATAAGATTGAGTCTTATATTAATTTTTGCTCCAAAAGATGCATTAGAGCTGATTGTCCGGCTAGGTCTTATTTTGGGGGAAACATGGTATTATTCTTGTCCAACAGGATGTGGTATAGTCTCACAATCATTGCATATTGAACTTCCTTTTTGCCCTTTCTCATTAGTTTTCATTATTCCTCCCCCTCCTTGCCCCTTATTGTTTGTTTGCGCATTAGGGAAAATTTTCATTATTCATCATCTAGCTGTATCTGGACCTGATCAAACTGACTACATTCAAAGATGCTGAATTTGGTCTGGATGTGACATTGAGTTCTCTCCTCCCAATGGGAGGAGATTGAGGACATTTTCAATTATCGGTGGGATAGTTGCTTTATGTTAAGAGAAAGTATACATAATGGAGAAAGCTCTGTGTGTTTGTGTGTGTGTGTGTGTGTGTGTGTGTGTGTGTACACTAAGCAGCTCAAGGGTGATGTATAGGTAACATTTATTGTTTGTTAACCCAGAACTCCTTTTCTTTTGGGAGTAGTATTCTTCCCTCATATTTAGGGGAACTACTGCTCTTTGCCTACTTTGAATCTAATGTGAGTCCAAATGGGAGGTGCGACAGCCACAGTGATTGATAGAGACATGGGTTTCTGAGCTAAGCTGGGGCAACTATGTAGCACCTATACTATTATTGAGTTATTGCTCTTAGCTCCAAATTCATTCTTTATGACTGCTCTGTGAAGATGGGTCTTGACCCTTTAAATATGCTTCTTTTGCTTGCTATCACAATGTTAAGCTTTGTCAGTAGAAAGCGCTGGAGAGACATTGAAGTAGGAAAGGGTTTTGCCTCCTGGTTTCAGTGCGCTCCCCTGATAAGCTCCTAAAGCATGGAAGCCTTCTTTATAAGTCTTCCAAGTGGGCATAATTCAAACAGTATGTTTGTTTGCTTACCACGTCTGGAGTGAGCAATGACCAGAATGGGCAATTGCTAATGGTTTGTCTAGATGGACAGGGACTTGGAAGGAATAGGATTGAAAGATTGGTGACAAGGAAGTGTGTGGAAGAGGTATATGGGTGGATTTATCTGAATGAGATATTTGTGACCTAGTTGAAGGCACACTAAAAGCATCCACTGCAGAGTAGACTGTTACTAATCAGGTACACCAAATGGCATACGCTGGAACGTCAGCCAGCCCCTTTCCCCAGCCACCCCAGTGTTGTTCAGTGGTCCCATGAACAAAGTGCCAAGGTAGTAGGGATGCATGCTGTGCATGTACTCCGCAAACTGGATTTCTCCTTCCCAACGCACACTTTGCTGACACTACTGCCAGGTGTCTAATTTGTCAAGAGCAAAGAACAACATGGATGGAGTCCCCGATATGGCCCTGTTCCCCAAGGTGATGAACCAGTCACTGGTGCTAGGTGGATTACATTGGACTTCTTTCATCATTGAGCGAACAAAGACTCATCCTTATTAAAATAAGCACATATTCTGGAAATGGATTGGCCATTACTGCTCATAGGTCTGCCAGCATCACTATCTGTGAACTCACAAGAGTACATTCCTGTTGTCATGCAGCAGCCTAGCCGGCTGTCCGCCCGCCCCCCCCGCCCCCCCCTCCCCCCCCCCCCCCCCCCCCCCCCCCGTGCCTTTCCCTAAGGAAAGAAGAGTCTGTGAGACTGTGCCTTTTTGGGACTTTGTTTCATCTTTGTGCTTACGCTTCATGCCTCTCTGTTTGGCCCCCAAAAAGATGGTTGGTCAGTCAATGATGGGTAAGATTTCTCACGGGAGCAACAACCCAAGCCAGGCAGAACTGTGTGGGGACCACCAGGGAAACTCACGGAGTTGATCTGGGTGGGCACAGCCCCACCTTCCCCCGGTTAAGGATAGCCTCTGCTTATGGCTATTTCTTCCCATCAGCTGCTTGGGAAGCGAGTCAGTGAAGTGATAACATCTGCCCTCCCTCCTTATTCAACAATTAGTTTCAGCATGAAGAATTTGTCCCTAGGAAGGCACATACCATCATTATTAAGACATCATGGGACTTACTGTTTCGGCTGTTTGCAGGCAAGGGTGATTGGTTTGAATCAGTTTTCTGGTATGATGTATGAGACTCACAGACAGTGGAAAAAACAGTGCTACTTCCTTGTATGATTATCAATAAAAGCCATAAGATGGCCCAATTCGGGGCTCACAGTCTTAGGAGGCTGCAAGACCTTTGGCCCTCTGTGCATTTAACTTCATTTGATTTATGTTTCTTTTTTAACCCAACGCCGCCCCTTCTCGTTTCCTCACTGCCTGTGTTGCGCTGGACGCGACACATTCCTGCCAACAGTACATTCCACACAACACTGCATCTGATCAGGGAACTCATTTCATAGCAAAAGAAGTGTAGCAATGGGTCCATGTCTATGGAATTAACTGATCTCACCACATGAACTACCGCTTGGAAGCAACTGGCTTAACGGAACAGTGAGATGACTTACTAAAAACTCATTTATGGCCCGGTTGGGAGGTAACATTGTGGAAAAATGGTACTCTATCTTACAGGAAACTCGTGTACTGGGGGTGCCAAAAAAATGTATACAAGTGGACACGTTGGTCAATGTTGCTCAAGTAGTAGTTAGCCATAACCAGTGTCTGGACCCTGATGGTTACCACTTCGAATACCTCTTGTCATTGCAGAAGTGAAACGTGACTTGCAATCATCTTTTGTTATCTGTATATATTGAGTATTACAATTTTAACAGAGTTTTCCTTTCTTAAAATGTGTATGTATTTGTTTGGCACCCTCTGTATTTTGATCAGAGACCATCATATGGTCTCTCTCTCATAGCCAGGATGCATATGAATCAAGATATGGCAGTGGCAGTGGCTCTTCTCACAATTTCACCTAATAATCCACTCTCAGAATTTTTCCTCCCTTACCTGGAAACTTGAACTGCTGCTCGTGTGGAAACTTTAGTCCCCAAGGACAGAATACTTCTTGCAGGAGAAGCAACAATCGTTTCACTAAATGGGAAGATGATACTACCACCTAAAAATGAACAAAATATACAGAAAAGTCACACACAAAATACAGTAATTTTGAACTCTCTTACACTTAACTAAACTAATAATACAAATAAATCCCCATCCAAAGATGTAAACGTTTAGAACTATATAGTCAAATGGTGGCACTATCAGGGAAATTGGCTTGCTTGTACACTATGGAGGCAAGGAAGACAGTCTGGAACCCATGGGATTCTCGGGGATCCGCTTAGTATTTCCATGTCTAATATCAAGGTTAATGAAAAATTATAGCAACCCAGAATAAAAGGTAGGGTGCTTGAGGACTCAGACCCTTTGGAAATGAAGGTTTAGATCACTCCACCAAGCAAAGAATCCCAACCAACTGAGGTTCCAGCTGAGGGTAAGGGAACTACAAATTAGAGGAAAATGGAAGCCATAGATATTAGTTATAGTCTTGGGAACAAGTACAGAAATGGGGATTGTAGTATCTTTGCATATTTTCAATTGGCTTGTTATATCATTTTCTTTCTCTCCTTCTCATGTTTATTTTATATTCAAGTTGTTGAAAATTCGATTAGTTTCCTAGTGCTCCTGCAACAAAAGTACCAAAAACTTGGTGGCTTAAAACAATAGAAATTAATTCTCTCACAGTTTTGGAAGCCAGAACTCTGAAATCAAGGTGTTTGTAGCGTTGGTTTCTTTTGGAGGCCCTGAGGGAGAATGTGTTCCATGCCTTTAACTAGTTTCTGGTGGCTGCCTGATAATCCTTGGCATTCTGGGTTTATGATACATCATTCCAATGTCTGCCTCCATCTCTTTTTTTTTATTAGTTTCAGGTGCACAAGACAAAGTAGTACTTAGATGTTTATCATTTATATCCCTCACACTGTGTGAACCCCCCTCCCCCATCCACTATCCCTCTGACATTGCACAGAGCCATTACATTTCCACTGTCTCTATTCCTAATGCTGTGCTCCACTTCTTGTAAGTATATACATATATATATATATATATATATATATATATATATATATATATACACATACACACATATATATGTAAGTATATACATGTATATGTATATATATGTGTGTGTGTGTATATATATATATATATATATATATATATATACACACATATATATAAACTTGTAGTTGACATTCATTATTCTTCAGCTTCAGCTTCAGGTGCACAGTGCAGTGATCAGGCATCTCCATCATCCCCCACCTCCATCTTCATGTCATCTTCTCTGTGTGTTTCTGTGTCTCAAATCCCCCTCTTCTTTTGCTTATAAGGACACCAGCCATTAATTTAGGACTTACTCTAAATCCAGGATGATCTCATCCCAAGATCCTTAATTTAATTACACCGGCAAAGACCCCATTTCCAAATAAGGACACATTCACAGGTACTGGGGGCTAGGACTTAGTTGTAGCTTTCTGAGGCCACAACACAACTCACTACCGAAGTTAACTTCCCAATTAGTCTTTAGGTAACAGAACATTCAGTAGAACTGTAACTGAATTTGAGGATTAATTAATATAGCCAGTGATGGATGAAATAATTTGTAGGACTCTGCCTCCTTATTTCAGGGAAAAGGTGAGAACATCACTTCTAAGAAGGGTAGCAGTATCTTATTACATAGAAATACAGCATTGTTTTGTTGTAGAAAGGTGCATCGGGAAGCTTAGTAGCCAGGCAGGTTCCGGTAGTGCATGTAGCTCCCACAATGTGAGCAGCTTCTCAAGTGTCTGCTTCCTACAACACATGCAGCTTATCCCCAAAACATTTCCATCATGTGAGGTTTTTTTTTAGGAGCGTGCCTCTAGCAAGATACCACTCCATGAATTGCTTTCCCCAGCAACTAGAGGATGGGTTTCCAGTGAATTCTGTGTATGAAGCATCACAGCAAATTCTGTGTCATTCAGGGAGCCGTGGCTATGGCCTCTCCAACAAGGTATGGAGCTCAGCCATGTGGGGTGTGGGGGGGCTCTTCCTTGGGTGCTCCATCTCAGCCTTAGGGTAGTGCTTGCTCCTTGTATGTGCGATTTCTATGTTATTTAGAGTTTTCTTTATTTCTTCCTAGCCAATCCCTCAATACTCCAATCCCCTATTATAGTTTAAAATTCTTTGTATTGCACTGTCTCTGCTCAAATTACTGTGTGGTTTTTCTGGGCCTTGTGATTGGTTGAGAAGAGGGTATTATGACTAAGCCACGATAAAGAGTGTCCAACCCCAGGATTTATTGAGGTGCATCTAGCAAAAAACAATTTCCTTTTCTGTTAAACTGGGAAGTTGTGAATTGAGGGCAACAGGCTGATATATCCTCTTCTATATGGAAGAGGATGATACTAGGAGATAACAAAGCTGACATGGAGAGAGAAACAGAAGAAAATGGAGAGAAAAGAGAAGCAAGTCTAAAACTGCTTCAATGGAAAAGATCGAGGGCATAAAGAAGTCATTTCTCTTCAAATTCTATAAATTTAATATTAATTTTATAAATAAATATCTATAAATTTAATATTATCCCAATCAATAGCCAATTATAATTTTAATGAAATTAATCAGATTCTAAATTGCATCTGAGAAAGAAAATGCAAGAGAATAACATTGACAATTTTGCAAAAGAATATTAAACTGCCAGATGTAAAAACACATTAAAAGTCAACAATAATTAATACAGTGTAGAATTGGGCAGAGAAGGACAAAAATATGAGTGGAAAAAATTAGAAATTACAGATCATGTATTTAAAGGAATCTCGTAAATGATAAAGGTGGCATTTCAACTCTTTTGGAAGAAGGTAAACAATAAATAGTATTCAGACAATTGGCTAACCACTTGAAAAAATATACTAGGGGTACCAAAAAAATGTATACACATTTTAAGCAATTTTAACAAATTAGTCTGCGTTGTTCAAACAGTAGTTTACCAAAATCAGAAGTGTCTGGATGCTGAAGGTAACCACTTTGAGCACCTCTTGTAATTGCAGAAGTCAAATGTGACTTGTATTCATCTTTTGTTATCAGTATATATTAATACAGTTTTTTCCTTTCTTAAAACGTGTATACATTTTTTGGCACCCTGTGTGTATAGTCGGATCTTTATTTCACAACCAAAATAAATTCCATATGGATTAAATATCTCCACTGTCTCTGATGTTTGCTCCATTTTTGTCACGTCCAGCGCAACACTGGCAGTGGGGGAACGAGAAGGGGTGGCGTTGGTTAAGTTTTTAAGAAAAAAAGAAACAGAGACTTAATGCAGTTAAATCACAGAGGGCCAAGGGTCTCACAGTTGTGAAAGACTGGAGCCCCGAATCCAGCCATTTGGTGACTTTTATTGATCCTACAAGGAAGTAACATTGTTTTTTCCATAGTCTGTGAGTCTCATACATCATACAAGAAAAATGATTTAAACCAATCACCCTTGCCTGCAAACAGCCAAAGCAGAAAGTTTCATGATGACTTAATCAAGGTATGCACCCTCCTGGGGACAAGTCTCTCATGTTGAAACCTTATTGTTGAGCTAAACAGGGAGAGCTGATATTATCGCTCTCGTGACTTCTCTCACAATCGAGTGAGAGGGAAAGCCAGTGTCAGCAGTGGCTCTCTTTGAACAGGGGGAAGAGACAATACCCCTTTCCATATTTTTCATGGTAGCTCATGGGGGTCCCCACATGATTCTGCCTGTCTTAGGTTGTCTCTCCCGTGAGAAATCTTACCTGTCCTTGGCTGACAAACCATCTTTTGGGGGTCAAATAGGGAGACATAAAGCATAAGAATACAGATGAACCAAGGTCCCAAGAAGGCACAGTCTCACAGACTCTTTCCTTAAGGAAAGAAAGGCATGAGAAGACAGTCGGCTAGGCTGCTGCGTGACAACACATTTTGGAAGAGTTGTTGTGACATTTGTCAAATGTATGGGTTTCAAAGATCCTTAGCTCTTTTAGGTTACACCATTAAATCTCTATCCATGTAGTTTATTTATAAATGAATATGTAACCTTTATTGTCTACATAAATAATACATGAATATATTTTCTTTGTAGAAATTCAGACAACACAAACATACACACACAAAATGAAGTCTCCTATAATCCCTCTCCTTCTGCCATTCTGCTCCCCTTCTCAGAATTAACAGTATAGGGTGAAATCTACTTTGTATGACTCAGAAATTCTTCACTGTTCTGGTGTTCTGGTAGCACTCCGACTCATTTTTAGTGCTGCTATGAGTTAATTTTCATGTTTGTATTTCTTCTAGTTTATTGAATTTTGAAAGGTTAAAGAGGTAAATATGTGTTGTTAGGTCATCTTCTTGAAACAAAAGTTCAACTGGTCATTTGATAAGCAATTCAATTCACAACTAAGATAAATGACATTATTTGGAAATCTATAAAATAAAAAATTAAATTGAAAATGCATCTCACTCTCTAGCGGTAGGGAAGTTATTTACTTTATTTCTACTTTGGAAATTTTATCATGCATACTTAGCAACTCAATTAAGTTGGGGGATCTAGTGGAGATTGATATATTGTTTGAAAGAGGAGGTAAGGTGTGGTTAAGTTTAGATTTTGTTGAGTTGTTAAGTAAAATTACTAAAAGACTACTACAATTATAAAGAGAACATAAAAGAGTATATAAATTCCCATCTAGTAGAAGGCAAAATTAAAGAATAAAAGAAATAAACAATTATAATGGAAGACAAGAAAGGGAAAAAAACAAAGTAGAACAAAAAAGAAGCATAATACAAGATAGTGGAAACAACTTCTAAATTTCAAGTAAACATAATACATGTAAATAGATTAAACTCTCATACGAAAAACAACAACAACAAAAAAACAACCCAGAAAATACAATAAATACAATAATGGATTAAGAATAATTTAACTTTATTCTGTGTGTAAATATATTGAGTTCACCACTTTTAAAACAAAGATTATTCTGGTAGATTAAAAAAATATATATATATTGTCTCCAAAAGATTCTTTATATTTAAAGAACAGAAAGTGTGAAAGTTAAAAAAAAAATGCAAAGGATTCCAGAAAAATATGTACCATAAACACTAGTAGCCATATTTATATTAGGAAAATAAAAGCAAAAATTAATATGGGATAAGAAATAGACAAATTTATATCAGAGTAGATATGCCAATAAATCTTTCCGAATTATTGATAGATAAAGGATATAAAATTAGTAGAGATATAGAAGGTTTAACTAACACACTTAATAACCTTTTTTTTTAAAAGAAAAAACCTGAAAATTCATGGGCTAACTATTCAACTTAAGAAGTTAGAGAAAGAATAGCATGAAAAACTTGAAGAAAGTAGAAAAATACGTGATGAAGATAAAGACAGAACTTAATGAAATAAAAAACAGAGAAAATAAAGAGAATTTTGTTGATTTTTTAAAAAGGAGTAGTAAAATAGACAACCCTTTTATGACTCTGACCAAGAAAAATGAGAGAAAGCCCAAACATGAACAATTAGGAATGAAAAAGGGAGTCTTAATTTCAGATATAGCAAAGGTAAAAAGAGAACACTATGGACAACTTTATGCCAATAAGTTTGAATATTTTGAAGACACACACTACTCCCTAAAAAAATATAATAGCAAAATGACTCAGAAAGAAAGGAATGGACCTCAGGATTCTGATAATTGACCAACTCTCTTGCTAAAAACTACTGAAAAGAAGTTGGGAGAAAAATCTAGACGCCTTTTGTAAAAGCAAATACTATAAAGAGAATAAGGAACTATGAGCTCAAAATTAAAAACCAAGGTAAGTGAGCATCAGAAGGCGTTTTTGCTGTGTGGATTGGCCAATCCTTAGAATTGGAACTTTTCATTTTGATATCCTCACACAGTGAAAGGTACAGCAGTAGCCCAGGGATTGCACAAAGTGGAAAGTTGAACAGGAGATCCTACTGACATTAAGGTGGGACACAGAAGGGCTATATCCTGAGGGTAAGAATGTACCTGAAGTAAAAAAGTCCTCTTGTGATCGTTTTCATCACCTCAGTAATCCAGGGAACTTCAAGCTTTGAACTTATATCAAGATGATCTCAGATTGAGAGTGTCCCTAGGTGCCTAGAAGAAACACAGACCTCTCTGTAAGAAGGTAGATTTCTATTAGGTTTCAAATTATTCCCATGAATAAGTTTGCAAGTTCTATCACCAGCATATATAGACTTAAACAGGCACATAAAGAAAGAGGGCAACTTGAACAAGAACCACCAGAAACAACAGACAATAGAAATAAAGCCACAAAATACTTCATATTTGAATTCAGAAGGTTATCGTACAGGTAATAAAGCAACTAAGCTTACTGTTTAACACAAAAAGGCAAATTTTAAATATCTGTAGGCAAAAACTATATAGCAGATTTGAAAAAGGACAAGATGAAATTTGTAGAATTGAAAAATATAGTAACAAATTAAAAAATGTACTGATGGCTTCTACATCAGAGTAAATACAGCTGAAAAGAGAATTGGTTAACCATGAGCTAGGTAAAAAAAATATATTAAAAAAATGAAACAGAGGTGGCTGGTTAGCTCAGTTGGTTAGAGTGAGGCACTCTTAACAAGATTACCGGTTCGATCCCCATATGGGCCACTGTGAGCTGCGCCCTCCACAACTAGATTGAAACAAGTACTTGACTTGGAGCTGATGGGTCCTGGAAAAACACATTTAAATACATAAAAGTTTTAACAAAATGAAACAGACTCAAAAAGAAAATACAGAAGAGAAGGTATGAGACATAAATGATAGAGGAGAAAGGAATAATGTACATTTAATCAGAATCTAGAAAGTAGAGGAGAGAGAAAATGGGGCAGAGGTAATATCTGAAGAGATAATGGCTAATATATATATTTAATAACACATATATTTAATAGAACATATGATATATAATAAAAAAATAACAAATATCTGTTTAAATGAGATTACTTGAGAGAAAGAGAAAGTACAAACAATTACTATCAGGAATACAAAAGGGACAGCATTACAGGTGCTATAGACGTTAAAAATAATCAGGATATTATAAGGATTCATATATACCAATGAATTTGAAAATATAGAATGTAAGGACAAATACCTAGAAAGCATATTTTGCCACACCTAAGAACTTAAATTAATAGCCAAAATTTTCCCACAAAAATTCCAGTTTCAGATGGCTTTTCTGAATACCAAATATTAGGTACCAAACTCAAAGAAGAAAAATAATTCCAATATTACATAAAGTGTTTCAAAGAATGGAAAAATATTAAATACTCTTAGATTTATTTTATGAAACTTAAATGACTTTTACCAAAACATGACAAAAAGAGTCTGAGATATGAAAATTACTGGACAATTTTAATCAGTAGACAAAATTCTTGAACAGAGCTTCTCAACAAATATTGCTGGAATAATTCAGTGGTTACCTGCAAAAAGACAAAAAAAAAAAACAAAACAAAAAAACCAAAACCAAAAAAACAAAACAAAAAATCAACCAAACAAACAACTTTAATTCATACTTTGAAGCATATATAAAAATTAATTCAAAATGGATCCTACACCTAAAGATAAAACATAAAACTATGAAACTTCTTGAAGAAAACATACGGAAAACTTTATGACTTCAGATTAGGCAAATATTTCTTATATACGGTATGACATCTAAAGAATACCCACTGAAGAACAAACTAATACATTGGACTTCATCAAAATAAACTTCTATTCTTCAAAAGACATAGTTAAGAGAATGAAAATGTAAGCCACAGACTTGGAGAAAATACTTGCAAATTATATGCCTTATGAAAACTCTAAAAACTCAACTGTAAGAAAACTTAAACAAGAAGACAGAAGATTTTAACAGAAACTTCACCAAAGAAAATATACAGATGGCAAATGAGCACATGAAAAGATGCTATTACTAGTCATTAGATAAATGCAAATAAAACCACAATATACTACTACACAACTCAAAGAAGGGCTAAAATTAAAAAAAAAAAAAAATCATACCGAGTGTTAATGATATGAAAGAAATGGATTTCTCATACACTGCTGGTGGGAATGAAAAGGGTAAAACCCCTTTAGAAAAACCATTTGGCAGTATGTTAAAAGTTCAATCTCTACCTATCATGATTCAGCCATTCTACTCCCAGAAGTGAAAGCATATGTTTATACAAAGACTTGAACACAAATGTTCATGGCAGCTTTGCAGTAACAGCACAAAACAAGAAAATATCAAAATATCCATCACAAGTAGGTGAGTAAACAAATTGTGGTGTCTCCATAAAATAGAGTACTGCTCAGGAATAAAAAGGAATGAACTATGAATACGGACAATAACAACATCGACAAATCTCAAAATAATTATGCTGAGTGAAAAAAAGTCAGGCAAAACTAAATACATACTGTGTGATTTCATTTACATAAAATTCCAGGAAATACAAAGTAATGTATAATGACAGAAAGTAGATCAGTGGTTCTCTAGGGATGAGAGAGAGGAGTGAGAAATATCTGCCATTTGTTGGATATCTAGTATGTGCCGGAAACTGCTCAACACGTTACATTCATTAATTAACTCTCGCAACCCTCCGGGGTATGTTAGTATATCTCTACAATAATAAGGAAAAGGTTTAGGTTGGGTAAGTTGCTCAAGTGGCATGATGGTTTGAACTTGCTTTGTCTGATTCCATAGCTTGTGCTCTGAAACACTTTGTTGTCTTCAAATAAATATTTGAGTAAGATATTTTCTCTATAACAGAGATAACTGGTGATCAGAAAAATTGTCCGAAGAAAAATACTTGGATACTTTCAAGGACAAGTGTTATCAAATTTGTATAGTATCTTATTTAATAGTACTCACCTCAAATAGACCAAATATAGTATATGCAATGTGATCAAGACTTTCTCTCCTGAAGAATGCTGCAGAAGGCATTTTAAATTCTTTGTCTCCCCTTTTTTAGACACCACAGACAAAAACACGTAGTACACTGCTGTCTTTGTATTAATTTTTCTTCAGAGGAGTTAACAATATTATTGATCATGTATTGCCCCTCCCCCTCACCAAAACTCTGCCTTGATGGGATTGGGTGGTTTTGTATTTTTCATCCATATTAGAAGCTGTTAGAGTTACTATGGTTAGAAATTGATTCTAATCATAGAATCAATTTTCTTCTGAGATGGTAATTTTATACACAAGGATCGACTTTAGCACATTTTCTAGGATATGGAAGTTAAATACTGAACACCAGTGTTTTCTAGCTTGTTATAACTTCCATCACAATCTTCCTTAATCTCTTTTGTTCTGGAGACTTTTAACCACTCAAGAGGTTTGCTGGGCTTGTTGTTTTCATGCCTTCCATTTGGAAAATGCTGCGAACACCCTCACTTCCCTACTTTTCACTTACTCCTGAAGGCTTTGTCCCACCATCCTCTTCTCACCATCTTAATAGATTCAGGTTCAGTGTCCAGTCACCTTTGGAATCATAAGTTAGATCTAGAAGGGACTTTGGACATCAATTCAATTTTATAAATAAGGAAACAAAGGCCCACATTACTTTTCTTACTAGTTTCCTCCAGAACTTGGTTCTCCATCAATTGGTTTCTTTCTAAACCTAACACCCATTCATTAACAGTGAGAATCCCTGCTGTGAAAATACAGAAGAAATGAGAAACAAGACTGCCACCGTGTGGCGCGATGCTAGAACGGAATGGAGCAGTTTACAGGAACAAGTGTGAGAACTGGGGACATTATGCAAGGTGACTTTCCATTAATTAGAACAGCAATTATCAATTTTTGTAATTGTCGTTTAGTGAGATTTACAAGAACGTAAAATCCTCTTCAGGCTACATCCGGAACTCCTGGAACAGACATTAGACCTAGCTGTGGAGCTGCCTGAAGTTCCAGGAAAATATCACAACTGACAAATGTCCATGGATTGAGACGCCTATAGAAGGCTCTCAAAAATCTATTTTTCATCTTAAAAATAGGTCAGAACTTTATTTTATAAAATCGAGTTAATTAAAACAATATGTTATGAGGTATTAAATTCTTAAAATTCTCCTTGTATCTGCCTTTGTCACAGTCAGATATTTTTGGCATGATAGTCATATAAATGAGATAATAAAATGTAATGAATGGTGAAGCAAATATTTAAGTAGGTTTTTCTTTCAGTACTTATATAAGTTCTGCTCTAGTTTGTGGCACAAAAATGTGCACTGAGATCTACTTTTGGTTAAACATAAAGTGGAGGCCCAAGGGGACTCAGCAGCTTGGGTCGCGCATCCCCTCTGTGGGATGCTTCCAGCAAGCTGACGCAGGGTAAGACGCAAGCCCAAAACTATTTACTATATCAGCCACAATCCTCATCCTAGACAGTTGCAGATTGCTCATGTCAAGTTCCCCCGGGTCTGCCCAACCTCCCCTGGAATGAATGAGGATGGGCAAGGGGCACCATATCAGTAACTCTTCCCCTGTTAATCTAACAGGGTTAGTAACGGGGCTGCTACTGGTAAAACAGCTGGACATTTCTTAAAAAAGCATAGGAGTCTCAAATGAAAAATCTCCTTTATTATTTGGAAGCAGCTGAAAAATATATTAACCTCATTTTGTATTTTTAAAACTTAAGAATTGAGAACATTTGAAATACAGTGTACAACAGACGGCCACTGGATGGCCTCATGGTGTGGTTATGGACTTCAGCTCTCAAGTCAGACCTATTTGAATTCTAATCCCAGTGCCACTACTTAGGTGAGGACTTTGGTTAAGTTATTTAACCTCTCCAGTCTTCAGTTTCCTCATCTGAAAAATGGGTCTAGTAATGTCTACCCACTGGACTGTGACCTGGATTACACAGAAAAAGGCACACACGGCACTTAGCACGATGATAGCACTTACCCAGTGCTCCAGAAACAGAAGGCTTATAGAATCCCCCCACCAGTGGACATGTGTGTACAACTAGGCTCTTAAGTGTGCTCACAAGGAAGCCATCAAATTTCATAGAGAAAATCATAATTTCTGTTGCATTTTGCGTTAATCAAAACATGTCATCCAAAAAGTAGCAGTTGACTGTTAGCAGGATTTCTCAGAGGCCTTAGTTGAGGCACCACATTGTCAGCCTAGAACCTGGAATTTCTTAGCACAACACTACACACACACACACACACACACACACACACACACACACACACACACAAATTAGTCTTTTGGTAAGAAATTCAGGCTGAGTTAGTGAACAGAACACCTGTTTTCTTTTCTGTTTTTTTTTTTGTTTGTTTGTTTGTTTGTTTTTTAACAGGACTTTATTGGGGAACAGTGTGTACTTCCAGGACTTTTTTTTTTTTCCAAGTCAAGTTGTTGTCCTTTCAGTCTTAGGAGTGGAGGGCGCAGCTCAGCTCAAGGTGCTGTGTTCAATCTTAGTTGCAGGGGGCGCTGCCCACCATCCCTTGTGGTACTTGAAGAATTGAACTGGCAACCTTGTGGTTGAGAGCCCACTGGCCCATGTGGGAATAGAACTGGCAGCCTTCGGAGTTAGGAGCCGGAGCTCCAAACGCTTGAGCCACCGGGCTGGCCCCAGAACACCTATTTTCTAATAAAATGGTCCCAGGTTTAAATTTTTATGTTCATCACTTACTGTGTGTTCTTAAGCTTCAGTTTTCTCATGTTACATTAAAAAGAAAGGCAGCATGCACTTACATAGTGCTTACTATATACCATAGTACATGCTGTCCTACATCAGGGAGGTAATGTATGCAGGGATTTCTTCCGGAGCAAGTCTGAATAATGTTTTTTGTTCCCTTGGGATTCTTTGATGATGGTGGTGGTGGTGGCGTCTAGAGAAATCCTGGGATTTAGGTACCTGGGAAGTTGATTTACAAATCCTTTTGTATCCTGAATAGAATAATAAAAATTCAGGGATTTATGGATGATGTAATACAGAATTGTAAACCTGAAATCTATGTAATTTTACTAACAATTGTCACCCGAATAAATTTTTTAAAAATTCAAGAAGTAATGGTTTTGGCAGTGTTTCAGTTATCAATGTATCATCTCTCAGCTCCAGATTAATTCGCGGTTCTGGAGCTGGATTTATAAGCATCTCTCCTTTGCAGTTAGCACGATTTTCAGCTTTGTCAGTAGAGGGAGCTGGAGGGCCACTGGGAGAGGACTAGGCTCCTCTTTCTGGTTCACCCATTGTCCTCCTTCCAGCAGCCTCCAGGACTGGCTAGCTTCTGCAGGCCAGGCTCCTGCAGCACGTGTGGCAGCTGAGCGTCTGGCAGCCAATGGAACACAGCACTTCCCTGTGGGGACTTCTACCCAGGATCTCTTCTGGTGGTACCTCCTGTGGATGGCTTTCCCTCGCAGAATTCCCAGAGGGTAAATTCCCAGTGAGTCCCAGCGGGGTTCCCCGTTTGCCAGCCTCTGCTTACCTCCACCTCAGAGCAGTGATCCCTGCGTGCTAGTCCCTGCTCAAATTCCTTGCTTGCCAGCTTCTGCTCAGACCAGCTATGGAGCGGCTCGGGCCCAGAACAACCCAGCGATTTTCTCTGTCCAGTGGACTTCTCCAGCCAGGCCTCAGTCCTAGCCTTGCGAAGGTGGCTTCTCTTCCAAGTTATTTCCTTCCCTCTGTGGATATACTCCCTTGGCCCAGGGTTCTGTCTTTCTAGTTAATCCTCTGCTACAGTTAATAACTTTATAAATTAAACTTTCCTTATTCAGATTACTATATGGTTTCTGCCCTCTAATTGGACACTGACTATCAATGTGGGTCCTTCATCCAATCTCTGTGAAAACCCGATGAACTCTATTCTACCATAAAAGTACCTTTCTTGTGACAAAATTTCATCTGTTTCTTGTATCTTCCTGAGAAGTTCTGGATATAGAATAGAGATCTTGCTTCTTTATGTCAATCATGTCCCTTTTTGTCAGTTGAGTTGTATACATTTTACTAAACAGTCAAATCAGTATTGATGGGAACGTGCTAATGTTATGCCTCTTCCAGTTGTTAGCTCATTTAATCAGGCCAATCTGTCCCATTCTGGGATCTGCCTTACTCACACTGCAGCTAATACCTTCAAGCTTAGGTGTTTGGCTTCATGGAGGAGGTGACATTTGAATTGGACTTTGAGGAAGGATAGGATTTCACAGAATTCAAATAGAGCCACAATCATGGGACTATTTCAGACGTAGGGAAAAGATGCAGAGGCATACCGGGAACAAAAACATTGGCTAGAGAAGAAGTAGGAGTTGAGTTGGGAAGAAGGTAGAGTCAGATCATGAAAGACTTTGAATGCTAGGCTAGAAAACATGGAGAGACACTATGTTTTCAGGAAAATTTGGTATCAATGTAGTATAGATTGAATTGGAACTTGATCTTAAGACTGAATCAAAGACACTAATGAGAAAACTATTGCTTGGGTCCCTCTGCTTCTCCAGGTGATCTGCTTGGATTGGGCCTATGGTGACCTCATGTATGCTGTCTTTCTCCTGTGGGGGACAAACTCTGGATATATTAGGTTGGTGCAAAACTAATTGTGGTTTTTGCAATTTGTTTTTTTTAACCTTTTAAACTGCAGTTACCTTTGTAACAACCTAACAGATTCCAGCACAGTATCCCAGTCCTGCCTCTGCCACCGGGAAAGGTAACCTCTACAGCCTAAGGAGGGAGCCACTCCCCATCCCCACCCCCAAATAACATGCAAAGCTCTCTGAGTAGCCCTGGGGAAGCTTCACCACCCCATGAGATGGCAGGCTCCTCCTTTCCCCCTTGGGATTGAGGTGGAATGGAGCTCACACCTTAGCTCCATACAACATACAGTATCTTTTTTCCCCTAGGAGCAGTGGTTCAGTATTTTCTAACTCTGTTTACAGCGGCTCTATAGAACATAACTCCCACAAGTAAGGAAAATTGACTGGACTAGCAGATGCCCTAGGGTATCTCCTGCATATTCTTCTTTACTTTCATTGTGTAGTAGCAAACCAATTTCTTTCTTCATCAGGAGAAATCACTCCAGCCAATAGAATAACCACTTCTTTGCCTGTTGATTAAAAGGAATGGGGACACCAAAGTGGGTGGAGGAAAAATCTCGACTTTCAGTTTAATGCAATTATTGTTGTCCCTCCTGGTGAAAGCATTCCTCCTTTTAGAACTAAGACTTCTAGACTAGCAGAGCTTAAAGTCCTGTGGGCCAGCAGCAAAAATTTTAGTAGTGAATCACTAGGAGTGATACTGTGTGAAGCCATTCCCATTTCTACCCTTTGATTCCTGGACCTGCAAATCCTGGCTACTGCAGGCAAAGCATGTGTTGAATGCTGATTTAGAGTGGATGCATATACAGTCTCTTGGAGGACATTGCCCCAGCCTTGCAAGGTATTGCCACTTAGATAGTGCTGTAACTGAGTCTTCAGAAAGCCATTCCACCATTCTGTCTAGCTAGTTGCTTCAGGTTAGTGGGAAATATGGTAAGACCAGTGATTTCCATCAGAATAGGCCCACTGATGCACTTTATTTGCTGTGAAATGAGTTTCTTGATCAGAAGCAATACTGTATGGAATCTCACGACAGTGGATAGAGCATTCATTCTGTAGATCTTGGGCACAGACTTCTGTCCACAGGTGGAATGTCTTCTTCATCTGGAAAACTTCAGCTCTGCTTTTAAGGCCTTTCAACTGATTGAATCAGGCCTACTCAGATTATCCAGACATTTTCTTTTACTTAAATTTAGCTGATTATGGGTTTTAATTACATCCATAAAATATCTCCACAGCAAGGCCTAGATTAGTGACTGATTGAATAACTAGAGACTTTAGGCTAGTCAAGTTGACATTCCAAAAAGACCACCATACCATGCCACATAATATATTCATAGGTTCCAGGAATCAGAAGGTGGGCATCTTTGGGAGGCCATTATTCTGTCTACTGCATATGGATAATACAAGGCAGGATAAAAATTAAAAGTAAGTGAAAGAATATAACAAAAGGATAATGAGAGCAAAAAACCTAAGGTGAATCTTGTGGTAGAGTCAGTGCACCGAGTTAACTACATGACTCTGAATATTTACTGTGATCTTTCTATTTATGATTTGCCTATTATCTTTCAAGCATCTATGGGCAAAAGGAGACACATTATACCATTCACATATTAAGGAGAGAAATAAATCAGTTGGCATGAGAAACACAACCACGTTTGGTATTCTGGAACATTAGTGAAATTGGTAAGCATACCCTGTTAGTTTCTCAACAACACCCTTAGAATAAATGTGGTAGCAAATGGTAGAACTCTATTTTACATAATACTTTGTATGTAACCAGCACAGTTGAGTAAATTAAGTCTTACCCACAGACAATTTGATGTGGTCCATAACTAGCTCTCTACTGCTCCACTGTACACTCAAGGGCAAGTTTCAGAATATTTGACAGCGGGGATGGATTGTGTATGCTTTTGGCTGTTCTCCATATTTATGGATTATCTCAACTGAAATTTAAATTATCTCAACTGAAAAAATTGCTTCAACACTCAGATGAGTTGGAGGAAAAGAACATATTGTTATAAATAAGAAGTTGGATATGAATACATTACTAAATAGAAAACTCCTCACTTTGTCATGCAAATAATGGAGTGGGCAGTTGAGAAACAGGTCCAAGTATATGTGGGAATTGAGTAGGTGATAAAGTTGACATTTCAAATGAATTAGTAAGAAAATAATTATTCAATACATTATTTTGGGATAAATGACTATCCACTTGGAAAAAAATTTAATCTCTTCTTTACATAATACTCAGAAATAAATTCCAAGTGCAACCATGATTTTAAAATAAAAAAACTATAAAGTTAATAGACAAATTTTAGAAAGTATTTTAATAATATCCTCTAGTAAGAAAAGCCTTCTTAAGAACTTCTTGAGGTTATTCTATATCCTTACTTTGTGGCTAGTTGTTCTAACAAATGTCGAGTGAGAGGTGTTGAATACTCTATCATTGTGGATTTGTCTCTCAGTTCTATCAATTTTTGCTTCACATATTTTTCAGCTCTGTTGTTTGGTGCATACACATTTAAAATTGTTATTTTTTTTTGGTGGATTTCTTTATCATTGTATTAATGTCCCTCTCTGATAATTTTCTTCACTCTGAAATCTTACTTTTTGATACTAACATAGTCACCCCTGCTTTATTTGATTGTTTACATAATATATATATTTTCCATTCTTTTACTTTTAACTTACCTATATTGTTATATTTTAGAAGTGAGTTTCTTGTAGACAGCATATAGTTGGGTCATGTTTTTAAGTCCATTTTGGCAATGCCTGCCTTTTAATTGGTATATTTAAATCATTTACATTTAATGTAATTATAATATGTTAGGAAATAAGTCTGTTATTTTGTGTTTTTTTGTTCTGTCTGTTTTCTGTGTTTGTTTTCTTTTTCATGCCTTCCTGTGGGATACTTGAATATTTGTAAAAATTCAATTTTTTATCTATAGTGTTTTCAGTGCATCTCTTTGTATAGTTTTATCAGTGCTTTTTAAAGACATTACCTTATATATACATAACATATCACAATCTACTGGTGTCACCATTTTACCAATTCAAGTGACATATAGAAATCTTACCCCTCTTCATGTTCATTTACCTGCCCCCCATTTATAATATAATTGCTGCCTTAAATATTTCCTTTACATACATTTAGAACCATATCTGACAGTGTTACAGTAATTTTTGCTTCAATTGTCAAACATAATTTAGAAAACTCAAGAGAATGGAAGTCTATTGCATTTACCAATACTTTTACTTACCTTGTTTTTACTTTCTCCTTGATGTTCCAGGATTCCTTCTTGTATCTTTTTTTTTTTTTTTTTTTTTTCTATTTAGAAACTTCCTTTAGCCATTTTTAGGTAGATCTGTTCTTGATAAATTTTCTTAGTTTTTCTTCATCTGAGGTTGTCTTGATAGTCCCTGGGTATTACATTCTGCCTTGACAGTTCTTTCTTTCAGCACCTAAAAAATAACGGGTCACCTCTCTCTGAACTTTATTGTTTCTGATGAGAAATCCACTGTCATTCAAATTGTTTTATCCACATAGCTGAGGTACCAGTTTTCTTTGGCTGCTTTCAAGACTTTTATTTATTTGTGTGTTTTTTTAATTTTGAAAACTTTTAGCATTAGTCAAATCTTATTCTGGATTTCTTTCTCTCTCTCCCTTTTTTTGTTTTTTTCTGTTTGGAGTTCACTCACCTTGAATCTCTAGGTTTATGGTCTCTTGCTAAATTTGGGGAATTTTCAGTCATTATATTTTTTGTACTTTTTCAGTCCTGCTCTCTTTTTCTTATCTTCCAGGACTTTGATAATACAATGCCAGATCTTTTGTTATAATCCCACAGGACCATAAGGACCTAACCTTTTTTTTCAGTGTATTTTCTCTCTATTGTTCAGATTAAGTAATTTCTCTTCTCCTGTATTCCAGTTCACTGACTCCTCTGTGACCTTCATTCTGCCATTGGGTCCATTCATAACTATTTTGGTTACTGTATTTTTCAGTTCTAAATTTTGCATTTAGTTCTTTATATCTTCTTTCTCTTCCTTTTCTTGCTCCTCTTCTCTTTCACCTTCCTCTTCTTCTTGGTTAAAACTTCTCCTTTCTTTGCTGAAACTTTATATTTTCTCATTTGTTTCAAGCATGTTTGTAATTGCTCATCGAAGCAATAATTCTAACATCTCTGCCATCTCAATAATGACATCTATTGATTTTTTTCTAATATTGTCTTTTTTTAGAGCAGTTTTAGGTTCAGAGCAAAATTGAGAGGAAGGTTCAAAGATTTCCTGTGCACCCCTTTTCTCCACACATTCAGTCTCTTCCATTATCAACACCCCACTCCATAGTGATACATTTATTATAACTGATGAACCTACATCATTATCATCCATCATCTGTAGCTTACATTAGGGTTCCCTCTTGGTGTTGTACACTCTATGGGTTTGAACAAATGTATAATGGTGTGTACCCACCATTATAGTAGCATACAGTGTATTTTCACTGCCCTAAAATTGCTCTGTGTTCCACCTGTTTATCCCTCCCTCATCCACTTGAACTCCTGACAACTACTGAGGTTATATGTAGCCATGACTTTTTAAAAAGAAAGCTGAAAAATAAAATTTAAAATGTTCTCATTTTTCATAAAAAATTGTTAAGTGAGGCTTTTCCTATTGCTTAGAAATGGCAACTAAAGCTATAAGCTGTGGACAAAGGGGTATCAACTACTCTGTTCTATGGTGATGCCCTCCAAGGAAGATTAAACATTTGTGCACTGAAATTTCTATTAGGGCTTATGGACAACTGGACAGATTAGCTTGCTGCCTCCAACTTTTATGCCAGTGAACCTCACCTTCCTCCAACCTCAACCATCTCCTCGTGCTCCCTTACAGTCCTATAAACAGAAGACCTGGAAATAGTGGTAAGATAGGGAAAAGTCTTGGGAGTCAGATTCTGTTACTTATGTGGGAGCTCTGCTTATCCTTCACTGACTTCTCATGGAACAAGGAAGGAGGATATTATCCCACTCCACGAATCAAGTAAGGGAGGGAGAGTCAGGATAATTGCTGACAGCCATTGAAAGTGCCTAAAAAACGATGAGACTGGCATCTTGTTCCCCAAAGGAATATTTGGGGTTTCAGCTTACTCCGTTGATTCATCAATCTGCCCATGTACCTACATGAGCAGGGGAAAACAGAACTGGAGGTAGAAGGCAGACTGATGAGAGCTGATGACAGGGTGAAGGGATGCCAGTGGCAAGAGGCCAGGGGCTGAAGGGATTGGAAAAGCTAGATGTGAAGACGTAGAGACAAACTCCACTTCAGACAACTGTGCAGAAGATGGCTTCACAGCATCCTCTCCCCTCCCAATGTGCCCCACCTCCAGAAAAGAGCTTGCAGAAGAACTTACTCTTGAGCCCTTACTAAACACGGAGGAGAGCCAGGGCAAGTGCGAAGCAGCAAGCAATAGAGGATCACAACACTACAGTGGACAGTCAATAAAGGAGCATCCTCTCTTATCCGCCCTTTGGACCCCAGCCACCAGAGACATAAGTTCTTGAGTAAAGTAGAGGAATAGATAAGCCAGACCCCTTCCCTTCACTCCAACCCACATCAGTGACTTGGCAGAGGAACCAAAGAGCAAACCCACTGCAGGTCCCTAGAGCGATGGGCCACAGCTAGTGGAGGAGGTGAGATTTACATCAACTGTGAGATCTGAGTTGTAAACTGGACAGTACTGAATTTTTCTTTTAATAACGAAGTGTTGGAAATACTGTGGTATCGGCCTAAGATATTATTAGGGATCTGCTCTCCACTAGGATAAAGAGACTCAACATAGCACAGTAATGGTAGAAAAATGAAACTGGTTTATATTTCTATCCCTGTGAAGTTAAAACTGTCAGTCAACATGTGACACGCACATGCACGTATGCACATATGACATGCACATATACGTATGTATGTATACATGTATGTATATATATGATAGTTTATATATGTATATTTTCTCTAAGGAAAGAATGAGGTTCGAAAGAATCTACTCTCCATTATTAACAGTGGTCACAAATTAGCATTATAAAGAAGGAATTTACAACAATCCATAAGTTTTTATTTTGGGAAATAAAAAGTTTTCCTTTATAAACAATGGATGTGCACAATGTAAGTTCCAGCCAGATAAGAACATGTTCATATATTTCATAAAGTTGAAAAAGGCTTCACCAGTTGATGAGAATCAACCTGTAATGTTTGTACCCAATGCTCTGAGCCCCCACCATCTTGATTCACAAGTTATGGTCTTTTGCTTAATGAATTCCTAGGGGTACAACCCCTGTATAAGGTCGTTTTCAGTGTTGGAGTCTCTGGAGGACTGGTTAGGTGCTGGCAGGAGCTGGGTTGAAGCATCGGGCTGTCCTCTCAAGGTAATCAGAGGGGTGGTTCCTGGTTCCCTTAAGCCAGTGTTGGCTCCTCTCACCTTCCTGCTCAGTTGACAGCTGTCGCTCTTTTACTTGAACCAGCTTCTTTGGGACAGTTGACTCTTCACATGGGTTTCTTGCCCCTCTTCTGCTCATCTTGGGGTAGTGTCTTGGTGTTCTTTTCATACTAATTATAGGAAATCTAATTCTGGTGATGTGCTCTTAAAAACAGCATTCTCATAGCACAGTAATGTGCTGTCCTGGGATACTTTTCTTTCAGCCCTCAGTGGCGAGTTCAGAAGATGC